>NW_026521989.1:0-1200000 GCF_021234435.1 Artibeus jamaicensis
CAACATTTGTTGTTTGTTGCTTTGTTTATGATAGCCATCCTGACTGGTGTAAAGTGGTATCTCATTGTGGTTTTAATTTGCATCTCTCTGATAGCTAACGATATTGAGCATCTCTTCATGTGTCTCTGGATGTTCTGTATGTCCTCCTTGGAGAAGTGTCTGTTCAAATCCTTTTCCCATTTTTTAATTGGGTTAGATGTCTTCTTAGAGTGGAGTGGTGTAAGTTGTTTGTATATTTTGGAGATTAAACCTTTGTCTGAGGTATCATTGGCAAATATGTTTTCCCATACAGTTGGTTGTCTTTTTAATTTAATACTGTTTTCTTTAGCCTTGCAGAAGCTTTTTATTTTGATGAGATCTCATTTGTTTATTCTTTCCTGTATATTCCTTGCTCTAGGGGACATGTCGGTAAAAATGTTGCTGCGTAGAATATCTGAGATTTTCTTCCGATGTTCTCCTCTGGGACTTTAATGGTGTCATGGCTTATATTTAAGTCTTTTATCCACCTTGAATTTATTTTGGTGTATGGTGTAAGTTGGTGCTCAAGTTTCTTTTTTTTTTTTTTTTGCACATAGCTGTCCAGTTCTCCCAACACCATTTGTTGAAGAGGCTATCTTTACTCCATTTTCTGTTACTGCCCCCTTTGTCGAATATTAATTGACTGTAGAGAGTTGGGTTGATTTCTGGGCTCTCTGTTCTGTTCCATTGGTCTATGTGCCTGTTTTTATGCCAGTACCAGGCTGTTTTGATTACAGTGGCCTTGTAATACAGTTTGATATCAGGTATTGTGATCCCTCCTACTTTGTTCTTCCTTCTCAAAAGTGCAGCTGCTATTCAGGGCTCGTTTATGTTTCCATATAAATTTTTGAACTGTTTGTTCTATGTCAGTGAAATATGCCATTGGTACTTTAATAGGTATTACATTGAATGTGTATATTGCTTTGGGTAGTATGGACATTTTGATGATGTTAATTCTTCCAGTCCATGAACAAGGTATATTTTTCCATTTGTTTGTGTCTCCCTTGATTTCTTTCTTCAGTGCTGTGTAGTTTTCTACATACAGGTCTTTTACCTCCTTAGTTAGGTTTATTCCCAGATATTTTATTTTTGTTTTTACTATATTGAACAGGATTTTTTCCTTGATTTCTGCTTCTGCTGATTCATTGTTGGTATACAAAAATGCCTTCGGTTTCCAGATATTGACTTTGTAACCCACTGTTTTGCCAAATTCATTAACTAGTTTGAGCAGTTTTTGGGTAGAGTCTATAGGATTTTCCATGTACACTATCATGTCATCTGCAAACAGTGACAATTTTGTTTCCTCCTTTCCTATTTGGATGCCTTTTATTTCCTTTTCTTGCCTGATCACTGTGGCTAAAACTTCCAATACTATATTGAATAGAAGTGGTGAAAGTGGACATCCTTGTCTTGTTCCTGATCTTAGTGGAAAAGCTTTTAGTTTTTGCCCATTGAGTATGATATTGGCTGTAGGTGTCTCATATATGGCCTTTATTATATTGAGGGATGCTCCCTCTATTCCCCTTTGCTGAGTGTTTTTATCCTAAATGGGTGTTGTACCTTATGAAAAGCTTTTTCTGCCTCTATTGATATGATCATGTGGTTTTTGTCTTTGCTTTTGTTTATGTGATGTATTACATTTACTGATTTGCGAATATTGAACCATCCTTGCATCCCTGGGATGAATTCCACTTGGTAATGGTGTATGATCTTTTTGATATATTGTTGGATGCGATTTGCCAATATTTTGTTGAGAATTTTAGCGTCTATGTTCATCAGTGATATTGGCCTGAAGTTCTCTTTCTTTGTTGTGTCTCTATCTGGTTTTGGAATTAGGATGATGCTGGCTTCATAAAAAGAATTTGGGAGTTTTCCATCCTTCTGGATTTTTTGGAATAGTCTGTGAAGAATAGGGGCTAGCTCTTTCTTAAATGCTATGTAGAATTCTCCTGTGAAACCATCTGGTCCAGGGCTTTTGTGTGATGGGAGTTTTTTGATTGCTGCTTCAATTTCTTTTGCTGTTATTGGTGTGTTCAGATTTTCTGCTTCTTTTTCATTGAGTTTTGGAAGATTATATTTTTCTAGAAATGTGTCCATTTCCCCTAGGTTCTCAAATTTCTTGGCATACAGTTCTTCATAGTAATTTCTTACAATCCCTTCTATTTCTGTGGTATCAGTTGTAATCTCTCCTCTTTCATTTCTGATCATGTTTATTTGAATCCTCTCTCTTCTTTTCTTGACGAGCCTACTTAAAGGCTTGTCTATTTTGTTTATCTTTTCAAAGAACCAACTCCTGGATTCATTGATCCTTAGGATTGTGCTTTTAGTCTCTATGTCATTTAGTTCTGCTCTAATCTTGGTTATTTCCTTCCTTCTGCTTGCTCTGGGCTGTCTTTGTTGTTGTTCCTCGAGTTCTTGCAGTTGTAGGGTTAGGTTGTTTGTTTGAAATGTTTCTATCTTCTCTAGGTGGGCCTGTATTGCTATAAACTTCCCTCTCAGGACTGCCTTCGCTGTGTCCCATAAGTTTTGGGTTGTTGTGAGTTCAGAATTTTCAATTAAATGTTTCCAGAAAATTTTTTTGATTTTTTCCCTAATTTCATTCTTGACCCATTCATTGTTTAATAGCATACCATTCAGTCTCCATGATTTTCGGTGCTTTGGGTTTTTACCTTTGGGGTTGGTTTCCAATTTTAGTCCCTTGTGGTCAGAGAAGATGCTTGGTATGATTTCAATTTTTTTGAATTTGTTGAGGCTCGTTTTGTGTCCTATCATGTGATCTACTTTTAAAAATGTTCCATGTGCATTTGAAAAGAATGTGTATTTAGCTTCTTTGGGATGAAGAGCCCTATATATATCAATTAAGTCCATTTCCTCTAGGGTGTTGTTTAATGCTGCAATATTTTTGCTGATATTTTGTTTGGAAGATCTGTCCATTTTTGAATAGTGGGGTATTAAAATCCCCTACTATAATTGTGTTGCTGTCGATATCTTTCTTGAATATCAGGTTTTCTAAGATTTTCTTGATATATTTGGGTGCTCCTGTGTTTGGCGCATGTATATTTATGATGTTTATGTCTTCTTGGTGGATTCTTCCCTTGAGTATAATGAAGTGACCTTCTGGGTCTCCCTTTATGGCCCTTTTTTTGAAGTCTATTTTGACTGATATGAGAATTGCTACCCCAGCTTTTTTTTCTTGTACGTTTGCTTGGAGAATTTGTTTCCAGCCTTTCACTTTTAGTCTGTGATGGTCTTTTGTCCTGAGATGAGTCTCTTGTAGGCAGCATATGTGTGGGTCATGCTTTCTTATCCATGCTGCTATTCTGTGTCTTTTGATTGGAGCATTTAATCCATTTATGTTTAAGGTTATTATTGATAGGTACTTATTCATTGCCATTTTTGTACCTGTGTTCCTCTCTGTCTCTCACTTATCCTTCCTTCCCTTAAAGCAGTCCTTTTAGTATTTCTTGTAGGGCTGGTTTAGTGGAGGCATATTCTTTTAGACTTCTTTTGTCTTGGAAGCTCTTTATTTGGCCTTCTATCTTGATTGAGAGCCTTCCTGGGTAAAGTAGCCTTGGTTGTAGGCCTCTGGTTCTCATTACTTGGAATATTTCTTGTCATTCTCTTCTTGCTTGGAGTGTTTCCATTGAAAAGTCAGTAGCTAACCTTATTGGGGCTCCCTTGTATGTTACTTCTTTTTTCTCCCTTGCTGCCTTTAAGATTCTCTCTTTGTCTTGGAATTTTGCCATTTTAATGATGATGTGTCTTGAAGTGGGCCTCCTTGGGTTCCTCTTGATTGGGACTCTCTGTGATTCCTGGATTTGTGTGACTTTTTCTCTCATCGAATTAGGGAAATTTTCTCATTACTCTTTAAAATAGGTTTTCTATCCCTTGTTCTTCTTCTTCACCTTCTGGTATTCCTATTATTCGGATATTACTATGTTTCATATTGTCTTGCATTTCTCTTAATCCCTCTTCATTCTTTCTGAGCTTCTTTTCATTTTCCTGCTCTTTCTGTGAGATGCTTTCTACTTTGTCCTCCAACTTCGCTAGTCCGATCTTCCGTCTCATCAACTCTACTTTTGAATGCTTTCTATTGTTCTTCAATTCAGAAATTGTATTTTTCATTTCCTCTTGTCCCTTGCTGATAGTTTCTTTTTTTCCTTTTTCATGTTGATATAGCTTGTGGTGAGATCGTTATAGCTCCCCTGTCGTTTCTGGTAGCTCATTGTGAGCTCTTTGAACTTCCTGATAACCAGTGCTTTGAATTCAGAATCTGATAGTTGACTTAGCCTCTATTTCATCTAACATTCTTTCTGAAGCTTCCTGCTTTTCCTTTCGTTTGGGGATTGTTTCTTTGTCTTCCCATTGTTTGTGAGACTCTTCTTGTTAGCCTCAGCTTCTAAAATTGATCAGTTCTGACTCCCTGAGTTCATGTTGTGAAATTCTGTGGTATAATACCTGTGAATTTCAGTGGCGCAGACTCCTTCAGGTATCTTGATATTCTCTGTTTCCACCTACTTCTTTTATCGTGTATGTGTAATCAGTTGGAGGGGGAGGCAAAATGGTTTGTGACAGCAGAAGAGTATATTATGATATTTACAGTCACAGACAGTAGAGAGGAGATAGGCGATCTTTAGGCTATATATAGTGCTAACCATATTCTTCAACCCAACTTGCCACTTTTACAAAAGGATGGACAAAAGATAAGCCTCTTGTTGGGGAGGGAAGGCTTGTTAGTTGGAACTAGAAAGCAGTGAGGTTGCAGACGGTCAGATTTTGAGGTAAGGTGAGTATAAGGAACAGTAAATAGGTGTAGTGTGTGAGCAAATAGAGTTAATCACTACAGTAATAGAATTCAGGGACCTGTACAATGGGCTAAGATCTGAGAGATGTGTTGTGAAGTATTTAGTGTTGTATAGATGAGCTATTATTTACACTAATGTTAGAGCAGCACTCATATAACAAAGTCTTTGTGATCTGTCTGAGTAGGGGGTATAGAGCTTTAGGTAATGTGCTAAAGGAAAACAAGTGGCGTGGAGTATAGAGGATTAGCAAAGCACTGTGGAGGAAAGAACAGGGAAAGCCTGTCTAATAATACAATATAACCACTCAAGACTAAGAAGCCTACACAGAAAGAGGAGGAATACATAGATACTATTAAAATATAAAAGAAGTGAGAATAATGAAAAAATATGCAACACCTCATGGTTTCTCTGCTATAGGAAAGTGAAATTTGTCTCTCTGTCTCTACTGTTAAGATGCCCCCTCTTTGGGTCCCACTCTGGTCCTTTCACAGTTCCCAGTTGTTTGTGTCTCTTGTGGGTAAAAGAAAACGAAGCAACGAACAAACAAACAAAAAGGCAGGAGAAGGGAGGCAAAAGCGATGAGTTTGAAAGGAAAGGAAGAACTAAAACAGGGAAAAAGAAAGGAGAGGAACAACGTATAGAAAGATAAAGCAATAATAAAATTTAAAAATATATAAGATTATTAAACAAACGCAAAAAAAGTTACTAAAAAAAGGGAAAAAAGAGAGAAAACAATAACAACAACAACAACAACAGGAAAACCCTTCCCTTGTTGGTTTCAAACTGTGCAGACTGGTTTTTCTGGTTGCAGCAGGATCTCTCTGTGGGCTGGGATGCCGGCGCAAGTGCATGCACCAGCCAGGCTACCAGACTGGGGTGTGGGCACCAGCACACTCGCCAAGCTGCTTGGGTCCCACGGGTCCTGGAGGGTCCTTCCCAGTCTTGTGGCGAGGACTCAGAGGCTTCTGCGCCTGTGCGCACCTGTCAGGCTGTCTGGGATCCAAGAAACCGGCAGGGTGCTTCCCAGTCCTGTGGCAGGGACTCAAATGCCTCTGCTTTCCCCCTGGCTCGCTGCAAGGCCGGGTGGGAAGCAAGTCAAGCTGCCCTGGAAAGAGAACACCTCAGTCCACTTTCAAAAAGAAAGAAAAACTCTCCAGACAGCCTGCCTCTCAGCCTAGCCCAGCCCAGTCCCCAGCCAGACCAGTGAGGACAATGCACCTCTCAATTCTCCCGGGCAGTTGAACTGCAGACTCTGCAGTTGAACATGGCCTTCTGTCTTTGTAACCCTCCCTGATAATGCAAGCCGGCAGAGAGGTCTCTTCCTGGTGTTGTCCAGTTTTGCTTATACGGGGAGCAGGGGAGCCGCTGGCCCGAGCTGGTGGCCGCTGGGGTCACTGGGTGCCCAGGCTCCTGTAGCAGACACGTCTGGTACTGGTCTCAGACCGATGGCTCTGGACCCTGACCATAGAAGCAGCACGGGGGCCACCTGGCCCGGGGTGCCGGCCCCCCACCACTGCTTTGTCTCCACTCCGGTCCTCGAGACCCCACTGACCTGCCACTGTCTGGTGTTTCAGCATCGGTCACAATCTCTGTTCTTTTAATTTCACAAATGCTGGATAACTGATGGTTTAGCGCATTGCTTCCCTATAGATCTGCCAGGATTTTCACCCACAAATACGGGAGCTAGAATCCGCCCTGTCCTACTCTGTCTCCATCTTCCTTTTTTCTCTTTTTTTTTCTTTTTTGAAAGTAATTGTTGTTCAAGTACAGTTGTCTCCATTTTCCCACCACCATTTTTCTTTTTATTTTGTTTACAAAAAAAAAAAGAGTAGTAGGAAAAGTGCTTTAAATGAAGACTTAAGAGGCAGGGTGACTGTGTTCCATGAAAAAATAATGAAAGTATAGAATTCCTTTTGAGACATTTAAGAATTGTGGTATTTGATAATAAATAGAAATAATTGTTACTTTTTAAGGTATAATATGGTTATGCAAGGAAATGTCCATTCTTTTTTAGACAATAATATTTAAGTCTATAGGAATGAAGAAACCTGATGTCTGGAGTTTGCTTGAAAATCCTTTGGAAAGCCCTGGCCAGTGTGCCTCGGTTGGCTGGGCATGATCCTGAGAACCTAGATGTCACAGGTTCAATTCCAAGTCGGGGTACATGCCTGGCTTGCAGGTTCAGTTCCCAGTCACGGCGCTTACAGAATGCAACCAATCCATGTTTCCCTCTCACATCAATGTTTCTCTCTCTCTCTTTCCCTCTCTCTAAAATCTAAAATAAAATATTGAAAACATAAAGTCCTTTGGAAATAGAAAAAATATAGGGGTCTGGCACAAATAATGCCCCTTTTCATCATAAAATCTTTTATTACAAAATTATTAGCCTATAATTCTGTAACATGACAATATTACACCAAGCATACCATATGAAATTTGGGTGAAATATTGATATAAAAACTATAAATTATGGCACCCATATTATTACCCTAATAACCACACTCGAGCAGGCCTCAGTTCTGCCTGACCCTGTGGACTAAGAAGGGAAGGAAGGAGAGATAAAGGTGATTTGGCTGAGTCTTGGTAATTGTCGAGTCTGGTCATGGGTGTGGGGAGAATTCCTCATACTACTGTACTTTTGCACATTTGGAAATTTTTCTTTTTTTTTAAGATCTTATTTATTTATCTTTAGAGGGAAAGGGAAGGAGAGAGGGAGAGAAATATCAAGGTATGGTTGCCTCTCGTGTGCCCCCTGCTGGGAGCTGGCCTGCAACCCAGGCATGTGCCCTGACTGGGAATCGAACCTCAACCCTCTGGTTCACAGTCCTGCACTCAATTCACTGAGCTACACCAGCCAGGGCGGAAAATTTTCTATGACAGACGCGTCTAGCATGCCACATGAGATAAGGTTTGTTGTTTTTCAGCCAAAGTGTAAGAGATGTGAGGTTCTCGGAAACTCTTACTATTTACTCAACAGTAATGAAAATTCAGATTCCGTAAGACAGGTGGGCAAGTGGTCTTTGGGGGCCTTTAAATTTTTTTAATGAAAGGGCCTTAAGCAATCCATGAGCCCCATGGACACATAGAGTGAAGGGCCACCTGGCTGCAGTCTCCAGCCCTTGGAAATGTCTCATAGAGCATCTGGATCGCACTCCCCCAAACACCTGGTAATCTTGCATTTGCGGAGCCGAAGCAAGCAGGAATTTCATATCTCTGACACGACAGGATGCACTTGGCTCTCGGGGGCCACTCTGTAGAAGCAGGAAAGCAGCCCGCTCAGCAGCATCATGAAGGCAGCCAGCACCGCCAGGCCACAGGTGCTCCCCACGTCCTGTGCCTGCGGCTTGAAGGGCAAGGCGAAGGAGGGTGGGAAGGCAATGCCCTCTGCCTTGAGCACAGAGCAGTAGTTGCAGACCACGGCCACAGAGATACAGGTGCCGGCGGCGACCTTCAGAATGCCTGCAGTGAGAAAGAGGTTCTGGGCGGTGACGTTCGTGTCCAGGCTGCCCACGAAGACGTGCCGCAGCGCCAGCACGAGCAGCCCTTTGCCCAGGAGCCCCAGGATGCTGGCAGCCAGCAGTAGGTTTCGGGAGGCTTGGATGTCCAGAGGCAGGTAGGCATCGGTGTAGTGGTACAGGTGGCAGGCGATGTCTCTCTTGGAGTAGCTGCTATGGCGGTAAATGCAGACTTTCCATACGCCAATGCAGGCCAGGCCTGCGGAGGACATCGGCGTGCGCTCCAGGTACCACATCCGCCACTCGGTGAGGCCCATGGACATCATGCAGAAGATGCAGGCCAGGGTGCCTACCGCGAAACCCGCCACTTGGCGACGGGCGCTGTGCACAGCCAAGGTCATGCTGACCACGTCTCCAGGGGAACTGCGAAGCAATAGAAGGCGTCATGAGTGTGGGCCCCACCGGCCTGGGACAGCCTCCCACAAGAGCCATCTTGTGTTTGGCCGTCTTTTCACTTGGCCGAGCGCTCTCAAGGGTCACCCACATTGCAGAGTAGTGTTCAGATGTGTGGATGCACCATCGTTTGTTTACACACGCATCAGTTTGGGCACACGCAGATGGGTTCTATGTTTTGGCACTTACCAATAACTCTGGGATGAACGTTTGCATAGGTAACCTTGTACGAGCATAAATGTTCTCATTGGTTGCGAGTAGTTACCTAGGAGTGAGGCATGTGGGTCCTACTGTGTGTGTTTAACTTTGAACAAAGTGCTCAGCTGTTTCCCCAAGAAGCTGCCCTTTTGAGATGATGGCCAGTTGGGAGCTTTCTACATTCGCCCCTGCTATATACGAGGGTTCCATTTTCTCTGTATCTTCTCCAGTATTTGACCATTTTAGTCCTTTCGATTACAGCCATTCTTTTTGGCCATTGAAACATGGTGTGACCAGCCCCAGATGGTGTGGCTCAGTAGACTGAGCACTGGCCTATGAACCACAAGGTTACTGGTTCGATTCCCAGTCAGAGCACATGCCTAGGTTGCAGGCTGGGCAGGTGGGGGCATGTAAGAGGCAACCAGTTGATGTATCTCTCACACATGGATGTTTCTCTCACTCTCTCCCTCCCCCTCTCTGTAAAAATAAATAAATAGAAATATTTTTTAAATCGTAACATGACCAATACACCGAATATAAGCAGTATGTTGCAAATTCATGTGCAAGATAGGATTGTGGATATGAAGAAAATGGAAGTCTTTGTGCTGAGTTGCAAAGACATTTTAACTGGGCTACAGGGATTCTGTGTTTTTTTAAGGCTATTTGCATTGTGAGCAATTGCCCACATCAAGAAACGCACACAAAATCTAAGTGTAAAACGAAAATGCACATGGCCACCACTCAGCCTAAGAGACATGACATCACCTCGTCCCTGCTTGTCATTAGTTCTTCCCCTCAGCATGTGTCCCCAAACACCTTGGTTCAGTTCTGCCTGATTTTCAACACCAGAATCATGCCATAGGTACTCCAGTATGACTAGCTTCCTGCAATCAACACGGTGTTCATGACAGCAGATTATCATTTTTTAAAGTAATGTGTGGCTGTGCAATACTTTCAGATATTTGTCATGACCCTAATTTTTTTTTTTTGGAATTAAAAAGAAAGAAACTTGTGAAGTAATGGAGGAGTAATTCTGGCACATAAAAACACTGCAATACCGGGTATGTATTAAAGTAATTCGTTCAGACTTCTGGCCAAGAAGGGGGCATAAGTAGTAGATACACTTTGCCTCCTCACACAACTAAAAGAAGACAACAGAAAATTGGAAAACAAAAAATAACCAGAACCACTAGAAAAATCAAACTGTCTAGAAGTCTGACCACCATGGAGTAAAAGAAGAAAGAGTCATGCAGACTGGTAGGAGGGACAGACCTAGGCAGCCAGGGTGGTGAGGACATGTGGATAGAACAGGAGTAGCAACTGTGGAGTGAGACAGACTGCGCAACCCAGGATTCCAGTGCAGGGAAATAAAGCCTCAAAACCTATGACTGTAAAAGCCTGTGGGGTTGGCGGTGGTAGGAGAAACTCCCAGCCTCACAGTAGAGTTCATTGGAGAGACCCACAAGGTCCTAGAACATACACAAACCCATGCACCTGGGAATCAGCACAAGAAAAGCCCAATTTGCTTGTGGGTAGCAGGGGAAGTGACTGAAGGTGGGGTAGCAGCTGAGCAAGTGGCATTGTTCCCTCTCAGGTCCTTTCCCCCCCCCCCACAGACAGTGCCACAATGCAGTGATGTGGGTTGCCCTTCCCTGGCAAATACTTAGGGCTCTGCCCCTTACTACGTAACAGGTGCGCCAAGACAAAAATATAACGTCCACATGAAAGAACAGATCAAAGCTCCAAAAGTAGAACTAAGCAAGGAAGAGATAGCCAACCTATCAGGCGCACAGCTCAAAACACTGGTAATCAGGATGCTCACAGAATTGGATGAGTATGGTTGTTTGCAAAATAGAGGAAGTGAAAGCTATGAAAAGTGAAATAAAGAAAAATATACAGGGAACCAACAGTGATGGGAAGGAAACTGCAACTCAAATCAAATGTTTGGGCCAGAAGGAAGAAATAAACAACCCACCAGAACAGAATGAAGAAACAAGAATTCAGAAAAAATGAGGAGAGGCTTAGGAACCTCCAGGGTAACTTTAAACATTTCAACATCTGAATCATAGGGGTGCCCGAAGGAGAAGAGGAAGAGCAAGAAATCGACAACTTATTTGTAAAAATAATGAAGGAGAACTTCCCCAATCTGGCAAGGGAAATAGACTTCCAGGAAGTCCAGGAAGCTCAGAGAGTCCCAAAGGAGTTGGACCCAAGGAAGCAATACCAAGGCACATCATAATTACATTACCCAAGATTAAACAGGAGGGAATCTTAAAAGCAGCAAGAGAAATAGAGACAGTTACCTACAAAGGAGTTCCCATCAGACTGTCAGCTGATTTCTGAAAAGAAAACTTACAGGCAAGAAGGGGCTGGAAAGAAGTATTCCAAATCATGAAAGGCAAGGACCTACATCCAAGATGAATCTATTGAGCAAAGCTGGCATTTAGAATGGAAGGGCAGATAAAGTGCTTCCCAGATAAGGTTTGGTTAAAGGAGTTCATCATCACCAAGCCCTTTTTATATAAAATGTTAAAGAGACTTATCTAAGAAAAAGAAGATCAAAACTATGAACAGCAAAATGACAACAAACTCACAACTATCAACAACTGAACCTAAAAAAAAAAAAAAGACAAACAAACTAAGCAAACAACTAGACCAGGAGCAGAATCACAAAAACAGAAATCACATGGAGGGTTATCAGTGGGAAAAGAGAGAGGGAATGGGGGAAAAGGTACAGGGAATAAGAAGCATACATGGTAGGTAGAAAATAGACAGGGGAGAGGTTAAGAATAGTAAAGGAAATGTAGAAGCAAAACAACTTGTATGTATGACCCGTGAAAATGAACTAAGGGGGTGTGGATGCTGGAGGGAGGGGGGTGCAGGGTGGAGAGGCTATATGGGGGGGAGTGGGACAATTGTAATAGCATAATCAGTAAAATATACTTAAAAAATAATTTAAGGATGAAAAACTCCCAAACTCTTTTTATGAAGCCAGCATCATCCTAATTCCAAAACCAGATAGAGACACAACAAAGAAAGAGAACTTCAGGCCAATATCACTGATGAACATATGCTAAAATCCTCAACAAAATATTGGCAAATAGCATCCAACAATATATCAAAAAGATCATACACCATGACCAAGAGGAATTCATCCCAAGGATGCAAGGATGGTTCAATATTCGCAAATCAGTAAATGTAATACATCACATAAACAAAAGCAAAGACAAAAACCACATGATCATATCAACAGAGGCAGAAAAAGCTTTTCATAAGGTACAACACCCATTTAGGATAAAAACACTCAGCAAAGTGGGAATAGAGGGAGCATCCCTCAATATAATAAGGGCCATATGTGAGAGACCTACAGGCAACATCATACTCAATGGGGAAAAACTAAAAGCTTTTCCACTAAGATCAGGAACAAGACAAGGATGTCCACTTTCACCACTTCTATTCAATATAGTATTGGAAGTTTTAGCCACAGCGATCAGGCAAGAAAAGGAAATAAAAGGCATCCAAATAGGAAAGGAGGAAACAAAATTGTCACTGTTTGCAGATGACATGATAGTGTACATGGAAAATCCTAAAGACTCTACCAAAAAACTGCTCGAACTAATTAATGAATTTGGCAAAACAGAGGGTTACAAAGTCAATATCCGGAAATCAAAGGCATTTTTGTATACCAACAATGAATCAGCAGAAGCAGAAATCAAGGAAAAAATTTCATTTGACATAGCAAAAACAAAAATAAAATATCTGGGAATAAACCTAACCAAGGAGGTAAAAAACCTGTATGCAGAAAACTCCACAGCACTGAAGAAAGAAATCAGGGAAGACACAAACAAACAAATGGAAACGTATACCTTGTTCATGGATTGGAAGAATTAACATCATCAAAATGTCCATACTACCCAAAGCAATATACACATTCAATGCAATACCTATTAAAGTACCAATGGCATATTTCACAGACATAGAACAAACACTTCGAAAATTTATATGGAACCATAAATGAGCCCGAATAGCAGCTGCTCTTTTGAGAAGGAAGAACAAAGTAGGAGGGATCACAATGCCTGATATCAAACTGTATTACAAGGCCACTGTAATCAAAACAGCCTGGTACTGGCATAAAAACAGGCACATAGACCAATGGAACAGAACAGAGAGCCCAGAAATCAACCCAACTCTCTACAGTCAATTAATATTCGACAAAGGGTGCATCAACAGAAAATGGAGTAAAGATAGCCTCTTCAACAAATGGTGTTGGGAGAACTGGACAGCTACATGCAAAAAAAATGAAACTTGAGCACCAACTTACACCATACACCAAAATAAATTCAAGGTGGATAAAAGACTTAAATATAAGCCGTGACACCATTAAAGGCCTAGAGGAGAACATTGGCAAGAAAATCTCAGATATTTCATGCCGCAACATTTTTACTGATATGTCCCCTAGAGCAAGGAATATACAGAAAAGAATAAACAAATGGGATCTCATCAAAATAAAAAGCTTCTGCACGGCTAAAGAAAACAATATTAAATTTAAAAGACAACCAACTGTATGGGAAAACATATTTGCCAATGATACCTCAGACAAAGGTTTAATCTCCAAAATATACAAACAACTTACACCACTCCACTCTAAGAAGACATCTAACCCAATTAAAAAATGGGAAAAGGATTTGAACAGACACTTCTCCAAGGAGGACATACAGAACATTCAGAGACACATGAAGAGATGCTCAATATCGTTAGCCATCAGAGAGATGCAAATTAAAACCACAATGAGATACCACTTTACACCAGTCAGGATGGTTATCACAAACAAAGCAATAAACAACACATGTTGGAGAGGTTGTGGGGAAAAGGGGTCCTTAGTTCACTGTTGGTGGGATTGCAGACTGGTACAATCATTATGGAAAACAAACAGTATGGAATTTTCTCAGAAAACTAAAAATCGACCTGCCTTTTGACCCAGCAATTCCACTGCTAGGATTATATCCTAAGAATCCTAAAACATCAATTTCAAAGAACCTATGCACCCCAGTGTTCATAGCAGCACAATTTGCAATAGCCAAGAGTCGGAAGCAACCTAGGTGCCCCTCAGTAAACGAATGGATCAAAAAATTGTGGTACATATACACAATGGAATTCTATGCAGCAGAGAGAAAGAAGGAGGTACTACCCTTTGCAACAACATGGATGGAACTGGAAAGCATTATGCTGAATGACATAGGCCAGGGGTTGAAAGACAAATACCATATGATCTCACCTTTAACAGGAAGCTAAACGACAAACAAACAAGCAAGCAGAATAAAAACAATGACACTGAAATGGAGAACAAGGGGACAGTGACCAGAGGGGAGAGGGGAGGGAATTTAAGGGGGAAAAAAAGGGAAGGGATTTGGAGGAACAAGTATGAAGGACACAGGGACGAGAACTAAGGTGGGTGGAAATGGGAGGAAGGTGGGGAGCACGGGGTGGGGGAGGCTGGGATGGGAGAAATAGACAAAAAACTGTACTTGAAAAATAACTAAATAAAATTTTTTTAAAAAAGAGATTTGCAAAAATATTTTTAAAAAATAAAATAAAATAACTCATTCACTGTGGTATGTAGCAGACATTAAAATGAAAGTGTATTCAGTAACATGGGAAAACATCTGTGGTGGATCACACTGAAAATGAGGAAAACAAGCTCAGTGGATTAGAGCATCGTCCCGTACACCAGAAGGGTGAAGGTTCAATCCCCAGCTGCACCATGTATGGAAAACAACCAGCATGTTTCTCTCTCTCTCAAATCAATGAACATATCCTCAGGTGAGGATTAAAAAAAAATGAAGGTAAGACAACTGGGGACTTCCACCAAGATGGAGGCATATGTGGAGATGCCGTGCTTTCTCACACAAACCAAGTTAGAGACAACAAAATGTTAGCAACAGAAAACACATCCAGAACACAGAAAATTGAACTTTTTGGAAGTCTGATAACAACGAATTCTTCAGCCTGACCGGTAAGAGGGGCAAAGCCAGCAGCTGGCGGAGCGGGGTTGCACAGAAAAACTCGGTCAGACAGACTCACCCAGGTGTGGGGTTGCAACGGGCAGACCCAGTGAACGACCGTCAGACCCAGCAGGTTGACTGTGGTAGCACATTCGTGTGCAGATAGACCAGAGAGGGAGTGGGCAGTGAGATGGGACCGAGCAGGCCCCAGCGGCCAGAGGCAGCAGAGGGGGCCGCCATTTCCCTGCTCTGACCCTGCCCCCACATGCAGCGTCACAACCCAGCGACCTGGGCGGCCCTACCCTGGTGAACATCTAAGGCTCCGCTCCTCATACTTAATGGATGCGAACAGATAAAAAATTGCTCAAGAAGATCTCAAAGCCCCAGAGCCCATAACTCTAAGTGACGAAGAAATAGCAAAACTTTCAGAGGCACAGTTCAAAACACTGGTGATCAGGATGCTCACAGAACTGGTTGATTTTAGTCACAAATTAGAGGAACATATCAAGGCTAAACTAATTGAAATGAAGGGAATTGCACAGGAAACCAATAGTGATGAAAAGGAAACTGGGACTCAAATCAAGGGAGTGAATCAGAAGGAAGAAAAAAATGGCCAAACAGGGAAATATGAAGAAACAAGAATTCAAAAAAATAAGGAGAGACTTAGGAACCTCCAGGACATCTTTAAACGTTCCAACATCCAAATTATAGGGGTACCAGAAGCGGGAAAGGAACAGCCACCAGTGGAAAACTTATTTGAACAAATAATAAAGGAGAATTTCCCCAATATGGCAAAGGAAATAGACTTCAAGAAATCCAGGAAGCACGGAGAGTCCCAAAGAAGTTGGACCCAAGAAGGAACACACCAAGGCACATCATCATTACATTAGCCAAGACTCAAATGAAGGAGAGAATCCTAGAAGCAGAAGAGATAAGGGGACAGTCACCTACAAAGGAGTTCCCATCAGACTGTCAGCGGATTTCTCAAAAGAGACCTTACAGGCAAGAAGGGGCTGGAAAGAGGTATTCCAAGTCATGGAAACCAAAGACCTACAACCAAGATTGCTCTATCCAGCAAAGTTTTCCTTTAGAATGGAAGGACAGATAAAGTGCTTCTCAGATAAGACCAAATTCAAGGAGTTCATCATCACCAAGCCCTTATTATATGAAAAGCTAAAGGGACTTACCTAAGAAAAAGAAGATAAAAAAGATGAACAGTGAAAGGACAGCAAACTCAGTTATCAACAACCACACCTAAAACAAAAGCAAATTAAGAGGACAGCTAGATCAGGAGTGAACCATAGAAATGAAGATCAAGTGGAGGATTAGCAACAGGGGAGTGGGAGGAGGAGAAGGGGGGGAGAAGGTACAGAAAATAAGTAGCATAAACAGTAGATAGAAAATAGATAAGGGGGAGGTTAAGAATAGTAGGGGAAATACAGAATCTAAAGAACTTGAGACACGTGCTCATGAACTAAAGGGGGGGAAATGGTGGGGGAGGGGTGTGCAGGGTGGAGGGGAACAGAGGGGGGAAATAGAACAAATGTAATGGCATAATCAATTAAAAAAATTTTTTAATAATAAATAAAAAAAAGAACCACACCTAAAACAAAAGCAAACTAAAAAGACAGCTAGATCATGGAGGGTTAGCAACAGGGGAGTGGGAGAAGGAGAAGGGGGGAGAAGGTACAGAAAATAAGTAGCATAGATGGTAGATAGAAAATATGGGGGGGGGCAAGAATAGTATGGGAAATAATAGACTCTAAAGAACTTGAGACACATGGTCATAAACTAAAGGAGGGAATGGTGGGGGCAGGGGGGTGCAGGGTGGAGGGGAATGAAGGGGGGAATAGAACTGTAATGGCATAATCAATAAAAATAAATAAATAAAATGCAAAAAAAGGAAACTGGGAGCATGTATCATGCATGATATAACTTTCGTGCGCCATAGACTATATGATAAATAAAACTGGGATTACTAGTGATTTTTGTTTTGTTTTTATATTTGAAGGTAGAAGTCCATTCCTTTTTTTTTTTTTCATAGAAGAAAACAGAGTGACATTGAACAATAAGAGGCCAGAAAGGAGTCCAGGGTGAGCAGCAGTGGACATGAAAGCTGGCTCATGGGGCAGATTGTGGGGCACAGACTTTATCCTGTGGTCCCAGTGAGACCGAGACACAGGGCAAGAGATCTTCGTGACTGACGCCAGGAAGCCCTACCCATGGTTCGTAGAAGACGCATATTTAGAAAGATGGTTCCTTTGGGCCAGGGAATCCTGAACAAATCATTTGGAAGGAGCACTTTCACTGGCGCGTCAGCAGGAATGAGACAGTCAGCTTGAGGGTACTGAGTGGGCTCAGAGGCTTTCTTCTGCAGTAAATACAGGACCCGGCCGCTGCGAGCTGGCTGCTGGGGTGTGAGGAATGGAGAGCAGGAACAACACGCTCAAGGGGATGGAAGGTGTCTGAGAGGAAATTCAAGTGCGGGGAAGAGACAGCATGCTACCTCTGCTGCTGCCACAGACTCAAGTGGCTCAGTCTGTCACCAAGGGGCAGGGGACCCTTCAAGCCCACCCACCTGTTGTATGGGACAGTCCAGAGAATAGTCCCAGGATGAACATCAAAAGTAATGAACAAGCAAAAGTCCCAGGCTCCCTCTGACGTCCCAGGCGTGGGCCAGAGACTCTGACGTCCCAGGCATGGCGAGTGAGGGCGGGTGAAGGCGCTATGCTGGAACAGAGGGGACGCAAGACCTGAAGGATCAGAGGACAGGCATGAGTTACGATGCCCACGCTAAAAAAAAAAAAAAAAAAAAATGGGGGTTGGGGGTTAGCGATTTCCTGCCCAGGGCTGAGGAGCTGTTGAATCAGAACTTCTGAGAAGCCCAGCATGTCAGCCACCCAAGCCACGTGGTCATCGGGAGGCACAGGACAACTTTCTCGCTCTGATATCACTCATAAATCTCCATGACCTAATGTGAAGGAGGCAAAGGGGCGCTTTTGCTCTTGGCTCCAGAAGACAAGGCTTGTAGCTCTCGCTCTGGGGTAACTGGCCCCAGAAACTTGACATTCCCTTCACACATCAGCTGGCCCCTTCTCTGCTAGTGGGCCACTTCCAGCCCACCTGACGTCACCAAGGGGACTTGGAAGGGTGCTGTCACACTGGTCTAGACGTGCCCTCATCAAACTTCTGTGCGCCACTTATGTACCAGGTGCAAGCTACACATATCTAGCACCTTAAAACCATTTAAGAACATTCTGGAATATGGAGGCCTTGCGACGTGGAGCTGAGTGGAAAGTGTGGGGGGGGGGGGCAGGTCGTAGGTTCTACACTGTTTGCTCCAGGGCAGGGGCACCTGGGAAAATCGTAAAGACAAGACTCGGTTCTGCTGTGGCTCGCAGGTGCCTGCAGCTCATTTTTTCACCCACCTGGGCGCGTTTCAACCACGGCTCCATTGTCTTTCCTTCATCAAAACAGCTTAATGACACACCATTCCCACACACAGGAAATCCAGCCAGTGAACAACCGAGCGGCTTCTGCATCTTCACCAGCCTGCTCCACCATCACCAGCCCATCCTTTCAGAATGTCCTCCTCACCTGTGGGGGTCACGCCTCCTTCCCTCCTAGGTTCTGGCGCTCCCCTGGCCCACTCACTCTCTGCCCATCTATGGCAGACACTTTGTATAAATGCGGTCATCACTGAGCACAGTGTTTTCGGGGGTGCGTCCCTCAGACATCAGCACCTCATTCCTTTTCACAGAGCAGTCATATCGTGCTGGGTGCATATTCCAGCTGATCGATCCCTTCATAGCAGTGGATGGAGAGTTGCTGATACTTTGGGGCTATTTATTATACATGATACAGCCACGGGCATTCATGAGTGTCTGTGTGGATGTATTTGTTTGACAGATTTTATTTATTTATTTAATGCTCACCCAAGGATATCTGTATAGTGATTTTGGAGAGAGAGAGAGAGGGAGGTGGAGCGACACAAACGCCAATGTGAGAAATATCGATCGGTTGCCTCCTGCACACGCCTCAACCAGGGACAGAACGCACTGCCTAGGCAAGTACCCCGAGCGGGGATCGAACCCACAATCTTCGGTGGGTGAGCATGACACTCCAACCAACTGAGCCACCTGGCCAGGGCTGGGTGTACATTTTCATCTCTCCTGGGCATGTACCTAGGAACGTAACTGCGGAGTCACAAGGTGACTGCTTTATGTTTAGAGAAAGCCCCCTCGGGTCACAAAGTGGCTGCACCGTGTGACAGTCCCACAGCCACATCTCCGTCCCCAAGACACTTCTTCCTTCCTACCTGTTTGGCTTTGGTGGCTGTGTATCTGGAATTGCTATGTGCTCTTGGTGGGCAGGAACCTTGGGGATGAGGAGCACTTTAAAAGTGATTAAAACACAAATATCTAGCCAGACTCTGGCTCATGATCCGAAAAGCCGACGGCGTCCCTCCTTTGAATTACACACACCTCTAGGAACTCAGAAACCACTTCCCTGAGATGGGGACCCTGTGCGCGCAGTGTCCTGGGACATGCAGGCTCCCAGTGACAATGGCCATTTAGCCCTTACACGTTGCTCAGGTTCTGAGGTGTCCCTGGCTCAGGTGAGCATCCCCAGGAGATGAGGGCGGGGAACAGAGGGCCCAAAGTCGCCTCCTCTCAGGGACAGTCCGATTGTTTCTCCACTAGATGAAGAGACTAAGCGGGTGTCAGATAATAGGGAACATAAAAGAAGAAGGGGAATGAGGTCAAGAAGACACACGCAGAGAAGCAGGTGGGAAAGGTGCATGTCGTGGCGTGTGTAAATGAGCTTGAACCAGGGCCGTGAACTCCCAGTAACCTAGAACAATTAGGAGGGCTGTTTGACGATGCCAGTGCAAAGATGCCCTGCACCGAGGCTGCAGAATGGAGACAGACCCTGCTAGGTGCCAAAGCGGGATGACTACATGGCCTGGTGGGAAGGGTACTGTGGTCAGTGACCGGCTCGCTCCTTCCACCTGCTTTAGTCTCCACAGGTGAGCAACACTCACCTGCTGCTGCTTGAACCTGTGTCAGAAGAGACCCACGGACAGGAATGAAAATGGAAACGACACACAGATGCAGCCGGTCACCATCAAGAGTGAGTGAAACAAGCAGTGTGTGGCCAGGGATTCAGTAAGGAAGGACCAAGAAAGCACAAGACAGAGTCCCCAAATTCATCGTGGAATTACCCCCCAGATCCACCCCCTGCCCCCATTTTTGGATACATACCCCAAAGAAACAAAACAGGGGTCTCACACAGACCCTCGCACGCCCATGTTCAAAGCAGTGTTATTCACAGCAGCCAAGAGGCAGGAACAAGCCCTGTGTCCACCAATGGGTATTTGGATTCAGTAAATGTGGTCTGTTTACACAGGGAAAGAGTATTCAGCCATGAAAAGGGAGGAAGTTTTCGTTCACGGCCTGGCATGGATGGACTTTGAAGACACTCTGCCGAGTGAAACCAGGCAGTAACAGAGACAAATACGGTCTCCTTCCACTTATCTGAGGCACCAAGACCAGTCAAAGTCATGGGCAGAAAGCCACAACGGTTGCCCAGGGCTGGGGAGGGGGCTGGGGAGCTGGCGTTCAGCGGGGACAGTTTCAGGCTGGGAGGATGAGCAAGTTCTGGAGATGATGGCGGAGCACAACAGGATGCAGGTCCTGAACAGCAGGGAGCCGTACCCTGCACACACGCGAAGGCCATAGGGCACATTTTCGTTACCTCGCCTTTCCCACAACAACACACACACACAACAAAGGGGGCGGAGCCTCCACTGACCTGTGCGACGTCTCCAGGCGCGCGGGCGTCCGCACCAAGCGGGGCTGGGGGCCGGCCCTGCCTCTCCGGAGGTCCTGCCCGTGGGCTCCCCGCTGTGGGCAGACCGATTCCCCACCACTCCGCAGGCTTCTGGCCCGTTACCGCGTTCCATCCCACCCACCCTCAAGATTCTCGGTTGCTAGGCCCCACCCACCATGACAACTGCCACTGTGACGACCACAGCCTCGGCTTATTCTCATCAACCTGTCCCTGCTGGGTCTGCCCACTTTCCAGGGCAAGGGGGGGGGGGGGGGAGGGCGGCGGGGAGGCTCAGCAAGGGCGCATAAGAGGCCTTGCAGGGTGTGCCAGACCTGAGCCGTGGCTTCTCACGCCCTCCTGCCCCCACCAGTGGTCACTCACAGATACCCTGCTTCACAAGCGCAATGAGGACGTGCCTGTGCAGGTGTTAGCAGATGGGGACGCCAGTGGGCGAGAGTCAGCGTGGAAACACTAGGGACGGGGAACCCAGGAGGAGGGGCACCCTTCCGGCGTGGGACGTGACCCGCTGCTGGAGTCTTGCATCTCCGCCTTCTCGGAACCTGGTCCGCCCGAGCAGGGCTGGAGGGGGCGTGTCAGGCGGTTGATTCCGCAGCGTGAGAAACTGGCCGGCTAAAGACTGGGGATACTGGCGAAAGGGTTTGCTTTTTTTAATATAAGAAATGACGCTGCCAAACAGGCACAGGGGGTCAGCTAGCCAGCACTAAATTTTATTTAATAGATTTTATCCTTTATTGTTAGAAAGAGGGGGAGGGAGAGAGAGAGAGAGAAATATCCGTGTGTGGTTGCCTCTCCCCTGCCCTGCACTGGGGACTTGGCCCAGAACCCAGGCATGTGCCCTGACCAGGAATCGAACTGGTGACCCTGTGGTTTGCAGGCCAGTGCTCAACCCACTGAGCCACACCAGCCAGGGCTATTTACTTTGTATTAAAAAAAATATTTTATTCATTTATTTTTAGAGAGAGGGGAAAAGGAGGAGAAAGAGAGGGCGAGAAACATCAGTGTGGTTGCTCTCAGGCGCCCCCTACTGGGGACCTGGCCCACAGCCCAGGCATGTGCCCTGACTGGGAATCCAACCCTTCGGTTTGCAGGCCCGCACTCAATCCACAGAACCACACCACCCAGTGCTCAGGACTAAATTTGATATGGGGGTCCAAGCCCCCCTGGAGTCTTCTGCTTACACTTTCTATCATCTGGAGACTTTTCTAAGCAAATGAATGGAGAGGTACAAAGATGTACATGAAAAACACACCCAACGAACTTCCTAACTGAGGTTACAGTGGGGACAAGTAGAAAAAGAATCCTAAAAACCCCGTTTAGAGAATACGTTCAGTAAACCATTTTATGTCTTTATAATGACATATGACACAGGAGTTCAACAGTAGGTTGAAGAATAATTTGCAGAAAAGTTTCTAATGGGGTGACTTAAAAAGCAGGTTCCAAAACTACCGGATCAGCCTGGGTGGTGTAGCCCAGCGGACTGAACGCAACCCTGAGAACCACGGGGTTGCGGCTTTGATTCCCAGTCAGGGCACATGGGGGAGGGGAATTGCAGGCCAGGTCGCCACTAGGGGGCGCACAAGAGGCATCCACACACTGATGTTTTTCCTCCCTCTTTCTCCTCCCCTTCCCCCCTCTAAAATAATAAAATCTTTTTTTGAAACGGGATCATACAACCATTTCTTGGAAAAAAAGGAGGGGGAGGAAGAGACGGAAGGAAGGGGATGGAGAGAGAGAAAACGGGGTCAGAGGGGAGAGGGGAAAGAAGGTCCGTGATGCACACCACCAGGTTCTGAAAATGACCACCGCAGCGGTGGCGTGGCACAGCACCCTGAGGGGCCTGAGAGACGGCACTGCTCGCAACATCTGGATGCCGGTGCTGCCTTGGGGCTGCCGGAGAGACGGATGTGGGGGGGGGGGTTGTCATTACCTGGCGACCCTACCATGCTCTGAACATCCCTTGGAAAGAAACACAGTGAGACTCTAAGCAGAGCAACATCTGATGAAACCCATTCCACTCATCGTCAGCTACTGGATATAAACAGAAGCTTCTATGACATAGTTCCGGCCACAGAAACATCACCAAACTTCAAAATAAAGACCCCAAAAACACTCCTACATGAAATATTGAAATATATGGGAGCCACATGTACGTTTAAGAAAGATCAACGAAACACCAGCAAAACGACTTTTGATTTTCCAACCCGCTGATCGCAGTTGCCTCGCAACCGTCTAAGCTTCAGGTCCCCCAGACATGCTCCGTAACAAGCATTTCTCATCCCCCTCCCCCCAACCAAGGGCAGCCCCTGGGCCTGGGGGGTGTGCGGGTGGGGAAGGTGTCCCCCTCACCCAGGCTGCATGCTGGAAACAGAGGGGCACAGGCTGATCCGTGCTGGCCTGGGTTCGAAGCACGTGTGCCCTCAGCAGCTCACAACCTCCCAGTAGCTCTTCTCCAAATACAAAGGGGGAAACTGAGACTCGGCGAGGCTACGCCAGGAGGGGCAAAGGCAGAGAGGGGCTCTGCTCCAGGAACTTGGGCTGTGTCAGGACCTGCTAGTCACTCTGCACGCACGTGGGCCCTGGTGTGGGGGGTGGACTCTGTGGGAAGCCCTAATGCTTCCCCATAGCAGCCCTTGGCCAGGGGACTGGACTTCCCTACACAGAAGGGTTTCAGCCCTCCCCGCCCCCCTTGGACCTCGGGTTTGGCCGTGGGACGTGCTCCTGCAACGGGAGCAGACGTGGAAGGCACCTTTGTCCCTCGTGTCATTTCCGCACGCACCTGCCACCGGCCGAGCCCTGGCCAGGAGTAGCATGACAGGCACGCAAGGGCCAGAGCCTGCTGGTGCACACGCCCTGAGCTAAGACCTACTTCGCCCTGGACACAGTGGGCGTTTTCCAGCTGCTTGTCAGGCCGTGTTCCCAGGGCAACCGCTGACCCATGTCACCCCTGTCCCCGAGGTTTCTGGACTGCGAACGCACTGGCCCGACGTATCGAGTGGCATCGGCAGGCACACACCCATCACCGCATCCCGTGGTGAGTCCACGGGGTTCGGGATCCGACCAATTGGGAGGACTCTGCACTGGCTCCCGAGAGCTGTCCTCCTCCCGTCACTAAGTCAGAGACACGCGCCGTGCACTCGGAGACACTATTTATTTCGTGAAGGTCAAGCAGGACGATGTGTTGAGAGAGGTAAGTGTCGGGCGCGACCCCTGCACACGCGACCCACGGTGAACCGCAGGCGCGGGGCCGCCCGGAATCGGAGCATTCCACAGTGGGGCGATGCCACGGGCTCAGGACGCAGCCCCCTGCCCCGCCAGGAACGCCAGTGGCGGACAGTAGCACCAGATGGGTTTTCCAGGCAATCATGGAACTATGTACAACATCACGTATATACATCAACTCGCCGGAATCTTTGGGTCCCACCCCCACCCCAACACTGAACAGGCAAACAGGGGAACAGCACTCCATGTCGCCACGTACGAGAAAGTGCTCGGGACACATCAAAGGCTGGGTACAGACACACAAACTCTTAGTCACACGGGACACAGACAGCATCAAAACCAGCACAATACTGTATGCGAGGGGAAGGTGTCACAGATAAAACCTTGGTCTAAATTAAAAAGCGAACACACGGAAATGAGGGTGGTGGCCTCCCCGGGGGAGGGAGACGCAGGGAGGTCCACGAACAGGCAGCTGGACCTTTTGTGGCACGGCCAGTCTTCAGAGCCAGAGGCCACCGTGCAAACAGAGGACACTTCCTGGGCGGGTCGTTCAAGTCACAGAGCTTCATCCAGTGGGAGTGAAGACGTCTGGAAAGGCATTTGTCTTTTCGGGGTGGAGCGGGTGCCAAAGAGAGACTTATCGCCTGTGCTAGCAGGGCATGCCCGTGCAGACCACTCTGCACAGCTGAGGACGTGGGCACGGGAGTCCGGCTCCGCCTCTCCGGCGCCTGAAGGACGGACACATGCCCTGAGACATTTCTGCGCGTGTGCGTTCTGGTAAGGCGGCGGTCCCCCCGGACACAGATGCCTCCCCACCTGCTGGAAAACTTCTTTTATGGAAACAATCCCTCCATCCAGCAAATGTCCAAATGCTACCTTCGCATGAACTCATCCCAGGGGTTCCCCCGCCATTAACCACGCATGTGGTCGCATGGAAGCACGCACAGGTTCTACGGTGATTTAGGTGGGAGCCAGGAAGCTCCCACCAAGCCGGTGGCTGGTCCTCTGTGGTGGAATCTTTTGCCCACAATTCACTGGGGCTGTTTCTCTCGGAGGCTAGAGCTTTAATACAATCCTTTACGTATTCTGGAGACAGTTCCTTTGTCACATGCGTGATTGGCCAATATTCTCTCCCAGCTGGTGACTTGTCCACTAGACATGGACAGCACAGTGGTGTTTTTGTTTTGTTGTGTGTTTTAAGTGAACAGATTCTCTTTAGAATCTTGCTGTTTCAACCCGCACACAGGGCACAGAGGCTGTAAACTCGGTGGTGGGCTTGTTCCGGTGACGGGACCTCTAAAAAACCGGAGCCTGGGCTCTTATAGGAAACGGACCGGAGCCTTCACGGCATGCTGGTCAATTTAAAGACAGGAAAATAGGAGAGTAGCCGGTCACCACGAACGGGACCGTACCCACACAAGATAACTGTTCTGGGGGAAAAGGAACTTAAGAAACATCCTGCTGGTCTCATGAGACAAATACTGAGCGAGCACAAGACGGCCAGATACACGTTCCACGTCACTGAACACCGCAGGGAAACATCCACCCCGTGCCTCCAGGGCAGGCGGGCGGAAGGTCTCCGCCCCGTGCACGCGTGTTAAAGCATGCTCACAATCTGTGCTGCAGGGTTAGCATGAGGAAACCCAACACACAGCATATGCATTTCACAGTTGGTTTTGCACCACTGGCAAAGTAGTCACCTTTGTAACGTGTTAATAAATTACGATCGTCATCAGGGACTCTGCCAGGTCAGGGCACACCATGACAGAGAGAGACAAGGAACACCAATGCTTCTGGACAAAGGTGGATGAAAGGGGCAACCTGTGGCCCGGAGGAGTCCCAGGAGGAGACGGGGACCAGGGCTGTGCTGCCGCCGGGCACCCTGCATGCGCCCTCCTTCGCTTCCCAAGAGGCTGGTTCAGCAGTGGTGGCCAGAGGCGGGACCCACCGACCACCACCCACCAGGCCTCATGCACGACAGCCCCGGAGCCCAAGGCTGCAGCCCAGAAACTGCCGCGAACCCCAGACCGGCGCCACCTCTGGTTCCTTGGGAAGGAGAACAGCCGACCAGGAGCCACGGGGCTCCATGTGCTCAAGGGAAAACAGCAGCTTCCGTAAGTCACCCCGAGCACACACAGGAGTCACTGCTTCCCTCGGGGCCGCTTCGCCACGGGACGGTTCTGGCTGCGAGACACAAATACAGGCTTGCAGCCCGGGGACCGCAGCGCCGAGGCCCCGTGTCCGCGCCCCGCCGGGGACGCCCGTGTCACTTGCCCCTGTCGGGCTGCAGGCTGTCCACCAAGCACCTGAGCTGCTCCTCGCCCAGGTGGATCTTGTCCTCCAGCTCCCGCTGCTCGATGATGAGGGCCGACTTCATCTTCACGAAGTAGGCGTAGTCCGCCAGGCTGTCCTCGCTCAGGTAGCTGGCCAGGATGTCCAGCACGACGCGCTCCCGGCGGTCCAGGTTCTCTTTCAGCTCCTTGGCGTCCTCGTGCTGCTGGGTCAGCACCCGCTGCTTCTCCAGCAGTGACTGCTGTGGATGGAAGGAGAGACATGCCTGTGAAGGACCACCCTCGGGGAAGGCAGGGGGCTGCGGCCGACATCCTGAAATCACCGGACGCTCTGGGACCGGCACAGAACTCTGGAGAATGTGCACAGAGGGGACGCACGGCTGTGGAAGGCCCCTGGCCAGTCCTCCTGTCCACCCCCCATCCACCCAGTTCTCTCGGACCTCACCTACCTGCCCCCAACGGCTAACAGAAATAGCCCCAACCAGCCCAAGAGTGACCAAGACACTAAAAACAGCACAATTTGACCCTGGCTGGTGTGGCTCAGAGGAGTGAGTGCCGGCCTGTACACCAAAGGGTCACAGGTTCTATTCCCAGTCAGGGCACGTGCCTGGGTTGCGGGCTGGGCGCCTGGTTTAGGGACCTGAGAGAGGGGACCACACATCAATGTTTTTCTCCCTCCCTTCCCCGCTCTCTAAAAATTAAAATCTTAAAAACAAATTTTTAAAGAACTCATTAAAAAAAATAAATTAAAAAAAAAACCACGACAAAAATTTGGACATGCTCCGAAGGTACAAAAAGGACTCAGGAAATCTGCCTCCATCAAGGGCCTTCCTGTGATAATACAGTGGCAAAAGGAATAGATTCTAAAGAAATCCTCAGGCCCTGGCTGCTGTGGCTCAGAGGTTAAGTGGCGCCCTGAGAACCAAAGGGTCGCTGGTTTGATGACCAGTCAGGGCACGTGCCTGGGTTGCAGGTCAGGTCCCCAGTAGGGGGCGTGCAAGAGGCAACCACACATTGATATTTCTCTCCCTCTCTTTCTCTCTAAAAAACAAAACAAATAATATCTTAAGAAAAAAAAAAGAAATTCTCGGGCAGGGTTTAGTAAAGTGTTCCGGTAGGACAAGCCTGCGGACAGACTTGCAGACAAGGACACAGGAGGGAGCAGAGAGTGGGGTAGGGGAGCCTCACACGGCTGTGGGGGAAGGTTCCCTCTCTCCTTGCAAGGGTCTTGCTCTGGGCACACAGACGACCCCATTCCCAATATGGGGCACTCGAGGTCACCCTCTACCCACAGAACATGCGCGTCACTTCCCTAAGTTCCCCCCGAGGGTCAGGAAGGTGGACAAAGGAAGCCAGAAACACAACTCCAGCGTGGGCAGGGGCCGGGGGGTGGGGAGTGTGGCAGGAATTCTTTCCTCAGTGGGACTTCCTCATTTTCACTTGGCTGCCACACACACTGCCTGCTACCCGACTGCCTTGCAGCTGGGTGGAGGACTGTTGGCCGCGGCCACAGCCAGTGTCCCAGGAGGCGGACGTATAGTACAGCACGGTAACGCAGCGGGACCTCCGTGAAGGTGAGGCGTTCTGCCGCGGGGAGCTGCCGCAGAGGCTGATCTGGGTGTGCAGCCCCTGAGCACACACTGGGCCAGGGTGTACCACCCGCCCCTGGGGACACCTGCACCCAGGTGCTTGCAAAAGAAAGGTGCCGTGAGCCCAGATCGAAACAGGGGAGGCTACGCCAGTGAATTCCAGGCCTAAAGGGAAGGAGGTGGTAATGGATTCCAGAAATCCGGCTCAGGCTGAAATCGGCTGAGCTCCCCGGTGACTGGACCCTGCCAACATGGGGGGGAGGACCTCGTGGTCTGTCTGCGTGTTCATGGCCTATCTGGAGACACGGAGGAAGCCTTCTAAAACCTCACTCCCTGTCTCCTAACTCGTCGGCCTGTCTCTGAAACCCTGAGCTGCCCCACACCCACACGGAGGGGCTCGTCTGATACCAGCCACACCGAAGACCTGGTCACTGACGGGCACCTAACGTGGCAATGGAAGGTGGGAGGTGAGGGCGGGGAAGCTAGTACCAGGAGGGCCATGTTACCCCTCTATGACAGGAAGAGAGGGCTCGCTCCACTTCAACAGCATCCGTACTGACCAGCCCCCCAGCCCCCGATTTCCAGGTCAGATGCGGTCATATATACCCGGTCACCAGGAGAAGTACTGTCGTCCAAATTGTTGAGGGCGTTCTCCACCCGGGCCAGACGACCGGACAGGGACAGCAGGAGGTTGACCACTTTGTCCAGGTCCCCGATGAACATCCGGAACTTGTCGAACTCGTTGGGCTTGCAGACGTCCTTGGCGATGGCCTCCACCTCGTCCCCGAGGGCGTTGTTGGCCTGGATGTCCTCCAGCAGGCTCTCGCGGGCTTCCCGCAGCACCTGCAGCTTGCGGCTGATGCTGTCAATGAGCTCCTGCTGCGGGGCACAGGGCACATGCAAACAGTCGTCAGGGGCACCACCCCGGCCTATCTACCGCTATGGCAACAGCAGGCAAACCACGTAGGGGCTTCAGCAGCATCGAAGCACACAGGGTGCGTCAGACCAGCGGATGGATACTGACTCCCAGTTAAATCACTGCATTTAATTTAGAAATAAAATAAACCGCCCTGGCTGGTGTGGCTCAGTGGATGGAGGGTCAATCTGCGAACCAAAGGGTCACTGGTTTGATTCCCAGTCAGGGCACATGCCTGGGTAGTGTAGTGGGCCAGGTCGCCAGTAGGGGGCGCGCGAGATGCAACCACACATTCATGTTTCTCCCCCTCTTTTTCCCCCTTCCTTCCCCTCTCTAAAACAAATAAATTATTTATAAGAAAAGAAATGAAATAAACCTATTCTCACTCTCTTAATGTTGTACCAGATTACAAAGATGTTGACCTCTGTGGGCTACTCATGGTAAACCTCATTTCAACCCAAATCTTTGCAAAAGTTCTCAGGGTCCCTGAGAAACTCTGTGCTTCTATTCTGGGAATTCCCAATTTAAAGATTTACATGTACAGCGGGAACTGAGAGGCAGGTCCAATCCTGAATCTCATGATTAAAAAGTACGTTCTACACAGAATTAGCAAATTAACAATTTAGGCAAGCCCTGGTTGTATATGGGTCAGTTCATTGGAGGGTCATCATGGTCATCAAAAAAGGTTGCAGGTTCAATTCCCCGGTCAGGGTGCTTAAGGAGGCAACTGAGTGATACTTCTCTCTCACATCAATGTTTCTCTCCCTTCTCTCTAAACAAATCAATAAACCTATATTTGGGTGATTAAGACAAATAAAGGGACGTCGAGGAACTTAAGTCTTTTAGAATAACCTACTGGTTTCCACTTGACAAACATACATACAAGTGACTAATTTTTACTGTGGCACATCAGATATGACATAAAATGTACCATGGTGCCCACTTTTAAAAAGTGGCATTCCGTACGTACACGTCACCTTCACCTCCATCCACCTCTAGAAATTCTTCATCCTCCCAAACAGAAACTCGGACCCTTACACACACACCACCTCCTCATTCTCGCTTCCTGCCAGCCCTGTAAATGACTCATTTTCAAAGAGTAAAACTAAAAAGTAAAACCCGTAAGACCTTTAACCCGGCCACCGCCCCAAAGTGAAGCGTGCCATGCGGTCTGAGGTGACCCGCCTCCCCCACCCTCATGCCTAAGAAAAACGGCAGGAATGGCTCAAAGAGAGACGAGCGGGCGCCCCTCGCCTCGGAACGCGCCGGAAGGAAACTAAAGGGCCCCTGAGCCCGCCACTGGGCCTGTCAAAGTCCCACAACAAACACTCTTCATTTTCATTTTGTTCCAGGAGAGCTACCATTTCCTAAATTAAAAGCACTTTTCTTCATGTACGGTTCACAGCAGCACGGATCTCGGACAACATCCAAGGTGCTTGCAAGCTCCCAGGAGCACCTCGGACCCAGGAACGATACAAGCTGACTGTCAGTCAACATAACCCTTGGCAAAGGTCTTGTCAAGGAAAAATAAATAGATCGGTATGATTTATGAAAGGCCTCTCACATGGAGAACACTCACAAACTGACGGTTCCCTTCTTTTTCTTCTCCTGCTATTGACTGTTTAGGTCAATAAACATCTTGTTTCTTGTACACTCCCCAACCAGCCGGGGACCGAACCTGCAAGCTAGGCACATGCCCTGATCGGGAATCGAACTTGCCACCTTTTGGTCTACAGGGTGATACCCTCACCAAGTGTGCCAAGACCCGCTTAGGTACTACGCCACCGGATCTGCAAGCAGAAGGACAGCAAAGCGATCCAGGTGGAAAGGACCGGTGTTAGAACGGAAGACTGCACCCCGGGCTTAACACGACCGTGCAGCAGTGACTCTCACTCACAAAAGACAAACTCAGGCGCCCCCAACACGCCGTGCAGGCGCCTGCCAGCCCGCCCGCCCCTCGCCTGCCTCTCCGCGTGTCCCCATGTGGGGCCTGGCTTTCCTACCTTCTTCACAGACAGGTCATGGTCCAAGTCGCTCCCCGAATCGTCTTCGGGCTCCTGCTGCTCCTGCAGATCCTTCATCTTGATCAGCAGCTCCGCCTTGGGGGCCGACGTGCTGTAGTAGGTGGAGTTGGTGGCCAGGAACGCGGCTGCCGGCGCGCTCGGCTCCTCTCTCCTGGGGGCACACGTGGGAACACGGGTCAGCCACGAGCACTCGCTGAGGTCACTCACTGAGAACCTGGGCCGCCACGGAAGGACACCCGCCAGGGCGGTGGCACCGCCGAAGCGGATATTCGCGACTACACATACCGGCCAGGTACATACTCATAGAATCTAACTCATGTGGTCTCTAAAAGCGGGGGAACGCCAATCAGCCAGGGTGTGTGGGTAAACATCCGCACACGGAAGGGAAGAGGACAGAAGGACGCCGTCTATCAGAAATGCACCCTCCTAGGGCAGCCATACTGCCTCCCTGTTGCTCTGGTCCCCACCGCTCCCTCTTGCTCACCTGCGGCTCTGCACTAGGACTCCGCGGAGCCAGTGGGCATCAGTGAGGGACAGGCGGGCCCACGTGACCCCCCTGCAGGCAGATGGCTGCCTGAGGCACCAAGGACGGCGTTTGCAACGCCCATGAAAACTAGTTCTTTCACTCCCATGCACACGCAGCTGCCTCTGCTCTCTGATCCACACGTCTACCCATGCACACGCCTTTACGCCTCCTGGGACAGGTGTCCCCGCCTCCGCGCTGTGGCCCTGGGCAAGCTCGCTCTGTGGCAGGGCCCGCAGTGGGCACTGCAGGACACTGACAGGCATTCCTGGTCTCCCCCCAGCAGACGCCAGGAGCCTCTCTTGCTGCCCAAGACCAGAAACACTGTATCTGGACATTGCGACCCATCCCCTGGGGGGACACTACAGCCCACTAGGAACTGCTGTGCTGTGACAAACGAGCCCTGTGGGCGTCCCCGAAAGCCACACCGGCCTCACGCCAGCAGGCCCGGAACCTACGGAATGTGGCTATCATTCCTGTGCCAGATCCCAAGTCGTGAAGCTGCGGAGGACGTCCGACATGCCCGCCCTTCTCTTTCCAGAGGGTTGCACACAGCCGAAGTGGGCTACGCAGGGGGCCGGTCCCCACCCCGAACAAGCACCTGAGAAAGGACACACACACCCAGGCCCCCCGCCCTCTGCAGCCTCACAGGGAGCACGGCCCCTACTCACTTCTCCTCCGTGGTTCTGGGCGAGGGGACCTTGGGCAGCAGCTTCCTGCGCTGCTGAGCCTCCTCCAGCAGGTGCTGGTCCTGGGGGAAGATGCCCGCCATGAGGTCCCTGGTGGTCTTCATCCTCACGCCGGGGTCCAGGATGTCGGCCAGGGACTTGTCCTTGCCCACGATCTCCCGGGCCAGCTCCTCCGACTTCAGGTCCTCCGCCGTCCGCTCTCTGGCCTTCACGTAGCTGAGCGCGGGCGGGGAGGCGCGGCCGTCGGGGGCACCGGGCGCTGCAGGCGGCTGGGCACGGGGCTCCGGCTCGGCGCCCGGGCGGCTGTACAGGCAGAAGCGTGAGTAGGACTGCTCCGACGTGCTGAGCGTCTTGATCTGGTCCCGCTCCAGCCCGCTGGGCAGCGCGGGCGGCTCGGCGGGGGCGCGCGCCAGGCCCTGGCGGCTCTCCTTCTCAGGCTGGCTCTCCGAGTGCACGATCTTGATGGGCACCATCTTCACCGTGGTGTTGTCGATCACCCGCTCGATCCTGCTGAGAGAGGAACAGCCGCTGGAAGGCCCGGTGCGCCTGGGGCCGCACCCCCACCCAGGAGGAGAGGCTAGCGCCTCTTTGGAAAAAAAAAAAATAGTGTCTTAGTCCAAGAAGCTGGACAGGCGTCCAGAGCACCCACGGGAAAGAGAAAACGGAGAGAGAAATAGTCTGGCCAGTACGATGCGGCTGTGTTCGTTCTGGACACCCTTCCGAATGGCAGCTGCTGTCCCCACCGCCCCTCGCTGGACCATACCCCGGGAGGCCCTGCGGAGGACCGCCACCAGGACCAAGAGCTGTTCCCAGCATTTTTTACGGTCATATCGGAGAAAGAGAGCCTTCTAGTGGTGCTCAAGAAGAAAGAGAGGGGGGAAAAATAATAAATACACCACAAGCTCAACTCCCAGCTTATTTCTAACTCAGTGGGCTTAACCTCACTTCTGCAACGAGACCCTGGCAGACCCAGTTCCATGGAGCACAAGGAGGGGGGCTGTTCTCACCCTTTCCCTGGTGGATGGATCTTTCCCCATTTAGGATGGATCTATTCCTAAGCGTGTGTGCAGGTTGACATGGGACAATTATGTATTCTCTTCTCTCCCAGTGCAAACGTTCACAGCAGACATGTTTAATACAGGTGTTCATGTACCACCCTGATTACACCGCCCTCCTGAGCAAAAAGTAAAAGCCTCACTGCGCAGTCCCAGCCGGGGGGCTTAGCTGGCTGGAGCACCAACCCATACACCAAAAGGTTACAGATTCAACTGCCAGTTAGGGCACCAAGGTCGCAGGTCTGGTCCCTGGTCCGGGTACGTTATGGGAGAAAACAGACTGATGTTTCTCTCTCTCTCTCTCTCTCTCTCTTTCCACACACCCCTCCCTCTCTCTGTAAAATCAATACACATACCCTTCGGTGAGGGTTAAAAATTATTTTTAAGAAAGCTAACTACGCACAAAATACCATTTTGCTTTGCCCAAGTTTAGAGGGGACATTCTGGCCTGTTACGCAAGTGACAAGAAGCAAGATGCCCTGTGCCCTCCTTTCATGGCCCACCCCTCACCCCCGGCCACCAGCTGCTGACGCCCCAGGCAGCCTGCAGCTCTCCCTGCCCCCTGCGCATGGGTGCAGAAGTGCCATTTCCAGCTAAGGTACTGGGGAAATACAGGGCCCACAGCTCCGCCACAGGTGGGGGTGACTTCCCAACACAGCACCCCTGCCTGGTCATGCCTACGCACTGAAAATGGCCCCGACTTCCACACAAAGAGTTGCAAAAACGGTCACTTGGAAACGAGCAGAAAACGGAGGAGACCTTACCAGCGGAGGGACCGGGCAGGGCGAAGCGCGGCAGCCTCTACGGGACTCAGAGGGCGCTCCCTGCGGTCAAGTCAGCGGCCACCCGAACCGGCCAGCCCCCAGCATTGCCCCTGCCATCCTGCTCCACACACAGGGTCACTCCCAGAGCCGGCCAGCCTGCACACCCCCCTGGTACGGTCCACAACCCACTGAGGAGACTCAATCAAACACGATGCTCAAGGAAACCAATCAAACCTAAATCGTCTGCGCCCTCATTTCAGAACGAGATGGAAACTCTCCACTTGTTCCCGGTCTCACTTCTTCAAAGGCACTCAGACAGGAGGGGCCGAAAGCTCAGCCGTCAGAGCCCTTGACTGGCCGGTCCTGGCTCCCCCAGCCCTGGCACGCACCGGTGTCTCCACGGGCACGGCCCACAACCGCATGCCTGAAATTCCGGCACCAGCGCCGGGAAATGGAAGCACTGTTTCTCCTGCTTTCGGACAAGGTGCATGGCAGCTTAGCTTTGTCCCACAGAAAGATGCATGGAAGGATTACATGGTATGAAACACGCATTTCACTAACACAGGTACTGATTACGAACAGAAAACTCGGAGATGCCGGGGGACATCCGAGACATGAGAGGTTAGGGGCTTGGACCAAGGGGACGAGGCAGGGTCTACACCCTCCTTCACATCTGTGGGGGGCAAGGCAGCTCCCCAACAGGTTGCAACCTGCAACCACTGGAAGCTGTGGTTCCCTCCCCGTTCGTCCCGAAGACCAAGTGGAGACCCGGCACCTGGGGCCGATGCAAAGCTCCGCTCAGGCACCACCCAGGAAACATGCACCAAACCCTCCCACGGCTGGAAGGGGGCCTGTGGAAGGGGAAGAAGGCAGAGGCCACCGCCCCAGGACAGCACCTGGCCGAACTGTCATCCTGGATGAGCAGGGGGGGTTTGTCCGTCAGCTTCTGGGGGGCGAACTGAGGAGAAGGGGAGCGAGAGGTCTCCATGCTGGACAGCGGCAGGGGCCGGACCCTGGACGGGGGCAGGGCTTCCCGCCGAGGGCAGGCTGGGTGCTCTTCTACATGCTGAGAGTCTGGGTCCACAGCGGGCTTTGGGGCGTCTGCGTGCTGGCTGCCACTCGGCCTCTCCGCCAAGGCACGGGGGCTGCAGGAGAGAGACAGGCGGTCCACGCACACCTCCAGGGCCTCAGGTGACGGCGGGGGAAGGGGCCTGCCAGGTGCAGCCAGGTGATTGGCCGCAGGTGCGCCCACAGGTGCGCCTGGGGGAACGGCACCGGCCGGTCCCCTGAAATGTCTCGGCTCGCGCTTGGGTGGCGGCGGCCTCTGTGGAGCCGGGCGCTTGGCGAGGGACGAGGCACTCAGAGGCCGGGGGTCCAGCCCCCGCGTGTGCGGGGCTGGGGGGCTGCTGTGCGTCTGGGATCCTGGGCCTGGCGGTGGCAACAGGACGTGTGCAGGGCTGCGGTCCTCTGAGTATCTGTAGTCACAGGGGAGGGTCCCCGCTCTGCTGCGGCCCTCGTGGGGCGCCTCCGCCGCGTCCTGGGCATGGGACGGCTCAGAGCCCCGGGCCGGGTGCCGCGGGGCCCGGCATGCTGCTGCACTGAGTTCCGGATCCTGGGCGTCTGCTCGTCTAGGGGAAGAACGAAGAAAGGTGAGCAACCGAGTCCCAAAGAGAACGGCGAGGAACTCAACCCACAGGCACGTTCCTCCACCGGCTCCTACTGCAGTCCCTGATACAAGCTCCAGAGCCCAGACACATCCCGGGCCCCATCACGCTGCGTGTTGGCACGTCCTGCAGCCGGATATGAGGTAGTAAAAACACATGCACCCGCCCGGGCTGGTGTGGCTCAGTGGATGGAGCACCAGCCTGTGAACCAAAGGGTCGCTGGTTCGATTCCCAGTCAGGGCACATGCCTGGGTTGCAGGCCAGGTCCCCAGTAGGGGGCGTGTAAGAGGCAACCACACATTGGTGTTCCCTTCCCTCTCTCCCTCCCTTCCGCTGCCTAAAAATAAATAAACAAATATTCTTTAAAAAGTAAAAACATATGCACCCATGTTAGACACAGACGAACATACACATCCACACAAAGTCCATTTGGGGGCAAAAACCACAATTTACACCACCACCTTAGAAGCCAATGTTTGTGAAAATTCTCGGACACAGCTCTGTTCAGAAATATTTATTTCACATTGCAATAATATTCAGAAAATGTCTACGGTGGGCTGCACATTAACATATTTTAAAAAAACATTAAAATCAGCAGTGTATTAGCAAAAAAAGGAAAAAGAAAAAGACTTGCTTTAGGAAATGGCAATGACTTAACCATCTTTTCGTATTCTTACCCATTTCCAAATCCAAACTCTGCTTCTTTCTTCCCATACTATGTACATCTGTGTGTATTGATGCGCAGGCACATACACAAACATGCCTGCAAGACCACATGTGCATGCTTCACACACGTTTCCCTGCACCACACCTGAAGCTCACGGCCTAACAGGCGTCAAACTGGCAGCAACTCAGCCGGCCACACCTTTGCCAATACCCTGCCTCTTGTAACATGACACAGCAATAACACAAGCCCCTGAGCGAGCCTCCCAGTCAAGGCAAGAGGTATTTTCCATGGGGAAGACAAGCTCTGAGTGACACTAAAGGAGCCCCTGGCCAGGGCAGGGGACAGAGAACCAGGAGGTAAAGCGTCTATAACCTGCAAGGACCAGGCTCGGACACGTTGCCCTGAGCACCAGCGCCCCCTTGTGGCCCAGGAGCGAGTCTGCAGCCTGGGACATGATACCTGGCCTGGGCAGTACCTGTATCTCCTCTCTGCCACGGTGCTGCATGCCATGTGCCAGGCCTCTGTCCCTCTTGTTAGGTCCTCAGGAGAAAAGCCCCCTCCAGGTTCGGTGGACGCCCCAGATGCTTTCAAGTAGGAAAGCAGGTATCATGCCAGAGTCCGTCCATTGTCCCTGCCTGGTCAGCCGCCTGGGGCTGCATTCCCCGCCCAGCACCACCCCAGTAGAGAGAGAAAACCCGGCCCCCGAGCCAGAAACTGGGATCCCTCAAACAGATGACACAAAGCGTCACATCCTACAGGGGCCCCCAAGAGAGGACAGGCATGCTCTCTGCTTCCCGGAAACTCCCAATACCTCCTCATCTGCTTAGAAAACAAGCTGTGAGGGAAGAGTCGAGTGTAAGAGCTTCGGCAAATGTTACGTTTTACAGATACATGTATTAGGACGGCACTGAGACAAACTAAAACGGACCGAAACGAGCTGATCAGAGCAGCAAAGGGTCACTGGAAAACACACGCCACAGCGGACAGCGCATTCTGGGGGTGCAGCTCCGGGGGCCTGGCCAGGGGGAGCGAAGGCCCCCTGCCCCCCTCCTCCAAAGGCAACAGCCGACGTCCATTCAGCAGGGCCTGCCCAGTGTCTCCCTCCCAAGACTTGGTGACCTTGTCCTTCCCCTCCTGCTAAAACTCTTGCTCCCTGATCAAAGCACCTGGTGCCTGCTATTTCATAACTACTCCCCACCCAACAGAAATGGGAAAGAATTAGTGAGAATTTACCACTTCAATCTCAGGGCCCTTGGCCATCTGGAGTCCCACTGGGTGTGTTCATGGAGATGAGTTCTGCAGGCAAAGTCCCTGACATGGGCTAGGCTGCCAGGTCCAGCCAGATGCAGGAGAGCAGTCACCTGTGGGAGCAAAGTCCCGCTGCCCAAGTAAATGAGGACCCAGAGACAAACCGCAGCTGCCCAGGGTGGGGTCCGTCCCGCCTTCCTCACCAGAACACCCTGTGCGGCAACAGAGGACACGCTGCTCCCCAGGACAGTGGCCCCCGATGGCCGTCGCTCATTCTAGAAGCGCGCTTCACCGTGCTGCAGCCCCAAGCCTCGCCCAGTTCCGTCCACCGCACGCCGCAGTTTGGGGACCAACTCTGCCCCCCACCTTCCATGCCCTCTTCACCTCCCCCCAGAGGTGAACTCTCCTTTGCAAACTCAAAGGCATCAAAACAGTAACTGGTTTTTATTGTCCCAGCTGATAAGAACTCAGGAAATCAGGGCCCCCCCCAAAAGGAACAACCGTGGGTATTGGGGGTTCTGCTAGGTACGGATCGGGTTCCAATCCGTGTTTCTCATAGGTTCCAAGTGACTGCAAGGCAGATAGTCTGCTCACGTCTGTCTGCATCATGAGTGCTGTGTATGTGTGCACCTGAGCCTCGGTGCATATATGTGTGTGGGTACATCTGTGTATATATGTACACAGATGCACACACACCCCCCGATGTTCACAGCAGCACTATTCACAATCACCAAGATATGAAGAAGCACCCCAAGTGCCCACCAGGAGATGAGTGGATAAAAAAGCTGTGGTCCACACCCTGGCTGCTCCGGTTGTGCACCTGAGCCCCGAGTCAGGTCACACAAAGGGACATGGAGAAGGAGCTGCACGTAGCATCCTTGCCATCAATATTCCAGCCAGTTGCATGTTTACGTGCATGCAGAGCACACACAGGACACGCTGCCAAGGAGACACCTGCCTGTGCAGGTCCGGTTGGAGGGCAGCAATATATATATATATCTCAGACAGATGCCCGTGATGCTGAAGGACATGGCTGCTCCCACAAGTTCAACCCCAATGCCATCTCGTAGACTTGGCACAGTCACTTCTTCACGGTGGACGCTCCACGCCAGCTACTCTCTCAGTGCCAGCCCCAAACGGGCCCCCTGGCCCCCTTCCGTGATTCCAGTGCCACGTGGGGACAGCAAACCCTCCAGAAAGTCAGGTGACCATCACTTCCCTCCCAACTCAGAATACCCTCTGCCCGGACCACGGAGGGGGGGGGCAACATTTTAATTTTTACCTGGGGGTATTAAAGCTTTGAGAAGCAAGAACATTCCCACCACGTGCGTGACAGAAGACACGGTCCACCCCCATGTCTCCAAGACATCGAGTGCACGTGGCCCCTCTGGGGACCTCAAGCCCACCCGCCCACTTTTCCTCTAGTGAATTCTGACGGAAAGGACACCTGAGAGTTTCGGGTGTACAGATCCAAGCTCCCCAGAAATCCAAGTGCTCCATCGGGAAGGCAGGCCTGGGCAGAGGTGGGGGCCGGTGGGAAAGCTTCTTTCTCGGAGAAAACCGCCTGGGCACTCTGGACGGCCAGCCAGCCAGCGGTGGCTGCCTGCTCCATGGGGTGTCTGTCCCCCGCCCAATGTCTAACCACCTGCTTGTCCACCCACTTGGCCGTGAAGACGAAAAGCCACTCCCGAGGTTCTCTTTGGCTTCCTGTGTCCCTCCCCTGTGAGATTTTCATCTCTGGAAAAAAATGTTTCACCTTACTCCTCCTAAACCCAGAAAGGCATCTCAAACCCTGGGTCTGGGAAGGGGGCCCTTGGCCTGTATCTGCTGGCCCCCTTGGTCTAGAAGGCAAGGCATGTGTTCATTTTTCTTTAGAAAAAAAAATGCGACTTCCGCCAAGATGGAGGTTTAGGTGGATGTGCCATGCCTCCTCACACAACCAAGTTTAGGGACAACTAAATATTAGCATCAGAAAACACAACCAGAACACGGAAAACTGAACTTTTCGGAAGTCCGCTAACAACAAATTCTTCAGCCCGACCGGTAAGGGGCGAAACCGGCGGCTGGTGAGGAGTTACAAAGGAGGGCTCGGTGGGACCCGGGCGCGAATCCAGACGCACGGGTTCCAAACCCAGGATTGGACCTAGTGAGCGACCGAGCAACCCACCAGGTGAGCGACTGCAGAGGAGACAGTGGGGAGGCGGTGCAGCGTGTTGACTGCGGTTGCCTAATTGCGCGCGAGCGAGGGAGTGGGCGGTTGGACCGGCCGCGGCGGTGATAGACGGCGGCCAAGGCCATAGAGGGCGCCGCCATTTCCCCGCTCTGACCACGCCCCCACATACAGCGTCACAACCAAGCGACCTGGGACTCCAAGGCGCCGCTTCTCCCACTTAAAGGGCCAGAACAGACCAAAAATGTCACAGGAAGACCTCAAAGCCCAACAGATAAATCTAAGCGACGAAGAAATAGCAAAACTCTCAGACGCACAGTTTAAAACACTGGTCATCAGCTTCCTCACAGATCTGGTTGATTATAGCCACAAATTAGAGAAACATATGAAGGCTAAATTAAGGGAAATGAATGGAATTCCACAGGAAACCCATAGAGATGAAAAGGAAACTGGGACTCAAATCAATGGAGTGGACCAGAAGAAACCAAATAATGGCCAAACAGAAAAGAGTCAAGGAGCAAGAATTCAAAGAAATGAGGAGAGTCTTAGGAACCTCCAGGACATCTTTAAACGCTCCAATATCCGAATTATAGGGGTACCAGAAGGGGGGAAAGACACAACCACCAGTGGAAAAACTATTTGAACAAATAATAAAAGAAAATGTCCCCAATCTGGCAAAGGAAATAGACTTCCAAGAAATCCAAGAAGCCCAGAGAGTACCAAAAAAGTTGGACTCAAGAAGAAACACACCAAGGCATATCATAATTACATTAGCCAAAATTAAAATGAAGGAGAGAATCCTAGAAGCAGCAAGAGCTAAGGGGACAATCACCTACAAAGGAGTCCCCATCAGACTGTCAGCAGATTTCTCAAAAGAGACCTTACAGGCAAGAAGGGGCTGGAAAGAAATATTCCAAGCCATGAAATCTAAAGACCTACATCCAAGATTGCTCTATCCAGCAAAACTTTCATTTAGAATGGAAGGACAGATAAGGTGCTTCTCAGATAAGACCAAATTCAAGGAGTTCATCATCACCAAGCCCTTATTATATGAAATGTTAAAGGGACTTATCTAAGAAAAAGAAGTTAAAGAAACATGAACAGTGAAAGGACAACAAACTCACAGTTATTAACAACCACACCTAAAATGAAAGCAAACTAAAAGGACAGCTAGATCAGGAGTGGAAACATAGAAATGAAGATCTCAAGGAGGGTTAGCAACAGGGGAGTGGGAGGAGGAGATGGGGGGAGAAGGTACAGAAAACAAGTAGCATAGACAGTAGATAGAAAATAGATGGGGGGGCAAGAATAGCATGGGAAATATAGAACCTAAAGGACTTGAGACACATGGACATTAACTAAAGGGGGGTAATGGTGGGGTTGGGGGGACAGGGTGGAGGGGAATGAAGGGGGGAATAGAACAACTGTAACAGCATAATCAATTAAAAAAATAAATAAATTAAAAAAAAATGCAAGCATGTACTTGCTCATTTCCGTAAGCACGCTGAAGAGAATGCTAAAGCAGGGAGCGAGAAGAGACTATTTACATGCAGTGGTGGATGAAATGAATTTTTAAAGCTGTATGCCATGTTGAACTCTCTGGCCTCTTTTCAGCCACTAGAGGGAGCCCCACAGCCTGTCCCTGGAAGCCGTCACAATCAGAAGGAAGCACTGAGACCCACTGAGTCCCTGGGAAGAGTATTATTTTGTAGGGCAGACATTCATTGAGCTCAGCCGTGGGGTTTGGAGCATCCATGCCATGCAGTGTCAATGAGGCATGATCTATCTATCATTGGTAAGAACATAGGCTAGATCCCCGGTCAGAAGCAGTACTGGAATTTGGGTTCACCTTCAATCTGGCCCCTCTGCTACACACTCGGCTTTTGAACGACTGACTTTTTTATGTGTTTGAATGTTTAGAAATCTAGCTACGGACCTAGAAGGTTTTCATATGACCCGATCTTTTCAAGTCCATTCGTCCCCACACCCCCACCACAAGGTATGACCCGCGTACCGTAAGACTCACCGATCGGCGGTGGAGACTGGGGGAATGTACAGAGTGCAGCGTTCACCGCCCCCCGGTCACGGCGGACTGCAATTCCGGTGCCCGGAACGTTCTCCCCTGCCCTCACCGTGTCCCTGCCCAAAGCTCCTACAAGACACAGCGTCCTCACCTGTGAGGGTGGGCAGCGTGACGCAGCCCATGCCAATGATCTAAATTCTCTCAAAATGCAGGGAAGGAGGAAAGAGAAAGGAAGGATAGGAAGAGAGGGGAGCAAGGCCGGCCAGCTGCTTTTGTAAAATTTCATCTTTTCGGTAAGTTTCATGTTGACCACGTACATTTACAGCCATCACCGCACTGTGGTCCATGTCCGATGAGTCCTTTCTCCTTTCTGCTCCATCCCTCCGCACTGTAACCACCCCTGCCACCTGCCACACACTTGATTTTCCTGAGCCTCCTGACCCCCCCAGCACCGCGGCCACATACACCGCTGCTGGGGACTGAAGGCTGTGTCCCGCCCCCCCCCCGCCGCAAATTGGCCTGTCCAATCCGAGCCCCCAGAGGGGTGCCGCCAGGTGCGAGGGTGTTTGGGGGGCTGCGGGTGGAGCCCTGCGTGTTCCATGAGGGCTCTTATAAAGGACACCCCACAGAGCTTGCTCCCCTCTCCTTTCTCCACCACATGAAGGCAGAGCAGGAAGACAGCCAAGGGACAGGTCCCGCCTGGAACCGAACTCCCCGCCACCTTGACCTTGTTCTTCCAAACTCCCAAAGTGCGAGAAATCCAAGTCTGCTGTTTAAGCGCCGAATCTACGGCCACTTGCTGTGTTGTCCCCCTACCAACACAGGACAGCTCCCTGCAGGGAGGTACTCTCCGGGCCCACCTTCGTCCCATTCAAGTCACGCACCCACACGCCGCTGCCAGATGCAACTAGGTTTGTGGGCCCAGGAAGGGCCATTTGAAGTAACTCAACTTCTCCATAAAGCAACGACCCTCTAGAAGCAGGAAGGGGTCACTGGGAAGCCCTTCGCTCTTGTCAGTGTGTTTCTATCGCTGGTGACAGGACCTCTGTTTATTTTGACCCATTCACACCCTGAATGTGCAAATGCAGTAAAGGTGGCCCACTGAAGGGAAAGCACACACGTTTTGGGGGGAGGATTCCAACAGCATCACTACAAAGTCACTGAAAAATCACAGGCTTCGGCCGGCTTCCTTTTTAAGTTTTACTTTCATCCTCACCTGAGGATATTATTTTTTCATCGACTTTAGAGAGAGAGGGAGGGAGACACACCACACGGAGGTGAGAACCATTAGTCCACTGCCTCTGTATGTGCCTGGACTGGAGACTGAAGCCCGCAACTGAGGTAGGTGCCCTGGCTGGGAACTGAACCAGCAACCTTGCGGTGCACGGGAGAATGCTCTAACCAACTGAGCCCCGGCCCCGGCCCCAACCCAGGGCAGAAGCCTTCCTTTCTCTCAAGTTCCTGTAACCCCATGTTCTGAAAATCGCACAGCTTGGGTTATTGTCTAAGTCTTGCCACTTGGATGAACTGTATTTGGAAATGAATCATGTACCCAGTAGACTGCAAATATTATTGTGTATGTGAAAATTAACTTTGTGTTCTACAAGTACATGTCTAAGACATGTCTATCTGTGTGATGTGTAGATACACATACATGTGTGTACATGTTAAGTAAATATGTGTTTTCTTTAAAGACTTTATTGACTTTTAGAGAGAGGAGAAGGGAGGGAGAAAGAGAGAGGGAAACATCTGCGTGGTTGCTTCTTGCACGCCCCCTAGTGGGGACCTGGCCCACAACCCAGGCATGGGCACTGAGTGGGAATTGAACTGGTGACCCTTTGGTTCACAGGCCAGAACTCAATCCACTGTGCCACTCTGCCACTCTGCCAGGGCTGAATGAGTGATGTCTTTTTTCTTTTTTTTTTTTAAGATTTTATTTATTTATCTTTAGAGGGGAAGGGAAACAGAAAGGGAGAGAAATATCAATGTATGATTGCTTCTTGTGCGTCCCCTGCTGGGAACTGGCCGGCAACCCAGGCATGTGCCCTGACTGAGACTCAAACTGCGGTTGTTTGGTTCTCAAGCCCGCACTCCATCCACTGAGTTACACCAGCCAGGGCTGGATGTACGATTTCTTAATGGAAATTCACGTCCTGCCTTCTCTCCCAGAAAATCAAAAATCATTACAGCTGAAAGGGGCCTCAAGCATCATGGCATCCGCCCTGTCTGGCATAGCTCAGTGGATTGAGTGCAGGCATGCAAACCAGAGTATTGCGGTTCGATTCCCAGTCAGGGCACATGCCTGGGTTGCGGGCCAGTTCCCAGCAGGGGATGCATGAGAGGCAACCACATATTCATGTTTCTCTCCCACTCTTTCTCCTTCCCTTCTCCTCTCTCGAAAAACAAATAAACAAAAAAAATTTAAAAAGAATCATCTCATCCAAATTCCTTATCTGATGGATGAAAAAACACAGGGCCCTGTACCTGGGTGCCTGGTCAGTCAGCCTGACTGCGGGTCCCTGCCCTGCAGCCCCGGGAAACCTGGGCTGGAATACCCTTCCCTCTGCATTGCTGCCACACCAGACACGTGACGCGTAAGTTAATGAGAACACGGGCTGAACACGGGCTGAACACGGGCTGAGCCGGCAGCTTGCAGCAGGTCTGCATTCAGGCCAAGCTCATCTGTAGCACCTGTCACATTGGGGGGGGGGGGCTCGCAGGAGCCCACCAGATTCAAGACCAACCCCACTCTACACATAAGCCGCCCTTTGAACCCAGTCCCAAAGGCTGGTCTGCCTGCTGCAAAATGAACCTGGCACCTGCCTGGGGAGGCCCCAAGGCACCCGTGTCAAAAGGCTTTGTGACCCGGAAGGCATTAACGCAAAGCATTCCGCAACTGTGATTTACAGCTGGAAAAACGGGATGACTCCAAGATCTCTGTCTCCACGTCCCCTACGAAGGCCCTGACCGCCCAACCCCTGCAGGCGCCCAACCCCTGCAGGCAGAGCTGGGTAGAAGACACAGCCGTCCCGGGACTGGGGGAAAGATGGCTTAGAAACGATGCCCACGAAGTAGCAGCCCGGGTTTTGACGGCTTCCCCACCTGCAGCTTCTTCCACCTTCATGGACAGAGGAGGGAAAGACTGACAGGCGGCGAGAGTCAGACCTTCCCATGCATGGTAAAGGCCGTATGGGCTATTTGCACCTCCCACCCCCCGAATTCAGGGGTGGACCCTGGGAGAGGGGGCAGCCCCTGCTAAGCAAGCAGCCGTTGGGGCGCACTCACTGTGGGGGTGTCTCTCAAGGCGGCCGGGCCGCAGCAGCCGTGTAAAACTGCTATTCTTGCCTGTGGTTCATGCTACCCCTGCAGATGTTTTTTCCTTAGGGGGTGTGTGTGCACGTGTGTGTGTGCATGTGCATGTGCGGGAGAGAGAGATTGCAGAGAGTGTACAATGTTTCCCCTATGCGTGAGCAAAGCACAGAGCTGTCCTTCTCTCTGCCATCCACAAAAGACTTTTCTGCAACACAATCATAAAAAAAAAAAAAAACCCAACAAACAAAAAGAGCCTAGAATACGCCTTCAAAGACCCTGCTCTGCAAAGGAAAAAGAAATGTGCCAGCCAGCCATCAACTCTGTCCCCGACCTCCGGTTATTTTTTGGGACACATGAAAACACTGCTTCTCATGGCCACATTCAGTAAAGGTGCCCACAGTGGGGAAGACCGCCAGCCGGCCGTTCCACTGTAAATGCAGCAACATGGGTTTGTGAAAAGCTTCCTCCTGTCCTGTCACCTGGCATGACCAGGAAGCGTGCATGTCACCATGACGGCTACCCACGAGAGCCCGCACATGCCGAGCTTGCGTGTGCACACATGTGCACACGGGACTCTGCAGCAATTTCCCTGCCACACGGCATCCTCCTTCCACACATAGCAAAGCGTCCTTGAGCGGGCACGCTTCTGTCACAGAGAAACAGCCAAAATGAATAATAATCGATTTCTTTCCTCAGACTACAAAAGGCAAGATAAAAAGAAAACAACCCAGAAAAATGACAGCACACGGGTAGCCAATTTAGCGTGTCCTCTGAATGGTCACAGTCACACCGAGGAGAGCACAGCCCAAGAGCCAGAACATGCTCAGAACCAGAGCCCATTTTCCCCACTTACATTTTGCGCCGCACTGAGCCGGCTGTGTTTGCGCTCAGAGCATTTCCCTCAGGACCGAACATGCACACCTCGCTTCAATTTTTTTTTTCCCCCATGTCGATGCAGCTGACTCACCATTTTCTTTCAATATCCACCCCATGGGACGCCTCAGTTGTAAGAACGCTCATTTCTCAGTGCCATGCAAAAAAATAAAAGGCAGAAAGCAAGGCAGAGCGGGTCCTGGGTGGGCCACCCACCCTCCGCAGGGAAGGGGCGTTGGTGCCCCTCACAGGAGCCGCCCCTCACAGCAAGGCTCCCCCCAGCCCGGCACAAGCGGCGCTGAGGGGCACTGCCTTCTGGTCCCAAGGCCAACGCCACGCTGCTGCAGCTGCCAAGCTGCATGTATGCGCAGGCACGGAGGCAGCTGGGACGCGCGTGCGCGCAGCCCCGCACGCCGAGCGCGCGTGCCCGAGCCCCGCTGCCCGAGGCGCACGACCTTTCATCTCCAGGCGGAACAATAGCACGCAGACTGTGTGCAGATGTCCCCGGGTCTCCCCGCGCGCACTGCGAGAGCTGACAGCTGGCTCCTGCGGGCAGGAGAACAAAAGAGGCCTTGCAAGCCCAGGCGGCAGGCACGGGGCCCCTTCCTGGACACGCTGTGGGGAGGACACCGCAGGGCTGTCTTACCGGGCTCTCTGCGCGCGGCACGAGACGAGACGCCGCGCTTGCTCCAGGGACCCGCAGCCCCTGCCGGCTGCAGCCCTTGTGGGTCACTGCCTTGCAGCAGGGAGTCTCGAAGCCACGCTTCCCGCGTCTGGCCTGTCTGTGCCTGCTGCCTCTGACATGCAGGTTCACGCAGGTGCACGCAGCCTCCAACAGCGCGCCGTGACTCAGCCACCCTTGGATTTCCTGTGAATTCCCGGCCAACTCCTGACCTCCGGGGACGCTCTCCAAGCTCCAAGCTCCAAGCTCCAAGCTCCAACCTCCGGGGGCTTGCCCTTTTCCAACAGCCCCCCACCCCCACCCCTCAAGGCTGGGGTGCCCTCCTTTCTCTCATCCACCGCTTCCTCTATTACCTGCGGGAAGTAATCACGGAACGTGCGTCCTCTGCCACAACCCTAACAACACAAGTCTGACGGGCTAGAGGTTTAAAAAGACACGTTCAAAAGCGCATGGCACATCCATGGGTAGGGCGCCCCCGATTCATTACGCACTCGTTAGGAATGTAATCCAGCACACCAAGAACAAAGTCTGCCCAGAAGTTTTCCTGTGGGCCGGCATTCATCCGGGCAGGCACAGGAGGAGGGGCGGGCTGACCCCGACCCACGCACTGTGCCCCCTCACAATGATGTGTATTGAGAAGACCCTGAGCCATCCGCCCCACCCCCCAGGGCAGCTGGGAGCTCAGCCTGCCCCTTACACCCCGGAAGTGCCCCTCCCCCCAGGGTCCCTCCCACTGGAGACCCCCGACCCCCCCACCCCATCCTACCCCAAAGTCCTGCACTTAACCTTCGGGGTGGATTTTCTCGTTTCAACCCGCTTCTCGCAACCTCTTCTCACGGCAGTTATTTCTGACTCTTGCTCAGTTACCCCAACAACACACGCCACGTTTTGCAGCGTCTCTGGTATTACTGCTACTTCAGGAGCACGACTTCTTCATCTTCTCCCCCCCCACCAACTTGGTCCTAAGCACTGTGCTGATACATGGCTACTATATCCATTAAACAGTTAGGTTAAGTCTGTGAGGAAGGTTGTTATGGGTGCCCCTTCACGAGAGCACCTGAGTGACTAGCAAGCTTAGGGGCACTGATACAATCCATCGCCCGAGTCTGCATTCTTTCTACTTCTCCGCCCTGCCTTTCCCCTCCATCCTTCCCTTTCCTTTCTCTGCTTCCTCTCAGCACTCGCCTCTTTGGAGGTGCCACAAGACACCCCAGGCTCAATCTGTAGCTTCCGTGCCCTTTACAGAGTCCACCACTCCTCCAAGGAACCGCTGGAGAAGCACATTCGAGTCGGACACCTGGGCGCAGGTGGTGCCTGGGAAGCCTTTCTTAACCAAGACCCTCACCGAGTTACTTCGAAAGAGAAAGCACTTTCATGTTTCTTAGAGTGAGGCCTTTAAAGATGAGGAGAGCCGATAAAGATGCTCAAATCCGAGTCCACAGCGACGGGATGTCGTAAATACTTCCAATTTGTGACCTGCACATCTGCGTTTCATTGGTGCAGAGCGTCTGTGCACATGAAAAATCCCTCCACAGAGGGAATGGAACAAAAGCGGCACCGTAGTGCACACGCCTTCCCTTCCACAAGACCTCTCCCTCCCTGCCTCCTCTCAGCAGCCTCTAGGCCAAGCCTCAAACCTTCCTCTTCCTCAAACCTTCCCCTTCACCCTCGCTCCCTGGAGTCAAGCCCTAGCCGCAGGACAAACTCCCCAAGCTAAACAGCCAAACACCAGGCAACTGAAATTCGAGTCACGAGAGGTGGATTTCAGGTGGCGAGAGATTCAGAAATGCTGCATCTCTGTAAAGGTCTGGAAAGGTCCCACCTTCCCAGTGCAGGAAGCCCACCCTCTGCAGGCCACCCCTGTCTGCCTTCACCCCCACCCCAGGGCTGGCCAACCTGCTCTGTCCAGTGTCACTGACTGGACGGCAGTCACGCCATTCCTTGGCGGACTGTCCCTGGCTGCAGAGCCGAGCGACAGAACAGGAGCAAAGCCAATGTCCCTCAAAAGCCAAAACAGGTACTTGTCTGCCCTTCTCACACTTGAGGCACGCACACCCTCATTTCCAGTCATCAGATTTTCATTGGAAGACAACTTACTTCTTTGTGGATTCCCGGTGGTGACCGAGGTTTCTAAAAATGGACATGAAGTTTACACACGCTTACCCACAGGGTCCATGTTCCGAGACCCCCTGGGGGTGCCTCAAACCGCGGACAGCACCGAACCCTCTACCTAGAGTGTTTTTTTCTAATCACACACAGCTTCCCACTTACAGCAAGCCCTTTCCAGCTTCTCTGTGGCTGATCGGAGTAACTGCCAGCTTCGTTACTCCTGCACGTTGGGGCCAGCAGTAAGCACAGTAAGGGTGACTCCAACGGAAGCACTGTGGCACCGCGGCAGGGGACCTCAAACTGACGCAGCCACTGAACAGCCGGTGGGTGGGGAGCGTCCAAGCGTGAATAGGCTGGACACGGGGATGCGTCCCGTGCTAAGCGGGACAGAGCAGGACGACATGAGATTGCATCACACACCTCGGGACGGCACACAACCTAAAATGCACACACTGCTGATGTGTGGAATTTTCCACTTACTATTTCTGGGCCCCGGCTGACCTCGGGTAACCGAAACCGTGGTAAGGGTGGGGGAACTGCTGCCCCGGACCACTCACCCTCTGAAAGAGTGCGATTCCACAGCGGTGGTACAGCCATCACTGCCGTGTGATTCCAGAAACGTGTGCCATGAAGCAGCGTAGGGCTCGGCTTATCTTTTCTTACATTGTTCGCCGTGTCTTCATATAAAACGCCCACCTTCCTTATTTCTACGGCCCTTGGCGTGCACAGCGGAAAAAAATCTGTTCGCTACCGGAGAGCGAAACGACATCGCTCCACCACAATGGCGGGTTGCAGGGAGCCGGGACGCACCCCCACCCCGTCCGAGGCCCAGATGCCAGGGCTGTGGGGGCAGGGGACCTGGGCTGTCCTCATGGTTCAATACGGCTGCTGGTTTAGATGGAACTTTTAAAACAATGAACAACGGGAGGGGTGCCGAGGCGTTGCTGAGAGCACACCATGGCTCTGTGCCACGGGACTTCTCTTGGGTTCAGCCACCCTGGTTCCTGTTGCCACCAAGGGATGCATCACTCGTCTTTTGACCCACAGAACACAGCTCTATTGGCTTGTCACCCAGACGTCTCGTCTCTTGTCTTGAGCAAGAGCTTGGTCTACATGAGACAGCCCGGCCTCCCTCTCTCCTGCCACCAGGAACAAGGACGTTATCACCACTGACCAAGGGACACCCCCCCCCACACACACACACACGTCGTGCAGTTCACCAAAATACCAACCCTGCAAGGCGAGCAGGCCCCAAATGCCATGGGTGTATGAGGAAACCCGAACGCCTGCTTTGGGGCTGAGGCTCAGTCTTGTCGCCGCCCCATGAGAACACGACAGTGCCCGCTGAAATCTGCATGGCCGCGGGAGTGGCCGCTGCCTTGCCTGCCTCGGCACTAAAATACAGGACGATGGTCGGAACCCCGGCAGAGAGAAGGAAGCGTGGCTGGAAGGACCCAGAAGTGCCGGGTGCCGGGGTGCCCGGACGCAGTTCTGGACAAATGCAGAAGCACCACAGGACACCTTCACGTGCAAGGTCGGCCCAGATGCACCCACAAGGCTCGGAGCAGAGCCGTCAATGGACAAGAGGGGACACGAGCAGAGTGGTTATCGCCTCAGAACAAGCCAGGGAGGTCGACCCAACTCACAAAGAGAGCAGCCCCGGCCCAACCCCGAGCCCCATAACCCTCCCACCGCAGCCTTGAAGAGCTGCCTCCCAAATAATGTGAAGCCACAGGGCCACACCAGCAAGTCGGCAAAACCTGCAGGCCGCCGGCCCGGACTCTGCGCTTCCTGAAGCCACGTGGGTGGAGGCGCGAGGAGGAAACACAGCTACCAGTGAAGACTCGGAATGAGGCCAGCAACCTGCCCAGCAGCTCAGAGCACCGCTCTGATGTGCCCAGCTTGTGGGTTCAATCCCGGTCAGGGCACAGTGTTTCTCTCTCTTTCTAAAAAAATCGACTTTAAGTCCTGGCTGGTGTGGCTCAGGGGACTGAGCACCAGCCTGTGAAGCAAAGGGTCGCCGGTTCGATTCCCAGTCAGGGCACATGCCTGGGTTGTGGGACTAATCCCCAGTAGGGGACGCATGAGAGGCAGGCAACCACACATGCATGTTTCTCTTCCTCTTTCTCCCTCCCTTCCCCTCTCTCTAAAAACAATCTTTTAAGAATTTTAAGGAACACGTGCATGCAAGCTTACGTACCTGTCTAAATTAACATGTATGAACACACATAAAACACAAGGCAGCAGACCCGGGGTACCGAGCTTTTCCATAGGCTGCTATTTCTCACCTCTCAGATGACAGGGTTCCACCTGCAAGCCCTCTCTGCACACAGGCTGCGATGGCAGGAAGCCAGGCCTGGCGGGGGGGCTCAGCCCTGCCCGTCCTCGAAGGCTGAGTTTCGCCCTGTTACCCCTGCTTCCTAATTACCCAGCCGAGCAGTTCAGAATGGAAGCCTTCCATGGCCCCTCCTGTAATTGAAGGCCCGGAGACGTTCACGCCCTCCTCAAAGCCACACACGAGGCGGAGCCTGGAGGGGAAACCTGCCTGTCTTCCCCCGAAATCACCACTCTCGGCCCTCAGCCCTGTCCACAAGTTACCTCTCAGGCAAAAAAAAACCACACGGGAAAGTGACCCTCAGGTGGGCTGTAGCTTGCTTATAGATCTGAAAGCAGACCTGGGTAGGGGGGCTCAGTGGATTGAGCACCGGCCTCCAAACCAAAGGGTCGCCCGCCAGTAGGGGGCGTGCAAGAGGCAACCACACACTGATGTTTCTCTCCCTCTCCTTTCTCCTCTCTCTAAAAATAAATAAATACAACTTGTAATTAAAAATATGTAAGTAAATACATAAGTATGAAAGCACATCTTCCCTGAAGACCTTGATTTCATCCAGATTCAATTCAGTGGCTGTCATTGAGACTCGGGATGGGTGGCCATTCTCGACCGCCTCTTCCATCTAACCCAGTGGAATATATCGCTGCGGCTCAGCACCGGCCCCTCACACAGGTGGGGTGCAAGTGGCTGCAAGGTGGTGAAGAAGAGGGGACCTGCCAGGGCCTGCAGCTCCACCCCCAGGTCCCCTTTTGGCTCTGGCTCCGGCTCCGGCTTTAGCTCCAGCTCCAGCTCCGACACCTCCTGGAACACAATCCTCACCCCAGATGCTCAGAGCGGAGCAGCCAGCGATGACCAAACGTGGGACTGACTGCTCGGCTTTCCTACAGAGTTTAGACTCCATACCAGAAAACACACCCATGCTTCTCCCCCCGACCTGTATTTTGAGATGTTGTGTCTTGACTCTAAATGCTACATGAGCCCAGAAGGACCAGGGCAGCCCGCCTCACTTCCGGTCATGTATTCTACAACCTACGTGGGACTTCAGCGTCCAAAGTGCACCGACAGGGAATCATGTTCACCACCCTCCACAAGGACTCACTCAAGGAACCTCAGGCTGGGGTCCCTCCCTGCAGCAATGGATCCCTCTTTCTGCCCGCCCACCCATCCACGGGTGTGATGGCCCTTCTGACTCGCGTGAACTGGTCTCTCATTGTGGTTTTAATTTGCACCTCTGGTGGCTGGCGATACTGAGCATCCTTTCATAGGTCTCTGGGTCCTCGGTATGTCCTCCTTGGAGAAGTGTCTGTTCAGGTCCTTTGCCCATTTTTTAACTGGGTTGTTTGCCTTCCTGGTATGGAGTCCTCTGAGTTGTTTTTATATTTTGGAGAGTGAGGCCCTGTCCGAGGTATCACTGGCAAGTATCTTCTCCGACATGGTCAGTTCTCTTTTCATTCCGATGTTGGTTTCTCTAGTCCTGCAGAAGCTTTTTAATTTGATGTGGTCCCATTTGTTTATTTTTCTTTTTATTCCCCTTCTTCTGTCATCCCAAAATAGGACAACAAAAACGTTTTTATGATTATGCACTGCGTAGCAGATTTGCAATTTATATTCTTTATACAGACTTGTTTGCATTACTTTGTTTTTTAAAATATTTTATTATATTATTTATTTTTAGACAAAGGGGGGGGAGAAAGAGAGGGAGGGAAACAAAAATGTGTGGTTGCCTCCTGAGTGCCCCCTACTGGAGACCTGGTCCACAACCCAGGCATGTGCCCTGACTGGGAATTGAACCAGCGACCCTTTGGTTCCCAGGCTGGCACTCAGTCCACGGAGCCACAGCAGCCAGGGCTTGTTTACATGACTTTAAACCCATGTGAAATTTTCGCGCATCTTGAAATCTTTGCACTTACACTTCTTTTTTGGAGGGAGGATGTCCCTTGCCTGAATTTTCATTTCTTTTACCATCAGACGTCATGTTTCCAGGGCACTATTCCTTGCCAACACTTCAGGAAAGAAACATTTTCTGGAATAAGCAGGAAAACCACTTTTCCATATTCCTGCCCTAGCATTTCCCTGCGGCTTGCCACGCTTTAAAGGCGCCCGCGATTCTGCAAAGTACTAGGTCTGCAGCTGCACAGCAGGAAGCTCCTGGAACTCATTTCTGCTGAGCGATTATGCGGTCTGCCGGAAGACCCGGCCGTGACTCACAGAGTGTGCGGCCCCTCCCCCTTCCTGCTGACCCCTTCACTATGGATAGAGCCACTCACAGCACAGAGCTCAACTCCAAGCAGCACACTCATGACTTGGGGACAGAAGAAAAGCCCGTGCCATGGGCACAGGACGCCGAGAGGCTGCACCCAAAGCCACAGCCGCACCCACGGTGCGCCCTTCCAGCAGGGGCTGGGGGTGGGCTCTGAAGAAAGTCCAGCTGGCGCTCAGCTCTGACGCGTTTGGCATCCGCAGGAATAAAGCTGTAATTGTGCTCCGCGCACTCTGTAGGTGTATAATGCACCGGCCTTTTTGTCTTACTGGGGCTTCTCCGGTTTAGCCGTGCAGAGTGCTCGGTCCCTTGATTCCCAAAGACCACCACCCCCGGGTCTGCAGAGGCACCAAAACACCAATCCCCCCGTGGGTGGCTCACAGCTCTCAGTTTCCAGGTAAGTGAAAAGCAACCCCATGCCATCCGGCTCTCACAAGCAAACATTTCGCTGAGTTCCTTCTGCGAGGGAAGCTGGAACTCTGAGGGTAGTGTCTACAGGGAACATGGCGCCCATCAGCAGAGGTTCCCTAGGTCCGAGAAAACTCGGCACGCGGCAAGCCTATGGTCCAGGGGCTTTATTCCCAGCCCTCGATCAGGCTTGTTCCATAGGGTCATGCCCCAGCTGTGTCCGGGGACCTATGCCTTTCTCCTCCGCCTGCCTCTGCTGTGAAGGGCAAGATGACACCGTGTACTTATTAATGGGAACTCCTTGCTGGCAACACGGAAACAGCTACACCTGCAACATTTTACAACTGTGTCCCAAACTGTCACTCCGGCCGCCACCCACATCCTCCCAGAGGCTCTGAGCTTTCCTTGGGGACCCAGCAGACTTGACCTCTGGTGGACTCAGGAACCACGCCCCCTTTAGAGAGACCCGCCCCAGGAACCACGCCCCCTTTAGAGAGACCCGCCCTCAGGAACCACGCCCCCTTTAGAGAGACCCGCCCCAGGAACCACGCCCCCTTTATAGAGACCCGCCCCCAGGAACCACGCCCCCTTTAGAGAGACCCGCCCCATTCCTTTCTCACTGACAACCCCTGGAGACCACTCGGATTCGCAGCCTGCGCCCCGGCCACCCAGCTGCGAGCGAGGTCCCAGAAGCACCCTTTCATCAGCATCCCGGAGGAAGCCTTCCATTCAAGGGCACAACACTGAGTTTCTCCTGCCGACACACAGAACCTCACTGGACAGAACACGCAGCAGCCATTTTCAGAACTGAAAAATACCACAGTGGCACTGGACGTGTCCACGGCCGTCTGGGCCCCTCCCCAGGTGGCATGTGGGGCTGTGGCTCTGGCCAAGAAGCGGGGTGGAGGCTGGGGGTGGGGGGGCACCCGGGGACACTGGAACGCCGTTAGCAAACCCTTCGGGTTGCGCCAAAACCACAAGCCCAACCCCGTGAACCAAGCAACTACCCCCAGAAAGACAGCCAACCCCAGAGGCTGTCTTGCTCACCCCAAACCCGAAGTCAGGCGCTTACCTTGGGGCCGGACACGGCTCCTCGTCCTGGACTGCGGAGACCAGTTCTGTGTGCTCCCCAGAGTCCTCTGCTTGTCGCCGCGGCTCGACGGGAGCTTCCTGCCAAGGGCAGCACAGGGACACGCGCGTCACCAGGCTGCCTCCTTCAAGACATCTGTTATTACGAACCCCGTCATTGTGGGCTCTCGGGAGAGCCGGCACCACAGGGGCAATGACGCAGCCTGCCGCCTGGCAGTGGCACTCGGCCACAGGGCTGGGACCTCAGCTCCGCAAACTGCTGCCCCAGGACGGCCCAGCCAGACCCCGCGTCCACACCGTGAGGCCTGGAACGCCGGGGGGGACACGACTGGCTCCCAAAACAAAAACAACAAGAAAAAAACACAGTCCTCCAAGCACAGTGCAATGCAACCTAGCTGCGTCGGACAATGCTCTGCAGCAGAGCCTTGAGCCACTGACCTGCCAAAGCTGGGATTTCCGTGCCTTGACTGAGCGAGCCAGGAATTCTCGGTGGTCACTCTGCACAGGCCACGGGCCACAGGCCAGGGCACCCACAGGGGAGAACACCACACTCCCTGCTCAAGCCCAGGGACCTCCCAGAGCCCGGACTCCACAGACCCGGGCCTCCCTCCCTCGCACCCACACCCTGACTGCTCTGTGATAACTCTGCTGCCGGTTCTTCTCGAGAGACTGCCCCGGGTGCCGCCGCAGCAAACCGCTCAGACACACCGACGGGCAGGTTTGGGGGCCCCAAAACGCAGGAGGAGAGAGAGGGAGGCCATCCACAAGGAAGCTCGGACACAAAGATGGAACTTGTGCGGAAGCTTCCGGTCACGTTTGACCGCCCACACTCTCACCTTAAAAACAGTGCAATGCAGGGCTCTTTCATCACCTTTGCCCCAGACCCATCTTTTAAAATGCTTGCAAAAAACTTAAAAAGAGCACTAAAAAGAACAGATACTAAAGATATTCAATGATACCCATGTTCGAAAAGCAGCTGTCGTTCCTTTTCCCTGTTTACCTAAGACACCGCTTTTCATTTCAGAGGACAACTCACCATCTTTCACAGTTTCCTACCAGGTCTTTGCTGCCTGTTAACGCAGGGACCAGCTAAGGGGGGGGGGGGGGGGGGACAGGGGAACCCAGGGATGACAGCAACAGGACTGGGGACTCAAAGAAAAAGGAGGGCCCTTTAAACTATCAGGGCCCTGGCCGGGCGGCTCAGTGGGTTGGAGCATTGTGCTCGCACCGAAAAGACTAGATTTGCTCCCCGCTTGGGGCGCATACTGGGGCGCATACGGGAGGCAACCAATCAATGTCTCTCCGTCTCCGCTTTCCTCGCTCTAAAATCAATCAATACACGTGCTCGGGGAGGATGAGAAAACAGCGAGGCCCACCTGTGTGTAGAGCTCTGTGGACGGCGAGGACCGCGAGCGCTCGTGCAAGTGCTGCAGGCGCTCGCGCGGGCCCAGGCTCACATCCAGGATGTCGTCGGCCGAGTGGTACCGGCCCGAGGCCCTGGCGTCCGGGCCTCTCCCCTGCATCCTCCAGCAGGCCTGGTACTCGGCAAAGGTTCCCAGCCGCTGCGGCGCTGCCGCTGTCGCCGCCTTCCTGGCGCCGCCAGCGCCTTCTCCGAAGGAGGTGGTGCGGGACCTCTCCTGGGGCCGGAGCTCGGGGCCCTGGTCCCCGTGGGCGGTGGCCCACGGCCTGTCCAGCCTCTCCCGCGGGCCCGCGGGGAGCACCTGCCTCGGGCAGGCCCTCTGCGCCAGTGGCCTGCTGGTTTCCTCGAAAAACTTCCACCTGTCTGCGAAGGTGCCCACGGCGTCCTCGGGGGGCGGGCGGGGGCGGCGACCCCCGGAGAGCCCCACCTCATTCATCTTCTCGGGCTCGGAGTACGACTTCAGCTTCTGCTCCGCCGAGAACCGCCTGCGGCCCCCGATGCGGGCCACGTGGGGCGCGCCACCTGCGCAGGAGGGCGGCCGGGCCGGGCCCGCCTCCCAGGCGCGGGGCCCCGCGGTGGGCTCCGGGCGGTGGTGGCTCCCGGCCCTGGGTTCCGGGGACCCCGCGTACGGCTCCGCGGGGCTGGGGTCCAAGTCGCGGCGCTTAAACGACGTGGCCCGGAGGACGCGGGCCTGTGCCTCCTTCAGGTGGTCCTTATAGGTGCCCAGGAAAGCGGGTCCTGGGGCGGCGGCCCCGCGCCAGCCGCCAGCCTCGCCCTCGGCCTCGCCGTTGGGCCCAGCCAGCGCCACGGTGCTCTTGCTCTTCTGCAGCTTCGCTCGCCGCTGCTGGATCTCGTTGCGCAGCGTGGTGGCGAACCGGTCGCTCCTCCGCGTGGGCTTGCCCACCTGGGCGTCGAAGGGTGGCGGCCTCTCGGGGCCCCCTTCCCGGCCCTCCTGGGTCAGCGAGTGCAGCAGGGGTGTCTTGTGAGCGGAGATCTTGCCGCTGTCCCCGTCGGCCCACTGGAAGGCGTCCGCCACTTGCTTCCGGCTGGTGCGGTCGCCGTGCCTGGCCCCCGGGGGCCCCTCCATCCCCGAGGAGCAGCCGCCCGCCGCTCTGTCCCCTGCGTCAGCCCTCTCCTGCGCACCCTCGTGCTGTGGGAAGTGACCGCGGGGCTTCTGGCCCGCCGGCTGCGTGGCGGGACCGTCCAGGGCACCCAGAGGCGACCCGCAACGCCAATAGCCCTCCCGGAGCTGCGACAGCTGAGGGCCCCCCGGAAGGCCCTGTCTTGCAGTGATGGCGCGCTGGTGGCTCTGCCCACCGCTGTCCCCCTTCCGGTCAGCAGCATGCGGCCACCTGGCCTGGGAGGGCTGGTCTTCCAGAAAGCGCTGGGCGGGAACCTCCGGCCGAAGCGCCGCGGCAAGGACCCCGCGCAGCTGCCCTCCCTGCGCCGTGGTGGCCCCGGGGCCCTCGTGCGAGAAGGGACTCTGGTCGCTGGACTGGCGCAGGTGCTGGCAGCCGTAGGGGGTCGGCGGGAAGCGCACGTCGGTGCTGGACAGAGAAGCCTGCAGCCGGCCCGCGGCCCCGGGGCTGGCGGACCGCCCCCCGCAGTCTAGGTGCGCGTCGGCTGCACAGCCGGAGCTGCCCGGTCGCCGCCGGCCATCTCCGGGGCGTGCGGGCCAGCGCTGGGCCTCAGCGGGCTCTGCTCCCCAGTCGCCGCGGGGCTGAGCCCGCGCCAGACCCGCCCAGTGCTGGGCGGCGGCGGCCTCTGCGAACGCAGGGCCCTGGGCCTTCTCGTGGCTCTTGGTGGCCGCGAAGCTATCGCTGCGCAGCGGGGGTGGGGGCGGCGGCGGGGAAGCGGGGGCCTTCTTCTTCTCTGGAACATACCAGACGGGCCCGAGGCTGGCCCTCCCCGACGCAGGCAGCTTGGGCTCCGGCCCGTCCTGGGGCCTGGGGCTCCTGCTGCTGTCACGAGCCACCCTGGGCGCCCAGGGCCCGAGCCCACACTCCAGGCCAGGAGTGTCCTGGCGGCCGCCGGCCGGCCGGGGGGCCTCCCACACCCCCACCGCGCAGAGGATGTTCTCCGTGGAGGAGGCGTCCGCCTTGGGCAAGGTGTGGTCGGGCGTGCTGCAGCTGGTGGAGAAGGAGCCGTAGGCCGAGTCCCGCTTGCTCCGGCCGCCCAGGTGGTCGATGCTGCTGTTGGACTTGGCTGCCGAGAGGCGGCCGGAGGCGTAGGGCTGTGAGGGCTGGTCCAGGCTGTCCACGCTGCCCAGGGAGCTGGAGTGGCCCGAGGTGCGCTGCAGGCTCGTGGGCTCCCATGCACCCGACAGGTCCTGGGAGGACGAGCTGGGGGCGAGAAGAAGCACAGGGTTTCAGGGGTTGCACCGTAGGCACCAGAGGCTGGTGAACTGGTTTCAGTCACGCTCAGCAGAGCGACAACATTCCTGCTTCGAGGTTAAAATGAAGAACAGGCAGCCCTGGCTGGTGTAGCTCAGTGCATGGAGCAGGGCCTGCCAAGCCAAGGGCCGCAGGCTCCATTCCCAGTCAGGGCACGGGCCTGGGTGGCAAGCCAGTTCCCCAGTAGAGGGCGCATGAGAGGCAACCACGCACTGATATTTCTCACCCTTTCTCCCTCCCTTCCCCCTTTCCAAAAATAAAATAAATAAAATCTTAAAAACAAACAAGCAGCCCCCATGGCCACCTTAGGTTGCAAAGGACCACGATGAGACAGGAAACTGTGTGCACAGACCAGGGGCCCCTGTCAGAAATGCAGCCTGTCCTCTGCCCCGCACACCAACAGTCCTGAGCTGACTTTTCCGTGACACCCTGTGGCCAAGGACACAGAAACAACCTTGAAGCACCACCCGCACACAGGTGTGGCCACACACCTGCGTGTCCCATCAAGAAGGAACCAGCCAATGTGGGCTTCACGGAGATCCCAGAATAAGACGTCAGCTCCATCACCAATGAAAAGGCGGGCTTTTCACTGAGGCTTTACTGCTCGGCGGAGAGTCGGCGGTTTTCCAAACCTGCCGGGGGGGGGGGGGGCCTCACCATCGCCCCCTGTCACCTGGAAGAGCCCGTGCCGTGTTTGGCAGGGACGGGGAACACTTCCCACAGCACATTTCCATGCTGTGGCAGACTAGCCCTATCCTCCAAAACCTGACCCAACCTGCATATGGGAGCTCCCACACACACAGGCGGGCACAAGCTCACATATAAGGACACACGCGCTCACACACATGGACACACAGGTACACATGTACATGCACACGTGTAGATGAGTGTGAGCCCTCGTGTGCACACTCACATGTATGAATAAAATGCAGTGTGCTCACGTCCTGCCATGCATACCCATAGACGCACACGTAGAGACACAATCCAGCGCACAGATTCACGTGTGTGCCCACGTAACAGCCACACTACTGCTGTTACTGTCACCCTTCTGGCAGGGCACTAGTGAGGACACGGGCGCAACTGCCAGTGCTAACCGGAAGGGCCGGCCTACCTGGCGTGGTGTCGGCCGTGCCAAGAGGGGCAGGCGCCAGCGGAGGACAGCGGACAGGCGGACGCCTCGCCGTGGCCGTCGGAGAACTTGGTGGCGTGCCAGGAGTGAGGCCGCCAGCTCAGCTCGTTCCTCCTGAAAAAGAAGGCAGACGACTCGGACGCCACCCCCACCCAGGACGGCTCCGCGCTGCCGAGTGTGGAGAGAAGCCCCGGCTCCTTCAGGTGCTTCTGCCCGTCCCAGGCCTCGGACGCTGTGTTCAAACCTCTCTGACCCCAGTGCAGAGCGCCGATCACAGGCCCCAAAAGGGGAGCCAGCCTTCCTTCTCCCAATGTACTCTAGCTAAGTAAAAAAACCTTGCCCGTCCCTCCCCCACAAACAGAACCTGCCAGCCTTCCTGTTTCAGCAACGCTTTGCACCTCGGCTTTGGGCTTAGCTTTGCACAGAGCTTTGCACAGGGCTTCACCCTCCTTGGGAACAAAGCACCAGGGCTGGAGAAAAGCACAAGGAATCCCCAGCTCAGCCGGCTCTCTGTTTAGATTGCTTCTATTTACTTCCTCACTTGAGTAAATGTGGCCACGTTGTAGCTACCTCAGACGAGGAGACATCTACACCTCCAACCCTCTCGGGGTGTCTGGGATGTGAACCACAGGTCCCTGCTGTGGGGCTCACGATGCCCTCGTTCAACAGGGGCAGCGCAGGGCTGCCGAACCTGGTACAAGCCTCCCCCTCCCTTCACTCCCCAGTCCCTACCATCCCCTGGGTGGTCTGCTACACCTGCCCAGGTGTGGCTTTCTAGCCACACCTGCCCAGGTGTGGCAGGTACGTCCAGGTGGAAATCCCTGCAGCTGCGGTGGAAGCGTAACAGAGCCTCCGGGCACCTCTGGCACTTGAAGGCCATCAGCTGAGGACAGTAGAAGCCTTGCAGTGGCTGCCACACAGCCAGACACAGGAGCCTCTTCGGGTCCCCGTCAAAGACCAAGCCTCCTCCCAAGCAGGCAAACGCAGGCAAGAGTGAAGACTATTAAAGGAAGAACCACAAAAGCACCTTCACACATAAACCACCTGACACCTCTGGTCATTCACGAGGAAGCCCACCTGCCTGGCAGCTCATGGAATACACCGGCTTTATCGCAGTTTCCCGGGAACAGAAGCACAGAACAGATGGACAAAGCCCGGGGCGGCAGCACCAAGACCATAGCTCATGGCCTGCCTCAGGATCCTGGTCAGGAAGGTCCTGGCCGCCTGCACGGCCGGCCCAGAGCGCGGCCTCTGCACTATGACCTCCGCGGCCTCCTCCATCTTCCTGCAGGGTTAGTTCCTGAAGGGCATCGGCCCAGCTGATTGAAACAGGCGGCAGAGAAAAGGCCGGCGTGGGAGGAAAAATGCCTTCCACATGGCTAGGGTTGGGGTCCACCGGGCACCACCGCCGGGGTAGGTGTTCTCCTCCTTCTAGAAAGCCAACACGCAGGTCCGTGTGTCTGTTTCAAGAAGACACGGTTGTCCTGGCCGGGCGGCTCGGGCAGCTGGAGCATCGTCCCATGCACCAAAAGGTGGCAGGTTCGATCCCCGCTCAGGGTGTGTGTATGCGAGGCAATGGATCGATGTTTCTCTCTCGCCCTCTTTCTGTCTCTAAGTTAAATAAGCATATCCTTAGCTAAGGATTTTATAAAAATTAGATTAAAAACATAGAAGTCACAGCCAACAGTTACAGTACTAATGGAGCTATTTTTTAAAAAAAGCATAAAAGAAAACCCCGTGGACAAGCTCGCACCTCCAAGATATGAGCGAGGGTGTCCCAGGCACTGGGGAGAGTGGGACGTTCCTCAACTGTCTGTCCTTTTGTCAAGTGCTGTGAACACTTCTGGGGGGTTGCAGGAGGTCCCTGCCGGTGTGTGGGCCCGCACCCTGAGGCCAGGAAGGGCTGGACTGACGGCGGGAACAGGCAGAAGGCCACCCAGCACCTGCATATTTGGCCCACTGCTCGGTGAGCACCCTGTGTTGCGGTCTGGGGACAGAGAGGTCTGGTGCCACCTAGCGTCCTCACACGCTCATTACACCTTCCCTCAGCCCCTGCTGATGCGGCAGAAATGACGAGGGCAGGTTGAACACCCTTCTGTCCCCAACACTGCCTGGGAAACCTTCCCCACAAACTGCACAACAATCCTAATCTAAATTTATTTCAAATCTATAAAATAGTTTTGCCCTGCGCAGTGTAGCTCAGTGGATTGAGGGAGAACCAAGGAGTCACTGGTTCGATTCCCAGTCAGAGCATGTGCCTGGGCTGCAGGCCAGGTCCCCAGTAGGGGGCGCTGGCCCAGACCCCTGGCCATTCAGACACAAGCTCAGGCCTGAGAAGCCCCTCCTCTCTGTCCCTCCCCCACACTCCCTTGCGTGCACAGTCTCTGGGATGGCTGACATGCGTCCACCCTGGGTCTCAAAGCTGGCTCAGCCGTGAAAGAACGTGGCCGTCCCCAGGGTGCAGGGCCCCACGGCGAGAGCTTCACGGCCTGCTGACCATGCTTCTAACATCCGTGGCTTGCACGCAGAAACACAGGGCAGAGCACACGGTATGGATGATTACACATATTTACCCGAAGAAAATTCCCAGCCCCTGGCAGCCTTTTGGAGAACTCTCTCAGGCACAGAGTTCTTCCCCGCTGAGTGCTCAGCCAGGGCGATGCGGCGGATGGTGTGACCACACTGGATAAAACCCACAGTCCTACCGGATGAGGGTCGAGCGGTGCCTGCCTCTACACCAGAGGGCAATTAAAGAAAGGTACACATTCCCAAAGGACCGCAGGGGCTGCAACGGACATGAAGCATGCACGCTGCATTTTAAACCAACGCCAGGGCCAGCAGCAGTTGGAATCTTATTTCCATGGAGAAACCCGTTCCTGGGAAGGAAAAAGAAGCAAAGACTATCTTCGCCAGCACCAGCGGCGCTAAAAAGGCTTTATCCACACCGCCCCTAAATGTGCACAAGGGCACCCACACACTTCCTTTCAGGCCAGTTTCAACAGAGTAGTGTCTGCACAAAAAAAAAACTCGGGAGGTTAGGGAGGTAACTAATTACAAGTAGCCCTAAGGATTAGCGGCAGGGCTGGGAGTCTTATCTATTTGTAACAACACAGGAACAAAAATAACTGAAACATTTTGTGCATGTCTTAATAGGTTACAAGCCAGCAGTGTTTTCAAAGGAAATTTTACAAACACCACTTGCCTGCCTTGCTGGGAAAAACATCTTTTGACCTGTCTGGACTTGACTTAGAATATGAAACATCACACACAATTAGAGATTCATCGGATTAAGTGTTTATGCCGTACACGAACTCTAAATATCAACACAAGCAAGTCTTCCCAAAATAAAACATTTCTGATCTGCATGGTTTTCCTCCCCCTCCTGACTTTAATACAAGCTACACCGTTCTCACCGCCCAAGAAAACTATGTACAACTCTGTGTGGAGACGGCTGTTAACGAGACTCACTGGGATCATTTCACAATATGTATATATATCCAGTCATTACGCTGTACCCCTGAAACTAATAGACATTGATTATAACTCAATTAAAAAAAGAAATCATGGAAAACAGCCCCAACAAGTCAGGATGTCTGCCCAGCATAAACCTCCAGCTTTATACTCTGTTTTAACAAGAACACAGGCACAAGAGCAACTCACAATAATTTCCAAACTTCTCAAAATGCAAACGGTCCCCTGAAACTTGAATAAATGGTCTCAGATCCCCTCCCCCACTGTGGCGCATGGTGTGTGTGGGGGGGACATGCAGACCCCAAGTGCCCACCTCTGCCAGGTCCCACCAGCACCCCCACGAAGATGGGAACCTTCCTTCAGAACACACACAGTTTCTGCCCCCGGGAAGAGTCCACACACAGGGTGGGGGGTGAGGGGAAGACAAGACCTGCCCACAGCCCAGCCTCCTGTGTCCTCCAGCCGCATCCAGGCACCGAGCTGCTTTTGGAACATCGGGGGTGGGGGACGCAGCCCCTGCTGGGGGCACAATTCCCTGCAACCGAGTGACAGCAGGATCCCAGGCATGTTGTTAATTAAGGCACACAGTCCTAGAACGGACAGGCACTGTCGCCAGCTCTGGCCTCTCCTTCCTTCCGGTGCATCACCGGCCACTCCATGCAACTGACCCCACAGCTCCTGCCAGGAACCTCCTCCTCCACAGCCGTGCTTGTCAGCTCCTGAATGCAAACCGAGTGGACGCACTCAGTCCCGAAAGGCCTTGAAGACGGGCAGCAAAGACGTAGGCAATGATCCGAATCGTCCCTCTAGGTAATGTGGCCCTGGAAAAACTTCCTGCCACGCTGCTGGTTCAGAAGTAAGATTCCCCCACCCCCCCGAAAAAGGGCCTCAGAATCCTGGTGAGGTATCACTGTACACACAATTAAAGTCACCGTACAAAAATCAGAAGATGGATATTCTCACAACAAGCTGTACAACACAGTTTGTGAGATGCTGTTGAAAAGAACCTTTCCCCCAAGACATTTGACGTCTGTACATCCTATAGAAGAGCTGGATGTACGCTGACTCGCCTCTAAAGGAGCAAAAATGGGACAGTGCCTGAGCCACAGGGGCAGCCGGGCCACTGGACTCTCACCCCTCCCCCACACGGGGCTTACAGCCTCGGCCACACTAATCGGCATTAAATGCCGCGGATGACCTGGTTTCTGGTCTCAAGCAACGGTACAGCCACGGGCAAAATCGTCCCGGGACCACACTGGCAGCCCCCTCCACCGCAGAACTGGCCGGCAGGATCTCCAGGGAGCTGTGGCAGCCTGCATGCCCAGGACAAACACGCAGGTGACCACCAGAGAGACAGATAAAGAAAAGGTTACCCCGTGGGCCCTGAACTTTCCTGCCAGCAGCACCTGCCTGGCCAAGCAGAGATGGAACAGGAAAGCGCCAGGGAGAAAGGACAAGGCAAAAAAAACCTTCTTGCTCAGCCTCTCCTGCCAGTCTGACCATCGCCGCTGCACCCGGGCAGAAGCCCCCCACCCCTGCGCGCCTCACCGGCCTGGGCCTGGGCCTGGGCACCCGGAAGGAGACCATATGTGCACTGGGTGGGGGCTCCTGTTTCAGCTCTCGGTGTCCAGCTGGCAGCACGGCGGGGAAAGGCGGTGCTCGCTCCTTTGTGTGGGAGACAAACCTCGCCGGGGGAGACAGCGATCCTGTGTCTCCTCACGCACCAGGACAAGATACGCGCTGCCCGGGCCCCCTGAGACCAGACGCTGGGGCTCCCCCAAACCGCCCACCGCCATCCTACCCAACCTGCCCCTTTGGGGAAGTGGGTGGGAGCCCTGCTCGCCACACACAGGGAAACCAAACCAAACCAAAACCGACCTGCAGGGCAGCGGGCTCAGCCGCTGCCCCCAGGCCGGAGGGGTCAGGACGTGGACCCCCGTGCCCATTCTGTTTCCAGAACCAGGGGCATGTTTTTTACTCAGGCACACACACCTCTTTCCCCAGAAGAGTCCCCCTGCCCCCCCACCGCTCAGAACCCTAACTCCTGCGTGTTATCAGAAGACCACTCTTCCTTCGGACGCCACCTCAGGCAGGCAGGTGGTTGACTCAGATTCCACAAAGCTCATTTACTATTTGGACACACACTTGCACAAAGGAATATATCACATTTCTGTGTTTGTGGCTCGGTCGATGAATTACTCACACAGTGCCTTTATATCAAGTCACCACCTTTTCAAAGAGTATCCGATCCACTCAGTAAACTTTAACAATAGTGAGGACAGTAAATTTGCTAGGTGTAGTTTACCACTGCTGAAAGTTGAAAACTTTTTTGCCACGTCCACTGCCGCGTCCACTGTTGGATCCCTCTCTCCGTGACAAGGTCCTGAGAGGGGGTGTAAGACTTCAAGGAAGCAGTTTCCAACCTGGTGGACGTGGCATGGAAGGCCCTGCAATACCTATTGTGATTGTGCTTGCTTTGGAGATCATGACCCTTTTTGCTTTAACCATTATGAATACCCCGGCAGTGATTCAGATAGTGTGCCTAGACCTTTCCCGGCTCAATGAACAGAATAATGATATCATACTAGAAACGTCAGGGAATATAGGTACAGAGAAACAACCAGAACAATCTGAGAATTCAAGCTTAATCAATAACAGATCATTGGAAAAACACCCAAGATAAGATAGAAAACTCTAGGAAATCAGGAGATGATCTCACTGCTTTCTTAGAGGGAATCAAAGTACAAAACATGTCTATAAAAGAATTCCTAGAGAAACTTGAAAGAAGTACCCTTGAAAGCCCCCTGCAACATAGGAATAGCCCCTCCTTTACCTTGAATAAGAATATGTATCAACTAGACAGGCAAAGAAATAACGAAAGCTGGCTAGTTATTACAAACTAAACAGTTACTAAAGAGTCAGAGTTTATAGTACACAGAGAAACATTTTAGACAGAAAAAGATAGATAGCTAAGTTAGACATCACAAGGGCCTTATAAGAAATTTCCTATTTTCTCTACTCAATCTAGCGAATCGTTTTGCCCTATGACAAATTCTGAGAAACTTTAATCTACAATAAGATACTTCTAATTGTCTGATTAATAGCTCTCCTGGTTAAAATAATCTTTGTTTATTATAACTAAATCTATGGGAACTTTCGTACTTCTACTGATTACCTTTGTATTGATTTTTTCTGCTTAAATGATCATGCTATACTGCAAATGTTCATCACTACCTAAAATGAAAATATAAAAACCTGCTTGTACTTGCAATAAACGGAACAGAGCTTCACTGTCCTTTGAGGCGTGTTGTCGTCTGTTACCCAGCGCCGACGCCTACCCTCACCTGTGGGACCCCTTGACCCCCTGTGGTCGAACTGCGGCACTTTTTTTTAAACGCAGGACATAAAAATAAATGCATGCATGCATTCCACCCAACTGGGCTGGACAAGCAGCCTCCGTGTCTAACAAAGCTTTCAGCATTTCCAAGTGTGGATGTCCCTAACTCAGCTCCGTACCCTCCCTCTGCTCCATGTCTACGGTGCCAGAAATAGCATTCTGCGTCCACCCTCTGCCTTTGGAAACGCATTGCCAAACTGCTCACCAGGAAAACTGCCTAATTAATTTGTAATCTAATCAACCTCCCATCACTAAGTCCTTGTCTTCCCACACTCTCACCAGCAGGGGGCGCTGCTGCTCTATGACCGAACTTGCGAGTCAAAACCCTAGTCTCTCCTTTTTAAATAAACGTGCCTTCCCAGTTAAACATGGTTCCACAGGCTTGTCTCCTATTTACACCTCTCGTTTTAGGAACTGCCAGCTTGTGTCTTTCATCTAACTTTCTCCTGGGAGGAACCAACCGATCCCACTCTTTTTCTCTATTACTATACGCCAGCTTTGTTATTAGACAGCTGCTTTTTGAACAGTAGAATAAGATCCACCATCCACCAACATTGTTTTACCTGGTTGGACGCGGCGGTGAGGACAGCCTTGTCTCCCGACTGTCCCCCACTGTCAAGGGCTCTCCCCGTGCTATTTGCTGCTGCCTCCCAGGGCCAGGTGCTATCACACTGACACGTGTTCCTGAACAAACAGCTGGGTCTCAGCATCCCCGCCATCAGGTAGATGCTCAGTGATGTGCATCCAGCACAATCCGATTCAACAAGCCCCGGTCCTTCCTTCACCCCTCTGCACCACGCACTGTGGTGAGGCAAGTTTGCCTGCAGCAACCACCAAGCTAGCACCTCCCCTGCAGGACAGAGAACTCTGCCCCCACAGGCTCGGAGTTTGGGGGGCCCTGGCAGCTTTACTAGGGACACACAAGGGGAGACAGAAGAAGAGAGGCCTGAAATCAGCCCAGAGATGCCTCTCACTGTCGCCGGACCTGTGAGACCTCGGCATCATCACCAGCACGGCGCCTCACCTACCCGGACCGTGTTGGAACACACGGCCCGCCTGAGGGGGCTCCGTAAGCCGGCCACCAAGGAATAATGACACGATACGGCCGCACCTCCCGTGCCCCATCCTCCCCAAAGGGCTCGGGAATGGGCATTCCGAGATTGCATTTTTCTGATTCCCAAGAAGGATAGCCTACACCCCTTAGAAATAAGGTTGCTGAAGTAATTTGGCAAAGAATGAAAGCTTCTCTTTCTGTGTTTGTGAACCACCTCCTTAAATGCTAGTTTGGTCCTCAAAAATTTTATAAAAGGAAAGTCCTCGCCTGACTGGTGTAGCTCAGTGGATTGAGCATGGGCTTGTGAAGCAAAGGGTTGTAGGTTCGATTCCTAGTCAGGGCACATGCCTGGGTTGCAGGCCAGTTCCCAGCAGGGGACGCACGAGAGGCAACCATACATTGATATTTCTCTCCCTCTCTCCTTCCCTTCCCCTTTAAAGATAAATAAAATCTTTTTTTTTTTTAAAGGAAAGTCCGTTGGGAATTTGTCTTCAAATCTGCATTTTACAAAAAACAGAAGGAAGTGCTTGAGTCCATTTATCTTTTAAAATTTTCAGTCGGCTTTGGAAACATGGCACTAATCTTGCTATTTTTTTTTTTTAATGGCATGCTTTCCTGGGAATCAGACAACTAGAAAACGCAAGGTGGAGAAATTTTTCTATATGAAAACAAGTCACAAATACCTTTGTGGCATTCAGGGACACTGCTGTGGTTCCTGTGGATAAAACCATCAAGTCCTTCATTTCACTGTCTTGCCTCGTCACATCATCCAAATTGCTACCAACAGTTTAATTTCTAGGAACCGGCCGCCGCCTTCCCTGAGACCTGGGCACAGCTCTGGGGACACCTGGAAGCCACCTTCCCACTACCTGCAGTCACCCGAGTCTCACCATAAAACCCCACACCCCAGTACACTGCCACCTGGTGGAAGCAACAGGCAACCACACTTCACTTCATTAGGAACAGAACAGTTTTTTCGTCTCTGCCAAGAAAATAATCCACGCGTTGCCAAAGAAAGATACAGCTATCCAGCGTCACTTAAGAAATCAAAGGAAACAGCTCGTGGTCATACAAGGAGTCTTTTTTCATGTGCAATGCTTAATTCATCCTGGGGAAAGAGGTAACAATCTCATTTGCGTGCATGCCTGAATGCAGAAACGCAGCTAGGTGCAGACCCTTCCCCAATTTAAGACCACATCGGGACTGCCGCAGACACCTTGTGCGGCTGCTCTACTCCGTGTGTGCAGTGTGTGCTGGTAACCGCGCCGGGAGGGCTGGGCCTTACCTTTTTACCACCAGCTTCAGGGTCTTGTGGGACCCCTTCACCAGGCAAATGGCTTCCTGCCGAAACCCTGAGAGTCCAATGTCATTGATGCCCACGATCTCGTCTCCAGCCAGTAACTTGTCCACAGCGGCGGCTTTACTTCCCTCCTCAATCTGCAACAAAGAAGCGTGGCCAGTGAGCCCCCGAAAGCAGCACACACTCTAATTCAAACACCACGCCATTCAACCGTATCAATATGCAATGCAGTCACAGCCCTGGGCACCCGCCAGCATCATCCATGTTGGCACGTGCCAGCAACCCACAAGAAGCTGCAGGCCCAGGAAGTGTCTCTTCCTGACCCTCCCGGGCCCCTGCAGCCCCTCCTCTGCTCGCTGTCTCCACAGCTTTGCCAGTCATGGGCGTCACCCATACGGTAAGCTATACAATGTTGCATTTTGCCGCAGCTTCGCCCATACAATAAGCTATATACAATGTTGCATTTTGTATCCAGCTTCTTTCCTGCACCAGGCCACCCCATGGATGTTTTCCAGGTTCCTCTACGCCAGGCAGGTGTCAGGGCCCCATTCCCTTCCACGGCTGCACAGCATTCCCTTGTACAGAAGGCGGCATTTTCTTCATCCACTTGTCAGGGGGTGGAAACAGGAGATGTTTGTGGATTTTGGCTATCTGAGCACTGGCATCCAAGTCTCTGTGTGTGCGGCCTCATTTCCCCTGGGTGTCTCTCTGGGACTGGACCTGCTGGGTGGGTCACATGGGAACTACCGGACGTGCCACGCTGCCTACACAAGCGCCTGCCTCCCCTTCCCTTCCGCATCAGCGTATGCAGGTTCCAACTGTCCCCATGCCTGCACCTTCGAGTCACCTGCTTTCTTCAGCTATGGTCCTAATGAGAGCCCCATGCCAGGCTGCGTGTTTTAATCTATTTCCTACTCAGTGCTAAACACATACATGTGAATATGTATTCACGGATTTCCTGGAAGCTCGACTGTTAACTCATTCTGAGAAAGCTTGGTGTTTCAACCCTTAACCTAGTAATAATCCGATTCGCTATCAATGAACCCAGCCTATTTTCCATACTACTTACTACTTGGCAAGCAAGGGCCCATGAGCACATCCAGCCAGCTGCCTTCTTGTTTTGGGGCGCTAAATACAATTTTATTGGAATACAGCAAGAGCCATCTGTTGACATACTGCTACAGGACAGAAGTGAGAACTCTGGCCCGCAACGCCAAAACTATTTACCACGTGGCTGGTTACGCAAACACTTTGCCAACCCCTGCTTTGCACCAAAACGCCGTTTCTTTACAAAGCGCTAGAAAAACTCGTGAACAAAACGAACGGTCAGGAGCACACCGGCGCGCAATGTGCCAAGTTCACAGTCCCCGAACCGGACACCACAGCTAACCTCGGAGCTAGGTCAAGTGCGCACAGGCTGCGGAAGCGATAGGTTTTCCTGAGAGTTCATGCGCTGGAAACTAAGCCCCTGACTGCGATGCCTCGCTTCTGAAACCTCACAGTCTCTCAAAATCCCCACCTCGATCCGAGGGGGGCGGACCCCTTGGGTTAACAAAGCCACCGTTCACTGAGTACCAACAGGACAGATGAAACTGAAGACCACCCCAGCACACACAGGAAGCAGTTCGTTCACGGAACAACAGGTTTCCAAAGCCTAGACAATTGTGTCCCCATGCAGTAACAGACGGATTGCACATAAATTTCCACCCACCCAAGGTGACCCCTCAGCCACGGTAGCCAGGGTGCCGGTTCCACAGGCTGGGGTGGAACATGTCTAACATGACCCAGGGGAGAGGCCAAGGGGCGGTCCACCGGGAGGGTGCAGTGAGCAGCTGGGTGTGGGGGGAGGGTGCCCAGAGAAAGGTGACCCACACATGGAGTGACCCCCAGCAGGCTCTGGAGAGGCAGAGTCACAGAAGCAAGCCAGCTGGACAGGACACAAACCAGCAAGGACAGACTCCAAGACCTCCCCGCACTGAGAGCTCTGGTGGGGGAGGGGCCGGCCAAAAGTGCAGGAGATGAGGAGGGGCGGGTCTTGAAAAGAAACAGTTTGTACCTGGAAGACACACAGCGGCAGGTGGACCGGTATTTCTCCAACTACAAAGTGCAGGCAAATGCCCCAGGGGTCCCTGAACATGCAGGTTCCGGCCTGGAACCTGTGGGTGGGGCCTGAACCCTGGCACATCCGGATCTCCCCCCCCCCCCCCCCCCCCCCCCCCGAGCTCCCAGGAGCATCGGGGTCGGAGACAGGGACACGCCCTTCCCAGGGAGCACTGGACGGCTGGGACCTACGTGAGCCCTCCTTCCAGGGCAGCCGCTCAAGAAACACTGCCACTGGCTGTGGCCTTGAAGGCATGTCAACTTTGGAGACAGCAAAACGCATGACAGACAGGTGCACGCCAAGAGCAACGGTACAGGTGAAGGCATCCAAACGGACAGGCACCGGTGTCCCCTGGGCACAGGGGCCCCGGCAGGATTCTGCACAGCGGGAGGGCTCGTGCTGCAACTGAGGAGGCTGGGGACGGGGTGGGACGCACGGACACGCCACTGCCAGGTGTGAAGGGGCCGCGTGCACACACACCTGGGCCGGCTGTGCCCGCGGCGGCCTTGGCCCGATTCTGTGCCCCGACAGAACCGCCGAGGGCAGAGTAGAAGAGCCTTCCAGTGGTAACACGCCGTCCCAGGAGACCAGTGACACGCTTCAGCTGTCCGCAGCTGCAGCGGCCCAGGAAGTCCAAGGCCAGCACCGCCCCCTGACTCCGGAGACAGGTCTTTTCTTCCGACACCTGCTGTGTTGACCTTTGGGAACCTCACGTGGCTGCAAGCCCACACCAGCCTCTCCCATCTGTGCACGTCCCACGGCCACTTCCCTCCAATTCCTCCTCCTCTTCTCATACTTACGGCAGGTGGCACAGCTGCCCTGTGACGCAGATGCTGCTGGTGACAGCCAGCGGGGCCCTTTTTAAAGAGTCACACGGCACAGGCTTTCAGTGCCGAGCTTGGGGGAGGCGGAACAGATCAGCTGCTTACGGTTTTCAGTGGAGACAGTCTGTGACTGGCCACGTTCCGAATGAAGAGTCACTCCTGTCTCCCAGAAGAGGGTTCCTCGTGACCAAAAGGAAACCTACAATTTAGACCTGGCGGCTGTGGCTCAGTGGATTGAGTGTGGGCCTGTGAAGCAAAGGGTCACCGGTTCGATTCCCAGTCAGGGCACAGGCCTGGGTTGTGGGCCAGGTCTCCAGTAGGGGGCGCATGAGAGGCAAACGCACACGGATGCTTCTCTTCCTCTCTTTCTCCCTCCCTTCCCCTTGCTCTAAGAATAAACAAATGCTTCGAAATACTGTGAGAAATACATTAAAAAAAAGAGTGAGCAAATAATACCTTGCTATTTGAGTACTCTGAGAAAATTGGATTTTTCTTTCTTTAATCCTCACTCGAGGATATTTTTTCATTGTATTTTAGGGAGAGAAGAAGGGGGGGAAGAGAAAAACATCCATCAGCTGCCTCTCAAACATGCCCCAACCGGGGATCGAACCTACGACTCGGGCACCTACCCTGACTGGGAACTGAACCCGTGAACTTTCATTCTACAGGGATGACACACCAAACCCACTGAGCCACAGGAACCGCGATCAGAGAATCGTCAGGTGCAACCACTAATGACGGGCAGGGCTGCGTGTGGAGACAGCACGGTTTGGAGGTGACCCATCATCGCCTGTGCTGACTGAGTTATGGTCCAGCCTCACCCCCACACACCCGTCTACAAACGAGTTCTCCGGAAGCACAAACTCTGGAAGGATAAGGCCCTCGGGTGTCCTCTCCCGCCAAGTCTGCTGAAGCTCCCCTTCTCCGAGCGGGGACCAGGCTCCCCAGAGACCCTCTCCCTTCCCACAGCCTGCGCCCTTCGCAGGAAAAGAGGCCTGGGTGTGGGGGAGGAAGCCGCTCTTGTGTTCCTCCCTGTGGCTTCCTTGCCAAGACCCAGTCTCCCTCCAGCCTTCCTTGTGCTCCGCAGAGAACGTTCAGGGAAAGAAAAAGCAGCCTCGGAAACCTCCCTTCTATCCCGTGCGCCCCGCCCCATGTCTCGCGGGAGGTGGAACCGACCACACTTGAACTTGGTGAGAAACAAAGCCACACTTGGCACGCGCTTCACAGCCCGAGGGCGCTGCCAGCTGGGACTTGGTAGCGCGCGTGGCGGACAGCAATGGTGACTTGGTCACCCACCGCCCGTGCATCACGAAGGCAAGCCGGCACTTGGCCTTGACCCTGGCCCACACAACAGCCTCAGGCTCTATTCTCGGGGTCACTGGCTGGCTCCAAAAACGCCCTCTGCAAAAAGGCAGACAGAATGCAGAAGCATCATGCACCCACGCCGCCGCCGCCGCGCCCAGGGGACCACGCTGTGCACACTCGGACCCAAAGAGGCCGGTTGCAGCCATTCACCAGGTTGCAGCCATTCACCAGCATCCATTCACCAGCATCGAAGCAGAAAAGTTCTGGCCCCAGTCAGAGGGCAATGGCCCCCAATGTGCAGAACACCTTATCCTTCTCTGCAAACAGCCGGGGAGGGAGAAAATAAGACAGCTGGCGAAAGGCTTTTTGGGACCAAGTTTTCCTACTTTATCGAATGGATGTGAAAGATAACCAGGGAAGAAGCCTCAGAGGCCTGGCCGGTGGGGCTCAGCTGACTGGAGCATCATGCTGGACACCAAAAGGTTGTGGGTTCGATTCCTGGTCAGGGCACCTGCCTACACGGCGGGGGTTGATCCCAGGTCAGGCTGTGTGTATTGGAGGTAAGCGATCAATGTTTCCCTCTCTCTCTCCCCCTCTCTCTCTCTCTCTGTTCCCCTTCCTCTTCCTCTAAAATCGATAAACATATTTTTAAAAACTTTACATTACGATCAGAATAAACTTTAAAAAAGGATGAAGCCCCACAGCAGGAAAAGCATCTTTATCGTAGCAGGGGGACCAGGCACACAAGCAAAGGAATCACGCCCTGTATTTGGGGTGCGGGTGACGCAGGTGATGAACGGTTTTCAGGGGTAGAAAGGCCCCTGAATCAGCAGCTCGGACGGGGGAAGACATTCCAAAGTGGGGTCTCGAGTGGGGCGCAGACACGGGGGCCCGGGCTGTCTGAGGAAGGTCGGCGTTTGAGAACAAGGGCAGAAAGGGGGACAGTAGGAACATGACCTTGAATCAGACTCTGGATCATACCCTGTGGGCAGCGGGGGCCCGGGCAGGGCAGGCGTGGAAGGAAGTACGGGGGTGACCTTATAATTCAAGCCAATACGTCTGGGAGGTAAGTGGCACAGGTATCCTCACAATGAATTTCTTCTCAGAACAAAACGGGAAGGAAGGGGATCGATCCTGCCAGTACCGACCCCATCTCTGCACTGGACCCAAGGTCTCGGACCAACACAGGGCAGAGGAAAAAATAAAAGCAAGGACTCACGGCGCTGGAGAGGAACATCAACCAAGCCAGTAAAGAGCAAAGCAAAGATACTGAAGATACAGTGACCAGACATCGCAGGGAAAAGGGGAGAACAACTCTCTAACTCCGAGACCACAGTTCAAACCCCACGAGTCACTCCCGCCTCGGAGCAGCCATGGAAATCTACGTGGAGAAGACTGCGCCTTCCAGACGGGGAGGTGAGTTTGCAATGCACCCTCCCTATTCCCCTCAGGCGAGGCCGCTTCAGACAATAAAGTGACTCAGCCCGCAAAGGTCCGGGCTGGGAAACAACCAGAGACAATCTCTCATGGCAGATAAGGCCACGGTCAAAAAGGGAACGCCTGTGGCCAGAGGTGTTGAGTCGTGAACAAACGGTAATTCCCAGCCGCCCCCACCAGGGTGATGGCCGCCAGACAGCCTGGGATCCGGCACAAAGGAGACAGGGAAGGGCAAATCTTTGCACCAACCGGAGAGAACAAACACGCTGAAAGGAGCAAAAGACCCGCCGGCGGAAAACAAACTAAACCAAGAAGCATCGGCCTCGTGGAGAAGGAAGTCAAGGCTGATGAACACCATGAGCCAGGCTCGACGTTGGTCCGCCTCTCTAATTTTTTTTTGTTTTTAGCTTTTAAAAACATCTTCACTGGAGGATATGTTGATGGGTCACAGAGAGAGAGACAGAAAGAGACAGAGAGACACATCCATCGGTCGCCTGCTGTGCACGCCCCCAACCAGGCATCGAACCCGAAACCTTGGCACGTCCCCCGACCAGGAATATCCAGAAACCTTTGGTGGCCCTTTAGTGTGCAGGCCAGTGCTCAATCCACTGAGCCACACCCACCAAGACATCCCCAAACCTTTGGGTGTCCAAGGCACCGCTCCGACCAACAGAGCCACCCGGCCAGGACAACACACAGGAATATTTTAGCAACTGCTTTTGAAGTGCGTGATTCACAGCAGCTCCAGAAACACGTTTCAGAAGGCGGGGAATCCCACCTCATCCCGGTTTGAGGTGTAAATGCTTTGTTGTTGTTGTGGAGATGAGGGGAGTTTTTATACCTGACCACACACACAGCGCAGTGAACAATGGCAATCTGGAGTCCCAGTCTGTGCTCACTGCATCTGGGACATTTAAAATGACCCCTTCCCTGGCTGGTGTGGCTCAGTGGACTGAACGCAGGCCTGCGAACCACAGGTGTCACGGTTCGATTCCCAGTCAGGGCACAGGCCTGGGTTGCAGGCCAGGCCCCCAGTAGGGGGCGCATGAGAGGCAACCACACATGGATATTTCCCTCCCTCTCTCCTTCCCTTTCTCACTCTCTGAAAATAAACAAATAAAATCTCCATAAAATTACCTCTTATGTCCATGCTGTTTTCAGTTCTTTTCCTAATAAAAACCCCAGGGGGATTTTATTGGCCACCTCTGTCCCGGGGCACAAGTGTCCAGCTTCCCGAGTGCCATCACTACTCTGCTCTGACAATCACAATGGCGGAAGGTCATTTCCCGATTGGAAACCGTGAGCATGTGGAACAGACCACTTCAGAAACAGCGGACCCGCAGCATTTGAAGATATGAGGACTTCATACTCTCGAGCAGGGGGGGTCCAACCCCGGGTCCAGGAGGGCTGTGAATGCAACCCAACAGAACAGCATCCACTGACTTAAAACCTGATGAGACTTCTCTGTGAGTACATGTCGCCGTGCATTTAATGTGCGACCCGAGACCACGCTGCTTCTTCCAGTGTGGCCCAGAGACGCAGGAAGGTTGCACAGCCCTGCAGGGTAGTTCCGCACGTTACCCTGGCACGTCGCGGCAATAACCCTTCAGAAAAGAACCGTCGCCCCGAAACTTCTTAAACTGTCGGCACGTACCACCGTCAGAATTCCGCACACGTGCAAGCGGCTGTGCGCGGATCCTCCTGTTCAACAACCTATAAAACCGCAACCACGAGAAAAAAAACTCCTCCCCTCGTGGTTGACCACCAAAACAACAGCAACAACAAGGCAGAAAACAAGAAAAGGGACAGAACAATATTCTTTGAACGCTAACAAAATAACCCAAAATCCCACCCGGATGAGCAAGTCGGTCACCAGCCCGGTGCTGAGCAACAGGAGGTTGTGGCCCCAGAGTCTCAAAGGCCGCTTCCAGCAGCCCCTCAAAAACCAGGGCTGGAGCAGGGCCTACGAGAGAGGCGGACGTGGCCCGCCCAGGGCAGGGCCAGGCGAGAGAGAGCTGCAGGAGGGCGGTGCTGGCTGGGTGACCGGCACCTGGGCAAAGGGGACCCACGAGGCCAGAAGACTCGGGGGAAGACAAGGACGAGATGTGCAGACTGCGATGGCTGCGATTAGCAACTGGAAGTCAACAGGGAAGCTGAAGAGGGCAGACTGAGCTCCCGCATGGACGAGGAAGGACAGCGGCGGTGGACGCACCTCGGCCTCAGACACTCGGCAGTGGCGGCACGGAGACCAGGACCAGCGGACCAGAACCCGAGGAGGCACCTTCCTGGAGAGCCAACAGCCCACTGCCCTTGGGGGCAGGGCGAGGCGGAGGGGTGCCTCCTCTGCAGACCCTGGGCAGGCCCAGAGACTCAGGGCCCTGCAGAGTCCGGGAACGTCCCCGGAGCATTGAACACCACGCCCTGTTGGGGGAGCTACAACCCCGAAACAGGAACACATGCGAACACTGCTCCCCTCCCCCAGGCTGGGTGGCACCCGCAAAAGCACAGTCTGGCAGCAGGAGGCGCCGGTGAGAAGCTGGCAGAGCACAGGCTTCCGGGGGCAGCCTGCGTTCCTGGCGGCCACCCCGTGGAACGGCGTGGCACACTGCGCCCAAGCACCTCCCCAGAAAATCCCAGCGGCACTGCCGTGGGCACCTTCACAGTGAGTTTAATAGCGACACCTCAAGGGGGGGCCTGCCAGAAGACTCCAAGGGCATGCCAGCCGGCTGTCCGGCCACTCCCCCGGCACCCCAGCCAGCGGCCCACTGAGCTTGGGGCCCGCCAGCTGGCCTGTGCATTCGGTGAGCCGCTCCACTGTCCCTCGGCACAGACCCACCCACTGCTAGGAGGCTGACTGTCCCGGGGGGGTGGGTGCAGCCGGCTTCCTTAGGGAAGCAACCTGCCCCAGCCCAGGCTGGGGGTGTTCTTCAGCACTTTCTCCCCCACGGCACTTACTAGTTAATAATTACTCCACCCTCAGTCAGTAGTCAGCAATCACCTGTTAATGGTTAACCTCGTGCATCGGGGAACAGCACACTGTTCAACAAGAGCCACACAGCAACACACATTGTAGGCTTCGCGAGGCCTCGGATGTCCAGGGTGCGGGCTCAACCGTGCCCCACAGGCACCACGCGAGCCAAGGGCTTGTCTTGGTGTGTGGCCAGTCTGCCGGTGCCAGCTTTATATTTCGTGCATCCAAGTTCAAACGCACTGTGTGGTTTCTACCTGCTAACAGGGCCCTGAGGGATATGAATTCTCTGTGACAAGGGCTGTAACAGAGACACCCAAGGGGTCCTGGCCACAGAGGGCAGGGGGGCACACAAGTACAGGGCGCAGGAGGTGGGGGAGGAACGGAGAAGTATCCAGGGAAGGTTTCGAGAAGACGAGGGGTGCTCTAACCCCAGAAAACCCTCCCCCTGTCCCACTTAGTTAACTACAAGATTGGGATAACATCCCTCCATTTTTCTTGTGCCTCAGCTTGTCACCCCCCAAAACCAGTGACGGGAGTTGCTCATCTGCCGTTCCGGGACAACCAGCAGAAAAGAAAAAGAGGCCACCGTGGAAGTATGTTGTGAACCAGCAAGTACCACAGGGGCATGTTTCCCCACCACGCTGTGTATGTGATCGTTTCTGAGTGTCCAAAGCACCGGCACGGCCCACGCTGGGCTGTTTGCCTCTCAAGTTCAGGGACAAACGATCCCCTTGTTGCAACATGAGGAAACAAGAAAGAAAACAGCTTCCTGTCCAAAAACCCAAGGTGTTTCGGTAGCACGGCTTCTGACGAAGTCTTTTTATACAGATTGTTTGCGACGGCGGGGGAAAAAAATCCCAGAGCCGATTATTTCAGACGCCAAGGTTCTTCCCCCGCCCCCCTTCTTTGGCTCCTGTAGCATTCCGGAGAACTCCTAAACCACAGACAGTCGCCACAGGCGAAGGGGGCGTTTTGGAAAACCTCTGCCTACGTGGATCAGGTGGACGCCGGGCCACGCTTCCGCCGTAGAAACAACACAGTTTAAGTGGCAGTTAGGTTGTCAGGCTGAGACACAAATACCTCTCCACAACTGCCACACTTTCAGTCCCTGGCACTGCAGTCAGGCAATGGGGGAAAAGCCAGCAAGCCCGCAGACGGCCTTTTGAACGTGTCAAACGTGCAAAATCAGGAGTTCAGCGCGAAGACCCAGAGGTGGGGTCTGTTGGTTCAGACAGGCCCGCGGTGTCCAGAGTCCCCCCATCTCGATGGGTCTGCCTGAGACGCAGACCCTGCTGCACGCAGCAGTACAGAATACGGAGGAGAACAGGCCCACCGTCTGTCTCGCCCGCATTTTATTGATCGGACATGCGGGTGGTGTCCGGTTTCCAGCTACTACAGACGATGCTGGGGTGGACACGCCGCCGAGGGTGGGGTGCACGGGCTGTTTTCCCGAGCGGTCATTTCAAGGCCACACGAGCGCCACAGGTGTCGGAAGCAGCCCCAGGACCCATCGGCAGACAAGAGCAGAAACAAATGGGGCAGGTCCGTATGGTACAACGAAACAGTCTTTAAAAAAAAAAACAACTTTACATTGACTTTTATGTATTCACTTTTTTAAAATATTTTTTAAATTTATTTTTAGAGAGAGGGGAAGGGAAGGAGAAAGAGTGGGAGAGAAACATCCACATGTGGTTGCCTCTCCTGCGGCCCCTACTGGGCACCTGGCCCGCAACCCAGGCCTGTGCCCTGACTGGGAATCGAACTGGTGACCCTTGGCTTCATAGGCCTGTGCTCAATCCACTGAGCTACACCAGCCAGGGTACACTGATTTTTAGACAGCGAGAGAGAAACGCTGATTTGTTGTTCCCCTCACTGATGCATTTCATTCATGGGTGGATTCTTGTCTGTGCCCCGAGAGGGGTCTGCCCTCAACCTTGGAGGGTCAGCAATGATGCTCTAACCAATGGAAATACCCGGCCACAGCTCCGCAGCAACACCATGGAAGTCTGGCACTGGCGACCCTTCACTGTGGGGCGTGCTGCACACAGTAGGAGGTTCATTAGCAGCATCCCTGGTCTCCACCCCGCAAGAGGCCAGTAACCGCAAGCTGTAACAGGCAGGTATAACTCAACAGCCCCTGGGAGACAAAAAAATCCCCCTCTTCCCAGCAGAGAACCACTCCTGTAGAAAAAGGACGGAGTAGCTGAGATGACCTACATAAAACAAGACAGCTCTACCATCCCGTTGCAACTCCCAGCCTGCACAGCCCACCCACCACGGCACCAACTGGCCGTGTCTCCAGCAAGGGGCCGTGACAGGGCCAGGCACAGCCGCCAGCCACCGCGCAACGCAGCTGCAGCTGCAGCGAGACCATGCAAGACGGGCCTTGCGGTTCTGGACACCGCCCGCCCCTCCCTGCAACACACGTCGCAACAAAGCAGCCTTTCTGCCCAGACACAAGGGTCTTTCTTGCCCGCAGGCCTTGGGGACAGGGTCCCCTCTGTTCTGCCCCACCCCCTTGCCTACTGCTCCAGCACACACTCCACCCGGCTCGGCCCTCGGACGCCATGAGACCAGACCCCTGCCCTGGCCCCCTTGGCATGTGTCTCAGCGGCTCCCGCAGCCCCGCACAAGGCCACCAGTCCCTCGCCCTACAGGACACTGAGGCGGCGCCTCTGCTTCTTCCTGTCCGAGGCCACTGCCTGTCACAGGGCAGCAGGCCACACTTCTGCACAGGAATCAGCGAGGACAGCCCCGTCCCTGCTGCAAGCCTGCTCCCGCCCCAGGCAGGGGAAGGAAATCGCCCGCTGCCCTGCGCTGTCAGGTTGGCGTAAAACGCCCATTACATCTCTTCCACAAAATAAAAGACACGTTTTTCATTCTCACCAAGAACTTGACTGATCTGGATGTTTTGAATACGTCGGCTACCTCCCACCTATCGGTTTCTAGTGGGTACAGGCTGGGGCGCTGCTGAACATCTTCCCGTGTCTAAGACGGCTCCACCGCAGAGCACGATTTGGACGAGACGTCAACAGTACAAGAAACTTCACAAACCACTGTTAACACCTTCGATCTGTTGGCACCTTCTCCACACACTGCACAAATCTTTTTTTTTTTTTTTTTGCATTTCAGGTGCATATTTGCCTTTCTTAAAACAGTAAAGCACAGCCCTAGCTGGTGTGGCTCAGTGCATTGAGTGCAGGCCTGCAAACCAAAGGGTCACCAGTTCAATTCCCAGTCAGGGCACATGCCAGGGTTGTGGGCCAGGTCCCCAGCAGGGGGCGCTCGAGAATCAACCACACATTGATGTTTCTCTCCCTCTTTCCCTCCCTTCTCCTCTCTCTAAAAATAAATAAAATCTAAAATAATAATAATAATAAAGCACAATACATACACCATAAATGTGTTTTTTCCTTCTGTCTTCAACACTAAAATAGCTACACAAATACCAATTTTGGTCAGTTTTTTTAAAATGCATGCTGATATGATGGCTGTCAGAATACAATCTCACACAATTGTTGCAAGTGACATTAAAGACAACCAAGCGACCCTAGCACTATCGGAGAGAGAAAACTAAGGGAACGTTCCGCCCATGGCCATCTGAGGTGCGGTCAGGAATGGTCAGGGCCCAGCGCCCCTCCCGCAGCCCCACAGCCTGGAAACACACACCCACGGCTCCTCCTCGTCGACTTTCTGGAGACCGGCACCAGGAACCTGCGCAGCACCAGTTCAAACAGACATCATGACAGTGGCATGACTTCACGCTGCTGTTTTCCAAGCGAACGGGGAATCTGACAGATCAGCCGGTGGGCGGTGAAGAAGCCGGAAAAGGAACTGCCGGACACCAGAACAAAGTGTCCCTGCTTCTCAGAAGCCACGGCTGTTTATTTTTAGTGGCTGTTCCCGGCCTGCTGATGCTTCAAAGAGACTGTTGCCTGCTTGTTCCTCCCGATAACGCAACCGACAGTGAGTGACGAGAGGCACGGGCTGCTCCCAGGGCCCCCTCTCCTTGCCTCTGGGTGAGTGACGCAAGTCCCCCTCCCCTTTCTTGGGCAAAATGTGGGTGAGCTCACCTGCCCCAAGGGCTGGCTTGCTTTTTGGTAAAAAACCTTTTCAGGGTGGAAAGTTTGTTTCCCCAAAACTGACTTGCGAGGCGGCAGGGCCTCCAGAACGTGACCAGGCCATGCATGGAGCCCTCCTCTGTGGGGCTGGCCTTCTTATAAGGGACACTGCCCTGCCTGGCAGCCTCTACCAGTGTGAGAAAGCAACACTGCGTGGTTCCAAGACACCCAGTCCGGGGCATCTGGCTCAAGCAGCCCAAGTGCACGCAGAGGGACGTTGAGCGCACACCATGGCAGACACGGGAGGGCCTGCGTGCCCTTGACCATCAGGGAGGGGCTGCACGGGCAGCTGACCTTGAGAGGTCAATGATACAACTCCCTACAATGACGCAATCCCTACCCAGCGCAAGCCACTGGTCGCCCTGTGTGAATCAGCACCCCACGGGGGCAAGCCTTCCAAGTTTTTGTGGTTTAATTTAATTTATGTATTTATTTATCTTAGAGAGAGGGGAAGGGAAGGAGAAAGACAGGGAGAGAAACATGCATGTGTGGTTGCCTCTTGCACGACCCCTACTGGGGACCTGGCCCACCACCCAGGCACATGCCCTGAGTGGGAATCAAACTGGCGACCCTGTGGTTCTCAGGCCAGCACTCAATCCACTGAGCCACACCAGCCAGGGCAACATATGTTTTATTGATTTTAGAGAGGAAAGGGCAGAGAGAGGGAGGGAGTGGGAAAGGAACGTCCATGTGAGAGAGAAACATCAACGGTATCCTGACCGGGGATCGAACCCGCAACCCAGGCATGTGCCCTGGTGGGGAATCGAACCCACAGCCTTCTGGTGCGTGGGACAGCGCTCCACCCACTGAGCCTCCGTCCAGGCTGCCCTTTGCTTTTCAGGCCAGGAGAGACCAAAGTCGCACCATGCCGGAAGGTCACCCAGCAGTCACCCCAAGGGCAGCGTGGGTTTGGGTAATTCCAGGCCTGCGCCTGCGGTTCGGACGTACTCGTCCTTGTGCAGACCCACAGTGCCACATGGGAGCCCCACCCACCGAGAAGTCCCTGCGACTTCTCTTTGTCTGGGACCTTGTACAGAGGCTGACCTTCACATCCCCTCCCTGCCTCTTCAAAGGAGACCTCTTGGGGCCTTGTTCGGGTGCCAAGTTCTGCCGGCTCGCACCTGGCGGGCATCTCTCTGGAGCAGCGGCCCCTCACCGCGCCCAGCCTGTCACCATCACTGGTGGGCAACAGCCCTGCTCTCCCTGGAGCTGGAACCTACCCCCTCCACCCCCGAGCCAGCAGCCCGTGCAGGGAGGGTGGTGGCCCTGACATTCCTGGCAGGAGACGAAGCTGGCGCCAGCTGGGGGCTTTGAGGAAAGCCTCGGTCTCGCCATCAAAGGGGCAGAAACATCTGGGGCCACGCTGTCCCTTTGCTCTGGCCATGAACAAAGACACGTGCCCACAAAGGCAGCAGGTGCCCGGCAGCCAGGAGGGAGAGATCTAACGCGTCCCAGCGCCGGGGCCAGAGCCAGACGCTGCCTGGGTGGGGCAGTTGGGCGGCAGCAGCAGGGAGCTCCCCCCGCCCCAAAAGCCTAGGTGACCGGCCACCCAGAGCAACTCATCCACGGACATGGGTCCTTCCGCGTGAGTCAGCGTTCTTTACAAATCCACGGCACTTCCCCGTAATGTCTGTGATGTGTAAAACTCAACACCACACAGAACGTGTTCAAAACAGGAAAACGATTGAGGGGTATCACGTATCACCATGGCGGAGAAAGAAGCAAAGAGCAACTACAGTGGGGCCGTATTTATATTTCTATTCAACAGCGACACACAGTGCACCTGTCCGAAAAATCTACGGGCTGCGAGTCATTACATCTCTGCCCGTCTGACGCTGTGTTCCTTGCCAACCCACAAACGAACCCGTAGAAGGCATTTTTCTAAAAAATAAAGTCCTCATCCGAGGGTATGTTTATTGATTTGAGAGGGAGGGAGGGTAGAAGGGGGAGAGGTGGGAGGGATGAGACAGAGAGAGAGAGAAGCATTACTCAGTTCCCTCTCATTCCTACCCCAAGCGGGGATCGAACCTACAACCTTTTGGTATAATACGGACGATACTCCAACGAACTGAGCCACTGGGCCAGGGCCAGAACGCTCTTTTTACAGTAACACCACACCACAGGGGAGCGATAGTCGGGTACTTACAAAAACTAGGCAGTGTTAAATGCAACAGGACTCCGTGAAAGCACGTTTTTTATTACACTAAACACATTGCCCGACTCACTGGTAGTCTCATTGCTCTACCGCAAATTGAAGCTACAATGAAACCAAAATAGCCAGATGATTATCTAATGTGTAGCCCTTACCAGGAGACGCCTTTGCTCTGTCAGTCCCAATCACATCTCCCGGGCTCACTCATAGCTTTGGGAAGAAACGCAAAGGGTCTCAAATCTTTCGAATATAAAGACTCAGCCCTGGCCAGTGTGGCTCAGTGGACTGAACGCCAGACTGCGAACCACAGGGTCAGTGGTTCAATTCCCAGTCAGGGCACAAGCCTGGGTGGCGGGCCAGGTCCCCCAGTAGGGGGCGCACAAGAGCCAGCCCCACATTGATGTTTCTCTCTCTTTCTCCCTCCCTTCCCCCCATCTAAAAATAAGTAAAATCTCTTTAAAAAAGTATTGACTCAAAACCGCTTAAACCTTCTGACACCATCATGCCACGGCTACCGCGAAGACCAGGCGAGAAGCTTCTGGCTGTGCTGTGGGTGGGTGGAGCGGTGCAAACTTGGACCAGCGGTCCGAACTTCCCTGGAAGCCCGCCTCTGCTTTCTCCCAAGCGGACGACCGAATTACTGCACGCCACTTTTGCAGCTGGCCACAGCCTGGCTTCATTCCACCTCCTGCGTCCCCATTCCAGCCTTTTCGGGGCAGCACTGGGCGCAAAACACACACTTATCTTTGGGGGCTCGTGTGGAAATATTTCCGACTCCTGGGTTCGGAAAGAGGGAGGAGGTAGCTCTCTCCCAGAACAGACCCTGAAGTCAAAGTTTCCTCCCGAGGATTCGGAACACAAAACCAGCATTAGGTAGGTGAAGGATTCCGAACATAGCTAAGATGCCAATGCAACTGCGCCCCCCCCAAAAAAAACTCTTCTCTATTGACAAATCGTGACATTGAGGGCTCAATTCGAAGATAAGAAGAGGTACCTTTTAATGGTCTCCCTCAAAAAGAGGTCCTGGACCCTCTCAGAACCACGCTGGGCTTTGTTTGACGTGACAGGATGATCTGTGCTGTGTACCTGGGATCACAGCGCCCAGGAGGGTCTGGCCTGTTGGCCGAGGCCCAGATTAACCCCGAAAGTGCAAGGCCGACCACAGAGCCCCAGGAAATGCCTTCCCACAGGCATTTCCTTAAAAGGTGTGCAGTGATTTTACAAGTACTTGGTGGGGGGTTTTTTTAGTTGTTTGTTTTTTAAAGACTGTCTCTTCTTTCTTCTGGGTGTAGGTTTGAGGTGAGATTCTCCACATGAAAATCCACCCATGTTTAATGCTTACAATGTCAGCACTTTTTAAAAAAACACATTTTAAAAATTATTTATTTATGAGAGAGAGAGAGAGAGACGTCAGTTTGTTGTTCTACTTATTTATACTGATTCATTGGCTGATTCTTGGAAGTGCCCTGACCAGGAATTGAACCTGCAACCTTGGCATATCAGGATGATGGTCTAACCCACGGAGCACGCTGGGTCCCCAGTGGGGGGGCCCATGAGAGGCAACCACACATTGATGTTCCTCTCCCTCTCTCCCGCCTTTCTAAAAATAAAATGTTTTAAAAAATAAAATAAACAATAAAAAAGAGCCTTAAACTCCAGTGCACACAGCTTGCACACCAGTAAGGCGTGGTGCGTGCCCCAGGGGACACTGGGCGTGGGAACCCCGCCCGGAGGAGGCAGATCTCAGCTGGACAACACCTGTGGGCTGTCTGGGCATCGGCTGGGAGTGCCTTTGGTACCTGCAACGGGGCCAAAGCAGGGAGGGGGGTGAGGATCCTTGTTAAAAGCAGAGCATGGAAAAAAAGAAAGTCTAGTTAATTCACAGAGCCAGTTAATCAAAGCCCCCGCTGAACGGGTTGCCGGGACATAGTGTCGAGTTTTCATGGACTATTGTGTAGCCTCTTCTCGGGCACTGACCACCCGCAAAACACTGGAAGGGCCCCGGGGGCCCAGGCAGCTGGCGGTCACGCCCCACACCTCCATCTGCCCCCCGCCCCAGTCTGCCTGTCATAAGCAGGCCCTCTGACGGACCCCAGGCTCTTTACGGGCACAGGAAGAGGCAGAGAGAGCGCCGCTTCCCCACGACAGTGACCACCAGTTAATTCAAAACTAGATGCTGGCAGGAGAAAATAGACGCCTGCTACCTGGGAGGGAGACCTCCGCGACTTGGGTTCAAGTCCAGCTTGAATGGTCCACGAGAAATAGTTGGACCTCGGAATGATGTGTTGAACTTTGTCTCTTTATAAAAGCAGAAGCTAACGAATGACACAGTGCCAGCAGAAATGGGAGGCAGCAGTATTTGGAGTTGAGGACACGGACTTGGGGGTGTTCCCACACTTCTCCACGTGCCCCCGGCGGCGGGGGGGTGGGGGGAGCACACACGTGTCAGAAGCACCCACACTGGCTTCTCTCTCTGAGCGAGAGCAGGTGCTGCAGGCCCAGGAACCACGGGACTCCGGGCCCTGGGCCATTCCGGGCTCCAAAGGCAAAGGGGAGTTACGACAACGAGGCAGGTAATCAGGGGGACCGCAGGGCTACAAACCATTCCAGGAGGTTCCAGGCAGGGGAGGGGAACAAAGCGGGAAGTCAGCGACGACCGGGGCAGAAACTGGACGGTCAGGATGCCGAGGGTGATTGTGCCCCAGTCCCAACTCGCTGCCTGCACCCCTACACAGCCACTGCCATCCTGGGACTCTCAGAAACAGCCCCGCGTGTGCCGCACAGGACATGACATGACAGCCAGAAGCCGCAGGACACCCAGCGCCACCGAGACAAGTCACCAAGTGCTCGGGAGGCCGTCACAAAGAGGCCGGGAAATAATGAATTGTCCCCCCAGGGGCAGCCAGACACAGGTGTGGAGGGAGCCCAGACGCCAAGTCCGTGTTCGAGACGGCTCTGCTCTGGGGAAGGGTGACGAGGGACCGCAAGAAGGTCAAAGCCACCAAAGATTTTTAAAGCCACGAGAGCTTTTCAAAAGTACCCTTAAGAAAACAAAACAAAATACAGAAAAAACGCTCAAGTTCAGCAAAGAAAACACATATGCGATGACTGCTATCAGCCATAATGGGATTGTCAGAAACCCAACATTGAGCGAAAAAACGTCCATGCAACAAGTCTATTTACTCCATGTCGATGAAGGTCAAACAGAGGCAACCATACAGTGTGACGATTCAGGGCGGCCGTTCTTGACGTCTTTTTCGGACAGGCTGTGGGGCCCCACAGGGCCAGGTACGACATACAAGGTGATGTTCCACTTTTTTTTTTTTTTTAACATTTATTTATCTACTTTTAGAGAGGGGCAGGCAGGGAGAATGAGAGAGATAGAAACATTAATGTGTGGTTGCCTCTTCAGCGCCCCCTACTGGGGAACCTGGCCCACACCCCAGGCATGTGCCGTGACTGGGAATCGAACCAGTGACCCTTTGGTTCACAGGCCAGCACTCAGTTCACTGAGCCACACCAGCCAGGGCTCATCTGTTCCACTTCTCGACCTGGGGAGCAGATTACAGCACTTTGTTCATTCCACAAAAAGGCCTCCAGGTGTTCAACTCATTCTTGGGCCACTTTCCTGAACGCGAGTCATTCTTTAGCACAGAAATATATTAAAAATAGAGGCGAGGCATCCATGTCACTGGCGGGAACACTTCCCCGAGAGTAATAAACACATCATCACTGTCTTTTACCAAGTGCACATCCGTATGTCGGTCTCTCCTTGTTGAGATACCGACCACTCAGTACAACGTATATAGGAAATTCTTACAGAGTTCAACTGAGCTTCCGGGGCTTTTCCAAGAATAAGCCCGACTCCTACAAAGTTCTCAGATGTCCCAGTCGAACAGAAAAATGAGGCCCCGCCCAAGAACACAGCTCAGAAAGGTCTGGGAGTCCCCAGGTCAGCCCATCCTCGGCCAAGGGGCCTGCCGAGGTCCACCCTTGCCCTGGACTTGAGAAGGACCCTACGCTCTAAAAAGTACCTTCGCTCCTTCAGTGGCCCCCAGACCGGAGCCCCGAAAGGCTGCCATGCGTGTGCAAGAATGATAAGGCCAGTGACGGCAGGAGGAGTCGGAAAACCTGGCCTGGGCCAGGAAGGGGGTGTACAAGCTGTTCCCTGTTTCCCATCAGCACCCCGGGGTCCCCTGCTGCAGGGTGGGGAGCCCTGCCCTTCCCGAGACTGCCCCCGGTGAGAAAAATAGGGCTCTGTGAGCCCCCACTGCAAACACCCCACCAGGCCACAGAAACAGGAAATGTTACCTGACTTAAAGGGGTCCATGCAAACTGACGTGGGTCCTTGTGCTCCCACGGGCCCACCCTGGTGCCTTCGCCCCAGCCCAGTCCCACAGAGCCACCCCCCCAGAGCTCCCGGCTCATCTCTCAGCCGGAACAAAAACACGTCGGACCTCCAAACTCAAACCACTGGCAAGACCCGGGGGTCCCCACTGTACCAACGAGGCCAACTCAGGGGTGCACACAGCCCAGGGAATGCAGGGGCCAGTGAACCCGTCGGAGGCAGCAGCAGCCGCTAGTACCCAGAAATCAACAGCCTGACCCAATAAAGGTCAGGGAAAGTGGATTTCAGGGGTGGCATGGAAGAAGGGGTGAGGTGCAGGGCGCTGAAGTCCAGGGGGCAACACACGGAAGAAAATGGGGTGGCAGAGAATCCAGGGGTTCCTGCCACTGAGGAGCTCACCGGGGTACTTAGTAGGTCCACAGGCAACACAGCCAGCCCACACAGGCTGGGTGGAGGCGGGCAAGTGGTCCCCTTTGCCCGCGGTTATTTTTAAGACTCCATGGGCTGTGGAGGTGAGGCCGTCCCTGTATGTGGAGCCGGGGACTCAGGTGAACATGCTCCCACCCCCTGCCAGAGTGAGAAGGGCCAGGGCAGACAGGAGGCCAAGGCCTCCGGAAGACGGGCCAGGTGGCAGAGGACATGGAAAAGATGGGACACCCCTGAGAGGCTGCCACCGCCTGGGCAGGGCAGGGCAGGCGGAGGCTAGGACATCGGGAGAACTCCAAGCCGGATGCACCTGGTCCCCCTCAGGCAACAGGGAAAGTGCAGGGTGCAGAACCTTCCTTCCTTCCCCAAGGCCGAAGCCAGTGTGGGGTAGAAGTTGTTGGGGGGGGGAGCTGGAGCTGGGAGACAAAGGCAGAAAACATGGCAGGGAACCCAGGAGCACTGATGGCGTGGTGTGGTCCAGCCCCTGGACTCTCAGCCACCTGACTCTAGAAGCTTCCCCCTCCCCCCAGCCATCTCTATATTTAGGGCGAAGAGACACACAGCCACCCCATGCCTGGCGGTGGAAACTCTCTCCTGAGCTCCCAGCACGGTGGAGGCTTCAAAGGAAAAACAGGAGAACATTTCAGAGAAAGCTCTCCACGCCCCGCCTGGACGTCCACCAATGCCTGTAAGCAACGGTGCGTCCATCCTCCACAGAGCAGCAGGTTTCGGGGGAAAGGGTCCACATTCCCTCAGTCTACAAAACTGAAAGGAAGGAAGGGCAGGAAGTCATTGACCAGACCCGTGCACAGCACAGAGCGCCTGTTCATGGGGTTGCCAGAAGACACACGCCCCCCGTGCAGGACTGGAGTGTACTCCCACACGGAAGCCCCGGCTCCGTGGCCACATACAGGAAACACCCGTGACCGTGCTGTGCACAGCTCATTCTGAACAACTGCCCAACGGCGCCCAGCACCGCCCGCCTCAACCCTTCCTGCAACACACTGAGCGGCGTGACCTTGGGCAACAAAAAGGCTACCTGAGCCCTCAGGTGAGGGACGAGGCCGTGAGCACCTGTGTGTGGCACACAGCAGAGCAAAACGATAAACGGCCCTTGTTCTTCCACCGCGCCCACTTTCTGCCCTGACGTCTCCTCGTCCTCTTCTTAAGAATTCAAGGTGGCCCAGCGTTTTACCAGCTATGACGGAACGGGGTTGGTAAACATACCACGAGGTGTGTACAATGATTTATACATTTTGTGCATTGCAAGAACCTTTGCATCCATGTTATTTTACCCTATTCAGTGCCATGAAGGACCTGAAGAAATTAAAATTTTTATTCTATCATTTTGGAGAGAGAGAGAGGAAGGAAAAATTGAGAGACAGACACATTGATTTGTTGTTCCCGTACTGACGCGTTCATGGGTGGATTCCTGCAGGAGCCCTGACCAAGGATCGAACCTGCAACCTTGGCACATCAGGACGACCCTCTAACCAACTGAGCTACTTACTCGGCCAGGGCGGGACCCGAAAAACTGTTAAAAGAGAGAGCAACCTTTCAGTCTCCATGAAACGCTACTTGGAAAGGCCAGGTATTTTGCCAAGCAAGCTGGGCCCAACATTCCTGTGCTTTCTTACACGCCTTCGGTACGGGACACTTTTAAATTATACAAAAAGACAGAGAAGGGGAAGGGAAAGCCCGCCCTTCCCTTCTGCCTTTTCCTCAACGCTGCCCACACAACGTTGAAGTATAAGCGCTTTTCCTCACGTAAACTCCTCACAAATAGCAGCTGTAATTGCCACGGAATTAGTCCACGGTCTGCATCCGTTCACAGAACTCTCAACCTGCTTTCACTTACCAGCTAGGGAAAAAGAGGCGGCCGGTTCTCACCCTGAGGTGGAAGCGCTGGTTTGCTTGCATACCTTCCTCCGGCATTTCTGATAGGGACCGAGGGCGTGGCCTCCCGGGGGACTTTTCCCAGGCCTGGTGGCTGTTCCCAAGCCCCTAGGTCACAAGGCGGCCAGGAGTTTCACTTGTGGTTTGCAAAGACTCCCTCTCCCGAGCCTGCTTGCTTGCCTGCCTGCCGGAGGGTTAGGGGGATGGGGAAACACAACCCTCTGGAGAAGCCGGATTACAAACAGGCTTTCCTCTCTGGCCAGATTCTGGACAAACACAGGTGACGACAGAAGGTGACCACGCCCTACGGTACACTGCACTCAAACCAGAGGTGACGGCAGCAAGCCTGCCCCCCCAGCCCGCCCACTACAAGCCACCTGGTCGCTATAGAAACCCAACCTCTCCCGGCCCCACCAGGGCGCGCAAGGGCTGGCACAGAACGACGCACACCCAGGAGGAAGTGGTTGAAATAATTAATATTGGGGTCACCTGACACTCCTTGGGGACGGTGCTCTCCACACACAGGGCCCCCTGCTGAAATTTCAGTCAAGAAAGTGACTCCCTGCTTGCAAGCCTGCGGGTTTCCGATGTCCCCCCCAGGGAAGCAGGACCACGGCCCTTTCTCGGTGGCTCTGACAAAGCCCGCCAGGCCCTCCTTGCCCACCGAGTGGACGCGTCTCCGGAACAACCGAGGCGTGAAGCCGGGGTCTCACAACTCTCTCCTGCGACAGCTTGCTTTCCTCCCTCTCGGCTTACCTCTGGAAGACTGAGATTTGGACCTGCTGTGCATTTTTCAGAAGAAACACGAAGGGTTCACTGTGATGAGCTGCCCCCTAGTCCAGAGAGTTCCGTGCAAGCCCTGTGACCCCTTCCCTTTCCGCAGCAGACAAGACTTGGTCTTCGGTGGGGTATGTACATAATAAAATAGCCCAGCAGCAGGCATTTCAGAAGTGGTTTTCAGTGGTTCTGGGGCTCGGCAACCCCAGCCCTGGCTGGCTCCATACATATGTCCTGACTGTAGTTAGCGCTCCTGCTACCTAAGGAAGTGGCCAGGGCCACCGACTCAGGTCTCCCACTGACCGGCTGCTCCCCTGTCGGCCAGTGGCCCGGTCCAGGATGTGGGGGCAGCCGTCACAACCCACCCTGGCTAGGCTCGGAGGACCGAGAGCACAGAGCCCCACAGGAGGGTTCCCACCAGGCCACAGAAGACTTGGGAGCCCGGCCACACTGTGACCCCATGAAGGAGGGGCTGGAGCTGGAGGGGCTGGAGCCCGAGGGGCAGAGGGGGGCAGACAGCTGCCCCCCGACCCCACAAAGAACACAGGGCCACACTGTCGAGAAACCCCGTGCAGGGCGCGACCCAAGGGGACAGACCCCTGGCACCCGCCTCTGTCAAAACAGTGTTTCCTTCACTGGCTGCACATTCCACCCTGGCAGGAGGGCCAGACGGGACCTGCACCCCCACCCGGCCCGGCCCTGCATTCATCTTCAGGGAACCCAGGCGGAGAACAGGCCTCCCCTTCATTCAGAGGCGCAGACCCTCCGGCCCGGCTGTCAGCTTTGACGAAGCCGGGCACTTTTCTCCACGCTGCAAGAATCTAGGTCCTTCCCGAGGTCAGGCCGACAGCCGACATGAAACACATTTTTCAAATATTTGGCTTATTAGGTTTTTCTAGCAATCCTATGATAGTTTATAAAAACAAAAACGCACCATGCCGGCCCACACGTGGGGGCACCGATAAAGCCTGGAGCAACCTGCCTTCCCCGGGCCCCAGAGCCCGGCCCCCTCCCGGGGCGCCCACAGGAGGAGGGACCGGCCCAGCAGGGCAGCGAGGGGTACACAACTCTGAATAAGAGTCGCTACATTGTGCACGCAGGCTGGGTGAGTTTTTCAAAACGGGTTTGATGTCAGCCCTGGCCGGGTAGCTCGGCCAGTTAGAGCGTCGTCCTGATATACCAAGGTTGCGGGTTCGATCCCTAGTCAGGGCACATACAAGCAGCAACCAGTGAACACGTCAACACGTGCAACAATGAATCGATTGCATCAATTTTTTAAAAGGAGAATGTGATGTCCTTCATCCGAGGGACGACAAGCCATCATGGACTGAGGGGACTGTCCCTCACCAGCAGTGCGGACTGTTCCCCCAACTTGGTGAACATTCCAGACTGGAAATCCTACACCTGCCTGGAACTGTGATGGACAAGGGAGGGGCCAGAGGATGGGGAGGGAGAGAGAAAAGAAACAAAGACACAGGCCAGCCGAAGAGTAGACAAGGTAGCAAGGCAAGGTTCCCCTTTTACAGATGAGCCAAGGGAGGCGGACGGGGGTTGCATCATTTCAGCTGAGTTCCCTGTCCAGAAAAAAGGAGAGGAATGACAGAACGGTGCCCAGGAGTGGGAGGAAGAAAACCAGAGGGGCGGGGACGGGGCGGGGACGGGGCGGGGAAGGGGCAGGAAGGTGGAGGCAGCCAGGGAGATGAGGAAGGGCGCAGACAGACAGACCCACTCCCCGAGTCTACTCAGCAGAGACGACGCCTCCATCCTGGGCTCCTTCTCGAGGCCTCCCTGCCCCCCGGATCCTACCACGCACCGCACCGCTGGTCCTCAAGCCTCCGCCAGCCTGAGGGACAGGTTTGACGGGAGGTCGCCTGTCCAGAAGGGAAGAGGAGTGGCGTTCTGAGTCCAATGTCCTGACTCCCCCCATTTTGGAGTGAAAACATCAGGCCACTGTATTTACAGTCAACACGGGTACCGGTGCTTTTCCCCAGTCCGTGAGCCGTTTCCAGGGTCAGCAGGGTGAAAGCCACCGCCGGGGACATTGAGGACAAACAGAGATGACCTTGGCTGGCCCAGCAGGACCCCCTGGCAGGGCCCCTCCCACCGCCACCTCCCGCTGAGGCCGCTGGTGAAACTCGAGAACATGTCCTGGGGCAGCCACCTGGGGTGCCAGCCAGCAGCCAGGCCAGACGGTGCCCCTCGCAAACCCCCTCCCTGCCCAGGAGCAACCAGCTGCCTGGGGTGCGTCTGTGTGGAGCCCGGTTCTGCTCACCTGTAACGAGAAAGCGGGCACCACACTCAGCACCCAGGCCTCCTGCCCGTGCTGGTCTCAGCCTCTCTCCCAGGGGCTCCGGGCGGTTTCAGGGAACCGCCCACACCACCTGCGAATTTGCAGGAGGAGTCACGGGAAGGCAGGGTAGAGAGCCTCTGGCCAAAACACAGAAAAGAGGCTCCTTGGGGCTGCTGTCTCACCCAAGGGTGTGCCGCCGTGATTCTTCTCCTTCCAGGGCTTCGCTGTCTGCGTTACCTGGCCCCATCCACCCACCCACACCTGCCCCCTGACCTTCTTTCTCCCTTGCCCACCCCGCAGTCACTGGGGATTTCTCCACCCAGCAGCACCCTTCCCACCGAACTTGACCTGCAGCCCTTGACCTTGCTCCCCCTTGCCTCCCGGACAGAGGGCATTTCCAGCCGCACCCTGAATGCCTGCCTTTCCTTGTGGAGAGGTAAAGGCAGATTTCACAGCAGCAGAGGCCACCGTGTGGAGTGACTGCACAGCGCTGAACGACACCTGAATCTACAAAATGCAAAGGCAGGAAGCGAAGATGGCGCCAAGGGCACTGAGAACCCAGACAGGTGGACTGAGCAGGAAGGGAAGGGCCCCCCCCCCAGGGGCTGGACGCACAGATAAGAGCAGGCACACAGATCGGCTCCTGGGAACAAGGGGACAAACCGGGGGGGGGGGGGACAGAGGGGACAGCTGACCCTTTTAGTTAGGTGACGATATTCCTGGGCACACGGCGGGGACCAATGCCCACAGGAGACAAGCTGCTGGTTAGCTAGGAGGTGGGTAAATGGGGGAAGGGGGGTAACAACCATCACTTCCCTCACTCTTAAACTATCGAAATTTCATTCTGTACATAGGAACAATTTTCTGCTCCACAAGAAATCTGAAAATCAGGTGTTTTCAGAGCTGAAAAGAAACACGCCCCTAAATTATATACTTACAAATGGTTAAAAGAGTTCATTGTATTTCACACCTCTTACTGTAATAAAAACTGTCCCTTGCTAAAATCTAAAAAAAGAAAGAAAAGAAATGCATGACAAAGCCGTGAGAGACGTGGAGAGACTTTCATGCACGTTTGTAAGTGAGCAAAGCCAGTCTGAAAAGGCTACACGCTCTCTGACGGCCGTTGTAGACGGTTCTGGAAAGGGCAAATCCATGCAGACAGTCTACAGGTCAGCGGCTGCCAGGGGCAGAAGAAGGCAGGGGTGGCCGGCGGACCACGGAGGACATCAGCGCAGCGAAGCCCCTCTGTGGGAGGATGCAATGGCAGCCTCCTGGGTCCACACCCATCGGCTGCACGAGCCCCGGGCCGAACCCCACGTACACCGCGCTCTCTGGGAGGCTGCCGGGCACCGGTTCCTCCCGAGAGAGAAACTTGAAGACTATAGGGATAGTCTTAAAGTCATCCCTGTAATTTCACCTGCCCAGTCCACAGACTTGCAGCTGGAAAAAACGCTCCGCAGTAGAGAGATAATAAGGTAACAAGCCTGCACTTATGTTACCTGCATCCCCGGAAGCTGGCGCTAGGATGACTAATTTTTAGGCCTGTTCAAAAGAACCGTCTAATTTTGTGCCATTCCCATAAACCGTTTTTACAGGACAGAGCCCTAAACAGACCTTCGTCCAGGCATCCTTAGGGCCGTTCAACATTATCCTGCCTGAAACCCTCTCCGTGACCTTGGGGAGGGTCCTTCGTATCTTTGGCCTTCAGTGTTTTCTCCCTCACATGACAGTGTCCCCACGTGTGTGGGTGACACATGAAGAAAGAGGTGGGGGTCCCTTTAAGAAAGGAGACCTCCCAGGCAGGGGAAATGAATGGGAGCGAATATCGAAGAGGAGGTTTGTACAAAGGTAAGGTGGAGGAAGAGGAGGAGGTGTGGGCAGGAGGGCGGGCGGGGGATGGGGTGCCCAGGCTCACTGGTGACCACCATCAGATACTTTATTCACTTATTTTTAGAGAGCCAGGAAGGGAGGGAAAAAAACATCAATGTGTGGCTGCCCGGTGCACGGCCCCTACTGGGCACCTGGCCTGCAACCCAAGCATGTGCCCCTGACTGGGAATCGAACTGGTGACCCTTTGGTTTGCAGCGTAGGTGGTGGTCTGGAGCAAGGGATGGGGCCTGGACACAGGGCTGCTGACACACTGGGTGTTCGTGGAGCCGCAGCCCCATGCGTGGCGGGATGGTCAGCAGCTCCCCTGGCCCCACCCACACCCCAACACCTCCCCTTACGCAGAAGACGTCTCCTGCTTGGAGCACAGCAGGGAATCTGAGAGGCCGGGAGGGAGGGAAGGACCAGGCCCAGAGCTCAGAAGTCACGCCCACAGGAAGGAGACAGCAGACCCAAGTGGGCGGGGGCGGGGAGACGCAGGCACGCCCTCTCCAACCAGGGTGAGACCTCTCAGCTGGGCGAGTCCGGGCATCCCCTTCTCCGCCGAGGGTGTGGATGCACCCTGGAGTTTCGTGCAACCAAAACAGCTCTGAGTCTGCAGTCGTCAGCTGGGACGGCCAGGCACACTGATGGACGGGCGGGCCGTGGATGCCTTCACGGTGGGCATTGCCCAGGGCTCCGCGAGGCGCTAACTCGTGCTCCGAGCTGCCAAACTGCTTCCAGTCGTGTAGGCGTGCAACGATGAGGCCCAAGGGAGGCTGGACGAGTCAGAACAGATTTGGGGAACAACCGGCAGCTGCCAATCAGACACCAGCCGCTCCTTTGAAGCATTCGCAGGCATCTTCGGGAAGGGAATCCCAGAAGGACGAGACAGCACGGAACAGAACGCCCAGGCAGAAGCCAGAGAGAAAGCGGGCACACGTGCGTGCCTTGCACCATGGGGACCGGCGGTGCCACCTGGTAAGGTCCGCCAGGACGCCTCCCAGGAGGCCGCAGCTTTGTTCAGGCCTGTCCTTGCCTAGGAAACAGGCCAGCCGCGGATCGCCTGCCTCTTCCTGCGCCAGAACTACCAGCAAAGTCAGCTCACCAGCAGCAGGGAAACACTCTCCGCAGCCCGGGCAGCTCCCTCCTCCAATCTCTCTCCCCTCCTGACAGCCAGCAAGGGCAAGGTCACGTGCAAACCCTCCTGCTTGGCCCCCTGCGGCTTCGGGGACCGGGAGAGACAAGTCCTCACCTTCCCTTTGACCCAGGACGACGTGGATTTGTACTAGGGCCCCGACACAAAGCAGACACATCTTGTTTTGGACATGTTGACCTTCGCCAGAGAACACGTGGTGGAGCGGCCGGCCAGCCAGGTGTCACGGGCAGGGCCCCACTGCGCTGTGCACACTTTGGTGTCCCACAAGCAGCCAGTGACTCCTGGCTCCACCACACACCCACCTGCATGATGTCCGGCCACACCTGCTGGCAGGGGAGCAGCCTTCACCCGGGCCGCACCCACTTCCTAGCCGGCTGCCCCTTCTCAGTAACCCGACGGGCTTTCCGGAACCTTTAACCAGTCTTCCTCCAGAACACGGGGTTGGACTGTCTGCCAGCTGGACCTGACCCTGAATCATCACGTGACGTCTGCGGCTCTGCTTCTCTGGCCCTGAACAGAACCAGCAGAATGACTACCCTGGCTTCCCACCCCCACTCGAGTGTTCCCGCAAGCACAGTCAGGTAAACCCTGTGGCAACAGACAAGTGTGCGCTTTTCCCAGGCTGAGTCATTCTCTCTACCTGGCCTCCCTCAGGACACCTTTTCACTCATGAGTCACCTGCAGCCAACAGGGAGTTCTCGACCCCAAGGTGCTCTGATCACTTTCCACATGCAGGAAAAATGTCTCGTACCAGGACCGGCCCCCAAGCTTTTACCAAGGACACTTAATGCGCTCCAGTCGGCTGAGGCCTCAAAGGGAAGCAGGGGGCACACCGCCAGCCCCCGGCTGTCTGCACACACGGCAGCCCTCAAACGACTTGTCCCACTGGGCACAGTCACTGCCACCACACTGGCCCAGGCCTCGGCTCCTGCCCCAGTCACGCCCACTGCTAGGACGTTTGGAAAGCGGGGAGTCTGCCGAGGTTTGCTGGAAATACCACATGCAAGCCCCCGAGTGCACCGCTGTGGCGTTCCGCCAAACGCTGCGGCCCACTACTCACAGCGCCCCGTGCGGGGTTCTTTTCCCAACCTCAGACACGGAGGTGCTGCGCAGGGAAGGAATCTCATCCGTATTCTGGGGTCTTTACGCTGCACCTGGCTGAGGGCTTTGGTTTGGCTGGGTCCCTCACTGGAGTGTGTGCGAGAGGCAACCGATATTTCTCTCTCACATCCATGGCTTCCCTCCCTCTGTTCCTCCCACTGTTCTCCTCCATCTAGAAGTACATAAATATTTTAAAAATAAAGAAATGATTAACTCCACACCCAAGCGCTGCCACTGTGCACAAAGTAGAAGGGGAAAGGAACCTTTCTGCCCCATGCACAACGTCCCAAAGGCCCAGATCAACGATTTTTTCAAAGCTAAACATCTCACACCAAGTGCAGGCCACATGCTCCCATTCCTCAGTTCATCTGCTCCTGTCAGCTCTGGGAGTAGACGCAGTAAAGGTGGACTTGGGGTGCAGGGGCTGGTGAAAGGAGCAGCGCCACACCCGGGAGCCACGGCAGAACCACGGGCATCGAGCCGACCTTGGTACGGGGCTCTGCTGTCCGCCAGATCAGCCCCAGCCTCCGTTTCCGACAGCTGGAACGTGTGAAACGATAATGATTCCCCCAGCCGTGCAGGGGAAACATCAGCACGCCCACAGAACAGGCTGGAGGAGAAGACAAGATACAGCTGAGGGGCCCCAGCTGGAGCCCCCAGTCAGGGTGCTGTAGAGGGGCTGCACCCCCGGTTCTGGGGCCCGAGACTCCGCATGGCAAGAGATGCTGTTTCACAGACCCAGCTCAGAGAACCCCTGCTGGAACCCGCTGCACCTGCCGCCCACAGCTGGTCCCAGGGCCCCGGGGAACACACCTCATCGCCCCAACTCTCCACTTCCAAATCCCCCACTGCAGCCTCGTCAGCGCAGAGACTGCCCCCTTCCCCTCCTGTGACCCCGTGGCCACCAGAGCCCAGGCAAAGCCAGACCCTGCTCCCAGCCCAAGGGAACCAATGTGGCATCCGGGAGCCCACAGGACACGTCTGTCCAGGGTCCCCCCCTGGCCAGGTAAACCAAATTTTGTTTTTTCTTGAGCTTTGCCACAAACCCTTGGGGACCGTCTGTAACCGAACACAAGTCAGGGCAAAAACGTGAAGCCCTGATTCTCCACTTTGGCTGCATCTTTGGCATCTCTTGGTGAGATGCGGAGTTCGGGGGCCCTGGACTCACCCCCAAGCTCCGGGCTGGGATGTATCTCAGCAGCAATAGCTTCCAAAGTCCATCATCGCCGTCCACCGCAGTGATTCAAATGTGCACCAGGGTTTCAACACACTGCACAGGGGGAAACAGTCGTTCCTGGTCATCTAGCTACCCAAAGTCCACAGGGACGTCTCTCGGGGCCAATGTTACTGCGGTTTCCAAGCTGCACACAGGCCCCCAGACTCAGTCAGGAGGTCCCATTTCGAAGCATCTGTGCCTCTGGTTGACCCTTCCCAAATCTGGCTCCTCCTATGAGAAGCGAGCACACGTCTAGTAATGCTGCTTCTGTCACTGCTTTCAAATGACCGACAGCAGCTAAAGGGGAGTTACTTTTCAGAATGGAGATTTTACAAAGTGTAACGAGACCTACCCAGGAGCGGTTATTTGAAACGAACTTCAGACGTTCCAGGAGCCTTCTATTACTCAACCGTGTGGGTGGCCCAATGTCAGCAATGATGCATAAGGCCAGGTTTACTCACAGACAGCATGGGTTTGATGACAGAACTGCGTGCAAAACCCGACGTGCAAATGAACATGAAGAAAGGCATCCCTGAGTCTGACCAAGGTCACATGCACAGAGTATGTAAAACCTGTCAGACACTGGGCAAGGAGTTGGGGACGCTGACCTCAGGGGAACTGTAGCCCCCATGCCAAGCCCTGGAGTTGCTAGTGGGGGAAGCTCGTGCTTAAGGGACCAGCACAACTGCAGGCCAAGGTGGACTGCCCTGAGAGCTTAAGCCGCAGGCGGCGGTTCTGGGTTCTGGTGGGACTGCAGCCTGAGGGGCCCACCCCATTTCAAGGTCTCAGGGTGACTGCCATGTGCAGCCAGGGAGGCTGAGCACCGAGAGTTAGATCCTCCTTTTTCTCCCTGGAGCACACACTCCCTGCCTACAGGGCCACAAAGGTGGCTGGAGCACGCGGTGTCTAATGAAAAATAAACAGACTTCCGGCCAAGATGGAGGCTTAGGTAAATATACTTTGCCTCCTCGCACAACCAAAAGAAAAACAACAACAAATTTAAAATTGAAATATAACCAGAACTACCAGGAAATCGAACTGAATGGAAGTCCGACAACCAAAGAGTTAAAGAAGAAACATTCATCCAGACCAGTAGGGGGAACGGAGAGAGGAGGATGGGCAGCCAGGGTAGAGAGGACTCCCAGCAAGGCGGCAGCTGGAGAACCCAGGCAGGCAAAGCAGCGGCTGGCGGAGCAGGTGGTCCCACATTTGCATGTGCATAAACCAGGAGAAACAACTGGAGAGTAAGACAGGCAACACATCCCAGGGTTCCAGCACAGGGAAATAAAGTCTCAAAACCTCTGACGGTAAAAACCCGTGGGGGGTGCAGCAGCAGGAGAATAAACTCCCAGCCTCAAAGAGCTCATTGGAGAGATCCACAGGGTCCTAGAACATACACAAACCCACCCACCCGGGAATCAGCACCAGAAGGAACCAATTTGCTTGTGGGAAGTGGGGGAAGTGATTGAAAGCCAAGTGAAAGCTGAGCAACCTGCACTGTTCCCTCTCTGGCCCCGCCCCCACATACACTGCCTCAAGGCAGTGACCTGGATTACCTGACCCTGGTGAACACTTAAGGCTCCACCCCTTATAATGTAACAGGTACACCGAGACCACAAAATATGGCCCAAATGAAAGAACAAATCAAAGCTCCAAAAAGACAACTAAGTGACGAAGAGATAGCCAACCTATCAGATGCAGAGTTCAAAACACTGGCAATCAGGATGCTCACAGAAATGGTTGAGTACGGTGGCAAGATAGAGGAAAAAGCAAAGGATATGCAAAGTAAAATAAAGGGAACCAACAGTGAAGGGAAGGACACCAGGACTCAAATCAACAATTTGGACCAGAAGAAGAAAAATAAACATTCAACCAGAACACAATGAAACAAGGTATCAAAAAATGAAGAGAGGCTTAGGAACTTCCAGGTTAACTTCAAATGTTCCAACATACAAATCATAGGGGGGGGGCAGAAAGAGGAGAAGCAAGACATTGAAAACTTATTTGAAAAAATAATGAAGGAGAACTTCCCTAATCTGGCAAAGGAAATAGACTTCCGGGAAGTCCAGGATGATCAGAGAATCCCAAAGAAGCTGGACCCAAGAAGGAATACACCAAGGCACATCATAATCACCCAAGATTAAAGATAAGGAGAGGCTCTTAAAAGCAAGAGATAAGGGGACAGTCACCTACAAAGGAGTTCCCATCAGACTGTCAGTGGATTTCTCAAAAGAACCCTTACAGGCAAGAAGGGGCTGGAAAGAAGTATTCCAACTCATTCCAAGCAAGGACCTACATCCAAGATTGCTCTATCCAGCAAAGCTTTCCTTTAGAATGGAAGGGCCGATAAAGTGCTTCTCAGATAAGGTCAAGTTAAAGGAGTCATCATCACCGAACCCTCATTATACGAAATGTTATAGAGACTTGTCTAAGAGAAAGAAGAAAACCAAAAACTATGAACAATAAAATGACAACAAGTTCACAAGTATCAACAACAGAACATAAAACCAAAGCAAACTAAGCAAACAACTAGAACAGGCACAGAACTAGAGATCACACAGACGGTTATCAGCAGGGATAGGGGAGAATGGGGGAAAAGGTACAGGGAACTCTTAAGAAGCATAAATGGTAGGTACAAAATAGACAGGGGGGGAATAAGAATGAATAGTATGGGAAATGGAGAAGCCAAATATGCACAACCCATGGATATGAACTGAAGTGGGGGAGATACTGGTGGGATGGGAGGTACAACTCAAAGGGAATAAAAGGGAGAAAAAATGGGACAACTATAACAGCATAATCAGTAAAGTATATTTTAAAAAGTAATAAAAATAAATGTCCCGGAACTTCCACCTTGTAAGGGCTACCCGGACAGATTGTTCTTAAGCCCCACATTCTCCAACACTGAGCACAACTCCAGTGCATGTTCATGGGCAGGACGAGGAGAAGGGACAAGGCAGGTGACTCTGAAACGCCAGCCCCTTCCTTTTCTCATCCCCCTCCGAGTTTACAGGAATGGAACACTGAGCGGTTCTCACTACTGTCTGAGAGCCCAAAAAGTGAAAATGGAAATGTCATGCTGTCGTGGGATCGTGTGCACAAAAATATCTTCATGAGGCAAGGACTTCTTGCTCAACAAAACTGTGGTCTCTTTGGGGGGAGGGGGGGCGTTCACAAGGGCAATTAAGGCAGCCAATGACAGGGGCCTAACATACAGTCCACATGCTTTCTCTCCTTTTGTACCACTGATGGGCCACTTTCCCCTTCTCTCCCACTGTTCTCCTGGGAACCACAGCGCTCCTCTCTCCTACAACCCTTCCTACCATCCACAGTTACCCGTCCCTCCCACAGCACACTACATGTTCTCCCACAATGTCCCTTCGCTACCAAGTCGCTGTCAGGACCATGCGTGCTTTCTTCCACAATCTCCTGTCTATTCACTAACCTATCCTACCCACAATCACTTCTCTACTGATTTCTACTCTACCCACAATCACCTCTTTCTCTTCCGCATCCCACTGCACCAATAACACTCTTCAATCAATCAGCCTATCACCTTTGCATCCCCCTTGTACCCACAATTCCTTTCTCTTCCGCATCCTAGTCTACCCACAATGCCCTTCTCTTCCGCATCCGATTCTACCCTCAATACCCCTCTTCTGCATAGTACTGTACCCACAGTCCCCGACTCTGCTGCAGCCTATTGTGCTCACAATACCCCTCTACAATCCCTTTCTCTTCTTCATCCTATCATACCAAAAATAACAGTGTACAATTAGACCCTCCTCTCTTCCCCATCCTATTGTACCCACAATCCCCTTCTCTTCCGCATCCTATAGGACCCACAATCCTTTCGTCCGCATCCTATAGGCCACAACGACATTCTCCTCCCTAACCTATTCTACCCACAATCCCCCCTTCCGCACAGTTCTGTACCCACAATCCCCCTCTCTGCTGCAGCCTGCTTTACCCACAATCCCCCTCTACAATCCTCTTCTCTTCTGCATCCCATCAAACCAAAAATAACCCTCTATAATCAATCTCCCAGTGTCTTCAGCATCCCAGTGTACCCACAATCCCCCAAAGAAAAAAAAATTTAAAGTTTAATATTCTCAGTAAGTCTTTTAAGCCACTGCAAGCAGGCATTATTGTTCCATAAACTCCGCAGTGTGACATTCAGGGATGATCTGTCCCAAGCTTCTATGGCAGGACAGTGAACTCACCCATAAGTGAAGTTTCCCGCCGCGACCCTGTGACCTCTGAACACGACAGACTCCACTCGCGGAGGTAAAGGGGATGCCCGGCCCTGACCTCCTCCCCAAGTGCTGACCCACAGAGGGGGTTCCTACTGAAGGAGCACAGCCACGCTAAGCGGCCCCACCCAGCTCAGACGCTGCACAGTTCCCAGGGCAGGAGGCGTGTGTGCTGGGATCTGCGGCACGTAGCGGGGCACCGATCGCACGCGGGCACGCCCACACCCAGAGCGCCCCCAACAGCCTTCCCTGCAGTGCCGGGGACTGTGGAGGGTGAGGCAAGCTGTCCAAATGCATTATTCCTAGGGGGTCGCCATGTCGAAATGCATTATTCCTAGGGGGTCGCCGTGTAGAAATGCATTAGTCCTAGGGGGTTGGAGAACCACTGGAAGATTTCTAGCTTGACATATGTATGCCAAATTATATGGCCTTTCTTACTAGAAAGCAATGAGCCTTTAACGTTTTAACAGTTGAGCTGTGTGGCTCAGTGGACTGAGCACCAGCCTGCGAACCCAAAGGTCGCTGGTTCAATCCCTGGTCGGGGTACATGCCTGCAGTCAGTGTATCTTTCGGACATGTTTTTCTCCTTCATTTCCCTCCCTCTAAAAATAAGTAAAATCTTTTTAAAAATTTTATTAGCCCTCACTGATGTAGCTCAGTGGATTGAGCTCCAGCCTGCTAACCAAATGGTCATGGGTTCGATTCCTAGTCAGGGCATCGTGCCTGCGTTGCTGGCCCGGTCCCCAATAGGGGACACACGAGAGCCAACCACACATTGACATTCCTCTCCTTTTCTCACTCCCTTCCCCTCTGTCTAAAAATAAGTAAAACCTATTTTAAATTTTTCAATTTAAAAATCATAATTTTATTAAACAGTTGAATTTAAAACATTTGAGGGGAAACTGAGAAAGTACTAACCTCCTTCACCTAAAACCTACACGCTGCTTCTACATTTAAATCTGAAACACGACTTCACGATTACTACCAAAACCAAAACAAAGCAATAAACAAGAGCACCTTTGTACAACCCTCCCCCTTTCTGAGAAAAGTAACGCATGCCCAATGGAGTTTTAAGCCACGTCATACACTTCCACGTGAATTAAAGGCACGACTACAAAAATAAAAGGTAACTGCTTATGAGGACAATTCAAATACAATCTTAGGATGATTAATAACAAGGAATTCTTGAGAACACGGAAAAGATCTATTTGATTACACAACCGGTTTTTATTCCAGAGTGGAGTCAATTTGGCAGGAGCCACAGAACCAGAATGGGTCTGAATCTGTACAAAATTGGGTGACTCATTTGATGAGTTACAGTTTCGTGGTGATTAATACATTTATATTGGGATACAGCTAGGGGCTGAATTACAAGGCCAAGCCCGCCCTTCAATGCTGCTATTGTACCTGGGGGCCCCAAAACTGTTTACTATTCACTCTGCCTCCCAGTTGGTCTGAACTTGAAATTACCGTCTTCTCTATTTAGGCCGAGGGTCACTTCCGTACCTGCTCTGTAACCCCTGAAAGCAGACAGCACTGAGCCCAGTGGCCCTCTCCACGATGCCCGTCAGGGCGCCTGCAGCTACCTGGTCACTTCTTCGCCTACTGAAAGCATAATCGAGACACGATCTGTCCACCAGAAAGAGCAGGCTGAGTGCTACTTTCTTTCAAAAAAAGGAAAGAGACTCTCTCTCATCTTCCCTTCCAGAGAAGCCCGGCCAGCCTCTCTCCTGCATTTGCCTGGGACATCCTTACCTGACTCCTGTTTGAACTGCTTCCTTTAGGAGCCAGTAGGACAGAGCACAGAACACACACGAGTAGGAGCAAGACAAGCCAAGTGTATGTCAGGAATGGCGGGGAAGGACCGGGACCCAGTGGAGCCACCCCAACACACCTGCTCCCCTAGGCCCTGACCAGGCAGGTCAAGACTAGCACCTGCCCCTCGACCAAATGCAGCGGGGCACACACAGGGAGATCCGGGGGTGCCCTGGATGCGCCAGTTCCCTCCACAGAACTTTTTGGAGGCGCCCCCCCCATTGTCCCAGCTGGGGCCCCTATCCCTGCTCAGCCCTGAACTCCACGGGGTGGGTGGGACGGGAGAGGCAGCAGCACCTGCAGCCCCACCCCTAGCTCAGGTGCCTTCTGCAGCACCCCCCACGTGCACGTGGGGGGGGGCACCTCCTGTGCCTCTGGGGGGCCACCCAGGCCCCTTGACTTCATCCCCACCAGCAGCCTGAGGCTCCCCGATTCCTCTGCACCCCTGTACCCACCTGCTCTTCTGCTGCCGCAGAGATCCCCCCCAGCACCTCCTGCCCACCCCACCCACCTGCATGAAAGCGGTTCCCCCAGCGCGGGGGGCCTTGCAGCTGCCGGGGTGACGCTCCCTGAAGTCCAGGCACTGACTCTTCCCACAGGCGTCTGCCTGGGGTGGGGGTCCCTGTGCCCTGCATGAGGGCCATGGAGGCACTGCGCAGAGGCCGTGACCTGCAAGGGAGGGGGCCTTCCTGGTCGGCCTCCCCTCGGCCAGGTCTTTGCAATTCACGAACGAGGCTGACCACCTGGACCCACTTCCTGTCATCAAGTCCCAGCCGCAGGAGGTGTCCCTCACATCCCTACAACACACCATCTCCAGGGTCCAGCTCAGCAGTTTTCAGAACCCTCAGCGTAGTGGGACCAGACCCTTATGTAGTTCTGGAACACGGTCAGCACCCCAAAAACCCGGGCCCACTAGGAGAGCCCTCCTCTGCCCTCCCCCCTGGGCCTGGCAACCCCCAGTCTGCAATCCATCCCCACCCGCTTGTCTGTGCTGGGACCCCATATCCAGGGGGTCACACAGCCCGTTCTCCACCTGTTATCACTGCAAATACTAAATGTCCCCTAGCAAATGTGCTGGTTCACACAGCTATGGCAGAAGGGCATCATTTTCTCTCTAATATTTACAATTGATTTTATGGAGGCGGGAAGGGAGCGAGACACAGAGAGAATCACAGATGTGAGAGAAGAACACTAACCACTTGCCTACCACACACACCCCTGCCGGGGACCGAACCCACAACCTTTGGGTGTACAAGACAGTGTCTGAGACGACACTCCAACCAACTGAGCCACCCAGCCAAGGCTATAGGAGCCGAATTTTAAAAAGCAAGAAGAAGTCCGTGAACCCTGGCTGGTGTGGCTCAGTGGATTGAGTGCTGGCCTAGGAACCAAAGGGTCACCGGTTCCATTCCCAGTCAGGGCACAGGCCTGGGTTGTGGACCAGGTCCCCAGTAGGGGGCGCACCTCCCTTTCTCCCTCACCCTCTAAAAATAAATAAAATCTTTTTAAAAAATAGTCTTTTAAAAAAGGAAACCCATGAAATTAATTTTCATAAAACTTTACTTAACCCCAAAAGGGCCAAAACAGTATCATTCCCACAGGTAATCGACCTGAAGGAATTACTAAGGAGATAGTTTGCAGCGGCCTTTTCTCCAGACTAAGTCTAGAGTCCAGTGTGTATTTCCACTTGCCACGCATCTCACTTGGGACAAACGCCACATTCCAAGCGCTCAGGAGTCACACGGGCCAAGTGGCCAGCAAAGGGACAGTGCAGCCTAAAGGATCGAGGCAGGGCCTAGGATACGGGAGACAAAGACGAGAAACAGGAGCAGAACGATGGAGAGCCACAAATACCCGGCCGAAGCGTCAGATGAGCCGTCCCCGAGGCCACGATCCCTGACACGGAGTTGCAGCCAGGGCAGGATCAGACACAGGAAGAGGCGGAGGCGGGGTGCAAGTTCAAGAGCACCGTGGCTGTGCTCACAAGCAATCCCGCAGACAGGAGGACATCACGGGAGAGAGAAAGAAGCAATGAACACCAGACACTTGTCACTTGGGGGTCTGCTGACTGCAAAAGCTCGGGGAGACAGAGACCTAAGGACGAGGCCATACCTGGGGCTAAAGCTGAGCACAGGAGGGGCAGTGCAGCGGAACTAAAGAAGGTGAGGCAGACGGATGGGTGAATGGGCACCATCCGGATGCCTCCGAGTTTGCAGGGGCCTGCCTGAGGCTCGGGAAGACACGCGGGGACTCAACATCAGTCTGCGTATACTCAGTCTGTCCAGCGAGCTCGAGGGACCCCACAGACCCGAGAGGAGAGATAAGGGCGGCAGGCAGCACCCTCGAGAAACCCACACTGCAGGGGATGGCAAAGGAATGAAGAGCCTGTGGAAAGACATATGTGCAAAGCGATGCCTGTCCAGGAGACAGACACACCGTTTTCAGGGGACAGCACCACCAGGGGCCATTTCGGAAAGCAAACCCAATTCCTGTCCCAGGACCCCAGGAGCAGCCCCTCGCAGTCAGCAGCAGACAAGAACTTCCCTCGGTGGGTAAAATTCCACCACCAGGCACCCCGCTAGGAGGGTCCGAAGGCTTCCCTCCACAGCACCACCCCCTGGACATGGGCAAGGAGCCGGAAACAGGGCCACCGGCCGCCACCCCCAGCCCCGTACCCCCTGGTGGCATCGGCTGTGTGAGATTTGTGCGGTCAAAGGCACATCAGATCAAGCAGATTCGAGCTGCAACAGGCCTATCTTCACAAGTCCAGATGCTTCCTGGGCAAGCTTTATTCAAAACCCACAGCGAGCCTTCATGAAGGGAAACGAGACGCCGGCCGCACCGACCACCAGAAGCGCACATTGTTTACACACTGACATTCCTGACCAACGTAAGGGATGCAGTTTTCCAGAAGTTGCAGCTGGGTTGTTTTGTTTTTTATAGCCCTGCCTGGAACAAGCTAAATGATAAAATGCAAAATACTCAACGATACGAAGCATGTCCTTTTGTAAATTCCGAGCCGCAGTTAGGAAACTAAGCTTCCTTTAAGCGATTGGCTGATTGCAAAGAGGGTCAGCAAAGTCATTCTTTTAACGTTTTTATTTCAGAGAGGAGAAGGGAGGGAGAGGAACACGCGTGTGAGAGAGAAACACTGACAGGTTGCGTTCCGCATGCGCCCTGACCAGGGACGGAGCACACCACCCAGGCAGGTGTGCGGACCTGGAACCAAACCCAGGACCTTTCAGTTTTGGGGACAACGCCCAACCCACTGAGCCACACTGCCTGGAGCCAGCCATGTAATTCTTAGGAGAATTTACCTTCAACCTGGCTACATAGCTCAGTGGGTTAGAGCACCATCCCAATACACCAAGGTGGTGGGTTCAATCCCTGGTCAGGGCACAAACAAGAGTCAACCAATGAATGGATCAATCAGCGGGAACAGCAAATCGATGTTTCTCTCTCTCACTTTCTCAAATTACTATCAATAAAAAAGAGAAAATTACCCTGAGGCAGTTAATAATTACATCTATGTTTAATATATGCTGTGAAGCAAAGAATTCTACAGAGAGAGGGGAAATCAATATAGCTACATTCCCAGAAATAATGCAATTGTTTGGATCACTCTTTTCCTTTATTTTCACTTTTCTCCAAGATGGTTTCAGTGTTTCTACAACAAGAAAAAACAGGATCCCCAGGCATACAAATTGACTAGCCTGTGTACAATTAGCCTGTGTACGATTAGCCCAGATAAGCATCACAGTGCTTACAAACGTACAAACAACCGCCCGGCGAACAGTCACGAGCAGAATTTCCTCAGCTGCAGGGTCTTCAAGCCACAGGCAAAGAAGTACCTTCATGTCCAGGGAAGCTACACTCCCAGGCTCCGGGCACCCTCCCCCACTCCCCTGCCCCCAACGCTGGGGTCCCCAACCCGAACTCCACCTTCCTCGCCCTTTCTTGGATGGTCTAATTCATGCGTCCCATGCGCTGGCCCCCAAGGAGGACAACAGTCTGCCAGAAAACATTAGTAGCTCATTCACCCGAGACAGGCAGCCCTTTTCATGGAGGAGGACTGACCGTGTGACCCTCCCGGACAACATCTCCTGCGCTCGCTCCAACCCAGGCAGCGAAGGAAGGGGCAGGGGACCAGGAAGGTCCCGCCCCCACATCACCCCAGCAGCTGGCACCCGGCCTCCCCCGCCCTCTGTGAAGGCGCTTGGCCGGGCGGGGGCGGGGTGGGGGAGCTCTCTGTAGCTGCCAGGCAACCCTTCTGCAGGGCGGGGCAGAGCTAAAGCCGGTGAACATCCCATTAGGAGCTGCGAGAAACAGCTCAGGGGGAAGGAAGCCAACACTCCAGGCATTCGGGGCTCGTTTGGGAGCAATCAGCGGGGCGCTGACTGGACTCCCAGCCCAGAGTAGCTGCTCCCACGAAGGCACGAGGCACTGCACCCTGTTTGGGTGGCACGGGCACGTTAAACGCCGCACATTCAGTCTCTGGAAGCTAAGTGTATTCGCAGAAGCAAAACGGATTTCCCTCCAGATCCCATTTGTTGCAATAGACCTCGCTCTTAGAGCAAAGAAGGCAAGAACCGGGTCACGGCCCAAACACAAGGGAGGCTTATTTGATTTGTTGCCCAGGTAATGGTACTCCTAGGAGGGCCCCCCCCCCGTGTCCTGAGGAGCCCCCTGCTGTCATTCAGGCACCCAGGATCAGGGGCGGTCCAAGAGCCATCTTTCTTCCAGACCACCAGCAGAGCAGGGCAGGCTCTTAGGGGCAACCCTCACTCCCAAGTCCACCTGATTGGCCAGAACCGTCACATGGCCATACCTAACTGCTAGGGACGCTGGGAAATGTAGTCCGACAGTGTGTCCAGAAGGAAGACAAGTGCAGAGACCTCTTCCACGCAGGGCGGGTCCAACTCTATGCCTGGGACACCTCCTAATATTTAACCTGGTCTGAATTCATCTGAAAGTGCTACTCTTCACTAACATTATAAAAAGGGAAAACATGATTATAAAAAGTAAAGGGGGGGGGAGGAAAGAATCATTCCAGTGGGCAGTAAATAGAACAGTGAATGTATTGCTGGACAAGAGATGTACTTTAATTAAATGCTTTCTTTCAAGTGCGTACTAAATGGCCACAATCAGTAACAATCTCTAGCACACGTATTCACATGTTCCCACACAAAACCCAGCCTAAATTCTTTATATATATTGGTGGTCCCATACAATGACATCATTTCTAGTTTCCCAAATTCTTAATGAAGCAGGGTTCTATAAGGAAGCGGGGGAAAGGCAGAGGAGACCTTTCATTCACTAGGGCAAGCTTTACGCGTGACCTCATTTAATCCCCATGTTAGCATAGCAAAATGGGAATGATTGTCGTGTGACAGCCTGAAGGATTAAGGATTAGAAAAGCTTAGGGACAAAGGGCAAGATGCAACCACGTCTACCAGCACTGCCTCTTCCAGTAGCAAGCACCTTCCCTCCAAACCGGAACCACTGTGGCCAGAGCAGGGGGCGGGTGACCGGCCCCTCTCACCTGCCTGAACAAAGGAGGGCTCCTCTAAACTGGCAGAGGTCCCTGAAACCTCACCTTACCTTTCAGATCTGCTGATGCCAAAAACTTATCTTCAGGAGAGGAAAATGATGGCGGATGAGTGCACGGGCATTGGGGAAAAAACACCCAAAGCTATGGTCTCCAAGACCTCCAGGGAGGCCCTCTCTCTCCCTGCCCAGAGAGCTGCACCACCCACTCTTCACGACCTGCAGCAGCAAGGACACGGGACACTGGAGACAGCCTCCAACAGGGAAGAGAGAAGCCAGAGCCAACAACACGCAGCAGAGCTCAGCACTTGAATCCACGCAGAAAAACATTAAAAACAACCACAACAACTAAATAACCTCAACCACAGGAAACAGGAACCACGGGACACGATCCGTCTGGTATCAAGAAGCAACAAAAAAGTTCGGAAATTGCAAACAACCAAGAGCACAGATTTCAAACCCAATGGAAAACCTGGAAGATAAAGTTGCACAAAAGTCCCCTAGAAGCACAAAAATACAGAGAAATGAAAACATCAGATGGAAAAGCTGAGAGCTAGGTCAAAGGGTCAAGAAACAGAAAGGCCGGCCCTGGCTGGTGTGGCTCAGTCGACTTAGCACCGGCCTGTGACCCATAGGGTCGTGGGTTCAATTCCCAGTCAGGGCACAAGCCTGGGTTGTGGGCCAGGTCCCTGTAAGGGGGTGGGAGAGAGGCCGCCACTCTTTGATGTTTCTCTCCCTCTCCCTCCTTTCCCTTCTCTCTAAAAATAAAGTCTTTAAACAAAGAAAAAAACCCTTTTCTAACCAAAATGATGATGTAAGTGCTCACAGGCAGGGTGGGAACCCAAGAAAGGGGCACGAGTAGTTAGTTTGGTGGGAAGGAGGTGTGGGGGCGGGACGGCTGAATCCCTGTCTGCTACAGCAGGAAGTCACTAGTTACTTCCAAAGAGAGCAAACAAAAGTAGCAGCAGTGCAGAAGGTGAGCGCATGCCAACAGAAATCGGCTACAAAGTTTCAATGGCTGTCTCCAGGGAACAGGAAATGAGCCGGTGCGCTGACAACAAGCCGAGGAACTGTCTGATTATTTAAACTGCCCGAGAACCACGCCGATAAAAACAAAAGCTCAAAAAGATACACTAACAGTTTGTCCCTGCCCTTCTACGGCAAAAATGTTGACTTTAACCCTCTCAGACCCTCCCCTGCCTGGGCTGAGGTTGACCTTCACACTTTCGCCTTTGATCTGAACATCTCAGTCCCCTCGGCCCAAAAGAAAGATAATCTGAGAAACTTTCCCTCTCGTCCCCACCCACCAGAGGCAGCTAAACAGTCCCTACCACTAAATACGCCAGAGATTAAAAAAAAAAAAGACAAACAAAACAAAAAACAGCCCAGGTCAAAAATGATACTTTTGATTTGCACTTCAGGACATGCTGGCTTTCCAGAACAACCGGATTGGTTTGAACCTAAAAGAGGGTTCGTCCAATCACTGTTTTGTTTTGTTTGTTTTTTTTAAACAAAACTCTAGTGTCCTTCTACTCAGCTACGTTCTCCCGGAAAAGAAGCTAAAGAAGCTTCAATTTCACAGTCACCCGGTGGAACAGAACCGGATCTACCGCAGGAGAATGCCAACGTCAGCTCCAGGAAGGTAACAGGGAAACAATTCCTCCAGGGTATTACTCCCTTTGTTAGGCACTGGCCACATTTTTTAAAAAGGCCAAAGACCCGTGACCCCTGTGACTCAGCTGGTTGGGCGTCTGGGCGTCGTCCCAGAAAGCGAAAGGTGGCTGGTTTGATTCCCAGTCCCGGCACTTGCCTGGGCTGCAGGTTCAGTTCCGGGTCGGGGCGTGTACAAGAAGCAACCTATTGATGTTTCTCTCCCTCTCCATCTCCCTCTCATCCCCACCCCCTATAATAAATAAGTTAGTAAGTAAATTTCATCCCATTAAAATAAAAAAAGAACAATCACATCAGCATGCAGCAGCCAGCTCTTTCCCGGTCCTTTCCTACAGGGGGGAAGGTGTGTTTGCTCCAGAGAACATGTCTTGTGGAGTTCCTGCTGCAAGAGCTGCCCTCTCACCGGGCCACGGGGCTTGAAAGTGAAAGAAGACAGACCTGAATAAAACGTCTGTTCAGCCCTCAAATCCTTAAATGATCCTGCCGAATGTTTACACTGTGCCCAGCGTCCAAGAAAAACTCCACAGAGCCCGGAGAAAGCCACAAGCCCGGGTTTCTTTGCTCACTGACACAGAACCACCTTGGCCAGGGGACAGCCTCCCAGGGCTTGCCAAACAGAAAGCCCGGGCCCTCTGTGAGAAGGCTGGCATTCCTTTGGCCGTGGCACAGACAGCTGAATCCAGAAACCCCAGCTCCTCTTGTGGGTGGAACACTCTTTTCCTAGGCCTTTGATGACCATGCTCTTCTGCAGTTAGCTCTCGGGCAAACTCGTGTGAGTCTCTCCCAAAGACAACTGTTGGGACATGTTAAGAAACAGAACGGAAGCCGGGAGAGCCAATACATCGTGGTGGAGAAGCGAGGTGCGCGTCCGGCTAAGTTAACGTCTCCGTGGAAGCCTTCTGCGCGGGGTGGGACCCCCACGCCCCAGGCACCGGCAGGGTGGGGAGAACTGCCCGCCGATTCCCAGCCTGCGGAGCAGCCAGGGCAGAGTTCCCCCTGGCCAAGGCAGGCGCTGGGCTGGGACAGGGCAAGACAGAGAGAGACCTGAGTGCCCGCTGGCAAGCAGGTGGGCGACGGAAAGGGTCTTGGAGCACAGGAAAGAAAACTCACCTCTTCCCCGCCCCCTGCCCCGTAATTCTCCTGCACCCCAGGAGCCTTCAGAAGCACACTCATCTGACTGCGCCTGACAGCACAGCACCCCCAGCACCTGGTTTTGCTGCATGGCGGGGTCCCAGCCCTCACCACCAGGGCCCCTTGTTTCTGCCCGGCCCTGGAAAAGCAGCAGCGAACCTCAGGGCAGGGTCTCAGGCAGGCAGGCGCTCGACCCAGAAATGCAGCGAAGCCCCTGAGGGCCTGCTCCACGAGGGACACTCCCTTCATTCTCAAAACCCTCAGAGATCACCAACACAGGACTGGGCTCTTGGGAGCACATCTGAGAACAGCAGGGACACCCTGTCCGGATCAGGGTGTCCGGGTCGCCCATGACACACCACGGCCCTACACAATGAGGCTCCTACTCAAACCTCAGGACACGCGGCACATCGCGGGCCAGTGCCTCCCCCCCACCACCCGCCACCCACCACCCTCTCTACCCTCTATCCGGAGATCTGGCCATGAGTTACACAGCACATTTGCCTCCTGGGCAGTGTGAGACACTGCTTCCCCCACCCCCACCTGCCGGGATTCCCTTCGGTCAAACGAGAAAGAACATTGCAGGACTCTGTCTCCCACGCACTGAAAGGTTTCAACAGTCTGAAGCCCCATGGGACAGTGAGTCGGGGTGGGAGGCATCCCAGCCCACAGCCCCCCATGTGCTCCAGGACCCCCCCAAAGGCACCCTGAAATCGGCCCTGGAAATCGACCCCTCTAACGGTGCCAGAGAGGCTCCTGTCATCCTGAAACACGCGGTCTCCTCCAAGAAATGCCGCAAGGAAGGGCTGGGGCTTCATTCCTTCCCCGGCACAAACATTCCTGAGGCCGCAGGGGGCCCCAGGACACCCAGCTGGGGCCCTGCATGCGTCCCTGGAATTCTGGCCCCTCCGCTGACAGCTCAGAAATCAGCACCCCCCCTCGCATTCCTGACCCCCACGGAAGTTCCCCTTTGCTGGAGAGACAGAGAGACGAACAGGCAGACAGAGCAGGGTCTTATGTGTCTTATCTACTTACAGGTCCCGGGAACACAAACCAGTGAAAGTCTCGGCGGGACAGGGACAAGGACAGGGACGTGCCCCTCCCAGACAGCACAATGGATAAGCAACTGCTGTCTTTCCTAAGCCTCATCCAATGGCCACCCGCAGTGGCAGCCAGGGGCACTTCACACAGGTGCTCCAAATGTCCGGAATGCCACTCCGGGCCCTCGGTGTCCCCCTTCCCTTCCAGCGAGACCCGGAGAAGGCCAGTCCCTACCCAGCAGGGCCACGCCGACCTAAAACACAGCCAGTGCTGGGCAGCTCCTGCTGGACTTCCTTGTTCCAGCTGCAAAAGTGCAAATGAAGCAAGTATTTGTTTGTGTTTTGCCAGGTAAATAAAGCCTGTTATCAGGGCTGCAGCCTGGGAAGAAAACAGTCCCCTAGACCCAGTCCCTGGCCATGCCAAGGGCCCCCAACCACAAGCAGGAGATCCTACAAGGCCAACTCACGAGCTTTGCAAGCCTCAGAGCAAAGGTGGGGGAGCCCGACCCACGGTGAGTGTGGTGAGGGCACATGGGCAGTCTGGAGACTTTTTTGGAGAGCGGGTGCCCGGGAATCCAGGCCGGGGATGCCCTCAACACCCTGCCTGCCACGCACAGGGCAGCCCCACGCCAAACAACCACGCAGCCCAGCGTGCAACAGGGTCAAAGTTTAGAATCTGGCACCCCGTGGAGGCCTTCCCAGTGGCACAGCAGCGCACCCCGCACAAGAGCAGACAGCAGTGACGGCACAAACTACAGGGATGTCCCAGGTCCAGACCTGGTCCTCGAGCTCCTTCTCCACACTGGCCAGGGTTGCGGCCCGAGGGCACGTGTATAAACCGCACGCCTCCGCCTCCGCCGACGCCTGCAGACCGGGATTGGAGCAGCCGTGCTCGGACACGCCTCCCAGGTCCGAGGTGTGGGCGGCTCGGGTTAAAATGAGGAGGCCTCCGGGTCAGAACAGGAGCCCACCTCCCGCCAGGTCGGTGCTGTGAAACCGGAACTGCGTGGTGCGGGACCTCGGAGCTAAAGACTGTATTTCTTTACCTCTAGAAAGAGGGGAGGGGAGGGAGAAAGAGCAGGAGACAAACATCCATCAGTTGCTCTCAACCAGGAGACCTGGCCCACACCCCGGAATGTGCTCGCTGGGGATTCGAACCTTCTGTGTGCGGGGCTGACAGGAAACCAACCCACTGAGCCACAGCAGCCAGGGCTAATCAGACTTTTGTAAAGGCACAATATCTCAAGCCCCGGTCAAGTGGTCCAGTTGCTGGAAGCGGCACTCCATGCGCCAAAAGGTTGCAAGTTCGATCCCTAGTCGGGGCACATACCTAGGTCACCAGTTTGATCCCAGTTGGGTTGCCCACGAGAGGCAACCAATGGATGCTTCTCTCCCGTACCTCATTCACTCTTTCTGTCTCTCTACCCCTCCTTTCTCTGTCGCATCAATAAACATATCCTCGCTGACAGTTTAAAAAAAGTGCCCAAAATCCATCCGAACAATCACTACCCAACGAACCCTGAGGATTTGTCTGGAGCTGTAAGGAAAGAAAAGATGAGAAGCTGGGATTAACCCAAATTCTGGTGGTGAAACGGTCGCCCACAGTCTCTATCACAAACGGAGCCCATTTCCATGTGTTCCAGGTAGACACACTCCGCCTCATCCTTTTCCACTAACAAGACTCTCTGGTACCAGCCATGGCACTGTGAGCAAGTATCACTCATAACCCACCCAGGAGAAGAGATGGCTATGTGAATAATACGGGCACTACCATGCAGGGTGTACATGCGTGAGCACGTGTGTGTGCACTTACGAGTGTGCAGGAAAACTCAAACAGAACTCCCACACGGTTCTGAAGCCTCTGCCGTGAATTGAGCACCTCCAGCCTGCGAACTGAAGGGTCGCCGGTTCGGTTCCTGGCCCCGGCCCATGCCTGGGCGGGGAGCACTGGAGAGGCCACCAACTGATGTATCTGTTGCACAGTGATGTTTCTCTCCCTTTCTCCCTCCCTTCCCTCTCTCTAAAAATAAATAAAAGCAGCAGTAGTCCTGGGTATTTTTTAAAAAGCAGCATTTTAAGGGAGGGACATTATGAGCACCAAGAAGAAGACTCAAACACGTTTTATTCTGCACAATCCTGACGCACAATCCGGAGAGGCTGTGTGCATGGACTGCTACTACGCTGGCCACAGAAACTTCCCCCAAAATCCCTTAGCAACTACCATGGGGACCCCACCCGCAGGCCAAATCAGGAGCAGACCGCCCCAAAGGCCCCGGGCTGCCCTGTCTCCAGTTTCTAGGATGGGGGCCCCTTGGACAGGGAGAATGAGAGCCCACTCTGGGCTTCTTAGAACTTGGGGTGCCTGCCACCAGCTGGGTGGTAGACTGATCGGGGTGATCTATTTGTAAGTTATAAAAATGTCTAATCACTAACTTATATACCTGGAACACATGTAGTACTAAATGTCAACTGTAATTAAAAATCTAATAGACGATTAAGCAAAAAATTTTTTTTTCAAACTTTATATATTTATTTGTAGAGAGAGGGGAAGGGAAGGAGAAAGAGAGGGAGAGAAACATCCATGTGTGGTTGCCTCTCACACTCCCCCGACTGGGGACCTGGCCTGCAACCCAGGCATGTGCCCTGACTGGGAATCCAACTCTTTGGTTTGCAGGCTGGCGCTCAATCCACTGAGCCACATCAGCCAGGGCACAAAAATTTTTTTTAAAAAAAGAGGTGGGCCGTGTCCAGTGTGGCTCAGTTGGTTGGTGGTCACCCTGCAAAGTCAAAGGTCACCGATTTGCTTCTCAGTCAGGGCACACACCAGGGTGATAGTTGGTCCCAGCTTCCCAGCACCGCTTGGGGGTAACATCTTGTCCACTTTGGAACATGTTGGAGAAGCCACCCATCCATGTTTCTGTCTCACCTTGGTATGTTCTTCCCTCGCTTTTCTCTCCCTTCCCCCTCTGTAAGAATAAATAAAATCTTTTTCAAAAAGAGAACTTGGGGTATGTATACAAATGAGGAGGTGCTTTGGGGTCCCTTTGGGGTTCTAGCAGCTTCTGGTAAAACAACTAATTTTTTTTTAGAGAGAGAAACATCAATTTGCTGCTCCACTGAACAACACATTCATCGGTCCTTGTGTGCGCCCTGGCTGGGGATCAAACCCCACAACCTTGGGGACGACACTCTAAGCCACAGAGCCACCCGGCCAGGCCTAAAATAACTCCATTGTAAAGTGACTTCCAGCTTTGTCACACTGTGTAAGGCCGAAAGGCAAGGCCTTCCCTTAAACCATGTTTTACAACTTATTCCATCGGCTACCAAGGCAAGCATGAAAAAGATGCACCGTGAGAGAAAAGTTTTACAGCCTCGGGCACACAAAACAGACTTTGCTGCTATATTAATATTTATTTTTATTATTATTATTATTTTTTAAAGATTTCATTCACCTTTAGAGATGGGGAAGGGAGGGAGAAAGGGAGAAACATCAATATGTATTTGCCTCCCATGCACCCTCCACCGGGAACCTGGTCGCACAACCCAGGCATGTGCCCTGACGGGAATCGAACCTTTAACTCTTTGGTTTGCAGGCTGGTGCTCAATCCACTCAGCCACACCAGCCAGGGCTATTTTTATTATTTTAAAAAATGTTTTATTTAGAGAGAGAGAGGAAGGAGAGAGGAAGAAAAACATCAATGTGTGATTGCCTTTTGGGCGCCCCCTACTGGGGACTGGGCGCACAACCCAGGAATGTGCCCTGACTGGGAATCGAACCAGCAACCCTTTGGTTCGCAGTCCAGTGCTCAATCCCCTGAGCCACACCAGCCAGGGCCTGTATTTACTAATCGCGGCATTGTTCTCCATCCAAAACAACTGCAAACCTCCTTTTTACGGTGAAACCTGTGTGTATCTTTTCAAAAGTGACCTGAAATACTAAAAGTCTGAGTGCTTTGAGCACTCAGATGGTACAAGTTCACTTGATGGTACAAGTTCAACCCAACAGGTGTTGAACTTGTCCCATCAGAAATGCGCCGGGAGGCCTTTACTGAGAAGGCACAGGCCAAAGACGCTGTGACGCACCCATGTGCGGGAAGGTGCCCCTGCTGGGCACGACAATGACCGCCCACCCTCTTTTCAAAGCACCCAGGTCAACACGAAGCCAGGGCCCACCTAACCCCATCCTCCCCCCTCCACATCGCTAGTTCTGTGAACAGAAGAAAAACGAGGGAACAGAGAGAGGAGAAAGGTGTGGCGTCGTCGCAGCCTCTGCTTTCTGAATGACAAAAGCCACCCTCACTTCCCCAATTCTGCACCGCAGGGGTGGGTCTGGAGTCGCCAGATTTCTTCCTGGGGCGGCCGAGCAGGAAAGCAGAGAAAACCGGTAGGTCACCTTCAAACGCTTCCCGTCGCCAAGACTAGTTTCCATTTTAAAGGGACCTTTGTCCCTGGCCGCGACCCGGCCCAACCCTTCCCGAAGGGACGGCCCAATCCACACTTTTTAAGCAGAGGTTAACCGGGACGGGAGACGGGTAGTTGGCGCGTTTTCCCAAGTTGGTAACACGGGTGCCGCGGCCCGCGCCCAGGGCGGAGCGTTCTGTTTCCCGACCACGAAACTCAGTTCTGAAAGAGCCCCTCGCATCCCCACATTTGCAAACACACGTTGGTGGGGAGGCACAGAAAGGCATCTCTCCTCGGGTTGGAGTTCAAACTGCACTTGGACAAAGGCGGCCCGCAGTTCTGCGCGCCGGCGCAAGTCTCGGAGAGCCGCGCAACTGGGAGCCGCAAGTCAGTAAATATTGATGGGCTGATGGGAATCGAGACGCCGCGCTGCCAGCAGCTGCTGCTCCTCCGCGTTTCCCGGGGCCAAGGGTGCAGGTCCGGGGGTGCAGGGCGCAGGGGTCCGCAGGGGCAAACAGCGGTGGGCCAGTTCTGGGCACCCGGGGGCGTTTCTGCCGGACCTCGGGGCAGCCCCACAGGTGCGCGCCGCCGCCGCCGCCGGCGAGACTCGTAGTGACTAGAGACCCTGCCGGGCCCCTTCCCGGAGGGGGAGGGGAGGGGACCCGGAACAGAAGCCATTTAAACTCTCCGCGGCGCCGGGAGCCAGCGGGGCTGGAAGCCGCCACAGAGCGGCCGGAGCGGCGCCCGGACCACACGCCCGTGCGGGCCCCGGAGCCCCGCTCCCCACGGCTGATCCGAGCACACGCGCGCCCTGGAGCCGGGGGGGGGGGGACGCGATCGCGCCGCTCCCTCCGCTTCCCCCACCCCCCACTCTAAGCCCCCCCGCCCGCCCGCGGGCTGTCACCGTGCGGATCTCGCGGTCGCCTCACCTTGGTGATGACCAGCGGCTCGCCGTGCTCGCGGCCGCCCTTCACGGTGAAGCCCCACGGGGCGCCGCCGTTCAGCTGCACCTCCACCAGGCGCCCGCCGTCGGCCGTCCGCGCCTCGGCCTCGGCCAGGCGCTCGGGCCGCGCGCGGGGCTCGGCGCCCTCCATGGCGCGGGACGCGCTGGCTGCGCAGCTCCTCAGCCCCCCGGGCCCGCCGGGCCCGCGCCCATGCACTCGGGGAGCCCGGCCTGGCCGTGGGAGAGGAGGCTCCGAGCGCCCTCCCTGCCTCCAGACACAGGCGAACTTGCGCTGCAACTTGAGAGGAAAGTGCCGGCCGGGCCGGGAGGCAGCCGGGAGGACTGGCGGCGGGAGGGCGGGCCCGGAGGGGGCGGGCCGGCGGGGCGGGGCGGAACGAGGAGGAGGGCCGGCGCGCGGGGGGCTCGCTCGGCTCCGCGGGCAGGGGGTGGGGCTCACTCGGGCCGGGCGAGGTGCCGGCAGAAGGAGCAGGGCAGGGAGAGGCGCCCAGGCGCGCGCTCGGGGCCCCCCTAGTACCCGGGGTGGGAAGGGGGCGCGATCAGGGCGCGCGCTGCTCCCCGGGGTTAGGGGCGCGCTCTCGGGACCCGGGGGCCGGGGTCCGTGGCGCGAGGCACCGCCCCTCCGCAGCAAGCGCCGCCCCCGGAGGCTCGGGGCGCGTCAGCCCTCCTCCCGGGAGACCGGGGCGCGGCAGGTGAGTCGGCGGAAGCGCCCGCGCGAGGCGGACTCGGCGGAGGCCGGAGCCCCCGGCGCCTCCATCTTGGAGCGCGCTGCCGCCTTTGTTGGCGCGGGCCGCGGGCGGCCGCGCAGGTGAGGCCGGAAACGGACCGGAGCCGCGCGCTGCTGGCCTGTCCCGCGCGCACGCACCTGGCCCCCCCCGCGAGGGCCCACGCTGCGCGGGCCCCAAGCCCCTACCCGCGGGAAGGGGCGACCCCCGCAGCCAGGACGCCAGCGCTGGACCTGTGCGCGGGAGGGACTGCCCGTCTTTCCACCAACGCCCTCCTGCAGCGCAGACGAGGAATGGCCTCTGGTCGGCCTTTCCGATAGTTAGAGCCCCCGAAGTGGGTGCGTCCAGGCCCTGTTCTCACTGTCATGGAATTCTGTCGCTGGGACTTGGTGACCCACGGCGGCATCCCCTAGGAAGGCGAGGTGCTGGTGTAGTACGACCGAGTGTTTGCGACTGGAACGCGTGCCACCTAGTCCCGCTCCCTCTCCAATTTCCGAGAAAGTGCGGACTATGAAGAAACATCTGCCTTGCTAGGCATTGGCACGCTTTGCAAAGCGCGAGTTTGGTTGTTTGCAGCCGCGTGGCAGCACGCTGACCCACACCTGTTCCCCTCTCCCCAGCAGCTCCACCCGGGGAACTGTGAGCAGGTGACGACGCTGGGTGTAGGAGGCAAGGACCGGACGGGACAGCACCGGGCAGAGTGTGAGGGGCCCGGGTCCTTGCCCGGGCTCTGCCGGGGTAGAAGAGCCCGGGCGAGCAGTGTGAGCTCGGGTCTCTTTCTTCAGCGGCCAAGTGGCGACCGATCTGCACTGCGTGGTCTGCACTCCGCATCCAGGCCATTGACACCAGGACGCGCAGACCTACCTGGCGCCTACCTGGCTGAGCCTTGCTAGCTGCCCCGTGAATACCTCCCAGCCTGCAGTGTCCTGGATGCCTGTAGTTACAGGAATGATTCCATTTTTTTCCTCCCTGTTTAAACCGAGACTTAAGGAAGGCGCATCCCTGGGGGAATCCATCTCGAGTGTACCTTGGCTGTGGTGGCCACGGGAATCCACACAGACTGATGACATTGCACAGAACTAAACAGACGCAATCACATATGGGGAGTGCGTGTAAACGGGGAAGCTGAATAAACTCGGCACATTGTATCATTGTATCAGTGTTAATGCATTGCTGTGTAATGTTGTCAGATGTTACCACTGGGAGAGGCAGGGGGCGAAGGATGCCCCTGTTTTATTTGTTACATCTACATGTGAATCTGTGATCATCTCCAGATAAAAAGTTTCCTTTACAAAGTGGATGCCCGTGATGAGCCAAATGAGAAAGGACCCTATACACACACCCAGAGTTTCCGGAAGTCCCCTGGTCCCCAAAGAGCCACCTGCTTCCATCCCTGCGAAGGTGGCGTGGACTTAAATCCCAGTTCTCACCCAGGGCTGAAATTCCAGCCACTAGATTCATTAAAGCAGGGACACCAATTTCATTGTCTCTGTCCATCGCAGCCAAATTCATCTTTAACATTTTACATTGTGTAATCACAATCAGATTACCCATCTGTCACGGGAAAGGGTTGTCCTGTGGTTGCTTAAACTGCAGTGGAAATGTACATCCACCCATAACACCACTTTGCTCAGCTTTTTTAAAAAAGATTTTATTGATTTATTTTTAGAGATGCAATGAGAGGGAGAAAGAAACATGGAAACATCCAAGTGTGGTTGCCTCTTGTGCGCCCCCTACTGGGGACCTGGCCCACAATCCAGTTGTGTGCCCTGACTGGGAATCAAACCGGCCGCCTTTTGATTCAAGGGCCGGCACTCAATCCACTGAGCCACACCAGCTGGGGCTGAGTTGTTTTGATTTGTTTTTTAAACGTCACATTAGGCATCCCTCCCCACTTTGCATCATTTCAATATGTATAAGGCTGCAGTCTGCATATTGATAAACATGCTGAAAGGCAGTGGCCCCCATCCTGGGCCGCCCGCTGCCCGGTAGATGCCCACCGGTCAGACCCACCCCAGCCTTGGCGTCTGGAAGTGCACAGTGGACCACAGCACCTGCACTGCCCTCACTCTGAGACGCCTGCTCATGTCCCTGACACCAGCACAAGAGCCCGTCGAACATCTTCTGAAAACCTCAACTTCTGAAAGCCCTCCTCCTGACGAATCAACCTTGGACCCTTCTGGAAGGGTGTGGCGTGACATTGGGACCAGGGTGGACTTCTCAAGGTGACAGCTTTCTTTTCCAAGAACTCACAACGCCGCCACAGCTCCTGAGACCGAGATGTTCACCGCCATCCAGCTGCTGTTCTTTGGGGGAGCCAGGGGCCCTCTGCTGGAGTGCAGCGTCTCACCCCTGGGGTGTTCAGCTTTACGGCATGGTGGTATTTCTTAAAAACATTTTATATATTTATTTTTAGAGGAGGAGGGAGAGAAACATCAATGTGTGGTTGCCTCTCACACCCCCTACTGGGGACCTGGCCCGCAACCCAGGCTTGTGCCCTGACTGGGAATCGAACCAGTGACCCTTTCGTTTTAAGACAGACCGGCACGCAATCCACTGAGCTACCCCAGCCAGGGCTCATGGTGCTATTTTTGTAAAAGGCAGGTTGAGGCATTTCCTGTTTGCCCCAAAGTGACCCTGAGTGAGGGTCCTTATGCATTCAGAATGCACAGGAGAGGTAGCAGTGAAGGGACCTCACACCAAATGACCGGGCCCTTCGTCACCAACGTCGGTCAGCTTGATTTCTAGAGAATGTTATTGGAAAGGGTGCAATTTCACTTCGAGGCCGGTCCTGTCCCGGCATGAAAGCCAAATGCCCCAAGACCCCGCCCGCCCCGCCCCTCCCTACGGGTTTGCCCCTGGGGTGTTTTCAGTTGGAACATTTACAGACAGACTTCCTCCTGGGCAGGGCGGTGAGGGACAGACCCTGGTCCCCACCTGTGCTGCCCCCTTACCTTGCGTGGGGAGTTTGCATCCGAGGGCCCCGCGCTTGGCTGAGGAAGAGAGCAGTGGGCACCACTAGGAGATGGTCGCCGTGGTTAAACTTTTGCGCACTTCTCAGGGCCTGCCTCACCCCTGCCCCGAGGGATTGCGTGGCTGGCCTGAGGTCACGGACCATTTCCCCCAAGGACGCGTGAGCTTCTTGCTGTCCAAGTCTCCCCTTCTGTCCACCCAGGTAGGGCAGTCTTCACTGAGCAAGCGGGTGGACCTCCGTCCCTGGACATTTGGCCACATCGGGGGCCGGGGCTCCCTGCACCTGCAGACACCCACTTACAGGAGAGAGGCCGAAACCTATGGGGAAGCTTTGCCCATAAAACCCAGTGCCCCTCTAAAGTTCCTGCTATGCTTACAAATGCTCTTTTAAAAAATATTTCTAGAGAGAGGGGAAGAGGGGATGGGAAGGAGAAAGGGTGGGAGAGAAACATCAGTGTGTGGTTGCCTCTTGAGGGCCCCCTACTGGGGGCCTGGCTCACGCCCCAGGCATGTGCCCTGACTGGGAATAGAACTGGTGACCCTTTGCTTCACAGGCCAGCGCTCAATCCACTGAACTACACCAGCCAGGGCAGGAATGCTCTTTAAAATGTGGTATGTAACCAGCCAAGTTACCTGCTGGGAACTAAAGAAGACTAAATACATGGCAGTTAAAACATATATTTAGGTGACTTTTTGAGAGAGAGAAACATCAATATTTTGTTCCACTTATTTATACATTCGTTGGTTGTTTCTTTTACACACCCTGAGCGAGGATGGAACCCACAACCGTGGTGTATCCAGACGACGCTTTAACCAACTGAGGTACCCAGCCAGGGCTGAACGTATGTTTAATACAAAATTTTCCCAATAGGAAATGAGTGAATGAAAAACTAACAGACAAACTGAACCAACTTTCAAAGAATAATCAACAACTAATCCATTTTATGAAATATATATACGTACATATAACACAACACCTATTTTTTCAAATCAGGAGCACTTCAGAGGGAGTATCTAGCTGGCGCTACTGAGCATGTTTTATGTTTTAAAATACCATTTTAGAAGGACATTGGCCAGTGTTCAGTTTGGATTTTTCTTCCTTTCTTTTTTTTTTTTACAAAGTAGCCAGTGAGCATGCGTTTCTGGAGCCTTGCTGAGGCGGGGCAGAGGTGCGGCAGGAATGTGAAGGATGCAGGAAAAATGGAACGTTAACTTGAGCCGTGAAGAAATTGCCACCAGCAGGCCTGAAACAATTAGAGTGCAATTCACCGCCCAAGGGCTTGTGACTGCCAGGTTTTTCGACAGGACACAAAGCAAAGAGGAGAGAGGGAAGAAAAAAAAAAACAGTTACGAACGCCAGAGGGGAATTTTTAAAAATTTTTCATCTTATGTGATAGAGATCGCCAATGGACACAGAAGTAAAACTCTCACTTTGTCCCTGCCCACTCTTTTTTTCCCCTAAAGTATTTCAAAGCACAGGCAGGACGGAAGGAACAAGGGAGCTATTATCTGGAAGGCTGACAGGAAGCGGGGCCAGGGTTCAGCGGGTGGGGACCCGTGAGCCAAGGAATGTTATTTTGTGGGGAGGTGGAGATTTCGTCAATGAGGGTCGAAGTTGCTAAATGAGTCTGGTTCATTTCGACTCTCTCTCCCCACCGGGCCCCACTCAGCTTCCCGTCCCCCGGGCAGAGGGCGGGGGTGGGGTTGGGGGGGAAATGGCGGGGGGTGGGGGGGTGGGCATCCAATACAAGAGGTATCCTGGTTGAAGTGACTGAGTTCAGTGGCGGCTGACCCATGGCCATTCCTGGCCCAAGAACAGGTGAGGGAAGAAAATCATGAGATTCTTTGGGGCACGTGGAAATCTCAGGTGCCCCCCCCCCTTACTGCTAGCGTCCTAGGGCTGGCCATTGTCACAAATCGCCATAAACAGTTTAACAACATGAGAATTTTTTTTCTTGCCTCCCAGAGGCCAGAAGTCTGAAGCCAAGGTCAGCAGGGCCGTGGCCCCTCCGGAGGTGGTAGGGGACAAGCTGTCCCCTGCCCCTTTCTCCAGGTGTGGTGGCTGCTGGCATTCCTGGGTTGGGGGCCGCGTCCCCCCCATCTCCTCCACCTCTGTGGTCACACCCAGCGCTCCCACCTTCCATCTGGGCCCCGGCTCCTTCTGCCCCTCTCCTACAAGATGCCACTGCAAGGCCCCTTTAGGACCCTCCCTGGTGAATGAAGGGTGAGCTCTTCCTCTCAAACTGCCGAATCCAATCCCACAAGCCAAGAGTGACAGTTCCGGGCTCAGGAGTGAAGACCTGTTATCTTTGGGGACCGGAGGGAGCCTGCGGCCTGCAGACACCCAGATGGAAACCGGGCCAGGTGCTCCGAGGCACCTCGGTAGGGAGAGCTGCGGGTAAAGCCCCAAAGGTCAGGCTGCTTGCTCATTTTAAGCTGCTGCAGAGCTGGCTGGTTATCTGCTTCCCCCCAGGGTGACCGGGGAAAGGCTTGTCGTGCCCTGAGTTCATAAAGATAGGAGAGTGACAAGGACAGAGAGTGAAAGAAAGGGACTTTACGACTGCAATTAGCAGGATCCCCATGAAGTTAGGGATCCTTTTGCTGACTAAATTGCAGTACAAACATGTACAAACAAATGCACAGCCTGAGTCCCCTACATCACGCGGTGGGGTGGGGGGACTTGTGAAAACCAACAGGAGCCACTTCGAGCAGCAGAAACATATTTCCACCTGCAAGAACCCGGCGACTTCTCCAACACACAGCTTTTCCCGAGCGCAGGCCGAAACTTCCAGGGCTTCCGTCTGATATCACTTGTGGTTGCAGAATGCCCTTGCAGCTCCATGCACTGACACAAAAAAATAATAAAGATAGTTCTATGAGAGTCTTGGCCAAGGTAGATGAATGCGCACTTCTGACCGGCTCTGTCGGGACCGTGGAATACAGTGAGCCGGCCAGCAGAGCCTGAGGATGGTGGGCTCTCAGTAAAAGTTATTTCTTCCCTTCCTTTTCACCCCACAAACTGAGCACGGCCACACACACCCGGGAGACAGGACCGTCTGTGTGTCCTGAGAGCTCAAATAATTCAGGGGCTGCAGCAAGGAGGGGCCGAGACCCCCTGCTTCTTGGCGGCCTGCTGATTTGAATTCAGGAAATTCCTCGCCTGGCCGCAGGCCAAAATATGTGGTTCGGTGGATCTATTGGCCTGAACTTCAAGGAATGTAGGAGTGTTTGGGCAGCAGCAGAAATATCAGGAAGTAGCAGAGGGCCACTCTCTGAAAGGTGGTACAGTTTTGACTACAAGAAACAAATTCCTTCTGGGCACATAAGCAAAGTTTCTACAGCCTTAGTTGATTGTGATCATTCTTTCTTAAAAAATATAATTCTATTAATTTATTTTTGGAGAGAGTGGGGCAGGAAGGAGAAAGAGACGGAGAGAAACATCCATGCGTGGTTGCCTCTCGCGCGCCCCCTACTGGGAACCTGGCCTGCAACCCAGGCATGTGCCCTGACTGGGAATCAAACCTACGACCTTTCGCTTTGCAGGCCAGTATTCAATCTACTGAGCCATGCCAACCCAGGACCGAGTGTGATAATTGTTCACTTTTGCATAATTATACACTGCAGGAAGGGCCACAGCAAATAGGCAAATATCCCATGACTGAATTCAAAAAATAATAATTAAATGTTATTTTGGGATTATTTGAGATTTACCGGGAAGTTGCCAAGGAAATAGAGGGTTTGTACACCCTTTACCAGTTTCTCCGAGTGGAATGTTAACACCTTTCACAGCTCCGGTGTTTTGGTCGAAACTGAGAAAGCAGCATGACTACCTTGCGACTAATTAAACTCGCAACCTCACGTGGGGTTGCCCACTTTGGGTCCCGGGACACAGGGGCATCCAGCTGTCTTGTGTCCTCAGCCTCTTGGTCCTGCCTGGGAGCTGCTGTGCCTTGCTTTGCTCTTCGTGACCTGGACCGTTTCGAAGAGGACTGGCCAGGTCGTTTGCAGAACGGAGCCCCACTCGGGCTTGCCTGGCTCTTTTCTCAGGACTGGACTTGGCCATGGGTTTGAGGGATGAATGGGCAGACGCGGTGTTGGCGCCTCAGCGTGCCACGTGGGAGGCAGTTCCCACGCACGCGGTCTGTGGGTGATGAGGGATGGACACGTTGGTCACAGGGGGAGGGGGGGCGTGCGGCCAGGCCCTTCCCCTGCAGGTTACTGGGGAGGCGTTCCCTCTCCTGATTGGCTCTTTTCACCCTGTGCCTTTCACGTGCGGCCAGGCCCCTCCCACTGCAGTTTACAGGGTAGGCGTTCCCTCTCCTGATTGGCTCTTTTCGCCTGGTGCCTTTCACGAAGCGCAGGCGTTGTGCGGGCAATCACCTGGATTCAATGATACCAACCACATCCCTAACTGGGCAGCGTATCACTGAGACCAAATAATGATGCTGATGCCAGAGTCACAGTGTGGAGTCAGTCTATTTAAAGCAGAGAAACAAAGGAGAAGCAGGGCAGGAGGAAAGGGGAGATGGATCCCTTCAGCCCAGGATGCCAGCTGGGGGAAGGGGTCTCTGTGGTGCAGGCTTGTGTAGTATAACATGCATGTCCCCTCGCTGTCTGTCTGTCCCTGTGTCTGCCCCAGTCTCTCTGCCTTCTCTGAAGGCTGCAGTGTCTACATCTTTGGGACGCGTGTCTGCAGTCCTTCTGAGACATGCGCTCCAGTGAGAGTCAGATTGCTATTTCTGCAGTGGGCGCCACCGCGCCAGCGTCTGGTTCGGTCCCCTGCCGGCCCGCCGGCGTTGCAACCATAAGCCCAGCCCCTCAGGGTGAGTGTGGGCTTCCTATCCCCTTCCCACGGCCACCCGAGGACCGGCGAAGCAGTCATTCCAAAAACCACCCCAGTCTGGCATTGACGGGCAGCTCTCGTTTTCAGGAGATGTGTGCCATGGCTTAGCTGTGCCTCATGTCACTGACTGCGGCCACCAAGCGCAGAGCCGCCCCAGAACTGACCCTCATGGCGTTACCCTAGGGGTACAGTGTGCTGCAGAAGTGAAAAAGCTGTGAGCCAAGTTCAAAGTCTGGACCATGTATATACACGTACACCCTAGTCACTTCCCTCCTCCTGGTACCACGTCGCCTTCCTGGAACGTACAGTTCCAGTCCCACGGCATCCCATATTCTGCCTCCAGCTTCTGCAAACTGGACGCCCCCTTGTCGCCTCAAGACCCAGGGGAGGGGGGCAGGAAGGCGCATTTCCTAGGTCTGACTCACTGAGGACAGAGATGTGAATCTCAGGCCCCCCCCTGGGGGAAGTGCTTACGGAGTCCGGGGCCTGGCCAGCCACCCCGTGACCGTGGGCAGGTTTCCACCCCCTCTTGCCCTGCCTCACACGTAAACGGGACACGAAACCGTGAGCCACTGGGTGGCGGTGAGATTACGCAAGACGAGAGGCCCCAGGCCCTGCAGTGAGAAGAGTCTAGTCAGCCCAGATTCCTTCCTCCTCTCGGAGTTCACTCCGCCCTCTCCTTCCCACGCTGGGTCTTGCCTCCCCTCTGCCCAGACAGGGAAGACTTAGCTCCCAGCACTCGCTGTCTGAAGCTGCCCAGCCAAAGTTACCCTCTCCAGCAGGGTGCCTCAGTGCCTGAATTCCTGCTGTGTCTCGGCGGGAAGGGCAGGGCTCCTTCAGAATCTGCCATGGCAGGTGAGCTCAAGGCCAAAAACAGCCCCGAATCAGGCCTCTGGGGCTCTTCTAAGCCTGGGTCCAAAAGCTATTCATCGTGGGGAACATCTGCTACTCTATTCCCTGGGGCGGTGGGCATGGCAAGGGGGTCAAGGCCAAAATAGGAGGCACGGAGACGTTTCCCCTTCGGAAGCTTTGTGCACGACTCTGGGCACATTGATCTGTTCTGAGGGGTCACTCGAAGCCCACCTCTGTGGTCTCCCTGTCCTGGTCACTCTCCGCCCCTACTGGCTTTCCCTGGAAACTTCCAAATGAACCTTCCCTAGCAATGCCCACATCCGGTTCTGATGGGCGGGGGCCAGCGGGCCACGTGAAGCCGCACTGAGGACGATTTCAAGTCTTTCTCTGCATCTTGTCCCTTTGATCCGCCTGATGAACTTCAAAACGGCCCTCGTTATAAACAATAATAGGGTGATGTCTTTCAACACGTAAATGTCAGGGGGCCGTTTCTTTCTCCGAAGAAATGTGGAATGACTCATGCTCTCGTGCATGTCAGAAAAAGCACAAAACGTGCCTTTACATTCACGTCAATAAAAACGCCTTCCTCGACTTAATTTAACTCATCATTGAACTGCCCTTCGTAACGAAGGTCATGCTCGCCCGTTCATTTGCAGCTTCATTCTCTTGCTCCTTAAATATTTATTTGTTTATTTATTTTTCTCCTCGCCTGAGAAAAATGCTCACTGATTGTAGAGAGAGGGAGAAATAAACATTGATAGGTTAGCTCCCACACAAACCCCAGTGGCCCATTGAATACACAACCTGGGTATGTGTCGGGACCAGGAATCGAAGCCGTGGCCTTTCGGTTTATGGGACGATGTTCCAACCAACTTAGCCACAGCGACCAAGTGGAATCAGCTCACATGATGTACCACAGATACGCCTCAGAGCAAACCTTTACGGAACAGTGGGCTGGGCCGTGATGAAAACCAAATCTCTGTCCGGCACACCCAGGTTAGCCTGCCACTCGAGCCTTAGTTCTCCAACGGGTGACTCGCTGGCATTCGGAGAGAAAGCACTAGAAATGGGGCGGAGTGAGGAGGGTCATTGGGGATGACGGGGGCCCATTGCAGGGGACTCGATGACTCGCCCGGGCCGAGCCCTGGCCTCTCTCCCCGCCGTCTCCACCCAGTGCACTTTCTTTAAAGTTTCCTCCGAGACCATTGTCAGGACAGGCTCTCTTTCTCGACACAACCCCCTTGTTTGTCTCCCCCAGCCCTTATCTGGCTGCTTCCTCTTCCACGCGCTTCCCTTTCCTGCCCGCATCCTGGCTCCTGTCCCAAGCAAGGCCCAGGCATTGCTCGCTGACCCGGCTTCCGACTCGGAAGGATGTTACTCATCGCTCCCACCTTCCCGCTACCACCCCCGGCTTGTCCTGTGCCTTGGGAACTCTCTTTGGCTCAGCTGGCTGTGGATCAATTTGTCAGCCTCCTTCTAAAAAAACGCTTTCAGGATTTTATGTATGTATGTATGTATTTATTTATTATTATTTTCATTAAAAAAGGTAGTATTTATTTATTTGTAGAGAGAGAGGAAGGGAAGGAGAAAGAGAAGGAAAGAAACATCAATGTGTGGTTGGCTCTTGTGTGGCCCCTACTGGGAACTGGTCAGCAACCCAGGCGTGTGTCCTGATGAGGAGTCAAACTGGCGACCCTTTGGTTCCTGGGCCAGTGCTCAACCATCAAGCCACAGCAGCCAGGGCTATTTATTTATTTTTAGAGAGGGGAAGGCAGGGAGAAAGAAAGGGAGAGAAACATCCATGTGTGGTTGCCTCTCGCACGCCCCCTACTGGGGAACTGGCCAGCAACCCCGGCTTGTGCCCTGACTGGGAATCGAACTGGCCACCCCTCGATTCAAAAGGTGGCACTCAATCTACTGCGCCACACCAGCCAGAGTGTGCCAGCCTCTATTTTGAAGGAAGGCTCCCCCAACTTAAGTATGGCCAGGGAGTTCCCCCCCCCTTTTCTTTCAGCCTGATATACAAATACTACTCCGAGTCAGAGACTCTTGGCGCCCACCCCAGGCATCGAGAACCAGAATCTACTTTTCCATGAGCCCCTCGGGGGGAATGCCCAGCCGAGTCGATGAATTCTGTCGTCAGGTCGAACATTATTGAAATGCCTCTCTAGTCTAGACAAAGGACAGTTTAATTTTAAATGATACTCAGCCCCTACATCTTTCCACGCTCCTTCCCTGTGGATGACTCACCTGTTTCCTGGGTGCTGGCCCTGCTGTGGCCTTCACATGGGCTGCAGGGCATGTCCGAGGCTCTGGCCCTGAGCTCCAGCCTTACTGTCCAGACGTCTCAATGGCAGGGCACCTAACCCGCCCCCCCCCCCCCGGCTGGTGTATCTGACCACGTGGTTATGGCAGGCAAACTGCGGGCCGTGCCTGTGTGCGCTTCACCGCGTGTTGCCCTTGGACTGGGTCACGAAAAAGTTTCTGTCCTCTCAGCTTTATTTCCCACCCTAATTTCAAGTTCCCCTCCTACTGGTGCCACAGTTGAGACATCTATTCTTGTTTTTAATTCTTAAAAACCGATTTGAGCGAGAGAGAAAGAGAGAGAGAGAGAGAGTAACATGGATGTGTGTTGTTCTACTCACCGATGCGTTCATTGGTTGATTCTTTATGTGCCCTGCCCTGGGGATCGAACCCCCGCCCTTGGTGTGTATCAGGGTGGTGCTGGAACCAACCGACCTACCGGGCCAGGGCTCAGGGCTCAAGAGATCGAGCCTGGTATCCGTCCTTCTGCAGCTTTGCTTCGAGGCCCATCTGCAGCTGCGTCAGGTCCGCAGATTCCACCGAGGACGCGCGTTGGTAGCCCAGGCGTAGAAAGCTGGGCTCCTAGCCGCGCAGAGCGTGCAGACCAGCCAGGGAGGTGAGGATGTGCACCCTGGACCTAAAGCATGAAACGCAGACACTTGGGCGTCGGTCGGCCACCCCAACCCTCGGCCTTCGGGCGGACGGACAGGTGCTCGCTTTTCACGTTGGTTTCAAAGCGCGTTCCACGCGCTGCGCTCCAGAAGCAACCTCGGCTTTCCCGGAGCGCAGGCCAGAGGAGCCGCGCTGTCTGAAGCAGATGGCGGGACCCGCGCTTTCTAAAGATCAAGGCTCGGACAGCAGATTCCTGCAAAAGCGGGCAGGCCTTGGACCGGGGCGGCCTGCCCCGGACTGCAGCGGAGCAGCTGCGGGGCTCCCTACGTGCGGGGGCGGGCGCCTTTGAAGTGGTGGCCCCCGCGGCCTTTTGTGCCGGGCTCTGCTTCCCAGCTGGCCGCGCGAGCCTGTCTGCCGGCCCCGGGGGCGGACGGGAAGCCCGGGCTCCGGGTCTGCAGGAAGCAGGGGCCGCTCTGCGCGCGCGCGCTGCGCCTCGGAGCTCCAAGCTGCAAAGCCGGGGCCCCAAGGTGGGGGAGCCGCCGGAGCCGGGGGTGGGGGCGACGCACCCTAAGGCTTTGCGTTTGTCTTTAACGATGAAAGACGGGGGAAAACTCTGGGGACCGCTTACCTTTAGCTGATGGGAGGAAAACTTGCAAAGGGGCCGGTTTACTGGGGAGAGAGATTGAAGGCGATCCGCTTCACGGTGGCCAATGGGCCTACTAGGTTTATTGATGATGAAAAACTGAATAGTTTTTCTCTTTTTAAAGATATTTTATTTATTTTTAGAGAGGGGGGAAGAGAAGGAGAAAGGGAGAGAAACATCGACGTGTGGTTGTCTCTCAGGCGCCCCCTACTGGGGACCTGGCCCGAAACCCAGGCATGTGCCCTGACTGGGAATCCAACCCATGACCCTTTGCTTCACAGGCCCGTGCTCAATCCACTGAGCCACACCAGCCAGGGCTTTTTAAATAAAGCATTGGTTACTCAAGCCCTAACCTGGAGGTGGCTCTTTTATTGCCAACCTCAACCAGCTTTTACTCCTTTTAAGCTTCACGCCATATATTTTTCTCATCATGAGTACTGATATAATTTGGAAACTTTTAGTTTTTTTATGCCTTCTAGGCATAAAGTATCAAGGACGATTTTCTGTGCAGAATGGACTATGCGGAACAATTATAGTCGTTAAGGAAATCTGAATAAACGTCAATAACATTTTTTTTCCTAAACAGAATCACTCTTGAAATGTCATTGAGAAAGTTAAGAATGTCACCCTATGAGGTGGGGCCGAGTGAAAAATGGAACAGAGCTGAACCGAGGGCGCAATTGTGTGTGTGCGTGTCCATCTGGTTAGGCCAACTAGTGGCCTCTTTCTTTAAGATTTTGTTGTTGTTGTTGTTGATTTCAAGTGAAAATCCCGCTTTTGTGGGATCGTTTCCTGGAGGGAGAGGGGCCGTTAAAAAAGCACCATTTAAAACTCGAGCATGCCAGTCACGGTTTACAAACGCGTTCTGGCGCCTGTCACGCTTCACACTGGGGATGTCCGAGTCCGGATCCGAAACGACCTGGCGCGCGCGAGGCCGGCGCTTCGGGAAGGTCCGTCTGCGGGGCTGTGGACTCTGGAGGGGGAGGCCCCTGGGGAGACTTGGTGGAACAGGAGGAAGCTGACCCGCCGGCCTCTGGCGCGCCCCCTCCCCCGCCCCCTGCTCCCAGCCAGGCGTCACCCTCGTGAGGCCGCGTGGCGTTGCCGAGGGCGCACAGCCCCCACCGAGCCGGGGCCTTTGCTGCCAGCTCGGGGCCTGGGGCAGGGGGTGGAGAGAGAGGCCCGGAGCACATGACGCCCCCCGCCCGGCCCGCCCAGCGCATGACCCAGGCCCGCCGGCGGGGTCCCGGCAGACTTGGGCCGTGTCCTAGAACACCAGTTATTATGGCCTCCCCGCGCCTCGGGACTTTTTGCTGCCCCACGCGCGACGCCGCCACGCAGCTCATGCTGAGCTTCCAGCCGCGGGCGTTCCACGCGCTGTGCCTGGGCAGCGGGACGGTCCGCCTGGTGCTCGGCCTCCTGCAGCTGCTGTCGCGGCGCCGGCGCGCCTTTCCCGGGGCGCCCTCCGCATCCCCGCCCGTTTCGGCCCGCGCCCCGGCGTCCACCCGAATCCTGCGCATCGCCACCGCCTGCGACGTGCTAGGCTGCCTGGGTAAGGAAGGGCGCATGGCCGGTGCACAGTGAGGGGCGCCCGCCCGTGGTTGGAGACCTGCCAAGACCTGCACCAGGAGGCGCGGCTCGCGGGTGGGGATCTTGGTGGGTGGGTGCGGGCGCGCGGCCCGCGGGTGGGCAAGGCGTCTGGGCGCTGGCAGAGCTGAGAAGGGAGCGCCGGCTTCCCAGGGGCCGGACTGGAGGTCGAGAAAGCAGAGCCAGCGAAACAAAAGGTCGATAAAAGTCACGGCCACGGCCCCTTTGTTTCTGAAAAACCAGTTTACGGCGCTGGTTATCGGGAGTTTACTAGAGAAACTTTGGGGCGGTTCAGCCAAACCCAGACAGTGGAATGGGTGCGTCATTATCCCAGCACGGAGAAACCAAGCGTTCATGGTGTACGATGTGCTTTTTCCTGTCCAAGGTGTGGGTTTCAGAGGCTCTGGGGCAGGTGAGGGACAAATTCTGCCTGCAGTCTCCTCCCTATGGACCGTGAACTGGGAATGGTCTTACATTTTTAAAAAATATTTTATTTATTTATCTTTAGAGGGGAAGGGAAGGAGAGAAGGAGAGAAACATCGATGTATGATTGCCTTTTGTGCGTCCCCTGCTGGGAACTGGCCTGAACCCAGGCATGTGCCCCGACTGGGAACCCAACTGCGAAACTCTGGTTCACAGACCCGCGCTCAATCCACTGAGCTACACCAGCCAGGGATAAATGCTTTTTTAAAAAAAGTAATAAAAGTTAATACTATTTCTTGGCATGTAAATATGCCCTGAAATTCAGGTGCCCGGGGCCATAAGTGAACTTCCATGGGGACGCACCCGGTGGGCGTTGCCCTGGTAGCCCTACTAGGGCGGAGGTCAAGGTTGACAGGAAGTGCGGCCCATAGACCCTAAGACATTTACTGACCGGCCCTTCCAGAAGCGCTACCAATGCCAATTTCACTGTGGCGTGGCTTCTTTTCAACAGGGCACTTGTTACAGACAGCAAGTAGGTGTTACCGGCTGTTCTAACGTCTGTTCTTGGAAAATTTCCAGCGGATATAAACGTGGGGGTGCCGTAGAATGAACCCCCCATCCCGCTCTCCATTGCGTTGATCTGGAGCAAATCCCAGAATTTCTATCACTACATTCATACAAACCTCCGCATACCGTTCTAGACCATAAGATTCAACAAACAGAGACAATATGAATATCGTTATCATCTTAAAATAACCAAAAGCAATTCCTTAATATCATCGGTGCACATTCCGTGGTCTTATAAATGCTGGGATTTTTTTTTAGTTGTCTTATAAATGTAATTTTACAGCGGGCTTGTTGGAATCAGGATCCATATACTTACTTGTCCACCATTTGCAATTTGGCTGATAGATCCTGACCATTTTGGCATTGTATTTTTCAGTAATGTTTAGTCTTAAAAAAAAAAAAAAGAGTATGTATTTATTTTTAGAGAGAGGGGAAGAGAGGGATGGAGAGAGATGTTGATGTGAGGGCAAAACATCAATCAGTTGCTTCTTGTACACTCACCCATCAGGAACTGAACCTGTACCCCAGGCACATGCCCTGACCAGGAATGGAACTGGTGGTCTTTTGCTTTGCGGGACGACACCAACCAACTGAGCTCTACCAGTCAGGGCAGTAATGTTTATGTTAAACATTTTTTTAATTGATTGATTGATTTGAGAGAGAGAGGAAGCTGGAGACAGAGAAACGCAGATTTGCGTTCCACTCACTTTGACATTCATTGGCTGAGTCTGACAGACTCGAACTCACAGCCTTGGCACAGTGAGATGGTGCTCTAACCTAGTGAGCTACACGGCCACAGCTAGCAATGTTTGCTCTCGAAGCCGTGGACAGTGTTTGAACTGGCCCCCACCTCCAGGACCTGCGGGGGTGGTCACAGCCTTTTCCGCACCTTGAAGAGGCATCTGGGCACAGGTGTGCGCGCGCCCCAGGGCCCAGTTCTCCATTCTTGCGCACGTGATGGGAGACACTCAAGAACTGTGCCTGCAAGTCAACGCTATGCAACACTCGTCAGTTTCTGCCACCTGACCGAGCATGACAGGAAGCAATAGTGACTTCCTATTACAGCCGCTTTGGTGCAGGGATGACATCCAGAATTGGTTTTCTGCCCCAGTTCCACTCAGTCGCTTTGGAAAACTTTTGTTAATAGCGATTTAATTCCTGTACTTTGATTCTGTAGAAATAAAGATGCACTCAAAGTTCTTTTGAGGGCCGGTGAAGTAATATCTGCATATTCTTTCATCTCCCGAAAGAATATTTGCATATTCCTTCACCTTCCAGAAGGGAGGTGGATAACGTGGGTGAATGAGCAGAGGCGGAAGTCACAAAAGCTGGGTGACCGGAAGCTGTCACAGAAAAATCAGCAATGTGGATGGATGCCTGTCAGGGCATCCACTGGGCGCCAGGGGGCGCTACATGCCGAAAGCACTCTCTTCTTTCTATAGAACTAAAGCGTTGGTTTTCCCAGGAGTGTGTTAAGGAGAAGATCCATGGCCCTTTGGTGTTTGTAGTTGTGTAGCTCATGCTTAGTGGTGTGTCCTGCAGTGTGTTTTTAGTGCATTACACGGTATAAGGGCACGAGTGTATCACACAGTCTACTAGTGTTCGCTAGTCCGTGGTGTGTACCTGTGTGCCGAGTGACAGATTCCTTTCAGTAGACTCTCACCTAGTGCACGCCCGAAACCAGGTATTGTAACCACTGGATGTGTGAACACATAGTATTGTACCTACCGTAGGCTTTAGGACAAGTATTGCAGCTAGCGCCTGCTTTAACACAAAGAATTGTAGCTACGGTATGCTTTAATACAAACAATTGTAGCTAGCGCCTGCTTTAACAGAAACAAGTGTAGCTAGCTGCTTTAATACAAAGTATCGTAGCTAGCGCTTGCTTTAATACAAAGAATCGTAGGTACAGCATGCTTTAACATAAAGAATTATAGCTAGTGTATACTTCAACAGAAAATATTGTAGCTAGTGTATACTTTAGCACAATTATTACGCCTAGTGTATACTCTAACACAAGGATTATACTAGTTTATACTTTAACCCAAAGTACTGTAGGTAGTGTGTGCTGAAATACAAGTGCTGTGTTACTTAACCAAGAACCACGTTCTGTACTTTAAGGGGGTACAGTGTTTTGAGGACAATTACACATCTGGGTCTAATAGAAAGAAAAAAAAACCCTCACAAATAATCAGTATCAGAAAAAAATTTTCAACCACTACTTTGTGAAAATCTTAAATGTGTTTTTTAAAAGAATGAATCAAGTATCTTTTTCAACTTCAAAAGGGCACTTTTTCCATCATTCTTTCATGTATGAATGAGACCCAGTTAATGTGGCCCTGGCTGGTTGGCTCGGTGGGGGCGTCACGCCGTACACCAAAAGGCTGTGGGTTCGATTCCCGGTCAGAGCCTTTACTTGGCTCTCGGGTTCAGTCACTGGTCAGTGCACAAGTGGGAGGGAACCGACCAAACTTTCTCTCTCACACTGACGTTTCTCTCTTTCTCTCCAACTGCTTCTGTCGCTCTCTCTCTAAAATCAGTGAACATATTCTCAGTGGGGAGTAAAAGCACCACGCTAACATGGCCACTGAAAGTGTCGCTGAGAGGTACTGATTGTTATTTACATAATCACTTCTTAATGCCAAGGAAACACAAAATATTGGTCACGGTTATGGCTGGTGACGGCTTTACTGGAAATCCCAGTACCGGGCATGGCTTTGCCAGGACAGCGGTCATTTTCTGAATAACTTGCCCCTATTTTTCTCTTTCTGTAAACAGAACAGCAAGTGGGTTGCTTCTCTGCCTTCCTCCCTTCTTTCTGTCTCTCTAGTAATCAATCAGTTAATTAATCAATGCATCTATGCATCCATGTATCTTTTTTTTTTTACTAACAAGTCAGCTTTAGATGTGAATTAGGACGAGACACAAAGGAATTCCCCCGCATCCAATTCTCGCTCAGGTATCGTGGTACGGTCTGCCGTGTGGCTAGGACTCCCGGATTTTGTGGAAAACGTCTCCAGAGAAAACGGGACAGACATTTGGCCAGCCGCCTTCTGCGTGGGGAGCGCGGTGAGTGAGCCCCCCTTGGTTCCTCCGTCCCCCCTCCCCGTGCGCCTGGCGGGCTCCTCCAAGAGGGGATCCCCCGAACCCCCATTGCAACCACCAACCCCAAGTGAACCACTGGAGTTTGTTAGAAACCCAAATCCGAGACCCAGCTGCCTCTGCAGAACTGAGGAGCCCCGGGGAGGGGCCTGGGGGCGCAGTGCGGTTTCTCCCTCCCCCACTGTGCAGTGCGTACCTTAGGTCCAGCCACCGTCAGAAGCAACTGCCCCCCCCCCCAAAAAAGGATTGATTTATGGGGTGTATTATGCCGTGTGGAACACGCCCCCGGCGCGTGTGCGTCAGGACAGACCCGGAGGCAGGTTGCATCCCGGTGCTTCCAACCTAGCACCTCGCCTTCCCCTGCAAGACGCTTCTGAGTCCTTCCCGCCCCCACACCTTCGTTCTCTGCAAACGAGCTTCCTTTTCAAAGACGCTCTGAGCCCCGCACCACGCGAACCGCCCACCTGACACCTTGCTCTGCCGTGCCTTGCACCGGACAGGACGGCGCAGTGGGCTGAGCCTGCGCGTGTCGCCGCCACTGGCAGCCCATTTGCGCACTGTCCACGTGGGTGCGGGGCTGTCCCCCGTGGCTCCCTGACCTCCGAGGGGAGGGCCGCCCGCAGCGCTTTGGTGACCTCGGGACACCCTGCAGCCCAGGCCCCGCAGCTCTGACGCCGCCGTCCGTGCCCACAGGTGTGGATCCAGGTGCTGTACAGCGCCTGCTTCTGGTGGCTGTTCTGCTACGCGGTGGACGCCTACCTGGTGATCCGGAGGTCATCGGGGCTGAGGTACGCACGCGCCGGCACGGCCTGCTGCCCGGGCTGGCGCCCTGCTCTGTGGGCCCCGGACACCCCGGGACCCTGCCCGCGGGCCCCTGACCCCAGCGCGGCCGCTGCTGTTTAGAAAAGGCCAAAGGCAGAGTGCGAAAAACGCAGGCCTTAAAACCCTGAAAACACACGGTTCAGTACAGGGCAGGTTTGCAGCTGGACAAAGACGGACAAGGAATGGGCATGAGGATAGCAAAACTGGGGTGCAATCTGAAGGCTCGAGGAAAACGGTGTTTATGCCCAGTGCGGACCCCGAGAATGCCGGGGTGCAGGGGCTGCTTGGGGCGGGGCCTCACAGTGGGTAGCGCCCCCCCCTTGCCCCCCATCTGTGGTTTGAGGCCCTGTGCGCTCCCTGCTGCAGATTCCATAATTTTAGGGGCTGCGGGGCTCTCCGTGGTGAAACCACGCCCACCTCAGGAGGGTGCGGTGGAGGAGGGAACATGCTGATGGGGTCAATGGTCAATAGTCGATAATGACTCTGCGCCTGTCACGCAGCAGGCTCTGGGCAGCCGGCAGCCGTGACTGTGGCTGGGGCCCTTGAGCAATGAATGGTGAGGAACCACAACCGTGCACAACCTAAGTGACAAATGGGAGCAGGAGGGCGGGGTGGGGCCCGTGTCCTGGGCGTGGCTGCAGGTCCTGGATGCTTTTGCCCCTCACCAAGTTCACGATCCATTTCAATCCCCTTGGATGGGCCCTGCTTGCTTTTTGAAAAAACAGCTTGGTAAAGTCCAGCCATTTAAAGGTCTAAGATCCATTGCCTTTTCCTGCATGCACAGAATGAGAATATACTCCCCCTTCTCCTGCTCCTCAGCCGGTGCCCACTACTAATCTGCTCTCTATCTCCAGGTTTGCCTGTTCTGGACGTTTCCTAGAAACAGAATCCAGCTTCTTAAACTTAGCCTCAGGCTTCCGAGGTTCACCCCTGGTGTAGCACCTGTCAGTACTCCATTCCTCTTCATTGCCGAATAATATTCCACCAAAGGGAATACAGCATTTTCCCCATTTGTCAACTGACGGGCATTTAGGATGTTTCCATTATTGGCTATTTGGAGCGATATGGAAACTAGCATTTGTAACATTTGTAACCGAGAGTTTTCCTCACAGACTCAGGGCTGTAGAGTGAGGAGGGGAATTCCCCGTCACACAGTAACTATGTATCACCTTGTAACGTGTTGCCAAACTGCTTTCCAAGGAGCTGCCGAGTTTCACATTCTCATCAGCAATGCATGCAGGCGCCACTTTCTCCACACCTGTGCTAACAACACTTGTTACTTTCTGGGCATTCGCTTGGCTGGGACCCTTTCCAGCCATCCTGGTAGATGGGAAGTGGCGCCTCACTGTGGCTTTGATTTCTCCGGTGGCTGATGACGCTGAGGTCTGCTCACGCCGCCATGAGCCTCAGAAGGCCTCCTCGGGGAAATGTCTGTGCTACCCCTCTGCCCACTTTCGATCGGGCCATTGGTCTTTTTATTATTGAGTCGTAGAACTACTTTATATATCCCAGACTCCAGTGCCTTACCACACAGGTGATTCACCAGTATTTTCTCCCACTCGGTGAGGTGTCTTTCTGCTTACTTGGTGGCATCCTTTGAAGCACAAAGGGTTTTAATTTTGATAAGATCCCATTTTGTTCTGTTTCTTGTAATTTTGCCATCATCCAAGAAACCCAAGGTCACAGAGATTGATACGTATGTTTCCATCAAAGAGTTTGATGGTCGGAGCACTTGGAATGAGGTCTGCGATCCATTTTGAATCAATTTTTGTCTGTCGGTGAGGGAACGTTCACCTTCACTCTTTTTTGTACTCTGTTTAATCTTTTTTAATGTAGAGATCCAGTTGTCTGAGCGCAGTTTTGTTGAATTCGCTTTTAAGATCAACACAGTAATCACGTACAGACATGGTCAGGCTATAGAACACACCGGGCAGTCTTAGTAGGCCTTGCTCTAAGGTCACTGTTCTTCCTTATGTATGTGACATCAGTAAGGTGGTCTCACTGGTCTGAAGTTCAAGGCTTACTTTGTTTTTGTGGTTGTTCTTCCAACCCTTTTACTTTAATCCTCAAGCTGTTAGACATCTGTGTAGAATCTCCGTCTCTCTGCTTGTAAAAAATTCTCTAGGGAAGATCATTAAAGGTAACTAAGCAGATGTATCAGAGGGGATTAGTTTTTACTACAGAAAATAATCATGATTTAAACAAGACTGGAGTTTATCATGCTAAAAGAGGCCACAGGTAAGCAGTCCAGGCCTCATGATGGACATCAGGGACCCAAGCTCCTTCTACCTTCCTGTTCCACCATCCAATTACATGACTTCCAGCCTCAACCCCTCATGGCCCAAGATAGCTGCTGAAGCTCCAGCCACCACATCTGCATTCCAGGCAACAGGAAGTGGGAAGCGAGCAATGCGAAAGGGACCTCCCTTTAAGCAGTCTCCCTGGGAGTTTCACACGGTTCCACTTTTTACATCATTGACCAGAACTTAGCGTCATGGCCACGCTTAGCTGCCAGAGGAGGCGAGAGCAGTTGGTTAGCCAAGCACGCTCAGCATGCCATCCAGGTTCCATTACTAAGAGAAGAAGGGAGACAGACTGTTTGTGGGTGGGCAGCTAGCAGCCTGCGAGGTCCTTGTCCCCGAAGCCCAGTGAGACGGTGTGTCTTTGTCTGGTAGCCTTCTCACTCCATTTAGTAGGGTCAGAGCTCTGACACACCAGAGAGCTGCAGACCAGCACATGGACTGCAGCCTTTGAGCGCTGAAAGGCAGCTGGAAGACGTGTCTGCTTCCTGCTGTTATCATAGGCAGGGGCACGGCCTCCCCCGACCCCTGGGGGACTGGGGTCACACAGGCATCCTGGCGCTGCTGTCTGGATGTGGAGGCCAGGCCAAGCCTAGAGAAGCCATCTTCTCGCCCAGAAGTGCGTGGAACCCGCCTGGAAGCTCCGTGTGAGGAAGCAGAACCCCGGGGTGGCTTCCAAGGGCTTGCCCGTCAAGCAGGAGGCAAATATCCAAGGATGCAAAATGCAAACCACGGCCATGCCTCCCAAGGGCAGGGTGGAGTCCACCTGCAGTTGGTAATTAGGAGCCCGCAGCTGGCGCGAAGGGGTCCCCGCGGAACTGCAGGGCAGGGGGCCAGGCTTTGCAGGGACGGCTGGATTCCACTCCACATGCCCTTCAGAGCCTTCCACTCCTTCACTGTTTTCTTTGGCAATGGGACTATTAGAAGGATTGTTCCTTATAATCCAAATCCTAAAAAAAGGTCATGGAAAGTTAACATTTAAACTGCTACTTTGGTTCCACGTGTGGGATGTGGAGGTGTAAGAACAGAAAGCACTAGAGCCCTGGCCACGTAGCTCAGTGCGCTAGAGCGCCCTCTCCATACACCAAGGCAGTGAGTTCGATCCCCAGTCGGGGCACATGCAGGCATCCACCAATGGTGCATCAGTGAGTGGAACCACAAACCGGCCCGGCGCCTGGCTCCCTGCCTGGCAGCCCGAGGTCAGGGTCCAGGATGGGGGAGACGGAGGGCTCTGTGCGCAGGTCAGCCCTGGCAGAAAGCCGCCCGTGTCGAAGCTCAGGCCCTAAGTGCCATCTCCGTGTCCCTTCCCTCCCGTCTCCTTGTAGAAGGGCGTCCTTTCTCTCTGATCCCTGATCTCTGCCCGCGTCTCCACGGCCCGCCTTCCCGGTTAGAATCCTGACGGGGCGGGGGCCGCACCCGTGGCCAGCAGCCCGGCCCCCAGCCTGTCGCCCACGGGAGGCGGATGCAAGGCTGCACCGGAACAGTCAAAACGCTCCTCCTGGCCCCACCTGCCGGGCTGGCCGCCCCGACTCCTCTGGGGGAACAGGGTGTGGTGGGTGGGAGTGCGGGGATGCAGGAGAGAGACGGCCCAAGAATGCGAGCTATGCGGGGTGGCTGGGGAGGGGCGGGCCGCACCGGGAGCTCCCTGCTCTGCAGCTGCACCCTGCCACCCACTTCTTCAGAGACCTCCTCGGTGGGGAGCGGGCTTGCAGACACACGGTTACTTAGGTCCAGGGGTGACCTGGGAAGATCGGGGGCGGGAGCCCCGTGCTTTGAGGGAGAGCCAGGTACTTAGGAGGCGCTGACCCGCTCACCCTGGAGAGGCTTATATCTGAGCCGAAGAAGCATGTTGTATATGACCTCGTGTAGGTGAAATGTCACAGCAGGCAAACAAATGCCAGAGACAGAAAGTGGGTTCAGGAGCGGCCAGAGGCTGGGGAGGGGGTGGGGGGATGGGGGTGAGCGCTGCGTGGGTCTGGGGCGTCCTAGGGGGCAGGACCAGGGTTTGGGGCCGGCGTTGGGGCACCCCATCGTGCCCGTGCTGCATACCACGGGGCCGTCCACGTTCCCGTGCCTAGTTTTGCATTCTGTGAATCCCACCACACACAAAAAAAACAACCAAGAATCTGAGCTCTCAGGCTGCCCTCCGACTGTGTCCGCCCCCAGGAGGGAGTCCGCCCCCCCCCCCGGGGGGACGAGCCCCCTCAGCCTCCGCCCCTCTGCTGCCCCCGTAGCATCCTGGTGCTTTACCACATCATTGCCTGGGGACTGGCCGCCCTGCTCTGTGCTGAGGGGCTGCTGATGCTTTACCACCCGTCCCTGTCCAGGTAAGTCCAGGTAAGTCCAGGTGAGCCGGCCTGCTCGCCCGGGCCCTCCCTGGGTGGGGGGTTGTCCGGCCTGGCGGGTCAGGACGGCGTCAGGGGCCGTGGGAGTCCACTGGGCCGCTGAGCCCTAGGGCCTGGCTCCTGTGTGCCTTTCCCTGACTCTGCCTTAGTCCCTGCTGTGCGTGGCTGGCTGCGCACAGTGTGCCTTCCGTTCTCTCTTCCTCTTTGCCGTTTTCCCCTCTGTGTTCGGCCCTTCTCACCGGACAAGCTCCCGCCTTGGTGCCCTGCCTGGGTGCGGCACGGCAGCAGGGACCCATGGACACCGACGATGCTCCGGAACCATCTGTGAAAAGCTGGGTCCCTCTGCCTGCAAAGAGCCAGTGCGGGGATGCTCTCCGGAACCATGAGACCCGCATCCATTCCCATACAAAGCTGGGGGTCCCAGTTGCTGAAAAACAGCACCCGCCTCCCTCCGTGGGTCGGCTGGGCAAGGCAGTCACAGCGCAGAGGAGACGCTGCAAACCAAACGCGTCCGTTCAGTGCCTTGTCCTTGCACGGAGCCCGTGGCGGAGTCCCCCACGCTGGCTGTCCCTTCCTTTCTCTGCCGCTTCCCAGCAGGGAATTGTTGCCTCTCCCCCACAGTTCAGCCCTACAGGTCCCCCCACGGACGAGACAAACAGAAGCAAGACGGGACGCATGCCTTGTCCATGGTCTTGAGCTAGACTCCCGTGTCCTGGGGCAGAGTCAGCAGCCGATGGGCGCCTGTGCGCGCCTTTGGCTTTCATGGTGCTGCCTCGGCTCCCAGCGCCCCCTGGTTCTCCTCCTTCAGGTGCGAGAGGGGCCTGGAGCACGCCATCCCCCACTACGTCACCACGTACCTGCCGCTGCTGCTGGTCCTCCTGGCCAACCCCATCCTGTTCCGCAAGACCGTGACGGCGGGTGAGTCGTGGGAGCGTTGGCCCGCTGCGTGCGGGCTCCTTCTGGGTCTGCCCGTGGTGTGACGTGGAGGGCCCAGGAGTGACTCTGCGACTCTGTGGAGGTGACACAGGAGCAGATAGGGCTGGGGGAGGGTAGGGAGGGCCCCCTGAGGCGTCGGGGGCCTGGTTACTCCCAGGGTGCACTTGGCCTCTGTCTATTCTCCGCCGGGCAGGAAAAGGAAGTAATCACAGGGTATGAGTCGGAGACGGTGGTAAGAACCAGCTAAGGCGATGTTACAACTCAGCAAAACTCAGCGGAAAGACATCTGGGCCGAGGCTGGGGCCGTGCGTGGCAGCCCCCATCCTGCTCCAGCTGCCGAAATCTCTCCAATGCATCAGGGGAGGAGGAAGGCCACCAAGGGTGCACTGATCGCTGGAGAGCGTTAGCACAGGGGGTGCACCCTACCTCGGGGAGCGGGAACTTACCGCGGCTTTTCATGTCCGTCTTTTCGTGTCTCTGTGTAAAAGTAGGGTATTAGACGTAGCCGTTTTTTAAACAAAATTGTACTCGTGATTTGGTTATATCGAACAAACGGGCATGACAGATGATGGGAAAGGAATACGCCACAATGCTAACAGTGGTCATTGCTGCGTAGGCCACGGGCTGTTCATTCGGACACTGTTTTACATTTTCCCACCTGTCCACGAGGAAACGCGTCACACCTTTCCACGTTGTAGCGTAGCAAGCGTGCGCCGTTTTTATAACTGAACATATAAATCTTTAAGAATAATGTTCCCCGCCCTGGCTGGTGTGGCTCCCTGGATTGAGTGCCAGCCCGCAAACCGAAAGGTTGTGGGTTCAATTCCCAGTCAGGGCACAAGCTGGGATTGCAAACCAGGTCGCCAGTAGGGGGCGCATGACAGGCACCCAGTGTCATGTTTTAAAAGTAAATACATGAAATATTCGAAAAAGGATAAAGTTCCTGAACTGGTACGGTCCAAATGCTAATCCAGAGTTTAACGCGTAGGACTGTACCCATCTGTCTATTTCCTTGTGACAGAGGGGACCGCAGTCACGTAAGCTGACAACTTTGGAGGAAGCTGAGTCCAAGTGAACGGAAACGTTCTGTGTTACGTGTGCAAATCGCACATCGATCTAAACTTGTTTCACAGGAAACATTTTTAATACCCATCCTCCCTCCGTCCTGAGCACGGCAACGCAGGGGCCGTGAGGGGACCATGGCGGCGCCTGGCCCGGGCTCACGCTCGCCCGGCTTTGCTCCTGGGCTGCGTGGGCCTCGCTCCGCCTCCCTGTCCCTCCGGTGGCCTCAGGAGTGACGTCCTGAGCGCCTTTTCCTGTTCCTCACAGTGGCCTCCTTACTCAAAGCAAGACAAGGCGTTTACACAGAGAAGGAGCGACGCATGGCAGCCAGGATCCAGATCCGGTTTTTCAAGATGATGCTGGTTTTCGTGGTCTGGTCCGTAACCTCCCTTCTGTGCTCCCTCCCTGTCGCCGGGAAGGCCCACGCAGGCCGCCGGCCGTGTTGCTTTTCCGCGTGTGAGCCGAACGCCCCACAGGGAAGCGTCTTTGGGGAAGAAAGCTTTGAAATAGTGTGTGGGCCCCCCAAGACCAGGCGGCAAGCCCACAACCTGCGAGTCTGGGCAGAGACTCAAATCTACTGAAATTCGATATAAAGCCCCAGCCGTACCGCTCTGCTGCCGTGTCCCCTACTAAGGGCACTTAATAAGCAAGTGCCCACACCTTCTAAATCCGCGCACTTGCCTCCGCCTTGACCCCAGGATGCCAGTGTCTAGGGAGACCCACGGGTCAGGGCGCGTCTTCGGGGAGATGACGCCCAGCTGAGGCCGGAAGGGCAGACAGCAATTTTCTCTCAACCAGATTCTGCTCCTGCCTTCATGGCCCATTACGATTTGATGAAAAGGGTGCATGAGCTTACAATCAAGACAATCTCTTTGTTACATGGTTATGGAAAATAATATCAGCCAACACGGGTAGAAATATTTCGTCAGGTTCTGATGCATCGGCTCCTCCCTGCTGGTCTTCCCCTCCCTGTCCCTGCCACAGGGCTGCTCTGGGCCGACCCCTCCGCCGACGCCTCGCATGAAAACCCTTTCTGCTGCCTGTTCCCTAAGCCACGGGCCATTTTCTTTCCAACAGCTGGGTGTCAAACCTCATCAACGAAAGCCTTTTATTCTACCTCGAGATGCAAGCCGACGTCCGTGGTGCCTCCTTGAAATATGCCAGGAATGCAGCAAAGACCACGTGGTTTATCATGGTAGGTCATCCTTGACGTCACATGTTCTTCTTCGGGGAAAAAAAAGAAATCGAGAGGAAAAAAAACCCAGCCCCACTCAGAAGTATGATGCCTTGTTACTGAAAGTCACGGGTGGACGGGTTCCTGGACCAATACTCTGTGGGTACAGCTCCGGGAGGTCTGTTTGGCCCAATGTATCGGAGCTCTCAGGGCGGACGCAGGCCTCAGGGAATTTATCCTGAAGAAATGTTTCAGGCCTCGAGAAAGCCAAGGGGATGAAGGCATTCCTTGTAAAATTACCCACGATTCCAAAGCATTACAGACGACCCCGATTTTTGAAGAAGGGGCGTAGGGAGGTAAATTTTGGTCTTTCGTGTTGCTGGAATATTATGCAGAGGTGAAGAATGACAATTACGAAGTCGCTGGTATTAACTGAAAAAAGAAGGGTATAAAAACGATGCTAAATAGCCCTGACTGCAGTGGCTCAGTGGGTAGAGAGAGTGTCGCCGGTTTGATCCCCGGTCAGGGCACGTGCCTGGGTAGCAGGGTCAGTGTCCAGGCCAAGTGTGTTCGAGAGGCAACCAACTGATGCCTCTCTTTCACTTTGATGTTTTTCTCCCTCTCCTTCTCCCTCCCTGCCCCTCTCTATAAAAATAAATACATAGAATCTTTAAAAACGTTTACTAAATACAACCACGTAATAACATGGGCATGAAAAAAAAAAAAACCAGTGGCCAGAACACACCCCCGCCGTGTTTCCGTGACGTGGCATTTATAATAACGAAGGCACACGAGTTGTTCGCAGAATGCACATTCATGTCGCTTCAGAAGGGGGGGACTCTGATCCACAGGACTTGAAAGCAAGACCTGCGTTCACGGTCTCCCTCCCCGAACCACACGCTGGTGAGGCATACTTCCCGCAGCCACTTGTTCAGCCCAAACCAGCTGGTCCGGGTGAGGCCGGCCAGCGGGCGCCCGCGCTGTCAGCCCACCCCAGCCTGCGCTCACCCCTGCCCTTCCTGTGCCCCTTCCAGAGCATGCTGAACCCTGCCCAGGGCTTGCTCCTGTCTCTGGCCTTCTACGGCTGGACCGGCTGCAGCTTGGACCTGCGCCCTCCCCGGAGGGAGATCCAGTGGGAGCCCGTGATGTCCTCGGCCACCGAGCAGGCCTTCCCCAGCCACGAGCGCCCCTGTGTGCCCCGCGACAGTCCCGCTCCCAGGAAGCTGGTGCGCGTGAACGGGCACACTTCCGACGAGGCCCTGAGCATGCTGTCTGCGGGTAAGGCCCCGCTGCTGGGGCGGGCGGGCCTCGGGGAACGGTCCGGGGCTCCCCAAAAGTCCTTTGGCAGACACGGTGACGAGGGTTCTCATGCACTTCAGGGTGTGCACCGAGCGTTAGGGTGGCCGTTGGTGACCGTGCCGTTTGTTTCATCACCTGCGGCACCCCTGTTTTAATGGAGCCATCTGTGTAGTTATTAAGTGCTGTCGCCTTGCACTGATTATAAATGCTCCCCCCTCTGCCCGGAATGGAAGGCATTTTGAATAGGAGGTAAGTTGTCCCTTGGGACCCAGCACTCACACTTGCTGTGATTCAGAGCAGTCATGGTGGAATCAGCACACGACCTCTGGAGATCGTAGGGGGTGTCACGGATTGAGGTCACATGGGGCGGGGAACAGTGAAGAAGAGAATCAGCAGCAGGGGCTCTTGGGGTCTGTCCTTTGCATTGAAGGACCGGCGCTGTGGTCTCGAAAGGGCACCCTGGGAACCCTAACGCGGTCCCTCAGGTGTGCGGAAAAGGATGCAAATCCCATCGCGCACGTCCCGTGAAACTCGGAGAAAAAGTCCGCGTTGTCCAACACGTGGGCAGCCAGACACCAGCTCCCCGGGCCCACCCACCCGCTGACTCGTCTGACTGACTGGGCCGGCTAGCTAGTGTTTGGAGTTCGCCCGCCCCGTCCGGGAAAGTGGGCTGCCCGGGGTGGCACCGTCAGCTACCTCAAACCGCCCCTTCTCAGCTGCTTCGCCACCGAAACCCACATTTCTTTGATGCACTGCCCCTCGGTGAAAAACACCAAACGTGAGGGGTTTCAGTGGGGCAGACCACCTTGGAGACCTCCGGTGTGGAGTGAAGTGGCCGTCATAGCAACACTTACTTATTTTTTTATGCTACAATCCTAACTGTAACGTAGATGAATTTCTGCCAGTGGACTCTTCACTTCTGTCTGTGTAAGGGTTCCTTGTAGGGGTTCAATGTGGCAAAAATATGTCTGTTGATGAAAAAGGCACCTCTGTAACACCCACAGAGTGCTAACGGATGTGGCGATTCGGTGACGATTTGAGGTGTAGAGGCCAGTCGGTCCGTGAGCGAGGAGGTCTTTGGAAGCTGCGGTTCCACGGCAGACCGCCGGGTGTGTAAACAAGAGTTTGGGAAGCTGAGTGTGAGAATGTCCAAGGATGTTGAGTGTGTCCCGGGTCTAGAGTCTGCTCTTCTTTCCTCATTTGGCGCCGGGAGTTGGGTAGAGATGGCCCTGAATTCTCTCTTCAACCCCCTTACCCGTCACTGTGTCTGCCCTCAGAGCAGGTTGGCCCCTCAGTGCCGTGGCCACTGCGAGTTGCCTGACTCTGCGGTGGGGCTTCCTGGGCGCCGGAGGCTCTCAGGCAGCCCCCCTGGTCCCCATCCACCAGATGCCAGGAGCTCTGTTCCCAGGCGTGACCGGCAGAACTGTCCTCGGACATCCACAAGCGTCCCCTGGGGAACACAGTGACCAGAGGTCAGGACCAGTGTCCCCGAATCATTGGGCTTCCCAGCGCTCAGATCCACACAGGTGCCAACATGTTGCCTGAGTTAAATGCAGATGCAATCGTGTGCCCACACGGAGCCAGAGATGCCACCCGGCGCCAACCTCTCTGTGCAGAAATGACATGATTTGTGGCAGGGAAAATAGGCCTGTGACTTCGGAGTTTCATTTCCTTTCGCGTTCCTGCTGTTCAGATACAGGGAAGGAGGGTTTGTTTTCAGGCGATGAGCTTGGTTCACACTGTCGGGCGCAGAAACACGGTCCTCAGGCCGCCTGAAGGGACACAGTACTAAAGCTACAAGGCGGAGACCGCGTGTTTGCAGGCTCGCAACTGGTCCAGCCCTCCCTCCAGGACGAGGGACCCACCCATGGAGTTGCTGATCGCACGGTGCCCGCCGCCTGAGGAGTGAGCCAAAAATCGTATCTGCAAACTTCCAGCTTTGTGTGCTCCCCCACCCGGGCGTTTGAAACTGCTTGAGGCCATGTTGGGAGGTCAAGGAAATGGAAAACATTGCAAATGACAATGAAACTGCATCCCAATCTGCCCGTGTCACCATCAGAAATGGGATCAGGATCAGTCAGCAGTTCCTCTTACTATCTCCACCCGGCCATGGCACAGCTCCACCCCTCCAAGGTCCAGCGTCTGCACGTAGACGCTCTAGAAAACTCAGAGTTAGCCCCGACCCGTGTGACTCAGTGCGTTGGGCATTATCCCACAAACCAAAAGGTTGCAGGTTCGATTCCCAGTCCGGGCACATGCCTGGGTGGCGAGCCAGGTCCCCAGGAGGGGGCGCAGGAGAGGCAACTGCGCAATGATATTTTTCTCCCTCCTTTCCCCTATCTTTAAAGATAAGTAAATAAAATCATTTAAAGAAGAAAAAGCAGAGACCCTGTGGAACACAACACAGGGTCCTCATGTGAACAAGACCCTTTTTGAGACTTGACCTGCGCTTTTTGTCACTTTCTACTGGGGAGAATACTAAAAGAAGGAAATACGTCTTCTCGGTCACTGAGTTTGGATAGTGTCACAACTGCCGAAGCTGCACGTTTCCTGGGGGACTGTCCCCGTCAGACGTGCGCCAACTGTGGCCCCAGTCAACTGCTGCTCCTCGCTGCTTTTGCTTGTTTTGAACAAATCGAGGTGGGAGTCACACATCGTAAACATCATCCTTTCCAAGTGCACAGGCGACCTGAACGTCAGATTCTTGGACTTGCAACTACGCGTGTAGCGCCCCCTGGAGGAACATCACCACCGCTGCACGTACCACATCCACAGGCTGAGAAGAGCTCAGAGCTGTGCGATTCGGAAATTAAAGTTATTCCAGCATTTTGCTGCTTAGCACACGTCAGGCCATTTATGGAACAGCCCCACGTGGGCTTTGGGGCCGTCACCACCCGTGACTTCTGGGGTCAGCTTTACACTTACTGCAAGTGGGCAGGTACCCAAGACCTCATCTAAACCCTAATCCCTTCTCTCCCACAATTCCATCCTTCTAACAGGGTCCCCGCGCTCCCCACAATTCTCCCCTCCTTCGTGGGGTTCCCACGCTGGGTCCGGCTCGGACCGTGTGCTCCCTGACTCGCCCGAATCCCGCCCTGGCAGCGAGCCCCGGGCGCTGCGCTCTCTCCCCACGCGCCCTCGTGCGCGTCGTGCGCACCATTCCATGCGCACCATTCCGCGCGCTCGGCAATAGCGTCTCCTCTTGCAGACACTCAGGCGCCTGCACACATTTCCCAGCGTGTTCATCTGCTGACACAATGTATCTTTCCTCTTCCCTGAAGTGTCCTCCCAAAGCCTGCTGGTTTCTTTTTAAATCCTGCTTGTCCTGCCTTTCTGCATACTCGTCAGTCTCCGGGCCCCAAGGTTGCGGATTGAGGCTGCGTGTCATGGACGTGAAGCCACCTCCTTGACTGTACCGATCCGCTCAACACGTGTTTGTTGAGCACCTACTATGTGCTGAGTGTCCCTTGAGGCGCTCCTGGTATGACTGTGATAGGCACTGACACGCTCCATTCTACCAGAATGGAGAATAAAAAACACAACTGCATTCTATTCCAGGTACTGAGAAGGCTGTGAAGAGAAACGGTCAGGAGGGTGGTTCTAGGTAGGGTGCACTGGACATGTCCCTGAGCATGAGGTAACACGGGACCTGAGTAAAGTGCAGCACGGAGCCATGAGAACATCCAAAGAAGAGTGTTGCAGACAGGCAGAGAGACGCGCAATGGCCCGCGGCAGGGGTCAGCTTGGGGTGGCCTCCATCTCTGTATTCCCGGGCACAGCCCGGAGCCTGGCTCCCAGCTGGGTACTTGCAGAATGAAGGGACACTGCGGACCCCTGTCCCAAACGATCCCCCCAGCTCCTGCAGGAGGGCCTGCTCCTGGAACGATCACACAGCCTTCCAGGGTGACTCTTAGCAGGCAGAACACTTGTTTCTATCCCCCTGATATGCCATGCCCCACCCCCAACTCCCGAAACCATGTGACATCATCCTTGGCAAGAGACCCGGAGGTATCTTACTTTGCCGGGGGTGGGGGGGGTCTTTCTCTATTTGGGCAACTCCTGGAGTTGTGTACAGGTGGCCACACAACCGCAAATGTGCACTGTGATCGCCCTTGTGAGTGGGACACCCCTTCCTGACCGCGGACACCAGCGTGACCTGTCTCTCACTCCCCTTCCAGGTTCCGATGCCAGCACAATTGAAATCCATATTCCCAGCGGGTCCCGCAAGGTGAATGAGGCCGAATCCATCCCCAAGATCCAGGGAGACCTGTGAGAGGGGCCGACCCCATATCCCCTGCTCTGCATCTCTTATGCTTCAAAATTGTGTTCTCACCTTCCCATCTCTGCTCTCTCAGCACGAAGTTAGAGCGTCCCCCCAGGGACCCTCTTTGCGATGAGAAATGACCCATGAGCGTGCACTTGGGAATGGAAAAATTCCTTCCAGACCAGCGATTTTCAACTGGCGATGTGCCATGAGATTTTTTTTTTTACATATGCAATACTTGACTATTTAGTTAGGGGCACTGACCTTTTTCCTCAGATTATCAAATAAGAAAAAAAGAAAGAAAACAGCCAACACGATAGCCATCAGTGTGAATGAGTCAAAATTATACCTATTTTCTGTCAGATCAGTAGAAATTATATTTTGGGGTGTGCTGCAGAATTTTAGTAATTAGTTTATGGGTGCCATGAGATGGAAGAGGTTCCAAGTCACTGTTCTAGGGCAAATGCTGAGCAGCTTCCGTAGATGCTGTACTGTAATGCCAGGTCCAGGGCCTTGGGAAAACTAATAAAGTCATTGTATCCAAACTCCCAGTCTGAATTCTGTCTGAACGGCACTCACAGCAAATGCTCTCCTGTAAAGTTATTGATGATGCCAAAAGGCAGCAAAGTGCGCTGCATGTTCGCAGTCAACCACAGGAGGGCGCCAAAAGAGGCAGCTTGCATCAGGAATTCAGCCTGTGGTCCCCACAGGTGCTGCATGTTATGAGTGAACCACTGGAGGGCGCCAAAGACGCAGCTTTGACCTGGAATTCAGCGTTTGGTCTCCCTAAGCGCTGCATGTTCTTAACGAACCACTGGAGGGAGCCAAAGAGACAGCTTTGACCCGGAATTCAGCGTTTGGTCTCCCTAAGCGCTGCATGTTCTTCGTGAACCACTGGAGGGCGCCAAAGAGACAGCTTTGATACAGAATTCAGAGTTTGCTCCCCGCGCTGTGTAGAGCAAAGACAGTCCAGGAATTTTCGGAACCTGGTTTATGCTCCCATCGTTGTCTAGGTCTCCATATTTCCATCAGTTGAAAAAAAATATCTTGGCAGAGATATTGTAGTATGCATTGGAATCGTAAGCCAGCTCGGTGTCCATAGCAGAGCAGGGTACTATTTTCTGAGGATGCTGAAGAAAGCTCCACCGTGGGACACCTTTTAAGTCAAGGTTAGCACTTCCTTTCCCTCTAGAAAGGCTCTACAGGAGGCTTTGGAGTTTGCGCCCTTGGGGTCCCACAGCCACAGACGGGTCCAGGGCCCTGGGACCGGGCTTGTACCCTTGTAAGCTTGGAGTCGATCCCACAGGGATAGAGGTGTGTGAAGGCCCGTCCTTTTTGCTGCGTGGCGTCTGCGTTCTTCATCTCTGGGCTGCCACGCTGTCTGCCCCTAGCAGGCAAAGCCCCTGCTCTTTCAGGACCCCCGTTAGCCTCTCCCCCACTTGCTAGGCAACGATTCCAGCTGCTCGCTTTCCCAGCGTCCCTTGCAGCTGAAGGCAGGCCCGGAACCCGGCACAGCCAATCAGATGTGTCCCATGTCTTTAACTTAGAAGCCTCTGTGCAGGGGCGTGTGCCTCCCTCGGAGAGGCACCTCTGCAGAGGGCGTGGCCATGGGCACATCTCTTTGGATGCAGGGCCACTGTGCTTGAGGGGCCACTCTGGGGCCCAGAACCAAGGTGTGGGCAGTGCCCCGTGCTGCCTGTGCCCCACGTGGTCGGCAGGGGGCCCCTCCCATGGCCTGACTTTGGCTGCTCCTGTCTGCCTGGCCTGACACCCTGGGTCTTCAGCTTCCTAACACCCTGGTGAGTTGCTGTCAGCCAGAGTCAGGGTCGGAAGCTTGCAAACGAGAAGGCTGACTCCTGTGGTTACCAGCTCAAACGCCCCCTCTTAGCGGGTGCCAACCACCAGCCAGCTGGGCGGGGTTTGGATAGGGGTGAGTCAGCGGTGAGTCAGCGAGAGGGTGAGACACGTGGTCACCGTTGCTCCGGGGGTGGAGCCACCCTGGGCTCCGCCCACGCACTGGGGACTCACCTGAGCATCGGGACTGTGGGGCGTCCGGTCCACCTGGGGAACAAGAGAGACACAATTGAGCAAGCAAAGGAGTAAATGAGAACACCTGACTTTAGGCGAGTTCCACTGCACTGTAGGCAAGGTCCCAGGAAGGCTGCCTCTGTGGGCATGTGGAGGGCCAGAAAGCAGCGATGAGGAGGAGGAGGATGGCTGGGGGAGGGCAGTGCCCCAGCCCTCCCTCCCCACCCCCCACACGCACTTGCCTTTTGTGTGGCTCTGATTGCTGCTCCAAGCCCGTTCTTCAGGGCAGGCACTTCAGGCTCCTGTGCACGTACCTCTGGGAGGCACCTCGCCTTTGGCCTCTGCCCCGTGCAACCCCGTCCTCCTGCCGGGCTTGCGCTGCACGCGGAGATGCTTCAGAGGACAAGGGGGCCGGACGGGGGTGGTGGTGGTGGTGGTGAGGGAACCGCTCCGCCACTTTCCGAGTCTTTTGTGGAAGCCTCTGCCCGTCCTCCCGCCCCCGCCCCGCACGCAGCTCAGAGTGACGCCCAGTTTAACCCCCAGCCAGCCCCGCAGCGGGGACGTCCCCGTGAACTGCAGGTGCGTCCTCGGTCTCCGTCAGGCAGATCACGCACACGTGCACGGTGAGCACAAAAGCTCAGTGTGCGGACACAGCCCCCCAGGACGTGAGACTCGGTGGAGCTCAATGGCCCCGGGGACCGTGCCGGATCGCCGTGGAGAACGGTGCCCGGGGACGTGAAAGTGAAAGTCACGCGGCTCGGGGACAGTCTGGGTGTCCCTGTCTCCTTTCCTCTACGGTACGAAGCAAACATCTGTCCACGTGTTCCCAGCGTGGCTGCTGCAGCCAGGACAGCCATGGCTTCCCCGGAGCCACCGTGGGTGCTCTCCCATCTGCCTGCGGAGAGCTGGCGGCCAGCTCCTCCCGGGACCTCCCCGCAGCCTTGTGGCAGGGCCGGGCTCCTCTGAACATCTCCCCACATCCACCCGTTCTGTGGGGAGCCAGTGAAGGAACGCACAAGTCAGCGGGCGGCACCCCAGACAACGCTGGGACCCCACGCAGCCAGGGAGGGGCTGCCCTCTCTCTGTTCCCATCTGACCGGAGCACGAGGACCTCAGTAACCCACGGAACGACGGAGCCCGCGGCAGTGATGACCGCGGCGCGGTGACAGCGGCCTGCACGGTGCAGGTCCGGGCAGATGCAGTGCGTGTGTGCGGAATGGGAGTCTGCGTCACGGAGCAGAAGTCGCTGCCGCTGGCCCCCCGGGTGCTGCAGACGACGAGGGTGGTCCTGGGGCCCAAGCGCCAGCCCAGCACCCCGTGGCCGGCGAAAAGCCACTCCCCGGGCCCCCTGCGAACAGCCGGCCTGGAACAGCGTAAAGGAAAGAAACACACGGAAAGCAGCTGCCTTTTGTAACACCGGCCTCCACACCCACCCACGGCCATCGGTCCTGCGGGGACGGCAGCAGCCTGGGAAGACGCGCTTGCGTCCCTGTCCTCTTGAGAACGTGCTGTTTCCACGGCTGCGGGGACCCCCCCCCCCCGGTGACCAAGCAGGACGAAGGAAGCACGCCCACCACGTAGTCTAATATCAAAATAGAGCAATTTATTCAAGACACTGAATATGATCTCTGGAAACAAATGAGCTACGACACACAAGGTGAATCTTTTTGCCCGCGCGCGTGCGAGGCGTCAGGGGAACGGAAAGGAGCCCTAGGTGGCCGTGGCCGTGGCCGCGTTGGAGGTGGGGACGGGCAAGGACACCTGGCCGGCGCGTCTGACACAGACAATAAAAACCGCAGGAGCCAGAATCCAACGCCTCGGGAGTGGTGGGAGGGCCATTTCTGCACTGGACAAAGAAACACGACTTAAAAAAAAAAAAAAAGGGTGGAACCGGTTTCAAACGAGGAACGGAACCAGAACAAAGCAGACCCTTGCGTTGGACAAAGTGCACTTCACGCGGCTCTGGGACCAGGGACAGAAGGGAGGTCGAATCCCTGGGGGCGCGCGCGCTCCGAGCGCCTTCCAGCCGAGCGCCTTCCAGCCGAACGCAGGCGCTGGGAGGCGCGGCCTGGCCCGCGGGGTCTGCTCTCGGCCTCCAGCTTCTGGTCGGGCGCATAAGCGTCAGGCGCACCGCCGAGGAGCCGGAGGCGAGAGCTGTCACAGTGCCAGCGGACAGCTGATGATGACAAAGGCGAGCTGGCGTTCCGGAGACAAGTGTTCCTGGCGGGCCGGCCGGGCCCGAGGAGCGCGAGTGCGTTCTCACCCCTGGTCCCGCTGCAGCCAAGCCAGGCGGTGCCCCGGTGTCCCGGGCGTGGGAAAGCTGGGGACGGGGGCGAACAGCTGGGCTCCCACGTCTGCGAAGCCCCGGCCCCCGGCCTTCAGGTGAGGACTGTCCGGTCCCGGCTGCCCTCACCGAGTGTGCGCCACGGAGGACCCTTGACAGCGGATGCATGGTGCAGAGAAGCACGTCTCTGTTCGCGGAGGGGTCCGGGTGCCGCTCATCTGCTCCTGCGAGGTCTGCGTCCGAACCCAGGCTTTATCGGGGCACCGAATGGTCACGGTTGCCCGGGGCGGGGTGGGGTGCACGGAACTTGACCTTCCCCGCAAGCCGGGTGGGACACAGCCCACGCACCCCCCTAGCTCTCCTCTGGCGAGGGATCCTGAAACGCGCGTCTGCGCGGGGAGCGCAGTGAGGCCGGGCGTGGACGGGGATGCGACGGCTGGTCCCGGCACCCTCCACGGCGCCCCGCCAGGCCACCTTCCCCGCTCCGCGCTGCACCCGCAGCAAACCGACGGTCCTTGCCCCAACGCCTCAGTGCGGGGCTCATGACGGGACCAGCGCCACCTGATCCAAGGAAAGGGACCTCCCGTAGGAACAAAGCCACATTTGTTTAAAAACAGTAAAAAGATTCATTGTTAGAAGAAAGGAAATCTCGTCGTCTCTGCAGAGAAAGGGCAGACGGAGCCCGTGGAAGTGAGCGGCCACGTCTTCTCTTCCCTCTGCCTTCGGGGACTGAAGGCCCCTCCTTCCCCGTGATTCTGTCACTGCCGGGCCAGGTGAGACCCTGGAGCCGCCAGTCACCTGTGGAGCGAGGTGCCACCAGCACAGGGCACAGAGCCCAGCTGCCGGTCTGGACATCATTTGGTTTGGGGCGTGCCCCTCTGGGCCAGAGCGCGACCTTCTTAACCGCCCCCCAGAAGCAGGAAGGTGGACTGGGCCGAGACGCCACACGGCCCTCCAGCCCGGAGCGGGGACTTGTCGCCCCGTCCAGACACTGTCCCGCTGCCTCCCACCCAGCGTCCATCCCCCACCGGCCACGCAGCCCCGGGCCATGGGACTCGCCCCCTCGCCCCCTGCCTGTCTCCCTAGAATATTTTTAAAATATGAAACCACACAAAGCTATGTCTGATGGCCATTTCAGGATTTTAAAATCGTTTTAACATAAAAATATTTTTTTTTCCAAAAATACTCCAGGCTCTTTCTCTTATAAGTCATTTTTTTTTTCTCCTGTAAAAAGTCCCCCTGCCCTGCCTTCTTCCTTTAATAAAGCACTTGTTACACGTGGGAAGTGCCCGTGAGACCTAAGATCCGCAGTGACTATGATAAAGGGCGGAGAGACCGGGAGGGAGAGGGGGCAGGGGGCGGGAAGGGGCAACCACGCAGTCCCCCGAAGGCTGCTGTCCTCATGTCCCCAAGGCAGCCAATCCAGCCAGACCGCACCAGAGGGTGGGGGGAGGGGCGAGGGCCGGGAAGGGGGACGGAGCGAAACCAGCCTCACAGTGGAGGGGGGGCCCACAGGACAGGACTCCCCCCCACGGAAAAGCCCCCCGGACGAAGGTGGTTCTGGGAAACAGGCCGAGTGGGGATGAGAAAGCAGACTGGTCCTCGCGCGCCCTTCGCCAACGCTGTACGTGGCTCCGGGAAAATGCAGCCGGCAGAGGTCGGCTTCTCCACCCCCTTGCAGGGTGTTGGGTTACCCCGCGCCCCCTTCGGTCTTTATCACAGCATTTTTTTCCTTCTACTTTTTTGGCACAGCTTTGCACCCCCGCTCCCGTCTCAGCCATCAGCCCGTCTGGGTGGGATCCAGATTGCGCCCCCTCCGGCTGGTGGCTGCCGGCCCCAGCGGACCCCGCGCTGCCCCTCGGACAGGACTGTGCGTGTGTTGTGTTGTGTGTGTGTTTCCAACGTCTCGACGAGGACTACGGGAAAACAGAGGCTCCGTGGCCGGGGATGAGCCGATGTCAAAGTCCACGCCCACGCGTCTGGGCCACGCGGTTCTGAGGCTGTCAGGACGGAGTCTGAAGGCGCCGCGACCCCCCAGGCCGACTGCTGGTCCATTGGATTCTCTCCTGCTCTCCGCCAGGCTGCGTGTCTACTTTCGCAGGTCTAAGACGCACACCTGAGGGGAAGCAGGGAGCCCGTGGGATCTCCGAGGCAGCACGGGGACGGCTCAGAGCTGAGGCTGGCCGGTTCCCTGGCCCGGGGACCAAGGCAGGCCCACACTGTGTCCCCCCCCCCACAACTGTGTTTTATAAATACAGTTTTATAGCCACGCAGTCCCGCACGCTCAGAGCCGCTTTAACAGCAGGCTCAGGGCCCGGCACCTGACCAACGCCCCCTGAGTAAGCAGCACAGACTCAGGTCACAGGCGGTGCTAACAAGTGACACCTTGGCAGTGGCCACTGGTGTCACAGCGCCATCTAGTGGCAGGGCTGGGGAGACTCCAAGAGCAAGCACAAGGCCTTCGGGAACCTGTGGGGGCTTCACAGAGACGGCCACCCGCCCCACGGCCCCTCCGCCAGCTGCACCAGGTTCCCCCTTTCCGCCCGCACCCCCCACCCCAGCAAACCGTGGGTGCTGCTTACAGAGCCGTCGGACGCACTGGCGCCCACTTTGTCCCCGCGGGCGTTCCAGCACACCTCGAAGATGCCGCCCGTGCCGCGGTAGCTGTGCACCAGGCTCCCACTCTGCAAAGCAAAGCAAAGCAAAGCAAAGGCGTCAGGCGCGGTGTGGGGGGCACGCAGAGTGCGCGCGGCCCCGCCGAGAGGAAGGGCACTGGGCTGTCCCCGAGCGCCGTCAGGGCAGCTCTCCAACACGCAGGAGGGAAAAGGACTGTCACTCCACACTGCCGGCTGCGGAAACAGGTCCCTCCGACTCCCTGCCACGCGTGGGAAGCTGCCTGCGGACCGGCAGGAAGGGGGGGAGGGGAGGCGCCCGGTCAACAAGTGTGTCTTTTGTATTTCCAGGGGGCGTGGCCTCACTGAGGGTTAAGGTGAGCTTCGTCTCGGGAGACCCGTGAGTTAGGAACGAGGCGTGGACGCGCTTTTGACAGCAGGTGGGACCTCACGTCGGTTTTGTGTGAGGTTGCCGTACAAACCCCCCATCACTAGTTCCAGAGAGCCGTTTCCTCCACGGTGAGCCAGGATGTGTTTCCAAGGTGGCCTGCCGGCTTGGCCACAGGCTGGTACCGTTTCAGGCCGGCCATCGCCTTTCCGTGTCCACGAGGAGGGAGTTCAGATCGTGGGAGGTGGACCTGGGGAGCCCCAACCCCCAGAACCTCCCCTGCAGTTACCTCGGCTCCTGCACCACCCACCCTTGCCAGCAGGGGGCGTGCGCTGAACGCACCCGACCGAGCTCCAGGCGGGGCACTGGCTGTTCGCAACAGCCCCGACCCTTTCTCCCTCGGCCGGAGCCTGCACCTGCTCAAGTGCCGTCCCGACAGGAGAACAGCCCCATAGTGACGCACCCTTTGCTACCCAGACGTAAAACAGCGTCTTAAGAAAAATCTACATGGCGTGACAATGCAGCCGACATTCCTTGGAGCCTCCGACCTGCTGCGCTCCGCGGATGGGAGGCTCTGCAGAGGCTCTGATACCTCTGCCCCCGGGGGGCCCCCCACGCTCTCTGCAGGTAGGAGGCTTGGGTTATGCTTTTCCGACACCACAGGTCATGCCTGAGAAATGGACGAGGCAGGCAGAGGGCCTCACGCCAGGGACTTGGGAAAAGGAGCCAACGGGGGCTGCCCCTGGGGGGCGGACCCCGCACCCACGTGGCGCACGAGGCGCGTGGCTGTAGGCTGACGGTCCCCCCAGGGCAGCCAGCTGGCGTCCAGGCTCCTGCCTCAGCCCCCACGCCCCCACTGCCGCCGCCGCGAGCCCGGTCAGCGGGACGCGCCGTGGCGAGCCCTTTCGGACCGGAAGGCGGATTACCTGTGTGTTCCAGATGTGCACGCACTTGTCGAAGGAGCCGCTGGCCAGGTACTTGCCGTCGGGGCTGAAGGCGACGCTGTAGACGGGCTCCTGGTGCTTGGTGAGCGTGTGCACGCACACGCCGCGCTCCACGTCCCACAGCCGCACCGTGGAGTCGAAGGAGGCGCTGCGGGGGCGGGAGGAGCGTCAGCGCGGAGACGCGGCAGCTGCCCCCGCTTCCCCAGACGCCTCCGCACGGCGCACGCGGCGGTTTCCTTGCACCGCTGTTGTGTTTGCAGGGACAACCAGGCTTTGTCCTGTGGGCTGGGGGACTCGGCACACGGACGGCGCGCCAGTCACAAGGCAAACCCTTCCTTCCTTCCTCGGTGCCGTTACTGGGGAAGCACCGATGTCACATTCTCGGGTTTCTGGGTTTCCCATGGACAGGAACCACACACGTGTCCGGGGAATATTTACCGCACTTCCTAGAATCCTCCCATGACATAAGACAACGTTTACTGTTACTGACCGAAGTATTTGGAAACACGGCAAATTAACGGGATGAACGTATTCACGCAACGGGAATTAAAACACAACCATGCAGGTAAAGACTCTCCTTTCGGTGTTCTCCGCAAACGGCCTTGGGTCCAGCGCTCTCGGGAACAAGAGTCCTGCCTGACAGAGGCGTACCCCGTCCCCACTGTCCCCATCTCTGCTGCCACCCAGAACCTGAGGCTGCCCCCTGGGAACACGACCTTCCTCCCAGATTCCGTCCTTTCCGGCTACACACACACTCAGGCGTCTCTGCACCGGGGACCCCAGGCCCCTAAGCCCCCGGCACTGCCACCTCAGAATTCTCCTCAGCCTGCTTTTCCAAACAGTCTTCTTACTAAAACACAGGACGGGGTGTGGAACAGACACCCTGAAAGGCAGCCTGGGGACAACACAATTCCGTCGTACCACAGCATGACGTGGCGTGTTTGGGGCAGGCCAGCATGGCCACGCACAAACCCGTCTTCCCACATCTGGGAAGGGCTGCACGGACTGGCCTTCCCACACTGTCCTCCGAGGCTGCTGCCTTCAGGGGTTTGCCGTGCAGGGGTTTTGGCCGGAGCTGCTGCACGGGGGGACCCTCGATGGCTACACTGAGCTCTGCCTTTCTCTGCCGTAATAAGAACCTTCACGAAGCAGTGTGCTGGGCGCCCAGACCTGAGACCCACCCTCCTACCAGCCTGGTGCGTGTTCCGGATGCTCAGCTTTCCTCGGGCGTCACCCCACAGCTCCCCCGGGTGGGCCCTTGCAAAGGGAGCCGTTCTTTGTACGGTGTGGAAGGAAGGGAGTGAAGACGTCCTCGTCACACCGGCAGCGAGACGTCTCTTCCCCTTGATACAGAGAACGGCTAGCGGCTACGATCTGTTCGCCTCGGTCCAAGCGGCCCTTCCTGGCCGTACCTTGTGCAGAACCCCTTTTCTGTTCCCTCTGCTGCGGTAACGTTCACGGCCGCAGGGAGTGAGGCCGCCCTCGGCAGCCGCGTGCGCCGAGCCCAGGGCCGCCCAGCTCACCTGGCAAGCATGATGCTGGAGTTGGGGTTGCTGGTGGCCGGCCCGGTGGGGCTCCACTTTATGGTGTAGATCTCTTTGCTGTGCGCCTGGAGGTCGTGGACGCACGCATCCTGCTTCATGCTCCAGATCTGCGGGACACACGGGGAACGGCGTGAGCACACGCTGCTTCCCGCCTGCGAGGGGCTCCACGCCAGTCATCCTGCACGCGTCTGGCAGGTCGCTGCCCGGGCGGAGGGGCCGGCAACATCCCGGGGACACCGCTGGGGGCTCAGCGGAAGGGGAGGTTCTCGGCACACCCCTCGGCTCATCGGCAGTGGCTCTCCAGATGGCAGGGAGCCCTGGACAGGCAGTGCTCGTGACAAGGCTCGCAGCCACAGCAGCAGCAAGTGTCCCACCAGCCCTGACGCAGGGGCTCATCTAGGATGGAGCAGCCGCCCTCCCCGGCCCCGGTACCTTCAGCGTCATGTCATCCGAGCAGGACGCCAGCAGCATCCCGGAAGGGTCCCACTTGATCGCGTTGACCTCGTTCTGGAAGACAGCAGGGGACTTTGAAAAGAAGGAAAAGCCCCCACACAGGGATCTATCGACCGGCACAGAGAGCCAGGATGTGTTTTACTGTCAAATATCATCAGGATCCTCACAGAACTGGTTGATTATAGCCACAAATTAGACAAATATATGAAGGCGAAACTAATTGAAATGAATGGAATTGCACAGGACACCAATAGCGATGAAAAGGAAACTGGGACTCAAATCAATGGAGTGGACCAGAAGAAACCAAATAATGGCCAAACAGAAAAGAGTCAAGAAGCAAGAATTCAAAGAAATGAGGAGAGTCTTAGGAACCTCCAGGACATCTTTAAACGCTCCAACATCCAAATTATAGGGGTACCAGAAGGGGGAAAGGCACAGCCAGCAGTGGAAAACTTATTTGAACAAATAATGAAGGAGAATTTCCCCAATCTGGCAAAGGAAATAGACTTCCAGGAAATACAGGAAGCTCAGAGAGTACCAAAGAAGTTGGACCCAAGAAGGAACACACCAAGGCACATCATAATTACATTAGCCAAAATTAAAATGAAGGAGAGAATTCTAGAAGCAGCAAGAGCTAAAGGGACAGTCACCTACAAAGGAGTCCCCATCAGACTGTCAGCGGATTTCTGAAAAGACACCTTACAGGCAAGAAGGGGCTGCAAAGAGGTATTCCAAGTCATGAAATCCAAAGACCTACAACCAAGATTGCTCTATCCAGCAAAACTTTCATTTAGAATGGAAGGACAGATAAGGTGCTTCTCAGATAAGATCAAATTCAACGAGTTCATCATCACCAAGTCCTTATTATATGAAACGTTAAAGGGACTTATCTAAGAAAAAGAAGTTAAAGAAACACGAACACTGAAAGGACAACAAACTCACAGTTATTAAGAACCACACCTAAAACGAAAGCAAACTAAGAGGACAGAGAGATCAGGAGTGAAACATAGAAAGGAAGATCATGTGGAGGATTAGCAACAGGGGAGTGGGAGAAGGAGAAGGGAGGAGAAGGTACAGAAAATAAGTAGCACAGACAGTAGATAGAAAATAGATGGGGGGGCAAAAATAGCATGGGAAATATAGAATCTAAAGGACTTGAGACACATGGTCATAAACTAAAGGGAGGGTAATGGTGGGGATGGGGGGTAGGGTGGAGGGGAATGAAGGGGGGAATAGAACAACTGTAACATCATAATCAATAAAAAAATAAAAAAATAATAATTTTGAAAAAGGAAAAAAAAAAAAAGGAGGGGGGGAGAAAAAACCGGCCTGTGAGTAGGTGCCACAACGGTCCAGCAGGGGGCAGGAGCGCTCCATCAACTCTGCAGGGTCTATCTGCAGTTATCCCGGGTATACAAGGACCACCACCTCGGGACCCACCCACGTTCCTCCATTTCTTACTCTGCCTTTCTCACTTATATAGAAACACGGCCATACACCATGCAAAAACAGCCACTCACTCACCCTGGTCCAAGGGAACAATCACAGTGAGGGAGCCACTGAATTTCCGTATGGTAAGTGCAGTACACAAACCCAGTAAGACTGCAGTTTTAAGACCGACACTGGAAGTCACTCCTAACGACTCGGTGGCTCTAAATGTATGGAGGACAGCTGTCTTTAGCGGGGACTGAAGGGGGCAGGGGAGACCTCTGATGTACAACACAGGCTACTCGGGCTGAGGCAACGGGACGGGGGGAGGAACGCAGAGGCCGACCCCTGGTGCACAAGGCAGACAGATGCAAATGGTCACTGCCGGGAGGGCGCCCAGGAAAACAACTCGGGGGGGGGCGGGGCAGCTGGACGTCCAGAGCCAACAGCCAGGTCAGCAACACTCTGCCCACTGCACAGTGGGCAGTTCCAGCAGGCAGGTGGGTGTGCCGTGGGAGGGGCAGGGGAGCCGGCAGGAAGGTAATGGCTACAGGCAGCCGTCCGGCCCAGCACCCCGGTCACCCTGAGCCCGAGTCCTGGAGGAGGAAGCAAATCACAGCCCCTGGGCCCAGGAGAAGGGGCCCAGGTTCACGAAGGAGCCACACAGGTGGAGGTGGGGCCGGCGAGGCAGGAAGGAAGGAAGGCGAAAAGGCCTTCTTGTAGGGTCCCGTGTGGCCAGCAGAGGGCACACGAACCACCTGCTCCATGTGCTTGGGCTGCGAGGCCAACCTCTACGGTCACCAGCTGGCTGAGGACACTGGGCTTGGAAGGCTATGAAGCGGGGAAGGGACACAAGGCAGCTGGGAGCCCAGGCACGAGGCCCCTGGGAAGGGCTGGGGCTGCGGGGGGGTGTGAGTGTGAGCATGTGTGTACGCAGGTGCACAGGCGCGAGAAAGTGGACCCAGCAGAACACCCTGGAGCCCGCCGACCTGCCAAGGTGGGGACAGCCTCAGCCAGGACACAGCCGGTTGGGTGGCTCTGGCTGCGACTGCACAGAGAAGGGGCCCAGGAAGGCGGGAAGCAGGTCCTTCCCGAGAACGGACTTCTCTCTGCAACGCCACCCACGTCTCGACTCCCAGAAAGCACCCAGAAACAGCTCATGGGCCCCGTGGGAGAAACCCTCAGAGTCACCAAGCTCCCCTCGTGTGCAGAAAGGTCAGCTGCGAACACGCCCGTCACAGAGCCGACTGGACGAACGGCAGCAAAGCAGTGCATGGGACGGCTGGAGGTCCCCAAGACTGCATCGTATTTCTTTTTCTAGTTAATCCCTTCGCCTTCCCCACCCAGCCCCGCAACCCCCACCCCTGGCAAGGCCTTCTCGGAAAAGCACGGGACAGTCCCGCCTGAGGGGAGAAACAAGTCCACGCCAGGGAAAAGAAAGAGAGGACTCCATGCACAGCCACAGCAGGACATTAGCAGGACACTGTCTGGCTTCCTTTCAGAGTCAGGGAGCTGTGGGGACAGAGCTGGACCAGGGGGAACAGGCACTGGTGACAAAGGAATTCACACCTGCTATATGCATAATAGAGGTGCTAAGGATCGGCTGCTGTGAGACGCTCAAACCCAGCAGGACCCCTGGGACTGCTGAGGTTTGGGGGGGGGGGGTGGCCCGCGTCTCAGACACCACAGGTATCTGCTCTAGAAGGGCCGCAGGGAGTCCCGGCTGCCACACCCAGGAACGGATAAGTCAGCCAGCGCATCAACTTCCTGCACTGAAAGCTGCCGTCTCCCACCAAACTGAGTAAAACGGGCTATGTCCAGATCTGTCGTGAGGTTCCCCGGCCTTATCTCTGCACTCACCCATCCGTGAAGGTTTTCCCTTCAGACCCCATACCTCTCAGTTCTCAGATTGCCACTGGACTCATTCTTGACAACACGGTTTTCCTTCCTGGGCTGATATTCCCCAACTGTTCACTCATTACCAACATCCTTTCATTTACATCCTCGTGCATTCATCTAATAGCCACTTGAAGTCTTTCCTGCACAATCCATCACCTGGCTCCTCTCACGGTTTGTTTTCTCCGCTGCCTCACCCTGACTGGGTTAATCCAGCCTGAGCTAGTAGTGGGTTGGCCAGAAAGTCTGTTAACATTTTTTTCGGTAAAATAAGTCACATTTTCATTTCCACCAATAATGTGGTTGATTTGGACGTTTTGAGGATGTTGGCTGTCTCCTGCTATTGGCTTCTAGTGGGTAAAGGCCAGGGAGCTGCTAACCATCTTCCAGTGCAGAAGACGGCCCTACAGCAAAGGGTTATTCGGCCAACACGTCAACGGTTCTAAGGAAATGCACAAACCACTTCTGACACATGCGACGAGTCACAGCACCTTCTCCACACACCGCACACATCTTTTTTTGTGCGTTTCAGTTGTACTTTTTACCTTCCTTGAAATAATAAAGCATACCACACAAGACACTGTGTATTTTCTTCCGCTGTCAATATTAAAATAGCTACACACAAACTCACCCATTTTGATAACGTTTTTTTATGCATGCTGACATGACAGCTGTCACAATTTAGCACAATTGTTCTGAATGAACCTAAAGACAACTAAGCACAACTAGACCCACTAAATGGAAAAAACCAAAGGCACTTTTTGGCCGGCCCGACACCACAGGCCAAGCAGCCAAAACTGCCAGAGAAGCAGCGTCGTAGTCGCAATCCCAGGCACCCTGGGGACGGCTCAGGAACCCGAGTCCCGGCCCAGCCTCGCGCTTACCGTGTGTCCTTGGAAGGTCTTCACCGGGCGGTCGCAGCTGAGCCGGCAGACGTGGATGCACATGTCGGTGCTGCAGGAGGCGAAGGTGGTGTTGTTCTGCCAGTCCACGTCCAGAGCGGGGGCTGCGGGCGGGGCACAGGCGGGTGTCAGCACCGACCGGCGTGTGCTCAGCTCTCAGTGCTTTACCACTAAAGGCACAGACAGTCAGGGAGCCGCATCTCTGCCCTGCCTGATGTGGCTCAGTGGATTGAGCACTGGACTGCGAACCAAAGGGTTGCCAGTTCGATTCCCAGTCAGGGCACATGCCTGGGTTGCAGGCCAGGTCCCCAGTAGGGGGCGTGCAAGAGGCAACCAGACATGGATGTTTCTCTCCCACCCTTTCTCCCTCCCTTCCCTTCTCTCTACGTGTTCCTGCTCCCTTGGGAGACGCCTTCCTCCACATTCGGAGGGATGACCAGTCTGGAGTGACCCCCGGTGCTGCTGGTGTTTTCAAGTCACAGGACCGGAACGGAAGGCTCACCGGAATGGAACGGGAACTGCTGCTTGGCCTCCCCCGTGTGGGCGTCCCAGATGATCGTGGTCTGCGCTCGGCACACAAACACACCAGTTAGTCCCCGCCCTTCCCTGGGAACCAGCGCCGCGTCAGAGAGAGCGAAGCCAGAACCAGAGCCGCGCGGGGCACTCTGTGCTCCAGTGCGCCCTCTAAGGAAGAGAACATGTTGCAACTGCGTTCAGGGGCCGTGTTAGCTCGCCCCAGTCCGGCTGAAGTGTTACTGTTTCTACCTGTCATCGATTCCCACCTGTTACCGAGATACACGGCATTCTGCTCCAAGTCTGTGGGATCCGGCGTGTTTTATATGCCACTGCCCCAACAGACACGCGTGTGGGTGGTGACCCCACGCACACAGCAGCCGTCACGGACCTCTGGAACACTCCCAGAATGCTGGGCACCCTCCCTCCTGTTCCGGGTTGGAAGACCTGGGATGCAGCTGCTGTGTCCCTGGCCCTGCCCAGACCAGACGGGCCTTTCTGCACGTTCCGCTGTCCGTTGCTCCTGGAGCTGGGCAGACTAGGCACAGCGCGGCCGTCCAGCTGCTCTGGGCAGAGGCGCCCATGCCGTGATCCATAAATGCGGGCGAACGGTTGTTTCCCCAGAAAACAAGGGAACCTGGTGAGTTCTTAGGAGCCAGGAGCAGCTCCGTGAGTGAGTGCTGGATCAACGGTGACGTTCAGCTTCACGGGGACCGGCACGCCTCCTGGTCAGTGACAACAGAGGCCCTGTCCAAGGGACTGGTCGTATGTCGGGCACACGACTCCAGAGAAAACAGTGCGCGCCTCTGCAACCGGCTCCTTCACAGTTTGGGCAGCTCTAGGCCGATCGACATCTCTGTCCATTTCTCTGATGGTGGTGCCACACGGGCCTTAGTGCACTCACTAACGCATCTGACGCTGCAGGGAATCGGTAAACTCACTTCTGGGGCAATTTCCTATCTACCATCAGCAATGGTACTATTTTCCTGAGGTTTACATTTAACAACAGACCTTGGACCAAGGAAACAGGAATTACACGAGAGCTTTTAAGAATCTGAGCTGTATCAACCCTTATCCCCATCGGGTCAAGCCCACACGGAAGGTTAGCGCCAGCATCTCTGTAAGTTACGTTCCCTTCCTGGGGACGAGTTTCTGGAACCTTAATATAGCAACGTTAACGTACACTTCACTACTGCTGTAGTTAACCAATAAAGGCAGGCTGTATAAGAGGCAAAGACTAATGAAATTTCAAGTGTGCGCTTTCACTGACCAAACAGGTCACCACCTAACACTCAGAACCGACAACCAGGTAGAAAAGCAAAAGGAAACAGAACAGCCCCAGGCGATGAGGAGGTGAGGGTTGCGAGAACTCTCCAGAATGGGGTGACGGGGCCGTGAGTGCTGGCTGGAGGGGGCCCGACTTCCACCCCTCGTCCGCTCCGCACCGGCGTGCCCCTGGCCTGTCACCGGGACCTGCGTTCTCTGTGCCCACCTCCTCTGTCACTGCACCGAATGCGCCAACACCCACGCCGGAGTGCCCGTTGAAGGTCCTTGATCGCTCGCACCCACTGTCTCAGTAACTCCACCGGCTGTACTGACGACCGGCCATGTACAGGAGAGGGCGCTGTGTGTGTGAGATCTGAACCGCAGCACCTCGGGGGAGGGACGACGGCCGCTCCAGGACAGCCCCCCGGTGACGGCCACGGTATCTCAGCTCAGCCTGTGTACTGGGAGGCAGCCAGGCGTGCAAGAAGGCTTTGCTGCCGTAAGAGAGATGCAGAGACATCCAGGACGCACCGTTCACTGACCCAGCGGGCTCCTCCGCAGGGTGGGGCTCAGCACCCACATTTTCGCGAGGCCAGGTGGTGAGTCTGTGACTCTGCAGGCCGCCACGGACCTACGCACCTGAGGCGATGCGGGAGCTTTGTACAAAGGTCGGCAGGGCGGTGCAATGTCAGGAGAGATGCTGTGCTATCAATACACAGGAGAACCCACAAACTCAACGCCAGTCACCTTGACTTAACCAGCAACAGAAAGCCTCAGAATTCAAAGAAACCACGGTGTTCTCGAGAGAGTCAAAACCAGTAAGCACCCACAGACCAAAGAGGTATTGCAAGGTGATACTCACTTTGTCCACCCCGGCACTGAGAATGTAATTCCCCTTCTTGTTCCACTTCAAGGCAAAGATGGGCCCTTTGTGTTGCCCCAGGGTGCTGGCCAGGTTTCCTGGAGTGCAGGCAGACGACAAGCACCGTGAGTCCCACGCCGGGGCGCGCCCGCTCCCCGGCCACACAATCCCGCACCTCTGCCGCAACCCGACCCCAGGGGGCGGCTCACCATCTTCCGTCCATATCCTTGCGAAGCCGTCGTAGGAACCCGTAGCCAACAGTGTCCCCTCGCTCTGCGGGCAAGAAAGGAGCCAGCGACACAGCTCAGGCAGAGCTGACAAGGGAAAGGCAAATGCTCCCCAGGGCCAGAATATTCTCCCACGGATCCTCGGTCCCCGGTGAAGAGACTTACCCAGCCCACCCCACACACGTCTTAAATGAAAACGCAAGGCGTTACAACCACGGGGCGGGGGGGGGAGCAAGCAAAACACACTGCCTCCCTTCGCCCCGGTGACGTGATTGCAAACACCACGTGAAAAGCTGGAACAAGACGCTGGAGACTTCGCTCAGCTCTGAACAAGATGCTGGTGTGCAGGAGAGAACGAGTTCGCCATGAGGCAAAAGAACGTGCACACACACCGCACGGGGCGGCGACGAGCAGGAACAAAGAGTGGTGAGCCCCTCGGGGACACGTCCCCAACACGCACGGCTAAAACATCGCTGCGCAAAGCCGGCTTTTCTCGGCTGTACTGAGGCGTATGCGAACGCCCACCAGCGGTCTGCCCAACGCCACCCGGTGAGCGCTCGCAAAGCGACCAAGAGCACACGCCGCGGCCCGCACTCACGTTCCAGTCCAGCGAGGTCACGTCTTTGTTGCTGGGGACGTCGTGACCGCCTTCCCGGATGCAGTGCCGCAGCACCAGCTGCGTGGACGCCCCGTTGCTGTTCTCGTTCAGGTTCCATATGCGAGCCGTGGAGTCCCCGGACCTGCGGCATGAAAGGCGCCCGGCTCAGCTTCCGGCTCAGCCCCTGGGAGCGTGTTGTGCTCTGTCTCATCGTCCCCCACGGTGTGAGCCGTTTCCGTGTCTGCAGCCTACGGGCAGAGGCCTGCCCGTGCTTCGAGGCCACGGTTCGCTGTGGCACGGGGCACGATGACACGCCCGGGGCACGGGCCTGCCATGGATCCAATCCCATGCGCGGCAGCATTTTGCTCCCCCAGCATCTTGGCTGCACGGAGTCACGTCACATGCTGGCATCGGTCCCCGGGCTTCTCCACGGTGTGGTCGTGTTGGGAACACCCACAGGAGGGCAGCACGGGGCGCCCCAGGCCCTGGCCGGGGAAGACGGCCGGGCAGGCGAGGCAGCATGTGCTCGGGGAGGCCGACCCCCAGCCCCTCGTCCTTACCCGGAGGCGAGCAGGTCGCTGACGGGGTTCCAGGCACAGATGAATACCTCGGACTCGTGGCCCCGGAGCACCGTGGCTTTGCTGGGTGGGATCTCGACGTCCCCGTCTATTTCCATGGGTTTCGAGTGATTATCTGGGGTCGGAAACAGGAGCAGGCCCGCGCGGCTAAGCGACCCGGGGCGAGGCCTCGGCCAGGCAGCTCGGCTTTGCAAACGGCTACTCTGCACGTGGTGTTACTCCCTCGTGGTGACCAGCTCAGCCGGGGCCGCTGCAGCTCAGTAAACGCGTCACCTTCTGCAGTCAGTGCAGGGAAGGGCACAGCCGGTCTGCAGTGGTCATGACTCAAAACTGCTTGTTCTCGCACTGTTTTTATAGTATTGTATAAGTTCCCACAGGAACAACTGCTGACCTACTTTTGCTCCCCTCCGTGTGTGATGCCTGTTACACCCAGGCACGTGTGTACCCACACATGACACACACACATGCATTTGCACATGCACGCCCACTCGTGCACACATACACAGCCTGTTCCGTCTCTGCACTCAGCCCGAACGAAGCAGTCTCTCGGAATTTGCGAGCAGCACAGGAAGAGGGTGCAGACAGGCTGGTTGTCTGGGCGAACATTCAGACTCTCTGACCCACCTGCCAGGTGCATTTGGGCCACTGCCTTCCAGGGACGAAGCTCGTGGGGATTTGCCAAGAGCAAGTAAGACAGAGCCCGCTCTCTGGGCCTGGTACCCGCCCTGCAATCGGGGGCTCAGCTGTGATGGGGCGGGCCTCCACAGCAAGACCTGGAAGGTCGGGGGCGATCAATCTCCTTGCCACACACAGCAAGTTCTCAAAGTGGCACCGTTTCCTAAAACTGGGGGTGTGTAAGGCCAGGACATGGTGCCTAACGGCTCTGAGGAAAGACGAAGGTGTGAAGCCCTTCTGGCGGAAGGGGATGGAAACATTAGGAAGTGACCCAGAAGCGGTGTGCAGGAGGCAGCCACTGGAATCCAATCACAGAGAGAAAACACGCCAGGGCCCGGCCTGCACTTACTTATTGGCACTTACTTATTGCGTGCGCTCCGTTCTCTTCCCCGTTCACCGTGGCCTCTCCGTTCTTTGGTGGGTTGGACTGGGAAACACTTGCTGGGGTCGCTGTGGCTGCTGTGGCTGCGGTGGCCGCTGCTGCCGCTGCTGCTGCCGCCGCACTGGCCTGCTGCTGAGCGAGCTTCTCCCGGAAAGCCTGCTGCCGCGTCTGTACCACGTCAGGCATCACCGCATCGATCAGGGACAGGGACTCTATGGGACGGCCGTCAAAGACGGTGCCATCCTGGGGAGAAAGCGGGGCAGAGCCATCGGCCTGCGGCTCCCGGCACGCCCAAGGGCATCTGTGGCGGGCAGCGTGGGCCAGGGCCCGGTGTGGGTGAGCATCAGTGCAAGACAGGGGTGATGAACGGCGGTCCTCAGTGGGGACCCAGCGGCCTAACCTCGCACTGAGCCCCGTGCAAGAAGGGGGAGGGGCAACAAGCAACCCGATGTACTGGGCCCGGTGTCTCCGCCCACCAGGGCGTGGGCACCCGCGCGCACTCGCGCGCGCACACACACACGCACACGCACGCAAGCGCGCACCTCGTTGATGCTGATCTCGGCCTCCACATACTGCAGCCCCTTCTGCAGGATGGAGATGAGGGCGGCGGGCGGCACGAGCGTTCCGTTGATGTTGGACTGGCTGATGTGGCTCTCGATACCGAACGTGAACGCCGAGTGGGAAAAACCTGCAGCCGGACAGAGAAGGCAGGCAGTGAGGCCCGGGCGGCCGGCGGAAGGTGCAGCCGCAGGGACCTGACAGTGGCTGCTCCGCATCTCAACCCCATGTATCGGCCGCTGGACGCCTGGCTTCTGACTTGGGAGGAAGCAGCTTCGGGGTGGAGCCGACTCAGCATTATTAATAGCGAACAAAGGGACAGCGTGCACCCTGGCTCTGTGCTTCCCAAACAGGCCGCCCGCGCCAGCGGCGCTGCGCACCGGGCCTGGGCCGCAGCCGAACATAGAGGGACTGCACAAGGCAGGGTATGGGCATCACGCCGCCCAACATCCTAGGAAAATGAGGCTGTTCTGGGCCCATCGGTGTGGCCGCGGCTTGTTTTACTGAAAAGCTAGGAGATGCTGCTCCGCCACCATCAGAGCCTGCCCACGTCTGCACCGATCACCTGCACGGCAAGCTGCTGACGAAGGCCGCGCTTGGCCATTCCCACCCTTAGTTCACCTCCACGCTGGGGGGAAAGTGAGGGGGGTCCCTGTGTGTATACACAATGTCTGTTTCTGAAGCAGATACCGCTGGAGTGGGGCAGGGAAGGAGGAGCCGACAGGGTGGGGAGGCGAGGTGGGAGGGTCCATGGGCAGCGATCAGCAACCTGCGAAAATGTCCCTCAAAGGGAGTAAGGGGGATCCCCCACTGCCAGAGGTCTGGGCCACGGACAAGTCCTCCGCTGAGAGGCAGCCCACTCTGCTGGGGACACGACCACTCCCCGAGGCCTGGGGACAGCCAGGGGTGCGCCGGAGCTTGCCATCCTCTTGGGCGGGGCCCAGGGCATCCCCACAGTGGGTCTAGCCTGTCGCACTTTCTATTCTGAGTCCTTTGGGCAAAGGAGAGGGGATTGAGGAGCTCCGGGGGAGGCACAGAATAGGGCGATACCATGGGGCGGGACCCTTTCAGCCTTTCTGGGCACTGGGGACCCCACTGCCAAGGTGCCTTGCCTATAAGCAAGATCCCGTCGGCCCCAGCTCACCCTCCCTGCCGCGGGGCTGCCTGGCGCCCCGCCTTCCACCCCCAGCCACGTGACCAAAGCACCACCTCCGTCAGCCAAACAGGGAGAGAGAACGCCCAGCCCCTGGGGGCCCCTGGGACGTGCAACACTGTCACAGGCCTCAGCCTTGGCAATCAAAGTACACGCAGGCTCTGCAATGAAGGCAACGCTCACCAGGTGGAGGTGTTCGTCCGCGCAAGGTCTGTGTCCAGGCTTCACACCGACCCCTTCCCTCTCCTCCCCGCGTACCCACCATTAGTTTGCCGCTGCCCGCCTGATGGTAAAGAAAGTAGGGAGTAGGGAGCTTACTTACGTCACCGAGAGTAAGGTCTCGGCTCTCTACCCGACGCTCAGCGGCAGAGGCACTGCCCACTGCTTCGCTTTCTGGGAATGTGAGCAGAGGCCCTTTCTCATGGCCTGTACCCTTTCTTTCCATTTTCCCTCTCCACCCCCCTGCCCAGAACCCCTCGGCCTGTGGTCAGCAACATCCCTGTCCCCAGGTCTCTGCCGCATGACTCTGCATGTCACCCGCAAGCTTTCATCACTCAGCGCAGCCATTCCCCTCTGGAGAACCCTTCGCCCCTTGTGGCTGATGACCCCATGGCTTGAATGACTCATCTTTGCCTGAAACTGGTGTTCCTGCTCTTAGGCTGTTGTACCCCCATCCTAGACTCTGTCCTTGTCCTCGTGGGCTCCCGCCTTCCTTCCCACTCATGTCCTGACAGGCTAAAGGGACAGCATCCTGGAGCCCCAGGGCCATTCCTTACCCTGCTGGCGTCAGCAGGAGGTCTAGACCTTTGCAGTTACAACAGAATCCGCCCCAGTGGCGCCAGCCACCGGCCAGGCAGTGCTTGAAAATGTCAGCAATGCAGTCCCGCCCCTGTTCCCCGCCGCACGCACTGCCTCACAGTCTTCTCTCCTTGTACATACCAGGCCCGGAGGGCCCCCAGGGGAACGGGCAGGTCCCAGCAATAGCCCGTCCCTGAGATGGACCCCCAGAGCCTCCCATCCCCGCTCTACGGGCAGTGCGTCAACTCTCACTGCCGCCAGGGTGCTGGCGCCACACCACATCGGCGTGGCCTGTGGCTGCCCCTGCCTGCTGTGGCCTCTTAAGTTTGGAATGGTGGTTCGTGGTCTCATGCAAGGGTGATGTTGCCACCCAAGGAAGACATTCGACATTACCTGCACACGTTTTTGGTTGACACCATGGTGCATGCACTTCTGTGCAAATCTCTGTTTACTTGTGCTACTGGCTTCTAGGTGGGCAGGGACCTGCTTTCCACCCCTGTGCTAAGCTCGCAGCAATGCTCAGGGCGGCCCCCCCAGGGTGGAGGCGGACCCCGGCCAACGATCCCACAGTGTGAGGCACAGAAGCCCTGCTCTGGGGCCCCCCACATTCTTCCACCGCTGCCTCTGGTCAGTGGCCGGGGATGCAGCCCAGCCCCTGCCCTCCATGGAGCCTTCCCCGCTCTGGACAGTTCCGGACTGCGCCGCCACAGCCTGCACCGTTATCGCTGCCAGGCAAGCAGCCTTCCCCTCGTTCTTGTGCGTCTCTGAACCTGACACACGCACGCCAGGCACTGGGATGACTCGGGCCCCTGGAAGGCAGGAGGCCCGCTCTGCATCCCTGCACACCACCGGGAGCACCCCTCGCCCGGACTCACTAGCAGGCTGAGACCAAATGCACGCAGGAGCTGACCCAGGGCCCATCAGAAAGGCTGGGAGGCCGATCTAAGTCAAGGGTGGTGACCGATGCAATCGCACCAAAGTCCTCAGTGCTGTCCCAGTCACACGCTAAGGACAAGGACAGAGTCTGGGATGTGGGCCCAACAGCCTAACAGCAGGAAAATGGGTTCCAGACAAAGAGGACTCTCACACAGGTGACAGTCTCAAAACACCTGAGACACTTTCAGCCAGAGGTGTACCCCCGAATAAAACACTACGATGTTACTTGGTAATAATAATAATAGTGACGCCAAGGTAGCGACACTGCTCTGTGCTATGTGTACCAGCCCCGTCCCCACCTCTAACCCTCCCTCAAGGATACAATGACCGACCTGAGAGGAACATTAATGTGAGACACAGAAATCGCTGTGAGAAACATCGATCAACTGCCTCCCATATCCGCCACAACTGGGGATTGAACCCACAGCTCAGGCGCATGCCCTGACCAGGAATCGATCGAACCTGCAGCTTTTTGGTATAAGGGATGACAGACACTCCAATGAACGCAACCACCTGACCACAGCTTTTTAGGAATTTTCCCAGAGAGGTGGCGACCACCTCAGGGTCCATCTTGATAAATCCACGTTACAGATGGAGACACTGAGACACTGAGCCACAGAGCAGTCTAGTGATTTCCGGGGGTGGGGTGGGGTGTGCACACAGCTGGAACGTGTCCAGCTGATGCAAGTTCATGCTCTTAACCCACACGCCACATAAGAGTGAGGTTGGCTTAGAACGATCTCAAGGGGCCCACTAGCATCCTTTGGCAGAAGAGGGCGAAAACCATGACTCAGCAACTTCCAGTTTTCAGCATCACCTACCAGTTTTCAGCATCACCTACGTTTCAAGCGGGGTCAACGGGAGCAAGCCGAGCCTGATCGTTTCCCTAGTAAAAGCGCACATCAATACAGGTCGTACCTAGCAGCGACATTCGCACAGAGAGAACCGTGTTAAGAATAAAAAGAGACACAACTAGACAGACAGGGAGACTTGCAGTGACGGAGGGGTTGGGTGGGGCTCTTCGCGCCTACCGAGAGCATTCCCGCAGGGCGCCCCCAAGCCTGGGGCAGCTCTCCTCTGCTCCCTGGTGTCCTTTTCTGCACCCACCCCCCGCCCACATGGGCGGATGGTCCCCAAGGTGCCGTTCAATTCGAATACCTGTATTTCACAGAGCGCACAGAAAGACCGCCTTGTCCCACTCAAACCCACAGAATTTTAATTTCTGGGGGCGACGGCGGGAAGACAGGAGGAGATTCACGCGCCCGCACGCAGAATCGATCACTTACAATTCACGAAAGAAGGCGCCGCGGAGTACGCGGCGCGAGTATGGCACCAGGACTCTCGTCCCCTGCACGGACCAGGATGCCGAAAGAAAAAAGAAACTCGGGCTATGTATTTATAAACATAACAGGGTGAGTCACCGGCTGGGGCGGTGCCCTACCAGACCGGAAACGGAAGCACAGGTCGGACTGCGCGGCGGGTACGCAGGGCTCATCACGTGACTTTTACACCGCCCCACAAAGCCACCTTGGGAAGGAGCAGGGAGAGCTGCCCTGCGATGACTGGACTCATGCCACCTCAGTGGCTGCGAGGACTGTGCGCCCACTGGGTCTGTCTGGAAGCCCAACGGTGGGCCGCTCCTCGGTCCGCGCCACTTCCTTTTGTCTGCAAAGCCGGATGTGCTGGCAACTTCCGGTCCACGCTGGCTCCTGGACCATCCCACTTCCGGTGCCAGCACACAGGGTGTGACGTAAGGGGGTGCAGGGGGAAAGGCGGCAGGAGGTTGTGGCCGTGGGGACGAAGGCCAGGATGCCAGAGTGGAGCTGGAGGAAGTAAATTAACTCTGGCAGGTGAAATAAATCCAACCTGACACACGCATCAGCAGAAAAGGCAGGCGAAGGAGAAACCACAACCTCATCTTCGGGGGGCTGATGCACTACCGGCTCCCCGCTTTGTTCCGGGAGTGATGGATCCGCTCACCAGACCACTCCGCGTTCTGCCCAAGAGGCAATGATGTCAACTGTATGTGCATCCAGGTATGCTGAGCGTCCCTTTGCATTCTGTAGCCTACACCAATGCACGCGTTCACATCGGCTTTACACTTTCAGGGGCTTATCTAAAAAAAGGGGGGGGGGGCTCGAGACCCTGTGCTCGCGTTCTCAGCGCAGGCTCTGCGGCTCTGTGCGGAAGGAGTGCAGGCGCGCTGCAGACCTGCTCTAGGCGACGCGCCACAACGCGGCAATCGCCATTACGCGGCAATCGCCATTACGCGGCAATCGGTGACCAAGGAGTGCAGGGGGCGTGTTGGGCGTACCGCTGGCCTGTTCTAGACAACCGGCCACAACTCGGCGTTCGGTACCCTTGGACTGGCCTGGTCTCCCGCTCAAAACAAACAGAAGGCCTTTGTTAAAACATGGTTTCACTTTTAACATCTGGCCCCGAACCCCAAGTGTGGCTCGGCCTCTGATAACGGTAGGGTGACTGTCCTGGCAAGACTTTGAATGTCTTTTAAACCCAGGGCACGTCCAGGAGCGGAAAGCATTAGTCAGGTTAGAAATCAAGGTCGCCACTTCCTTCTGGGCCACCTGGCTGGGTGTGAGTCAGCTCCCTGGGGGTGGGCGGAGGCAATGATTTTCCTGGAAATGCCCCTAGAGCCAGTGAAGAAACCTTGGCTCCAGCGGCTGGGAGCCACTCAGAAGAGCAAGGCTCCTTCCGCTCCCCCCCCCCCAGTTTGGAACCCTCATGAAGATGGGATTTGATCTCTGAAAACGGGGACATAGAAACATGAAACTGGAGATTCGCAGTGCAGAGCGCCATGAAAAAGAGCAGTCAAAATTGACACAGGGCTTTGGGAGAACAGAATGCAATTGTGAGGACAGAGGAAATGACTCATACTATTATACGCTTGACACAACTGTCCTCCCAGGGGGCGATTTCCTCCACTCCCCTTTCTCTATGCAGATGAATTTTTACTCGTAACTCGGGTCCTAGGAATTGGTGTCCTGGCTCTCTTTGAGCTAACACAATTTGTCCATTGGTTTCCACGGCCACCCTGCTGGGTGGCTGTCAGCGGTCACTGCTTGGGTGCCTCACCCTGTACTCATACTGCCCCCACATCTACTTGGCAAAAACCAATCCTGGCTTCTAAGTGGACAGAACTCTGCGTCCTGGTGGGAATCTGCTGCCGACCCGACTTCCCGATCCTTTCTCGGCCCCCACCCATCCTGTCTCAACCAGACGGCCTTTTTTTTCCTCCCTGAACACACAGGGGTTCCTCAGTGCCTCAGGGCCTAACGCAGGCTCTGGATTTTGAGAAGCGAAGATCTTGGACTCCTTCAGTCCATGCTTCTAACCCCAGCGCCTAGGGCGGGACTGCGTTCAAAGCTAGCCAACAGATCTCTCTCAAACTAAAGGTCGTGACCACTGCCTTCATTCTCGGACGGCAGGGATTCCCAGACCTCTGATGGTATCCAAAACAGTCTCTGTGGTAGCACAGGGGCAAATATTTCAAAACTGAACCGTGTTTTTATGTGAGTGTGTACCATGCACCTATGGCTAATAGCTATCCTGGTGCATGAAAAGGCACGTAACTACTTCCATGGAAGGAACAAAGTATCCATCAGCAGGAATGAAACAGTCCAGGCACAGGCAAACACACAGGTGGCACACAAAGAAGCGAGGGCGTGAAGTCCAAGTTCAGACAGTGCCGGGGGCTGTAGAAGTCTGCAGAGGGAGAGAAGGAGCAAGGGACCCTCAGCACACACAAACACAGGCCCCAGGTCACCTGTGGGGGGGGGGGGGGGAGACTCCCACATTCTATGAAGAGTCTTGCACAGGGGTCTGCAGCCTGTATGTCTGTGCTGTGTGCCGAAGCTGCCCACTGCCTGAATGTGACGTCTCACTGTTCTATGTATTTAACAAAAAAGTTCTCACCTGAGGGTCCGTCCATTGATTTCAGAGAGAGGGGAAGGGAGAGACAGACAGAACCCTCTTTATGAAAGACAAACATCCATCGGCTGCTTCCCACGCACACCGTGACTGGGAATCAAACCCGCAACATTCTGGTGTCCGGGCTGATGCTCCAACCAGCCGAGCCACGTGGCCAGGGCTCTATGTATGTTCAGTGGCTGCTTTGGTGCCCCCAAGATGAGTGGTTGTGACGGGGACTGAAATATTGGCCGTCTGGCCTTTTATAGAAGGTCTCCTGCCTCCCGACCAAGGGCAGAGACCTGGGCTGGCACAGATGGGGTCCCCAGTGTGTTTTCGGAGGCCGGCATAACGCTGACCCCCAAACCAGCCATTTCACCACATCCACAGGGACAAGAGTAAAAGCATTTACAACAGGAAGATTCTGGAAGCAGACGGCCTGTTCCAACTCCTGGCTCCGTGACGCCCTGGCGGTGGGACCAGGGCAGGTGGGCACCATCTCACGGCCTTGGGTTGCTGCCCCTCCTTCCGAGGGTCACCAGTTTTACCTGCAGAGTACCAGGGATCGTGCCCGGCACAGGGCAAGCCCTCACTCAGACAAGGCCGATGCCCTCTGTGACTCCCCGCACAACGCCACAGAGCAAAACCCATGTCGCCCCAATAGGCTCATCGGTACGAGCAGTTATGAAGGTCTCGGGGCGCGTCGTCCGTGTTAGGGGAAACCACCTGGTTCAGGGACCTGCCCGCCACACTGTGTCCACAACAAAGTCACAGGAAAGGGGCCCGAAGGGACAAGACCTGGGGGACCACCTGGCCAACAGAAGCACTAGAATGAGAAGCCTCAAAATAGAGGCTGCCAGGAAACGCTACAGAAAGAGAAGTATTTGAACGTGACCCCGACGTTCTCACACGGAAGATTAAAGAGCACAGCGAGCTTTTCTTTGGAGGGAGTGTCAGTGTCTCCAAAACAGCGATGGGTGGTTAAGTGTGGGCTTCTATTAAGGACGATTGGGACATACGCTCCCCCCCCAAAATAGGGGGGCAGAGGGCGAAGGAGAGGCAGGGGCGCCCCGTGCTGATTGTGCAGACCCGGGTGTGGGAGGCCGAGAGGAGGACATCCCCTTCGGGACAGTGGCATATAAGAAGGGACAGAGACACCTGGGAGGGAGGACGATGACGGAGAGGATAAAACTGTCAGAAAGTGAAATACTGCAAGGCCACAGACGTGTAAGGTCACGTTCCACTTTCAGAGCCGGCTGGTCCTACATGGAAACAATGTATGACCTTTGAAAACAGGCCCTGGGGTGGGTGGCTGTCTCAGCTAAGAAAGGAAGCCCCAACCATCTTAGATGATGTCTTACCACCAACGTCTGAAGTAGCAGGCGACTGCCTAACCCTTGAAAGGATCTTCAGCAGAAGCGGACCTTTTTCTGATGTTCGCACCAGTGGAAATTACTTGGCTCTGCTAAACAAGGCCCGTATTTAAACAACCGCAACTTCGAAACACTCAAGTGAGTTTCCTTCTCCTCCCCCCTCCTAACAAATTAACATGCAGGGGAGTGGGAAACCTTGACTCTTCGCTTCCACACACACACACACAGAAGTGAGAACAGAGAAGATTTGGGGAACCGGGTAGTCCAATCCGCCTGGCTGGGGTGTGTCGCGTTTAGGAGAGAGAGCTGCGTCTCCACTGCATTTCCATTTTATTATTCACAATGGTTATAACGCAACCAGGGGACGCTTTAGGAAAATGCTCTTTTTCTTTTTAAGTCCTCACCCAAGGATATGTTTACTGATTTTAGAGGAAGAGGAAAGGAGAGAGGGGAAGGGAGGGAGGGAGAGAGGGGAGGAGAGAATGGGGGAGAGAGAGAGAGAGAGAGAGACATCCATCTGTTGCTTCCCTGACTGGGGATTGAACCTGGAACGTTTTGTATCCACGACAGTGCTCCAACTAACCAAGCCAAGTGGCCAGGGCGAGAACAGCCTTCTCAAAGGAAGAGCTGGTTTGCAACGGCACCCTAACAAGGGTGTCTGTGCCGCAACAAGTCACACTGAGCACAGGTTTGTACCTGCTGCTATGTATGCAGGGGAGCGTGAGCTGAGGGCCAGCCGCCCGTGGGCTGCACTCTGCAGTGGGAACGTGATAAGCCCACTTGGTGGACACACGTGAATGATTGATGCTGCAAGGCTAGCTACGGGGTGTTTTCGTCTGTCTGCGTGAAGGGCCCAGGCGCCTCACCCTCCAGCTACTTACAAACCCCTACATTTTAAAAGTTAAAAAAAATTTATTTTTATCCCCCCCCCCCCCGGGACATTTTTTCATGGCTTTTAGAGACAGGAGAAGAGAGAGAAGCACCGGTGCGAGACAGAAGCACTGACAAGCTGCCTCCCATAAGTGCCCAGACCAATGCTCGAACCTACCGTCTAGGTACGTGCCCCGACCGGGAATTGAACCGGCGACCTTTAGGTTTTGGGAGGACGCTGCAATCAACTGAGCCACACTGGCCAGGGCTAAAGTTATTTTTTCATACTGAAGTATACAAGACACACACGAATGCACAACCACAGCCCAGAGTGAACTGGGGCAGCCGCTGAGCAGTGGGGACAGCCACACCCTCCCTTAGCTGTTCTATTGCTCCCCTCAGCAGGGGCTGCAGGCCCCGTGACTGACCCCCAGTAAAATCCTGGGTGGCCAAAGCTCGTGTGCTTAGCGACACTGTACACGGTACATCGATGCTGGAAGGGGCAAGCACTTACTTGCAGGTAACTCCACGGGGAGGGGACACCTGTGAGCGCGTGTGTGCTTTGCACTGCACACTGCCCTGAGCACCCTTCCCCTTTGCTGATGTAACCTGTATCCCTCACCGCACCCCACCCCCAGGGGGCCGGCTTTACCGAGAAACAATCTGCACACAACACTGTGTACGTGTAGCTGGACCAGCTGATTTGATGCATGGCCCTGCCGCGGAAGGACTGCCACAGTAAAGGTGAGTTAACGCCCCATCGCCTCACAACGTTACCTTTTGAGTGGTGAGAACATTTAAGATCCACTCTCTTTGCTACACTGCAAGTCAACTTTCGCTACAACTTTCAAGTCTACTGCTACTAGGCAGTCAAGGGCTGTCCATTATAACATAGTATCTTCTTGCTGGAACAACCTGTGAGTGTAACAGCTGCTGAGTCCCGTGAATCTTTCTAGCAATTCTAGCAAAGTATAAACCCTTAAGGTAGGGACGCCCCCGCGACACCACCAAAAACGCATTGCCTGTAGCTACTGGGAACTATTAGGACGTGAGCCATGACTGTTTCTAAGATTTTAAAGGTAGTTCTGCCCTCCAGTAATATGGACAGACTACTGGGGTCTGCCTTAGTTACTATTTACTGAAAGTAATATCTTCCTGCATTACCTCCAAAGCAAAGGCTAACTAACCGTGACGTCAAAGAAATGCACACCTCGCCGTTTTATAACGACTGTCTTTTCAAACAGGGATACCCATTAGCAAATGTAAAAGAGCCTTGTGCAGCCCGAGTCTATTTTTAGAGACTCAGCCGAACAATAAGCCCCGAACTTTTGTCTAAATGAAGAGAGCTGAACCATGAAAATGACTTCCCGAATCCCAGGAGACGTGGGTTGCATAAGAAGGTGTTCCGCGGTCCTAGGAAACACAGCGGAGCCGACTGGGTCATTTGTCTGCCAGCTGCCAGGAGTGCAGTGCGCAAAGCCGCTTAATTATTTTGGAAGATGCAATTATTCTCAAATATTAAGAGTCACACCCATTTCCTGGTTATCTAACCTTCTTGCTGGAAGGGAAAAAAAGTCAGCAGATTAAAAATCTGCTACTCCCAGCTATTTTATGATCTGCCCGACGGTGCTTTGGCACACGACCGACCGCCTTCCTGGAGGGGGGCAAAAATACCCGGCAAAATTCAGTAAAAACAGGGACTGCAGTTTGCTCGCTGTTCAGGTCCATGTGAGTTCTGCAGCGGCAGGAATCAGAAGACAAAGGGTGAAGAAATAAGGCCGTTCAGACGTCACTTAGCAGAAAAAAGTACGGGAGTTGGCTTTCTGCTGGCTGACCTTCATGCTGTCGGGAACCAACAGAAATGTCCATGGCTGTGCTGCTATTTTTAGGAGAATTAAAATTACATGAGAGTCTAAAACAAAAATGAAGAAATGGCCAGGAACTCTTTTTGGCTGATTTGAGGAAGTGGGGGGGGGAACCCCAAAACAAAACAGCTTGGCAGTAGCCGTGGCTTTTGGAAAACACGGACCACCCCCATGACCCTCTCTCCCCAGTCTCACGGGACGTCAGTACCTCACCCACTGCAGCCTGGCTGTTTTCAATCCAAACAGGCCTCCTTCCCGCCTGGCGCAGCAGCGGCCGAGCTGACATGAGGGCTTGGACACTGCCGGGCCATCTTTCCGGAAAGTCAAAGCTCGGTGCGTTGAAAGTACAGAACAGCCCCACAGCTCTGTGCCTGGGCTTGGCCGTGGGCACAAAATGCCTCCAAAGTCTCCCTCCGGCCACGCTGGAAACTCAGAGGTGTGGCACAGGGCACAGGTTGTGCCAAATGGTGAGCAAGTCTCCGTGGCTGGTTTGGGTTTTTTTTTCTGGGGGTCACCGAGGCCCCTTGCAATGAATGAGAAACGTCTGCTAAGCTGCACTTTAGATCTCGAAGGGCTGGGTACGTGAGATTTCCTCCTCCTCCTTGTTGGAAGGATGATATACAGCACAGAGCTGTAACTACGTCCACATGCTGTCAATCCAAGGAAACTCGCCAAATACCACGGAGCTACGCGTGTTGAGAAAAACAGCTCCCATGGGAGGCAGGAGGACGGTCAGTTCTGAAACCCGCCGCCGCTCCTGTGTTCACGATGCACATATGGGGATGTTCACGTGCAATACACTGGCCCCTTGACCACGCATCTGACACGCCAGGAAATAAATCGCAGCTAGGAGGAGTCTTCAGTCACGCTCCAAGGTCTTTCGATCCTCATGAGGAAGGAAGGCGCTCAGCGCCCTGACCACCAGTGATCCGTGGCGAATGCGTTTTCACCGCCCACGGTTAGGGTGAGCCCCTCCTGCTACCAGCCACGTTTCGAACGGCAGGCTTCTCGGACACACGTGCAGCCTGATAGGACACTCAACCCCGAGAAAACATCAGTGAAAGTCCCTTTCTGCCCCGAGTTTCTCTTTCGCCGTGAAGCCAGCGTCACGGCCGTCACGCGGGATTGGTTCGGCGCCTGCCGGTTGCTGAAGGCAGCCACAGAACCCGGCGCGGGGCCGGCCTCTTCCCCGGGCTCGTGTGGACTTCAGTGCCTGGGTGTCTGGGCCGATGCTCCGAGACTTGGCGCCCGCCCTACAGACCAGGGCACTGTGACCGGGCGGGTCCAGTGAGGGTCCCAGGAAAGCCCACGCAGAGGTGGAAGCCTTCGCCTGTCTGCGGGGGCCGTGTCTTTTCAACTCCTTCCTTCGTGTCCTCTGCCACGAGCAGAAACCAGCTCAGCCTCTCGAGCCAAACCCAGAAGAGCACTAAGGAACTGGGGGGAGGTGGCAGAGTGGAGAGTGGGGGGGTAAGCGGCGATAAAAGACTCGAGTTGGGCCCGTGAATACACGATATGATATACAGAGGACAGGCTGAAATGTCGCGCCCCTGAAACCTCTCTAATTTTACTAACCAGCGTAACCCAATACATTCAGTTTAAGAAACCCTAGAGAAATGAGGGGCCATGTGGTCCAGTGACAAGGGAAAGGCCGTGGAGGCCTCTGATAAAGGGACAGCCCACCGACACCCGTCCCAGTAACCCTGCTCCTGGAGGGTGACCCAAAACCCATGTACACAAATGCTCCTGACACCTTTAGCTGAAGTCATCAAAATCTGGAAGTCACTCTGATGTTCTTCGACAGGAAAACAGCCAACTGCTCTGTATTCCCCCCCCCCCGCCCCCAATGCATCCTTAAACTGAAGCACAACTGAGCAATAAAGAATGAACTACGGCCTCAGCTGGCATGGCTCAGTGGATTGAGTGCCAACCTGTGAAGCAAAGGGTCATTGGTTCAATTCCCAGTCAGGACACATACCTGGGTTGTGGGCCAAGTCCCTAGCTGGGGGTGTGCAAGAGGCAACCACACACTGGTCCCCCCCCCCCCGTAAAACTAAATAAGTAAAGTCTTAAAGAAAAAGAAACGAACTACAGCCTTCCCTCCTTCTCCCTCCCTCCCCAGACCCCTCCCCTCATCTTCTACACAGAATGCAAGGATCGAGCTGAGACTCAGCCACCCAGAACCTGCCAGCCCCTCCAGGGAACAGCACCTGCCTGGCAGCAGTGAGGAACGCGTCACCTGCTGCTGCGTGGGACTGATTTTGCGTGAGACATGGGTGAACAGGAGGCAACACAGGGCTCCGCGGGGAACCATGACCAAGAGAGATGAGCTGGCTTTTTCTAAGCTGGCAAAGAGAGTCACCGTGGCAGACTAAGAAGAAGGTGCCGCGGGTGCTCTGATCTCTTCATACCCCCCCCTCGTGGGAGTTTACCTCCCCAGCACTCTGAGCCACCTACAGCTGGCCTGGGAAGGAAGACCTGCTATAGAAACCAGCCCGGGGGAGATTCTGTGCATTGCCGCCTCTCCGCCAGTTGCCAGGTTACACAGACTGTCCACAAAAGGAGACAGAAAGGCGCCAAGTGCAGACGGCTGGGCTTTCTGGGGGAGGGGGGAGGTTCCCCTGACAATGCGAAGAGGCTGCCAGCATCCCTGCCGTCCTGGGCCCGTGGGACCCAGCACCTGTGGCCACCACGCCCCACAGAGATGTTCGACCTCACCCTTCATGTGTCCTGATGTCCACAAACTCGGGAACGACAGTCTCCCTAGCAATCTGCTCGCACAGGGGAAAAGGTGTGGTGCGTGGGGTCGTCATGTGCAGACACCGGGGCCAGGGACGGGCTCCGGGACAGGGAGGTGCACCCCTGTGGTCCAGCTGAGCCACTGCTGCCAGCTTCCAGGTTACGGGCTGCGAGCGGCAGGAGTCGTTTCCCAGGTTTACCATTTGGTTTGTGTATCCGTGTCTCCTACTACGTTCCGGCCACAGCTCACCGGAACGACCTAATCTCTCTGCAGGAAGGACAAGCGCTCTCCGGGATGACGCCCACCGGGGGCCGGGGTGACCGAGACCCGGGCTGGGGCAGGCATGGGGGTTTGTTCATTCACAACACGCCACGTGCCCGAACGATCTCACCCCTTGGCCCAGGAAAACTGCTTTCGGCCCACAAGGCGAGGCTGCGTCGGAGAAAAGGACTTGTCCAAAGCTCAGAGCTGGGACTGTTGGTCTGGCTACCATGCTGCCCCCCACCACCCCCGCCGGAGAGGGGCGGTGCTCAGGGCTAACGCTGCTTCCCCCGAAGTCCCAGCATCTGTGCCTTTGGGAAGCAGGACCTGAAAACAGGTCTCTTGTTGCAAACACAAGTTGTAGAACGCACACACTATGACACCGAGTGTCCAAGGCGTAAACTGGCAGGGAAGTCACTGCTCTGGGCTGGACTGTGTCCTCCACCCTCAAATGCCTGTGGGTGAAGTCCTCTCCCGGGCCCCCTCGGAATGCGACTTTATTTAAAAAGCGTCACTGCGGGTGTGATTAGTTACCACGGTCGCACTGGAGTCCGAGGAGACTCCACCAAGACTGCCTTCCCTCACGAGGGTGAAATCTGATACACGCGGGCAGGCATCCGCACAGCCACGGGAAGACAAAGGCGCAGGTTGGGGGGGGGGGACGCCTCTACACGCCAAGGAAACCAACGAAGCTGGGGGGCGGAGCCTGGAACAGACTCCAGCGAAGCTGGGGGGCGGGGGCGGGGCCTGGAACAGACTCCAGTGAAGCTGGGGGCGGGGCCTGGAACAGACTCCAGTGGAGCTGGGGGGCGGGGCCTGGAACAGACCCCTCCCCAGGAAAAACCAAGCCTGCCCCACCTCGATGTCAGACTTTTGTCCTCAAGAACTAGGAGACAAGGAAGGCCGGTAACCAGCCCAGCCCGGGCTTCTTTCTTCATGGCAGCAGCCCGGGGACCATGCGCCAGGACTCAGGGTTGCTCCGGGAACCGCCCTTGTGGGGTACGTCCACGCCGATGAGCCCCACCAAGCCCAGGATTTGGGCCCCCCTGCGGGCAGGCAGAAGGGGCAGCTGGACACAGGGACCCCATGGCACTGGGAACAGATGACTTTAAGTCAGGTGATGCCATTTTGCACATCTCCAGTGACATCTTGTAAAAGATTTACCAGTGAAAAAGGAGCATCCCCTTTAGAAGTTAATCAAAAGGTTAATAAACAAGCACCCACAAGCAGTTCTGTAAAGTGGCGTGAGGCTGCTGGAAGCAGCCCCCCCCCCATGTTGTATAAAGGGGAAACCAAGGCTCGGCGATGTCTGGGGGGACTCCCGTGAGGAATCCTGTTCATCTGTGACGAAGCCGGGCTGCAGCCCGGTGAACCCCTCAGCCCCCTTCGCTGCCCCTGAGGTCAGCACCTGCTAAACACCAGGTGCAGTCTGAGTACAGGGAAGGTGCCCTTGGCCGGCCTGTATGTTCCTCACCAGGGAGGAAACTCTTCGTCCTAGTCGCATGCTCAAAGAAATGCGTGGGCCCTCCGTTTAGGGGGCGTACGGAAGTTGAGGGCATCAGACGTCCCCCGTCTAAGGGGTTCATATCGACACACCAGCCCATCAACACTCGCGAGATGCCCAAAAGCACCACCTCACTGCAGCCAAGTCCACCTCCGGCACAACCGCTCCCGCCTCCTTTCCAAGGAGACCCCTCAGATCCGACCATACATCCCTTCACGCTGCCCCAGGAACGGGACGGTCCCCGAACCTGCGGCTGCCCCCTTCTACGCTCCAGGCTTTGGCCTCCAGCCTGGCTTGTCCGCCCACGCTCGGTCGCCACGCCCCACGTGCGACCCGGCGACTCTGCCGCGGACAGATACACGTCCCTCTTACCTGACTCCTGGAGGTACCGATACACCAGAAAGTTCACCTCGTCACTCGTTATGCTCATCTTAGCCTCACCTCGCGGCGGCGACGAGGTCTTCACGAAGCAGGAGGCACCCTCTGTGGGAAGGGCGGGGGGAAAAAACGGAGACACTCTTCAAACACGGCTCAACACGTATGTTCTTCTGCATTCTCTTTGAGAAGATCAGAAACAATCACACACACAAAAAACCCACCCAGGATGTTATTCCCACGAAGCAAACACACGTCTGATTCAGGTTATGCTGTGTGACCGCGTGTTACACGAAACTCTCATAATTATTTACCTAAAACTCCAATACCCCAGGGAAACGATGCCAAAAATAAGAAATGCTGGTGTGTTTTATAAGCCTGGCGTGGGGTCAGGTTCCACACCAGGCTGGCGCAGATACACTCAGGGGCGAGAGAAAATGAAATCAAGCCAACTTTTTGTTCGGTAAAAATTGCATGTGTGTTATGACGGCCGTGTACTTGATAACAACCACGAGTAGAATCGTGCTGCCTGAGACAGACGCACTTGGCTTCGACTCTCAGTGCTCTAAACAGAAGGGGGTTCCTGAGTAGACCAGCAGGCATGTGAACTTGACACCCTTCACTCCCAAGAGTTTAACTGACAAGCTCACAGTCGTGTGTACACAGCACCGAGGAGAAACAAAATCGTGAGCGGCTAGGCAACTATGTATCGGGTTGGCCAAAAGTTCCTTTGTGTTCCCGTATGATGGGACTAGTAGCGCTTAGTGTATCTTTCACTTCCTTCAAAACAACTTTGTTCGATTGCATTGTCACAACTGTTACATCAGCGTGAATTAAAAAAAAAACAACTTATCAAGATCAGTGAGTTTTTGTGTAGCCATTTTAATATTGAAGATAGAAGAAAATATGCAGTGTTTTCAGCATCTGTTTGTTGTTTTATAATTTCAAGAAAGTTAAAAACGCAACTGAAATGCCAAGAAAAAAGATTTGTGCGGTACAGGAAGAAGGTGCTGTGACTGATGGAACGTGTCAGGAGTGGTTTGCGAGGTTTCGTGCTGCATTTCTCGCTGGATGGTGCTCCACGGTCAGGTTGCCCAGCTGAAGCGGAGAGCGATCCAATCGAGACGTTCACTGAGAACAATCAACGTTCCACCTCATGGGAGACAGGCAACCTACTCAAAATATCCCAATCAATAACGTTATTGGTGGGAATGAAAAGTGTGCCTTTTATTTTACAGGAAGAACCGCATGGACTCTTTGGCCAACCCAAGATAAACTTGACCTCCTTCTAGGAAGAGGCCAGGTCTCAGAAGCTGAAGCAAGGATGTGGAGAGAATCCACACCCCCATTCCCCCTCCCCGAGAGAAACTCACTGCACCGGTCTGCCTGAGGCTTCCAGGGCCTGGACGGGAGGGGGACTTGGGGCTGAAGGGACGGTGGGGACTGCAAGATCATCTGGGGCTGAGGCAGCCAGGAAGATGCTGGCTTTCTTCCCAGTGACCCTGGCGAGCATGGGAACAGGCTGACCCACAGAGCAGCCAGCTGATGCCCAGGTACGGCCCTGCGCTCCGAAACTCCAGTACTCGCCCGCCCGGCAGCCACAGCCGAGAAGAGCCAGGCCCCCTTCCGGTCACGGCTCCCACTGAAAACCCTGCAGGCCGTCAGGGACCTCTGTTCACGGACCCTGTCTTAGGATTCCGGGCATTTGTACCCGTGGCGGAACTTACCGCCAAAGAATTAATTGGTGCCATAATGATACTGTATATACTTGTAACATCGACTATCGTAAGCATGTTTAAGTGAGCATCTCGGGTATTAGGGGTATTAATCTTAGCCGTACATTCCCAGTCTTGTACAGCTGCCACCGTCATCGCCTGCAGAACCTTCTCAAACAGAAACTCTGTCCCCACTCAACCCTCACTTCTCACCCCTCCCCCAACCCCAGGCTCCCACGCTACTATCTATTTCCTGTGCCCGCAGATTGGACTCCTCCCGTAACTCTGCTTTATTTTTAATCTTCACCCAAGAACATGTTTACTGGCGTTACAGACAGAGGCAGGGGGCAGAGGGAGACATTGATGGGCTGCCTTCCGTACACGCCCAGACCAGGGATGAAACCCAGAACCACTGACTCCAAGCAGGACCCTGCTCCAGCTGCCGCCCCCCCCCCCCCCCCGAGCCGCACAGGCCAGGGCCGTCCTAGTCTCTCTGTGCTCCAGGAAAATGAAGTGCAAACAGACAACAGATGGCAGAGTACCTGCCATGTCCAGAGCATGGTGTTTGGCGATACTGGGAATCACACACACACACGCACACACACACACACGCACGCACGCACGGCAAGAGCGACCCTGACCTCTAATAACGCACCCTGGGCCCAGGGCAGGGGCCTGCCCTCTGTGCTCAGTCTCCCAGCAGAACATTGTTACCGCCTCCTACATCAGGGAGAAGAAGCTGGCCTGGCCTGCACCTCTCTGCAAAGAGCGGTTTTCCTGGATGGATGACGGGGAGCTCGGGACACCTGTGCTGGCCGCAGAGCTGGGGTAGAAGGGGGTTGGGGGGGCTCTCGGGGGGCTGCGTGCTCCAAGCCAGGCAGCCCGCTCTCCACCAGTGCGCGCCACCCTGCCTAGCCGAGATGGCAGGGCTTGCTACGTGACTTGGCTCTGTCATTTCCACATGAAGGACAGTAACGGCCGCCGGACGTGGGGGCAGCCGTGTGGGCTAACCTGGTTATTGGGTCATTCCACGCCTGTGCATTTCCCCAAAGAGCGACCACACACGGCCTCCTCAAGGGTGGGCGGAGGCAGTGACCTTGCCCAAAGGCACCACAGTGGGTGCCCTTGGACAGCTGACCGTGCAGGCGGCACGCACAGAGCCCGTGAAGAACAGCACCATCCCCGGAGGGCGCACGTGTCCTCCTTGGGACACCTGGGGACACCATGGTCGGCCCAGCGCCTTGCTGGGTTCCGGGGCACCATGCCTTTCCAGGTCCAGGGGACGCTGTCCCGCCTCTGGGACAGGGCTTCATGGGTGAGTGGTATCTATTTTCTTGCCTGACCCAGTTTTGATTCCAGGCACCTTCATGAGGCTGATGTGAGGAGACTGGGGCTGTGATGGACGAAAAACACTAGAGAAAGAAGAAGAAAAAAAAAAAGAATCCTTCCACCGTGACTTAAAGCCACCATGTCCCCATGTCCCCATCGTGTGGCCTCAAACAGAAATTTAAAAATTATTGCGGGCCGATAGCATCCCTGGAGGCGCCCCTCTAAAAACAAGTCTGCCAGGGCAAGTCATCATCTGGGGGTCAAAGCCCGTCAGGAAACTGAAGAGAAAATGATCGGTACCGTTGCCTTTCGTGATTTAACTTCGACATGGCCGCGCGCGTTCTATGAACCCCGGTTCTCTCCCCAAAAGAGTTAAAAACGTAGCTCTAAGCGGCAGTGCTCTGTCGGGGGCCCGCCTTACGCTTGGACTGTCTAACCCGTGCTCGCTGTCTGGGAAGAGGGGAGACTGCCGCCAAATAACAAGATCCGGCTTGCCCTTGAATGACCTTTCACAGCGGAACTGCGGAGCGGACCGGCGAGCTGGCGGGTGGCGGTACTGCAGGCAGAGGCGGGCGGCAGGTGCGTGCCAGCAGGGAGGCCGCGCCTTGCAGGGGGAGGCCGAGCTCGGTGCGCGCTGATGGAAGAGGCCCTGGCACGGGGGTGCTGGTGCCAGTGCGATGGGGCTTGTCTCTGAACAACGTACCCCGCGGTGAAATGTGCTCTCACACTCCCTGAAAGCAGCCCTCCTTCTGCAGGGACGCAAGAACGCATGCCTCACGCCTGGTGTCTGTCTACACTGAGGCTGCCTCCAGCCACGCTCTGCTGCGGGCACAGGTCCCCGGGACCCCGTTGCCAGGCAGACTGGGCACCAGGGCACAGCAGGAGCGACCACATCTGCTCCAAACGGCCCCCTCTGAACAGGCCCTCAACCCTGACATCTAGGCCCCAGCCCCGTCTTTCTCCAGGACAGCTCCTCTCCTCACGTGTGAACAGAGTTTGTTTCTAGTTCCAAATCGCCGGTCAGATGAAGATGGGAGTTGTAATGCACACATTTCTATCTGCGTCGAGCCCTTTGGAAAACCGGCTCAGAGGCCAGATTGCCCTGGATGCGGCAATCTGGGGTTAGCCAATACAGACAGGGCTGCTGGGGACTCTCTTGGCCAGTGACAGTGTGACGGAATCAACTGAGGCATTTACAGTCTGGCCCCAGTTACAGAAAAATATGAGCAGTGGTTCCAGCCCGGTTGTTTTCTTTCCTACCTATCGTCATTTCTCAATGAGGACATGTGTACACTGTTTGACAGTCACAAAAAAAAATGTCCCCCAGAGATGAGATTTTCCACTAACCCTACACTTTTATTTATTTACCCAGAGGCAAATGCTCCAAAGTTATTACTATAATCAAAGAACTGTTATGTTATGACTATGTCCTAGCAGCAGCATCAATAAAAGACAAGAAGAGCCCTGGCTGGTGTGGCTCAGTGGCTGACCACTTGCCTGAGAACCAAAGGGTCGCCGGTTCAATTCCCAGTCACGGCACAGGCTGGGGTTGTGGTCCAGGTCCCCAGTGGGGGGCGCCCGAGAGGCAACCACACATTGATGTTTGTCTCCCTCTCTTTCTCCCTCTCTTCCCCTCTTAAAAAATAAATAAAGCCAAGGATAAATCACTTAGAACCAGAGGACATCTGTAAAGGAATATTTCGTGACCAGAAAAAATGTCCAAGATACACTGCTTTGTAGAAAACGTTTGTTTTCAGATGGAACAGAGGTGCTGCTACTTCTTCGTTTTGTACACACACACACACACACACACACACACACACACACGATACTCTGCCTCTGCGGTGGGCTTACATCCATGTGTGGGTGCCCTTTCCCATATTTTGCACATTCTCTCCTGTGACCTTGAACCGTTTTCCCACTCATTAGGATGTAATTAAATCCTGGCACCGTCTTCAGACAGAATCAGTATGAGAGCGATTCGGCACTTGCGAGTAGGCAATGAGGCCACGGGGCTTGGGGGAGCAGACAAGAGGGGTCTCGGGTTAGGAAAATAATGCCTGTGTTGAAGGAAGAAAAGAATCCCCAGGGTGAGGCATTCAGAGAGGGTCCCTGGTGCGCCTGGCTGCCCTCCTGAGTTCACTCGGGGCCGGCAGGGGCCTTCTTCCGAAATGCGTGTACGTGTCGATGAAGCATGCTGACCCTCTCTAAAGTCCCACCCAAAGAGGTCCCTTCCTGAAGTCCCATCCAAAACCTCCCGGCAGCCCCTGCAAGGAAGCCTTCCTAAATCAGCACGCTCCACCCAGGAACGGCGAACCAGGGCTCGGAATGACCGCGTCGTCACACAAGCCGGGCGACGTGCCCAGGCCGAACCTGACGATTCTCCTTTTCTACCCTCGCCCTCCTCCCTGCACGGAGAAGCAGGCACGCGAACCGGAGAGCAGACTCCCGAGGGGCCTGCTGCGTCCACGCACAGCCAGCCTGCGCTGTTTCTCCGCTGACTTGCTCCTTGAGCGGATGCTTCTGATGAACCTGTAAAGGCGTCCGCAGGGTTTATTTATCTTTGCCACTGAGAGGCTGGCGGGGAGATGCCCCACCCTGGGCAACCAGGCCCCCCCCACGAATTTCAGGAAGGCACACACACAGACACGGGGTGGTCACGGAACCTCAGAGACGCTGCGGCTGCCGTCCACCCCTGCGGGATTTAGTCTGGCCTGCAGCTTTCTCTTCACCAGGTGCCGTCATAGGCAAAGCCACCCTCTCATGTCACGCGGCCTGTGGCCTTCTGGAAATGAACCCTGTAGCTTCCTCTGCAGAAAGAAAGGCAGGAGATGCCTCCCCCCACCACCCGGGCCCGCATCTCAAAAATCTTGGTGCTAAATAGACGGGAAGGCAGGGAGAGTAACATGGATGTAACGATCGGTTCGTTGCCTCTCATGGACGCCCCAGTTGGGCACCTGGCCTGCAACCCAGGCGTGTGCCGTGACTGGGAATCGAACCGGCGACCTTTCGCTTTCTGGGATGACGCCCAGCCCACAGAGCCACGCTGGCCAAGGCTGTTACAACAGTTCTTGATCTTCAACTAAAAAGCACAACAACACAGTTTAAAAGACAACAACGATGGAAACCACTGTGAGCCTGCGTCCGATGGGGAATGCAAGGACCTCATGCTCCTGCCAGCAAACGCAGCCATGGGCGGGAGACATGGCCTCTGGCAGTTACGTGGGTGCACAGCCGGAAGGCCCCCCACCCGCCCTGCTCCTGAGTCTTGGCACCCTGACACCTGGTCTGCTTTCACTGGGAACCACCCCTTGAACCCCGACTGCACTGCACACAGGCCTCGTCTCAGCCTCTGGGGCCCAACTCCCAAGGCTGTGGTCACAGAGGAGAGAGAAATAATAAAACGGGGGGTGCTCCTCTACATCGGGGTGCGCAGACCGGCTCCCACCTGCGGCTTCCTTGTGTAGGCCCGTGAGCTGCAAGGGGCACTGACCGTTTTAAATGGTTGGGAAGAAAACCAAAACACTTGTAGTTCGAGACCCATGACGCGGCCGTCCAGTTCCAGGGTGTGTGAATGAAGTTGTATCGGCCGAGACGGGCTGGCCCACAAAGCCTCGGGGTGCCCTTCCCCAGCGTGACCCAAAGGACCGTTCTCACGGATGAACTGCACGGTGACCTACCCAAGGCTCTAACCAAACCGTAAAGCAAGACCCCAGTGCTCTACACACAGGAGACCTCCCTCAACGTGGGCCCAAGGCACCGGACGCTCCCGTTGCCCGAGGCCTGAATTCACACCCCATCGACACATCTGTAAGGGAGAGACCTGTCTCCTCTTCCCTCTCAAAGTGAGAAGCTGCAAGGGCATTTCCGCGGATCCTCACTGAGGGCGCGGCTGCTCCGGAAAAGGCTGATGGGTCCCCCAGCACATTGAACATGGCGTGTCCTCACCGCCCACAGTTCCCCTCCCCGCCAGGGGCACGCACAGGAGAAATGAAGGTGGTCACCAACACACACACTCACAGCAGAGCGTCGCAACGACCAGAAAGGTAACCACACCACCCCTGGGCACCAGCTGATGGACACACCTAGTGGGGTATGAACACGTCATGGAATATTGTCTGGATGCCCCTAAGGATTTATGCTACAGCTGGGATGAACCGTGAAAAGATGATTCTACGAGAAAGCCAGGCAAAGAAGGCTTAAGGTGTCATATACGCTTTTGTTTTTATTAATGCACTCTACCGTTCCGATATTCAAGTGAAGTATCAAACTTCTTAAGACATAGTCGTAAGGCAGGTTTTTGCCTTTGTGAAGAAAACTGCTATATATTGGTTTTTAAACAAACCAAAAAAGGAGACCTGAGATTCTTTCTTTCATTAACATATAGGTGCATCATTTTAGTTCCGATTGGGTCTTTGAGAACAATAAAGCAAAACCAAAACAAAACAAAACAAAAAAAACGCTCCCAGATTGTCACCTTAATCTTGTAAAATTACAACCATCCTGTGGAAAATTTTAATTAAAAAAAAAAATAACTGAACTACCATGAAACACAAAAATAAATAATAAACTCAAACCCTAAAATCCTACCTGCCACACCATAATAACATTTGTAGAACACACACACACACACACACACACACACACACATTTGGGGCGGAGGTCAAGCATCTGTTCAAATTAGGGGGTTGGCTGCCTCCTTCATGGTTGGGTACATGTGCTTGCTTGTTTCACTCTTCTGGAAACCTTATCCACTCACTAGGTTTCTACAGGCTAATCTCTGTTTTCCTAACGGTTTCAAGGTTAACTAGCACATCAAAATAGACACAAATAGTATTAAGAAACCAAGAAAGCATAAAATTAGGAAAGAGGAGCCAAATGAAATCTATATGCGTGTGCTCAATGGCAATGCATTTTTTGGTTTAATTTTAATCCCGAAAATAATAACCCTTTTCAAACAGAAGGCATCCAACGGAGGCGAAACGCAGTTCTGCCTCCGAAGCAGACTGCAGGTGGACAGAGACCGAGGAGCTAGCTAGCAGGCGCTTACCTTCACGGGGACGTCATCTGTGGACACTCGGACCAGCGGGCTCCCCAGCATGCGAGCGTGTACCCACAAAACGCCTACCTGCTGATAAACGGAGATGCTGGTTAACACAGATATAGTTTTACTTGCAAAGCGAACACCTCAAAGTATCTGAGGGCTATCTCGAAGGACTGTACCGTATGCCGTAGGTACTCCCAGCTACACAGCACCCCCACGCCCAGAAGAGAAATCATGCCGTCGAGAAACCTCACAGATTGCGCCGGGAGGTGTTGGTAAGAGTTAACGACGGCTTGTTTGTGTGTTCCGATCCGCTCGGGATGCACCGCGTGCACAAAAAACCACACACGCCGCATCCAAATCGCCGTTCTGCTCCGGCTCCCCTCAAAGGCAGCTGAAACGCACCCACGCATCTCGACTTTCCAGGCTCGGACTCACACCCTTGCATTCCGCAGGGCTCCCGTCCGCCCCGATGGGTGAAGAGGGCAGGCTTGCACCTCACCGTGACCATCCCACCTATCAGAGACCCGGGTTCACTTTTCCCACGGTCCGCACACGGCGGAGTCAGCCAGCATGGCCGCACACGTCTGGACCTTCCTCCGTAAACGTCTCTGCTTGGGAGTGAATCCGGCCCCCTGAAGTTTCGATCATCCACGATTAGCCACAAGCTGGGCAACTTAATAAAGTCCTGGCCGCGTAGCTCCGTTGGTCAGAGCATCACCCCCAATACGCCAGGGTTGTGGGTTTAATCCCCAGTCTGGGCACATGCAAGAAGCATCCAACGATGCATCAGTAAGTGCAACAACAAATTGAGGTTTCTGTCTCCCCCTTCCTCCCTCTCTAAAATCAACAATACATTTTCAAAATTTTTATTTATTTATTTTTACAGAGAGGGGAAGGGAAGGAGAAAGAGTGAGAGAGAAACATCCACGTGTGGTTGCCTCTCACACGCCCCCTACTGGGGACCTGGCCTGCAACCGAGGCATGTGCCCTGACTGGGAATCGAACCAGTGACCCTTTGTTTCACAGGCCCGTGCTCAATCCACTGAGCTACACCAGCCAGGGCTAAAATCAACAATATTTTTAAAAACACTTAAAAAAAAAAAAAAGAAATGAAACGCCCGCCCTTTTCTCCAAATTCTTGTGTGGCAGTTTTAAAGTGATAAAAAAAAAAAGAAAAGAAAAAGTTACTCCTGATCTAGCTATCCTCTTAGGTTGCTTTTGTTTTAGGTGGAGCAGAACCATAGAAATGAAGATCACATGGAGGGTTAGCAACAGGGGAGTGGGAGATGGAGAAGAGGGGAGAAGGCACAGAGAATAAGTAGCATAGACGGTAGGTAGAAAATAGACAGGGGGGAGGGCAAGAATAGTATGGGAAATATAGAATCTAAAGAACTTGAGAGCCGTGGTCATAAACTAAAGGGGGGAATAGTGGGGGTGTGCAGGATGGAGGGGAATAGAACTGTAATGGCATAATAAATAAAATATATTTTAAAAAAGAAAAAAGTTACGAGGCTTTAATATAATTCAAAACCACGGGCGAAGCTATGAATGCAGGTGTCTCTCGTGAGTGTAATTACACGGAAGCCGTAACAGGTTTGAAGGCGGTGCAGTGTACTCCCCCCAAGTCACGCTGCTTGAACAAAAGGAGGCGAAAGGGTCCCACCCCAGGAGGGCTCAGGGTAGTAATTTCAAAGGAAAACATCATAAGGATATATGTAGTAAAAGAAACCACCAGGATTATTCAAAGGAGAAAAAAAAAAATCTACCCCCTGGGGGGCGGGGGAAAATGATGTTTAGACGACATTTGTCTACAACTGTTGGAGTCAAAACGGAAAGGAACTAGAGTAAAAGCAGTCACAAGGGAACGTTGATTTTGCTTATAAACTGCAAGTACATGTCATCATGAAAAAAGCTGTGTTGTTGGAGCTGCCATGGCACCGGGCTCCTTCCAGTAACCTGCAACGCACAGCAGAAGGCTGCTTGCAGGGCTGGGCTGCGAAGCGCCCCGGGGCGGGGGTGGGGGGGTGGGGGGTGGGGGAACCGGCCTCCCGGACCGAATGCTAAATCCCGCCCGGTGTCCAAATATCAGCAGCTGTCACGACAATAAGCTTCAAATTGAAGCTCGAAAATGAAACCATTAAAATGCATAATAACTCAATCAGTAATTAATACAGAAACAGCTCTCATGACAAGCTGTTCACACACACACACAGCTTTAGAATCAAATTCTCATTCTTTGGTCCAGAACCAGATGGCCACCCACTAACGAAGAGTCTTGCAGTGGGAGATTATCTTTTCTATATGTTGTCAAACTCAGTAAGTGTAATTAACATCCTCTATGTGTTATCAATGCCAAAAAAAATGAGAAATGTGACTTTGGTTAATAACATTCTTCTGGTTATGCAACATGTCGAAATTAATTCGTTTATTACTAGAAACAATGAATTAAAATGAGAGCCCTGGCTGGGTAGCTCAGTTGGTTGGAGCCTTGTCCAATACACCAAAAGGTTGCGGGTTTGATTCCCACTCGCGGTGTGCACCTAGGTTGCGGGATTGATCCCTAATCAGGGTGTTTACGGGAGGCAAACGGGTCAATGTCTTCCCCTCTCCTCTTGTCCTTCTTTCTCTCTCTAAAACCAATTTTTAAAAAAGATCCTTGGGTGAGGATCAAAAAACAAGAAGAGCCCTGGCTGGTGTGGCTCAGTGGACTGAGTGCCAGCCTGTGAACCAAAGGGTTGACGGTTTGATTCCCAGTCAGGGCACAGGCCTGGGTTGCAAGCCAGGTTCCCACTGGGGGGCACGTGAGCAACAACCACACGTTGATGTTTCTCTCCCTCTCTTTCTCCCTTTTCTCCCCTCTCTAAAAATAAATAAGATCTTTAAAAAAATGAATTAAAATGAGAAATCTGACCTTCCGGCCATCACCGATTTCCCGCTCATGATTACCCAAACAGAACCATTATCCCACAAAGAGTGCTGGCAAAAAGGTGATGGACTGCAAAGTACTGGTAAGACGGGCAAACAGCACTCACAAATGCAATCCATTCCTCATTCTTAGAAAGACACGGCACGCCAGCAGGCCCCAGTTTCTGGTGGCTGTCAGCGTGTGGCACAGTGTGGCACAGACACACTCTGGCAGGGCTTCCGGGGTCGTGTGCCACACACACACACACACACACTAAACACACTCACACTAACGAAAACTGATGAGCCCAAAGCAGGCTCTCAGTAAATTTACAGTTTTGTGTTGGGCCAGCTTCCTAGCCATGCTGGGCCCCAGCTGGGCCCCCCTGGGAGGTGGGACCCCCCTGATACATTACCAGTGTTGTGCAGTTGCCTGCCTTTCACCCCGTCTAGTTCCATCCGGTTCCAGAGGGGCTGCGTCCCTCCAAAGGCAGCCCGCGCCCATCCGCATGGGCACCAGGACGTGAGCAGGCCATTTTCCATCCCTCGGGGCGAGAGCTCCAGGAGGAACGCCTCTGCTCACCTTTGCCCTCCGGTCCTGGACTCAGAGATGCAACCAGGTCAGGAGAAGGCAGGCCCAGCTGGAACGAGCTGCGGCCTGGGAAGGCAAGGGAGCTGGGGACCAAGGGGACGGAGCCGGGGACCGGCCAGCGACAGAAAGCTGGAGGAGATGACGATTCACTCACTGTTTCTCTATATGGGGCAAATCACTCACCCTCCTGCTCAGCACCTTGTGGAAGTTCCGTACCTCAGGCAACCAGGCACCGGAATTTTTTCTTTTTTGCCTTCAGCTCTGGCGGTCATTCCAACCCCCACCCCTGGTGGTTTCTAGCACCGACTCTGAGTTTGGAGTTGCTGGTTGGACTCATCGCGTCCACGGGAGTCGACAGTGGTTGCCCACGTACCTTCTGACACTGAAGTTTGTCAGTGACTCACACACGCAACCCCTAAGAAAAGCTTTGGATTATCACTGTGCGTCCCTATTTAAACACGGGGGTTCCCTACCAGGGGGGACAAGGGCGCCCTTCACCCCAGGGGACGTTCCGTAAGGTCTGCAGACATTTCCGGTGGTCACACTGGAGTGGGGGACAGTACCCCCTCGAGTTGGGTAGTGACAGGGAACGCCACCAACCAGGGAATGACAACACACCAATCGGTCCCCAAATGTCAACATGAAGAAACTGCAATACAGCAGCGGTGACCAGCCCTGAGTTCGCCTCTTCACACCCCTCACCTCACTTGTATTGTGAAATACCAGGTGAGCTGACACTCTCACACACGCCTTAGCCCCAGGAAGAAGAGTGTGTCAGGGACCCAGTCATACACTGTCCTAACGCTTCCGTCCTTCTGGGCTGCCCCAGTGTAGAAAGCACAGACCCGTCACGAATCGCCGGGTCAGAGGAACAAACAGGGACTTCCATCAACTGTCACTGAAAGGCTTCACGACGTAAATATCCATGCCAGCACTTGCTAAAATAGAATCAGGTCCGTGTACTACAATTCCCCATGGAGAGGTCAGCATGGCGCGGAGTCCTCCGGTCCACGGCCTGCACCCCTTGCTGTCCATGTCAGGGGGGCCCACCACGTGGATGGTGCAGCCCCGTCAAGCCATCCCTGGCGGACGCACTGTCTGCGACACACAAGAGAGACACCCCCGAGAGAGAGGCTTCCAGTCGGTCGGGGGGAGGCTGCCAGGGCACGTCCTTCCAGCCTGTCCACACACCTGTCCGCACGCCACCTGGACGTGGTTCTGAAGCCGAACAGCAGCTGGAACCCCGGGTTCAATCGAGTGATTAACAGCCAATACTGTGGGTGATCATTGACACTGATGCTTACTGTCTGCCTGGCTCTGTCCTCGGTACTCTTGACCTCTGTTCCATCCTCCCCAGAACTGGAAGAACCCTGCCCTCCAGAATGTCTCCATGTGTTTTCCCGGGGACGCCCCAGGCACGCCCCCCCAGCCTGGGGCACACTCAGGGGTGATCCGTGACCACATCGCTGTCCATTTCCTCCCGGCTCAGAGCCTCGGGCAAGCACGCCTTTCTGGAAGGCCCTTCTTCCGGTCGCCCCTCCCTGTGTTCAGGCATCTGCAGACAACCGCTTTCCAAGCTCAGCCTGCGATGGTTTGCCCAACTTTCCGAATGCATCGGAGTGTCCCAGTCACTCACTTAGGCGCCAAGAAACACAGGTTTCCCTGCAGCGAGACGACGGATTCTGCAACAGAACCCCGACTGACACTGGGTACCTAAAATCTAAGGTGATGGGACCTCGCTGGAGTGGATGCAAGTGTGCCCAGCGCGTGGTGACTTCTCAAAATACACAGTGCTGTTCACATCGGATGAGCCCAGGAGGTGGGGCCGTGCTCGCTGAGCTTCCGTCCATCCCTGTGGTGGGAATTAAAGTCAGGCCACCCCTCTCCGGCCTTCACACACAGCCATCTAGGAAACGGGGGCCAGGGGGAGGGGACGGTCTCGGCGCACTGATGGTGTCCTCACATCTCATCCCCGCAACTTTTCACAACCTGTGCCCAATAAAATCTGTTTAATGAACCTGCAGGGACTGTTGAAAAAGCCCACAAACGTGGGCAGAGTGCTCAACAGTCGTGAATGTGCTTGTCGACAAGACTTAGAGTTTAACCCACGGGCAAGTTGGCAACCTTGTTCTTAAAGGGCCAGAGAGTAAATACGTTCCGGTTTGGTGGGACACCTCAGTCCCTGTCCCTCGAGTCCTCCTTCGTAGACAGGACCAGTCCAGGACGATCCATAACTCAACAGGGGCATCTGTGTTCCAAAGAAACTTATCACGGTGAACAATGAAATTATAGGTTCACAGAATTTCCACGCATCCTGACCTTTTGAACCGTTGAAAAATGAACACTACACCCTTAGCTTGTTGGCTGTGCAGACGCCGGCGTGAGGCTGGATCTGGCCTTGCGGAGACTCTGTCCGCCACGTCTTGTGCTGAGACACCGTGAGCCAGGGCCCGATCCCCTTTCTGCTCCCAAGTGTGACTCAAAAACGAACCTTCAGCAAACCACTAGGCTTGTTCCTCAAGAAATGAAACACAGACTTACCACCTGCTCCGTCACTCCCTCTTCTCAGACTGTGCCCAAACAAATGGAAAGAGGGTCCCACACGGATATTTGCACCACGGTTCAGAGTAACATCATTCTCAAGGGCCAAAAGACAGAAACAAGCCAGATATCCACCAACAGACGAAAGCACACACAAAGTGCAGGGTGTGTGTGTGTGTGCGCACATGCGTGATGGAATATTACTTCCCCGTGAAGAAGAATGAACTTCTGCCCTGGCTGGTGTGGCTCCGTGGATTGAGCGCGGGCTGCAAACCCAAGGGTCGTCGGTTTGATTCCTACATCAGGGCACATGCCTGGGTTGCGGGCCAGGTCCCCAGTGGGGGCCACACATTGATGTTTCCCCTTTCTCTATCTCCCTCCCTTCCCTTCTGTCCAAAAATAAAAATAAAATCTTAAAAAAAAAAAAAAAGAATGACCTTCTGGCACCAGCTGCCATGTGGATAAACCCTGAAAACCCTAAGACAGGAAAGCCCCATCATGTACAATCCCAGTTATTTGAAGAACTGAGAGCCGATCGATTCAGAGACAGGAGGCGGAGTGGCAAGAGCCGGGGGCCTCAGGAAGGGGGAGGGGTGGGGCAAAGACGAGAGTCCTTACTTTATGGGGACAGAGTTGTCACCGGGGCAGATGACAACCTTCCTGGAGGCGAACGGCGAACGTACTCACTGCCCGTGAAATGCACGGCTAAAGATGGTGTAGAACGGTGAACTTCACCTGCATTTCACTGGGGGGACAGCCGAAGAAAACGAACCTTCGGCACCAGCGTATTTCTTATAAAGAGCCTGCTGTTGGTTACAGAAAAAACTCAGAAAGATAGTTCAAATGGGCATTGGCCAATAATTCATCTGCAGCCAGCAAACCAAGAAGGAACACCTGCTTTCTTCCCGCAAGCCAGTTCCAACCTTTATCTGTGAAATGCAGAATGTATTAGAAAAATCTCCCATTCACAGGAGATCCCCGTAGATTCTCTCTCAGGGGCAGACGGGCCTTCCCTAGAAACCATCTCAGTCAGCACCCCCGCTGTTGCTGGAGTGTCCGCGCGTGAGTCAAACCTACAAACCCGTACGCCCGCTTCTGACCTTGGAGAAGTCAGCCACACAGACGCAGAAGGACCCATTCTGGTGAATTAAATGCGTACTGATCTTTGTGGCTGGGAAATGGGACCATGTTTTTGCAAAATCGAGGTTCATCGTAAAAGTCATTAAAAAAAACCCCAAAACACACGCAGCCGTGACATGCTATTGAGGACTCTGTGCCAGCGGCTGTCAGTAGAACCCAAGAAGAACCGGTCGGCAGACCCACGGCCTCTGCTCCCCACCCTCCAAGGAAAGCCGCCAAGTCAGGAAGAAGGAAACATCAGCATAGTCCTTCGTGGAAGCTGTTTTCCTTAGTTAAAAAAAAAAAAAAAAAAAAAAAAGAGAGAGAGAAAAAAAAGGAGGGGGGAGGGGAGGAGTTGATAGCATGATATGACTGCATTTTCTCTGGTTCCAGCCAGCAGGCAAATGGAATTCTCACCTACAAGCTTGGAAATCTCTCGGAACATACAAGCCGGTATCAAATGACTCAAAAGATTCACTGATGAAACCTTTTTTAACTGTTTCATCCTCACTCGAAGAGACTATGTTTACTTTGATTTGAGAGAGGGAGGAATGGAGGGGGAAAGGAGAGAGAGGGAGGGAGTGAGGGAGGGAGAGGGGGAGGGGCGGGGGGGGGAGGGAGAGAGACATTGACCACTTAATCCATATCCACACCCCGACTGGGGATTGAACCCACGACCTGTGAGTGTACTCGGACCCGGAGATCAAACCTGCAAGCTTTCTGTGCCTGGGACAGGGCTTCAAACAACTAGGCTACCAGGCCTGAGTGAAACCTCTGGGTAAACACAGGGGTCGGGGATGGGAGATGGAACCAATTTTTAAAAACTACGTCCCGCCGATCCTTTGGCTGTAAGTCCGCCTCCCCTTCCCATCCGCACCTTCCAGGACTCGCTCAAACTCATGTCCTCCACGAGGTCAGGAAGCCGAGCCTTCCTGACCCAAATGCAAGACCAAACAACCTTACATTGACGTCCTCCAGGGGTTGCCAACTGGGCGGCGCTGCTGCCCCTCCCCCCAGGGGTTACAACCAGCAACACCTGGTGGTTCTAACTGCTGGGGTGGGGGCAGGGGTGCTGCTCACCACCCGAGACACAGCCAGCTCCCAGGTTCAGAACGAACGCTGGGCCGGTGGACTGCCCGGCTCTGCCTGTACCCAGTTCTCATGCTCTACACACGTGTAACCGCATTCTCCCCCTGTTCCGCTGTCTGCAACATACCTTCCTTCTGCCGCAGGAGCCCCAGCTTGCTTGTCCTTTCCCTGATTCAGAGTCTCTGCACATTATTCCTGTATCACAGCAGGGGGCATGACTCACGGGGGGTGGGGGGCAATTTAGAAAGGTTAACGACTCTATCTTCTAAAGCTACTGCCCTAAAAATAAACTCCCGCACTCCCTGACCATTGGCTGGGCATCGTTCCTTGAAGCTAAAGGTCGTGGGTTCGATTTCCGGTTAGGGCACGTGCCTGGTGTGCAAGTTCAATCCCTCGTAGGGGCACATTTGAGAGGCAACTGATCTGTGAGTTTCTCTCCCTCTCTTTCTCCACCCCTTCCCCTCTCTCTAAAAATAAAATAACTAACAAAGCTTAAAAACAACAACAACAACGACACAGAACACCTCTCAGGCCCCTCCCTCTCTCTTGGTCTCTCCACAGATAATTCCCAGTGGGAAACAAATAGATTCTCCCAGAATTTAGTAGATGACAATACTACAGATGTGCCACGTACGTTTTATTAACTACACGCCTGCTACTACTCCTGATGCACTGCAATTACCACAAAAACAGCCCAAGGATGGTCTGAGTCTTGTGGATACCAATGCACCTGACCTTGTGGGTCACCTGGAGGGCACTGCACGTGGGCCTCATGATGCTACTACCACAGGTGTGTTCTCTGAGCAGGCTCTGAGGAGTGGAGCAAAGGGCCACCTGCTCAGATGCCCTCAGACAGGGTGGGCCATCACGAGACAGCCATCTCCAAGGCGGTGGGCTGATCACCCCTGGCGTGACGTCCTCACCATGCTTGCCACAAGAAGCAGTGCCTGCCACACACGGCAACACAAGCTGCATCAGCCAAAAGCTCGTTCTTCCAGCTAAAAACACGGTGCCTTGTACAGTGTCTTGGACCTGCTCTCTGGTGCCCCCACTGTACCATGACTCCTGAGGGTTTTTTTAAATCCTCAACGGAGGGTGTCTGTTAATTCTGGAGAAAGAGGAGGGGCAGGGAGAGAAACACTGACTGGTTGCCTCCCATACGCGCCTGGGCCTGGGATGGAATCCACAATGTAGGCATGGGCCCAGACCAGGAAACACGTCCTCCACCTTTTGGGGTACAGGCTGATGCTACAACTGAGACACACCGGCCAGGGCCCTACGAGATATTAACAGCTCAATTAGCTGCTATGGTATCATAAGGATAAAGTCCACTTTGAAGTGCTTGTGCTAAGCAGTTCTGCTCACAAGTGCCCCCCCCAGGGGTGCAAAGTTCACTCTAAATGTGAGCAAATGGCTCACCATTACCATACACTGGACCATGGCACAGCAGGGTTCGGTGTGTATACTCTGTATGTACCTGCTCCTGATCTCTGCACGCAGAAAGCTCCAGGTAACAATATCATCCTCGCCAGATAGAAATGTAACACGTCCGACCGGACACACTGGGTGAAAATAACAACGCAAAGATTCCTGGGCCAGGCTTAGTAACAACCAGAGTGTTCCATTAGCATACATTGTAACAACACTGCCACAGAAAGGAAACAGTCCGGGTTTGCCTCACTGGCTCAGAACTCCTTATGCAAACAACACCGGAGCCTCCTCATGAATCAGCCGAGCAGGTCCCACATCCCTACTGATGGGCTCAACTGGCACTGTTATAAACATTCAGTAGCTGCAACTCGACCCCGCCCCCGCCCAGGGGAAAGCATGGCATTTGCTAATTTCCACACGATGCGGGGGGGGGAGGGAATCAATTTCTCTTTATAATCTTTCTCATTACCAATGGTACCCGAAGTTGTTTTTCTCAACCAAGTGGGATTGCTTAAAGGGAAATGGTGTTTTCCATCTTCCTCGAAAACAGACAAGAATTTGAATGGATTTTAGCTTTCTAATTACATGGCCAAAGATTATAAAATAATCCAAATACTCCATAATAACACATGAAAATAGTCCATCGATATGTCAACACTTTTAAGAGACTCCTCTTTGGGTGGGTTGGTGGTGGGGGGGGGCGTGTATAACAGCGTTAGGATCTGCTCTTTGGTAAACAGGGCCAAACTTGAAACACCGTAAAATGCAATAAAAATGCAAGTGTCAAAGGTGATTTCTTTCTTTCTTTTTAAAAATAATTATTTATTGATTTTAAAGGGCAAGAGGAAAGGGGTGGAGGGAGAGAGAAAGACATCGATCTGTTGTCCCCCTTATTTACGCACCCTCTTTCAACTGGCTTCACGGCAAATTTTTGATTACATGCCCATAACATCTCTCTCACTCCATCATCAATTCAAAACAGAGTAATAATCACAAGTGGGTCTTTCCTGTCTGAGGTCATTTTGGAGGCAGGCAGGCAATTATCAGAAGTTCTACCAGACGCCCAAACAGGCCCAGACACAAGCTTGCGGGGCGGGTCTCGGAACGCCAGGGTATTGGCGGGTGGCTTGCACACTTTGCTGCCGAACGCCTTGCACGAGGACCCAGCCTGGCGCAGGCTGCCTTACGCATCCAATGGGGTGACAGCCCAATACCTGGGCCACCCTGCCAGCCGGCTGCCACGGGAGATGAGTGCCCACGGTGCTATGCACCGGCTTTGCGCCGCTCATGACGGCAGCGGGACCCTGAACGAGGACCGTAGTAGCCCTGACTGTTCTATCACTGTCACGCTACATCTCCTTCCAGAGAATCACGTCCTGCCCTTAGATGTTCGACTGCCCCCTGAAGATCCAATTCAGCCGCACGCACGATCGGCAGGGGTAAATCGAGCCCTGCTGGACCAACAGGAACACGGGGGCCACCTCAAGTGCTATGGGGAACGCACTGAAAACCCACCCAGAAGATGGGTGGGCATTGAGAGAAACAACTCGTTTTACAGGACAGAAATTTGTGCGTCATCTTTACCAAAGCACTTTTGTCGTTGTCTTGTGCATTCAGCTGGGTAGTGCCAGGAGGAGGCCGAGTCTGTGGCGGGGGCGGGGAAGGCATCTGAGTCCTAGAAGATGCCCGGCACGAAAGGAATACGGTTATTTCTCCCTGGGCGAGCTCCGTGACTCACCTGGTCGGAAATCCTTCACCCCAGCCCTGCCTACGCTTTTCCCTTCTCAACAGACTTCCAAGCAAAAATACACACGCGTCCCTGAGAAGCCACTACATCTGTTATGTTGGAAAACAACAGACATTCCGCCCCCAAATTATCACAGCATTTGTTTTTACCAACCATCAGTAATTCCCCTCCCCTTTCACTTCAAAGTTTGGAACGCTTTCTTAGGAGAATAATGAAAAAAGGAAAGATACTGAAACATTCTAAAAAGAGAACCGGAATGGCTATTTGCAAAGTTTCCTGCGTGATGTTATAAAACAGGGAAGGAGAGTGGGAACAGCTGATGTGAAGTTTGAGCGATCACAGCCACAGAGAAAACACACAATGTTCCCCTTGCGAGGCAGCGGCCCCATGCCTCAGACACAGCACACAGCTGGTCTCATGAAGAGGCAGTCAGTGAACTCATCTGCACAGTCGAACGTGTTACGCAGGCCCCGGGAGGGTGGCTCAGTTGGCTGGAGCGCCATTCCTGCATCAAGAGGTTGCAGGTTTGATCCCCGGTCAGGAGGCAGCTGACTGATATTTCTCTCTCACATACATGCCTGTCTCTCTCTCTCTCTCTCTCTGTCCCCAACCCCTCTCTCAGAAAGCAATGAAAACATGCCCTTGGGGAAGCAGAAAAAAACCCCACATAGGTCAGGCACGCACACCCATGAACACACACACACACACACACACACACACATCTGCTGGAAACACCAAACTTTGGCTAATGACAAGCAGAAAATAACAAGCCTGCCAATTTGCAGTTTCCACTTTCAGAACATCCTTTATTGGCTAACGAGAGAATCCGTGTTTTCTACAACTGTCATTCTGTAACAACGCTACCCTCTGTCATTCTGTAACAGCGCTACCCTCTAATACGCATCCTAGGAACTAGGAGATGGGAGACATTCACGCAGCCTCGCGACATTCAAGCACGCCCCACCCTTGTCAACAGGCACTCACCACTCTCTCGCCCACGGCACCTTTCGGGAAAGGCGGTCGAAGACTTCACAGCACGTGCACCTGTGAGTGTAACCTTAGCCATTGCTCGGCCACCGCGCCTCCCTGCTTCTGGGCTTGGTCCTCACAGACTGCGGAGCCCAAACACGCAAGACCCCGAGGAGTCTGGCTAACATTGGCACACCCTGTACCAGGGGACATCGGATATGGCCCATGTGGAGAAAACGCCAGCATCACAATCTTTAAAAGAACACGCCGTTAGCCCTGGCCGGTGTGGCTCAGGGGACTCAGTGCCAGCCTGGGAACCGAAAGGTCGCTGGTTCGATTCCCAGTCAGGGCATCTGCCTGGGGTTGCATGTCAGGTCTCCAGTAGGGGGCGTGCAAGAGGCAACGGATTGGTGTATCTCTCACACACACCGATGTTTCTCTCCATCTCTTTCTCTCTCCCTTCCCCTTTCTCCAATAATAAATAAATAAATAGCGAAACAAAGAAAGGTATTTTAAGTGATTTCAGTGAAACGTACAAAGTGCAACATTCAAAGAAGGCTATGAGATATGCCTTTTAGTGTGGATGATGTCCGAGTCACAGAAAGAGAGAGACATGCGGACGACTGCCAAGTTAAGAGGAAGTATGCCACCTCACATCACAATCCAAGAATTGGGGAAAAAAAGAAAGAAGAATGAAACAAGGAGCTTTGTTCTCTCAGTGCAGTTGACCGTGACCACGGGTGCCATTTGCAGGGGCTGGATGTAAACGGCCCACCCCGCGTGGCAATACCAGACAGCCTTTCGGCGAAGCCATTTGGTCTTTGCCCGAGTGTGGTCCAGGCACAAGCCGGAAGCCTCCCCCAGTGTGTGCCGCAAGTTACCAGTAAGCGCTGGTGCATGATGACAGCAGACCAGGACATGCCTGTTCCAAAGCTGAACATGCTCCTTGGACATGCATGCACAGACATGTACACCCAAGCACACCAAAACTCTGGCGGGGAGGAGCTTCTAGGGCCGGCTTCAGGGGTGGTACTGTGTTCTCACGCTTAACTTTACTTTTCCAAATTGCTCACGGCACATGCTTTTTACAATCAGCAAAGACTTATGCAAACCCTGGCAAGCTAAGAACAATCGCTCATTCCTCACCTGTGAGATAAATAGGAAAGCTATTCAGTGACGTCCTCGTTTTCCAAGCACGCCCATGACGGCGTGCCTTACCCAGAGCGCCGGGCTGGGACGTCCTTCCCTCCTCTAGGTGGGCGGACACTCTGCCACCACCTCCCTGTGTCCTCTGTGAAGCTTTCAGATGCCGACGTCTAGAAACAGCGCATTAAATATGCATAGTTGATATTCGCTGCTTCTGAAACTGCGGAGAGGGGAAGAGCGCTTCCCAAGGCCTGCACTTGACCTTCTTGCGGAATTAACCAAGACAGACTGTTCTGGAAATTGGCCGGCAGTGACCGGCTGACAGCTGCCCGCTGGGCTGGCCCTGCCTCCCTCCCCCGCAGGCCCAGGGCCTCTCGGCTTCGTCCGCTTCATCTTGTTCCCCGCATTCTGCACAAACCCCAGGTGTCCAGTGGCCCCAAACCTGCTTTATGTTCTCACAGTTGGAAACTGTGGCCAAAGGTGGGCTTCGCCTACCTGGGCCAATCCCCACACCACCTCTCCAAAAGTGGGAATTGCAGAGGCTGCACCCTGGGGAGGGCACCTGAGGAGGGCTGGCCCTGGGTTACAATAACTGCATCCACATGCCAAGAAAAAGCTCTTCGTCCCCAAACTCGTCTACCCCTGTTTAAGCATGTCACAACCTCAGCCCCACGTGAGGGACAGTCTGCAAAACTCAGAACCGGGATTCCTTCACCCACTCAGGGCCAGGAAGCACAGAGGGCAACTGAGACGCCAGGCCAGCCCACAGGAAACAAAGGGACAAAGTGGTGATGGGGACACACCATCCCCCCATGGTGTGCCCTGCATGTGCGATTCTGGAACAGCCCTAGGATGTCCTTGATAAAACACACGACATCGCAGAAAGCCTAAACTACGGTTAATCAAACTTAAAACAACATCACGTGCCCTTTGTAACGAGTCCCCAATCCGCCCAGTGCTTCTGATGAACTCAGCACCTGTGGGCAGGTGTCCGCCATCCTGCAAGGCGGCCAGACTGTGACGACCAGAAACCGGCGCAGGGCGGCGGGACCTGAGAGCTTCCCGGTTGCTCGGTTGCTCCCTTCCCTGCGTAGGAAACCTGCGCACAGAGAAAAACAAACAGACCCCATCTGGCCCAGCAGCTGTTACTGTAACAAAACCAGCAGTAATGAGTTTGTCTGGCTGCAAATCTTCAACCAGTCAGACATTAGGCTTGGCGGCCTGGAATCACACACAGACACACACACTCTCTCTCTTTCTCTGTGTCTCTTACACCATTCTATCAAGTTGCAGCCTTTCTGAAGCAAGCTTGCAAAAACACAGAAGGCCCAGCAAACTAAATGCGTCCATCTTGCCACCACGACAGAGGTGTCTTTCCGTGACAGAAATCTCTTTTCGTATAACCTGGGCCTGGTCGGTAAATCATTGACCTTCCAGACTCACGCAGGTTCAGAAACCAGACTGACTGGTATTTGCCCCCCCCCCCAGACACCAAGCCCTCGGCAAATAACGCGCTCCCCTCGGCTAAACATTTCCATGTCCAAACGGTACAAGCGGTGTCTCTTTTAAACTAGATTAGAAGAAAGTTGCCGCTTAAAGCTGTTGACTTACTAGGACATAAATCCTCCAGGGATTTACTTTACTTTAGCAAATGTTTGACGCAAGGATGCGAAAAGGTGAGCTCTATTTTCCAGCTCCAGGGAAGAGGTCGGGGGTGGGGAAGAAGAGCCCCTTTGTGGCCACAAACTACTTATATGGTCTCACAAAACCGGGTTTTCGAGTCTGTTTCCTTCAAAGCGAAAGTCCGGTTTCGGTCTGGTTCCTGGAGCAGGGCGTGGCGCCGAGGTCCCAGACCCGAGGCTCTGACTCGGGGCTCCTTGGGGGCCGCAATTACCGCGGACAGTCATCCTCCTGTTGTTCTGGAGGGCACTCCTCCAGGACACCCCTCTTTCCTCCAGTTTACCGTGGAAAGCCACCCCCCCAGAGAGAGGGAACCCCAAGGTCACTGGCCTTTTATGGAAGGCTGCCCTGGGAGCCCTGCTGTATTGACACGCACATTTTATTACAAGCAAGGCATGTGGACTGGTGGCATTTCCTCAGCTGCCTGGTAGAAATGTGTAATGGCCAGGAAAATGTGTCACCTGTGTTGGGTGGCCCCCCGGGGGTGCACTGGGGGGGGGGTACATATGATCACCGCCATGAGGGATGGAACTGTGTCCCCTAAAAAAGCCATGTCGATACCCCTAACCCCTCCGACATGGGACGCGATGTGGAAATGGGGTCGCAACAGGTGGAAGTCACCCAGAGGATGTCACAGGGGACTCGGGTGGGCCCCGAAGGCAGCAGGAAGGGAGTCCTGAGGCCGAGTGAGGAGTGACGGGCCACACTGGGCAGAAGGAGAGTTGTCTTGGGCCACCCGTTAAACACACGGTGACAAGTAATCACAAAACCATCTGACCATGTTTCAGGTCAGTGGACGATTCTGCGTTGGGGCGCATGTCACTGGTCAGGGCACGTACAAGAGGTACCAGACGGATGTCCCTCTCACATGGTCATGCTCTCTCTCTCTGTCCCCTCCCTTCACTTCTCTCTGAAAATAAATAAAGCCTCAAAAGGAGAAAGGTAGGCTTATTGAGAAGGGCAGGAAGCAGCTTAAATCATTTAGGGCGTCTGATATGCAAAGGAACCTTCCCGCACCTCGAGATTTTTCAGGCGCAGGGCTCCCTGCTTAGCACACGGAGGCTTCCTGCGTGTCACGACCCCGAGAGCGCCGAGGCCACAGGGACCGATGGCAATTGTGTCAAGATTTAACCGGGACCTCAGCGGGCTTTCACAACTCTCGGGTTCCATGACTCACGTCCAAGTCAGCCAGGACCAGCGATGGGAGAATAGGCAGCTGAAAAAGCCCCGCAGATTTCCCTGACATTTATAAAAGGCGGAACACAGGGCTTGTGATCATTTATGCCGTCTGAAGAGATGTTGACATTCGCTGTGTTGGCATTTGAGGATGGGGGAAAAAAAAAAAGACATCAGGAAGTTTGGTCAACGCTACCCAATACTCGGCATCCACTTGGTGTGAAAGAAATCACGTCCTCACTCTATCTAATTAATCAACCACCAGCTAAAAATACACTGGCCTTCAACTTCAAAGTGTCCATCAAAGCGGCCAGGACGTCTCGGAATAGACAGGAAGGGCTTGTGAAGATGCCATGCCCTGCTGATAACCACTCAGCGGCGTCAGGGACCCAGAGCCCTGGCCCCGAGCGCGGCTGAGAGCCCAGGGCTCGCTCTCCGCACGCGGAAAAGGAACGTGCGGACGCCAGAACAGAGATGCCACCAGCGGTCGGCCCTCCAGGCCTAGAGCGCAAAAAAGGGCGCCTCACCCCACCCCCCCTGCCCCCTGAACCTGCCCCTCCCCGCTTAAAGAAGGGCCCTCTGAGCACGGCGGACGGGGGTGCTAGGCAGGGACATCAGCCCTCCGCCCCAGCCAGTTCCTGGATGCCCGGCTACCCCCCGCTCCACAAGCCAGGTGCTGACGTAAACAGAGGACAGGGGCTGATGTGCAGGGGCCGGCCACCTGGAAGATGGCGGGCTCACGTCTTCCATCCCACATCCAAGTCTCCATGGCAGCGGAGGCTTTTTTTCCTCCCACAAGGAGGGAGAGAGGACAGAACAAAGACATCCAGGGAGAGGCCGGCCCAGTTCCGTACGTGCCGGCGAGCACGGTCCAGCCCGGATGAGGCCAGGGGCGGTCTGCTGTGCGTCACCTCGGCTCCGCGGCAGAAGGTCAGCCCATCTCCTGGAGCTGAGATGCTTGAAGGTCAAAGTCTATCTTTTGAAGTGAGTTGCTAGGATGCTTAGAGGAACACGCTGTTCATCTGCAAGGTACACATTAGTCGGAGCAGCATTTACAGAGACAATGCTGGAAGCTGGGGCAGGGGGGTTCCCATGTTCCACGGCCACGTGAACATCCAGAGGCCACACACAGCCACGAGGGTCTCAGTGCCATCTGGCCCAGGTGTCCCCACCGGTGAGGACAGACCTAGGCTGGGGAAGGCTGCCGGTGGCCACCCTCTAGACTCTGAACCCCCCGACACCTGTCACTGATCTGCTCACTCTCCAGACTCCGACTGTATGCCACCAAAGGTAACGACACAGGACCTTATTCTCCACACAGCGAACCTCTGCTGGTCCCCTGTGCCCGTGTCCCTGGGTCCTCGTGCCCTGGCCGGCTTGTCCCCTCTGCCAAGGAGACCTTCCGCCTTCTCCTCTGGACTGAATGCCAGCTCTCGTTCAAGGCCCTCATCCCTCAGCCTCCTTCACCCCCAGGGCAGAACCACACCCTCCCTTCGTCTCCCGCAAGGCCCAGGGGTCTGGCCGTGCTCAGGTGACAAAACAAGAAAGTGTCCTTTATTGGAACCGCTCTGTGCCCAGCACGGTGCCCGGCACATGGGAGACACTCGGCCCCGGAGTGTCGGCCGCACCAAGTCAACTCCAGACAAAACGCAGACACACTTAGGTGTCTGCAAACACGTACTTCTCACGAGCCAGGTGCGGTCACAGATGCGCACCGACATGACTAGGCGGACAGGTGAGCCGTGCTCTCTCACGTACAGCAACGATCTGCTCTCTGGTGCTTTTCCCTGGGGCAAGGCCCCACTTGGCTTCCTTCACAGGCTGATAAAAGCCAGTGGAATCCTAGTGAGCTCTGCTGACCCAACAGAGAGAGACGTCGGAGTGCCAAGCATTTGCTTCCCGGCCCAGACGTGAGTTTCACATTCCCAGAGACAGCAGGCCTCCAACCCCACGGGGAGCTCACTGGCCGTCAGCTTTGCCCCTCGGCTCCCAGGGGCTCGGACAGCGTCCACAGCCCCAAGAACAGCAAGCCCTCATTTCACGAAGATTCCCTGCACCCCCAAAAACATGTCTCAGTGACACCCGGGGGAAGCCCAATGTTAAAAATCTTTCCTTAAAGCAAGCACCTCCCTGCCTCTGTGTCCGTATGTCATTTCTGCTCTTGCCCCAAGGTCGTGGAGAGAAACAACTGCCATTCTCCACCCTCCTCAACCCCGCTAGGACACGCTGACCTTGAGGACGGCTCCAGTGAAACCCCCTCCATAGATCGGGATGTATCATGCTTTTGTCTTTTCTTTCTGCTCCTTCTTTCTTTTCTTTTCCTCTTTCTTTCTCCTTTTTGTCTCTCTTTCTCTCTCTTGCTCACTTTGCCTTTCTAAAAAAGGCATTCTGTCTGCGACTTCTGGCCTTTCGGACAGGGCGAGGGCCGTGGGGGGCTGAGCACGGGCGTGGGCAGAAGGACCGTGCAACAGCGGGCACTCACTGTTGTTCCGAATTCACCTCTTTGGAAGAAACACGCTCACGGAACGTCGCAAAGAAAATGCACAGCGGCAGTCTAGAGCGTCCCTGGGAACGTGAGCAGCCTTGCACACAGATCAGGGGACATTCTGAAAGAGCACGGTCGCTCTTCGGAGAGCCCAGGGCTTTGGAGACACACCTGCCCCCTTTCTACCTGTACCTCTAACCTGTCTTCCCCCGAATCTTCTATCCACCTGCGTCTCGCTCGGCTGTCCTCCTGACCAACTAGTCTCGCCGACGCCTCTTCCCTTACACGCACTCGGGGACCCATGCCATTATTTACAGGTGGGCACTGCAGCTACCGTTCAAGGTCTATGCAACCACGCACCTCGGGCGACAGCCTCCTCCAGCTTGTTTCCACGGCTTCCCCCTGAGGCTCGGGGGGAACCGCATGGACACAGCAGGTCCCAATTCCTTCGGGTCTGTCTGCTGGGGCCGTGCCCGGAGCACTGTGGTGCTTCGGCGGGAGGAGACACAGGCGCGGCGGACATGGAGCAGCCGACGAACCGTTACAAGCACCCGGGAAGTGACTTCGTTTGCACTTTTGGACTCACCCTGGGAAAGTTCTCTGAGGCCTTCTCATTCGTCTGCACGCCTCCTGCAAACCACCCTCCACAACACGTCCATCAGTCTCCAGAACTGGGTGACAGCGGCATCTAAAATAATATATAAGCCACGCCACCCAGACCAGGATGTGACTTGGCGCCCGGTCACCACCTTGAGGCATGAGGACTCAGGGCTCCCCTCCTGGTCCTACAAAACCCTGCCAGCTCACGGGGGCCCCTTCAGGTCCCTGAGCCCCAGAGGCTGTGAAGAGAGCGATGGGTCCCCATGGGGGCAAGGATGCCCCCGCCTCCTGGAGCACTAGGCAATGTCTGGACTTATTTCTGGCTGTCCCAGTGGAGGGGGGAAAGGGGTCCTCCCAGCAGACACCGTGTATTCTTTCTAAGGGGACCATCCTCTGCTCTGTAGGACGTTCAACGGCATTCCTGGCCTGACACTCACCCAAAAATGTCCCAGACACTGCCCGCACGGGGAAATGCCAGTCCTGGTGAAAGGCCGGTTTTCCAATCTATGTCTCCTCCGAGTCTGAGGGCTGGCTCGTCCCCCAACTAGTTACACTCGTTACCTTCCCTACTCACCGCGAGATGTGAGAGAAGGAGCTACGTTACAGCCATCTTTACGACAACACTTTCAGGCGTTTAAAATAAAATCACGTCTGTTATTCAAACACCACTCACAGATTTTACTGCCTCTTCCAGGAGGTGTGTTAGAAAAGGAGAAAAAAGAAAAGACAAAAAAACCTCACACCTATTATTCATGGACGAAGCCAAACATTTATTTGCCCGTGACACTCTGCCACGGTGGCTCATGCAAGTCTGTCCCCTCACGTAGGCCGGCGGCCTGTCTCCTCCCCACGGCATTCACAAAATAACTTTGTTGACCCCGGTGCATGGCCAACTGTCACCACGGTTAGAGGACAAACCCCGCAGGGGCCGGCTTCCTGATTTTGCAACTCTCCTGAAGTTCAGGAGAGTGACGGATGGAAACCACTGAAAAATGGAAAGGAAAATGACCCAGAACCTTAGGCACGACATCCTCGATGCTCACTGCGTGATCTCCTGGTACGATCTCATGTCACCTCACTGACAATCGTACCAGGGAGTGGCAAGATGGCCCAATGTCAGTGTCGAAACCTGGCTGTTTTAAACTCACGCTGCGACCAAGCCACTGGGGCAGCTGGGACGAACCCACGGCATGAACTTCGGTTTATAAAAAAGAACCTCACGTCTAGCCTGCGAGTGCTGAGCCCTTTCCAACCTTGAACTGCGCCAGGGATGCTGGTCCCGGTTACACCTTCGCTTCCATTGGTGCCTGCCAACTTCTCCTCAAAGCCAGTGTGGCCTGAAAGGCAGCCCGCCCCCCTCGCCTTTCTGAGGGCCATGCAATCGGCGCCTCTACGCAGGGAATTATTTAGTCGCCGAACCCTCTGAAAGCGAGATGAACACCGGGACAGGAGAGCTGTGTACGTTTCCAACAGGAAACGATGGGGGCCTTCCCGTCCGCCGGGCGGCCAGCCACCACACTGTCACCAGAGGGGATGGATGGATGCTCAGTAGGGCCATGTAACCCGATCATCCTCCAGGTGGCTGGACCACTGCCCAGCTGCCGTGGCCTTGGGCGAGCCATGGACTTGACCGTGTTCCATCAGGAGAAGCAGTGGGTGTGTCTCTGAGAGGACAGGGAAGGGAGGAGCAGCTCAGAACCTGCCGGTGGCTTTCCCACCTGCCACGTCCCCACCGTGACACGCCAAAGCCACCTCGCTGTTAAAGGGATCCTCACGCTAAACCTCCTTCCTGTAAACTCATTACGAATCAAGTCCGGCTGTGTCCCCACAAACGTGGGCAGGAACTCACCTCCGAGGAGAGAGACTTCGCTAAGTGGGCAGTTCACCCAACGCGGGCTAGACACCCTAGAATCGGGGGACTTGTCGGACTCGACTGTGACTTTGCTGGGAAACCTCTGACACCATGACACAGGGGTGGGAATGATTTCATTAAATGCAAGGACGGAAACCGTGGATTCCTAGGTGACGACTGAGGACGAAGAGCCGATTGGGGCATTTGGAGGGATGGGGGAAGGAGGACAGGCTGGGAGGACACTGGACCCTGCACACACTGCATGATGGGAAAATAAAATAAGCCAGAAGGGATGACAAAGTGATGCTAGAGAAAGATCCGTTCCCTCCTGAATCCGATGGGCGTAGAAAAGGTGTAAAGCCACCATCGTCTATATGTGCACCCTACCAACAAGTACCGGGCTCTCAAAAGCCATCGTACCTGAAGCGCATTCCTCAAACACCCCGCGACAATTCCTTGAGACTATAGTTCATTTCGTTGGGGTTCTTAGTGTCTAGGACAGGCAAAGCCACACACACCCAGAGTAGAAGAGAGGTTACCAGGGGCCAGGCAAGGGGACGCGGAAGGGTGACTTACTGTTCATCGGGTGCAGTGTTTCAGGGGTGATGGCAAAAAGGTTTTCGGTATAAACGGTTGTTTCCACAGCACCGTCGACGGCCCTAATGCCAGTGGGCCGGATGTTCACACGTGATATTACATACGTGTCAGCACAACGCCCGAAAGCACAGACAAACATGTGAGTGCCCGTAGACACTGTCACAATTCCTGAGTGGTCTCTCTGTGACCTGTGACCGGGGGGGAAGTCCCCCAAGTGAAAAGCAGTGGCAGACACACTACAGGGTGTGTGAGGTGCAGCTGCCGCCTCCAAATGCCAGCAGGGAGCTCTGGGCACGCGGTCAACAGCTTGGTCAACAAACACCCAACCGTCCAGGACAGCTCTACAGAAGGAAGCAATAGGACTCAGCCAACAGCAAGGACATGACGTCAACAAATGAGAAAATTCAAAAGACGTTTCAGGGCAGGAACAGTAGAGAAACACAACGGTCTGTAGAAGCAGCTGCAAGAGTGCTTGCTGTTCTCTGCGGCATTGGCGATCTGGCCCCGTGGGACACAGCGTCAGTTTGGCTCCAAGAAACGCTCACCCAAGTTCAGACACAAACAAACAATCCACATCAAAATGCCTTTGTCTGATGCAAAGTTTCATCTCATGTTCCTAGTCGGAAGGGTGTAGACTAGGAAAGTAAAGTCGCAGCTGGTGCCCAGGTGACCAAGTGACCTGATTTTACTCCCAAAACGGAGCTGGCTGGTTCACGGCCGGTGCTCGGGGCCAGCCCTGACCCCTGGGCATTGTCCCTTCTCCGAGCTGCACCACGAGGCCCGTGCCCCAGACGCGTCCTTGGAAGTCAGAGTCTCAGCTAAGCACCTCCTCTTGTGAAACTCCAGAAACCTCCTGAGTCATCCAGCACTGGCTCAGCTGTCACCTCCCTGACACTCTTGCAGGTGCCCCCCGGGAACCCATCAACACCCAGCAGGAGGAAGCCCAGGGCCCTCCTGCCCCGTGGACGGGGCGGGCTCTTCATCCTCTCCGGCGAGCCCTGGCATTGCGGTAACCTGCACAGAGCCAGCAGGGAGCGAATCATGCAGGAACTGAAGGAGAAGCCTCAGGAGACTTTGGCTCGCCTAGGACCCCGGGCGCAATAGGAGAGCGATGGGGCTGTCTGGAGAGCGGATAGTCAGTAGGGCTGAAACTAGCACCCCCGCTGGGAAAGCAAATAGCCGGATAGTCGGTAGGACTGAAACTAGCACCCCCACTGATAGAATGATCACGTTCTGTTTCTGTACCCCACGTTTGTCACGGACACAAGAAGACCCTAATCTATATATTCCCTAAGAATCCTTTGTTTGGGGCTCAGAATTTGGAGATGACTCCTCTGGGCCCGTGCAGGTAAAGGAATAAACCCCGTACTCCAGAATCCCTCGGTGTCTGGTCGCTTCATTTCCCCGCAACAGAACCAAGGCATTGGCCCCACAACAACACGGATTCACCTCGCCCAGAAAACATTTAAACACAGGCTCCGGCAGAAGTAACGCCTGCTTGAGCGTGGTCGGCAGGGTCCTTGTGTGGGTGCCGTCGTGTATAGTTTTAACTTGAGCATTTCACCCAAACATGGTCATACGGTGTGCTTGAGTGAGATACTGTGATGCTATAGAGTCACGTTTATGATTTTGTAGTTAAAAAAAGGACATTATTTGTAGCAGACTCTGTATTTAGACAGTGCTGGGGATGGGGTGGGGTGGGGTTGCCTCTTCAGCTCCTTGCTGGTGAGCCTAATAATCCCTGGAATGTTCTGGGGCAGAATGGGAACTTGGCCTGCTTTTTTGTTTTCTGGAAAAGGCAAGTATTTTATTTATTTTTTAAAAAAAGAGTTTATTTATCTTTAGAGGGGAAGGAGAGAGAAACATCAATGTATGGCTGCCTCTTGTGCGCCCCCTGCTGGGAATGGAACCATCAACTCTTTGGTTCCCAGGCCCGTGCTCAGGAAGAACTCTGCCTGCTTTTGACTCAACCCGGTGGACAAGAAATGGTTAAACCCATCGGTTACCGTGTGTGGGGCCCTAAGAAAACAATGGGCGACCCCACCCAGCGTGGCTCGGTTGGTTGGAGCGTCGTCCCACAGACCAACCGGCCGCAGGTTCAGTTCCTGGCCGGGGCACATACCCAGCTTGCGGGTTCGATCCCCAGGCGGGGTGCGTATGAGAAGGCAGCCAATTGGTGCTTCTCTGCCACTTTGATATGTGTGTGTGTGTGTGCCTCAAAAAAAAGAGCTATAAAAAAGGGTCCTTGGGTGAGGATAAAGAGAAAAGATGTATAGACATATACGAGCCAGAATGTTTAACAGGCCTGTCTCAGGTGGCCTGGACGGACGGTGACAAAGAAACTCTGAGTGACTACGACGTCAGGTGTCCTGTGAGAGGGGACTCTGCACTGCTCACCCATCTGGGCTGCAGTGCGCAGGCAGACACTGAAGAGGGCTGCCTCTGTGTGCCCTCTGCTGGGGAGGGAAGGGCAGAGGAGGGGCGACCAGGCAGGAGCCACCGGCCTGACGCTGCCCCCACACCCAATCCGACAGCAGTCTGGCCCGAGAGCGCTCCCAGCACCGCTGGTGCTGGACTGGGATATTGCAAATTTCATGTCTGTTACCGCTCTTTGCATCCTATTGTTGGGGAGATGGAGTCTGCTACAGAGTAGCCGCTCCAAATCCCTGCTGAAAAGGGATTTATCTGGCACCTCCCTCGCCTCCCCTGGGGTTTTATTTTCCTGGGTAATTCACACATTCACAAATATTTAGGGGGGGGAGAAAACCAATAAACAAAACGTCTTTGCTTCAAGGAATTTTACATGAAGTAAGATCTGAAATCCCCCGGAGGCCTTGGGTTTTGCAGGAAGCTTATCTCGGGAAGGATTTCCATTTCGCTTCTCGGACAACCGTCTCAGGGACCTGAAGGCCCTACTCAAATCCACAGTTTCTGCCCACAGGATGGGCAAAGCCAGGCATGGCCGAGTCCCTGACCCAGCATTATCAGTGCCTTCGGTGCTGCCAGCTGCCTGAGCGCCCTGACGATACATCCGGGGAAGGTTCAGTCTCCCTGAAAGAAGCGGCTGATGCAATCCCATTATTCAATTTGGCCGGGAGCAGTGTGCCTGCTACGGCCACCCCTGTGTCCGGCCAGGGTGACCCGTCTGCGCCAGAGTACTGGGCATCCGCTGCCTGTTCCCCTGAATCGCCCCTTTCCACCCGGCACCAGGGCAGCCCTCCACTCTGGGGGTCCTTTCTGCACTGGCCCAGTGTGGCTGAATCACAACCCCTCCTCCACACACGTGTGGGTGGGACTAACTAGAGGACGCCCAGGACTTGCACTTCTCAGCATCAAGGCCATTGGTTTGGGGGCATTTGGGGGGCTGGGAAGCGGGCACAGGTCAGCACTCGCTGTTAAGAACGCCAACCCGTGATCCAACATGCAGGGTCTTCCACCGAGGCCTGAGACGCCCCCTCTCCCGCCAACCTGACCTCCACGCTGGGTGCCCTCCCCACATTCGGCATGTACGAGGCCCGGCCCTCTCTGCTGGGCTTCTCCTGCACCCCCACCTTCTGCTACAGGTTCCGGGGGGGGGGGCGGGGGGAGAGCAGACTCGCCCCAACCTCCACAAAGCAGACCTGAGGCCTTGCTTCTGCCGCTGGGGACCCGGAGAGGTTGCGCGGGCCTGGCCCCCTGAGGCATCTCAGCTCGCGATCCTCTCTCAAAGGGGCCCCATCTCGCAGTCTCCGAGGACACGTCCCGCACCGGAAAAGGAAGGAAGACACGGGGCAAATATATACCAGGCAGCGCGATGCATTGGGCAGCTAATCTGTCCACCCTGGCAAGGCACAGCGCACAATTTATTTTTTTTTAAAGATTATGTATTTGTTTATTTTTAGACAGAGGGGAAGGGAGGGAGAGAGAGAGGGAGAGAAACATCCATATGTGGTTGCCTCTTGAACACCCCGTTACTGGGCACCCGGCCTGCAACCCAGGCACGTGCCCTGACTGGGAATCGAACCGGCGACCCTTTGATTCAGAGGGAGGCGTTCACACCCACTGAGCCAGCCACACCAGCCAGGACCAGAATTTCTTTAACCAGAATCCAACAACTTGGCACGGCTGCGGCGTTTTGAGATTCCCCAGGGCCTTAAACCCACCTGCTCCCTCGCCGATCTGAATTTCATATGAGATTAATATTCCACCTACACCCGCTGACAGACACAAATGGTGCCGGGGTGCAAAATGACAATATCCTTCCTAAGTAAACACAGTGAAAGGGAGTGCAGCCGAAAACATGACATTTGCAGCTGAAATATGCCGTTGGGGCGGAATATATAATTTGTAAAGCCAACACTGTGGGATCGATCACAAAGAAAAATGCCTTTGAAGGACACGTAAAAAACCTTAAAGGTCAGTAAACACCCTGTCCTTCAGCGCGGCTGAGCGCGGGGCCTCCAAGGGGCAGGTCTGGAAGGAAAGCACCCGGTGTGTAATTAATCTGAAAAGGAACGATAAAGACGGTAGTTATCCTTAAATTAAAGCAGCAACAGAAAGAGTCAACGCAGCCCAGCAACTCCGCCAGGAAGTCTCCTTGCCCTGAGGACTGGCCTGACCCCTGGAATCTTTGCTTCCGGGTCACACAACAAAAGGGGATGGCAGAGCCTTGGTTAGTGGGAAATTCATAGCAAGCTAGCTGTGTGATTTGACGGACTGGAGAGTGACACCAGATGACCTCCACTGCCGCAGATCATAAACATTCTGGAGTGGGGTCTGAACGGTCTCGATGAGCTAACTTCACGTTCTAGGCCCACCCCCAATGCACTCCCTCCCCCGTACAAACGGGAACCAAACCCGTGCAGCGGCCCCCGGTTGCACACAGGAAAGAGACCCCCATTCTCTGCTGCACCGTGAACAGGCAAACCCACACCCACCACTCGCGGGGCTTCCCACCAACGTGTCTGACGCAGGCACTTGGACTCTGCTGCTAAGTCAAGTCACAAACTCATCGGACGTGCAAAGACACCCAGGTGAGTAAGTGAAGTTGGCTCAGGACTCAGCTCAGCACTAGCGATGATGCTGCTGCTGCTGCCGATGCCCCCAACACCACCAAATGCCAGGACAACGTCAGATCCCAGCTCTGACTTTTGTGGATCAGGCTGATGTCCCCGACTCACATTTTGGGACCACTGACAGTCCTTTCCCGTAAAGATAAGACTGTTTGGTACTGACCGCAAAGGGTCTCCAAAGTGCGTGCACTTGAGAAGTCACGTTCCGGGAGGAAGAACAAGGAAAGCCCATTCAGGCGCAGCAGGTGGGAGGCCGCTAAGGGCACCTGGGACACAGTCCCCAAGGCCGCGGAGCACGGAGTTCACAGCCCGGGAGGCGAGGGCTGTAATTCGAGGGCGGACACAATGCAAGCCCTGCCACGCCGTCATCACGAGCCAGGCACACGCTGGGTCCAGCGCCAACGTGTGTCTTTGTCAACCTCACACCTGCCTGCGGTGGGGGAGGGCACACACAAACACACCATGGAATAGTGCCGAGTCTGATACAGGACGGGGGTTCTGAGACGGATGCATGGGAAAGACACGGGGCCCAAAAGCTGAACAACTGCTCCTGCAAGGCCCCCAGGGCGGTCCGACTCTCACACTGCACGGTGAGGGCCAGGGCCAGAGCCCGGGAAAGCGGGAGCTGTGTCATGCGGACGCCGTTGCAGCATGAAAAGATGACGAGGAAGTTCTGGAGACTGTAGCCATGATGGCTATGCAACCTGAATGTACCCGGGGCCCCCGGGACACACTTCGAACTGTGCCCTTCAAAACAATAAAGACACCAAATTGTATGTGACGTGAGCTTTATCACACACACACAAGAGTCCTCTGTAAATCTGACTTCAACAGGTATTAACTCAAGTCGCGATGTTGCAGGGACAGTCTCTTCTTTGGGGACTACTGTCATGCCATGGCTTCCATTAAAAATTGGCTGGTTATTCACAAGAGTGTCTTAGCAAGGTGGCAACTTTGAGGAATTCCATAATTATGGTAAGTAATTCAATTCAGAATGACTCCTGACCATAAAACACAGTTCCACAAATTATTTCCCTTTTTAATAGATGTTTAATACAAATACATTCATTCATTTAAATTAAATGAATAAATTATTATTCACTTATTATACAATTTTTGCGATAAATTAAGTAATTTATGAAGTTAATGATTTGATAAAGTTAAACCGCATCAAAACAACTCCTTTAACATCATATAAGTTTGATTAATATAAATTGAATAAAGGCAAACTCGATTGATGCCTATGAATTAAACATCTAATCACATCAAAAACAGACCATATTTTATCGTGTATAATGAGCACTTTTGCCCAAATTTTTGAGGGAAAACTACAGATACACATTATACATGGGCAGTACCTGGAATACCTTGTATCTGTTCTCGTGTTTTGTAATTATTTGTTACGTAAAACTTCTTGCACCGTAGTATGTAAAAAATAAATGCGAAGATTCCTTTATAATACAAAAACACCCCAAGGATCTAAATATAAATAACTACAAACTGAATTAAAACATTAAAGCGAAAGATTTTCTTTCCTCTGAAAGTTTGGGCCAAAAAGTGTTTGTGCGTATTATACACGGCAAAATGGGACATTTCTTGATGCAAAAAAAAAAAGGCCAACTTAGGAGTGATATGCAGGTCTATACCCTTACGCTGGTCTAAATCTCTAGTTATTTTGGGTACCAAGGCCACTGTGTTAGGACCCAAAGTATGTCATTCGTTACTGTGGCACTTTCTGTTCCACAGCTGCTCAACAACTAGAAAAGGGGAGGGCGGGAAATCTTTTAGAAATGCCACATTTTGGGCACCTGCCAACCAGCCCCCGCCATACTACTGAGGTCTGGGGCCAGAGAATTCTGTGCTGGGGAGAGGGTGGTGAAGACTGGCCGGTGCCCGACAGGATGCCCAGCCCGGCAGCACCCCGGGTCCCCACCCTCTGGCTCTCAGAGTCTCATCCTCCATGCTCCCCGCATCTGACAATCAAACGCGTCTCTCAGAGGAGAAACAGACCCAGCTGAGAACTATCGTCCCGAATCAAGACAGAGATATTTCAGGAACTTCCCGGAACGGTGGGTGCTGGGGAAAGAAGGTAAGAACAAAGATGCCTGGAAGGAAAAAGAGGACTGAAGAAATCTGCACCGCAGAGCGGAAGGGACGGAAGCAGGATGGCCTGTGTAAACAAACGGCACGTGCTCCAGCGCTTCTCATCAGCGGGCCACCTCGAGGAGTGACCGGTCCATCGAGTTATCCGCACGGAGCGCACGCCTCTGAATCAGCGAGCTCCTGGTTCCCAGAGCACGCAGGAAGCGGTGCTGCTTTCGATCAGACAGATCAGCAACACCCGTGTACCCTGCCGCCCCCGGGACTGCTGAACCACCGCTCTGAGGCGCCACCTTAAGGCGAAACCCTGCCCCCCACAAGTGGTTCCGTCTTTAACACAGCAGGCGGCCCAGCTGAGAGCCCCCTGTCGGCAGATGGTCCACCTGAATCCCCCTGTCCCAGTTGGTTCTCCTCATGAGATGCAGTTTCCTGACTGATTCCACCAGGAAACGCTCCAGGTGCCAGGCACCAGCTCCCTCAGGGTCACGGCACCTTTTGATGGCAACGACCTCAATCCTCTGTCCCCCCCACCCCACCCCGGGACCTGACGAATAGAAAGTGATAGGTGAAGGTTGGAAAACTCTCGGCGGAGAATTTCCAGGTCTCCACCCAACGGTTTGAAGGAGAGTGCTCTTTAATTCACAGCGCCTGCTTGGGATAAGAGATATTACGAAAACAAACCAAAGTGCTAATTTAACAATTAAAAGCAAGACAAGCAGTGAGAACCGGCCACCTGTGCCAGCTCCTTAGCCCCGCCCTCCCCAAAAGAACAGCAAGCGGAGACAAAGAGCAGAAGGCAAGGGCTCAGAGTGAGCGGCGCACACTCAACACCCACACCACACTCAGTGTCTCGGGGGTCCTCCGTGTCTTCCATGGAGAGCGCCGGGGACAGACAGCACACAGGTGGGGTGACCACCAGGAGACTCAGAGCCGTAGTGTCCTGGGCTGGACCATGGGGGCAAAAACAGCCGCAGCCTCCCCGGGCTGCAGGCTGGGAGCCTCAAACCAGCACGTGGTCCCACGGGAACCTGCGCATGCCCCTTTGCCGCGGCTCCCCGTGCACCAACCCCAGATGCAGAGACCCCAACGCCCTGCGCACAGGAAGGGGACAAACTCTGCTCCTGCTCAGCACCGAAAAGGCACGGGCTGGTGCGCCCTACACGCCTGGGTTGGATGGCAAGGGCTTCGGGTTCGCCGAAGAAAGGCACTCCCCAGAGGCCGCAGGCCGCAGGCATCCACTCGCGAACATTCCCGAAAGGCGGAAATTAAGAAGCAAGGAGAGCCCAGTGGTGGTCAGGAAAGGGTGACCCTGACTGGGAATCGAATCGCTGACCTTTCGGGTGGCCGGCTAGCGCTCCAGCCACGGAGCCACCCCGGCCAGGGTCGGCTTCCTCCTTTTGAAAAGGTGGTCTGCTCATGGGAGCGGTTATCGCTGGGGGGGGACCACTTTCGCCACTTTTTGTGGGTCTCGCATGATCTCAAAATAGAAGCTTCGAACGGAGCACCGTCTCACAGACGGACAGAGAAGCAAAACGCAGCCTAGTCACTCAACAGACAATGCAAGAGAGTGCCAGGGGCAACCACATGCTTGGACCCCAAAACCGCGACACTGAGTAGAAGGGATCAGCCCCGAAGAACACGATTCCACGCATCGGAAACATCCAGAACGGGCAAATCCACAGACCGCCGGCTGCCGGGCGCCGAGCGCCCAGGTGGGCGGGGACCTGCCGATGGCCACGGAGGATCTGCAGGCGGTAATGAAGTGTTTCAGAAGGTACTGCAGGGATGGGTGCACAAGTCAGCAAACACCCCTCCCACCCCAAAAAGTGTGTGCTTCCAATGGGGGAACTGTTGCTATGTGGCTCCAGCTCAGTGAATGGTAACAAAATATGGCAAGCTGTTTCAACGTACGCCGGGCCCCTGCATTCCTGATGGGCTGTCCCTGTCAGGCGCATCCAGGCGGGCGCAGGTGGCGGCTCTCATCCTGACAGTCAGAAGGGAGACTCCCGTGGGCAGGTGTGAAGAAGGCCCTTGACCCTTTGGGCAAGGTCAAGTGTAAAGAAGGAAGGCCCTTGTCTTTTTCTCTACATCATTTGTTTCCTGTCACTCCCCTCTGCTCCACTAACGTGGTTTATCAATTTTCCCTAAAAAAAAAAAAAGAATGCTTTCTGACTCCCAGTTCTTCACCTTTCGCCCTGAGTCTGCCAGCTGGAACACACTTTTTCCGCATGTGTGAAAATGCCACACCAGCAACCCCCACGAGGAGGCTGTGCCTTCCTCGGCGGCTCCGGCACACACTGGCACGCCCGCCCTCTGAGTCCCCACAGCAGAGAAAGCCCACGCCACCTGCGGGACAGCCATGTGGACACCGGGCATCCGGACACGGAGCACCCGTCCGCGCCACAGCCCCGTGCCTGCCTCTCTTCACACAGCCGTCATGCCTGACCCCTACAACGAGGGCCGACCTGGCTCAGCTTCCTCTCTCTACTGCACAGGGCTCCAGAAGCAGCGGGTTCACAGAACGGTCACACGGAAGATCCTTCCCACACAGTGTTCTGGAAAGGCTCCGTGAGAAACGGCTTCACTGTCAAAGGCGTGAACTGGAGCCCCGGCCTGGGACTCTGCGTCTGACAACACCCCACGCAGGGCTCCGACAGCGGGGACCGCCGCCCAGGCCACGTGTCACGAGGGTGTCACGAGGGTGTCACGAGGGTGTCACGAGGGTGTCACGAGGGTGTCAGACGTGCTTTTCACGCCCCACGCTGGCGGGTCCCCAAGGAGCGTCACTGCGGCCTGTCACCGCCCTGCACGCGTTCTGAGAGCAGCCCCAAGACAAGAGGGGCCTGTCGGAAGGAAGCCTCAGATGCTTCTCATGCATCAGCCTCCAGAGGACAAGCAGAAGCCTCGAGGACAGAGGGGAAAGAGACGAGAACCAGCAGCCCTGTTCCAGGGAGCAGACACACCATCACCGTCCACTGCATTCTCTCCCGCGAAAGCTCGATACAGCGTTCGTGACGGCCGGCTGCAGCGGCCAAAGCACCAGAAGCGGAGACCTTCACATGTCGCCGATTCCACGGCCCACGACCCTTGTGGCACCATTTCCCATCTAGACACAGAAAAACGGACAGGGGTCTCCGGCACACGCAGGCACCGCACGAAATCCCTTCCACGACTTCACTTACTCAGAGCCACGCGGGGGCCGATCCCCTCTTCCTCCCAGGGGCCGTGTTCACGCCGCTCTTCCGTCTTCCGCTACCTGTGAATGGAGAACACCCACAGTGAAGCACGCCCGACGGTGCACACACCCGTGCCTCTTTGTTCCCCAGGCTGGAAGCCACCCGAGTTCTTTCCTCGGGAGCTGAAACCAACCACGTGGTGGGGGGGAGGGCAGACCGCCGTCCCTGGTGAGTTCCAGGCTCACGTCTGTTGACAGAGCCCGCTGACATCAGGCTCACACATCTGTGAGCACGCAGGACCGACCCCATCATTTCGATCCCACGTGGTCTCCTGGCTGACGTGTTTTTCTCCACCACCCTGACCCGCGCAAAGTACCAATAGGCATTTGCAAGTTCAGCAAACGTTCTCCGGAGCCCAGGCCTCGTGTGGTCGCGTGGAAAATGAAAACAGAGCTCAGGGCTGCTCGGGGTGTTTGCCGGCACCCCTGGGCTCCGCCCACGAGATGCTCATAGCAATGCACCCACGCTGCCAAGGGGACCATCACAACTGAGCCCAAATGTTGCCGAGTGTCCCCAGCAGGGCACAGTGGCCCTGCTGAGAACCACTGGTGTGAAGACTCTGAGTGGAGGATCGAACCCCAAGGGAAGGACCAGGCCAATCCAGCACGGTGCGGGTGTCCCTGGCAGAATCCAGTGACAAAACTCTCTCAAAAATCAGAAAGAGGCCTGGCTGGCATAGCTCAGTGGATTGAGCACGGGCCTGCGAACCAAACGACCGCAGTTCGATTCCCAGTCAGGGCGCATGCCTGGGTTGCAGGCCAGTTCCCAGCAGGGGATGCACAAGAGGCAACCACACATTGATATTTCTCTCCTTCCCCTCCCCTCTAAAGATAAATAAATAAAATCTTTTTTAAAAAGGCAAAAAAAATCATAAAGAGACTCGCAAATAACTGCTCACAAGGAGCAAGGAGGGCATGTGAACGGGATGACAAGAAACCACATGGTCTCCTCCTCCCATGGTCACTGTGTGGAAGAAATCTAGAGGGGCTTCCTGGACGCGGCGGCACTCCTGTTGGCGCATAAAGTCAGGCGAGGAGAAAGAGAAGGGGGCTGCACCTTGCGTGGTGCTGGAGACAGCACAGAGGGACAAGAACACGGTGCTGAGACTTCTAACCATGTAGGGTGATGCCCTGGAAGGCTGGTGGGGGGACAGAGTGGGGCTGCCCCGTCCAGCTGGGGGACGAAGGGGCCACCCGGGCAGCACGACCCTGCAGAAGGCACACTCCCGGGCGTGGGGGGTGGCTCCCCAATACTGGACGACCTGCGGAGTTCCACCCAAGTAGCAGCCAGGGCCCCCCCTTAGCAGGGACGGCCAGTCGGGAGGCAGGACCTCCACACTGGGCAGCTTCACTGTTTCCGTCCCCAGTGTCCACAGGGGCAGAGACCCGGGCCAGAGTTTTCTGGGTGGTGCCCCCTGGGCCCAGGCTCTACCTCCAGAATGGTCCAGGTGGGCGCAGCGGAGACTGGGCCGGAGGGGCCCCTCCCGGGAAGATTAGAGCCATGACCTTGCTGCCTCCTTTACTTTCGTTTTCTCTCAGCTTACACGCGCTCACACCCCGCCCCCCGCAACATGGAGCACACTGAGAACCCTTCACTGGGGTGCAACGCCTCCATGTGCGTGAACATCGCATTCGGAAGAAAAAAGTGTGCTGAGACACAGGCCTCGCTTTCCTCCTAATTAATTGGAAAAAACTCTCTCTGGACAGAAACTCCTCGGCTGTGAAATGAGGGTATTAAATTATGGATGAGTTTCCCCGCACACCGCCAAATCCGAGGAACCGTGTTCCTGCTGACTTCTCTCAGAAATGAAAGGCAAAACAATGACCTCGCAAAGAGCCAAAGCAAGAACTCGCAAAAGGTCGGCCCAAGGAGGGAGGCAGGCAGGGGATCAGGGGCGGATGCCCATCTGTCTGTCTTGCAGGGACTGGGCACAGGACTACTGCCAAAGGGGGCACTCTTCTCCCTCCCCCCAGTAGAACTCAGGCTGTACCATCACGAAAATGACGAGCAAAACCCAAAGCACGTTTTTAGAACCACAGGCGTCACAGAGAAAAGCTGCCGTTCCCTCCTGAGTCCTCCTCCTGCTGAGTGAGCCCTGGGGCTGAGCCAGGCACCACGGGGGTGCGGGTGGGAATGGGGCATCGGAACGCGGAGATCTTGAACCCCTTCAAAGGCTCGGCTCCCAGGAGTTCTTTACCCAGCTGCCATTTCCTGGACCACCGAGCCCGAACATGTGTCTGAAATGACGCACTTGACGACAGCTTTTAAATCCCTCCCATCAGCGGTTCTCCAAGGGAGCTAACTGGTTTTGGCTCTGGGGCCACCAGGCGATGTCTGCAGACATTCTTAGCTGTCAGGACGATGGGAAGAACACAGGACCCACCCCCACCCTCCCACCAACAAGCAAAGAACTGCCTGGCCCAGATATCAGTGACTGCCAGGGATCGCCACACTAAAAGTTCTATAGTTTTACACGTCTATATCCTACACACTTTCATCCTCCAAATCATCTCATTGTTTTCCAAGTGACGCATGTACATGGTTTTCGAAAGTAAAACACAGGCGAGGCAAAACGCTCCTCTTTTTTGTTATAAGCTTTTCAGCACCATGTACCCCCAATTCTATTCCCCAAACCAACCCCTCTCAAACCTGACAGGTGTTTGTAGTATCGGCGTCATTCCCTGGCACAGACTTTCACGTCTGCAAACACCCTGCTCACAATATTCCCCATCGACTGGAGGCACGGAGGACTTGATTTCCCCCACACACAGAGGAGGACTTTTGGGTTTTAAAACTCATTACGGGCCCCCTCCCCCCCTTTCCAATGGTGTGACTGTTGGGGGTTAAACCTCCACCCTCTACACCCCCTTCGGGCAGTGGAGTGGATGCTAGGAGTACATACAGCATGAGTACAATGAGTACGGCTGCATTCCTGCATGGCTTTTGGGTTTCCTTGGGTTATTAGTTGCCTCTATTTTTATTCCATAGTTTTCTTTGTGTTCTTTGGTTAAGTCTTCCAACAATCTCCACAGTCTTTTCAATTCCACTTTTTCACATGATTGAACCCCTCGGTTAACCTGTGGATTCCATGCTTTTTTGCCCAAATCCATACACACGGGAGCTTCCTCCTGAAATTTCTTGTCTCCGCTCCGCTCCGTACTTGCCAGCTTCAGGGCTGCTAACGAGCCTGAAACCACTCAAGCGTCCTGAGGGTTCCTTCTGTCTCTCTCTGTTTCTGGGGTCCCGAATGCTGCCTTTCTTGGGGTACACTCTCATTTTGGTGGGACAGATTCTGCAGGAGCCTCCTGAGAGGTGACGTGTGAAAAGCTCAGTTTTACCGATGTCCTTAATACAGGGTGCGGCCAAAGTAAGTTTACAACTGCTCATGTGGAAAGCACACGAATCGGTAAATAAATACAAGAATGAACTCTGTGTTTCTGGACTCACACTATAAACCTACTTCCGCCCCACCCTGTCCATACAAATAACTCGGTTGTATTTTAACTCACAACTGGTAAGGGCATGACTTCCAAATTCTGAGTGGAAATTATTTTCAGACTCCTAGGCTCAGGCTGTGTTCCAGCGTCTAGTGTTAAGAAATTTCATGTCGTTGTGCCCTGGCGGGTGTGGCTCAGGGGACTGAGCACCAGCCTATGAACCAAAGGCCCGCCGGTTCAATTCCCAGTCTGCGCACATGCCTGGGTTGTGGGCCAGGTCCCCAGTAGGAGGCGCACGAGAAGCAACCACACACTGAAGTCTCTCTCCCTCTCTTTTCCCTCCCTTCCCCCTCTCTAAAAATAAATAAAATCTTTTTAAAAAGTAAGAAATTTAATGTTCTTCTGATTCTACATCTTCTTACGGTATTTTTTAAATCCAGGAAAGTGCTTAGGTACTGCCTTCAGTGCTCATGTTCTCAAATGATGTGATTATGAACATGCATGTAGTAAGTGGTTTTGATGCAGTGGGCGGACGTCTGAGTGACCACCTCCCATCCGTCTAATAAAACCATCGTACCCTCGAGATCCAGTAAAGCTACAGGGCACTGGAGAGGTGACTCGTTCCACCGAGACCGTGACGCTTAGGTCTGCACTTGATTTTAACTGATGTAACTTTAAACAGCCTTGCGTTGGCCTGTGGCTGCCATGGAATAGCAGGAGTCCACGGTTCGGACGAAAAAAGCAAACAGGACAAAAAAGGAAGAGCAGTGGCTTTTGCTCCGACCCTAACACGACGGTCAGTACCCAGGGTTTAGAAGACAGGGTCAAGTGCGGATCCCGCCGGGACCACTTTCCCTACGAGGCTCCGAGGTTTACCTGCCAGGCCCTCTTCTCCTGTAAGAACGTGAGCATTTTTATGCATTTATTTTTTTATCCTCAGTCGAGGACATGTCTTCACTGCTTTTAGAGAGAGAGAACTGGAGACAGAGAGGAGTGGAGAGAGAGAGAAACATCGATGGGAGTGAGAAGCACAGATTGGTTGCCTGGTGTATGCACCACAATGGGAGCTGGAACCCACAACCTAGGCATGTGCCCTGACCGGGGATTGAACCCTCAACCTTCGGTCTATAGGAGGACGCTCCAAGCAACGGAGCCACCCAGGCCAGGGCAAGAACTCGAGGAGTTTTTGGAGCGGCATGGCACATGCAGACATATCTCTTTGTCTGTGACGATGGGCTGTATTACAACTGGCCTGTGAATGGGGCCACCGAGGGCCCTCCCCCCTTTGTGTGGGGATGGGCAGGAGGGTCCCACACAAAACGGGAATCTGTGAACACGAACAGCACGAACCAGAAGCACTAAAAAGGTGAACCCTTAAGGGGCAGACAACACAACGGGCAAGTTCCCGATGGCAACTTCTCTGAAGCTCCCACCCGCAGAACTGCACCCAGAGGCCCCGAGACCCCCAGCACCTGCTTCTTCCCGCCCGTGTGGGAGGAAAGACCCTGAGGCAGCCTGGTGGGCACTCCAGCAGACAGAAACTAGAAAGGCATGGGGCTCTTCCTGTGCTTTGGCTCATTCCGTCACCCACTGATTCACTCATTCATTCCTCCGTCAATGACCCATGTCAATGATGCACTGTCACCAGTGACAGAAAACACAACCCCGCCAACCCCACCCAAGTCCTGCACACCCTGCGCAGCAGCAGCCTGAGTTCCTGAGAGCAAAGCATTTGCACTAACTGCACACGCAGGCACCCAGCAAGGGACCATTGACCACAAATACACGGCCGTCTGCAGACCGAGACAAACTCACTACCAGTTTCTCCACACAGAAGACGGCTGGACCTGCCAGCAGGGTCGGCACAGACGAGGCCACATTCCCTCCCTCGGTTCTTCAGAGAAGTTACTTCATATCCATTTGCTCCTGCAGATTATGTCTTTTGATTATGCTTCTCGGTTTCGTGGTTCAGTGTAAAAGGAGGAGCTACTACTCGAACGAATAGAAAAAGAGCCATGAAACCAGACACAGACAGTAGCGTGATTCCTTCTTTAACGGGTTAGGAGGCCGGTAAACGAGGATTTCACGCTCACGGGAGCGGCAAAACTGATACTTAGAAATGTGGATGGATGCGTGTGTGTGTGTGTGTGACAGGCGTGTGCAGCCTTTCCCCGCAGCCCACGCCAGCAGAGTCACTGGCCCCACACCACAAATAAAAATCACTCCCCAACACGCTCCGTGTCAAAGAAATGAGGCCCAACGAGACCAAGACAGAATTCGTCACATGGACATCGGATGTGAGACGAGGCAGTCACACGAGCCAATCGGGCTTCGAGTGATAGAATCCGTCTCACGCGGAAAGTGACGGGAATAAAAAAACACCAAACCCATTTTAAAAACCTAGCCGTTGCACAAATCTTTGTTGCTAAGTACTGATGGTTGTTTTCAATACATTGCCTCTTAGTCAGCGGCAGGAAACCAATCTTTGGGGAGGGAAAAGAGGAATTTCGGCACTTGCAGATCACAGGAGTGGTCACATGCAGCCCCCAGGTGTATAAGTATGACCTTGCTGTGACTCTGATCACAAACTGCGTGAGGAGGGAGGGAGGGAGGGAGGAGTCCTCACCGCTCTCTCCGTCGCCCTTCAGAGCAGTGCTGGTCCGCGGTCCCCAACGGGCACCCAGCAACCCTCAGAGGTCGCGAGATTCTCTCACTGAAATGAGGGTAAAAGTTTCGGAACGCCACAGGCTGCAGTCCCCACCATGTGCAGAACACCCCCGACGCCCAGCGGGCAGGAATGGCTCGTTGGACTGGCTTCCATGCCGCGGACAAGCACAGCGAGCGGATGCCTTTGGCGAAGCAATTGCGTTCGACCCCCGGCTTCCACAGGTCCCTTACTACGGGGGCGCAGCAGCGTCGACAGCCAGCTCACTCAAGAAACGAAGACCCACGCGTACACCCACGTCACCCGTCCCTTATTCGGGACTTTGGGAACACATCCCAAATGAAACTAAACACGACAACCCAAACAACCCAACACGTGAGCCTAAGTCCACAGGGGTGGCCCGATACTGGAAGGTGCCGACGCACCCTTGCCAGGCAGAGACACACGTTTCCCCTCTTTCTCACCCTGGCCCCTCGGGAAGCAGGCAGCTTCAAAATGACCTTTATTTCTCCAGCTTTTGGCACAAACAGGCATTTTCCGTACAAGTCTCAAATTCGACATGGGGAGATGCGGAGCCGCTGCGGATTCTGTTTTAGTGAGCGCCCAGGGTCAGGCCTGTTCCCAAGCCTTTACACCACGGTTTTCCACGGGGCATGAGGGCGTCCCCCCAAGGGACGACTGGCCGTGCTTGGATACCTTCTAGGGTGCCACCGGTGCTGGGATGTCCCTGCAGGGAGTGGGCAGGGACTAGAGGTACCATGCCCAGGTCAACTCCTCCAACCGCCACGGAGACTTAATTCCACGGTGGTCAGGGAGGGAAGGAGCTAAGATGACTGTGGGCAGGGGTCGCCCGAGGTCAGCAGCAGGTGGGGCAAACACAGAGCAGGGGTTCTGCACCATGAACAAGCCCCAGCAACTCAGCCCCCCAACCCACAGCTGTCCCGCCTGCGTACACCTGGCACACCACGGCGTCTGGCTGGCCCGCGCACCCCCATTCTCTGCACGGGCCAGGTGAGCTCTCCTGACACCTCCCCCTCCCCAGCCCTGCCCCTCGAAGAGAACGCTGAGCCGATTCCCAGAGCAGCATCTCCAACGGCATCGCGGCATCCCTGGGACACGGCTCCCAATCTGTCCCCCTCGTTAACCCACCCACAGCCACTCTGTCTGCAGTCCCTCCTCACACCTCTTGGGGGCAGATACCGAAGAGCGCTCGGCCCTAGCTGGGCAGCTCCGGTGGTTGGAGCGCCCTCGCCATACGCCAAGGCTGCGGGTGCGATCCCTGGCCGCGGCAGGTGCAAGAAGGAATCAGTGACCGCCTCTGTAAGCAGAGCCACAACTCAGCGTTTCTTTCCCCTCTCCGTCCCTGCCTCTCTCTCTCTGTCACATTAACACATAAAATAACTTCTTTAGAACAACTTTGGCCTGTGTGGCCTCATTTCCTGCTCTTCATCCACTGTCGTGAACCAAGCTCGCGGCTCTGGGAGCACCTCACTGCGGAGTGTGGAGGGCGGGCATGTCCCCCCTCACTGCCCTGGACGCAGACAGACAAGAACACCAGCCCCTTTCAGCCTCTGGGCCCAAGAACTCCATTTAAAAATGTACCCCTCAGGAGCTGTGCTGTCATGCCTCTTTCTTGCCTACACTGACTTAAAAGGACTTGAACTTTTAGCCTCCAAGGGCTTAGAAAGCTGTACCTTGGCTCTGCTCAAACAGCTGCCTCTGATCCTGTTAAATTTAGCAGCACTTTGCCCCCCCGGTGACCTCCACCAGGACGAGGCACAGTGAGAGAAGATGCTGCAAACATGCCAGAATTCAAACGCCGCTGCGAGCCAACCATCCCTGGGACGCTGGAGAGCTCTGCTTCGACGGAACCACTTCATTCCCCAGCGGGGGGCAGACGAGAAGAAACAAGAGAGGAGGTGGGTTCCAAAACTGCACGCACAAAAAGCAAAAATAAAACAAGGAAATGCGCCCGTCAAAGGCAAGCAGGGATCCTGGCACAGGAAAAGCGACAGGCAGCTGGAGGGGAGCAGAGTGCTAACGTCTGCCGTCAAGGGAACCATGAATGGGACTCTCAGTTTCCCAGACACCCATTCAATGCAACGAGGGTGCGGCCCTGGCTTCATAGCTCAGTGGGTTAGAGCGTCGTCCCGATACAAAGTTGCGCGTTTGATCCCCGGTCAGGGCACATACAAGAATTAACCAATGAATACATCAGTAAGGGGAACAATAAGCCGATGTTTTTCTCTGTCCCATCAATAAAGAAAAAAGAAACAAGTATGCCAGGTGCTTGAGTCACGGCACCCGAACAATAAAAAAGATACAAATGTTAAAATCGCAGCCAGCAGCAGATGCTCCACGGGGGCCCAGGGAGGAAGCGGTGCACTCAGGGCAAGCCCAGCCGCAGTAACCGGGCCACTTCCTGAACCCGCTGCAGTGTTACGGGACCGTACGACAGCTACGTTCTCTGGGTGAGTCACACTGACGAGTGACCAACAGTCGGAGACTAGCACACGAACTCCACCGGCCTGGGTCCTCCGAGGACACGTCACAGAAGTGCTCTGGGTCCCGACAGGGTGCGGGTCTCTTGGGGGTGGCAGAAACAGTCGTGGTATATTGTAAATACCCTGGGGGGGCCTAAACTTACATACCACTGGTTCAATATCTCTTCCACGGTTGCCTAGTAACCGCTGTATGGGCTCCATCCGACTTGCGTCCTTGGCCACTGAGTTCCAATCCCTGCTACGTAAGCAGCGTCTCTGCAAACTCGGAGAAGCCTTCTTTTAAGGGCCGGCAATTTGGTGACCTGCCCCCACATTTCAAAGCTGTAATCTTATTCCCCAATGCCACACGGCAGGACTACATAATGACGGCGAAATCAAAGATGCCTTGGGGAGCCTTTGTTTTTATTACTCCCAGTAGCGTGTCCAGGTACCGGTGCGGAATTGTAGCAGAGACAAGACAAGACAACGGACTTAAATCTGTAAACCATGCCGCTGTGTGAGATCCAAGACCCAGGCTTCCTGAACAGTGAGGACAAAACGCCTGCCGTGAAACCATCTGCACAAATTTGAGTGGAGAATTTAAGGGCGTGGTCTGTGAATGACACAGGACGTTGTATTCCTGGGTCTCGTTCTTGGCCGAGGCCCCCTGGCGTGCGCTCCTCTGGGTGAACAGGTGCAGAGCAAGCGTGCCGAGGGGTTGAGCCTGCCACGGCAGGAGCTGCGTCTGTTCTCAGGGCATCAATGGCTGGCACACAGCATCGGGCTGAGGCCATGTCCTGCTCTGTGGCCATCATCTCTCAGCTTCTTTCTCTGTTTTTTTTCCGGCATCCACTTGTCCATTCCATCCGGGCATCTGTCCAACCCTGAGCCCCTGAATCTCCTTCCTCCAGCTCTGTTCCCACATCAGCGCACACGGGGGCCCAGGCGGTCTCTCCCCTGGCCCTCCATGGGGCACCCCAAGGGGAGAGACTCCTTACTGCAGATGCGCACATCACCGCCCTTCCAGCCTCACTCACTTTCCTATTCTCTTCCACTCGCCAATGGCTCCGCCTTCCTCCCAGGCCCCCAACTTGGCACATGGGGGCCCCCGCCCACCTGGGACACCAGGCATTGCCCAAGTGGAAGAGGTGAAACAAAAACAGCAGAAGCATTAAACGGCATCAAAATGAAGCAGTTTAAAAACCGTTTTGAGCACTGGCGAGAAAACACCTCCATAGATACATTGAATCAGATGGAGAGTACTTGGAAGCGACTGAAGTTTAAACGTGTAAGGATACGCACTTCTTTGTGAATAAATTCTGGTGCTTCGGGGTCTCTGCTCATGTGTGGATGCAAATCCATGCGCACATACTTCTTTACCCTCAAAAAACAACTGCTGAAGTCCCTCGCCCTGGTCACTACTAACATTTGGGGACAGGGTGGCTGGCGTGTCCCCTGGCGGTATCTAGATGCATGCCTGGTCTCCTCTCATTAGGTGCCCACAGCGCGCCACCCACTCCACAGCCATGACAACCAAAAGTGGGTGCAGACACGCCCCATGCTCAGGGTCACCAGAAGCCCCAGGTTCTGTAAGGCTCGCACAGCCCAGGGAACCAGGAGCACTGACTTGTGCAGGTTTGCACGGACTGCACGCGAGACTCTTCTCGGGCAGCCTATCAGAGTGCGAGGAACTCTGCATCCTACTCTTTCGTTCCACGCCCTGATGAGATGACCAAACCGTACGGTGCTTCGAAGGAACTCTACACAGACATTATTTTTCCAAGCAGGGGAAAAACATAAATAAAAGTCACTATTTTTCCAAGCTGAATTTGGAGAGTCTAAGACAACCCGGATTGCTTTCTTTCATATGCTCTGCACAGCAGCCTACCTTCGGGGAGAGCGTGAGGAGCTGGTCCTGAACGACCCCAGGCTTCACCCGCTCCTCATCTCACCGAGAATGTGGTCCGGCCCTTGGAATTGCCGTTTATTTTCCCTCCGCTGTGCACAAGCAATCGAAGGCATTGCCGCGGACGGAGACTCCATCGAAGCTCACGTTTTCTCCTGTCACTTTGGCTCCAACGAGGGGCTCCCCACCTCCGTCTCAGACTCTCCCCCCCACAATCCCGGCTCCAAACTGGGGGCAGAATCAGAGTGCAGAATCGATATGGCCCTCTCTCCCTTTTGAAGCAAAAACCAAACCAAACCGAAACAAACAAAAAAACAATCTTTGGGTGAAGATTTTTAAAAATCACTTAAAAATGGGCTATCAAGGTGATTAAAAAGCTGTGAAAGGTCTTAGAGGAGGGCAGAGGGAATTTGGAAGACACCTGTTAGCAGAGTTTTCCCTTCTGGACCATGGCAACGCTTTTTAAATTTAAAAAAACAAAACAAAACACATTTACATCTTGACTCTCCAAAGGCTCGGGTGGGGGAGGAAAGTGAGAGAGAAAACAAGAAAGAAACAAAAAAACGAGTGCCCACGCAGGAGAAGACGAATCTGGCCAAATGCTGGTGACTGTGGAAGAATCAACGAACCCTGAGAACACCCTGATAAAGGCAGAAACGTGGTCTCCAGGTTCTCGTGGATGTCAAACGTACCACGCACAGAAGCGCGGCCCACAGCCAGCGGTCCTGTGCTCCAACGCCTGCCCTGCTTGGCCACGGTTTATCATCAACGACAGGCCTAGTTACATGCATTCTTTTAGTTGCATTGATTGCGGTGACCCGGGTGAATACAATTATATAAGCTCTCAGGGGTACAGTTCTCTAATACATCACCAGGTTCACTACATATGAAGTCTTGTGTATTCACTACATATGAAGCCACTCTTCATATGGAAATGAAATTCAGATTACTCCGGAAAGAAAGCACCAGTGACTCTGCCTTTGTGTTGACCTGACATTTCCAGGCTGCTGCACACTTTCACAAGCCCGTCAATTCTCCCAGGTGTGACCTCTCCCCACTGCAGACCCGGGCAGGTCGGGCACAATCCAGGCCACCCTAAGGACATCCCAGTGAAAACGGGGCCAGATTTGCCATTGGACATCTTGCATCCCTGAGCTCTCCGGCTTGGCCACCTCTCCAGAAAGTTCCGCAGAGCCCACAGGACAGCAACAGCGTATTTCTCATGCTCCTGACTCAGCAAACACTTCTTGATCAGCAGGAGTTTGCAAAAATCCCTAATAGCTGCTGCCAGGGTTAACAGGCATTTCTTAGACTGTGCGGCAGGGGGTGTGTGTGTGGGGGGGGTTCTTTTTGGAGTCATCTGGGCCGAGCAGCTCCTCCCAGTCCTTACGGGGGACAAAGGGTGGAGAATGGGAGGGACTGGGGTGGTGGTTTTAACCACGTGAGTGAAACCTGAGCACAGAGCTTCCTGTGGCCAGCTGTTCTGGCTCAGCTTGGTGGTGACCTGTAGGAGTACCCAGGATTTTCTGTTTGTCAGGAAAAGCCCTTCCTCTGACCAGCAGTGTCTGACCCGAGGCCCAGGACGGCTATGAACGTGGCCCCACCCAAAACCCTGAGTTTACTCAAGACACGATGAGATTTTTGTGTGATTACATGTCTTGACGTCATGTAAAATAAACATACGTATGTTCTTGCTATTTTTAGACTCCTACATTTGCAAGCAAGCATTTTCAAGAATGAAACACGTTAAGAGTAAAATGGGAATCAAAACATCCGATGAGCACACCTTCAGAAAGCACTGAAAACTGGGACTACTATCAAACCACAGATGGATGCACCAATTTCTCAAATACAACGTCAAACACCCTGCTGGTTTTATGCTGCCCTCCTTTTACTTTTACTTAAAATAATTTTTTTCCAAAACATCAGTGACGTTGTATTCCTTCGATGTGTACATTTTCTATATCAGCGATCGCAAACCTGGGACCTGCTCGATGATTTTCAAAGACCATCAAAAGGGCTGCTGCATACTTAGGCCCATTATGTGAGGACGTTTTTTAGCTTATCTGTGCTAGCGGATTATGACGAAAATGACGCACGGATCTTTTTTTTTTTTTTTTGCTCATCGGTTTCCGTTTAACCTGGAGCGGCGCAAGACCATTGCGAAGCTTGGACACCAGTAACCGCAGCGCCCCCTGGTGAGGAGACGGCCGTATTGCCGATGCCCGGCCCAGGCCCCCGCGTGAGTGCGTCCCCTTCCCATCACGGGCAATCTCACGCTCCATGCGGAGCGCGCCGACTCTGGCTTTTCCTGCCGTCACCCTCACCCAGGAGCACGGTGAGCCGACGGAATGCTAAACGTTCCCAGATGAGCCAAAAAAATTTTTTTTTTTGTTGCCCCTCACGCTTCATTTTTAGGAAGCGGGATGGCTCCCTGCGCTTGGTCAAAGGAGACGCCGCTTTACGCGGATTCTGCGTGGGTATTAGGAGACCAAAAGCCGTGAAGCGGGCACGTGGCTGTCCTTTGTTGTACTGCAATTTCACATCTGTGGGGAATTTCCCATTTCGCCATGCTCACCTGGCACCTAGGAGACTTCAGTAAGTTCAACGAGCAGGTTATTTAAAAATCAGACTGCGCTGGCCGCCGCCGCACCATTGGCTGCAGCACCATCCCGTGCACCCCAAGGTTGCAAGTTCGATTCCTAGTCAGGGCACATGGCCAGGATTTGGGCTCTGTCCCTGCTCAGGCCTGTACATGAGGCAAGTGACTGATGTTTTGTTTTCTGTCTCTCTCTCCCTCCTCCCCACATCTTCCTTTCTCTCTAAAAAAGCAACAATCAATAAACATCCTCGGGTGAGGATTGAAAACAATCAGATTCGATGCTGAGTCCGCACACCTGCTGTTTATCCCCGCCGCCACACCGAGGGCACCAGAAAGCAAGCGGTGCCCCTGGACACCCTTCCCCTCCCTCTCCGGCCTCCCCTGGGGTTCGCTCTCTACCTGCCTGGTGGGTGCGAACAGCCCTTCCAGGTGGGCAGATGGGGGAAGGCGGGAGGAACACAAGAAGGGAGCTGCGCTCACTCGCAGGGAAACACCAGTGGGGGGGTGTCAACACCCTCAAAAGGGAGGTAAGCAGAGGGCCTCACACGGGCCAAGGGTGGACGGCTGTGGCCGTCGGATTCCTGCCCCCTTGGCCAGCTGACATTTTTCTGTGTCCCCGCACCCTGGTGTAGCCTGGAGATGGGCCCACAGTTCCATCGCTCACACACACACACACACACACACACTCTCTCTCTCTCTCTCTCTCTCTCCAGGAACTGACGGAAGAATAGACGTGGCCCAGAGTGTCTCTGATGGTCTCGAGGACAACTTGAGAGATGGCACCCAGGTCAGGAGGGGGCCAGCACAGTGAGGGCTGCTGCCACCTGCCCCCTCGCTCCTGTGTCCTGTTTCCCCGCCCTGCAGGGCTCCCTCTGGCCCTGCCGCCCGCCGTCCCTTCCCAAGGGCCCATCAGAAGCAGTCAAGTCCATTAGCTTCAGTTTCTGCCTTTGAAAACAAAAACCGCACCAGATATGCACTGGATCTACAAGGAGGTGTGTGTACCGCCGTGTCCGCACAGCCACGGTGTGTGTGTGCTTTATGGGCAGCTGAGCTGTCCATAAAACACAGCTGTAAATCCAGTGTGCACACACGCTTACAACCGCTCATAAAACATCGGGGAAAAAGCACAAGAAATGACGGGCGAGGGTCACGGTGGGAAGTGGGATTAAGAAGGAGCAACGGAGTAGTACTTCCTGCTCATACCCCTCAGCACTCTGCAAACGCTGAAACGCTTCACTACATTATCAGCACGCACTGTCATGAAAATAAACACACAGGAACCTCAGAGGAGGGCCGGATGCGCACAAGCCCCCCCTCCGTGAGAAGTGCTTCATCTCCCGCCGCACTCGTTTGCCTTCCTAGACTCTGAGGCCACCCTGGGACGGCAGTGCTCCCCGGGCCCATGTCCAGCCGTGGGCTGAACTCTATCTAACCAGCCAGGCTCCCCCAGATCTCTGCGCCCCCAGCCACAGAAACAGAACCGGGTGCCAACTCCAGCCTGGGCCACTCAAGGCCACGTTCCGACATCCCACACTCGTCCTTAACTCTGAACGCCTGTAAAATCCACAAAGGAGACGGCTGCAGGGGAATGGCCTTGTAATCGTGTCTCTACAAGTTTTTAAAATTATTTACTTATTCATTGCTTTATTTTCAGACAGAAGGGAAAGGAGGAAGAAAGAAGGCAACACTGATTGGCAGCCTCTTGTATGTGCCCGACCGGAAACCAAACCCACAACCCGGCAGGCGCCCTGACTGGGAATTGAACCGGCGAACTCGTGCTGAGTGAGACGGCACCCAACCTCACTGAGCCACGTCGGTCACTTCCTGTCTCTACCCTGTTGAATCAGCATGGTGGCAGTTAAATGCCACCAGAAACTTTCTTACTTTTCTGCTTGGTTGCCATTTGCTTCTTACATTGCTGGACTCCCAAGCTCCTTCCTTGCTGCTGCTGGCTTTGTTCCTCACACCGTCTATAAAAAGGGCATCCTTCCTTCATTTCCCTTAGAACGCAGAAGCCAAGTTAGAAATTGGGAGAAAATTAGCCCTGGCTGGTGTAGCTCAGTGGATTGAGCACAGGCCTGTGAAACAAAAGGTCGCAGGTTCGATTCCCAGTCAGGGCACATGCCCGGGTTGCGGGCCAGGTCCCCAGTAGGGGACACATGAGAGGCAACCACACATGGATGTTTCTCTCCCACTCTTTCCCCTTCTCTTCCCCTCTCTCTAAAAATAAATAAATAAAATATTTAAATAACAAAAGAAAGAAATTGGGAGAAAATTAATGCTGCGTTCCAAAGACAGAAATGCTAACAAAAATGATAGTAACGCCTGGCTGGGTGGGGTGGCTCAGCTGGTTGGAGCGCTGTCTCATTCACCAAACGCTTGCAGGTTCGGTCCTGGGTCAGGGTGTGTGTGAGACGCAGCCAATCAACGTCTTTCTCTCTCTTTCTCTCCCTCTCTCTCCTGTCTCCCTAAATCAATAAAACATCCCGAGTTGAGAATTTTTTAAACAAGTAATACAAACCCCATTTCTATTACTCTATTCATTTAACACACTTTAATTGACCATAAGAGAGAGACACACACAAAAAGTACGGCGTGTTAGGTTGGTACCGGTAACACGCCGTGGGGCGCGTCCCCATACTGCAGGTTTCCCGGAGAACCCGGGCAGCGGGGGTGCAGAAGCTCACTCGCTCCCCATTTCATTCTTGACAAAACACAGCCGGGAGGCTGCTCTTCCACGAAGGCGCCGCCGCCAGAAACACAGCTTCTCTCCAGCCTCCCCCCCACGTTCGATCTCCCCAACAGGAAGTAGAACAAATTCCAACACTGGTGGGTGGGCAGCCTGTCTCTGACCCTGACCCCAACCCCGACGGTCGTGCCCAGGCGCCAGCATGCGTGCCTCCGTCCTGTGACTCAGGGGCCACCAGAGGGTGGGTTTTCGGAACCTGCCCTCATTCTGTGTGGTAACTCACCTAGCACACGAGAGACCTGAATTCTGCCCGGCGTGTAACAAGTGCACAGTGAAGTGTCAGCTCTGACGGAGGGACAGGGAGCTCTGGCCTCCGTGTGCACAGGCCCCTGTGACGTCATGGTAAACTGACTGCCTCTTCCCGAGCTGTGTCAAGCACCTGCCGTACAGGGACATGCCCGCTGGACAGTCCACTCCGCGGGCATCGGAGGATGTCTCCCAACAACCACGCAGAGCCCTGTCTGTCCCTGGCACCTTCTGGAGCCCACCACGCCCGTCTAGTTCTAACTCTCAGCCCACTGTCCCTGGGAAGTGTCTGTGACTGATGGGACACTCCCTTGCGGTGACTTGGTAATACAGGGGAGGACAAGAAGCCAGGACAGCCTGAGCACACGCTTCTGGCAGGACTATAGGACGAATGTCCAACGGCCCTGCCGTGACACAGGATCTGCTCGTGAGGAGAGAGATGCTTCCAAAGACCATGACAAAACAACCCAGAAGTGCTCTAACCAATCGCCCCCGGCATAGGACAGAACACAGAGGGGACAGCGAGGCTTCCTGGGCTTGGTGACCCAGGAGCCAAGTGCTAAGGAAGGAGCGTGACTCAGTCACCAGGAGACAAGGGGAGTGAGTAGGGACCACCCCAAAGCCCCCGCATTTGTGACAGGAACGAACCTTTAGCAAGTGCCCACCCACGAAGATCATTGCCTGGCATGTCACTGAATTCCCACAACGGCCTGATAAATATCGTCCCTGATTTGGACACCAAGGTGGAAGGACTGTAACGTGGCACGGTGCCCCGGCTATTCCGGAGGGGGCCTCGGCGCCCCGACCCGAGTCACCCCCACGCCACTGCCATCTCCACGCCACCCACGACCTCCGTGCAGCCACAAAGCCGTGAGAAAGTTGCTCCCAAGAAGGTGTCCGTGCATTTGAAACAAACACACGTGTGTGAGAATCTCCCTTTTCCTCGGCTCTCCTTTTCCCCACTCTGGCCCCAAAAGATCCAGAAAGGGGACGAAAGTCAGGATGGTCACTCCTCCTTCTCAGAGGCCCCCGTCACCGGCCAGCCCTCCACCCTTGGCATTTCTTAGCACCGTGTCCCCCTGCAGCTGCTCGGGGCGAGGACAAGAGCTCCCGCCCTGCACTGTTCGAGGCCTGCTTCTCCAACGGATGCACACAGCCGGGCGCCCAGCCACACACCCCCCTTCCCCGGCCACCCTGCCCCATCCCAGGCCCAGCACACTGACCTCACACTCAGCAGCGGACAGACGGTCAACACGCCGTGCGGTCTGGACGTGCAACTCCATCCACACAACAGAAAATACAAGAACAACCCCCCCCTCCAGGGAGTGGACACGAAGACAGAGCCATAACTACCCCCCCCAGCGCTTGACAACAAGTGACACAGACCGCCCGCGAGGGGGCTGCAGAGACCTGCCTCCCGGAGGGCGGAAAACAGCCAACATTAACCAGACAGATGAACTCTCACCTCCGGTCTCCACGAACCGCTGTGTTTAGCGGGTTAAGGGAACCTGTGGCAACACACGGTCCAGCCCTGCCCTTAACCATGAACACCCACAGCAGCATCCCTGCACGCCAACGGCCCGAAGCTCTGACACTCCCCGACCACTGGGAAAGCGTGTCCGTGGGCCCTCCCACCCTCGGTCACGACTCCGCTTCCGCAGCCTTCAGGGTGCAGGGGACCCCCCGCCTCTTCCGGGAGGGACCTCCCTGCTTGCCAAGCGACTAGGCAAAGGGTCACACCTGTGGGCACTGCAGCACCATGCACAGCAGAAGGTGGACACAGGCCCCGTGGCCGCTGTGGACGAGTGCAGACACAAAGGGTGGCCCACCCACAGCGTGGAAAATGGCTCAGGCTACAAAGGAGGGCACTGCCACACCTGCTCCGACCCCAAGGGCATCACGCGGCGTGACAGGAGCCGTCACACTCGGAGAAACACTGTGGGGTTCACGCCCAGGGGGCTCCCAACAGCAGTCAGCTTCCTGGGGCGCGAAGATAGACCACACCTGGCCAGGGGCTGGGGGAGGGCAGTCGTTCAGCTTGGCCAGCTCAGGAAGTGCCGGCGGTGGCCGGTGCCACCGTGGACAGCACTGGGAATGTCCTCAAAGCCACAGAACCCTGCCCTGAGAAACAGTGGACGTGGACACTTTGATGTTGCGTATACTTTAGTGTCCCGAGAAAGCAAATAAACTTAAAATTGCACTGTTCCGTGCCGCTCTGGACGGCACTGGACAATGTTTATCGCCCGCCCCGCCTGCAGGAAGTCCATCGGACAGCGAGGCCCCTTGACTGACACGGCGAGCTGACCGGTGCAACTGGAAAGGGACACGGGCCGTACTTCGCTGGCCCGCCTGCTGTTTCATGCTGGCTCATGCGTGCGCTGGTTTGCTCCTTCGTTCATCAGGCATGACTGAAGGCCACTCTCGTGTGTGCCAAGGACCTGGCTCCTGGTGCGGACGCAAGCTGGCAGCCAGCCGGAGGCCAGAAAGCTGGCCCTGGCCAGGCACCGCCGGGGCCCGCACCGATTCATCCTGGACGTGCCCCTTCCGGAACCATGAGAAAGAAACATGGTCTCGAAGCCACACGACGGATGGTACTTCCGTTTCGGCAGCCCGAACCAACTAAGACATGGACCCCGGAGGACACTCAAAACTCTCAGGTGTCTGGGGGACAATCAATGTTACAAGCAGTGTCAAGGACGTGTAGAGGGAGGTGGAGGGTGTCACACCTCCGTACGGACGGCAGGCAGGTCTCGGTGACTGCTCTGTGCACTCCCACCTGTCACGGGAAATACTCCGAGGCACACACACAAGACCGCCAGCACCTCGTGGTTGCCAACACAGGCAGGTGGACTGGCTAGGGAAGACAGTGCATCTGTCAAGGGCAAGAACCAAGGTCCCTTTGACCGCCCACCCGGCCCCTGCACTGCGCTTTGCCCTGAGTAGGTGCTCCATGAAAACACAAATCAACGTCCACGGGACGGCACGGAACGTCTCTGGCAACTCCGGAAAGAATTCGCGGACTGACCTGTGCACAACTGCTTTGAGACCGAAGAAGGAAGGGCAGTACCTCGTGGAATATCCCGAGGAAGAGAAGGCCTTGGGCAAACAGCGCCTGCACCCCAGGTCTGTCCACGGGAGGCGGTCCTTGTCCCAGCGCCAGAGGAGAAACTAAAGTCGTTCTCGGGGAAATGTCGTGTTTATTGTGAAACGCCCGTCAGTGGCTGCCGCCCCGCGCCCCATGGCAGGCCCTGCACCCCCGAGCTCTGCTACCTCCTGCAGGGAGAGTAAACACACCCCAGTGGTCCCAGAGCGTCTGGTTTGGGAGAACAACCTGTGTTCTCCCAGCTCCAGAAGTGACTGTGCTTTGACCTTGCAGCGCAGCGGACAGGGCTGCTGGGTCCACGTCTGTTACACTGGGGTCCCACAGAAACCATTTCCTCACCATGCCCTGTGCGTGACACATGGGATGCTTTTAGCTGGACACAGCGCTGCCCATACAATGATTATCTCCCAGGGTGAAAGTGCTCAATTCTGACGCCTCTCCAAACAAGGCTTGTCCAAAAAAGTCCCCAGCTTCATGGACCAGCCTCCGACCTGCCGTAACGCAGGGTTTATAAGGGACTTAAAAAAACGTAAAGAGTGGGTGCATCACAGCATACAATGCTATGACTGAGTACCCGAAGTCATCCCAGTTCGTTAAAAGCCATGGGGCCACTGTGCATTTCACTGGTCTGGTGGGGAGCAAACGCCCACACTGATGGATTCAGCCTCACCTCAGGCACAGAGCGACTCAGCCACTCACGCTCAGGGAACGCATTTTCCCGGCCTGAAACACTCCTGTTTCCTCCCGTGATTACACCGACCTTCCTCACCAATGCTCAGTGTGACTGCAACTCCGTCACTTTGTTACCCTGTGCCTGAGTTCCATAAACACAACTCACTCTTCCTATTCTTTCCTCAGTAACATTGTAGAGACTTCCAGACAATGCAACGTCAGACACAGATCCATGTCTGTATCTCCAAACAAATAACACAAAGCAACTGGGTTTGATGAAGAGACTTTCTCCCTTTCTCTCTCCACCTCCTCCCTCTCTCTCTGGGCCGCAGCTGCACTCATTAGTATTACTTCTTACACAAGAAACAGAACTAGAAGGAGAAATTAGGCAAGAAAGTGCCCGTGCCCAATCTCATCGCGAGCTCCTGAGCCTTCCCCCGTCTCAGAAAAAAAAAAAAGGCAGGAAAGTAAATCTAAGAGCTTGCCCCCTTCTGACACTGTTGCAGCTTGTTTTAACCCAAGATCTCTCTGGGAAACATTCTCTTCCCTGCGGAAACGAGGAAAACTACAGTAAACAGCCAGCGTGCACGGCTGCAAGGACGTCCACATTGGCCAAGTCGGGGTCGTCTGCTGTGTCATCCTTGACACACAGACAGGTTTTTGCTGCAGGCGAATCGGGCTGTCTTCTCCTGCCCCCGAGCAGCTCCGAAACAGGGATAGAACAGACAGCAGATCACCACTCTGGAGACAACTTTCCCATCATGACCCTGCAGAGAACGTCTGTTTCAAAAAGCAAAATGTTACAATGTAAATCTCGGCGAAAATGCCTCCCTATTAAGCAATTATGTAGCATTTGGATACTCGGAGCTAGCTCAGAGGCCTCCCCACACCTAGTGCTGTTTCAAAGGTTCTAGTTACATTTGCACCGTATTTCTGAGACACTGGTCCAAACACCCGCACACGCTGGAGCCAAATAAATAAATAAAAGCATCCGTAGCCCTGGCTGGTGTAGCTCAGTGGATTGAGCGCGGGCCTGCGAACCACACGATCGCGGTTCGATTCCCAGTCAGGGTACATGCCTGGGTTGCAGGCCGGTTCCCTGCAGGCCAGTTCCCAGCAGGGGATGCACGAAAGGCAACCATACATTGATGTTTCTCTCCCTCTCTCCTTCCCCCACTTCCCCTCTAAAGATAAATAAATAATAAAATATTAAAAAAAAAAAATAAAAACCTGAAAATTGTTAAAAAAAAAAAAAAAAAGCATCCGTGAGTTTCGACAATTCGGAATAATGTGGAATACATTCAAAGCACTAGTATCTGGCCTTAGGTCTCATGGGGTTCACTGACGGCTACCCTTAGGACGGGAGCAGAAGTGCTGGACTGCGTGCAGGTTTCTGTGCAAGGAGAGGGGAGGAAAATCTCTCTCGATGGGCGGCAATCAGGAAACCCAGCCGATCCCAGTCCTGCCCTGGCCGGTGTGGGTCAGTGGGCTGGGCCCAGTACCACGCAGTGGACGGTCGCTGGTTCCAATCCCGGTGAGGGCACATGCCTGGGTCGTGGGTTCGGTAGCTCTCAGAGCGCATTCAAGAGAAAACCTGCTGATGTTTCTTTCCCTCTTTTTCTCTCTCCCAGGAAAAAAAAAAAATCGCAGTCTCCTGCCTATCACTGACACTCTGCTTCACAACCAGGACCACACCCTGGGCCACAGCTCTGGAATATTCCAGCAGGTGCTCAAGGTCAGCCCACTCCCCTTGTCAACTCCCCACATCTGGGCGTCCCAGCTACCCAGGCTGCCCGAGACTCTCACCGCCTTCTAACACTGCTCAGTCATGGCCCAGGGCTCGACCAAGCTCCTTGCCCCATCTGCTCCTCTGCGCCTGGGGACTCGCTGCTCCTGGGCCAGGCGTCCCCTCCCCCCGCCAACCCCCAGGTCCCCCGTGACGTCTGTCTTCGTCCTCAGTGACTGCCCCCACCACAGGCTCCCACCTGGGGCCACCTGCCTCTCCCCAGGAAATGCATCCCTGCTGAAACGCAATCATCTCCTTGAGCACACATCCCTGACCCTTCCCCTGTCAGCCTGCGCGCTGCTCGCCATGGCAACGCCAGCCTCGTCTGTTTTGTTCCCCAGCACCCAGGGCAGCACAGAGCAGACAGCGCTGAGCAAATATTTGCCAGGCGGACGCCGCAACAAGCCGTGGGGAGAGAAGCCACTGACTAACAAAGACTTTTCCGTGGGTGGGACTTTCGTGGAAGGTAACAGAGGAAGGGGGAACTGGGTCTCCACCTGCTTCTGCTCTGGAAAGCCGGTCTCTCTTGGATGGACAGTGTGGGCAGACCGAAGTTCACAGGGAGGCGGGGTCGGTGAACTGGGATGGGGGACGGGGTGGGGCTGGGGGAGGGAGGGCAGAGACCAACAGCTTCACAGTCGCTCACCTGTCACCGAGTTCCACCAGAAACGTAGGTGACAAACCTCCAGGGGACAAACCTTGTGGAACTAGCAGAGGGGGAAGGGCAGGGGCCGAGGGGGCGGGAAGAGCCTGGGGTTCCATGGTCCAAGTTCACGGGCCTATGGGCTGAGGGAAGGCAAAAAGGCTGCAGAGCCCTGGCTGGTGTAGCTCAGTGGATTGAGCACGGGCCTGCGAACCAGACGATCGCGGTTCGATTCCCAGTCAGGGCACATGCCTGGGTTGCAGGCCAGTTCCCAGCAGGGGACCCATGAGAGACAACCATACACTGATGTTTCTCTCCCTCTCTCCTTCCATTCCCCTCTAAAGACAAATAAATAAAATCTTTAAAAAAAAAAAAAAGGCTGCAGAGCTTGCCTTTGAAGACGTTCCACCGGCAGCAGCAGAAAAACACAACGAGAGCAATAAGCTACCAGACCAGAGGCAGGTGTCTGCAGGCACAGAGGGGAGAGCAAGCTCGTCTTGCTTCCCCAAACCCACAGTGTCTCATAAATCCCCACCACGTGAACCCTTGCTGAGCTGGAAAAAGGCAGCCCACGTTTTGCCCACATTCAGGAAGCCTCGCTCATGGATGGACACTCTGAGACGGTCCTTTCTTTCCCCGAGGCGCAAGTCGGCAGAGCTGGTGGGGGGTTTGGTAACAGAGCTCGTCAGCGGTGGACAGACAAGGTGGGAGAGTCCTGTCACCCTCCCCAAGCCAGGCCACCGAGACTGGGGAGGAACTGATGCATGAGTATCACAGGGCTGCTGCGGTGGACGACTGTCCCCGGCACAAGTGAGGTGGCCTCGGTCCCAAGCCACTGGCATTACTAGAGAATAAAAAACAGACATGGAGAAACTTCAGGGAGCCCCGCTTTGTGTCCAAGGTGCTGTGAGAACCTGGGCTTTTCTGTGCCCTAAGCTGTCTCAGCCACGTCCCCCGGGCCACCTGTGGCCCCACTGGGCACATGCAAGCTTTGCTGACTGACCACGCCGCTCAGACGGGCAACAGCGCCCCACCCTGCCTTCCCACGAGGAGCCCCAACAATCCACAGCCACCTGGGGCTAGCGTCCCCCTCACTAGCCCATCCTCTGGTGTGGACATAACACATTTTCACGATGCTAGAAAGTTCTACCGAACAGCATGACATGAGACCTTCTTCACAAAGTCCTCAGTCTGCCCCGGTTTATGTCCAAGCCCACTGGTTTTTAGAAACCAAACTGACGGGTTGTAATACCCTGTAGACTACATGAAGGCTACCACGGAGCAGTGGCGACCAGGGAGGGGGTCAGCGGGAGGAAGGGCCGTCACCCCTGGCAACCAGGCTCCCCACCCAATCACACATCCTATAGCCCAGGGGGTCCCTCTGAGTGAGAATTCCCTGCGTCCTGAGGGAGCCAAGACCGCCACACTGGGCCATTGCTTCTAAATCTTTTCCGAAGAATCCTCTTCTTTTCTGCTTCCAAACATTCTACCTGTTCTCCTGCCTTTGCCTCTGTGAAAACACACGTCCCTCTGTGTCCTCTTCCAAGGCAGAATCGCCCTCCCCCAAGAACCTGGCCCCGGTCCTGGATCTGACCTCTGGAAACTCCCCCCTCCTGTCGTTCTCACGGGACCAGCACGGAAGCCTGCCCTCCTCTCTCTACAGAAGCCTTCGGTCCCTCAAACGTCCCCGCCCCTGGCTGCCTGCCTCATGCCCGACCATCCGAGCAACGTCCCATGGCCCCCATCCTCAGCCCACCCCAGACACCCCGAGTCCTCACTCACAACCAAATTTGGGTTCTCTAGTCATCCGCTGCCAACCTACCTGTGTAGCCCCGACAACCCGGCCCGGGATCCCCTCCCCACTCTCCTGACTCCCTGGGCTCCGGTGGACACATCCTTCATCCCTCATGGGCTAGGAGGCCTCTCCTCGACCCTCCTCTTCCTCCTCCCCCATCTCTAGCTCTCACCCCGAGCACGTGATCAACCTTCCGCCAGTGACCTCGAACTTCACCTCCACAGGCAGGAAACCCAGTCCTGCCGTCACATCACCTCCCAAAGAAGCCACCGTCCTCGTCGGAGTGGGAGACTTTTTCCCCCACTCACCCTCGCACAGAAGGCTCTCGATAAATCCCTCGCCAATCCAGCCCACTTTATACAAAGCCTGCTGTAAAGGTGTGATTTGTCTTGTCTGAAGGTGGTCTGCACTGACATCCCACTCTGTGGTGACGCACCGGGAAGGTGTGGGGAGAGCATATTTAGAGAAGCAAGACATGGAAGCCAGGGGCAGATCAAGGAAGATGACAGGAGCTGTCCCACGCGCCCACGCCCAGTCCTCGGCACACACGGAAGCTCCCACGTCCCTGGGGCCTGCACTCCTACCAAGCCATACCCTGCCCAGGAGGTGCGAGGGCCGTCCATGCACCCATCTCCTCGGCGAGGTATTTTCAGAGCGGGTCGGGGTAGGACAGGACAGGCCCCAGGGTCTCTCCACTCTACACGGGCGCCGGCGGCAGCTTGGGAAGTGACCGGCTGCTTTTCCATTCCAGCTCACCTTGGCCCCTCTCCTCCTCCCAGCCCCGCTCTCCCCACCCCACCCCCCTAACCGGAGAGGTGGGCAACTCCAGCATCTTGTCCCAAAGCTTTGGGATGCCAAGAAGCAGGGCCCCCACCCCAAGGTCCCCCGGGGCAGAGTCATCCTTTGCCTTGGTACCACGGACATCCAAACAGATCCCGTTCCAAGAAGAGACCTAGAAGTTAAAGCAGCCCCCGGATGACCGTAGATACAGGACACAGCCACGTCTCCAGGGCTGTGTCACTCGGAAATGTTTCCCGGTGCGGGGTGATGCTACGGAGACACAGGCAAGTACCCCGCTCGCCCACAACAGCTTCACCAAGCCCACGATCGGGGCTGGAGTGTCAATGGGCCATCAGGACAGACTCACAAGAAGGTCCCCGTGTACTGCAGCATTGGGCACGTTTATTGTAACACTGTTTCTGGGGCTGGGGGGGGGGGGAGAAGACTGGAGTTTTCCCTGCATATCAGGGGGCCACGGACCGAAACCCTGAGACACGTCCCACACACGCCTCACCCTCGCCAGCACTTCAGCAGAAGCAGCCGTTGCAAACAGCAGCAGCGCAGGCAGACGCGGGTCATGACCCCCAGCAGGCTCAGCATGCATTCAACGGAAGGCGCCAGAACGGAGATAAGCTCCCGGGGGCGACGGGAGGAGGGCTGGCCACATCGGTCCCCCTTGGCCACTGGCTCGCGGTGGGCCCTGCAGCTCTGCTGAGACCTGCCTTGTCACCCTTCTGTGCTGGGGCCGGGGCATCTTCAGCCCCCGGGGCTCTGGTGAGCTGACAATTCCCTGTGAGGAGGTTAACGGCAGACTTTGCCCACCAGCACTCCCAGCCTCTCTGGGTGGCCGACTGGCGGTGGGGGCGGAGGCGACTCAGGAAATGGAAGAACAAAGGTCACCCGAGGGTCACCCCACCTCCCCTTTCCTCCGGCCACACACAGGGGGTGCCCCGTGCCCCCTCATTTTATGCAGCCCCCCTGTTCTGCTCTGACAAAGCCCCCACCAACCCCTTCTAACACTGCGGTCCGAACAACTGATCAGCTTCCTCATACCACCTGTTCCGGGCCGGTCGGCATCTTCACCGGGACAAAGTTCACGTCAAAGAAAGAACTCTCTAAGAGTGGAAAGCAAGCCAGGTGACCGGGGGGTGGGCAGGGTGCAAGTGAAGAGGAGACAGGAGAGAGGACGAGGAAGGGTGAGCCATACCTGGCAGAGAGCTATGTGCCTGGCAGCGGGCGGGGACCGTGCGCTTTTTCTGCCAAGAACCAGAGACGAAACAGTTTTGGCTTCCTGGGGCCTCATTCCTCCTACGGAGCAACACTGCATGGTGGGTGTGCCCGTCCCAATAAAACGCCTCGGGCACTGGCGGTTCACTTCCGCATCCCTCTCACGTGTCACGGAACAGCCTTCTTTTTCTCGGCGGTTCAAAAGCAGAAAACCAGTCTTAGCATGCCGGCGGACGGACGGGGACACACACACACACACACACACACACACACAAGGCTGGCAGACCTGACGGTCAGCCAGGCGGCAGCTCCAGCTCACAGCCCGTTTGGGAATCAGGCACTGTCAGTTTCTCAGGGTCCCCGGGCTCACTCCTGTGGTCCCAGAAGAATCCTAAGACCGAATGAACGGTGTCAGGAATTGGAGGGCTGCGGGGAGTGGGGGTGGTGAGGGTTTGCTGCCCAGCATTTGGAAGCAAAGTGGTGAACTGGGGACAAACGCAGGGGCTCTCCAGCCGGCCACCACTCAGTTCTCAGCCACACAGGGCGGAGCTGTGCACCTGTCTCTCACGTCCAGGCTGCAGTATCCTCACCTGCAAGGCAGGAAGGGCCTTTGCAAGGGGTTCGAACATAGCCTCCCAGCCTCTACACGGAGCACCTACCCCACTGCCCTGTGGAGAGCGGACACCCCCAAAGGGGCTGGCCACCACACTTATGATTTTTATCCTTCTCTCCTCTGCAGGCAAAGTTCACGTCCTATCCGCGCCCCCCAAGTTCAGGTTCGATGTCAGTCTGGGGCTGTGACCCCGGTACGGAGAAGGAACCAGGTCCCTGTGAATGAGTCCACAGTTCTGACGGAAAGGTCAACAGCAGGACAGGCCACTCGGGTTTCAGCGCAGGAAGTCACAAACGAGTCCCCTCCCCGCAGATCAAACTCCAGCAGACAAAAGGAGAGAGGCTGGAGTGGGGTGCAGTTTGCGCCCTCCTCCCGCTGCTGTGCTGTATCAACTCTCCACCCCAGCCCGCTTCCTGGTCTTCCTCGCAACTATGTTGTACTTACAGCTAGTAACAAACGCGTTCTGAACACGTGTCGTAACAGTTGCCACGTGCAGCCACAACAGTTACCTTTTGCTGCAGCCAGCAAAAGAGCCCTGGTTAGACAACTTTTTCTTTTTCACATGGAAACTAAACTCTGACCGGGTTTTTTACCCGGTTGTGCCATTCCAGCCCATGTTCTCAGTTTATCTAGGCACCAGGCCAGTTCCAGGGACGCCCGGTGTGAAACTGCCGAGTGCGGCGAGCAAATAATCAATGCCCACCTGCATGTCGGAAGTTCACAAAAATATATATATATATATAAAAGAAACACTTCTTCAGCAGGCGTGCTTTTTATGCTTTTTATTTCGCTACATTTACGAACGGGGGAAAGGCACGTATTCCTGAAGAGGACAGACCTCTGACCTCCGCCAAGCAGGATTCGTGGGTGACACGCGCAGACAGGTCACCAGGGAGCACTCAGGAGCGCTCTGTGTTTCCCTTTCCCTCCCGCCCAGGCGCCCTCGGTGACGCACGCACCTCCGTCAGTCACATCCACGATATCTCGGGCGATGGGAGGGACCCGACGTTTCCAATTTCCCCCCAACTCTGAGCGGCAGATTGAGGCTCTCTGACACTGCCCGTCGCCACCCCCACCTTCACCTCTGTTTTCATGGTTCCGAGGCAGTGGGTGGCTGTGCCGCCGCCCCCTCATTTCCCCTCCTGTGTTTCTAAGTCCCTCCAAACCCAGCAGCGGCACCTCCCTGTGTCTCTCACTTTCTCTCTGTTTGTTTGGGGAGGAAGAGAAAAGGGAACGTGTAAACACACACCCACTTGCTTCGGTATCAACTGCATTTTCAGGGCTCCCTGCAGAGGCCTGGCTCCTAATCCCGGCGGCCTAGTGATGCCAGACAAGGACGTGGTTTGTGGAACTGGTCACCCTGAACGAGCTGTCTGGACACTGGAAGGGACCCCACGCCCGTGCACGAGAAAGAGCTGTGACCACATGCGTGCGTACACGAGGACTTGGAGGAGCAGTTGGACGCGCCTTGCTCAGAACGGCTTTACTGAGATAGAAGCCGCGTACCACACAACTGTCCTGCGGGCACACACACTGCTTCTGCTTTTAACGTCTGCACCCTCTGTGTGACAGCAGGTTCCTGTCCCCTGTACGAGGCGCTCACGTGGCCACTGTCCTAGCGAGAGATGTGGCGGGCGGTCCCAGCAGGTGACAAAAGACAGACTCCAAAGCTAGGTCCCAGGGGGTGGACAGTGTGGAATGTGGCACATGCGGCCGTCTCCGAAGGGAGGAGAGGTGGTTTCCAGTGCTCAGAGAATGAACAGTGTGTGACTGACTGACGGACAGAGGTTCCAGGCTGTGGAAAATGCCTCCCCCTCCCCACTCTTCTCTCCATCAGCGTGCACGGCGTTGGGAGAAGGAACGTTTGTCTTATTTCTGCGCTGAAAACAGAGAGGCGCGCCCCACGCTCTGCAGGGCGGCAGCCACAGCCAGCTGCGCATCGCCGCTCACCTCTCCTGCCTTCCCAGGTGCTGCCGTCACTTGCCACAGGCTCGTCGGCCACCGAGGCCCTCAAGGTGACCCTTCCCGGCAACCTGGGTGTACCTCCCCCTCATCCATCCCCTCCGCCTCAAGTCAGGCTCCCTTCACAAGATGAGGGAGAAGCTATCCCTTAATAACGCTTGTCTTTCAAATAACGGCAACCACAGTGAGTACGTGGAAAACCCTGGAGGGCGTCAGGTCTAAGGCCAAGTTCGCTGCCTTGAGTGCAAGCTTGCGGCTACTTCCTAGGGTCACGCAGAGCCCTCTCGGCACTCTTTCTGAAACTTCAGTGGGGGTGCCTGTCATTAACCACACTAAATCACCTATGAGAAAAAGTGCACTGGATAAAATGTCCAAAACCTAACGCATGTCCCTGTGGCCTTGCAGGAGGAGCCAGGGCACACCCAGGGCACACCCGAGAACCCTGTGAAGGAGGCAGGCAGCGCACACGGGCCAGGACCCGGGGGGAACCTCTTCCTGTCAGGAGCAGGGGGAAAGAGGCCTCTCGCTGCATCCGAGTTTCCTGCTCTGCAAACACCAGCCGTGAACGTTCTGAACGTGAACTTGAGGAAAGAGCATTGGCAAGAGCTCTGACGAGAAGGCACATGATGCCGTGAGCTAGGAACTACCAAGAAGCACCACCGCTGCAGGCAGGCCACGTCCAGCCTGGGCTTTCCATGGCCCTGAATCGTGGTCCAGCCCCCTGCACCGTCCATACAGGTCTGGGGAAGAAGCTGGTCTTCCATCAGCACCCAACGGTCCTGGTGACACCGGAACCATCTCGAGTCGTTCCAATGCACAACTGCAAACACGAGTGACCAAGAAGTCCTTTGGTGACCATTATTTTTACCACTTGTTCCTGATTCGGAAGCACATCCATGCCATCGGCCACCCTTCTCTTCTGCCGGTTAAACAGGTATGAAGCCCTGGTGGCTGGTGGCTCCGGTGGGTGGTGGGAGCCCCCCCGTCCCATGCAGCCAAGGGTCATGCGCAGTGACTGGGGGGGGTGGTGGTTCAGGAAGCGGGTCCTCGTGTGAGTCGGTGGTCTCTGAGATGGTTCACGCCCCCACAGGAGAAGGCCACAGCCTCCCGGACAGAGCCAGGCGTGCTCTCAGCACTTCACAGGTGCTATTTTCTCTTCCTGTGAGATACACAGACAGACAGACAGGCAGACAGATGGGACCCTCACCCGACGATATGTTTATTGAGTTTAGAGAGAGGAGGAAGGTTGGGGCGGGGGGAGAGAGAGATCGACCTAAAAGGTCTCCTCACAGACCAGATGTGGAAATGGTCCCCAGACAGCGGAGCACCAACAAGGGGTAAAGTGAGGAACGTTCATTTGTAGTCTGAGCGACCCTAAGGGTGAATTACTGGGGAGCTCCCCTGCCTTCCTTCCAGCAAGACCGCTGTGACCCAAATGCAAAACCCAACCGAGCGCAACCACAAGGAAGGAAGCAACTCCCTTAAAAGGTCCCAAACCCTATGGGAATTCACAAAGCAGGACCCATTTTCAGTAAAGAATCTTAAGCTACACGTTTTCACAATGCAAGAAAAACTAACTACGGTTTTTGTTTTCGTGCTCTGACCCCACAAGACAACCCTGCCGGGTAGAATTTGCTAGAAGGCAGGCCTTTCCTGCTGCCTGCTCAAGGCAGTTCAGGCTCGCAAAGCTGCACCGGACATACTTATTCTAGAGAATTCCCTGGAAGACGAGGAGAAGGCCCCGGACACAGCGTACCACGCACTGGATGGTGCCCTGCGCCATTTGCACCCCCACGAGTTCGAACGAGGGGCCGTGGACAGTGTTGAAAGCCGATCCAGCGTGTTGTGCCGAACAATCCGGGAGCACGAGGCCCAAGCCCTCGGCTGCCGGGAGAAATGGGACCATCGTTCACCAGGAGCTACAATCATGTGAATGGTTAGTGACAGACCGAGGGCTAACACTCAGTAACTCTGCTCCCGTTCACTGCCTCTTTCCGGGAAAACCCGGGTCTGCATCCCCGACCCCAAAAGACGATAACCTACAATGACACGAGCCTGGCTGGGCTTAATCCTGTAAGTCACAGATTTCCTGGCTTCTTCTACGGGCTCAAATGACCCCAAGCCTCCAAGCCTGGAGAATCGACGTGTCTCCTGAAGCCCCTGTTTCCTGTTGTGCCTGGTGCACAGGTGGGAGGTGAAGGCAGGCGTCCTGCAAAGGCGTCAGAGGCAGCAGGCGAATCTCAGAAAACCGGACCACGGACAACACACCTCACCGTGGAAGGGACTGGGTGACCGCTTACCCTGTCACGCTGGTTCCCACTGTCCGAAAACCCAGGGAAGCCGGAAGAACACTCGCATCTCGGCTGCGCAGAAAGAGTTCCTAGGGACGGTGCTGTCCAGCTGAGCTGGACACAGCCCCGTGGCAGGGGGCAGGCAAGGGACACTCGAACCTGTCTTGATCACATCGTCAGAGTCACGGGTTGCCAACCCAGCCGATGGCCCAACTGCTCCTGGTTTGTCCTCAAAAACACATCATCTGCCACTGGCCCTGCACTGCCAAGGGGCTTGTCCGTCCGTCCATCCATCCCTCCTCCCCTTCATACACACGCCCTATTCCCAACCTCAGCAACACCCCCCCTCCATGTGACATAGGACAACAGGGTGTCCCCTCTGCGGTGGGACAGCCATCGGTCCTCAGGACCCCTGTTTGTTGTTAACGATTCTTGTAAAAAGATTGTACTTATTTATTTTTAGAGAGAGGGGAAGGGAGGGAGAGAAACATCATGGATCGGCTGCCTCTCAACTGTGCCCTGATGGACTGAACCTGCAACCCAGGCATGGGCCCGGACCGGGAATCGAACGGGCGGCCTTTCGCTTGGCAGGACACTGTCCGGCCAACTGCGCCTCACTGGCCAGGGACATCCTCAGAACACCGTGGCACAGGCCAGCAGAAGAGGATGAGAAGTGTCATTTCTTCCCAAGTGGCTTCCAGCTGCAGTCACTGGGCACAAGGGACATTCTACATGCCTTCGAGAGGGACAGACTCGCAAAGCCTGGGGCCCTCCCCCTCAAACTGGCACCGGTTTTTGAACTGCTCCATTTCTACATCCTCACGTCAATTTCACTCGCCACAAAAGTGTCAATTTCATTCGCGTCAATTTCACATCCCTCTGCACATGGTGGCCTCCCCACGGTGCTCACTGACGCCAAGCCCGCCCCCACACGTGGCCATCCACACGCCTCTGGGATCACCTCCTCTCTTGCCCCGCCTGCATTTCTAGGTCACGGGCTTGTTAGACAGGCCAGTGGGTGTTGGGAGAGGCAGGACGTTGGGAAAGAACTGTGGAACTTGTAAGTGCAGAGGAGAGACAGGTGAGAGCAGAGGCGGACGGCAGAATGGGCGAGGGGTTCAAAAAGAACAAACTTTCACTTATAAGAGGAGCAAGTCCAGGATCTGATGTAGGGCATGGAGACTAGAGTTCCCAACACTGTTGCACAGCTGAGCACTGGGGAGGGTATACCTTGACAGTCCTCAGAAAGCAACAACTGGCAACTGTGTGTGCTGGGTGATCATTTCGTAATGAACACATGTATCCAATCCCTCTGTTCTACACCCGAAACTGATCTGTTACGGGTCAATTACATCTCAAGCTTTTTTTTTTTTTAGAAGATTTTCTGGATTTCGTTTTAGACAGAAAAGGCAAGGAGGAAGAGGCAAGAGAAACATCAATGAGTGAGAGATACAGTGGTCAGTTGCCTCTCACACGCCCCCTACTGGGGACCTGGCCTGCAACCCAGGCACATGCCGTGACTGGGAATCGAACCAGTGACCTTTTGGTTCCCAGGCCTGTGCTCAATCCACTGAACGACACCAGCTAGAGCTCTCAATGAAATGCCTTTTTAAGGAAAAGGAACAACTAAAGGGCGGCGAGTTCTCTGTGAGCACCCCCCCCCCCCCCCCGCATCCCACCAGCCAGAATTCCCACAGGTGGATTCCAGAAGAACAAGAGCCCTGTGCTCGCAAGTACCGCACCGCAGAGAACCATTTCACTTAGTCGTTACTAAACTGGAAAAAGACAGTTTTTTATAGCAAAATTATTTCCATCCCTGGCAAGCCAGTCCTAACAAACTCCAGGGACCAAGAGCAGGCACTACAGCCATGATTTCCAACCTTTTTTACCTCTCACGGGGCACGCCAGAGGAAAAGTCACCACCAAAGTCCTGGGGCAGACCAAAAAAAAACCTGTGATTCACTCACACCAGGAAGCTATGGCTGTGCTGCCTGTCGTCATTTTCCCATTTGGCACAGGTCGGTGCCCCTTGACTCAATAGTCAGGTAGGGCACGTTCTTAAAATTCTTACGGCAAACCAGTTAAAAGTCGCTGCCTTGAGACAAATGCTCCCTTCCCACGTTTTCAAAGGAGAAGTATCTGTGGCCCGTGGAGGGGAGGGGCAGAGCGTCACCTCACGGCACTGCTGTTGGTCGTGCAGCCAGCAAGCAAAGCAGGCCCCCCCCCCACGACTGTCCTCATACCTCCAACAGGGCAGTCCCCCGAATCAAGCACAGCGCGCCCAGGAGGAGGACTGAGACTCCTGGGGGCCTCTCCCTGGCACAGTTGCCCTTCCGCCACGTGGCTCAAAGCTTTCTTTTTGCCACATGGGCGCCAAGCACCCAACCTGCCAAGCCCTGGCCCGGAAGACTGGAAGCATGATTTACAGCAAGGTATAAAAAAAGGCTGGTCCGTGGCACATTGATAAATGAAATGACCCGTCGGCACGGACGCCAATGGACCCCATTCGCGGCCGACTGACAGCCACCATACACGTACTCTCTCGGCACAAACCCTGAGGCGTGATCTTTGCTGTGAAGAACGCCAATCTTGCTCCTGAGGAGAAAGAAAACACGTGCTTGAAAGAAAGAGTTGGCAAGAGGCCCCCTGGAGCAGGAGGAAAAAAAAAAACACACCAAAAAACCAACACTAAGCTCATAATGGAAATCTAATAAAAAACACATTTTTCAACACCAAATAAATGGTCCATTTATTAGGCCGAGCAATAGTGAAGCATTAATAAAAACTTGGAGAATGAACACAGTACAAAGCAAATGACACAAAGCACGGGAATGCCAGAGAGTGAGCCAGGACCGCTGCGCTTCCACCCTCGTCTGCAAAGGCGCCCATGAGACACTGTGCGGTGGGTGCCCTTCTCCTGGGCCCCCTGTGTGCCTGTGCATGGGAAGGAGCGCCAGGCCCCCTTCCGAGCTGGGGCAGTCCTGAGAGACACGGCCCCGCGACTTCCAAGTGCGTGAGAATCCTCTGGACCTCGCCTGCGTGCCCAGCTGGACGGTTCCCTGTCTGGGGGGCTGCCTCAGACACTTTAAGATGCAGGGCAGTACCTCTTGTCTTGGCCCACTGCATGCCAGGGCCCCCCTCCCTTGCCGCTGGTTGACCGGGACAGCCAAAGATGTCTCCAGGCGTTGCCAAAGGGCCCCCCTGGCAGGTGAGCCCAGTCCCATACTCTGGGTCACGGTCCCTCCCTCCCCACCCATGGCCACCTGGTGGATGTTGGATCTGTTCCTTGCTTCAGTCCATGGCACGCTCGTAGTGACTGTGACAAGCGGGTTTTCCATGTGCGTGCACGGTTTAACGTGGCTTCTCCGCACACAGGATGGGAGAAGGCCCGCCCCAGGAACCTGCTGGCCTCTGCGTGACCGTGATTCGGCCCTAAACCCAGTCCAGACCCCAACTTGGCCTTCCTGATCCCACCCGGCTGAGCCCTGGGGAGCCACAGTGAACCAGTAAAAGCAAGAAATACGTGCCTGCTTCTATGAGCCTCTAAAACAGGGAGCTGTTTGTTACGCAGCAGGAGAGTAGCAGAGAGCTGACTAATACAGTCCTAAAATATGTTTGGGCCAAAACGCTGATGAACAAGTGGGTACGACTACGACTCTTGTGTGTCTGTGCCCACCCACCTTCATCCACTCTTTCACGATGCCACGAGCCCCCGTCCACTGATTCAGGCCCCACGAAGGAACACAGGGCATGTTCCAAGTCCTGGACGTGGGGCGCGCCTCACCTGCTGCCTGCCTGTGCTCCCAGAGATGCTGCGTTCCCCACACCAGACTCGGTCTCAGGCACACTAAGCCCAGGGTCCCCAAGACACCCCCCAAAGTGACGATATGTGAGAGAGAGGAGAGAAACGGCCCGTACAATGGCGTTCTCCGCAAGCGGCCGCAACAATCCCATCCTCTCCAAGACGGAAAACAGCGCCAGGAGGTGCTTGGGGTGCAGCAGACCCCGTGAGTGGCTGCACCCCCAGGAAGGGCAAGCCCACGCATCCAATGGTCCCAGAGCACCGAACCGTCCACGGAGTAAACAGTGACCACTCACTAAACACCCAAGGCCCACGGGCTTCAGAGGAAGGAGCGAAGACACAGATGCCAAGGAAACACGTCTCCCCTTGTAGACAGTGAACACGCAACCCCCAGACGGTGACATGGGACCTTCCACGGCAGAGACCTTTGGCAGATGTGACGCACTTAAGGATCCGGAGAAGCAGGGGTGACGCTGTGTCATCTGGGTGGGTTGCTGCCACCTAGGAGCCCTCAGAAGTGGGGAATCTGTGCAGGCTGTGGTCACAGAGAGCTGCCACTCTGGAGCGCTGGTCAGAGAGACGCTGCACTGTGGCCTTTGAGGACAGGAGAAGGGACCGCAAACCAAGGACCGCAGGCTGCCCTGGAAACTGGGGCAGAAACTAACAAGGAAAAAAACCCAAAAAACAAGGAAACGGATTCTCCTGAGAGCCTCGGGTAGAGGCCGTGGCCCAGCCAGCCCGGGGAGACCCATTTCCGACCTCTTCGCTCGACGACTATAAGACAGTAAATTGGAAGAGATCTCGTGGGTCACCTGTGGCACCAGGGACAGGAGAGGAACGGTCACTTACAAGACCAACCGAGAAAACGCCTGTGATGTCAGCCTCCCCGGCAAGCCCTCAGTGATCAGCTCAGATGCGCCAGAAAGTGGAGACCCACGTGAACACAGGCTTATAAATCCAAGGAAGCCAACGCCTCTAGGATTCTGTGGGTCTCAGCCCTCTAGGGTCTGTGGTGCCTGGTGGCAACCCCACCACCTCAAGCCTGGAAGGCGCTTTGCACAACCCCGTAGGGGAAGCCGACCTTCCCATCCCTTGTCCCAGGAAAGGCCGGGCTAAAACCACACCCAGAAATGCGGCAGAGACAGCGGGTGCAGCTGCCACGGGCCCCAGCTGTCTCCCCCGCGCCCCTGTAGGGGGGAGGCTGGAAATTGAAGCCCAGAGCACGGTTCCCACTGAGTCCTGCACGGGAGCAGAACTGAAACCGCGGTCGCAGCAACACCGCGTTGGCACGGCATTTTCCATCTTCTGTGTCACCGGAGAGGGGCAGCCGGGTCCGGTTTCCTCGGCCCACGACATTCCTCCGCCTCGACTCCCCGCGCCGGGCCCCAAGCCCTCCCCCGTGACCCCCGGTTTCCACAGGAGGGCAGCCAGGAACGGCCCCGGTTGCTGCCACCTCGAAGAGTCTCACCGATGCCCCATGGAAGACGCCAGATGCCAAGACCTCGCGCTGCCTGGGTCCACGCACAGGAAACTCTCAGGGAAGATGAATCCAGAGAGAGTGATAGACAGGATGCGGCGCTGTGGGGGCTGGGGGGGCCGCAGGGGCTGGGCAGGGATGGCTTTTGGAGTACAGGGTCTCTTTGGAGGCGACAGAACATTCTAGAATGACAGCATGCTCGCCCACAGTCGCAGAACCCTGTAAAAACACCAGGCCGGTCCGTAAACATCTCCGCGTCTGAGGAGGTGAGGCTGCGGGTGCGAGCCTGGGGTGCTACCCAGCCGGGCAGGGCCGGCCGGCCATGTCAGGAGCCTGCAGCACACGCCCTGAGGTCAAGGCCATGGGTGAGAGGCCGTGACCCAGGCAGTCCGATGGACGCACTCGCAGGCAACTGTGAAAAGACCGGGGTTCACGGCCAAGTGCAGGACGACGCTTTGGCGAAAGAACAGTTGGCACTGGACTTCCTGTCTCAAGTCAAAGCAGCATAGCTTTGCCCCCAATTCAAACTCGCAATCATGACGACAGTGATCATAACGAATGCATAGCATCTACGGGTAAGCCGTAGCTGCTTCAGCCTAGGGGACACGCTAGACCAGTGGCCCCCGGAACCGTGAGAAACACAGTGTCCTGGGCCCCATGCCGGTGTCTAGAAGCACAGATGCTGGGGGACAGGACCCGGCAGCCTGCGCTCCATCCAACAAGCTCTTCGAGGGCTCTGCCCACGAGGAGATCGGGGAACCACCGCCCCGGCCACAGAACCACCCATCACGGCGGGATGCGGAACAGCCCCACGGCGGAGGCAACCCACGTGGCCCAGCAACCGGACCGACAGACCATGGAGCACCTGCAGCCGCTGCGGGCCCACCCAGAGAGACAGAGGGAGGACGGAGCGGCACAGAGCGCCCCTGGGGCCCAGCCGCACATCGTCCGGGGCCAGGATGACAATGCGTAACAGCGTGTGGTCTCCCTGGCCGAATGCTAGAGAACAGTGGTCCCCCTGTCTCGCCTCAGCAAGTGACCAGGGCTTGCCCGCAGGGAAGGGGCACGGATACTGCAGAGAAGCACGAGCAAGCTTCTCGTGAGTGGAAATAGTTGGCATCCTGATAGTTATCTTGGGACACCAGCAGCACAGTCAAGAGAACAAGTAAAAGACAATAGTTTAAACAGCACACTATAGCCATGGCTGGTGTGGCTCAGTGCATTGAGTACTGACTGGCCTGCAAACCAAAGGGTTGCCAGTTCAATTCCCAGTCAGGGCACACGCCTGGGTTGCAGGCCAGGTCCCCCGTAGGGGGCGCACAAGAGACAACTACACATTGCTGCTTCTCTCCCTCTCTTCTCCCTCCCTCCCCCTCTCTAAAAAGAAATAATATAGGTGACGTTCATGGTATGTAACTTACACCTCAATAAAGATTTAGAAAATGCACTTGCTCTTAGGATAGACTCCCAATCTGTTCAACGATATACAACCAACAACTACAGCTCTCCAAAAGCAAAGCAAACATCCGCGACAGGTGCACAGGAAACCAAATGGCACACAGCTCAGAGATGCCCGGCGCCAGTCTGTAAGGCGTCCACCCCAGTCCTAGGAGCCACAGATGAGTCTACGGCGTCCCCACCGCAATCCTACAAGCGGTCGAGAGCACCCAACGCCGGCCGCTGGTCTCCACACCGAAAGCAATTCCACTCCGGTGAACAACCGACCGTGAGAAACCCACACAGAAAAATCCATTTGTTGTCCAAATATAGAGCGGTCCGTGGAAAAGCAAACACGGCAGGCAACCGGAGAAGGCTGAACATTCACTTTCAGGCGGAGAGCTCTGTTGTGAACCGTGCCCAAACTTCCCTTAAAGCAAGCGCCACGCAGAAAAAGGGGACCCTATCTCCCCCGTCTGTGGGGGCAGGCAGTGGGTCTCGCCGATAACATGTACCCAGAGAGAGCTAAAATCCCCCAAAGACGGCTCATTCTGTGCGCCATGTGATAGCTAGACATGAATTGGGCAATGATAAAAACATCGAGTCCCGTTTCAACTCACTTTCCTGAAAAACGCATCCAGGACAGTGAAAAAAAAAAAAAAAAGGCAAAGTGTAGCTAGAAATATGAGCTGTGCTGACTGAGATAAAAAGGAAATATTTCCATGAGCTAATCTTATTCTATATTTAGTTTGAGTCGACTACTGTAATTAACCACGGTTATATCACTTTGCCAGCTTCGCGCTTGCAAAGCTTCGCACACAATTATTTGAACAATTGGTTTTTTATTTGCGTGGGGAGGAAAAAAAAATGAAGATAGCTTATTTTAATAACCCAATCTTCCTAACAAGAAGGAACTGCCTTCCCTGCTGTAAATTATAGAAACGGCGCTTCGACGGTGTTATAAACGTGTTTGCGATTCTAGTCTCTCTCGAAGCCGAGTGTGGTCCCAGACCGATGACCCCACCGGCTTTGCGGCCACTGTTTGGTCCTGCTGGCCCGTCCCCTCCCCCGCGGCAGGCACCCAGGCTAATCTCCCATAAAGTCCACACCGCTCGCTGCACTCTGTGGGTACCTGACAGGCATGTGGGAAACCGCACCGACGTTTGTGAGGACTCCCGAGCACAGTCTCCGTTTGGAGCTGTTCTCTGACATGCAGCTTGGCGACCGTCCCCGGGGCCAATCCGCCGGCACATCCGTCAACGGGAATGATTAGGGCTGGGACGTGCAGGCTTCCGGCTCTGGCGGGCAGCAGTACACGGGTGTCTGGCTGACCCACCAGGAACGTGAAGTCCAGACCGGGGCCAGGCTCCGGCACCGAGGCCAAACACTGCAGGGAACTTCCCTTTCCTCTCCTGGGCAGAGCTGGGGCAGGTCACTACCTTCCCATGGACACTCAGGGCAGCTCAGTGTGGTCCTTGGTCTCCGGAGAGTGGACACAGGTGCAGAACAGGATGATCAACAAATCTGACTCCTTGCCCTGGCCAGGAGGGCCCAGCTACTTGGAGCCAAAAAAAAAAAAAAAAAAAGTTTCAGGTTCGATCCCTGGTCAGGGTGCATACAGGAGGCAACCGATCAATATTTCTGCCTCACATCGCTTTCCTTTCCCCCCTACTTCTCTCTCTCAAATCAATAAACATATCCCCAGGTTAGGATTAGAAAAAAAAAATACCTGGGACTCCTGCTTCTGCTGTACCTGCAGAGGAAGTACCTTCTCAGAATCACCATAAAGAGAAGCTGTTTATTTTAAATCAGGAGATAAACGTTCCAGTTTGCCAAAGGACACCCAGCGAGTGTCCAGGTAGATCCTGACCAGCCTTAATGACACACTTGGTGTCTCCCCTCGAGCTCCTTAGAAATGTACAACTGCGGCCTCCCTTTGGGATACAAAGTTACCCTGCACATTCAATAGTCACAAAGGTAAACTCCCAGAATGATACATAAAACCCAAAGTTGATGTATCAACCACCTCCAGTGAAACGAACAGGCAATGAAGGCGGTCTCCCTCCCTTGGACAAAGGGCTCAGCCCAGAATCCTCCAAGGGGGAGGAAAAGGAAGGGGAGCCCTCGCTCTCATGTCCCCAGCCTGGTCCTAGTCACAAAGACGATCACAATGGTTGCGTTCAGTTACTGTAACACCGGGAAGAGAGTATCAACGCGAGTGACAGGTTTCCCTCTTCAAAGCCTCAAAGGTGGAATGCAGGAGGGGAAAAAAAAATCAGTACCAACCACGGTGAGTGCGATCTGTGTCTGCAAAAACGGCATCCAATGAACAGCCGGACTGAAGGTCCCCGAAGACTTCTGTGACAACACGGTCCCCACCCTCTCTCTTGCCGTGCTGTCTTTTCAAGTTGCCGTGGCTTATTCCACAGAAAGCCCAGTTCTGAGAGCCCGGAGCGCGCACATCCACAGAAGCAGCTGATTTATACACAGAATGGGGCGATGATGAAAACCCCACGGACATGCAACGCTTGAAAAGCACAGCACTTGGTTACAAAGTTCCCTCACGCACCTGCAGCTCAGGTGTCCTCTGGCTCAAACACCTGTCCTCTCTGCTTTAAAAACAGACCAAGTACAGAAGAGTTAAAATGGGCAGCATAGGTGGTCACTGTACACTCTTGCTTCCCCAGGTCCCGGCAGGAACGGCACCATTTCATCCGACCCTGACAGATCTGAGTCACTCGGCACACGTATGGACACGCGCAGACACAGTGTGGCAGCTGCAGCAGGGGACAGGGAATCTGTCTGTGTCCCACTGACGTTCCAGGACTTGAACATGACCCATGTTCTCTAATAGATCCACAGATCCTGAAACTGGGTATTTTGTAACTATGAGATAAAAACCGAGCGGACATCGTAATAGCTTCTCCCTGTGCTCCTGTGAATGCCGCCAAGGACCTGCCACAAACTCAGATCTGCTTGGGTCCGAGGCCACTTTGGGGAATGAGGTCTGAGACAAGCTTTCCTATCTTTTCACTGTGTGTAACGCGCTGCTCATGTGTATAACCGCGCACCCATGTTTGGGGCCCAAACTTTCTGAAAACGACAAAAAAACTTTCCTTTTAATTTTTTTAATTCTATTTTTCTACCCATGTTACTGCTCATCCTCATTGTTCCCTCCAAAATTTGGGTGAAAACTGTGCATGACCGACGGCAAGATACGGGAATTCTCCCACTTGAAGGGCGTGCGCACGCAGCAAGGGGCGGAGACCCCTCTGAAGCAGGGGTGCCAGAAACATGCACCCGGCCCCTCTACCATGGCGGGCCTCTCCCCGTGTCCTCACGGGGCCTCCAGTCACTTCTGTCATGCAGTGAACCTGTGACATCCCACATTCTCACGCTGCCCCTAGGCCGGCTCCTTGAGCCCCTTCTTCCGCCCTGACCGTGCCTGGAAACAGCTGCTTTCTAAGACACAGGCTCTGCCTTGTGTCTTAGTCACACGAACCTAACACGGTCGTCCTTCAGGACCAGAGTGGCAGTTACGCCGAACCGCATCTCGCGGACCTGCCCATGACGGCCAGTGACCGGCCACCACGGTTTTCAAGCTGCTGACTGTGGCCCCTGAGTCCTGGCCCGCCAAGCTGGCACTAAAGTCACGTAAGATTAAAACGCCCAATACGGTTACACAGGAAGAACCTCAGGCAGGGACCCACGTTTAATCTGCCCCCCGAAAGGGACCAAACAGTGGGGACCCCAATTCTCTACGCGGCTGCTTCTGTCACATACAACATAACACTCTGCAACCACCTGGCAGCTGTTCTTCATCACACCTGCATGCCACCAACAGGCTTCTGCACCACGGGACGCCGGCCACCGCCTGCCCTCCTCCAGTCTCTCAGTCCTGCCCTTCACAGAGGACACCCGGAGGGTCACAGCTGACCCAAGAACCTCCCGCACTGTGACTCTCTGGGAATGTCATGCCCGGCTCAGCTGGGCTCAGTTCTCCTCTAGTCCTTCTGACGACGTGCACGGGCTGACCACAGCTCAGCGTCGGCTGCTGGCGATTTCAGAAATAAAACGGCTTCCCACTCAAACGGGTGTCTTTGGGCCCCAAGTCCCATCTCCTGGCAGGTGCGAACAAGCAGAAAATGTGGAGATACCACTTGCTGGCACAGACTCGAAGGCCTAACGGGGCATGTGGACCACAGTGAAAGGGGACAGGGGTGCTGACCAGGCTGGGGGGCCGGGTCCTGGGCTGCCCCACCTCTGCCTGGCGCTGGTGGCAGGGGTCCAGGAAGGCAGTGGTGCAGGCCAGGGGGAGCCAGCGAGCAAGACGGTGGTGGGTTCTTTTAAGCCACGTCCACCTCGCAGGACGCAACTCAGGGCTCCAAAGCACAGACTGTCTTTGAGAATAAGCACTGGGGTCCAGAGCAGGCAGCTCAGTGAGTCAGAGCATCGTCCCCGACACACCAAGGTTGCAGGTTCGATCCCCCAGTCGGAGCCCATGCAAGACTCAACCAATGCATGCGCCAATGAGCGGAACAAGAAATCGATGTTTCTCTAGCGACTCATCTCCCCTTTCCTCTCCCTAAAATTTAAAAACAGCAGCAGCAGCAGCAGCACTGTCAACTTGGCCTTGGGCACCGTTTCTGATCATTTCACAAGGTCTCAGGAGACGAGGAACCTGTGACACACAAGAAAGATCCCCCAGCCCCCAACAGCCCACATGTCTTCTCAATTGTTTGCTGTTTGTGTAACACTAGAATATGCAATTAACTTACCCAGCATAAGCTAAATATTATATTGTGTATCTTAATCCCAGGTAATACTGTAGCCAACGCAGGGAACAGGAAGCCCTGTTTGTTTACTCACATTTGAATTCACGGGAAAACACCATAAGCTTCCACCAACGTTGAAGCGGTACCTACCCCTTTTCTAACTGAAACCTTCACACTCGAGAGGCGGGCGCGGCATCGAGCCCAGCCCGCCGACCCTTCCGAGGCACGTATGGGGACACGCACAGGTGACAGACACCGCACAAGCTGGCAGCACCCCCCACCGCGCCCCCCGCCAGGAGCCAAACCCCCAGGTCACGGATTCTTCCAGAAAACACGCCGCTCCAAGCAGGAACTGCTGCCCAAAGTGCAATGCAGGCCCACAGCCCAGCAGCCCAGGCTTTGGAGTCTGCTTCACGCCCACGGCAAACGAATGCCAACATGATCTGATTTCTCAGCCTGTTCCACTGTCAAAGCACCACCCAGACGTGAGTCTCACCTACTACCTACTAACCCGTCTTATGTATTAAATGTCTTGAAAGGTTCGGGAGGCAGTCCCTGAAAGGGCTTCGAAACACAGCCCAGGTCCCACTAAACCGGCAGCAAAGACGGCCTGGCCAAGGAGACCACAGAGCCCCCGGCAGCCCCTGCAAGGTGGCCGCTGGTTGTCCACGCCAGCTTCTTGCAAACACGAAGCGGGAACTCGTTTCGTTTTCTCTCGCTTTTCGTCACAGCCGCCGCCGTGCAAATGCATTTTGAGGAAAGCCCCGTGGTGCCGGTGTGCCAGCGTGTGACGCCCACGTGTGAAGGAAGGCTCTGGAAGAATGGAGGACTTGCCGCTGGGCGTTTCTCCCGAGCGACCTCCGGGACAGGACGGCAGAGCTGATGGGGTGACCCAGGTGTCGAAATCCGTGACTGATCACACAGTGATTTAGAAGACAGAGTGGGAACGTGTGTGCGTGTGTGCATGTGGATTTGCATGCCACGCATGCCAGCCCTGAAATGTGACTTTACAAGGGGAGGGGGGGAGATCTGAAGAGGAAAGTCATGGCCACCAGCCGTCCACCTGACTACTGATGAAGACACATTTCCTCACCCCATTCCCAACCGCAGGGGAGAGGGAAGCTGCAAGCAGGCTGGGTGGGCTCTGAGCACAATTCCAGCCCTGTCTCCTTGAATCCCATTGTACTGTGTGTCTCGCTCTCCATGAGGAAACTAACTCTACAGAAGGTCACAGATTCTCTCCACATTGCAGCCACTTACTGGGCAGCTGCTGCCAAGACGGTCACCAGCCCATGCCCCCCAGGAGCCAGAAGGCGCCAGCCAGGGCCATGCCCCACACTCCTCTGGGGGCCACCGGGACCTGGGGGCACCAGTGCACTCAGGGGAGCCCCAGCTCCCAGCAGGACCAGCCCTGCTGACCTTGGTCCGTGCACAATGCACCCGGCCGTCACGCACAGCAGCCGACTCGCCCCGTCACAGGAAGGTGCCGAGAGCCTTGTGAACAGCAGAAACTCCCCTCAGCTGCCTGCACCCCCATCCCTCCCCCAGGAACTCTGGCAGGGCAACCCCAAATCCAGGTGAATCGCCACGAGGTTGGGGACGGACAGGTGAAAAGGTGAGGCACGTTTCACTGGGGGTTTTGTCTCGTAAGAAATCCCAATGGCACCAGGAGGCTGACCCACGGTAGGACGTAGGAAGCTTGCAAAGGCATCGACAAAACCAAAAGGAAGGTGTCCAGAAACATGCCTCCAAGGGGTACTGGTGCTTGGGCTCTAAAATACTTGTGTGGAGAAAGTTTTGGGCAACTACAAGCCCCTCCCTCCTCCCCCTGCCCCTCCTGGCCTGGTTTCTAACTGGTCTTCCAAGCTCACTCACTACACCCCACCTTCTGGGAGCACCCCAAACTCTGCCTGGACCTCCAAAACACGCGGGTGCCTCCAGAACTACACACCGTGAGATATACACGTGTGTGTGTGTATGCATGTATTCTTTTCCCGCCCTGGGACCTGCTAACCTCACCCCAAAGAGGCCTGCAGAGTTAACTGTGCAATCAGGGGTGGTTTGTCCATGTGGGCGCCACCTGTCTTTGGTCATTCCCCGGGGCAGGGGGCTGTCCCGTGCCTGGCAGGAGGTTGGAGGTCAAGACCCTAAAGGCCAGGAGCACCACCCTCCCCCACTCCCAACTTGCAACAACCAAAAATGTCTCAGGACATTGCCATACGCTCTTTAACACCAGGAACCAAAACTACCCCCCATCACCCATCCCCGACGGCAAAACTCTCAAGTTCAACATTGAGAGCACAATTCCAACGAGCGCTCATCACCTCCACCTTCCCCTTCCTCTCAAGCCTTGCACCGGGTGCCCTGTCTCCACCTGTGGTCCCATATGCACGAAGAACCAACCAATGCAAACCAACCAGGACCCACCACCAACCGCCTCTCCCGTCCAAACTGCTACATTTGTTGCAAGCCAGTGTTCTCATGGCTGGTCTTCACTCACCATCCAAACTGCTACATTTGTTGCAAGCCAGTGTTCTCATGGCTGGTCTTCACTCACTGTCCCCGCCCCCTGGTCTAGAAGCTGCCCAGAGACCACATTCTTAATGGCTGCCTGCTCCCCTGGGGATTCCGAACTCTTTCTCACAGTAAGCCCTCCCTGCCCACTGGAAACATGTGGACTTTGGTCATCCTTCCCACACCCAGCTTTTGTTTTGGTCTTGGTGGCTCTCGTGCGGCCGCTGTGGCCAGTGGGCTGCCCTTGGTCAACCCCATGGAGAGGATGGAGAGGAGGGGACGGCCAAGGAGGGCAGGACCCGAGGGGACAGTCACGTCCAGTCTCCACTCCAAGGCCAGTGACCTCCTTCACGCTAAAAATACTTATGGGAAAAAAAAAGTTTCTCTCTGTAACTTTTAAAAAAAGGAGTTTACAAAACAACTGTACTCTTGCTTCCGGATTGAAACTATTTTTAACACGTCTCTGGGGGTGAAATGTTAACTTCTGGGATGGAGTGTCTTTTTTTCCCCCCCTTCAGTGGGGAAGAAGGGGTGGGAACAGGGTATGAAGACCCCAGAGCCGGGCCGGGCCACGCTTGCAGGCGGGGCAGCCGTGACTGGCATCAGACTCGGGGTTCGGCCTGGCAGTGTCGGGGGGGGGGCACCCCAGGAGGTTCCTGGGAAAGGGGCAGCCCCAGGTTCCGGCTGGGTGTTCCCCAGCCTGCAGGGAGCTAGCTGTGACTGCGAATTCCTGATGCTCACTGGGGACCGACATGACACCGAGACACGGTGTCTCTGGGCCTGGCCTCCCTCCGCAGGAACTCTCGCCCACCCTGGAACAGAATCTCCTGCAGCCTAAGGGTTTGGATGCTTCAGCCAAAGGTCACCTGTGGTCCTGGGGAAAAGCAAAAGCGAGTACAAATGGCACAGTAGCCATCCGGGAAGTCACCTCCCCCCGGGACCGACCGAAAAGTGGGTCTATCCCCCTTCCTCACGGACAAAGACAATCTGTAACCTGTGGCCGTAAAAATAAAAACTGTGCAGAGGTAATAAAAATAACACCTGACTCAGGCGCCCAGTAAACAGAAAACAGAGACCACTCAGCCATTACAAACAAGAAGAAGAAGAAAACTGTGCATCTTGGGAACGTCTCCCTTTGTTGGAAGGACGCCTTGTTGGCATTTTTGTACAAAAGACTTTGACACCCAGTGATTGAATCTTAATACTAAGGACCTCACTTCCAGGGGGGGTGTGGGGGGGCCCTGGCAAGCAAGGACCGAAACACAGCAGACTAAGCCTCTTGGCCTCCTGCACGGGCCTCGAGGACGGTGACCCCTGGGGTCTGACCGTCCCAAGGCACGCTCACCACCTTGTCTGCTCAGGCAGGCCCCTGGGGACCGACCGAGCCATTTCCCAGATGGGGGAAACTGAGGCACAAAGACACATAACGCCTTGCCCGTGGAGAAGCGGTCGGTGAGGGACTCTAGCCGAGACGTCTGGTTTTGATTCAAAATTAGTGCAAAGCCCCTCGCCGCACACAACCACAGATGTCCATTCGGGGTGAAGAGTCCCTTCGCTGAAGTCACTTTCCAGGGTAAGTCAGCGGCTGAAATCCAAGGCCGTTTGCTTCCACCGGTAAAGTAGTTCAATCTTTGATGGCCTGTTCCTGCCCCCAACAAAACTGTTCTCTTTTCTTTTTTTTAGTCATCACCTGAAAATACGTTTACTGATTTTTAGAGAGAGAGAGAAGCATGACCTGACTGCCTGCTATACACGCACTGAGCAGGGATCAAACCCGCAAGCTTCTGGGGTACTGGACGGTGCTCCAACCAACTGGGCCGCTGGGCCAAGGCTACACTGTTGCCTTCGGTAATGTATCCCTGCAGTGACGACACAGAGTAGCACCCGCCCAGAGCACTTTGTTATCTAATACGGTGGCAACTAGCCACGTGCACCATCCAACGCAGGAATTATGGCCACAACCATCCAAAGGATGGAATCGCTAGTGTTACTGAATTGTAACTAACTTGAACCTAAAGACACGCCTGTGTTCAGTGGCTACCACGTAGGGCAAGGAAGTGACACAGGAGACAATCACTCAGCTGTGGTGTTTCCCCATTGTGTTCAGATGCGCCTATAAGTACACACAGGTCTCAATGGAGATCCCGGCTTCTACGTGTGTGTACTTTAAAGAGCTTTGGTCTCCAAATGGGAACATTCACACGAGGGAGTCAAGGGAGGCAAGACAAGGCCTCGGTGAAGAGCTTGGCTTCAGGAATGAGAAGATGCTTGGCCACCATGCAGGTACCAGCAGGTCGCTTAGCATCTTGCAGCATCCGGCCGCCTTGCTGCAGGTAGGAAACAATCACTGTTTACCACAGGGTGTCAGTCCCTATAAATTCCTCGGGGCATGGCATTCAAGCCAGCACAGCCGACAATTCTTCTATGCACACAAGTGCAACAGCTAAAATTTACGGGCACCTTGCAGTTTTCCAAAACTTTCCCATACACCCTCCTGGTGTCCTCACATTGCCCCAGGGAGCACCTCACCTTCTGCTCGCTTCCCCTTACATTTTCACAGTCACAGAAAACGGCGGGACTTCAAGGTCAATGTGGCGGAGGGAGCAGTCTCTTTCACTGGCTCAGCCAAAGGAGGCTGCTTTGCTAGTCCCATGTAGCCTGGCAAAAGGGACTTGGACGCCGGGGCCCCTACTTGCCACCGAGGGGGGGTTGGTTTCACTGAAACTTTGGAGACAGCCCTGGGGACTGGCTCAGGATGCCATCACACAGGTGACAAAACTCCAGCTCCTGCAGGTAGAGGTGATACTCGAGTCCCACGAAGACATCAGGCCCACAAAGACGCCCCCTGCACGCGCCACCCTTACACAAACGCCCGGACTTCCCGCAGGGATCAGGTTTGGGAGAGTTGGCAATGCACGTGTGAGATTTCAGTGGGGGTGCCGGTCACAGCTGGACAGACCCACAGCACCAACCGCCTCCGTCCAGTGAGACTCGCTGGGGAGAGGCCCCTTCCCTAAGCAGGGCCTGCCTCTCCCCTGGTGCCCTGCAGGCCCGATCGAGTCTCTGGGTGGATTTGTTAACCAATATCTACCCGTCACTGGGAGACACACGGGACCACCTCACTGCGATGCTGGTGTGGGCGGATGCGCTACCAGTGCAAGGGACGAAATGACCCCAAATTTGGAACCGTGCCCTTTCCAGTCTCTTCCTAAGGTGACCGTCATTTCTTTTTTGAAATGACCGACAACAGCAAACACTGAGCCCAGCAAGGGGGCAAAATACACACGGCCAGATACAAAACACCGAAAGTTGCCCTTTCTCCGTGGTGCATGCTCACTTACCAGCTGCAGTCCCCTTGAGGGGCCATTTTTCATAAGTGGGTCGCCGGATGAAGTTCAAGTTTTTTCCTGATGACGCCTACCCAGCTAGGTGGCTTTCCAATCAACTCTGCAGCTCCCTGAACGCATGAACATCTTTTACAATTTAAAAACATCACCTTCAGGTCTTCGGCATTCTTTGTTTTCCCCTCCTCCCTAATCGCATCTCTCGGAGGAATGACTCAGTTGTAAAGTTTTCATGAAATCCTCTCAGGCATTCCTAGCCGCAGGCCAAGGCTTGGAGCCTCAGCCCAGCGCCCCCTTCCCTCCGGGTCCCGAGTCCCGCCCTTCCGCCTCCAGGTTACACCAGGGACTCAGGCGGCGCCCAGAAGTCAGGTTGAGTCACGTGTGACCATGCAAAGCAGCGACAGTGGCAGTGGCGACAGGGGCTGGGTTTTTCTTTCTTTGGGGGGGGGGGTCTGCTCCACTGGGAGGGGGAGGCACCTCCAACTCGCCCAACTTTGAGGAACTTCCAAGGCACTTGGCTGAGAGCACGCGAGGCCAAGCACAGAGCGAGCCCGGGCCCGGGGCCGACCGTGCACAGGAGAAGCACGTGAAGCCCAGGCCCTATCCCAGCGCGGGGGGGCCTGTACCGACCCCAAAGTGTCACGTACCCCATGGCCACAGGCACCCGAAGATGCACCCCCTGCCGGTTCAGAGCACTGGGCCCCAGGACTTGAAGTCTCCTCAGTAGGAAGGGCCCAGGAAGCGAATCTTGGGAGTCACCCCTCCCCCGAGCCCGCGAGCAACAGGTCTGCACCCTGCGCGGCAGCGCCAGAACGGGGGTGCCCCCCATCCGCCGAGGCCACGCCCCGCCTGGTCCCTTTGCTCGGGCCCCGGGGCTCCCGACTTCCTTGACAGTTTCTGCGCCCCGGAAACAGCAGCCACGGCGCACCGCGCAGCCACTGGGTCCGGGGCGGGCGGGCCGGCCGGCGCCCGGGATGAATGGGGCTCCCCTCCCCCACGGGGGCGCCCGCGGCGCAGCAGATTCACCCACCAGCCCCAGGGGCGGCAGACAAAGAAGACCAGGGGCACAGATCCAGGGCCTCCCCAAACTTACCGGCCGCCTCCCCTGCCCAAAAACAAAGGAGCGACCCCCCCCAGCCTCCGCCTGCGCCCCTCGTGCCGGCACTTTGGGGAGCGGCCACATTGAGGTATTGTTTAGCCTGCAGGGAGCGCGCCGCACCCCCGCCCAAGCCCCGGCGACAGTTGGGGACCTACCCCTCCAGAGCTCCGGCGGCGGGCGGAGCGTTTGGGCGCCCTCAGCCGCCGGCCGGGCCCCCCCCACCGCCTGAGAACTTTGCGCCCCCGGCCCAGCCAGCCCCGCGCACTCACCTCGCCGCAGGCAGGGCAACTTGTGGGGCGCCGCCGTGCCCGAGCCTCCCTCCGGCTGGCCGTGGCCGAGCCGCAGCCGAGAAGGGCCCGGCGCCCCGGAGCAGCCGCGTGCCGCCTCCGGGCCGCCCCCGCCCCGCCGCCGCTGAGTCCCGAGAGGCGCGGGAGCTGGAAAGTTTCGGTGCCGAATGGCGGCCGAGGCGCTGCGGCGGCGGCGGCGGGGCGGGGGCGCTGGCGGCTTCTCGCTCCCAAGCGCAGAGAGTGTTGGAGGGGGGGGGGCCGGGGCGGGAGCAACGGCAGCGGCGACAGAGGGCGGGACGGCGGGAGGGACGGGCACGGCAGTGACCTCCGGGGGGAGCGGCTGCCGCCAGAGCGCCGACCCCGGCCGGGAGGACTGCCAAGGGGGCCGCTTTGGCCGCCCCTCCCCCAAGCCCCCACCCCCTGAGAAGGGCCTCCGCGCGTCCCAGTCGGCCCCTCCCCTGCGCCCCAGGGGACCATGTCCCAAACCAGCCACTCCCCCACGGAGGATAGGGACCCCGGGCCTGCCCCTCCCCCCAGCGACTGGGAAGGGAATCCGCGCCCTAGCCCCGCCCCTCCCCCAAGGCCTGTGCGGAGGATCTGGGTCCCAATCCAGCCCCTCTCCAAACCTAGGAAACCTGCTACCCTGCCCAGTCCCTCACCCCAAGCTCTCCCCTGCCCCCACGCCTAGGATGGGTGCGGGGAACCCTGCCCCTTTTTGTGGCCTCCAGGGGGCAGGAAGAAAACGTGGGCCTACCCCCACCCAGTCCCAAACTCAGCCTTTTCCCCCACTGCCCCGAGGGGACCGGAACCGGGCCACCCCCTCCCCCAAAGTTTCCATAGGACCGGGGAACCAGGGCCAGTCCTGGAGTGTTATTCCGCCCTCCCCCACCTCAAAGAAAGAGCCGCCCGAGTGCCCTAACGGAAACCCGCCTGGGGTGGGGGGCAACGCCCGCCAAGTCGGCGGCCTCGAGGACACCCCGAAGGCCTCTCCCCCCTCCCCCTAAAGTGGGAGCCTCCCCGTTTGCAAAACACCCCCTGGTTGGAGCCAGGAATGCTTGGGGAGATAGAAACTCGGACCCTACGCACACGGGTGGAGGCCGGGAGCTGGGGTTTGGGGGCTGTGGGGATTGGGGGACCCCCCACCCTCCTCCCACCCCCACCCCCCGCCGCCACCCACACACAGGCTTCAGGCCTCGGGCATTTCCAAAGGGTTTTTAGGTTGCAGGGGCTGACTCGTCCCAGCCTGCAGCGCTGTCGTCCCCAGCGTCCCTTCCTCCCCTCCAATTCGGTGACAAGGACCCACCCCTGGTGGCCTCGATTCAACAGATATCCGCGCCCGCCGCCCCGCACCTTCGGAGTCGGCTTTGTGGCGTATTTCGGGCCCACAGAAGTTGGCCCCTCCCCGGGGTGTATCCTAAGCTCCGCGTTCAGAGCTCAGTACACTCAGCGTTTCCAACTGTAACCTCACTTGCTCTTTTTCTGGGACAGTGAACCATTTGTTGTTCTTGGTGCTGCGGGTGGGGGGAGGGGTCCCGGGGCGAGTTTCCTAAGGGGCTGGTCCTCCATCGAAAAGGCGGCCCTGAAGATTCCCCCTGCCGTAGGCTGCTGGAAAACGTCAATGATGCAAAAAACGAAGGTTGCTACACCATTATGATAGAGCACATCAATAAAAAAACACGCACTTACACAGTCTCCATACTTGTGAATCAGCAGAATAGATTGTGCCTTATTACCTATCAGTTGCCATTCAAGGCCCCCCACAAGGACGTGGCGAGGGGGGGGGCCTTCCCTGGAGCCTGCCCCTCGTTGCTCCGGGGCTCCCTGGACTGGAGCGGGCTGACGCCGAGAGGTCTTAACAGGCCACCGAAAAACCGAGGGTGCAATAGAAAACCAGAGCGAGCTCATGATGCAACCCTGCCCCGGTTACACGTGCTTCCCTTCCCCCCACCGCCTGCTGAGGGCAGCGCCGCGTTTTTTCCGCCTGTAGGGTCACATTGTGGTTGATTGATTCTCCTTTCGCCTTGCTCAGTCATTCAGATTTGGAAAGTAAATAACAAGTTGACAGCAATACAGCTTTAGGCTTTACCCGGACGCGGCTCTCTGCTACCGCACACTCTTGAGTAGCCGCGCATCAAAAAAAAAATTTTTTTTTTTAAATTAAGTTTTAAAAAAACACACACAAACTGACTCGTTGAGCCAGCCAGCCTTCTTCAACGTTAAGAGGCTTGGAAATTCCGAACTGCACTTGGTTTAAAACCTCTTTGTGTGTTCGGATTACTGGACAGACCCCAATGATTTAAAGTATGGGAAAAATGATGGAAAGGGTCACTCCAAACCGCAGCTGTTCTTCATTAAGTAACAAAGCAGGTGAGCTCAGAATCCGTGTTGCCTGTTTGCAAAGGTCCCAAGAATCCCGTGGGTCTTCTTGCAGATTAGGAGAAAATGGGCCCGCCCCTACCGGGTCCCGGAGCTTCCAGCCTCCAGGACCGTGAGAACCTCCGTTTCTGTGGTTTAAACCGCCCACTCAGTGGTACTTCGGTCCTGGCAGCCCCGAAGGCATGGGAGACCAAGGCATGGGAGTTATGGCTACGTTTCTCCATTTGGAATGTCCCGTTCACTTCACGTCGCTTGGACACTGAATTCACCTTGCATCTGGCATGGGGGTGTTCACACTCAGCATTGACCTTGGTCCTCCTAGTAATACTCACTGGAGGGCAGGCGCTTTCATCTCCACCATTCAGAGCAGACTGGCCCCAAGTGCGTAAAAATATTGAGGGAGGAGCTTTGTAGCCATCTCTCGGCCTGACACCTTCTTCTGCAATTTAGGGGCTCTTGTTTCTAAATGCATAAAATGATGTCAAGCCCCGCCCACAAATATGTAAAACAACACCGAGGATCCCACGAACCCCCCAGTTACGTTTAAATAGTTATCAGATGTCCCCAGAAGTCTAATGGAGTGAAGCATGTCCCTCCTTTTCAGTGCTTCCAGTGCTAAGGTCTCTGGAGGTGATTCTGGTAACTTCTGCCTCCTCAGTGAGGCTGAGAGTGCACAGAGCCTGCTCCGACTGTGACCTGCTCTCAACATTTGTCACACGTCTGCTGGGGACGCACTGGATAAGAATGAAAGATACTGTGAATGCTACTGCTTGTCATTCTCTGTGTGCAGAGTTGCCAGAAATACCACATTTCAGTCAGGGGTGAGTGGCCCCCCAGCTGCGGGGGGTTTCCCATGCACCTTCACACACCCCTGCCCCCAAGTCCCTGCCTGGGGACCTTCCTGCTGAGGGGGCAGGTGCGGGCTGGAACCCGTGCTCCTTCACTGGTGACAGCTCTGCCAGAGCCAGTGTCCTCTCCCAAATTGTCACTCACGGTTACTCTCCTGCCTGTTGCAGAAAGCGTGCTGACCCGGGGTCTCTAGCTTGTTAACTTCATCCTAGGACACTTGGATGGGTTCTCACAGCAGAGATGCCTGGGGACTCCGGCTGTCACCTGCTCAGGGAGGGTAAAGGTCACCAGAAGACTCAGTAAGATGACAGGTATTCTGTGAGCAAAGACGGAGGTAAAGGGATAGTAACTATGTGTCTCCTATGTAAGGAGGTAAAGGGATAGTAACTATGTGTCTCCTATGTAAGGAGGTAAAGGGATAGTAACTATGTGTCTCCTATGTAACACAGTTTCTTTACGGTTGCCTACACATCTGCAAAGATGACCTCCCCAGTTGTCATAGCAACCTCGGAAGTGGTTGAGGAGATGCAGGGTGATCATCTTCATTTGACACAGAAGGGAAGGGGGGTCCTAGAGAGTCTGGACTGCAGCGGTCACAGATCACCGCACGCTTCCTGGCTCCAGAGCATGCATTCTCAGCCCGCTCCGAGGTCAGAGCTCCGAGGTCAGGGGTCTCACGGGACTTTGGTGTCTAGGGCCTGTGTTCCCTGGCAGGGGCCCCCCTTCAGGTCTTGTGCTTCTCACAGCCTGCTATTCCTGCCTGCTCCTCTTCCTCCCCCTTCTTCCAATCTCCCTCCCTGGGCTTGGGCCAACCGCGTAATCCGGTGTAATCTCCCCACCGCCAGCGCCAGAATTTAGTCACATCTTCAAAGTCCCTTTCGCCACCATGGAGGTGACATCTCAGCTTCAAGGGCACCAAGCTGTGGGTGTGTGCAGGGGCCGCATGCTACCCTCTGCTAGTGGCCTTGTAGGATGCCTTATCCCACGAGGGGTCACGGACCACTCAAATCCAGCTCCTCCACTGGCAGACCCCATGGGCTTCCCAGCAGGACATACTTTCTCTGCCTCAGGAAATCATTTCAGAGTTCACCCACCCCGCAATACCCCAAAACGCAGCAAAAAATGCTGCCCGCCTTCACGCCAAGTGCACGGGGGCAGCCAGCGTCCCGCTTTCCCCCAAATAACACACGGCTGCCTAGTCACAGAATAACAGGAGTTACAATTTTCACAGGCCATCTCTTCCCCTCTCTCTTTGGAAACTAACTATATTTCGTTGTAAGAAGTTAGGTGATTTTTTTCCTCCCTTCATTTTTCTGGTGAGTTTCGTGTTTAAAACTCACCTTACAGACCACACTGACAAAGACAGGATCCAGCTCAGTTGCTGAGAGCGCAGTCTTGATGTGCCCAGGTTGCAGGTTCGATCCCCGGTCAGGGCACATGCGAGAATCGACCAGTGAATCCATGACCAGGTGGAACAACAAATGATCTCTCTCCCTCACACACTCCCCCCTCCCCTCCCGGAAAACCAATGAAAAGAAAAACGCAGGTGGAATGTTTGCGTTTTCCTCTGATGCCCTTGTCCTAAAGCCTTTGCGATGATGTCATTTTGTGAAATGATAAGCCCCCATAAGGTCATGGGCAAATACACTCCCAGCAATCCCCCTCCGAGAGAAATAAAAGGAGCTCTGGCTGAGGTAGCTCAGTGGATTGAGCACCAGCCTGTGAAGCAAAGGGTAGCGGTTTGATTCCCAGTCAGGACACATGCCTGGGTTGCAGGCCAGGTCCCCAGTAGGGGGTGCATGAGAGGCAACCACACATGGATGTTTCTCTCCCACTCTGTCTCCTTCCCTTCCCCTCTCTCTAAAAATAAATAAATAAAATATTTTTTAAAAAATGAAAGGAGAGTTTCACGCAACCATCTGTCAGCAAACAGCTTCATTTGCACTCGTCAAAGGCTGGGCACACGGCAGGTGACAGGAAGGCCGGGGCAGGTGAAGGCACCACGGTCTGTGCAGTAGAGCTCTGACAACCCCAGCAAGGAGCAGGCCTTCGACCTGGGCAGAGTCAGGGACGGACCTCCAAGGTCAACCGCAAGGTCAAAGGAGCTGACTCACGGCACAGCCTTCTCTGGGGTTCCACGTGCGTGCGTGTTCTGACAACACCTAGACTCCTGGGACCCGAAGCAGACCGCGGGTTGCCGGGGCTGGGCGTCAGGCACGAGGTTGACTATGGAGAATTATGGGGGACTTTGGGGGGTGATGCAGCTGTTCTGTGTCCTGACTTGGGCTTCTAGACGTTGGGCTGAACTCTACTCCAAGAGGGTGACCATTCCTGTGTGCAAATTACACCTCAATAAATTTGACTTAAACAAAAGAAAAGAGAAGCCAGCAGATTCGGGGCGCACACGGTGGTACTGAAAGGAATCCCTCTGTGAAGACTTCCTTTATTTGCCGTCATTTTGACAAGATCACAGCCGTCTACTGTAAGATCAGATAGGCTGGCAGATCATGTACTAATAATCTTAAAGAGTCCCCAAGGGAACTGGCTGGTGCAGCTCAGCGGACTGAGTTCGGGCTTGCAAACCAAAGGGTCACTGGTTCAATTCCCAGTCAGGGCACATGCCTGGGATGCGGGCCAGGTCCCCAGAATGGGGAGCACAAGACACAACAACACATGGATGCTTCTCTCCTCTCTCCTCTTCTTCCCCTCTCTCTAAAAAATAAATAAATGAATGAATTTTTGAAAGTATTTTTAATAACTTTTAAAAAATACTCTCTAAGGGAGGAGAGAAGGAGCATTTTAATAGGCTTTCGGATAATAATGAGAATCGGTCACCTTGCTAGAAATCAGGAGTTTGAATAAAAGCCGCCCCCTCGCCCCCAGCAGCACCCAGCGGTCCGACTGCCTCGGTGTGAGGCTGTCTTTCTCTGAGGGATGCTCGGAGCAGAGAAGTCGGGAGTGAGGCATGAGAACACAAGAAGCGCGCCCACAAAGGTGCTTTTCCTTTGCAGAGGCCCCCGTGGAGACCCGACAGGACTGCCTAATCACAAATTGGGTGGAATTTTTAGATGTCATCGTTCTTCCCAGACTGTGGAAGTCCAGAATGCCAAGGTGTTGCCTCCAAGCCAAAAGTACAAAAAGGCTGACTACACCAAGTCGAGCTGCCTATGTTTTTTTTTTTTTCTTTAAGATTTTATTTATTCTTAGAGAGAGGGGAAGGGAGGGGGAAAGAGAGGGAGAGAAACAGAACATCCATGTGTGGTTGCCTCTCACATGCCCCCTTACTGGGGAACCTGGCCCACAACCCAGGCATGTGCTCTGCCTGGGAATCCAACCAGTGACCCTTTGGTTCACAGGCTGGTGCTCAATCCACTGAGCCACACCAGCCAGGGCTGCCTATGTTTCTATATAGTCATTCCAGCTAGTACCTGAGACATACGCCTTTAGTAATGATGACTATTGGTATTGGGAAAATCATTGTACATGCAGTGAAACGTCAATAAAAACTTACGAAAGTCCGAAAATCCATGAGCCTGTCTGATCTTGGGGAAAACCCCAGACAAACCCAGATGGAAGGACAATTGCAAGACACCTGACTGTCAGCCCTCAAAGCTGTCAAAGTCCCGAGGAACCAGGCAGGGTAGAAACCCTGTCCCAGCCCAGAGGGGACGTCATGACGACTGGCAAGGTGGCACCCTGAATGGCACCCTGGGACGGGAAAAGCACATTGGTGCAAAAACTGGGAGACCCAAACAGAGTTCACAGTTGAGTTCACATTGCTGGACCAAGGCCGGTTTGCTGGTTGTGACTGATGAGTCGTGGTGACCTGGGCAAGGGCGAACGGGACCCTTCAGCCCCACTGCTCTAACTAGAAAACGTCTGCTTCTAAAATGGAAAAAGCTGGTGTAGCCCTGGCCGGGTGGGTCAGTGGTTCGGAACATCCTTCCATGCACCAAAATGTCACCGGTTCAATTCCCGGTCAGGGCACATGCCTGGGTTGTGGGTTCGACCCCTCAGTTAGAGCACTTGGGGAAAGCAACTGATTGAAGTTCCTCTCTCAGATCCATGTTGCTGCTTCCTTCACTTGCTTTCTCTGTCTGTCCCTGTCCTCCCCTCCCCCGCTCCCTCTCTCTCTAAAATCAACAAACATATCATGGGATGGAGATTAAAAATAATACTAAATTAAAACATTGAAAGCTCGCTTAAACACATTGAGTGCTGCATGTCAGCTGACCGGGAAGAGAATTATTTTGCAACATGAAACGCTTCCATTTGAACACAAATACGCAATCCCATTGGGACATTGAAAACCAAATGATTTGGGAGTAAGAGCGACCTCCAGGGAGGAGGCGAGAAAAACATTTCATGTGAGAAACTCAAGCCAAGCAGGCAGAGAATCTAGCGGCGAGGTATGTCACTCGGGTATAGTTAAAGACTGATTAAAAATTAATTTGAGGTGGGAGACTCTGTCTCCTCCCACTTGCTGTCCTGGTTTGGGCTGCTCCCCAAAGCCTGCCGCTTATTCCTGCCTCCCGCACCCCTGTTCTTCTGGAACCTTCCTCCTCCAGGGGCTGCCCAGGCCCCTCAGTGTTTCTGGTCCTCTCTGTCAGGATGCGGGCCCTCCTCCTTCACGTCCATCACTCCGAGCAGGCACGTGGGCCGTGTTCATGGGCTGAAACCAAGGTGTCAAGGGCAGCACGGTCCCGCTGGAGGGTCTACGGAAGAATCCTCGCTTGCTGCTTCCGGCTTTGGGGGGCAGCCGGCGGCCGGGGTGTGGCCTGTCTTGTAGCCGCCGCAGCCCAATCCCTGGCCACAGTGCATCTGTCCAGGGCCCTCTCCTCTGTGTGTGTGTCCAAATCCCGCCCTTCCTCTTATTACACACACCAGTCATGGATTGACGGCCTGCCTGAACCCAGTATGACCTCATCTTAACTCGATTCCATCTTTAAAGACCTTATTTCCAAATAATGTCACGCTCACCGTGCTTGGTGTGGCTCAGTGGATCGAGCGCAGGCCTGTGAACCAAAAGGTCACAGGTTCGATTCCCAGTCAGCGCACCTGCCTGGGTTGTGGGCCAGGTCCCCGGTGCAGGGGCTGATGAGAGGCAACCACACATGCATGTTTCTTTCCCCATCTTTCTCCTCCCCTTCCCCTCTCTCTAAAAAATAAATAAATAAAATCTTTTAAAAGAATAATAACAATGTCACTCTCACAGGTATCAGGGATTAAGGACTTTGTATCTTTTTTTTACCTTATGGGGTAGCGAAACACTGTTCAACCCACTGCAAATATTAATCTAGGTGTCGCTGAGGAGGTATTTCCTAGACGTGATCGTCAGTTGGCCTAAAGCAAGGGAGGGGAGCCTGCACCCTCTGGGTGGGCCTCAGGAGGTCAGGGAAAGGGCCTTCACAGCAGGACCGAGATTCCCTGAAAAAGAACAAACTTCTCCAGGGACGGCAATTTCAGCCCATTCCCGAGTGCATTCCAGCCGGTCCGCCCTAACGGTGCTCTCTACACACTTCATCCTTGCTCCATCAGCCTCCTGCCCTGGCACCCGCCAGTTCTTTACGGTAAATCTCTTAGCATCTTCCCCTGGTTCTGTTGCTCAGGTGGAACCCCAGCTGCTACATGGAAACTGGGGAATGGCCTTGATTTGGACCAGAACCCACACACACATGGGACCACAAAGCAGAATTCCTTGTCTGTGTGTAACACAGAACTGCATGCCAGTGTTCAGGATTTGCCTTAAATATCATCCAGAAAATGAAGACTTCCGGCCAAGATGGAGGCGTAGGTGGAAACCCTGTACCTCCTCGCACAACCAAGTTTGTGAACAACAAATATTTAAAAGCCAGAACGCAACCAAAACAGAGAGAAAATTAAACTGTACCGAAGTCCGACAACAATGAACCATTCATCCAGACCGGTAAGAGGGGCAGAGTCCACGGCGGCCGGTGGAGAGGGGTCGTGCAGGAAAAATCGGCTGGAATGACGCAGGTGTGCAGGTGGTGGCTGGCAGATCCCAGGTGCGGGGTGGCAATGGGTGAACCCAGTGAGGGCGCAAGGCAGCTGGCTGACCACGGTCACACATTCGCACTCAGATAAAACAGGCGAAGGAGCGAGCAGTGAGACAGACTGCACAAACCAGGGCCCCAGCACCAAGAAATAAAGCCTAAAAGCACCAATTGGAAACACTTTTGGGGGTTGAGGTATCTGCCAGGAGAGGCTCCCAGGCTCACAGAAAGTTCGTTGGAGAGACCCAGAGGGTCCTGGAGGGTGCACAAGCCCACACATCTGGGGACCAGCACCAGAAGGGCCCAGTTTGCTTGTGGGAAGCAGCAGAGGGGACTGAAATCCGAGAGAGAGCAGAAAAAAATGCCATTGTCCTTCTCTGACCCCGCCTCCACATACAGCGTCACAACCCGGAGACCTGGGCTGCCCCGCCCTGGTGATCACCTAAGGCTCCGCCCCTCATTCGTAACAGGTGTGAACAGACCAAAACATGGCTCAAGAAGAACAGCTCAAAGCCCCAGAGCCAATCCTTCTAAGTGACCAAGAAATAGCCAACCTATCGATACACAGTTCAAAATACTGGTGATCAGGATGCTCACAGATCTGGTTGATTTTAGTTACAAATTAGATGAACAAATGAGGGCTTCGCTAAGTGAAATGAAGCAAAATGCACAGGAAACCAATAGTGATGGGAAGGAAACTGGGACTCAAGTCAATCGAGTGGACCAGAAGGAAGGAAAAAACAACCAAACAGAAAAGGATGAAGAAATAAGAATTTTAAAAAATGAGGAGAGGCTTAGGAACCTCCAGGACATCTTTAAACATTCCAACATCCGAATTATAGGGGTACCAGAAGGGGAAGAGGAACACCCACGAGTAGAAAACTTATTTGAACAAATAATAAAGGAGAACTTCCCCAATCTGGCAAAGGAAATAGACTTCCAGGAAATCCAGGAAGCTCAGAGAGTCCCAAAGAAGTTGGACCCAAGAAGGAACACACCAAGGCACATCCTAATTACATGAGCCAAGATTAAAATGAAGGAGAGAATCCTAGAAGCAGCAAGAGCTAAGGGGACAGTCACCTACAAAGGACTTCCCATCAGACTGTCAGCAGATTTCTCAAAAGAAACCTTACAGGAAAGAAGGGGATGGAAAGAGGCATTCCAAGTCATGAAATCTAAAGACCTACACCCAAGATTGCTCTACCCAGCAAAGCTTTCCTTTAGAATGGAAGGACAGATAAAGTGCTTCTCAGATAAGATCAAATTCAAGGAGCTCATCATCACCAAGCCCTTATTATATGAAATGTTAAAGGGACTTACCTAAGAAAAAGAAAATAAAAAAGATGAACAGTGAAAGGACAGCAAACTCAGTTATTAACAACCACACCCAAAACAAAAGCAAACTAAGCAAACAACTAGAACAGGAACAGAATCACAGAAATGGAGATCACATGAAGAGTTAGCAACAGGGGAGTGGGAGGAGGAGAAGGGGGGAGAAGGTACAGAGAATAAGTAGCATAGACGGTAGGTAGAAAATAGATAGGGGGGAGGGCAAGAATAGTATGGGAAATGTAGAATCTAAAGAACTTGAGACACACGGACATAAACTAAAGGGGGGAAATGGTGGGGGAGGCCGTGTGCAGGGTGGAGGGGAATGAAGGGGGGAAATAGGGCAACTGTAATGGCATAATCAATAAAACATATTTTAAAAAATATCATTTGAAATAGTGTCTTGAACATACCAAGTCATTTATAAAGACAACTACAAATAAATCACCTTTAAGCTTAAAGATGAAAGGGCTAAGGATCATGCCCACGGATTGCAGCGGGTGGGGGGAGAGGAAGGTATAAGGGGGTGAAGTGGTAATGGAAAAAATACAATAGATTTTTTTTTAAGTGGTAGGGGGCCCCGGCTGGTGTAGCTCAGTGCATTAAGCGCCAGCCTGCAAAGCAAAGGGTCACCGGTTTAATTCCCAGTCCGGGCACACGCCTGGGTTGTGGACCAGGTCCCCAGTAGGGGGCACTCAAGAGGCAACCACACGTGGATGTTTCTCTCCCTCTCTCTCCCCCTGCCTTCCCCTCTCTCTAAAAGTAAATAAATAAAATCCTTTTAAAAAAAAAAGTGTAGGGGAATGTGTTTGTCCATGCCATAGCTTATGTTTCTGAGACACTAAACGCCCCTCACCGCTAACCTCACATCGTAAACACCCCATGGGGCCTGCCTCGACGGTATTTTAGAATGTCCCTCCAGTTGCCCCAGGAGCAACTCACAATCCCCCGATTGTGGGCCCTTAGAGTCATCCGCAAAACCACCTTCACTGGTACCATATCCCATGGGCTAGAAGCACGCAGGGGCCACCCCCACACTCTAGGGGAGGGACCCCAGAAGGGCAGGCTCTCTGGGGGGCCACCTGGGAGGTGAGGCCCCCACACCCATGGCAGTAGCTGTGAGTATTTCTCTGTCCCTGACATGTCCGTGGTGCAGCTGGTCATTCAGAGGGGGACTGAAGCTACCTCTGTTTGGGCTCACTCGGGCAACACGAGCTTTATCTGGTGACCTCTTCTCTGGAGCAGTCTCCAGCCATGGGAGGCATTCAGTGCCCAGACACAAGTGACCAGTGCTCAGCAGTAACATCGTGCTGTTTGTGAAAGGATCACACAGTAGAAGAGGGGGCCGCAGGCTCTGGTCCCGAAGGTTCCTTCTCTGCCCCTCCTGGCCGCAGCCCCATGGACTCTGGACCCCAGGCCTGGGGCGTGCAGAGGTCCCAGGGGGGCCCCATGCCAGGCTCGGCAGGCACCCGGCACGGTCGGGCCAAAGTCACCCGACCTGGGTCTGAGTGCACCCAGAACCAACTCAATTATTTACGAGAGGAAATCGGCCATCGCCTGTGGGCCGTTCCCTGCTTGGCATGCAGGGCTGGTCGGCAGCCTCTTCCTTTGGTGGAGTGGGGACGAACCGTTCCGTGTGAGGGCCTCCAAGGTGGCGGGGCACCCAGGCCCGGGCAGCTGACCAGCCTGGCCACAGAGGGCTGGGGTGATGGTGCCAAGTGCCCCAAGGCCCCTCTGTCTGGGCTGGAAGCATTATTTTACATCAAATGCGCCCAGCTGCACAAGGGGCAATGGTATGTCAAGTGTACAATGTCCTGGGCCATCCAGGGCTTCCCTCGAAGGCTGGGATGTGTCCCTGCTCCCCAGGGACACCTGCTGCAGGCTCCAAGGACCCCAGCAGGGTCGGATCTCAGAGTAGCCCTGCCTTGCTCTGGGGGGCTCCTGCTCCAGCCCCCGGCAGTCTGGGCAGGAATCACAGCATGCGAAGGTCACTCAGTTGCCTTGTCCAAGAAGCCAGAGAAGGAAAGTGTGTTTCTGGAAGAGGTCAGCGAGACTGCGCCAATGCTTTCAGGCAGACCTGTGCGCTGCTGCAGCTGCTGGCTGACGGGCCCACGGTGTGTGGCCACCTTGGCTGGCGCCCCTGCCAGCTCCGGTGGGGACGGAGGAGTGGGGGGACCAGCAGACAACTCCGGGACTGGGAGCCGGGCTCGGGCGGCCCACTGGAAAGGAGGGGACGAGCTGCTTGTCCCCAAGCACCCCAGTGCCACTCTCTCTTCTTCAGCCCCTCCCTTCGTGGGTCCCCTAGGTGTGTGGACAGCAGGAAGACAGCCCAAGGTCACGTGCACAGAGCACCCCCTGGTTCTCGGCGTCCTGCTGGGGCCCAGCACGTGAGTGGTGGGGCGCCTGCCTCCCGGGCCCAGTAAAACAGTCAATACAGGGGAGCAGAGACTACTAGTTCCGAAGTAGGGCCTGAGAAGGGGACATCGTGCATCAAAAGAGACTGTTATAAGAGACAAGAGATCTCTCTGCTTCACGCCAGCTCTTGCGCATGTGGGAGACAAGACAGAGGGTTTGGACAGAAAGGAGAAAGGGGGGGGTGAAGGAATTCCAGGGGAGCGCCCTGACAGAGCCCCCCGGGCTGGCAGACAGGGACGCTGGGCCTCACACGGTCCCAAGGCAGGCCTGTTCCCAGGCGGGCCCACCATCCCCCTCCCCCGAAGGTACCGGTTGGATTCGTCACAGTTAGAACTGCGTTCTCATCATGTAGTTCCCCCCCCCCCCCCCCCCTCAGCCTACTCACTGAAGCACGTGCCCGCCTGTGAAGGATCCAGGTTCCCTGTTTTACACCAGACCAAGGAGACTGGCCCCAGAGACCTGCCTTTGCCCCCAGGGACCCCGGTGAGCAGGACCAGCCCCGGAGACCTCTTTGCAAAGAGGGAGGGGGAAGAAGCCCAATAGCCATAACCCCTGGCTGTTTGTGTGACCTCATGGGCGTGAAAAGTGCATTGGCTATGATACATGAAATTATGTTGCTCAGAAATACGCATGTGCTCATCCACCCTCATCCCTGTACATTACGTGTTTCTGTCAGAATGCACGCAAGCAGACAGGACAAGGGTTTCGCTCCTTCACCAGGTCCCGGCTACTGTCTCCACCTCCCCTTCAGGTTGAAACACTTCAGATTCTTTTACCTGTCTGTCAGTTGTCCTGGAGAACCAGCTTTGAGAGGACTTTTGTGCATCAATGGACATTGGACATTGCATCAGTGTGGAAAGAACACAGCAGCAGAAGCTGTACATTTTATGTGCCCCGGAAAACCACTTCAGGAACGAAACACCCGTTGGACGAATCCATGTGAGAAGCAGGTAAAATTTTGTCGGTATACGTTTATACTCGAATCATCGCACATGGAAACTTGTACACCAAGAAAGACCCCTTAGTTCCTTTCAAACTGCATTTGTTATTACCTCCAAATGAATCTGACACTCTGAGAGATTCTTCCCCCCACTGAATACAATTGTACTTTCCTAAAAAACGAGGTGCTCTTCAAATAGCCCTTTACTGGGTCTTCTACCAAAGACAGAGTGACAACAAACCACCTGTGAAATCACGTAAATTTCATCTGGTCCCAACACACCTTTTCTGACTGCGTTTTACGCGCGTCTGTGGGAGAAAATGAAACGTTCAGACGCAGCCCTGTTGGCTGCCGCGGTCTCCCTCCGAGACTCGGTCGGGCACACGGGCAGGGCCCGGGGGTGCTCCTGTCCTGTGGTCCCCAGGCCAGGCTCCTGTCACTAACAACACCCACTTTTACATCACGCTGTAGGCAGGACAGTGTCCTGCCCAGAGTAGGCGCTCCATCAATAAATAGCTCGGCCGCCCACGGTGTGTGCCTACAGGGATTCTTTCTGAACTGTTGTTTCATTGAAAAAATAAATGGAATGAATTCCCAGCAGTTGCAGTAAAATGTGGGCGAACCTCAAGAGCATGCTGAGCGGAGACGCCGGGGACCAAAGGTCGCAGGTCACATGATTTCATTCCCCGGGAAAGGGCCAGAACGGGCCTGTCCTTAGAGACAAGGAAAGCAGATTAGGGGCTGCCTGGGGCCGGAGCTGAGTGGCCACGGAATGAGCAGTGGCTGCCTCACAGGGACGGCGTCCCCGCTGGGAGTCATGAAAAGGCTCTGGGAACAGGCTAAATGCCCCGCGGTTGGTACGCGTCACGGGGCTCATTTTACCGGATGGGAATTTCATCGTCCCCAGAGGAAAACGGCAGGGGCAAACGTCATCTGAGTCACTAAGATACGCAAAAGTTTCTGAAAGAAAAAAGAGAATACAATTGATGCGATACTCAAAAAGTGACCAAGCATGGTCTCCGCACTCAGCTGCAGAATCCCAGACTCCTGTGCCCCTTGAACTCTGGCCATAGCTCCGTTTTGCAGCTCGCAAAGGGAGCCACGCGTGCGCTGGGGGCCACCGAAATGACGCATGCGCAAGCAGAGGTTCGGATCCCGGCAGACACTGGCCACGGTCCCCTCCACCCCCCCCCCCCCCAGAGAAAACAGGAGGCGGGTGTCTGAGCTTCTGGGGGCAAAGAGCTGGGCTTGTTTTCCTTACGAGGGACCGTAAATAATAACAGCTTCCCTAACAGAAAAGGCATACACATGGCCAGATTGCGTATGCAGCGACTGAAAAGCTACAAGAAATCCTGGTTGTATACTGTTCTGGGAAATATGGGTCAGCAACTGGAGAGAGAGAGAGAGAAAGAGCGAAACGTGGACTGGTTGCCTCCCATACATTCCGGACCAGGGATCGAACCCACGATCTTTTGGTGCATAGGGCAAGGCTCCAACCAACTGAGCCACCTGGGCAGAGCGACCTGCCCCCATGCATTTTGTATTTGTCCCTCTACACTGAAGGATGGAACTAGAAGACATTCAGGGCCCTGGCTGGCTAGCTCGGTTGACTGGACAACACACTGTGGATGCCCCAGGGCTGTGGGTTCAATCCCCAGCTGAGGCATAGCCAGGAATCAACCAATGAACGCATGAATGGGTGGAACAATGAGTCCATGTTTCTCTCTCTCAAAAAATGAAAGAGAACACATTCAAGAGGGGAAGATGAATAATGCGATACTAAGCTCTTAAAATGCTACATCTTTGTGCCAGCTTCTGGTTGAAGAAGAACACAGGAACATGTAACAAAAGTAGTCTGGAGAGGAGAGGAAGGTGTCGTGGGGGAGGGGAGGACCAGCAAGGGGAGTCAGACAGAAGGGCCCAGGCCCTGCTGCGAATGACCTTGGCTGACCTTCAGTCACTCAGTTCCCATCTATGGCGCTGTTTTCTGCACCAGCCTTGGCTTGCACTGGACCTTGGCCTTTCACCTCTGAGGTGTGACCTGCATAGAGCAAGTGCACAATCAAGATGTGTATCTTACCTGCGTGCACACCTGCAAGAGTGCCCGCCCCATGCAGACATGCTGTGTTTCTAGAACATTCCCCTGCGTTCCCCGTCCACGGAACATTTGAATTGCCGTCCCCACAGGCCAGTTTCATCCGTTCTACTTTGGATTTTAATGAGGGCGTTCAGTTTCCAGGGAGGCTGTGGCCAAGCCTTCGTTCTCACTGAAGCTGGGAAAATTACAAACGCACCCTCCAGACTGTTACAGAGTCACCCTGCTCTCTCCCAGACGGATCCTTTTCATCGGGTGGATTTGAAAACACCTGGTGCTCTGTTGGGAAATAAACACATGCAAAAAAAAAAAACCTTGTAGGCAAAAGACAGAAGGCAGGAGCAGGCAGATTGTAGGTGTGTTTTCCCAGCCCAGTGGGGGTGAGGAGGGTGCGTTACGTTTCTGCCCACTGCTCTGCTTCAGCAGCTCCAACTCAACACGGGGGGAAAAAAGAATCCAGTCCAAGTGCACCTTGCGTGGGTGGATTGTCCTCTCCCTTGCAGAACAGTTGCGAGTTACGGAAAAATGTCAACCCTGAAATGCGTAATGCATTCATTCCCAACCAAAAATAGTGCCTGGGGCGTTATTAGCATGTGAGAACTCCCAGGAATGGAAACACTGAGACCCTAAGAGACGCCTGATAAGGCTCTGGACTGAGTCTCGTGCAGAGCTCAGAACAGCCAGGGGCCAGTCGGCCAGGCGGGCCAGCCTGCGTCTCGTCCCCTACAAGCTCGGGATGAAGAGTTCTTCCCCACAGGGACAAAAATAACCTCAGACATAAATAAGAGCTCTTGCTACGGGGATTCACTGGGCTCGAGGGGGGCTTCAGAAGGGATTCAATGTTTCAACCAGACAGGCGGTTAAAAATAGAGCACACACACACGTTCCCTATCCTGGGACTGTTTTTGCAAGTCGGTTTGGGGCTGGCAGTCTCCGGTGGGGGGAAGACGACCGAGGAATACTTAACGCCGTCTTTCCCTTGGACTTGCTTCATCGTGGGCCTGATGGGAAGCTCTTAGAAAATACTGACTGCTCCGTGTTTTGGAGTGGGAGGTGTGAGGACAGACCTCGGAGGTCTGGGCAGTGGATTCGGGCAGCTCCCAGGCAACCCGGGGAATAGCGGCATCTCCCAGTGATGGCTGTTCTTCCCTTGCACCGCCCCCTCCCCACCTGAAGGTGCATTGCACAAGCTCCGGAGTCCGCTCGGAGATCCCTGACCCCCCGCACCCAGGAAACTGAGCAAGGAAATTTAGAGCGAAAGGGGCCAGCTTGTGCCCAGCCGTCAGCGTTACCTCACGAGCCCTGGTCCGTGTGCATTCCCGCAGGCCATACATGGATTTCCAATATTGTCCCCCACCTCCGGGATCAATCAGAGGCTGGAGAGTTGCAGAGAGTGGAGGTGTGGGATCAATAAGCCATTACCGAGCCACTTAAGAAAGCTACTCTCCTGGCAACAGCCTTTCTGAGGGGGGAAGAAAAAACAAAACAAAGCAAAAAAGAAGGAGGCCCAGTAAGCCCTGTTTGAGACCCGGTTACCGGTTCTGTGCGCCATGGAGGAAATTTGCCTGGTGGGCTTTCTCCTCGACCTCCAGACACAATGCAATGAGAACCCACTCCCCTCCGTCACAGGTACAAATAGAGATGCACCTCTCTAGGACTGGGTGCTTTCACGGTTTTAACTGTCACAGCGCATCCCATGTGTGGGATGCGTCCCTCGAAGTTGCTGACGTCATTGAACCCGGATATGCACAACTTTTCCCCCTTGCAAAATGGAAGCTCCCCACCACAGCACGATTCCCCTCCCCCTCTCCCCGAGCCCCGGGAAACCCCATTCTACGTTCCTTCCGTGCACATTTGAGTACTTCATGTGTTTCACGTCCGGGGAACCTGACAGTAGTGGCCTTTTTGTGACGGGCACGTGTCCTCTGGCATCACGGCCTCAAGGTTCACCCATGTGGTGGCGTGTGATAGAATTTCCTCCTCCCTGAAGGCCAGACAGTGTTTCCTCCTGTGGGTAGATCGCCTTTTGTTTATGGGTTGATGGAGCCTGGGTTCCTTCACCTCTGAATTTCCTGCCTCTGCTAAGCTCCCCTCTGCGAAGGGAAGGGGAGAGACCACGGTGCATGCCCTGAATCCCTATGTAACATGCCGCATGACATGTCCCCTTCCCTTCCCGCCCTTCCCAGTCCCTGCTGGAGATTTTCCTCCCGGACACTCCCTGTGACGTCCCCGCTCACCCAGTGCCCTGCTGTGCCCAGGACAGGAGCTGGGAGCTCAGCTACATTCTTCTATCAGAAGTGTGCTCCTCACAGCCACCTGTGAGCAAGGCTGGAGTTAAGACAAACAAAGGAATGAAGGGGAAGCCACCAGCGCCGGGGAGGGCGTGGGAGCCCTGGGAACCCTGGGTTGCGGGGAAGGTGAAATGGCGCGGCCGCCACGGGAGAACTTGAGCGCAGGATCCCCATGCAATGCACCGATTCAGCTCCGAGGTCGTGTACCCCACAGAAATGAAACCAGGACCCCAAAGGCATACCAGAGCACATCCCAGCGTTCCTCCCAAGAGCCAAGCGGTAGAAGCCGTGCAAACGTCCATCGGCAGGTGGACGCGCTCCCCCAAGGCCACGCAGGGCTCTGCAGCCCAAGAAAGGGAGGAAGTGCTGGTCCGTGCGGCCACCCGGAGGAACACAGGGAGGATCACGCCAGGAGCACGCGGCCGTGCAGAAGAAGACAGACCCCACAGATGCAGACGATCCGCGACGGGCGGACTCGTGGACACCGGAGGCAGATGCGGGGTTCCCAGGAGCTGGGGGAGGGGAGAGAGCGGCAGCCGTGGCTTCACTGCGAACCTGGACACTTTCAGTTTGGGAAAACGAAGAGTACTGGTCATGTGTCTGGGGCGGGGTGCATAAAACGTGACCGTCCCCAGTGCCACGGGACTGCCGCTACAAACAGCCGAAGGGGGAAGTTCCTGCATACATTACTGCAGTAAATTTGTATCGATAGATCGATACTTAGGGAAGAGAGAGAAACATGGATCTCCGGTTACCCTTACTGATGCATTCTGGGTTGATTCTTGTACGCGACCTGACCAGGGATCGAACCTGCCACCTCGGCACATGGGATCCTATGAGACGCTCTAACCAACTGAGCTCCCTTCAGGGCCAGGAAAAATTATTTTTTTAAAAAGAGCCAGTGATGAGAACAGTGGCAGCTCAAGAGGGCAGTGGCGAAAGGCAGCCAGACTAAAGGGGGCGCCATGAGGGGGCCCCTGAGGGACGACAGAGAGCCTTATTGCTCAGTCGTCAGGTCTGACTGAATTCTCTGCCCCCCGCAGTGACCCACGGGATGCACGGGGGCAGCAGGGGCCACTGAGGACAGGACAACCCCCCACTCCCCCTGGGCACTCTCCGCTTCCCCGTGGCTGATCTGCAGTCCTCACTGTGTTGGTTTCCTTTGCCGGTAACTCATTACCCTGAGCGTGGGTGGCTTCAAAGAACACACGTTTAGGCTCACAGGTCGGGAGGTCAGCAGTCCAAACAGGGTCCCGGGGCTCTGTGGGAGCAGATCTTCCCCATCTGGAGGTTCCTGGAGAGTCCTTACCCCTCCCAGCTTCTAGAGGCGCCTGCGTTCCTTGGCTCCTGGGCCCTCCTCCATCCTCAAAGCCAGCAGCTAGCAGGCAGCATCCTCACAAGTCTCCTCCGCTTCCGTCCTCACTTCTCATTCTCTTCTTCGGACGTCCCTGCCCCTCTTCCAAGGACCCTGGGAGGCCCTTGGGGCCACTCAGCGAATCCCGGATCCCCCTCCCAGACCTGTAGGGAACTCTCATCTGCAAAGCCCCCTCAGCCCCAGAGGTACAGGCTCACGGCCTCTGAGGATTTCAACAGGTGAAGGGCCTCTGTCTTCTCGTCTGGGACAGCTTCACCTTGGAAGACATTCATTTCACGCAAAAATACGTGTCAGTGTCTGCAAATCACCTACAAGACATGGTGCTGGAAGCCAGCCGGGGCGTGTAAGGACACCCTGCAGACATTTGGTATCATCCACCTTCTCGGCATCGCATCGGAGGCTACTAATGTAACCAAGGAGGCATAAAATGTAACAAGAAGACGGGACTAGGAATGTGCGCAGGCCGAGCCGGCAGCACCCTAGCCCAGGCTGCAGGAGAAGTGGAGGCAGCACAGACAAACGCAGAGTAAGTCGGTTCAGACGGCACAAAGGAGATGCACATTCCCTCCCAATGGCCCGGCTCCTTCTTTCTCACCGGCTGTCCCGCCAGATGCCGTGTTCCCCAGACCTAACGGCAGGCCATCCCTTCCCCCCCAGCAGCCTCCCCAAACTGGGGTCTACTCTCACTAGCACAGTTATCAAGGCACAAAAATGTACTTTTTCGAGTTGCCCACCTTTGGTTTCTGGGCAACCGGCTTCTCCCTGGGGCTCAGGTCTCCAAGTCCTGGTCTCCACAGGCTCGGAGTTGTTCTGCGCTGCACCTGCTCTGTCCGATCACATAGTTTCTTGTGTTGCAGAACCTTCTGACACCTTTCCCCTCCATCCCCCACAAGTCACCTGCTCCAGGTCCGGTGGTAATGGGTGTAACTGGGTGCATCTGGGCAGGAAATACAACATTCATCTTGCTGGGCGATTTGAGGCGGGCAGTTTCACAGAAGGTGTGTTTACAAACTCTCAGCCTGGTGTCCCCCTGAGGGGCCCACCCGATGCCCCTTGGGTGAGGCAGCTTTCACAGCCTCATCCCCATGGACACTCTGCACACCGTCCTTCTTTGTCGTGGGGCTCTCCTGTGTATTGCGACCTAATTAGCAGCATCCCTAGTAAAGTTGGGCCCCTTGAGCCCCCCGGATCCATTGTGAGGATCTGTTGAGTGGATGTTCTGCATGATGTGAGTTCCTCAGAGGTCTTAACCTTCACGGTTAGAGGAGGGGGGTCATCATGCAGCGTGTCTTTGTCCCAGCCCCCACTGCGGGTTGGGCGCCAGGGTGGCTTCAGTCCGAGCTGACCAGGGGGCTGTCGGAAGCACGCTGGGAAAAATTGATTTGTTCTATTAGAACTGGAATCAAGAGGAAGCTGCACCAATTCATTCGCCAGGGCTACACTTTAATAGACTTTTTTTGGAGAGTCTTGCCCTGAATTAATTACCTGTAGATAGTGATTGAAAGGACATTGTTTTCACCTCTTCCTGGGAGGGTTCTCTCCACGCGCCCCGTTCCCCCACGGGATGGCTTTGCCTGCTTGTCTGCGCTGGTGTAAAAAGGAGAGGCCTGCCCTGCCCGGTGTGGCTCCGTGGATTGAGCACTCACTGTTCCAGGAACCGGGAGGTGAGTGCTGGGAGCCACCCAGTCGGGACACAGGCCTGGGGTGCGGGGTCTGGTCTCAGGTGGGGACCTGTGAGAGGCAACCCCGCACTGATGTTTCTCTCCCTCACTTTCTCCCTCCCTTCACCTCGCTCTAAAAGGAATAAACAAAAGCTTTAAGAAAAACCTGTTTTGGCCATTTTTTTTTAAGAGAAAAAAATTCTATCAATGGAAAATCTATCGGGGTCTCTGTGCTTGTCTCCCTCCCTCCCTTCCCCTCTCTGTAAAAGGGAAAATAAATAAAATACTTAAAAATTTTTTTTAAATGAAAAGGAGGAGTCCAGAATCGGGATAAAATGACAACACATCAGGTTATTTGGGGAGATAGCTGTGAATTCATAGAAAAGCTGTGAATGGATAATATTATTAAAAGAATAATGCTTTTATCATAGTGCACCGCATATAATAACCCAGTTTTGGTTCACAAGTTGTCACTTTAAGGATGTCCTTTGAGGGCTTGCTTTACTGAGCAAGTGAGAATATTTCATAATTAGTGCGGCACTTTTTTGGAAGCTTCGGGGGGGAGAAAAAACACTCCAGCGAAATTAGATCCTAATGACCGCGGTAGAAGACAGGAGTATATTTGGAATATCCAATGTCCCATTTTTAGATGTGTGCTAAAACTATCAGCACCACAGTAAGGGAAAAAAACAATTTCTGGTTATCTAATAGTTATTAAGTGTGTGAGAAAAATTGATTTGTTCTATTAGAAGTGGAATCAAGAGAAAGCCGCACTGATTAATTTGCCAAGCCTACACTTTAATAGACTTTTTTGGAGAGTCTTGCCCTGAATTAGTTAATTACCTGTAGATAGTGATTGAAAGTCATATGGAAACTCAAAAGCCACATTCCGACGCTCACTCACTTCCTGACACGCAGTTCTAAGGTCACGGCCGTGTGGCCGGCGGGCAGGCCCCTCACAGCTGACATTGAGACTCAGCTCTTTTACTTGGACTTGAATGTGTATCCCTGCTCGCTCAGCCACTCCATAAACTGGGGGCTTTTCTGGCATGTCCCTGCTCTCCCACGTTCGGGAAAGGATTGGTTTCAGAGACAAGGGGGGAAAAGAGGCAAACGAATCATTGATACGAGAGAAAATCACCCGTCAGTTGCCTTTTGTATGCACCTCCCCCGGGGATTGAACCTGCAACCTTTTGGCACATGGGACGGTGCTCCGGCCCACTGAGCCACCCAGCCAGGGCGAGGCAGGTCGGATTTAAAGAGATGGGAGGCACCGACCCATTCCTAGAGGCTCAGGGGACACCACGGCCAGGCAAACGCAAACATGAGTAAGCAGCCTTGCATCCCCCCAGATGTGGCAGCTAAGTCCGCAACACGAAAAAGACCAGGCGCGACTGCACGTGTGAAAGAGCGGGCACGAAGCTGTGAGTGCTGTTGATACACAGCCTAACACTGCTCTCAGCCCCACCGTCCAAAAAACTGGGTTCATCTTGTCCCCGTGGTGTTTTCTCCCTGGCGACAACTCGCCACCCTCTTCCTCATGAAGCTTCCCTCTCACCCAGCCTCTGCCCAAACCTTTGCGAAATGCAGATTGGCGGAGTCCAGAATCATCAGCTCAGACAGAGTCATGAGCTCCCTGGGTCCCAGGCAGACGCAGCTGAGGTGGCGGGCAGGGCGGAGGGGTCTGGGGTTCGCCGTCCCGTGGGATGTTGCATTTGGCGGAGAGGCAGGTGTGGCGTGAGTGCTCACCTTCACACACGGGCTGCACTACCAGAGAGCCCGCCTGGATCGAAGTGGGGGGATTCAGGTTCATGAGCGTCACTGGGCGGCAGGCCGCGCCCTCTCGGCTTCCGTGGGCTTCCTTGAGGGTCCTCGGCGCCAGCTCCTGGTCAGGATGGGGCACTCGGGCTCGGCTCTGGATCTGAAACCGCGATGTGAAGTTCAGTTCCAGGCCCGCGGGCTTCGTGTTCAGAGGAGACTGTTGGATGGAGAAGCACCCAGAGGTTTCCCGTTCCCTGTCTGACTGTGCGCTACCCCCCGGAGGCAGGGAGCCACCCCGAAAGGCCGAGAGCGTGGGGTGTGCGGACGCTCACGGCACACACTGGGGCCACGCTCTGGGCCTCCTATTCTCACCTGCCCGGCAGCGGCGGGTGAGGCGGGGGTCGGGGGGGACCCAGCGCCTCCTTCAGGGCTGTGATGGGGGTTCACTGAGCTCATGTTTGCAGGTGGGCCGACAGGAAGCGCCGTGCAAATGTTTGCCCACAGGTAAGGAGGCCTGCTCTTGCCTGCGCTTTGGAAAGGCCATGTACAGGGAGAATCTTTGAACACCTAGGTGCGCATAAAGAGATTCGATTCTAGGTCTTGTCTGTCACGGGCACTCAGGGTAGGCCAGGGAGGAGGAGGGTAAGGACGGGCCCAGGGGAAGGGGGTGAGAGACAGAAATGGAGAGAGGCAGAAAGAGGAGGAAAGAAATACAGAGACCTCTGCCCGGCGTCCTTGCGCTCTGCTCCCCCCGCCCCCAGCCTGGGCTCCATCCGGGTGGGGTGTTGCTTGTGCTGGCTGACACCCTGTCTCCTTCCTGCCTGTTACCCAACACGGCCCGAAGCACCCGCTCCTTCCAGGAACTGCCCGTTCGTTCCCTGGAAATGTCAGGAGCCTGAAGAGTCCCCCAGGATTCCGTGAAGTCCCCTGGGACCTGAGGCCATGTTGCCAGGGCAGGCAGGCGAAATCCCGGGGCAGCAACGGGACCCAGGGCCGCTGCGTCCACAAAGACACTCTTTTTCTAGCCGAGCGTGGGAGCGTGGGGTCTCCTAGCTGCAGTTCCAAGCAGGCGTGTGGGCATCCAGGCTGTGCCAACAAAAGTCAGAACACCTGTTCCGGGTGGTGGCTCAGCGGGCTGGACCATTGTACTGCACACTAAATGGTCATGGGTTCGATCCCCAGTGCGGGGGCAACGGATCAACGTGTCAGTATTTCTCCCCTCAATGTCCCCCTCCCTCTCTCTCTCAAATCAGTAAATATACCCTGGAGTGAGGATTAAAAGACAACTCATTATATCTGAGCTGAGGGGATGCACAGAGTGGAACTGGGAGAGTTCCCCAGTAAAATCCTCTGCTACCAGAGTAGACATTGAAGAAATGGCTACAATTAATACGCCAAGAAATACCAGTAGGTGCCTGTTATTTAGAAACCGGAGGCGACTTCCAGAAGAAACACAGAGAGGAAAGTTGTGGCTTTGGGGTGGGGCGAGGAGACAGAGGGCAGGACATGGAATGTTGATACTTTTGATTTGATTTGGGGCATGCTTCAGTTTTGGTCCCTAATTAGCTTTTTTTTTTTTTTTTTTTTTTTGAGAACACACAGTGTTCCTCTGCAGGTGAGCTTCACTGTATGAATAAATGAACTTTCACCAGAATCCGGGTCTGCAGCGTCCACGCTTCCTCAAACAACTTGAGGAAGCAAGTTTCAAAACACCAGTACTGCTCTTGCAAGCTCATTGCCAAGTCCGTGGGCTGAGGGCCTGCTCCCGGAGGCCCCTGTGGTCCCCACTCACACCTGGCCTCTCGGCTTGGGGGCCAACACCACGCTGCTCCCCTCAACTCCGAGCCAGCTGGTTTCTCCTTTCCCTCCACGGTGCTCCCACTCCCATCCCCCCCCCCCAGTCCCCCACTATCCAGGTCACTGGCGATGAGTTAGAGACGGACAAGACTGCATCCTTGGGAGAGCAGTTTGTTAAAAATAAAATGTGTGCGTGCATCTTTTTTTCTTCCAGGAATCAGCAGGGATCCAGAAATACACTCAGAGATAAGGAGGCCACTCAAGGGGTCTCTTTGCTTTTCTGCCACTTTTTCCAACACAAGGAAACTGGTTTTGGAGGCAGCTATTTCTCTACCTGATTGCATCATCTCACCCTCCCTCCCCCCCCTGCCAAGCTACATTCTTTCAGAGAAAGCATTCTCTTGTCTGGGATTTCACAACTGAAGAGTGTTTGCCCTTATTCCCTCTGAGGCAAAAAAAAAAAAAAAAGAAGTCTTTTCTGTAGACATGTGAGCACATGGAAAAAGCCAGATTCTTACAGTGTGGTAGATTTTTAGAATCACCATTTTTTTTAATGGCTAAAATTAAGGTCTCCTATTTATAGGTCCTCTCTCTCTCTCCCTCATTCGCAAGCTCAGTCGCCTTGTGCAATTAAATCCTAACCGTGAAGATGCTGCAGAACCGAAGGTGCCCTACGAACGAAGTGCAGCAAGAATTGGTACCCTGTATATAAAGGAACATATATAAAGGACTCATGGATACAATTTTGAAACAGTTTGCTGGTTCTTCCTCTGCAAGTACAAAGCAATTGCGTAATAAATGTAAAGGCCACACAACGAAACAGTCTTGTCTAGCACACATCGGTCTTGTGCGAGCCACTGATGGGACTCATTTGAATGTTAATTAAAAGCAAGCGAAGGAGGACGACGACTCAGAACGGGTCCCAGGGGAGAAGCAAAGCAGCCACCCACTTCCACAGGGGCGCTGGCTTTGCAGTGAAACTCCTCACAAGGGAATGCTTTTGCTGGGGAGGAGAAGCTCTTGATCCAGCTGGCCCTGCTGTTTCATTCTTATGTAGCCGTGCCATGAAACTGTTTCCACCCAGCAGAATCCGTGCGGCTGGTGGTTCTCTAGCGCTGCAGGCACACTTGCCTTCTTCTTTGCCATGGTACCGTGGGTGGTGCAACTCACCCCGCGGTGCCTGCTGGACACTCCGGGTATTCCTGGCTTTGGTGACTTTAGCCATTCTGGGGTGGCTGTCCTGGGTACCATCTGCACACATCAGCGGTGCTGCAGGAGACTTCTGGAAGGGACAGCGTTGGGGAAGCAAGGCAAACACTTTCATAGAGATTGCAAATATGCTCCCTAATTTGTATCTTTGGCGTTTATCTTGCCCTTGGGGGCTTCTTTCCAGACAGTCTGTGCCCCTCTCTGCTGCCCCCTCCACCGAAAAGCTTATTTCTAATGGTTTCTAGTCTAGATTCTTCCGGAAACGAAGAGATTGCCGACGCTCAGTCACTGAGCGTGGAGCCCGAGCGCTCCATGACATTGAGGAGTAACGGTAGATCTCATTAGGCACCTGAGTAGCTGCGTGCAAAACTGGTCGTCTTTGGAACCGGAAGAAGGGGACACATGCCATTAAAGGTTTGTGGGGTGCCCTGTGGCACCCTGGAAAGCAGCCCTCCGTCCTGGTCATCTACCGTAGCGGCACGGAAACTTAGAGTCTCACACACCCGGCCCACAGCAGCCGAATTTATAATGGCCCGAAGGCAGCTTTAAGCCTCACCTGAGGATAGACTTAATTGATTTGAGGGAGAGAGGAAAGTAGGGAGGGGAGAGAGAGAGAGAGAGACGACATACAAGCATCGACTGATTGCCTCCTGTACGTCCCCCAGCGAGGGATTGAACCCTCACCTTTTGGTGTATGGGAAGATATTCCAACCAACTCACCCACCCAGCCAGGCCTGGCCATTTGAATTTTTTAAAAAATTTGTTTTCAAGGATTAACATGTTTGTTTAATCCCTGAACGTATTCTTTTTTTTTTTTTTTTTTAGTAGTGGGGCCGTAATTCTCTGATCATCACTCTTGTACCCTCATTAGAGGGAACACAAAATTTAGAGTCCTTTAAAGTATTTGTCTGGGTCGGTATTTGCCGTTTCGACAAATGTCTGTGGAATCAATGGCTTAAAACCAGCGTCGTTTATTTCGCTCCGGGTTCTCGGGCCAGGGGCTGGGGTTGGGGCCAGGACGGGTGGTTTCGGGTCCTGCTTGGGCTCAGTTGTGCATTAGGTTAGTCATCTCCTCCCTTGTGCACCCAAGCTCCCGTTAGCTGCGGCTCTAACACCCGACTAAAGGCCATGGTTGTTGAGTATCCTTCCCAGAGGGAAGCTCACTGTGTGAGGGTCTAAAATACGCATGATGGAGACACTGAAACTGACAAGCAATTTCACTTCCTGCCAAGCTCCACACTTTCTCTCTTGAAAAGAGGCCCCTTCTCAATTTCATGGCTTCTCTGAAGCAGGATTGGAAACTGTAGCGATAGTAAAGGCTAACTTCTATCCTCTGCACCTCTGTGTGTAGCAGCAGAGCAAGCTCGATACATTTCTGCAAAAGCATAAGCAGATCCCCGAGCTGATGCACGCCAGGAGCTCAGGCTGGTGCGGGAGGTGTAGCGGGTTGCGGAAGCCCCAGCCTCAGGCGCCCGCCAGCAAAACAACCCGTGATGTGTTTTTAGCACAGACAGGCGTTGGGGTTGGATAGTCACTGAATGAGAAGGGATACAAAGATTCGAGCGGCTGAAATGAACCGCCGTCCCTCAGATCACACTTGGCAAAGTTGTACGGAGACACTGTTACGCTTCTTGGTTAAGAACAGGAAGGACTGACCCGCGTACTCCAAGGAAAGGGAAGAAGGGAAGCAGACTTTCAGTCTCTTTTTTAAGTCTAGTCGGCTTGTTTTTGTCATTTATCACTTACATGTAATACTGACTTCCCCACCCGTTAGAATAGAAGCCAATTATGTTTTAAAAGAGTCCATCTCCAATAGCGAGAGACAGTAAAAGAGTCATTTCGACCTGGGCGTCTGTATTAACTTCTCCTGCTGACATTCGCATTGCACTTGAATGTCTGCAAAGACATATTTTTCTCAGCGGGGAGTAGGCTTTATAATTTCTTCAGTGACAATTATGGCCAATGATCCCAGTCAGACGGCTCTTCCACAAATCACGTCCCCTATGAAAGCTGGGAAGGTGTCCCGGGCCCAGAGTGGGGTTGGCGCATTCTCCCTCCCCAGGGGGCAAAGATGGCTCCCTCCCCGCCCGCGAGGATCAATATTCAATCTTTTCTGCTTGAGAGCCCGGGTCCAGTCAGTCAGGTTGCCGGGCCCCTCGAGGTGTTCTCCACAAGTTCCTTTCTCTGTGGCTCATTTGTCTCCACAGAGATATGATCGTCGGCAGGGTCAGGTTTCTGTTCGGTACAGCAATTGATTTCGCTTTCACTCCTGCCACTTATGAACCAAATGGGGAGAAAAAAAAAAACACATTCAACCTTAGGGATACCGAATCTGGTTTCTCTGTGCTTGTCAAAGCTGAGCCCTTAAAAATAGGCTCACGGCTGCCTGGGACATCGATGGGCATGAGCGTAAGAGCCCAGCAAGGTCTTGGTGCATTGCTGTGATTTTAAAATATTAATTGATGCAAGTTTTTTCCCCCCTGCAAAAAGCTTTATTGTTGCCATTTGGTCCAACGCACGGTCGAGTGCTCCAGGGTGGTGAAAAGGATGCCCAGTGCTTGTTGGGAGAGACTCAGACAAAAGCCAGACATGAGGGGGTGCAGGGAGCCCCTCAAAGGCCTCTGGGCTCCATGGGCTGGTGGTCGTGCTTGAGGGGGGGCCTTTTGAAGACACAGTCACCCAGCCCAGCCTGGGGGCCGCCGGCCTGGGAGGTGAGCCAGGTGTGGCCCGTCTTGCTGGTGAGCTCCGCCTGCTCACCCAGGACGAGGTTCTGCAGGGGGCCAGGGAGCGGAGGGGCTTTGCAGGCAGAACCGGGGCCTGCAGGAGCACCAGGGACCGGGTCAGGGTCTTCCCCAAGGCCGAGGCGGCTTCCACAGCAGCCTGAGTTTTATCCCACTCATCCTGGGAAGGCTTCAGCATGTGCTGGAAGAGAACTCGGCCACACGAGCTGGTTCTGCAGGTCTGACGGATGCTGGGCCAACTCTCCAAAGAAGTGGTCCAGGCCCTGCAGAGCCACGTCCTCACAATCAAAGAGGGAGCCCAGAGAGACGGAGGGGCGGGAGGCTGCGGATGCAGGCTGGCCAGGCGGTTGATGGGCCCCCACCTGGGCGGAGTCACCCTGACGAATCTGGGGGCTCACGGCTGTCCAGCAAGGAGGAGCCAAGGCCAGCAGTGTTGGCTGGTCTCGGGGGTTGAAGGCGGCCAAGGTGATTTCAAAGGTGGCCCCTGGAGAAGAGGTTGGGGGGTGTTGGAAGCTGGAAGGAGGGGCATCCCTAGGTTTTTTCCATCCAAACCCTGTCGAAGCAGGAGACAGATTCCAGGGGCCACTGAGAATGCTGAGGCAACGCTTCCTAAACCTGGGCTCTACACTCCATAACGGTCTAGATGTAGGTTTTCCCCAAAGCAGACGCTGAGTCAGGGTTTGAGCTGGGGCAGCTGCTGTGTGAGAGACCCCAGGGGGCACCCGCAGGAGAGGGGGTGATGAGACGAGGAGGTCACAGTGAAGGGCGCATCCCCAAGCCTACGGCAGACCACCTGGGCTGCTGGGGTCCACAGAAGGTGTGAGGGTGTGACCAGCGCACAAACTGACCGCCACAGCCCACCCTGTCAGCAGGGCAGGGCCGCTCCCAGCAGCCTCGGCTCTCCGCCCCTGGCTTGTCCGAGCGCACTCCTCTGTCCGTAGACACTGGCCAGGACACTCGGACAGAATCCAGTGCCTACGGCTACGGCACAGCCCCACCGTGCTGGTCCCATAGGGCCCTACAAAAGGAGCACTTCCTCGCGGTTCTCCCAGCCCCGACATGACCGGCTGTGCAAGGTTGAGGGGAGGGGCAAAACTGGAGCGCCACTCTGCAACCCGCCAGGAGAAAAGGAGGGCTTCTGGCAAGAGCTGTTACATAGTTGCAAGAGCTGTTACACAGTTGCAAGATGCCAATGCTTCTCTGCTGGAGAAGCAGGAAGGGCTGGGTCCCGGGCTGAGGGTGAGCAGAGTGATCCACCCTACACCCCTGCCCACATCGCCCATGGACTGCACCCTGACGCTGCCGTCCTCGGAGGGGCGTGGCCACCCCTGTGCCTGGCCACAGAGCTCATGCCCAACTCGGGCCCCTGCTGGGGATGAGGCATGGCGGCGATTGCTTGTGGGGTGCGGATGGGCCAGGCAGGGCATGAGGCACCAGAGGGCCAGGTGAGGGGCGGGCAGGCCAGAGTCCACCTGGGGCCTCGGGTGATTTTTTAAACCATTTAGAAATATTAACATCACGCGTGCGGCACAAAACTAGGAGCCGGGTCGGAGCTGCATGTTGCTCCCCACTGGAGTCAGACACGCTCCGTGTTTGTGGGTTTCCTTGCAGAGGAGTCAGGACCTGAGTGTGACCCACGGTCCCCGCGGCTGAGCTGTGGTTTGTGCTGAGGCAGGGACTCAGGGCCCGGGTACCACGTCCCTTGCCTGGAAAGAGGGTCCTCTTCCCCCCGTCCAGGCAGACCCTACTTTCACGCTCAAGGGCAACACCGAGGGTGTTCTTTGCGGGTTTGTCGGCAGTCTGCTCCTGACCAGGGCTGTTTGATACACTCGTTTTCTGCCGAGACTCGCCCACCTGAGGCCGTACTTTTTACACAAAAGAATACAGAGACACACAATTGGCCTCATCCAGATTCTCCCACGACCCCCCTTTAAAGACGGTGGTCTTTGCTGCTCCTCGGGTCAGGAAGTCAGGCAAACAGTGGAGAAAGAGCTCGCCAAGGCGCCAAGGCCAGTTCCCAGGCGGGAGACGGGTGGGAGCCTTGAGGGGTGACACCTGTCTTCGTTACCTTGTTTCCTGTCCTCCCCTTTGAGGGCCAGCTGAGCAAGTCTGCGGGAGTCAGAGGTCTCTGTGGTTCCATACATTTATTTACACTGAGACCTGTGTATAATGCACTCCTCTGCTCTCATTTCCCCTGCCCCGTCCCCTCGGCAGTGGCTTATTCCTTTTCCTTGTGTGTCCAGGGGTTTCTCGCCCCGGCACCTCTCTTGCCTGCGTCTTCGTGTTTTTCCTCTGGCTGGACCTTTCCTGTCCCCTCTGCCCCCCTGTGTTTGAGCTTCTGCGCAGCAGGGAAGCTGCCTCTGACCGGGAGCAATAAGGAGGAAGGAAGGGGAGGCGGGTGGTCTGCAGTCTCTTGTGGTCCCTACCTAGTCATGAGGCTGGCTCAGAGATCTGGAGGGTCTCGGGGGCTGCTCCCTGAGGGGCGAGGCCCACGGCACCTCTCGGTGGGCTTCAACAGCCCCTACCGTGTGGGCATCTCTGGGCATCGACGGTCCTGGGCCTTGATCCCGGGTCCCAGCAAGATTTTAGGGTGCAGGCTCACAGTTCTCCAGGCAACAAACAGGGGGAGCACCGGTGGTGAGGGAAGGGTGCCCCTGGCCTGCGGCGGGTGAAGGCTGGGGGTGCTGCTCCCCACCGTACAGGGCTGAGGACGGCCCCAGACACGTGCAGCCCTCGCTGGACTCCGTGGAAGCCTCCCCTGTGGCCGTGGGGACTCACCTCTGCTCTCCGCCCTGATCCAGAGCTTGGAGGCCCCCGTCAGTGACGCCGGGGCATGGCTTTCCGTGCCCTTGACCTCCTGCTGCCCCCTGATGGCATTTGCAGTCCCCGTGAAAGTCTCCAGCAACGACCCCCTGCAGGCATGGGGAGAGATGGTTGGTGCTGAGGGCAGGTGGGCAGCTTGGCAAGTGGAGTGAGGGACAGGAGACCAGAACCATTCCAGAGCTGGGGATGGGTGCTCAGGGCATGTAGCTCTGAAACAGACAAAAAATCCTGAAAGGTTACCCATGGATTAAGATACAGAACGTACCCCTGGCTTGTGTGGCTCAGTGGACTGAGTGCCTGCCTTCGAACTGAAGGGTCGCTGGTTCAATTCCCAGGCAGGGCACGTGCCTGGGCTGTGGGCCAGCTCCCCAGTAGGGGGCGCGCAAGAAGCAGCCGATGGATGCGTCTGTTTTGCACATCCATGTCTCTCTCCCTCTCTTTTTCCCTCCCATCTCCTCTCTCTAGAAATAAAGAAATAAAATCTAAAAAAAAAAGATACAGAAGATAGAAAACACATTCATTTGCATCGCCCTCAGATACAATTTTCAGGTTCTATCTTGCATTTCGGTACATCTTTCGCTTCTCTGAAGTGCACCCGCCCCTTGTCAGCTCTTGTCCGTTCGTTATCCCCACGGAAAGAGGCAGTTCTTGTCATTACAATCAACACTAGACAATACGGAATGGAGACGATACCAGCTTCTCACCCCTCACCCCCAAACGATAAGAAAACCCAAGAGGCTTTTTGTAATTTTTAAGACAGCCAACCAAGCAGTGCCTGCCTGCCTGCGGGCCGTGCTCATGGAACGCAGACAGCCCAGGAGGCGGCCACGCTACATCACTGTGACTTTAAAAGGCATGAGCCACCCACAGCGCTCTCTGGACACTTAGTAACACTTCCATCTCCCAGGGATCCTCCCACGGGTTGTGCCGGGCACAGCTCATTACAAGGGCTGGTGTGTCGATACGGGAGGGGCGTTTGCCCTCAAAACGTGGCTGGAAAGCTGGGATGGCCAAGGGCTCCAGGGCCAAGGTGATTTCCGCGAGTCAAGGCCCCAGTGTGGGGAAGGATCCATCGTGGCTCAGTAGACGAGTCGGAAGCTTCACATTTTCAGTCAAGACTCAGTGCAAACCAAGCAGCGCCTCTGTCTGCCAATTCCTTGGCTTCAGAGATGTGACCTCCGCATCTCTTCTCTTAACTGAAGAGGAAGAAAACAACAAGCCCACAGGCCGCGTGAGGTACACACACATCCCACACACCTATGGTTCGACAGTTCCCTGGTTTAGATCCCGACCGCCGTGATAAACGCTTCACATGTTTCGGAGTTGGCCCAGGACACTGCAGGGAGTCCCAAGGTCAGTCCATGGGTCACGGGCGAGAAAACCGAACGTAAAACCTTCAGACCCGAATGATTTGAAAGTAGCCACAGAACCATTCGCGTATCCGTGGGTGGCACGGTTTGCCATCCCCCTGCCCGGCTGCGAACGGCGTGCTTCGGGCGACTGAGACTTGGAACCCTAGTTGTACGTTGTAAATACGCCCGAGTCTCCAGGATTTTCGCATCTGGCCTCCTTATTCCAGTTAATGCCCCGGCAATCCTTCCCACTGAGCAACTCCCAACACCCAAAGCCTTCTCCCCACACCACGTGCTTCCAACCTCCACCCGAGCTGGCGCATCGGACCGACTTTGCCAAGTGTCTATATCCCAAACTGAGGCTTCTTCCCAAGCACTGAGTCCTTAGCCAAAGCCCATCATTCTTCCTCTAACCCCCCTCATTTCCTCTGTCCACTGCCCTGTCCGTATTCCCCTCATCTTCAGAGTGTCCCCTCCCTACGCAGAAGCCCCTCCCAGTAGACCCTGGCCGCGGTCAAACCTTCCATGCCTCCCCACTCCGTACAAATCACAACCTACCGAACAGCGTTGGCGCCCCTCAGCCCGCCTTCCGGAATTGTCACAGTCCGGTTCCAGGCTGCCTGTTCCAACTCATCCTCCCCTTCCCGCCTCCACACCCGCCAAACGCCAGCCGCCTGTGCCACTTGCGTGTTTTGAAAGGTGCTGTTTCTCCCGAATGCGGCGTCTGGGCCCTGCCTGTGGCCTCTGTGTCCACGTCGCTCTTTCTGCCTGTTTGGCAGTCGTCCCCACCGTCACACGGGCTCCCTCCTCTATTCTCCGAGCCTGTCCCCTCTGTGCGCACCCAGCGGCGCCGCCCTCGGGCCTGTGTGTCTTCATCACGTCACAGACAGCCATGTTACAGGAGTAACAGAACATTTTTCAAGAACAGTGGGAGTGTTGTTCTGATCCATTTCCTCGGCTGGGATGGACACTGTGGATACGTGGTGTTTGCCTTTGTCTGCTCACGCTGGCCGCCGGGAAGCTGGGAGCCCAATATAGGGCCCGTCTCCAAAAGAGAGCTTACAAGGTGGATTCTCTCTGCTCACGTTACTCCTGGCCGCGCCTCGGACTCCCTCAACACCCCTATTCTTTCTTGTCTGTTCCTATCATGTCGATGGGCGCTCCTATGTTCGTGCTCATTATAGGCACTCAGCTTATTTGTGCTGTAAAAGAATTCATCGATTTGTTGACATCAAAACAAGAAGAAAGATCTGCAAGGGCAGATGGATGTCTGTTTGCGTCAACTTTATGCCCAGACCCCTGCACCGTCACACAGAACCTGGGAGCATAGAAACACTCAGGAAATGTTACAATTCATTGAATTAAGAGAAAAAAAAAATAGAGGGCCTGGAGAGCTCAAAAAAATCAGTTAATGGTCGTAGTGAAATCCCCACAAATCTGTTTTTTCTGTCACAGGATGATTATAGAACCATCGGCACTGAAGCAACGTGGGAAGGAAGAGTGGCCACTCTCGGAGTTTCAGGAACTCTTTCCCGTGGTGAGCGACGGTGAGCCGTGCAGAAGCTCAACTTGGCATCCCCTCCCCAAAATAAATACCAAAAAAACCGTCAAATAAGTCCCATCTGTGGCACACAGCAAACCCCCGAGCCCGGTTTTCCTTCCTTCCTTGTCCCAGGGACCAGACCTGCGGATCCCTCTTTCCTGCCCTCTCTCTCTTTCTTTCTGCTTGTCGCCCACACGACCTTGGGCTCAGAGTCTGCTGCCCCTGCACCGTCCCCAGCTTGCTCTCCAGGGTGGCGCTCCCACCGCTCTCTCCCCGCCCTGTCTCTTCCCATCCTGTCTTCCTCGCGTCCCTCCCACAGGTGCTCCGACCACTCAATTCAGAGACACCCCAGGCACGTAGCTGGTTAGGGAACAGGGCTGCTTCTCCAGGTGAGGTGACTGGGCTCAGGTCAGGACCTCATAGCCCGGCTTCCAGTGTGAGCTAGAAAGTGCTCCTGAGACATGCCCTGGTGTGCAGGATACAAACTTTCTGAGAAAGTGCTCTGTGCCCTACTTCGCAAACCACGCTGTTTTCGTGACCTCCGGACTGCTTTTGTTATCTATATCCCAAATCCCCAAAAGCTTAGCGGCCTGCAGCCACACCTGCTTAGGGCTTCCAGTGGTGGGGTCAGAGGCCTCAGTGGGGCGTGGCTACGTCTCAGCTGAGCCTCAGCTCAGCCGCCACTTACTGCCCTGAGGCCTCCCTCGGGCTGAGGCCCCCCTGCCCCCAAGGCCTGGCCCTGGTCCACACTCCTGGGGCTGCGGCAGAATTCAGTTTTGCTGGCTCTCAGCTGGAGGTGGCTTCCAGCTCCCAGAAGCCACCTGCCTTCCCTGGCCCCTGAGTCTCTTCAATCCCTTGACAGAGAAACTCGGCTCCCTCTCAAATCTCTGTGCCCAGAAAAACGCTGTCTCCCCTAAGATCCTGCCCGACTGGGTCAGACGCACTGGATACTGCGCTGGGGTTTCACCCCCGGTGCAAGCCCCCGGGTTAATGCCCACTTGGTGCATCCATCGTATGGCTGTGCCTGGGGCAAGGCTCCGAGGAACCCTCTGCAGATTCCGGCTTCTTCCACCTCTTCAGGGGACAGGATCATTGGTAGTCATTGACCTAACATTCTGCAGAGGTCAGTGAGCTCCCTCAACGAACATTTATCGGGGGCCCACTATGGTTCAGACCCTGTTCTCGAGGTTGAAGACGCCACAAAGGACTGTCAGACAAGAGTCCTGCTGCAGTGGGTGACTGCATGAAGAAACCTCTGATGCTTAGCAGACCACTGGGCCCTTGCTTTTCTCCTGGAAGAAACACTTACTGGTTGCTGGCTTCTCGTGATAAGCCTGAACGCTGAATCATTTATGCCTTAAGAAAAAGAAAAAGAGCCCTGGCCTGTGATCCAAAGGGTCACTGGTTCAATTCCCAGTCGGGGCACATGCCTGGGTTGCTGGCCAGGTCCCCAGTAGGGGGCGTGCGAGAGGCAACCACCCATTGAAGTTTCCTTGTCTCTCTCCCTCCTTTCCCTTCTCTCTAAAAATAAATAAATAGAATGCTAAAGAAAGAAAGAAAGAAAGAAAGAAAGAAAGAAAGAAAGAAAGAAAGAAAGAAAGAAAAAGAACACTCCAGTTGTTCAAGGCAATTGACGAGACAGATCGGGAGGTAAATAGGACGGGCCCATGTGCCTCCTTGCAGACCCCTCTGCTCTCTTATTCTTGGGTCACGAGAAGAGGCCGTAGATGCTGGTCGCCGGCTCCCTCGCCTTGGTCACGCATGGTGGGGAGCAGGCCGGTGTAGACAGGGTGCTGCTTGGTGACGTTGTCAGGTTCCGGGGCTGCTGAATGAGCATTTCCTCCTTTGGAAGAACCCGGAGTAGGGGGCAAGGGACCTGGAAGAAGCAGCTGAGTGGGAGGTTCGGTTAATTTCGCAAGGGCTTCGACGCAGGCCTCCTGGGCAGGATGGGGAGAGAATCCAGGCACCGGGTTGTGGGGAAGACTGGCCGTTGTGAGGTGCGGCTGTTCGATTTGCTCTCCTTGGGTGGGTGCGGTCGGCCCCTGGGTGGGCCAGGGGCCCAGAGTGGCTGTGGCCGGGCTCAAACACACCATCTGCCTGGGCAGGGGACTGCATCCTCCTCCCGGCACCCAAAGATTCTCACTGGGGAGTGGTTTTGTCCCCACGCCCCTCTGGGAACGCTTGACCCTGTGTGGACACATTTGGGCTGCCACAGAGCGGTGAGGGTGCATTCTAGCTTTTCCTGGGCACAGGCCAGCGGTGCTGCTCAGCGTTCCACGGGGCCCTGCGTGGCCCCCAGTAATGAAGACCAGCCAGGCCCCAAATGTCGGGGGTGCGACTTTGAGGAACTAACCAGAGCTGCACGTTGGGGGGTCAGCAGCCATTCAAATCATCAAGGAAAGATGGGATGACTGTCACCCTCAAACAACTGGAGCCCTGTCGGCTGTCACGGTGGCGGGGGGGGGGGGCAGGGGGTGAGGGGCGGGGCCCCAGCCCCACCATGGTAATCAGAAATGACAGGAGACTTGGAGCTCCTGGGCAGCACAGAACCATTCCTGTCACCTCTCACTTGAAACATCTACTTCACACTCCACCAGCCAGGGCTGTGTTTCATGCTTTTCATGCAGGTCCACCTGCATGGTGGAGAAAGGCCATTTTAGGTTTCGGAGCTCCGTGAAACCTCAGGGAGTCGGGGACGGGCCTCAGTTTCCTGGCTTCCCCAAGCTTTAGGAAAAGACTCTGAGATTCCGCCTTGCCGCAAGAAGCCATCCTGAGGGGAGCTGAGAAGGCTGGGCCTCTCTTAAGTTTCCTTGGACTCGGGAGTGACTGAGGGGCTGGCATTCCCCAGGCCATCACCACACTCTCCCCCACCCTGCCGTGCACGCGCACACACACACACACACACACACGCCCTGCACTGACCTGCACTGACCTGGAAGGACTGGGTGGATCTCTTGGCCCCAGGTCACCTCTGCAGGTTGGACTTTGAGGGAGGTCCAGGGCCTTTCCCCCTTCCCTTGGCCATTTGCTTCCTTTTTGAAATCGGGGTTTGGGAAGCGCAGTTTGAATGGGGCTATGTTCCGGCTCATGGCGCCTACACCGTGTTTGAAAAACCTTTTCGGGTTTAGGGCAAATGCTATCTTTTCATTTTTAGGGAGATGGTGGAGATCACACACAGAGGCCCAGCCAGCCTGGTGAGAAGTGTCTAAGGGGGCGACACAGATGCTTTCGGCTTTAGACAGACAGGTGCTGGAAATAGAGCCCTCCACGGTGATTCTGTGACTGCATTTCTCCTAATCTTAGCCTTGATACCCCAGAGGGGGGTCTGCAAGGGGCTTCCAGGTGCAGACAGAAGGTCGCCCAGCTACGGCCGTGGGCAGTCCATTTTGGGGGCTGCATGGCAGGAGCAGGTAAGCATCAGGGCTCCAAAGGTAATTTTTTTCTATAGAAAAAAGGGGGAGGGGGCTGCTGGTAAACTCTGTCTCCTCCCCTCCCCTCCCCCTCCCTCTTCTCCCCTTCTCCCTGCCTTCTCCTTCCCCTGCCCCTCCTCCTCCTCTTTTTCTTCCTTCTCCTCCTTTCGTCCTTGGTCTATTTGGCAGTTACCCAGATGCCAAGATTTGACAGCTCTTTCTGTTGACGAAGCTGGCCCTGAAACCGGTGAACTCCCCTGCATGCAGCCCTGACTCATCAGGGCAAGCAGACGACTTGCAGATGCATCACTGTTTTTATGGAAATACATGCCCCCCCCCCGCCCTCGCTCTGGCATGTGCACACACAGGTTAACTCAGGTGAGGGCGCCAAGTGCTGACCGCTACCCTTCGACGCTTGCTTTTCCTCTGGGAAGGAGTGAAGAGCCCAGTTTTTCGATGAGAGAGGGGGTTTTGCCTTTTGGTTTTAACCCTCACCCCCACCCCAGCCTGGTACCCAAAATGAAACGAGTTGAATTGATGCAAGAACGACAGCATTAAACACTCTCGGTGGCATCTGTGTATGCCCCACTGGACAGCTGGTGTTTGAACTGAAGCTGTCTCATGTGGTCACAAAGCTTTCCAGTGTCCTGCTGGCATTGAACTCAGGTTGTGGTACTGGGTTGTCCAAAAAGTTTTTCCCCCGTAAAATGGGCTCTCATAGTGCTTAGTTGTCTTTAACTCCATTCAAAACAATTTGGTGAGATTGCATTGTGGCAGCTGCCACATCAGCATGCATTTAAAAAAAACAAAACTTACCAACATGGGTGAGTTTTTGTGTAGCCAGTGTAGTATTGGAGACAGAAAACACAACATTTTCGGCATATGTATTGTGCTTTATTATTTCAAGAAAGGTAAAAATGCAACTGAAATGCAAAAAAAATTTTTTTGTGTAGTGTACAGAGAAGGTGCTGTGACTGATGACACGTGTCAAAGTGGTTTGTGGCGTTTCGTGCTGGAGATTTCTCATCAGACGGTGCTCCACAGTCGGGGAGACACGTTGAGGTGGATGGTGATCCAATCGAGACATTCACTGAGAATAGTCAACATTCTTTGACGCAGGAGAAAGCCGACAGACTCAAAATATGCAAGTCAGTAGAGGTATTGGTGAACACGAAAAACGAGTCTCTTAGTTTATGGAAAAAGCCAAAGGGACGTTTTGGCCAGCCGAATCCATTCCTGTTCAGCCGAGTCCATTCTGTTCTTTAGGGGGACCAGAGCCAGGCTATTGAGCCTGGATATAAGTGTCTGCTGGTCCTCATAAAGGCCCTGCATCGCAGGGCCGCCGGCCAGCCTTATTGCTCACCCCCTGCTGTCCATTTCTGTCTCTTTGACGTTTTATTTAACAATCCCGAGATTTATATCCCTGCTTGATGCCCAGAGGGAAGGTCTGAGGGGAGCCCCTTGCTAGCACAGAGCTATCGGCTTTGCATCGAAATCATGCCAGCTCCCCGGGCCAGGGCCGGCCCTCAGCATCACGCCCGCCCACTGGGCTCCTTCTCCGCCTTGTTTGTCGAAGCGGATCCACGCTGGAACCGGTCTTCCCATTGGAACCCTTTCACTCGCTCTTCAACCAATGCATCCCCGTGCAGAAAACTGGGTACAGTGGGTCGCTCCCGAACGTTCGCAGACGCAGCGCTGTCACGGAAATGGCCCTGCATGAGGAAGCAGGCTGCCGCCAGCTCCGGGGCATCCATTCTGACCCTTTGACTTGACGTCTTTCAGATCTCAGGGGCTCGCTCTCCTCCGTTTTACCCCGGAAGCCTCGCCTCCCTTCCGGACCTGTTCTCATTGGTCTCAGTGCCCACACGGGCCTCCTCCCCTTGGTTCTAACCCCCACGTCCAGCTTCAGGCTGGAGCACAGCCCTGGCCCGTCTGTCCCCTGTGCAAAAGCTCACTGGTGCTTCCCAGCACCGCGGTGTGAAAAATCCGTCTCCTCTCCAAGAACCCAGGGTCCTTGGGACCAGCCTTCAGCCTGTACTTCCAGCCCCACAATCTTGCCTCCTATGTCCTATGACAAAGCCAAATGGAGACAGTCACTGACCCGTAACACAAAAAACTACGACGCCAGCTGACCTGGTCTTATGTAGGTATCCTACACAGACGTGTCTCTTGGCAAAGGCTCTGGATTCCGACGTCACCGACCTTAATCCTCCCAGTGGAGCTTAGGAGACACATGGTAGTTTTCACCCGCTTCCCCGGAGACTCCGCACCTCACCCCAGGGCAGGCAGCCTGGCTCTGCTTTGTCACTGAACTGCCTTGCCTTTGGAGGGTCTCAGTTTGGGACTCAGCGCGGTGCCCTGGGGTTTTCCGCCGCTGATTCTGCTCCCGAGGTCCCGCTCTGCAGGGCATGCACAGCCAGCTCTGTCTCTCCACACCGGACACCCGCCCCAGCCCACGGCGGGACTCGGCTCGAGTCACCTCCTCCAAGGAGAAGTTGTCCCTGCAGGTCTACAGCACACTTGTTGTCACTCTCACTCATTCAGTCAACAAGCACAGTCGACTCCCATGACGCTCTGTGACGTCACTGCCAACACCGAGTGAGTGGATACCGATGCTCCCACGGGAAATACAGGCTGAGGTTTCTGGGAGCCTCTGGTCACAACCGATCAGTACCTAACCGCATTTCCTTTTCTGTTTGACACCCTATTTACTCATTTAAAGATTGTATTGATTTATCTTCAGAGAGGGGGGAAAGGAAGAAGAAAGACATGAAGAGAAATATCAATGTGTGGTTGCTTCTTGGGCGCCCCCTACTGGGGGCCTGGCCTGCAACCCAGGCATGTGCCCTGACTGGGAATCAAACCTGTGACCTTTTGGTCCGCAGGCTGGCACGGAATCCACTGAGCCACAGCAGCCAGGGCAAAGACACCCTCTGTAATCCAGAACTGATTCATTCACATGGAAGCCCTGGAAGTCAGGCCTGAACAAAACTACCCTCACTCACAATGTTCCCACGCTTCCTTGTACTTACGGACACTACTCAGCACCTCAGCATCAAAGGGTGGGTCACTGACACAGTGACAGCAGCAACAAGAAGCCCCCAAGCGCAGAAACCACGGCAGTGAATCCACTGCAAAAAAGACACTGTTTACAATCCAAGACCTAAAGCAAGAAGCCACCTTGTTGGACCTCAGCTGGGAACACACCCGTCGTGTGAAAGCAAAAATTCATTGCTACGTACGGATCCTTAAATGCAGGGCTGCAAAAGCCCCACGGGTATCCGTTTCCCGGTTACCCATACATTTCACGGAGGTGGCAAATTTGCAAATGCAGAACCTGCAAACCATGAGGATTGACGGTATCACTTTCAACCTTGTATTCCTGTTATTTAGTGTGCGCTTCTCGTTCTGATAAATGACAATCTCCAGAGCAAGAGCCGGTTTTATCTCCATACCCCCTCCCCCACAACCAGCAAAATGCCTTGTTCATACCAAGTGCTCGATCCATTATTAGATTAGTTGAAAAGGAGGAAGTATCCACAGCCTCAGCCTCCCCGAAGGCCTTTCCGAATCGCACCTGACTCTCCTTCAGCGATTCTTGGTCCTCTCAGTGGGCTATACCTTTGAGATATGTCAGGGAACATAGAAGGATGCCCCGCCTCCAAAATCCTTTCTTCTCACATTAACACCAAAGATACTGGGGATGAGGGAATGGATATTTTTAATCTCGTGACAATGGGCTCCAGATACAAACAGCCTGGTAAGGTGGTCATTTTGGGGCAAGCCTCCATGCTCCCTGTGATGTTTTAGAAAATCACATCATGTACAAACAGGGGGTCCTGGGTCCTGCAATGTAGGGGGGTGTGGAGAGAGCAGGGAGAAGTGTGGAACGACTCACCATTTCTGGCAGAACGCTAGTTTGTCCCAGGGAAGATATTGCTGATTTTCCTTTTCTTTTTTTAAATAAAAATTTTAGCCACGGCTGGTGGGACTTGGTGGACTGAACACTGGCCTGTGAACCAGAAGGTCGCCAGTTCGATTCCCTGCCAGGGCACATGCCTGGGTTGCGGGCCAGGTCCCCAGTAAAGGGCAGGGGAGAAGCAACCAATAGATGTTTCTCTCACTCATCAGGGTTTCTCTCCCTCTCTTTCTCCCTCCCTTCTCCTCTCACTGAAAATAAATAAAAGCTAAAAGAATTTTATTGATTGATTTTGGAGAGGGGGGAGGAGGAGAGAGAGACACACAGAGAGAGATTTGTTGTTTCACGTATGGATGCATTCACTGGTTGACTCTCACATGTGCCCTGACCGGGGGTCGAACCCTCAACCCTGGCACCTCAGGACGACACTCCGAGCAGCCGAACTACCTGGTCAGGCCTGGGTTTCCTTTTTCGTTATTCTTGGTGAATGCCTTCCATTTATGAACAAGAAATGAACGATTCTCTCCCGTGCGTGTGTCTTCTTCTTTTTTCTATTTAATAGGATTAGCCTCCCCTCCCCATCTCCCACCACTCTTTGCCTTTTGAACGGAATGTGGAAACACTGGAGCTGTTTTGTTGAACTCCAGTGAGCTTCAGCTATGTACACCGTGGCTGGAATCAGACTTTTCTTCTTACTGCCGCGACAACACTATCTCTACAATGATCGCAGGGGTTTTCCACTGTGGCAGGAGGCAGGCCATTCACCCAGGCACAAAACAGTAGCTGCGCCAGTCACTGAAGAGTTTCATGGTCCAAGTGATGTTTGGAGGACAGATATTTAGCCAGACTTTGCAAAGCTTCAAAACAACAGCCATTCAGGCACAAAAGCTCCTGTCTAATGGGAAGGCAATGGAAATGGCCGGTTTTCAACTCTTTGGCCCATTCCTCACATTAGAGTTGAATTTCTAAAACCACCAGGTAAGAGAATGGGATTAGGGGGACAGAAAGAAATGTTATTGCAGAGTGCCATCTGGTCTGGCCCGGTGACTCACTTTGGCCAGGAGAATGTGACGGAGGGGCCATTGTCGAAGGCCTTGATGTCAAGAGGTGTTAGGCCCCCACCTGTCTCAGAAGTGCGCCCGGGCTGCTGGAGGGTTGGGGACTCCATGAGGCAGACACGAGTCATCCATGATGGGGTGGGCCTCCAAGCCTCCGGACCACCTGCAGGCTAACTGCATGTTCCTGACTAAGTCTGGCCAGGACCAGAAGAGCTGCTCACCAGAGATCAGATCAAATTTTAGACCCAGAGAATCATGAGCGAAATAAACTGTGGTGAAGTCATGCAGTTTTGGGGATGTTTGTTAGGCAGAGGAAGCGGACCAATACACATAAAGGACCTAACATTTTAATCTCATGAGCATACAAGAATAGTGACCCATAGATGATTGACTAACTGTTGGGAAGTGCCCCGCCTGGTTTCAGAAGCTGTAACCTCCCATGGCTAAGGCTGAGTGAGCGACCTTGGGACCAGGAGCCACTAAGGAGACAAAGCTTATCTCCCTGGCAGGTGCACCACTTTTGCTCCTTTTACTTCATCCATAGCTGGTCCCCAATGCTTGATCAGTTAGCCAATGATGGGTAAGATTCCTCAAGGGAGGGATGACCTAAGACAGACGTGGTCATGAAGGGGCCCTCAGGGAAGGAGTTGGGGGGCTATAGCAAAAGGGGGCAATGGACTCTCGCCCCTCAGCTTTGACACAGCCCGAGTCCTCATTCTGTCTGCTAGAAGTCTCCTAATCTCTTGGCCATCTTACTTCCCCTGCCTAACTTAAGCCTGAAACAATGCTGGAGGTGGGTGCCGCCCTGTGCTGGAAAGGGCGGGCTCCCTGGGGAGGTCAGGCCTAAAGAAAGAATGCAGAAAATTCCGTGAAACCTGCTTTGCTAATACCCTCACTTTAAACGATAAGGGTCCAAGCAGGAAGCGGATTTGTTCCCCAAAGCTTTATGGTCCTTTAAGTATCTGACTCTGACTCCGAATAAGCCCTCAGAGCTCTTCCAATGTTATTATAGTTTAATCATTTCTGCCTGACAATGACTGATGAGCTTTACGTGTACACCTTGTATTCCTGTGCAAATTGAACCCAATAAAAGCCCATGAAGGCAAGGGCTGGGGTGTTCTCCCCTTGAGAGAGCGTTCGTGCCATCCTTTTTCCTCCACAGGACTTTGGTAGTCTGTGTGAATTTGTCTCCTCTCATCCATAACGCCTCGGACGCTGGTGGCCAGTGTCCACATCAACTAACTATTCCCAAACAACAGTATTTTCAGGGATCTGAAAACTTAAAAGAACTCCCTACTGCAGGGAGTCTTGACTCCTGGCTGGCGTCTCAATTTCTGGGCAGGGCATCGTGGGGGCAGGAGAATGAGGGTCACTAATGGGATGAAATTTCAAAGGGGTCCCTTTGGCCTGGACTTGTGCCCCAGGCTCTGAGGGGCCCTTCAGCCCTGACCAACCCCTGACGCAAACACAATTTGAGTCCCCTTTTGCTGGACACCAGGATTTGTCCACTTGAGGGAATGGGGTTCATCCTTCCGCCTGGCTTGTTCCTTTGCGTGGAGAATTTGCCGATGCCCCAGGGCCGTCACTGACTGTAGGTCTCACCACCAACGGGCCCCATTGTATCTCTCCCAGGCCCCCTCCCTCCATACCTAGGACAGTGTTTGGCCACCGAGTGATTACTCAGTTACACGAAGGGTGAAAATCTGGCGGAGGGACGCCATTGGTGGGGAGGCCCTGACGTCATGCTGAACTGCCTTCAGCCTCCAACATCTGCTTGCTTTGCTACAGTTTTCTCATTTCTCAGACACACATCTTGTGGTTTTGGCAACGCCAAGATAAGGATAATTATTCATCGCTTAGCTTGCTTTCATTGTTTTAGTGATCTCGGTCTGTGCCCCTGGGTTCCGAGAGCCTGGGAAGCTGGGGACAGTGTGACAAGCACACTTTCTCAGATCCCAGAAAATCAACAGGGCTGAAAATGCTGACACAGTGCGTGCCTACTGTGGCCACAAAGTTGCCAAGTTTCTTCTGTTTGTATCCTTCCCAACAGGCATGGCAATTTTGTAACCAAAGTAGCCCACTCTTTGGCATGGACGGAGGTAATTGATGTGCAATTTCTGGTCTTGCAATTTCTCTGCGGCCCTGCAGCATGGCTATTTTTGCCTACTGTGCTTGGCCGATGCTCCCCTGCACCTCCAGACCCTCGTGAGAAGTGCCTCAGGCACAGGATGTCACAACTGGACTCAAGGGCTTTCTGGAGAGCCCCGGGCTGCGCTGCAAAACCAAGGCAAACAAAGGCGCTGCCTGACCTTGAATGGCTTCACTATGTGTCTCTTTCTTCCCTAGAGACTCTCCAAGGAGTGCTTCCCTTTCAACAGTGTATCCTCAAACGAAACAAAGATCTCTTCATAGAAAGAACAGGCAGAATGTTGCCTTTTGCTTTACTTCCCTTATCGGGAGTGTTCCTCCCAGTACCCTTGACATTTCCTCTTTGCTAATAAAGGAAAACACTGAAGCCAGCTGGTCAGGAAAGAGAGAAAGAAAGACCAGCCGCCCTGAGACTCTGGGGAAGAGTCAGGGTTTTCCTTGCCCCTCCCCCACCCACTTTTTTGGGTTTGCGAAGAAAGCTGTGTCCCATTGCACCTGCCGAGAAGTCTTTGGTGGAGGGTGGGAGAAAGGCATCCGGGCATCTATGCCATGAACCGTGGAGGCGACACGGGGCTCCGAGGGCCATGAAGGCTGTGTGTGGACGGGGTGCTGTGAGTTACCCACAGACCCGTGGGCAGGCAGTGGGTTTCACTTCCCGTGCGTTTCTGTGAAACACTTGCCGGGGTCTTAACCGTTATCACCATCTTGCAGGATTTACGGAAGCACTGAGGCCGTCCTCTGTGCAGCCTTTTTATTTTCGTCCCTTTTGCTCTAAAAATCCCTCCCCCCTTTATTTAGGACTCTTTTGCACTCTCTCTCTTTTTAAATGTATTCATACTTTAAATAATACAAGTAACACAGCACTTGTGGCAAAATGAAAGTCGCAGGGAAGGCGGGCAAAGTTATGCCAGAGGGGAGCCTCTCCCTGCGCCCCCCCCCCCAAAAAAAAAGAAAAAAAACGATGCTCAACAAACAGGCAGCAGGCCCTTTCCTCAAGTCTTCTGTTGCTGCTAGCAAGTCACTACACGTGCAGGCTCAATAAACAGAGGGGCAGGAAGCGGGTATTTTAGACACCAAGAAATGGACGCCCATGTCTCTGGTGTCTAATGCAAGTCAATTACCACCCCCCCGCAAAGATATTTGTAACTCGAGTGAGAGGACTATGTTTAAAACCAAACTAGAACCAAGTTGGCAGAGACCAGTTCAAGAATGTAACCACCACATTTCACAGGTGGAAGATGTTTTTAAAGTTTGTAACAATGTCACCTTCTATAAAAGGCAAGATGTGTTTGCTGAGCAGAGAGAGAGTATTTCCTATGGGAGGTTTTGCCCCTGCCTTGCAAGGCGGGATGTCCAGAGGGTGGGATGTCCAGAGGGTGCACGCAGACATGACTGGGCGTTTGTCTGTTGCAATGCCTGGCTCAGCAGCGTGGAGGTGGAACAGCGTGTTATTACCTTCCAGACATTCACCTAAAAGTCAGTGTGCCGCTCAAGGCAAGGCTGAACAGACAGGCCCTCAGGGTTTCCCCGCCTGGGTCCACCTGTCGGGGGCGGCAGGGGAGATGGACACCCAGACGACAGGCCTCCTATCGCTTAGGCCGTTTCAAACTCCCTGCCCGGTGATTTCATTATATTTTTCATGTGGGACCACCTGATTTTGTGAATTGTGTATTTTTTTGGCCGCAACATAAATTACAATGACTTAGTTCTTTCTTGGCTGTTTTACAAGCAAGAAATGTAAATCAAAACAACAAAAAGAGGAAGTTCATTAAAAGTATATATTTAAATATATAATATATGCTAAATATATAGTTAACATAAACATATACTAAATATATACTTATATATATATAATGCACGCGTTCATTGTGTAGCTACAAAGTAAGGAAAGAAAAAGGAAAATTTTGGCAACCAAGAATAGCAAAAGCACTTTAAATGTTCACTCCAGGGCCCTGGCTGGTGTAGCTCAGTGGGTTGAGCGCAGGCCTGTGAACTAGAGTATCGCAGTTCGGTTCCCAGTCAGGGCACGTGCCTGGGTTGCAGGCCAGTTCCCAGCAGGGGACACATGAGAGGCAACCACACATTGATGTTTCTCTCCCTTTCTTTCTCCTTCCCTTCCCCTCTCTTGAAAAATAAAGAAAATATTTTTTAAAAAAATGTTCACTCCATTGCCATAAATGTTCACTCCATGCCAGAAGAATGAAGTTTTAGGGTGATGGGCAACTGTTGGCTGCCTCATTCTTGTCCACAGCAGCCCTGGGGGGTGGCTGCCCCCCCCCCAGGGTGTTTTAAAGGTTCTTGAGTGCATCTCACGTGGGGCCAAGCCGGAGCCTAGGGGCGGAGCCTAGGGGGCGCCACAGAGCAGGGAGAAAGAAGCAGAGGTACCTCAGGTTTAAAAGCAGCAGAAGGCAGGGTGGGGGGAACTCTGTGGGGTGGGAGGGGAGCCTGGGGCGGGGGGCCCACAGGTGGATGCACGAGGAGAGAGCCAAGGTGCGTGGGGGTGCAGGGCTGTGGTGCGGCCTGGCCAGGAGGACTGAGTGACAGCTGAGGAGTGGTGTGGGCAGAGGTGGCTTCATTTGGGAGCCATTTCAATGGACACCCCTAGAAGGGAAGTCCAGGCTCCACCAGAAAGCCTCACCCACACTCTCTTGAGGGGCCCAGCCACGAAGGGGGGCCAGCTCCAATCAGGGGGGACGGAGTCAGGGTCCTAGGGAGAGGTTCAACCAGTTGTAGCAGGTATCAGTAACTCGTTCCTTTTCTTAGGAGGTCTGTCTGGGAAAAGCCCAGCCTTTGTGAACATAAAGAGATGGGTGTGCGCAACATTGATGTAACCTGGCAGCCAGGGAGGGTGGACTGGAATGCACATGCGTGAACAATGACGACCTCACTGTACTAGTCAGTGGGGGCGCTCTGTGGCCATTGCGCTGAAAACGACCAAGCAACTCATTTTCATCCAATCTTGCATTGAGCTCGAACCTTCCTCTGTGGAAACTATGTGGATTCAGCGGCCGCAGCTGTGGGCAACCGGTGATTGGCAGCTTCATCACAACAACACGCCCCCTCGTGCACCACTGTCTGGTGGAGACTTTTTTGGTGAAACATCCAATCACCCAGGAGACTCAGCCCCTCTACAGCCCAGGTTTGGAGCCTTGCAACTTCTGGCTTTTCCCAAAACCCAAACCGCCTTTGAAAGGGAAGAGAATTCAGACCGTGGATGAGGTTGAAGAAAATACGACGGGGCGGCTGATGGAGACTGGGAGAAGTTGGGTGAGTAGGTCCCTGAGGTGACTACTCTGAAGGGGGCTGAGGCCCCCTTGTCCTGTGGACAACGTGTCTTGCACCTTCTTCAGCAAATGTCTCTGTTTTTCATGTGACGTGGACAGATACTTTCTGGACAGACCCTGTACGGCCGAAAAACATTCTATGTTACCCTGGACCGCGTTTTGGGTCTCTCTTATCTGTCGATGGGCATTTGGGTTATTTTCATTTTTGCCTCGTATTGTTACTCGGCGGACAAACAGCACCTGCTGTTAACCTCGGCTCAGCCAGCTCAGGTCCTGATTTCTGGCTAAGAGAAGAATTCCAGGCCGAGACTCGGAATTGTAAGAGAACGTTGATTTGGAAAGTCACAGAGGCACAAGTGAGCAGGAGAATCGGGCTCAGGGAACAAGTTACAGCAAAAGAAAAGCCCTTGGGGTGCAGGGGGTGGGGGGAGAAGGAGAGAGAGACACACACACAGACCTTGAAAGAACAAGAGGAAGCGCAGACCCAGGTGCGCTCCACAGAGACAGCCTCGCCGGGCCCTCCATCCAAAGGGCTTTCACCTGAGCCTTCTGGGCAAGACTCACCAGCTTTCCTGGTGGTCTCTTCAGGGTCATGGTCTCCACTGCCTGGTCTGCACCAGGGGAGGGGTCATTAGTTGTTACAGCTGGTCCTGAGGTCAGCCATGGCACTGACCCATTTACTTTGGCTGCTTTTCTGGGCCTGGGACTGAAACCTGGGAGAGGCCTGGATGTCACCTCCAGGGGGTCAAAGCTTCAGGGAGTGGCCTGCAGGGGCCTGTACTTCTGCCCCCGGTGACCCTCTGCCCCGGCACTGCTTCCTACCCCCCTCAGCCCCGTCTAACTGCCCTGGCTCGAGGAATGAGGCCGCGTGAACAGTCGTCTGCACTCCTGGTGGCTCAGTGTTTCCTTTTCTCCTGGGTAGGCACACATGAGTGGTCACATTTGAACCCTGAACTTGTCCATGGGAAGAACCAAAACCGGGCTATGAGAGTGTCCCAAAGAGGTGCAAGAACGGCTCTGGCGTTAGTTCTGGTTGGCTACAAGGACAGAAGTGGAGTGACAAAGGTGTCTTACATTTCTCCTTTCACATGCACTCCTGAAAGGTGGGGAGGAGGAGCCGCTCTGGGAAGTGCTTTGCATGTGGTGGGCACAGCCGGACTGAGGCCCTCCTGCCAAGTTCACAGCAGCAGGCTACTGCGCACGGTCACTCTGAGGCCTGCATGTCGTCCCACCCCATACCCCGGGACTGGCGCCCTCGGTGCAGAGCCACACATTTATGTCATTGCTGATACCCACCATCGCCCCTCCCCCATGGGCATATGCATATAAATGCAAAACAGTGGGTGCTGGGCACAGAATATTACACAGGGAATTTCCACTGCTCCCCACTGCGCATAGGCTTTGCCGCACAGCTGAGGTGGGGGCGAGTGTCTTATCCCAGCTCCTTCTACCACCGGGATGTTCGCATACTTGCCACACTCTCCAGGCACCCGGGGCCATTGCCCGCTTTGGGCCACCCTCTCCTCTGACCGGACTTCTCCAAAGGTCAAGCAGCTCTTGGCTTGGAAACTTGGGCCCATGTTCTCTCCCTGGAACCCTGCAAAGTTTCAATCAGGAGTTCCGATCCACCCAAAGCGACACGGGGATCCACCCACGGCGGAAGGAAATTGTATTCATTTCTTCCACCAAGGGCTGCGGGGGCGAGGGGGCCGCGGGGGTGGGGAGAGTTCACGTGTGAAACGTCACCAGGGACCCTAGTACAGGACATGTTTCCTAAGGATTAAACGAATGTTCCACAATATGGAATGGCGAACAGTTTCTGGCCCATAAAACTCCACCAGTGGAATTTTAAACCATCAACAAAAGCATGGCTTTGAAAACGATGAGTGACCCAGAAAAATAGTTTTAAGACTAGGTAAGGAAATCAGAAGGCTGAGCTATTCGCAGAGTACGCCTGCGGGGACCCTTCACCTCCCATTTTTGGGTGGAAACGTTTTCCGCGCAGAGAAAAACGTGAGGCACCCCAACGTTACCACTGGTCTTCTCTGGGGACCGGTCCTTTCTCGGACCATAACTTGCTTCCATAAATTAGGGAGAGGGGACCTTCTACCACACCTCAGCGGTAAAGCCACAGCGAAGAGATGACTTCAACAGGTGCCTTAGGCAGAAACCCGGCGCATCTCCTGAGTGGGTCGCCTCATTCCATCCTCAGAGGCGCACAACCGTCAAAAGAGGCCTAGTTTTACGGGGCTTCAACCTTGTAGGTGGCGGCAAGAGCGAGACTTCAGAGAAAGTCAGGGCAGGAGGGAGAGCCCCCAGTGTGGGCCTCATTTTCCCTTAGCTCTCCACGGGCCGCCCTCTCTCCAGGAGCACCGCGCTCGCCCTTGTCCCCCACGTGCCCGAGCCCCGCCGCTCCGCGCCGCACAACCCCTCTGCCACCCCTTTCCTTCTCAGCGACCCCCGCAGCAGGGCCGAGAGTCCTCAGGGAGCCGGCACACAGGGGTGCGCAGCAGGCGCGCGCGCGGTCCTGCGCCGCTCTTCCAAGGTCGTCGGTACCGCCCTCCCCGCGAAGCCGGGCGCCGGCGTTGACCTCTTAACAAAGAACAGGTTCGGCCGCCGCCCCTCCCCCCGCCCCCGGAGGCCGAGGGGACACGTGACCTTTGCAAGCCTCACCCCCGCCCCCGCCGAGGGGGCTGGGGAACCTGGGCCGGGGCTGGGCGAAGGGCGCGGAGAGTTGGCGAGGGAGCCGGTGGCTACAGTGGGAAGGCGGAGGGGGGGGGGGGTCGGGGAAGGGCGCAAAGGAAGGTGGGGGATGGGAGATGAAAGGGGGGGACGGGAGCTGAGGGGGAGGGACCGGGGAGGCAGCGGATCAAGAAGGGGGATGGGAAATGAAAGAGGAGGGCGGGGACGGGAGGGGGAGGAGGAGAGGAGCAGGCGGAGGGAAAGTCGAGGGGTGGGGCGTTGTGGGGAGGGGAAGGCCGGGTAAGGGGGATGGGCAGAGCTGGGGGGGATGGGCAGAGTTGGCGGGGATGGGCAGAGCTGGGGGGGATGGGCAGAGCTGGGGGGGGATGGGCAGAGCTGGGGGGATGGGCAGAGCTGGGGGGATGGGCAGAGCTGGGGGGGATGGGCAGAGCTGGGGAGGGGATGGGCGGCCCAGCTCCACGCGGGAGGCTCAATGAGCTGCAAGTGCCAATTTTTTTTTTAAGCCAGACTGTAAAAATTTACAGTTTCCTTTTCAGTCGAAGCAGACAATGTTAATCCACATTGGGTTTTTCTGTTTCGGAATGAAATGACACATAGGCCCGCTCTGGCTTACTGAGAAGGGCTTCAGAAAGGACGAGGTTTGAAATCTGCGGGCCGAGGGCACCAGGGCCTGGCCGGCTGGAAACGCAGCTCCTTGCTGGCTAACGCAGAAAGAAAACTGCTTAATAATGCAACGGCCGAAGCCTTCCTCCAACATAACAGGAAGTAGTGCTTAAAAAAAAACTTTTTATTTTGTAAAACAACTACTTGTCCACGGTCCATGGATCAGGGTTAGAGGTGGAGGCTGGGTGTCCCCCAGTCCCAGGGCCCCAGGGACCCCCTGACCCTGTAGCCCCTGAGGATTTGGAATCCGGGTCTCTGCAAGCCCCCCCCTCTGTCTCACCTACAGGTGGTCAGTAGCCCCTCACGACTGGGTTCCCTCAGCGCCCTGTGCCCTTCCTGAGACCCTAAACCAAAGTCAGCAAAGGACGCACCAGAAAAGCCCCTCCCCGAACAGAAAACACGGAGGAAACCCACTGCAAACGGCGCCAGCTGTTGGTGCTCCTAGGACGGGAGCTTTATGGGCTGTGTCTTGTCTCCTGCCCCTCGGGAGACACTGAAGGCCTTTGAGTGCCATGCTGTGCTCACATAACTTAGACACAGCCCTGTGTACGGGGACACTTGGCTCCTGCCTAGGGCACCGTCTGTGACCCTGCAGAGAAGGCCAGGTTCAGGCAGGGCGCCCGGGGCCATGCCAAGCCGGGGTCCGCAGTGGCTGGAAAGACCTGCCCGTGGGAGGGAGAGGGGACCAGCAGGACGAAAACCGCATCATTGGGGGGCTGCTGTGTGTCACTTGGCGGGCAGCCGTGGGGTCAGGTTGCAGTTGGCTGTCCAGTCGCAGGAGCAGAAGTGTCCTGCCTTCTAGGTGCCCGGGCTTTTCCAGTTGGCACCTGAGGGAGGCCCTTTGCATTCCAACGGCGGACTGGGGGGAGAGGGGGTGGGGTCTCTGTTTGTTTCTAGCGCTGTCACATCCAAGTAGCACAGACTGGGGGCTTCAGCGGCAGAACCTTGTTTCATCCCAGGCCTGGAAACTGGAAGTCAAGATCAGAGTGTGGGCAGGGCTGCTTCCTCCAGACGAGGCCAGACTGGTCCCCTCACCGGAGACAGGGCTGTCTCCCTGTGTCCTCAAGTGGCTGTCCACGCCAGTCTTGTTTGACGAGAACCACCCCCCCCCCAGACCTTTGTTTTAATTTAATTACCTCGTTAAAGACGCTGTGTCATTTCTATTTCTAGGTACTGGCAGAACTGGGCCAGGGACAGGAGCGGGTGGGAGGGACCTCAAGGGCACTGTTAACTGCCAGTGGCATTTCTAATTCTTGTGTCTGGGAGATGGGAGATTAAAAAAAGAGATTATTTCTCTATTCCTCGTTCCCCACAGCCTGAGGGTCATCTGAAAATGCTCCTCGGGGCGAATTATCCCTGAGTGATGGGTTCTTGGCAGGAGCTGTGACTGATTAAGGCTTGTGTCTCAGACCTCACCAGAGTTGGTGGCACCTGTGTGTGCCTTGGGGGGGGAGGTGTGCTTGAGCAAGAATGGGGGGGGGTTTCAAGATGTTAATTTACTCCTCATTGATTCTACAGGAGTGAAACTGCAGATCCGTATGTTGTGAAATGGTGACGGGCAGTGATTAAAAAGGAGAGTGTCGTTGTTGTTTTTTTTCCCTTTTGGCCGCTTTGCTGGGGGAGGGGAGGGGAGGGGAGGCCGGAGTGGCCAGACTCTGTCCGTTCAGATGCAGTGGGTTCGCTGCGGCCGGTCCCAGCCAGGACGTGTCCAGATGAACCTTTGATTCCCCGTGGAAGCCCGGGCTCCCCGGGGTCACCAGCAGCCACCATTAAGGAGACTTTCTGGCATGTGACTGTCCTGGAGCCTGGGCTGGGGCTGACTGGATTCCTGAGAGCAACGTTTGTCCTTTCCCTGGTGTGTGTGGGGGGGAATCCCTGCTGTCCTGGACTCTCCCGAGCTCCTTTCCTTTGTCCCCTGAGGCTCTGGGACAGAAGTTCCTGGGCACTGGGCTGAGGAAGCTGGGTCAGTCTGGCCAAGAAGAATGTCACCGTGTGTTCCCCTGAACCGTGCCAGCTGGGCTGTGTCACCAGGAAGTCTAGCCTTCGTGAGTGCTGGCCGGGCCAGACTCCTCGGTGATCCACGAGAGGCCAGTTTTAGGTGCTACGGGCCACCCACGAAAGGTCGCAGAGAATGGGACCGTTCACACATTCTTTGAGTCCCTTGGTGTCCTTCTAAGTTCTTGGGTCTTTTTTGTCGATTTTGTTTGACTTTGCTCTTCATTTGACAGGGGGCTGGGCAGGAAGGGAGGTGTTGGAAATCCAGGAAATGAAACTATGGGTTGGTGATATAGCACAAGGAAATGTGGAAATAACTGGTGTTGGATGTCGGGGGGGGGGTTTGTCTCTCTCTGTGTCCACCCTCTGTCTTTCGGTTAAAACAAGTAGAGTTTTATTTATTGACTGAGAGAGGGAGAGTGAGAAACACCAGTTTGTCGTTCCGCGTATTGATGCCTTCATTGGTTGATTCCTGCATGTGCCCCGATCAGGGATCAAACCCACAACCTGAGCAAATCCAGTCGATGCTCTAAGCAACTGAGCTCCCCGGCCAGGACCAAGTGACATTTCCCTTAGGGAATACCTGGCCGTCATTCACACGCAGTGTGATCCAGAGCCCCAGGCAGAGACCTGGGGAGCAGGCCTGGGCTTCAGTGACTGGTTAGGAAAGAATGTGTGACCTGTATGGTCCAGACACAGCCAGATGTGGGCTTTTGTTGCAATTCCTGATGGTGCAGGTTGGTGGTTTATTTGCTTGCCGGGGTTGCTAAGCCGGTAGCGTATAAACCCAGTGATGGTAGAGTCCCTCTTTATCACTGCTTGAGATCAGAGACAGCACAGAGAAACACAGAGCAGAGGAGTCCAGAGAGACAGATGTACTGCGTAGCATTTGAGCACCTGGATCCAGCCAAGCCTGAAGCTTGTGCACGAACCATTATTCAGTTATATGAACCAATGCATGTATGTGTGTGTGTGGGGGGGAGGGTTCCCCCCAAATGGGCTGCTAATCCTTGCCACTGAGAAAAAATTTCTGGCTTATTATAATATCAACATCCGTTTTGTAGAGAATTAAAATGATAATCAAATGCTACTGAAGCCGCAGATAATTTCTCTCTTTTCCTTTCATCTTTTGTTACAACACGTGACCAGTGGACATAAAAAATGCATTCAAGATAAACGCGTTTTAACGAATAATTGAAAAGGAACAACCAGGACCCCCCCAAGTCATGGAGGAGAATGTTGTCCCCTCCACTGCCACCCACGTTTCCCCACTAGGATATATCCCTATTTTGGGTTTCGGGGGAACTATCTTTTTTGCTTTTCTCTGCCGCGTTACTTCCCATCCGCCCCCTTATACAAGGCGAATTTTGCGTGAGTGGAATCACACCGCGTGGGTCCCTGGGGGACATTCCTCTCTGCTGTCCCCGTAGCCCGTGCATTCCGAACGTGCCCGGGCTTCCAGACATGTGACTGCCCTGCTCTGCATTTGTCTGTCAGGGAGTATTTTTCTGCACACCCGGTATTTACAGTAGAGGATGCATTGAACTCCATCAGCTCAGAGCGCCTCTGGAAGCAAACAGCAATGTTCTGGCCCGCTCTTTGCGGAAGCCCAGGGCTGAATCAGCGCGGCCATCTGCCACCCTTGGGTCCCGTCCAGGCGGCCGGGGGCTGTGAAGGAAGGTGGTGCCTCGGAGTGTGTTCCTTCCTGGGCATCCAAGCCCCCCTTCAGCTCTCTGCCACCCTCAGTCCCAAATGTGTGAGCCCTCGGCTCCCTCCCAGCCCCTCCCTGCACAGATGACCTTGTCTGAGGGAGGTCATTAGGCAGAAGGTCATTCACAGCTGGCACGGATGCAGCTTCTCTGCATCAACGCCCTGTCCTCTGCCATCTCTGGGGCACAGCTTGAATCTTACAGTTCAAGCCATTTCCCCGCTACAGAAGCCAGCATAGTGTTTCTCCGAGGCAAATCTAATCACGTGAATCTGCCTTTAGTCCCCGGGGCCTGCCGGAACCACAGGTGGGGGTGGGGAACAGGGTGGGGAGAGGAAGGGGAGAGCTTAGAACACCAGAAATGCCTTCTCTCGAAGTCCTGGAGGCCACACGTCTGAGATGAAGCTGTCTGCAGGGTTGGTCCCTTTGCAGTTTCTGGGGACGTTTTGTCCCTTGTCCAGCTCCCGGTGGCTACCAGCCGTCCTGGGCTTGTGGACGCGCTGCTCCCGTCTCTGCCACCATCTTCCCCTGGCCATTTCGCTCTGTGCCTTAAGTCTCCCTCTGTCTTGGAAGGACACCCCTGGTGGGATTCAGGGCCCACCCTGAATCTGGGAGGAGCTCGTCGGCAGATGCTCACCTCAATTCCACCTGCAAAAATCCTTCCTGCAGGGGTCACATGCTGAGGTGTCAGGACTTAGGACCGACGTGTGTATTTTTCAGGGCTGCTTGGTGACTCACCGCATGCCCCTTGGCTTAAAACCCTCACGTGACACCCTGTTTCCCCTTCAGGGTATGACCTGCACCTCCAAGTCTGCAACACTGTCTGCAGTCTCGAGTCTGTGGCTCCATTCTTCCCTGGGAAAGGGCGTCACTCCTAGATGGCCCCCCCCCACATCACACCTTGTCCTTTTTTTTAAAAAAGTGTTTATTTACTTTTAGACAGAGGGGAAGGGAGGGAGAAAGAGGGAGAGAAACATCCATGTGTGGTTGCCTCTCCAGCGCCCCCTACTGGGGACCTGGTCTATAACCCAGGCATGTGCCCTGACTGGGAATCCAACCAGTGAGCTTTAGATTTGCAGACCAGCGCTCAGTTCACTGAGCCACACCAGCCAGGGCATGCCTTGTCGTTTTTATTAAGTCTCATCTCAGCGGCGCCCTCCTGCCCCTGGACCACCCATCTCTCTCCTGGTCTATATCCCCATGTATGCATAGCCATCATCCAGACCCACCTCCACCTCCACAAGAAACAAATCACAGACCTGAAACCACTCTTCCAAGCCAACCAGTGTGGCAGTTGGAAATGAGTAAAATTCAATCCGGAATGTTTAATCTCAAAGACAGTGAAAATAGCCCTGGCTGGTGTGGCTCAGTAGATTGAGTGCTGGCCTGTGAACCAAGGGATGGCCGGTTCAATTCCCAGCCAGGGCGCATGCCTGGGTTGCAGGCTAGGTGCCCAGTAGGGGGCGCTCAAGAGGCAACCACACACTTATGTTTCTCTCCTTCTTTTCCTCCTTCCCCTCTCTAAAAATAAAATAAATAAAAATAAACAGGGAAAATGTATGTACTCCTAAATTACCTTTTAGTAGACAAAAAAAAAAAAAATCCTCCCTGAGGAATTTGATTGACTGTGAAAATAGCCAGTGTGATGTCCATCGCACGGAAATCGTTGACGATGACCAACAAAGAAGGGGAACTTTCAGCATGGCCCTGGCGTGCGAAGATATACGTGGTATTACGGTCACGTTGTGGTGGACTTCTTTCTGTCTTCACCTTGGGGCAAAATAGCTATATCACCTGCGCACAGATAAGCCTGTGTGTTGACCACCTGTTTAAATGATAGTCCTGGTCACAGACAGGACCCAATGGCCAGTGTGTAGGGGGGCAGGCATTTCCAGAATTTGGGGTCACGGAGGGAAGTTCGACTTGGTGGCTGGAGGTGGCAGGCACCTAGGACCTCCCCTGCCATCTGCCCTGTGTTGTGGGTGACATTGGATACCTATTTGGTTTCCTTTGATTTTTTTTTGTATTTTTATGATTTATTATATAGTTTTGAAAGGTTTATTTATTGGTTGGTTTCAGAAAGAGACGGGAAAAGGGGAGAGAGAGAGAGAGAAACATCGATCTGTTTATTCCACTCACTCATTCACTGATTGGTCGACTCTGGCGTGCACCCCGACTGCAGGTGGAACCCACCACTTGGCGCATCAGGGTGACCCTCTAACCAAGGAAGCTGCCCAGCCGGGGCTCTAACATTGCATTTTGTTGTGGTAACCGGTACCGAAAAATGGGCCATTTTCACCATTTTTACGTGTGCACTCCAGCGGCCTTAGGTGCCTCCACAGAGACTTAAGTTCATCTGGTCGAGAATTCTACGATGAACGCGGGGAGGCTTACAAGTGGCTTGGGAGTGCCGTACGGGGCCTCGAATGGTTTGCATCAAATGTGTGAGAGAGAGACAGGGGTCTCTCCGCCCCAGAGCACAGTGACAGCTGGGTGCCCTGTGTCCCCCATGTTCCCCGGCAGAGAGAGAAAGGGAACCGGCAGGCTGCTGCGTCCGGAAGTAAGGTGGAGACCAGGCACGGTGCCAACTCAGGGCCCGAGGGAACGTCCGGGTGGGGGTGTCCATGCTGTGTGGCTCCGTCCCATCGCCTGTGTCTTGTAAGGAGCTGAAGTGACCAGGACAAGCACCGAGAACCTGGTCCCTTGTCATCTTCCCTGCCCTTTAGACCTGCAGGGACCAGTGTGGTGGCCAGTAGTGACCAGTGGCTAGCAAGCTTTTGAACTGGGACTCATCTGCACTGTTATGGAGGGCTACCAGGACTTAGCAGGAAGAAGGAAAAAAAGGGAAACATTTTCATTAATATCTTCAGTATTGATCATATGTTGAAATGATACTGCTTTGTGTATATTGGGCTAAAATATATTATTATTTTTAAAAAATATATATTTTATTTATTTATTTTTAGAGAGAGGGGACAGGAAGGAGAAAGAGTGGGAGAGAAACATCCATGTGTGGTTGCCTCTTGCACGGCCCCTACTGGGGACCTGGCCTGCAACACAGGCATGTGCCCTGACTGGGAATCAAATTGGCGACCCTTTGCTTCACAGGCCTGTGCTCAATCCACTGAGCTACACCAGCCAGGGCAAAAATATCTTATTAAAGTGAACTTCACTTGTTTCTTTTTTTTTTCACTTTGAACATGGCTACTAAATAACTTAGATTCACGTGTGCAGCCTACATTATTTTATATACCTGTGAGACCGCACGGTTTTGAAGCAGGTGTTTTCTAGAAAGGGGCCACATAGAGACTATGATAGGCTTCGTGTGAGACAGGGCGTTCTCTGTTCAACCTCCTAACGTGGTCCTTGCCGCCACAGGCAACGGTTAACGGCTGTGCGCCAATAAAGCTTTATTTATAAAAACAGGTAGCTCCTTATCGGCCCCACTGGGGTAGTTTCCGATCCCTGCTTCAGAGATGTTGGGTTTCTATTTATAACTTTTAAATGAACTATCTCCATGTCTTCCAGCCTCATTGATTTGGAAAGAGCAAGAGAATATTTGTAAGGGGATAATTTTCTTTTCCCAACATGGTTCAACTACTGAACAAGAAAGTATTGATGGGACATTGACTTTTTATTTATTTATTTATAAAACCAAAAAAAAAAAAGATTTCATTTATTTATCTTTAGAGGGGAAGGGAAGGAGAGAAGAAGAGAAATATCTAAATATGGTTGCCTCTCGTGGGTCCCCTGCTGGGACCTGGCCTGCAACCCAGGCATGTGCCCTGGCTGGGAATCGAACTGGCGACCCTTTGCTTAGCAGGCCTGTGCTCAATCCACCGAGCTACACCAGCCAGGGCTGACTTTTTTTTTTAAATAGAGGAGAACAAAAAGCCCAAGTGTGGCCACCCGTGGGTGGGTCCTTGCCTGTGTCACAGCCTCTTGCAGACATGCACGGAGATTGCCATCCATCCTACAGAGGCAGCGAGAACCTGGAGACACCTTGGGCCTCCTACACAGTGGTCCTGAGACCCGTGGAGGCCAGCTGGCGGGTGTGCCGCAGGTGAGGGGCCACCTGGGGGCTGGGATGCTGGCAAAGCCTGAGGCGTTTTCCTGCAGAGCTGCTGAAATAGCACATTCTTCTTCTCCTGACCTGATTAAAACATTCTCTCACTTGAGAGCCTGGTGTGATGTAATGTGGAAGCACTGATTTCCAGGTAACTGGGAAAGGCCCTGAACTGTAAAATTGTTTAGGGTCACACGCATAAAAAAGCAGAACAGTCCTGGCTGGTGTGGCTCAGTGGATTGAGTGCTGGACCTTGAAGCAGAGGGTGAGCGGTTCGATTCCCAGTCAGGGCACATGCCTGGGTTGCAGACCCGGTCCCCCAGAGTCAGGAGCCCAAGAGGCAACCACACCTTGCTGTTTCTCTCTCTCTCTCCCTCCTTGCCCCTCTGTCTAAAAATAAATAAATAAAATCTTTAAAAAATTTATTAAAAAAACAGAACAAAACAGTTACAGGTGCACATATGTTTTTGGGGTGCAGGCTGGGGAATTGGACCCATGAGCCATAATTTGTACACAAATAAGATGCTTCTGTGCTTAAAAAAACAAAAACGGAGGAGGATGGCATAGAAATACTTCCATAATAAAAAAAAAACATAAACTGAAGTGTAATCCCGGGAAACTTCAAAATCAGACTTGGATTTACAAGCTGAGTCACGCTGTCCCTTCCGGCATTGGGGGCCATGGGCAGTTATTTCTGGGCCTTCCACACCGCAGTCCATGACTCGGGCCACAGCGTCAGGGTTTAAGTTGAATTTCAGTTTCCATGGTTCGTTTTCCTCCAGGAGCTGGTGTGGAAAGGCAGTCTCGCTGCCCCAGAAGGAACAGTTTGAGTAGTTGGGGACTCCCTGTAGGGGTTGGTTGGGCCACTGATGGGCACACTTAAAAAAAATCTTTTTTTAATAGACACACAGACATCGACTTGCTGTTCCACTTGTTGATGCATCATTGGTTGCTCTTCTCTGTGCCCCGACCGGGGATTGAACCTACCACCTTGGTGTATGGGGACAGTGCTCTAACCATCCGAGCTACCCGGCCAGAGCTAGGAAACACTTTCAAATGCAAAACGTGGCAGCCTTTTACAGTTGCAATGAATGGCTCATTCACGTGGACACCAATATGAGGCATCTTTTCCAGGTCCCACGTGTCAGTCACCTGCCCAAAGTCTAGAAATTCTAGACTCGGGAGAGAAGTAAGTCAAACTCAGTGCAGATCACTAAATGGCGGGCGCTTAGGCCTTTGCATGTATTATGTATTTCATCCTCAAAAGCACCCTTTGAAGAGTCCCACAGTACAAAATCTACAGTGATGTAAAACACACGAAATACCGAGACAGACTGACTGATGTAAGTGAATTTATGAATAACTATTTCAACAGTATTCCATCTCGTTCTCTGCCTAAACCATGCGTCATGAAAACCGCTTTCCCAGTGACGCGGATCGAGGTACAAACGATGAGTCCGCTCATTTCTCCACCCTTTGTTGCCTCGTAGAAATTGGGGGTGGGAGCTTTTCCCTGGGGTGGCTGCCCCTCTCCAAACGATGCTGGCATTCGACCGAGGTGGCTGCGTGAAGCTCTTCGAGGATGTCATGGAGGAAATGTGTGTGTGTCCTGCAAAATCGTTATGTTGAAGCCTAGCCCCCACGGTCGTGGTGTCGGGAGGTGATGTCTTGGGAGGTGACTGGGTCGTGAGGGTGGGGCCCCCATGAATGGGATTAGTGACCTTATAAAAGAGACCCCGGAGACATCCCTCTACCATGGGGTGGAGCGCTTTGCTCCATGGTAAGGTACTGAGCACATGAGAAGGTCTTTGGCTCTAGATGACAATGATCTCCATCTAGTTTTTTAATTTTTATTTTATTTTGTTTTTAAAGATTATTTATTTTTAGACAGAGGAGAAGGAAGGGAGAAAGAGAGAGAAATATCAATGTGTGGTTGCTTCTCTTGCGCCCCCTACTGGGGACCTGGCCCACAATCCAGGCATGTGCCGTGACTGGGAATCGAACCAGTGACCCCTTTGGTTCACAGGCTTGCGCTCCATCCACTGAGCCACACCAGCCAGGGCTCAGTCTAGATTTTTAAAAGTAATTTTCACCCTCTCCTGTGTTCCTTTCCTGCACAAGGTCACCGAAGATGGTTGTCATCAGTTCATATGGAAAACCATCCTTCCTTCCTGTTATCTGAGGGACTGTTTCTTTACATTGGCCCATCCCCAGTGAGACACAAAGGTGCTACCCCCTACCCCCCATGTACACAGTTCACCAGCTGAGCCTGAATTTATTGCAGTGATTTAAGGTGGCTTCCACAAGGCACAATGTCTGGTCCAACCTCAGGCTCAGATGTGGGATAAAAACTGATCTGGAAAAAATTAGGAGGCTTGGGTTGCGTGGCGTTCTCCTGTGAGGCCGGGGCTGGCGGGGAGCACAGGTCAGGCGATGCATTACGGAAACGTGGCCTTGTTTGTGTTCCACGATGACTCGGGCAGTGCCATTCAGGGCACAGCGTCAGCCGTGCTGGCAGCGTGACAGCTTCTCCGCCAGCCAAGACTCCCCCCAGCTAGCTTGTTCATCACTCTCAAAAGCACTGGAACCTTTTGCTCTGTGAGTGAAATATCAAGGAGAATAATTGCAGGGAGTAAAAATAGCAAGAGAATAGAAGAGGAGGTCAAGGCGTTCAAAGAGGTTTCGCGAGACCGTACGTACCACGTCCCTCTTTTTTCCAGAGTCTGCATGGCGGCTTTTCTTGGATTCTTGCCGTGCCAGGGAGGACACGGCCGTGTCATGCCGCGTAACACACAGCCCTGCGGTCTTCCAGGTCACTCGGTTTCCTGCTCTGGATTCCGGTGTCTGTACATACTGCATGGCCTCTGCTAGTACCACAGCTACTCGAGCACTGAGTGAGGTTCATGGGAATGGGAGGAGAATGACAGGCACCTCACTGAGCATCCCCTGAAATGTCACCGTGCCTCACCTTCCCTGGGGGAGCGGGTCACCTGGCCACCACTGAGTAGAGTTTCTCTGTGGCCTTCTGTGGCTTACAGACGCACGGCCGGTCACACGGCCACCTTGTCCCTGTGTGTGTTCACATCGTCTTTCTTCTGCGTGCATCTGGCCTGCTGTCCACATGTTCCTTTTTCCTAAGGACCCGCTCATATTGGGTCAGGGCCCACCTGAAGGACCTCAATTCAACTTGACCAATTCAGTGAAGACCCTACTTCTGTAAATCATTTTTTTTTTGGGGGGGGGAAACATAATTGAACTCATAAGAAGTTGAGGATATGATTTTTAAAAAATATTTTATTTATTTACTTATTTTTAGAGAGGAGGAAGGGAAGGAGAAAGAGAGGGAGAGAAACATCAGTGTGGGGGTTGCCTCTCACACGCCCCCTGCTGGGGATCTGCCCCCTCAACCCAAGCTTGTGCCCTGACTGGGAATCGAACCGGTGACCTTTTGCTTCACAGGCTTGCGCTCCACCCACTGAGCCAGGGCTGAAGGTATGACTTAAACAAAACAACTCAGCCATTTGTTGATGAATATATTACAGGACTGATTGCTTCTTTCAGTGATGATGATGAGCTTGGATTGCTTTCAACGTTAACCCGTTCACTTCGGATTCATCCTTGATAATGGCTGCACAGTGTCTGTACCTGCCTCTTTGAGAGTCTAGTCTTAGGAACAGTGAGTATCTTATTAGGGCGACCATCCAGAATTTTCACTGTGGGGCCAATGTCCAATGTGTATTTGAAATTTTAATAGAGGTTGCCAATGGCCATTCAAAATGCCCTTCCACGGTGGGGAGTGAAGAGAATCTCGAATCTTTTCTAAGCCTTGATATGCCCTTGAGTTTTCTAATTTCTCCGACGGCCAGCCGGGTTGAGCACCTTTCCCCATCTGGCGAGTTCGGCCGCTTGCTGATCTCTGAAGTGACCACTGGCACCCACGCTCTCTCGTGTCTGCTCCGTTGGGTGGCTCTGCTACCGGCGTGGCAGGGTTCTTTAGACGAGCCACCGCGTCGTCCCGTTCTAGTTATTTTGCAGTGCTTTTCCTTTTGATTTTAAATGGAAAAACCGGTGAGTGGAATAGAGTAACATCTGTGGGCATCTCCTGTATGATTTCGTCCATGGCGTTCAGGCACAGCGATGCCGTCCACGTTTGTCTTGGTCTGGCCGCTTTCCTCGCGCCCATCCAGCTGAGTTCTAACCCAAGGTCAAGGGTGGGCAGACTTTTCCTGCAAAGGGCCAGAGTGCAGATGTAGTTTAGGTTTCGAGGGTCCTGTGGTCTCTGCGGCGACTCCTGAACTCTGCCGTTGTCCCTGGACTGCGACCACGGGCCATACCTAAATGAAGAGGCACTTTCCCCAAGATAAGCAATAAGCACCCAGTAGAACAGTCGCTGCAGAATCGCACGGGCCACCTTCAGTTCACGGTTGGCAGCAGGAGAGGCTTTTTGTATACATGAACTCAACACGTAAGACGGTTCTAGGTCGGCGTATGAGTCCTGTTTCCCCTCAGGCATTTGGGTCTGAGAATCCTTCGTTTGTCAAAAGACACGTGGTTAACTGCGGTGACAGGGGTCTTGTCCCTGCCTCACCCTGGACGTGAGATCGAATTTCTCAAAGGGGAGGCGCCGAGCGTGGTGATTCTGCTGACCAGGGAACACGGGTGGCTTCAGATAAACAGGGTTAACTGTCATGTGAAGAAATGGACACCGCAGTGACATAGTTCATGGAAAAGCAACCATGACTTGATGAAATATAATGACAAACACGCCCCCCTCTTTTGAAATGTTTATGTACTGATATTGGGGACAGAGAGGAAGGATGAGAGAAACATCGATGTGTGGTTGCCTCTCCTGCGCCCCCTACTGGGGACCTGGCCCACAACGCAGGCATGTGCCCTGACTGGGAGTTGAACCACTCGCAACCTTTTGATTCACAGGCCTGTGCTCAGTCCACTGGGCCTCACCAGCCAGGGCCTATGTGGTCCCTCTGTGGAGCCCTTACAGGGTGAGAACCTCACATCCCGATGTGAACTTGCACCGACTCCAATCCACTCTATACGAACTCTTTTCCACTTGCCCGAATCTCCCGAGCAAAGAGTCATGGGGATATTTACATCGGATCGTCGGAAATGACTCATGGAAAAAGTGACTCTGTGTGTTCCACCCAGTTCATCTTCTGGTTGTGTAAAGCACATGGCAATTCCGTCTTCAAAACGTTCTGATGGTTACTAAGACCGGCATTGTTACAGAAATGAACTCTGACGGTCCGTTTCACCTTTGACTCCTAAGCCCTCTTAGGAATGTCAAACCAAGTTATGCAGTGGAAAGAACACACACAGAAACAGAGCGAAAAGAAACATTCCCTTGGCTGGCACATTTTAAGAAAGAACATTCCCACTGTGGCTCCCTCTGTTGGAGCACCATCCTGTAAACCTAAAGGTCGTGGGTTCGATTCTCAGCCAGGGCACAAGCTTGGGTTGTGGGTTTGGTGCCTGGCTGGGGCATGAAAGAGAGGCAGCTGATTGATGTTTCTCTCACACATGGATGTTTCTCTCTCTCTCTGCCCCCCTCTTTAAGTCAATAAGCATGTCCTTGGTGAATATTTTGAAAAAAAAAAAAAGAAAGGAAATTATGCATCGCTCCTGGTGGTAATACGAGATGTAGGAGAGGGGAAAGGGAACCGTGTGTGTGTATTTCTTCGCTTGCACGACGCTTTCGGTCATGTTTTCAGAGGCACATGCCATTGCCGCCACATTCAATGCCGCCTCGTACAGATGAAATCACGTGCAGTGGTTCGGGGCTCGACGGCCTCCGGGATAACACAGCACGCTCTCCTCGTGCTGGTGCCCACACCCGCCTTTCTTGTCGGGCCCTCCACTGTACCAGGGCAGGTCACCTCTTGTTTGTCTTTCTGGAGCCCTGCCCGGCAGGGCAGCTGGCCCTCCGTACTCACGGCCTGGAGGGTGATGGATGTGTGTGCAGGAAGGAACTTCTGCATGGAAAATTCCGCCGGCCTGCTCACTCGCTGCCTTTGAAGTGGAAGCGTGCTTCTCCTGCGGAAAGATCAGAGAAACACTGTGCTTTGGGGTGTGTTCTCAACGTGGGGACGAATCCACCTGCTCGAGGCTGATGGCGTGTCTTCTGTACGACCGGCATCTCCACACGTACAGCAACACCCCCTCGCTTCGCCTGCGCCCAGTTTCGATGCTTCAGTGCCGGCTGATGAGGGCTGATGTGGAATGATGCGGCTTCATTTTTTTTTTCCCCTTGAGAGTGTTCATTTTCTCATTCCCAAGAGTTTGATTTCTCTTTCAATTTTGGTGGCTTAACAGCCTCAGAGACGCTTTGTTTGTGCCATTATTATATTTAATGTTTCAAATTGCTTTTGAGAGAGTCAGAGGAAGAGAGGGGAGAGAGAGAGAGAGAGAGAGAGAGAGATCAATTTGTTGTTGCACTTATTGACGCATTCACTGGTTGCTTCTTGAATGTGCCCTGACCAGGCATCGAACCTAAAACCTTGGTGTATCAAGACCACGCTCCAACCCACTGATCTACTTGGCCAGGGCTTGTTCGCACCATTAGTAACAGAAGGAACCAAATGACCGGCTTTCCGGTTCAAGTCTGACAAAGATGGCTTTGGTGTAAAAATGCCACATTGAAGTGCACCTGCGCAATTAAAGCCTGTGCTCTTCCAGGGTCAACAGGAACCTTCAAAAGTCGAGGGCAAAATTCCCTGTTGAACTTTCCGTAAATCGTCTGGCTCACCCACGGCGCAATGGCCATTGGCAGATCCTTCTCCCAAACAATAAAATACCTCTGTTCTCTTGATAAAATCTCATTTGACATAAGTCAAAAGAACTACCGTTGTTTTCTTCTCTGCAGTCTATTTTTTTCTACTTCATCTTTTTGGTTTTGTATATGGAGATAATACATTACACGGAGTCAAATTCATTCTTTTTGAAGCGTGTAGTTCAGGAATCTCCAAACTACCCAGAGTTCGCACTGTAATCTCTGTGCATGGTGACGTATAGTCATTAGACTTACCGGGGAGATCAGTGTGTGCGGTATGTAAATGTCTCATCCCTATGTTGTAAACCTGAAACTAATATACGATTAGATATCAATGGAACTAAAATAAAGGGAAAAGAAAAACACAAAAAGAAGGAACCCCCTCCCCCCGACATGCAGCTCATGGGTCCAGTCTGGCCCCCTACTTGTTTTTGTAAATAAAGTTTTATTGAAACACAGCTGCTCCCATTCATTTACACATGGTGGCTGCTTTCATGTAACCGCAGCGGACCAGAGTAGCTGCAACAGTCTCAGTCTGTGAAGTCAAACCGTGTTACTATGTAGCCTTTGTGTCAAAGCTGTACACAGGCTCTCATTTGGTCACTTTTGACCAATTAAAACAGCGCCCTCACCACCAGGGCCACGAGGACATCAACGATGTCCATGCCCACAAAAGTTGAGGAAGCTACAATTCCAGATCGGAAATGGTTTCCGCGTGGCAACACTTTATATTTGACGTTGACTTTAGCTTGTGAACGTTTTAAATCAGTTAGGGGTGGGTGGTACCTCAGGCTCTTGAGCTCTGTGTGTCCAGGAGGGAGATCCCGCTTCTCTGCAGGGCCAAACCCCGATGTGCGTTGAGGAATTGAGCCTTCGCCATTTTTTTGTGTCTGACAGGTGGGTCTGGCTGAATTCTGGCCAAAGCCAGAATTCACTTGCCACCGCTCCAACATGCGTGTTGGCTGGAGGAGGGATTCCTGTTACTCGGGACCAACGGCACATCTGCCTGATGCCCGTTACATGCTGCCCAGACAATTCCCAAAACACAGACTATCTGCATTTTATAATACGACGTAGCTCCGTGGGAAACAGGGCCTGCCTTGTAATTTCTAATTCTGTGTGTCAAATTCTCACTCTTTCTTTCTTTCATCTAGTAATACTGAGGGACCTGCAGTAAGGATGGAGGTTTTAAAAATGGAGATATAGCCCTGGCTGGTGTAGCTCCGTAGACTGAGCGCGGGCCTGCAAACCAGAGGATCGTGGTTCGATTCCCAGTCGGGGCGCATGCCTGGGTTGCAAGCCAGTTCCCAACAGGGGACCCACGAGAGGCAACCATACATTGATATTTCTCTCCCTCTCGCCTTCCCCTCTAAAGATAAACGAATACAATCTTTAAAAAAATGGAGCTATAAGTCACCCACCAGGAGATGAACCCTTCTCAGTGATTGTCCATTTCAGTGATTTTAGTCAAACGTTGTACAACTCTCTTCACTGCCAACTTCAGAACATTTTCGTCTCCCTCCAAGAGAAAACCAGGCCTAGCAGCATTCATTCCAATCCCCCACCCCTGGCACCCACCAAGATGCTCGCTGCCTCTAGATCCACTTGTTCTGAACGTCTCATGCACATGGACCTGTCCTGACAGGTGACTTTTGTCTTTGGCCTCTTCCCCTGAACGTGGTATTTCCCAGGCTCATCCACGCAGCACCGCGGCTATTTCTGGAAGATCGTTTAACCCAAGAGGAAAGAATGTCGTGGGCTGTGCCCCAGGGCCAAGTCACCCGTCATCCTAGCTAGCGCACAGGTCACCAAAGGGCTCTACCCGACTGGTTCTTGGATTTCACAGAGTCTGTATTTGTGGCATGCGTGCGTGGCTCTGTGGAAATTGGACAAGGGTCTTTTTTTAAACTTGGATTTACTGGGGTAGCATCGATTAGCAAAATCATAGCATTGGTCTCAGGAGTGTGATTCTGCAAGATATCGTCTGAATATTGCGTTGGCGTGTGCTCCATGTTCTTCCCCCCGCCCCCAGGGCATTTGTAAATATGTCCATTTATACCTCTAGTCCCATGGCCCGACCTTCCCCGTGACACTGAAAAGGAGGGGCTTGTTCGCACATGTTTATGCACAGCAGAGGTGAAAGTTCAAGGACGTCCGCCCCCCTTCCGTCTTGTTCTCATTTCTGCACATCGGACATGACTGCCCCCTGGCGCAGGGGCGAGGAAAGCGAGCGGATCCTTTGGAGAACGTTTTGGGAGGCCATGCTCTTCGGGGCTCCGTTGGGTTGGAAGGTCAGGGGACGTGAGGGTCAAGGCTGAAGAAAATGAGCCGCCCACGAATTGCTGGAAATCGGCAGCGTGTGTGGGCGGGACCCCTTGCTGTGTCCTGGGAGTGAGGGAGTGAGGGAGCCCCTCCCAAACACAGGCCTTACCATGGATTTTCAAAGCCTGGGTCTGCGGCCATCAGCCAGCTTTTCATGCCTCTCCCCGCATCTCGGAGGAGTGTTCTCTCCCTTCCGTGGCAATTTCTGATGCCTTGGCCACCCCCACCCCGCCCCTGCACAGTGACCGGAGGGCAATGCAGTGACATCATTGCTCCTGTGTGCGGCTGTGGCTGGGAATTCCATTAAGGGCAGGTTCCAGCGCCGGGGATGCTGTGTAGCAACAGCTGCGTGGACGGAACATTCCAGAGTCTTTTTCGTTGCAATGTTTTCCATTTTTATACGTGCAAGGAAATGTGCACTTAACCAAACTCAGCTGTTTGGAAATTCACAGAAAGGATGAGATAATACCTATCTTTGCCATTGAAGCAATTTTAAGCAATAGCAGGAGAGATGTGCTTGCTTTAACAGCACTTATGAAATACGTATTTTGTGCCAAGCACCAAGGGAACTTTCAAAAGGGTAGTGTTTAAATTCTGACGGCTACAATAAAACGTATGTGCCTAAAATGATATGAGGTGGTTTTTCTTTTTTTTTTTTTTTTTTAGAATGGGAAAATGAAAGGTCGCTGGAAGATACATGGTTCATGGAAGAGGTGAGTTTTGAGCTGTACTTTCGAGGATGCAGTTTTAAAATAAATGTGGAAGAGTACATACAGAAAGTGTGTGCACACATCTTCAATGTCAAGCTTGGTGACTCCACCCTCCCCCGCCTTTAATCCACACCCGGGGATATATTTATTGGGAAGGGAACAAGAGAGAGAAACGTCAATGTGAGAGAGAAACATTGGTCGGTTGCTGCCCATATATGCCTGGACTAGAAATTGAACCCACCACCTTGCTGTGTGCCCTGACTGGGAATCAAACCCACAACCTTCCGGTGCATGGGACGGTGCTCTAACCAGCTGAGCCAGTCAGCCAGGCCTGCAGCTCGCTGACTTTTCCCAGCTGCGCCCGTCCATCTCGTCAGCACCCAGACCAAGAAAGGAGCGTTCCCAGCCGGACAGGACGCCTCCTCCTCCCTCCCCTTCTCCCCTTCCAGCTCCTACCCTCCGCCACCTGTCGGAACAGCACGGATTAATGGTGCCTCTGCTGGACTTGCTATGTGTGGAATGAAGATGCAGACCGCAAGAAGCATGTCTCTGCTGTCGGATAAGAGACGGATGCTCTTCTGTCCAGCTGCTGTAGCCCGTCTGAATGTCAGACGCATCAGGTCATGCAGTTGCAGACTGTCGATAAGCATCGCTGCCTGGTATCCCGGCGTATGTACCCACCACGTCCATCCCTGGCATCTTCCGCGATTGTGGCAACTTCCGCGATTTCCAGCGTTAGGGCGCTTGGAACACTGTTGCTGTGGTCGTTGAAATGTGTGCGTTTGCTTGGATCTGTGTTTACTCAGGAGCAGGAGAGCTCAGTTGAGCAGATTCCTCGCCCATTTTTGCAAGGGGTCGTGTTCGTTCACACTCCCGCCAGCAGAGGGCAGTGCTCCAGAGGGGGCTCCCCGGTCCTGCCTGGACAGTCTGATGGGGGTGCTGTCAGTGAGCGGAGGGAAACCATTCTGCAAGGAAATCACTGTGCCCACCTGATGTCTCCCCCCGGGGACTCTCCGAGGGTGTTGCTGCCCTCCAGCTCTGTCTCCTTTGCAAGCTCGGTGTGACTTGACTTCTGGGCGGCCCTGGGCTTCTTCTGCTGCCCCATTTCACCCCGAGGGCTCAGGCCGGTGGCCCTTGACGTGGAGGGATCCAAGCGCCCTTCTGGGATTGGGCGGGAACCTCGGTTGGACACGGTGGATAGACTTTCTTTTTCACTCTTCCTCCTCTCTCCTCTCACAGTGGGACCCGATGCTCAGAAACTCCAGAAGATAGCAGCATAGTGGGGTTTCCTGGCTGGCATTAAAAATAGCTGGAGGCTCCTGAGTTTTGACTTTCTTGCTCCCTACCTTCGGCAAAAGGCCGTAAACTCTTCGCAGCCTGCGTTAATGTACATTACTCCAGACTCTCAGGGAACCGGTTTCCGCTCTGTGTTGCTCAGTACCCCAGCTTCTAGCCACGTGTGGTGGTTTAACTTTAAATTAACTCAAGCTCATGTAAGAGGATTCATAATACATTAGTAAATAAAACGAGCCCTGGCTGGTGTGGCTCAGGGGATTGTGCGCTGGCCTGTAAATCAAAGGGTCGCTGGTTCGAGTCCCAGTCAGGACACCGGCCTGGGTTGCAGGCTAGGTCCCCAGTAGGGGGCGTGCAAGAGGCAGTCACACATGCATGCTTCTCTCCCTCTCTCCCTCCCTTCCCTTTCTCTAAATAAATAAATAAATAAATAAATAAAATCTTTAAAAAACAAGAAAATGAAATGAAAAATCCCATGCTCAGTCCCACCAGCCACCTTTCCGGGGCTGAGTACCCACATCTGGCCCATTGCTATCATATTAGACATTTCGGTCCCTGCAGAAAGTTGCAGCGCTCGGATACAAACCCCTGGTCTTCAATCCAAGAGGCACGGCCGTACCTACACTGTCTGCGCCCTGCATTTCTTATTGCTGCCCTGTCTCCTGCTGGTTGCCTGCGTTCTGCTTCCCTCGCCCAGGAGGACTTTCTTTTCCCTGGGCTGTGAAATAAGATCTGGGTGCGGAGGCGTTACCCACAAACTCAAACACCACCGCGGCTCAGGACAACCTGTTGATGATTTACTGTTCATGTGTGAACAAATAGCTCTTCCAGAAAAACGCCGCCTGTAATGAGAGCGGCTCCTGGCCCGCCGCGGCGGCCAGGGCCGGGGTGAGGTCAGCGGCGGGCCCGGCCACTCCCGTCTGAGGGCCCGCTGCCCACGGCCTCCGGTCGGCTGGTCTGGAGCAGGAGGCCAAAGCGCTCGCTAAGGACTGGACGAGAAGCAAGCTTTGGCTTAGAAAAACGCACTTACATTGACCAGTGTTTTGTTTGGTTTTTGTTTTTGTTTTTCCATCTTGCTGAAAACCAAAAACACAGTCAGCTCTGCAAAGGTTTATTTTTTTGTTTAGAATCAGAATAAAAAAGTTTCCACTGACCCGAGCTTTGGGGGAGCTCGGATCAGTAGAAATTGGAAGTCCAACAGAATCTGTTTCTCCTTCGTTGAGTGAAAAGTGAGAATCAAGTCCCAAGGGAAGACTAGATGTATTTATTATATGTGTATATTTATCCAGAGACATGTACTGAGTACCGATTTACCTGCCGAACACTGAATTGGGTCCTGGGGGTGCAAAAGTGACCGAAAGCGGTCTAGCTCCTGTTCTCACAGCCCTTCTCACCTTGGAACAGGCCAGTGTTTCAAGAATGCAAGAAGGACCACAAATGGCCCTGGCTGGCGTGGCTCAGTGGATTGAGCATGGGCTGCGAACCACACTGTCTCCGGTTCGATTCCCAGTCAGGGCACATGCCCGGGTTGTGGGCCAGGTCTCCAGTAGGGGGCGTGTGAGAGGCACCCACACATTGATGTCCTTCCCTTCCCCTCTCTCTAAAAATAAATAAATAAAGCACTTAAAAGAAACTAAAGAGAAAAAAGAACTACTGTAAATAGGCGCAGAAGCAGCTGGCCTCGTTGGCAAAGATTGAGCTGGCGGTGAGGGAAATCTCAGTTGGGAGGGCCAAAATATTTTGATTTTTATACAAAAAGTACTAGGAAAAAAAAAGGGATGTGAGAGAAAAGGGGTCGAGACCTCTGTATTTTATTTCCTGGCGTATTAGTCACCTGTGGCTTCGTGGCACATCACCGCCTGGCACCTAAGACCCGCACGCATTTACCACCCCGTGGTTTCCAGGGTGGGGATGTGGGAGTGGCGTGGCGGGCTGGCTCCGACCCAAGGGCCGGCTCACCAGGCTGCGCTGAGAGACTTCAACCCTGGCCGAAGCCAAACTTCGGCCTTTCCCGGAGGCTGGGGGATGGCCCTGGAGGATAGCTCCCTCCTGTGGCTTTTGGCAGGCGGCCTCGGTCCTTCTCTGGCTTGTAGCAGAGCGCCTGTCCCTCGCCAACTGGACCCGGCCAATGTCTGCTGGAGCCTGTGCAAACGTGGCAGGTGACTTCCCCCAGAGTGAGGGGCCCGGGACCCACAGCGCCTTCTGTGGCTTATTCCCGAAAGTCACATGCCTGCACTTCACGCGTGTTCTACGTGTTGGGAGCTGATCACGCCATCACGGAAGGGGACCTGGGTCCCACCTTTGGAGAGGGAAATGTGTCGGAGAACCTGTGCATATTTTAAAACCATTGCAGCTACGCCGGTTCTTCTCTGTCTGTGGGGTGGAGGGACGGTCTCCCTACGTCCCTGTGAGCCTCAGCCTCCTCACGGGAGACGTGTGTGTCACGAGACCCATGTCCCAGGCCACTCACAGGAGCCGGTGAGGCGCCGTCGTGAAGAAAGCTTTGCAAATGGTGAGGAGCTACGTGGAGGTTAGTCACGCCGGAAAGCACGGAGAAGCAGGGTTCCTCGGCCCTTGAAGTCCCCGTGTACTCGGTGAACGACACTGGTTGGGTCTCCGGGACGAGTCAGGAGTGCACACCTCCCTCTCCACCTCCTCGTTTTCTTCCTGTTCTCGTGCACCCCCAGCCTCACAGGGGTGAGGCCCCTCCATATCGCTTTGCCTAAACTCACTTTTCACCCTTTGTTTCCCTATTCGCGGTGAATTCCTTGGGGCAGCCTCTTAACCACAGGTTGCTTCTCTGGCTGTGTTCAGATTAGATTCTGTGTGTAAATTCCCACGACTTTTGTTTCATCCCCAAGCAAGCCAGCTTGGCTTTTATTCTTCCCACCCACCTGCTCTTTTATTTTTTAAATAGCAAATGTCTGTTTCCATTCATGGATGTTGCTGATGTTAGTGCATTAGTGGGTGACACTTGAAAGGAGTTAGAGTGACAGACTCGCAAGACAGGGATACTAAAGAAAACAATGGGTCCCTGCCCAGATGGTTCGGTTGGTTGGAGTGTCCCATATACCAGAAGAAGGTTGCGGGTTCGATTCCCAGTCAGGGTGCCTATGGAGGTAACTGATGGATGTTTCTCTCCGATCAACAATGAAGATAAAAATAAAGGCACAAAACAACCACTGAGAAGGGAAGGAATGACTTCTGTTAACCAAGAGCCGATCTTGCGGCATCGATGTGACAAGCATTCTCTGTGCTGTGGGATTTCCACGAGCGTTCTTTTTTCAGCCTCATTTCTTCCCATGTGTCTTACTTAGTAGGGGGCCATGAATGAGTCGTGATGCACAGGAGGCCCGCTACTGCGGGCCTGCAAGCTCACCCGCCATCCTCTTTAGCATCTGCTTGTCTGCACGTCGGGCCTGACTCGGGTGTGTGAGCTACTCATGGGCAGAGCACAGTGGCGTCTCCCACTGGGGCATCTCCCACTGGGGCATCAGTGGGAGCTTCCTCGGCTGTTGGTCCTGAATTCCCATCTGTTGACCTTCCCAATTCCGCCAGCCTGGCTGCACTGTAACGAGAGCTTTTACTAAAGCAGGAGATGTTGGACGCTGGTAGGTAGCGCTCTCCAAATCTCCCAAGGGACCCTGTGTCCCTTCCCTTCTGCTGCTCATCCCCTGGCTTCCCACCCCTCTCCTCCTGAAGCTCAGTGTGCAGATGGGCGAGCAACGTGGCAGAGGAACGATACACAAGCACAAGCGTAACAGGCAGCCTCTCACACGACTGTCTTCGCTCGCTCAGCCTCTTTAAGGAGCACACAGTCCGGTTTCATCAGTGGCTACTGTGCCACCTTCTATGCCCTTCTGGAACTCGAGGCACAGCTGAGACTTTCCCAGAATGCATTGCTGAGAGTTTCTGAAGTCACCGGCCTTCCCCATGGCTGTCAAAGTCCTTTTGGCTGCTGTGACCACAGCTGAGGCTGCGGTGCTTTGGCCGCAGACAGTGCTGTTTAGATCTGCAGATGGCCTCGTGGGTGGAAGGCGGGCGGCCGCCCACCCTAGTGGACAGAGGTACCTTTGACTTTTTCTGTACGTCTCTGACCAGAAGTCCTATTGGGACCTGTTATTACCTCCCCCAGGCCGCCTGGGGCCAGCCTCGCCCGGGCTCACAGGATGGGTGTCTGACTGTGCGCTTGCAGAAAGAATAAACGAAGCCACAAACAAAACGCAGGTAGGCCCTTGGGAAATTCGACCTGCTGGCTTTCAGCGTCATCATTTTAAAAGTGAGATGAGCGGAGTAACACTCGTCAGAGACACCTACATACAGGAGCCGGCAGAGGTAAGGCCCGCTCGGGTGTGGTGTGGAAGGTCATAATACGGCTGTGATAATTTGTAGTTTCAATGTGCACATCTCAGCTAAAATGTCCCAGGAGGTGCTCGAGTGTGATATTTTTCTGTTACAGAATTCACCTGCTTATAATTTTGTAAGAAAAGGTTTTGTAATTAAAAAAAGGGGGGCGTTATTTGGGCTGGGCCCTGTACACTTACATTTTTAAAGATTTTTAAATTAAATTTTTGGATATTGGACTGTAATGAAAAAGAGAATTAGGTCAAGAATCTACCCTAATGTTACGTTATAGTTAAGTGTTATCCAGTGATGATTTTTCAAGGAACATTCATAAACCCGGCATGATATTTTCTTATTCATTTGATCATCGTTAGTACTGCTATTCCCTGAAGGAGCTCTACCCTGGGAAGCAGTTCTAGCCTTCGCCCGCTTTAAGTCATTCTTTATTTTTCAGTGACAGTGGGCATCCATTATTATCTTCGTTTCAGGTGGACGCCCCAGTGATGAGACACCACATAAGTTACAAAACGATCATCCCGATCAATCTCATAGCCATTGGACACAGTGTGGTCATTAGAATATCACGGACTCTGTTTCCTGTGCTGGACTGCATGTCCCCATGACTGCTCTGTGACATTGGCTTTGTGCTTGTTCATACTTTGACTGTTCCCACCCAGTCCCCTCCCCCCCGAGTGGAGAACATCAGGATGTGCCGTGACTACAAGCCCGAGGGTGTGCCTGGTTTCTGCTCACGTGTACTGACCTCAGTCACACCCCCCGACCCACGCAGTGTCTGGACAATGTGGCAGCTCCCAAGCAGCCAGTCAACTGAACCCTGGACATTCACTCCACGTCTTTTCCCCTTTGTGTGGCGGGTCTCCTTCCTCTTCCTCGTAACAGACTGCAGAGTCCCTCGCTCCTAAGCCCGTGCAGTCACAGTTGGCCTTTCCGCACGAATGTGGGTTTTCGGCAGACGGCTGGCACGTGAGTGAGCCGGGCTCACTCTCCAAAGCAAAAACTGCTCGGTGTCCCCTACCCACAGATTAGCTGTCTATTTCTGCAGATTAACTTGCGTGTTAGGACTTGATTCCGGATTTGAATTGGTGGCAGAGGGCCTGCCACCTTAAAGCTCACCAAGGACATGCCCGATGTACGACACAGCGCCGGAACACTGGGACAGTGACGGCTCTGTCACGGTGCCGCTTCGTGTCATGCCAGTCCGTCAACCCTCGTCCCAGAGGTGGTGCTGCGTTTTGGAGTGTCTTGCAGTAGTAGTTGGACCCGACAAGCATCAGGGTTGTCAGTCACAGTGTTGGGTGTCAGGAAAACCCCCTTTGAGGTGTTTCTCTGTGGCCTTGTCACGGTGGCCAAGACACCACCAGGTTTGTTAGGTTCTTGGCGTGTTGGGCTCCGTAGATCACATTACACACCTGTGCAGGGAACCCCCGGTTTCCCGGAAATTTCGCTTTATTTTGACAGGTTGGATAGCTGATAAAAACAGCCTGTGGCAAAGCCACTGTGAGCAGGTACCTCTGGGGACAGATCTTCTTCCGTGCAATGACCGGGGATGAAGATGGGTGGCTGAGGGTGAAGGTTATGCTGTCGGGTGTCACAGTCTCAAATCTCTGCTTCGGGGCCGCTATGCAGAACGGGCACAGCTTCCCACCCCCTCTGAGCCCCAGCGTCTCCACTGGGAGAGGGGCGGACCCAATGGGTGTCGAGGGTTATGTCAGAAACACTTGTCGAGCCGTACAATGCTTAAAGGAGCTCTCTGGTTGTGCAAAGCGTTCCATAAACAGGAAACCTAAAGGCAGGCAGAAGAGCAAAGGCGCACCATTTCTTTTTCCCTTGATGCAAAGAGTAAAAATTAACATCTGGAAACACAAGAATGCAGGGTAGTCACTGGTTGAGGTTTAACGAGACAGTCCTTGTGGGATTCGAGTGGGGTCCTTGGAATGGGAGGTCGGGGCCGTGGGCACAAAACCATGCAGCCCAAGAAAGGACAATGTTGTAGCAGGTGGCTTGGCTGGGCCTGGGGACCCCCCTGCTGCGCCGGGGAACCTTCTTAAGAGGTTTGGTTTGAAACTTTGTTGCTGATGCCAGGTCGTGCGCTCCGTAGAGGCCTTCCGAATATGGGACTTGCTTGTACAGTTTCGTGACCTGAAGTATTTCGGTTACCGGTGAGTTGTGATGCATTTCATTCCGTGAATGCAATTGGATACCCGTAGCTGGAAGTGGCGTTGGCTAACACGGTAACATTTTCAACTTGTCATTGATGTAGCGAGATTGGAAACATGCACCCGGTTACAGCCAGTCTGGTTCACAGGACTCTATCTACAGACAAGTAATTTGTTTCTTAACAACTCACAGGGGTTGGCAGAGTCAGTATAGACTTGTTTCTCATGTAGGGTGGAATATTCAGTCCACTGCATGCACAGACTGAAGGAAAAACAGGATTTAACCCTTCTCCAATGCAATTATTTGGTAGACAACGTAAAAGTTTATCTCCCTCACTCAACTCAGTGAGGTTATTACGCTTCCTTTTGTAGTCAAAATGAACTCATGCTCCACATAGTCTCAATTTGATTTATGAATTAGGCAATTAAGTTATATGCAGAGTTTCCGAAGTCACGTGGGTTGCCTGAACATCTCTCTACGGCGGCAGCCCCGTAAGGAGATTGTTGATGTCCTGAAATGGGGTGGGGGGAAAGGCAACCCGCCTGCTCCTGAGTGCTAGGGGTTGCCCCTCATCACCCTTGTGAGAAGCAGCTTCAGAATGTGGGGGCTGCCTCTGCCACACGGAGCTTTGCCAGACGCCGCCTCATTGTGGTTGTGTTTGGAACGAGCCCCTGTGCTTCTGGTGCAGACAGACACTGGGGACGGGCTGGAGAAGGAGGTTCTTCGTAGCAGGGAAGCAGCACCCAGATCCAGGAGTCCACAGGCTCTTAGATTGTTTAACATCTCTCAGGGTTGCCATTAAACCCTCCCGCTTCACAAAACGGAGCACGGATGGATCCTTGTAGGTTATCTTATTAGTTCTGCTGGATTTTTCTTCTCTGTTGAAACTGGCTTGAGCAGCTGACTTTGAAATATGGAAGGGAGTGGTTTTGCTAATGAAAAACAACTTGACCCAAAATAAAACCAAAGATGCACCCCCTCACCCCCACCCTTTCCACTGTAATAAAAAAACTACACAGAGAGAGGGAGTCAAGTTGGGACATTTCCTTTAAAAATTTTTCATTATGATTGGTCTCTTCAGTAGCCAAAATAAGATGTGCAAGCGAGATCATGTATATTTTTAATGAGATTTTCTTGGGGTGGGTTCTGGTCCAGGCTCTATTTGGTGGAGACTTGGTGGGTTCTGTCTTTTCTGAAACGGTGGGAGGCGCTGGTTTTCCCAGGACATCAGATTCTTGGCTTGTGCTCTACCTGGACAGGCTGCACCATTTAAAAAAAAAAAAGTATCTTTTTCTTCTTGTGTCTCATCTTTTATTCCTCAAAATACACATGCTTTTTCTAGAGATGGGAGCATTTTCCCAATTGGGCCCTCCAAAAATCGTTTGAATTAGAACAGATTAGGGAAAAACCATCATTTACCCACAGAAGTCCATCAGGTTAGCTTTTATTAGGAGCAGGACCGAGAGGCGGCAGACAGGAAAATCACGGAGTGGAGATTTTCCTCTTGGCTATTATTTAAGCCGTGGTTTTGTTTATACGAATCACTTTTAATGGGCATGTTGATATTTATCCTGGAATATCCTCCAGGGGGGTTGGAGAAGCCCAGAGGGCCTTATTTTACAAGGGGACCCGTGTCCCGAGGTGGAGTTAACTCTGTAAAAAAGACCCCAGAGAGCTCGGCTCCTCCGATCTCTTTCTCCTGCCTGCGCCCAAGACCCATTTCTCGTTCTCGTTCTGTCTTTGCCGTCCGCATTGAGTCTCTGTGTTGCATGATGTCAGTGCTTTTCATACAGCTGTACTACGACCTCATGCTACCTGCCCTGCCCATGGTCTTTAAGCCAAGTCCAAACCCCTCGGCCGCCACAGGGATGCTAAGGCAAACACTCCACACCAGGAAACATGCAAATCGTGTGGCGGTAAAGAGGAACACACTATTCATAATGCACCCCCTGGCCTGTATCTCCAGAGAAATATGGTCGGTGTGGCTCAGCGGATTGAGCGCTGGCCTGCGAAGCAAAGGGTCACCAGTTTGAGTCCCAGTCAGGGCACATGCCTGGGTTGCGAGCCAGGTCCCCAGTAGGGGGCGCATGAGAGGCAACCACTTATTGATGTTTCTCTCCCTCTTGTTCCCTCCCTTTTCCTCTCTCTAAAAATAAATAAATAAAATCTTTTTTTTTTCCAAAAGGAATATGCTACAAGTGAAAAGCCAATCCGCCATTTATCAAAGGCTGCCCCGGAGACAGAACGATCCCTTGGCATTTACCGCTTGCTGTTCACAAGAGCACAAATGGAATCTGGTTGCCATAGCAAGGGCCGCAGCCAATGGTTGTAGGTGTTAGCTGATGAAACAGCCGGTGGAGAGGAAAACGTTCGTGCCCAGGGCACGTGGGTGGGTGCAGAAAGAGCTCCCCACCAAAAATGAAAGGAGAGAAATCTCCCGATCAAGGTAGAGAAAGACAGACAATGAGAGAGATAATAGGGGAGGAAGGAGAAGACAATCTGTCAAAAGACTGTTGTAGGAAGTCCAACGTCGAAATAACAGGTGTTCCAGAGAGAGAAAAATAAGAACGCAGGAATACACTGTAAACACTTGTTGAAAGTCCTGTAAACCCACTGCCGATGCCGATAGGCACATGGCGGCAGCTGAGTTCTGAATCGTCTCTTCCCAGAAAACACACGGCGCCATGAAGAACGTAGCAGCCACCTACTGGCCACCTTTCCGGTGAACTTGGGAGACGGAGGAAAATCTGCCGGCTCCAGGCTATAGCCACAGCGCCCACGTCAGGATGAAGAAGAAGCCTGCACGGTGAGTCGCAGTGGTTTCTGGGTCCGTGGGTCATAGAACAGACATGGAGTTCGAAAGTGCTGGGGAAGCTGAACCTGGGAGCCACCCATGTGCACATGGCACTGGAGGTCATCGGAACGAGTTATTGAGAGGGGGCTTCCGGCAGGGCCCCGGGTGTTGCCGACACTTGGAGCAACACAGCTGGGCAGCAGGGCTCAGAGCCCTGGCTCCGCTCTCCGGACACCTCCGGGAGCTCTGAAGAGTCCCGTTGCCCAGGTTTCACCCGATGGCCGGCCATCCAGTCTTTGGGGACCCAGGCGTCAGTGGTCCATGACAGGTCGAAAGGCAGACCCTGGGGATTAGATGTCAAACTAGATCACTCCAGGTGTGGCAGCCTCTTGGCGGCGGCCCCGTGGAAATGGGGCCCAGTTCCCAGCAGACCTGCCTGTTTTCCGAGAGGGCCAGGCACTTGGATGGTTGTTGGGAAGACTGTGCATTTGCACGTGTGTCCAGTAGCGACTCTCCCAGATGGCACAGCTCCAGGACACCCCTTAAGCACGAGCCTCAGCTTCGTCCCAGCCTTACGAGTCATCAGAATTTGGGAAATAATGATCCTGAAAAGCTGGTGCTCGTGTGGAATTTCTGTAGGTGGAGGCCAGCAAGCCACGCACACCGCTGGCAGGAATATCACAGGCAGTACATTCGTGGAAGATGTTTTCCATGACCACGCCTGTGCTAGTAACGCGCATCGGTGGTGACAAATAAATGACACTTTCCACAGTGGGACATCCTATTGCAAATATCTGGGAAGACACAGGCGACTAATACACGTCTGGCGGAATGCTTCTGGAGTGATTGTGGAGGGTGGTAACAGTCCGTGACAACTCATTCCATTCTCCCAAGCCACCTGGTTCTGGTTCCGGTTCTGGTTCATCATGGCTCACGGCCAGCGTTCCAGGCTGCCCGCTGCCCCCTGGAATGAATCAGCAGCTTCCCCGGAAGAAACCTAAAATACAACCAGGTGAGTGAGGAGTGGGGAGGCGGGGACACAGCCCCACTGTGGACGGCGCCCCCTGCCGGCAGCCACTGTTGGAGGAAGCCTGTAGCTGTGTCCTGAGGGGACCACTGGGGGGCCCTGCTCAGATACCCCCTACCTGAAACCTGCCCCTGAGAGAGGACCCCCGAAAATGTAGCTTGGAAGGACAAGTGGGTTCCATGCACAAGGCCCAGCCCAAAAGTCTTTTGGAGCACGGACATCCGCCCCACCGGGTGCCTGCACGGCTGTGCACATGCGTGTGGTAGGACACCTCTGGGGTCTCCTGCCTGTTTTATTCTTTGAAGCTGGAGATGCAGAGCTGTCTGTGACAGCTGGCCGGGAGCCTGGGCGCACACAGGAAGGGGCCCTGGTGTTTGTGCGGGCGGACCGGCCTCGTCGCCAGCGTCAGGGGCACCGGCGGCTTTGCTCAGCGCACCGCGGGCCCCCTCCCTGTGTGGGGTCCTCACGGGTGCTCGCATTCACGTCTCAGCCCGGAGGTGCCCCTGGGCTGCAGGCGGCTCCGTTCTCAGGGCACTGGAGTCTCGGGGTCGAATCGGGAATCTTGGCCCAAGCCCAGCGCACCGTCCAAAACCACAGGGCTGCCATGCCGGACTGCCGGAGGTCCTCTTGCTTGGACTCTCGGGTTGCCGCCGCCATTCCCAGGCTTGGCTCACCGGTGATGCTGCTGTTCTGCGGGCGCCCCCCGGGGGTCCCGTGGGCCTGTGGGTGCTCCTACTGGGGCTGCTGGCCACCCCGGTACAGGGGGAGCCAGTCTCCAGGTCCTGCCCAGGGCCCTGGACCTTCTGTCCCCACCAGGGGTCCAGCCAGTGTGTGGGTTGTGACAATTCTCTGTTTTCTGGGAAACCGAACAAGCCAGCCTCCGAGGTGGCGCCCAGAGATTCTTCGCAGTTCGCCCCACGGGGATGTGGCCTGACCATTACAATTCCATCAGGTGGAATGGAAACGATGGGCTGTGACGTGGAGGTGGGGGGGGAGGACACAGAAGGCGGGGCTACTTGTGCCTGGCGTCACCTGCCCTGGGGGCAGCCAGTTGTCAGGGCACGGACACCGCAGCCTAGGTGTCTCCTGAGGAGCCCCGCCCACGCCCCTCTGGGGAGTCACCTCCGCCAGCCCCAGCCAAGCCTCCAGGGGACTCCAGCCCTGACAGCCGCCGGACTTGAACCCCACAGAGAGGGGCAGGCAGAGCCCCCCTGGCCAGTGGCTCCCGTAGACACTGTGGCAGGTATCGGTCCTACTCTGCTACATTGATACGTTTTGTTTCATGTTGTTACCCAGCAGCCAATGATTCCTATGTGATAGTCCAGGGCCCAGCCATGGCCGCGGGCAGCCCTACAAGGCCCCCTGCCCCTTGCTGAACTAATGCGTTGGCCAGAAGTTCATGTGGCTTTTTTTTTTCCCTGTGTGTTGGCTCTAGTAGGGCTTAGTCATCTTGAAGTGTGTTGGGAACAATTCAGTGAGACTGCATGGTGACAGTTGTCATATCGGCGTGCATGAAAAAGAAACTTGCCAACATTGGTGAATTTTCGTGCAGCGGTTTCGATACTGAACACGGGAGAAAATACGCAACATTTTTGGCTTATTATCCTTAATTATTTCAAGAAAAGTGGACACGCAACTGAAGCACAAAAAAGATTTGTGCCGTGTGGGGAGCAGGTGTGTGAGTGAGCGGAAAATATTTTGCAAAGTTTCTTGGAACCACTGACATTTTAGCCAGTTAATTCTTTGCTGTGCGGCTGGCTCTTGCATTGGCAGGTGTTTAGCAGCTCCCTGGGCCTCTCCCCACTGGGAGGCAATCGTCGGAGGCAGCCGACCTACTCCAAACATCCAGTCAATCCCATTATTGGTGAAGATGACCATCTGTCTTTTACTTTATGGAAAAAACCGAAACAGACTTTTTGGCCAACGCAACACCATCCTATTTGTGCTGCCAAATATTGTGCCCATGCAAATCTTTTTCATCAGCGGCACCGAGAAGGAATGATTTTCAGTACTTAAACAGCACTTAGTAAGTACTTTAATAGTTACCGATCCTTATGCACTTTCCTCATCGATTTGGGGAAAAAATCAGAAATGGGGAGAGATTGCAAAGGGGAAAACACGGTCATGTTTTAAAATGTCATTGATATGAAGAATGGAACTGAATAAAAAACATCGAGAATGTCAAGGAGGGCGACCTTTCCCGCTGGGCGTACCCGCGACTCTGCCAGGTACAACGGGCTGCTGTTTGTCACGGCTTCCGGAATGACGTCTCCTCCGTCTTGCTGGGTTCCTCGTTCAGGTTTCTTTCCTTGAAAGCACCTGTGCGGAAATCATATCAGAGCCCTGCCCAGGCGCCCGAATGGAGACATGCGTGCGTTCCGTGAGAAATTGGCCCTTTCTGTCCGCGAACAGCGATGGGTTCGCGGGGAATGTGTGGGGGAGGGGCGGACTGACCGCGAAAGCCTCAGCCTGGGTTGGCGGTGTCCAAGGCGGGTCACTAAACCCCTGCGTCTCTACGGTGGGAGGCAGAAGAATGTTCTCTCCAGGGTGTGACCAGATGCTTCACTGCTGTCTCCTCCAGCCTGTTCCGTTTTTGTCATGATTGCGACATAGAATTGCTTTAAGGAATTGCATGACGGAACCCAAACGTGGCTTTAAGGAAGCGGTCACACAGCCCACGGTGCCCTGCCAGGAGGCGCGGAGGCCGGCGAACCTCAGCTGATACGTAATCCAATCCGATCCCAGCGAGTTTGAGTAACGGGACTAAAAAACTGGGTCATTTCCTACGCCAGCAGGACTCTGATTGTTTACCTTGTGAGCAAGCACGGAACCTCTTTTCACGGGGGTCTTTCATTCCTCTGGAGACATAAAGAGTGAATTATTCTTGGGGTACAGAGGGCTAAAGTGAAATATCATCTTCCCTGTCATCCCCCCAAAAATAGAAAGTGTGTACCCCAGAAGAGCTTTACACACACACACACACACATGCGTGGACACACAATTCTGAACGTGTAATAATTCCGTGCATTGGCTTGCTTTTTCTTTCTATGGAGGACAGCGTAATAATAATCGAATATGAACCGGTAACGAACATCTCTAAGGCTCAGCTTCCTGACTTTGGAAGAGATGCCGGAACCGTGGTGTGGGCATTGACTGGACACTCTGTCCAGTGATGGATATTAGACAGCAGGGCTTCGTGCGTGTAAATCTTGCCTGGTTCTCCCGTGGGGCTCAAGCCAGACCAGTAAACAAAAGGAAACACTTTCTATTTCCAACGTCTGACTCTGAGAACTAGGCTCCATGTACAGACTGATTTGGCCGGATTACCTACAGTTGGCACCTGGAGACCAGGAGCAGAAGCCCTGCTGAAGCCCCTGCTTCGCTGTCCCCCAGGGGATGCTGCCTCCCTGGTAATGTCCTTCCGTGTGGACCTTGCGGATCGGGCCACATTTAATGAGGATGTTGAAGGTGTCTGTCAGGTTCCCAGGCAGCCGGCCGAGGAGTTCCCTCTCTCCTGCTCTCCGAGTCGCTCTCACTTCATTTGATTATTTTTCCACGTGGTTTGTGCCGCACACTTTTCTAGCTTCCACTCAAGCTGCCTAGGGCGGGTCCCTCTTGTCCAGCAGCAAAGCTGAGAGCACATGAGGCTTAGGTTTCTGTGCTGGTCTGTGCTCAGCAGGTCTGTGTGCGGTGAGCACGGCAGTTGCGGGGGCAGCCCCGTCCTGTGCGCACATCCCCGGTGATGGAAGGCTTCCTTCTCCTGCAGAGCAGTCTGAGGCGGCCAGGCCGTCACTGGGTGAGATGATGTGGCACCTGGCAGGAGCATCGGTGACAGAAGGCTGGTGGCCCAAGGTCAAAGTCTCGGTCTTTGGAATGTTGTGGCCCAGGCTCATGTGTGCACGGTGACCTCTGCCTTGAGACATGCCCGTGACGATGCCTTCAGCTCATTCAGTGATCAGAGAGTCGGCTGCTTCCATGGGGGGGGGGGTGTGTGTGGTTACGGGATAAACAGAGGCATGTTAGAGATGCTGAGTCTATTTGAGCGAAAGTCGATCAGAACCAGGCAGTGCCCAGCTGGAGGTGGTTGGGGGCACTTCACACTCAGGGGCCGCGGAGACACATCCGTGTAGAAAAGGCGGAAGCAAAGCCAGGGAAGCTTCGATGGGCTGTAGCTTCGGTCCCAGTTGCCTGTGTGTGCGTGGCCATCCTTAGCTGTTCAATTCTGTCACCTTGCAGCGTTCACAGGTCTCCACAGCCTTGGAGCCACCTCAGTCTGGTGGCTCCTTGTGTCTTTGCTTTAACAGTGTGCATGCAGGAGCATGCATGTGATGTGCATACATGTTCACATACCACCAAACACGTGCAGGCACACTGGCACCTGATCTGCACACACACATGCGGTTTGCACACATGCATGTTTATGTGTGTCCTGCAGGTGTGCGTACCAGTGTCGTGTCCTGTGTGCACACACCCATGTGCACGGGTTTGCACTTACATTTGCATGTTCACCTGGAGTCACTGCCGGAGACCTGTGCCGAGCTGTTCAGCACTTTGTTCTCCGTTTGTCTGTCCACCATGCGCTCTGGTGTTTGTATGCGCTCAGAGATGAATGGGACGCCCCAAGACTGCGCTGCAGTTTCGGGGGCTTCCCAAGCCATGTGGAGCATAGTGATGGGGGTGCGGGAGGGTATTGACGTGGAACCCCCAGGAGTCAGGGATGCAGCAGGGAGCGGAGTGGCCGTCCCCACTCAGGGTGTCTGCTGCCGGCAGACCAGGTTGGGGGGTAGCTCAGGAGACAAAATGTGTCCTGGGCTCCCGTGCAGGGGCGAAGGCAGCAGCTTCCGGGGCCGAGGGAGCTGCGGAGCGGCACTGTGTCCGTGCTGTGCCTGCGTTCCTGACCGCTGCCGGGGGCAGGAGCATCTCGGGGTCGGTGCTCCGGCCGCCACGGGCCGCCTTTGTTCAGCTGCGTGTACACCAGCCGGTGCTTCCCGGCCTTTCTTTCTTTCCCATCGCTGTCTTTCCTCCGCTTCCCTTCCCTCCAGACTCCTTTTTTCCTCCCCCTTTCCTCTCTTCTCTTCCCTCTCCCTCCCTCCCTCGCTCTCCCTCCCCTCTTCCCCTTCCTCCCTCCATTCAAAAATAGAACACGGTGATGAAATTCCTTTTGCTCTCGGCAACCCACGCACAGTCAGATGAGACTCGGGTGTGGTGAGCACCGCCCTCCGTAACCACATTTTCCTACAGGCATAACCTGTCCCCGCCAGCTTTTTAAATACTCATTCCCACATTTTCCCCAACTTCTTACTGTCTCCTTCTGAACCCTAACAGCATGCGATACTCTCTACTTCATGAAGTGTCGCCTGGGCCAAGGAGGCTGGAAATGGCGCGTGCGGCTGCCGCGGAGCCGTGGTCGGGTGTGTTAAGGAATCCCATCACCGGTGTCAAATCGGGACCGCGAGTGATGCCGTTTGGGTCCCACGCAGGCTGGGGGACCGGAGATTGGAACCTCGGCATTTCTCCTGCGTCTTTCACCCGGCGCTCTGACCGCTCCGAGGAGCTCCTCGCTCTGCCTCACCCGCTGTGTGGCCCGTGCTCAGCTCCTCTGTGCCCCCAGCGAAGGGAGAGACCCCCTCCAGGCCGCACAGGGACCAGAAGGCAGAAGCCACGGTTCTAACCCAGAATCTAGAACGCGTACTGGTCAGACAGGCTCAGTGGCATCCCCTCAGCCAAGGGGAGGCCTGAAAATATTGAGCCGAAAATGCCAGAAACCAACAGCTCCCACATTCTCCATGGTGCGCTGTTCTGAGTAGACACCTCGGCGTCGGAGGCATCTTGTCATTTTACAGTGTCATAGGAAGGGCGGGTTCAGTTCAGTTTTGAGACAGCGACTCTACCCATAACTTTGATCGCAGGACATTGTTGCAGCTGTTCTATTTCATTACGATTGTCGCGAACCTCAGACTGGGCCTCATTTACAAGTTAAACTTTATCGTGGTATGGATGCGTACAAAAACACATAGTGGACAGAGGATTTGGCACTGTCTGAGTTTTCAGGTATGGACTGGGGGCCGTGGAACGTATCCATAGTAGAAGAGGGGGTGCTACTTTATGAAAGACAGTGCGTACCCACAAAAGTCCCGTGAGCGTGAATTCAGAGGCTGTGTCTCAGCTGAGCTGGCAATCAGCAACCCCACTCCCCACCCGCCCCCGCCCCCCGCCGGCCTAGTTGATGAAACCTCAGGCGGTTGTGGAAAGATGGGAAAGTGGGAGTTTGCTGTGAGAAACATGCATTCTCAGGCCCCACCGGGCACCTGCTGCCTCTGGTGGGCCCGCCCGCCAGGGCCCCGCTGATCCGCGCTGCTGCCCCAGGCTGGCCGGCTTGGCTCCAGGGTGAGCACCGTCCTGTCTGAGGCTTCTGGGTCTCTTCCTCCCCTCCCACAACGCACTCCCAACCCCGCCCTCGAGTCCTTGTGCCCGAGTGGAGGGCATGGCCCGGAGCGTTCACAGTGGGCCCTCTGTGCCTCAGCTGTCTGCCGACAGGCGGGTGTCTTGCTATTGGGCTGTAGTTATTCCTCATCAGCAGGGGGTTCACAGCAGAGACTGTGATTTTATTTAAGTCGAGGACTCCAGTTCTTCCTGTCCTTCCTGGCTTATGTCGCCTCCCCTGACGGACAAGTTGCTCACCCCGGAGGCCAAAGTGGTGAGCGTGGAGTTCTGAGCCCGGGATGCAGCAGGCGGGACCCCTGTGTTTCTCTCTCTACGGCCTCCGGTGACTTACTCCAGGGCCCCCTGTGTGGGGACCGTGAGGTGACCCAAAGCTGCTGGCTGTCCCTGAGTTCTTGTATTAGACTGTTGCACAGTACAGTGGATTTCCCGATGAAAAAGTCATGCCGTTCCCGAAAGCCTCTCGGAGACCACCATGCTGCACTGGAGAAACATTGTTGCAACAGTGGAGACCATGCTGCACTGGAGAAACATTGTTGCAACAGCTGCTACCGCCCAGCTGAGACTTAAGAAAAGAGAGGAAACAATTTCCCAGGATAACATTGACACGCCCGGAGTTGCAGGACCTCCTCCGTTGTTGACTTATTTCCATAAAGAAGTTTGCTGTCCAAAGCAGGGGAAACTAGGTCACACCTGCGGTGATGACAATTCTGTGGAGGTGATCGAGCTGTTCGGTATATTGACATGTGGTTGGCTTGGCCATGGGGTTGGGTGGGAAGGGCGATCCCACTGATTACGTAAATCCGGAGGCCCCAGTGCTGTCTTCAGTGTTTTCAAATGGATCATAAAGGGTTGGTTTACATTTAAGAAGGGGAGAGATGCCGGGAAGAGATCCCACACCCATTGTTCCTTATTTCAGCCACCTTCTGGTGGCGGGGTTCCTCAGCATCTCCTGACAGGTAGGTCACAGAGAGCCCAAGTGTGGTCGCCATGACAACCAGCGGTGCCGCGAGGCCCTCGTTCGTGGTTCCCTGGGATTCGGAGTTCAGCTCCGTGACGCAGCGTTTGGTGTGTGTTTCTGCTAAAGACTGTTGGGTGATTGAGGGTGCTGCTTCCAGTTTCTGCACGTAGGCAGCTGATGTTGCCTTCTTTCTCTCCCATCCCATGAGGGGAGTCATCACTTCGTGGCGGGATTTGTCCCTTTACATCTCAGGACTTGGCTGTCAACTTCCATCTGTGCAGGCTGGTGGTGCCAGCACTGTGAGTACTGCTTAATTATAAAAAACTAACTTAAAAAAAAAACCTTAAAGCTTTGAAGAGATTATTATTCCTTATTTTAAAAAAGATTTTATTTATTTATTTTTAGACAGAGGGGAAGGGAGGGAGAAAGAGAGGGGAGAAACATCCATGTGTGGTTTGCCTCTTGCACGCCCCCTACTGGAGGCCTGGCCCACAACCCAGGCATGTGCCCTGACTGGGAATCGAACCGGTGACTTTTGAGTTCTCAGGCTCATGCCCAATCCACTGAGCCACACCAGCCAGGGCCAGATTATTTATTGATCATACCAACCAGTATCCAATGAATGTGTGGCATTATGGGAACTCACAGAAGTGACATATTGGTTAATAGGCCACATGGAGATTGTGACTGGAAGAATAAAAATGAGCTAAATTTTATGAAAAATGTGTAGTTTCACCCAGTGGTTCTCACTTCCCAATGGTAACAAAAGTTTCCCAAAGCATAGCTGTGTCCCCAGCGTGACCGGGGAGGTGAGCTGCCCCGCAGGGTTGGGAAGCTGCCCCGTGGGCTACAGAAAAACAAGCCCAGGAATCAGGCCAGGCTGGGCAGGGGTGCAGCTGGGCAGGCCGGGGGCGAAAGGCCTGGTAAAAAACACAATGGGTGCCACCATGATGCAACATCGCATGGGTGTTTGCTGAAAAAAATGACCAGCAGCACGACCCTACGACCCAGCAGCTCCGTGACTGGGTGTTTATCTGAAGGAAGCAAGGTGCCTCTGTCACAGACAGGTACACCTGTCCTTCTGTGTTCATTGCAAGGTTATTCACAATAGCCAGCGCCCGGAAACCTGGACGTCTGTCGGCAGGTGCAGAAAGGATACACAGAAGAGGTGGAGCATTGTACAGCCACAAAGAGAAGGGAGTCCTGACATTCGCAACAACATCGATGGACCCAGAAGGCATTAGACCAAGTGACATAAGTCAGACAGTAGAAGACAAATAGCGCGTGATCTTCGTGGTATGTGGGATCTAAAAAAAAAAAAAGCCTGGCAAACTCATCAGCAGAGAGATCCGATTTGTGGGTACCAGAGCCTGGCAGAAGTGGGCGAGGCTGGCCCAACGGCACGGATGTCCGGGTACGAGACAAAGAAGGCCCGGGGGTGTGACGGACAACACAGTGACTACTCCTGACCCTGCAGTGTGGCCTGCTGGAAACTTGCTAAGAGAGGAGAACCAACAAAGAAAAGAAAAAACATTTTCTGTGGCTTACATGGGGTGATAAAAGAACAAGAAAAAAATACGATGACTTATAAAACTTTTACGCAGGTGTGAAAAGGTGTTCTTATATAGTTTATATAGCTGTCCCACGGCTCCATCGAACTGTGTGAGCTTTAGGTGAGTGTAAATGAGGAAGCTGTGTCTCGGAGTCACCGTGTGGATTTGATGGACATTGAAGAGAAACTTAGATGCTTTCTTTGGGGCAGGAAAACGATCCCTGCATCAGAAAATGCGGGGTGGGACCCGTGGGCGCATCCCGGAGTGGTTACCACGGGCAGGGCGTGTACCGATCCGTGGCCTTTCATCCTAGGGTCCAGGCCCTGCTGGGGACCCGGGCTAGTGGGGATCCTATTGTGCTTTGAATTCGGAGAGACTGGAGTAACTGCTGGCTTGGCTTTCGTTCGGGCCGCCCTGGGAAGCTGGTGCAGACCGTGTATACAACAGTGGAATATGGTAACTCGCCAGTGGGGGGAGCCCTTCTGAATCCCAGCGGCCACGGTGGGAGCCAGCGGTGTTCAGGCAGGAGACGCAGCACCCAGTCACGGAGGAGCCCGCTGCGAAGGGACCGTGGCTCCCCTTCCGGATCCTTCCGAGGCCTGTGGGTTCCTTATTCAGCTGAAAACTTGGGACGTTAAGCCATCACTTCCCAGTTTGCTCGTGCCCAAACAGAGGGGCTGCCTGGCATCTGAGGTCATGGGCACTGCTCTTCCCACTGAGCTTCCAGGCCGTGGAGTCTGAATGAACAGGCAGATGCAGAATCACGCCCTGTTCCTTGGTTGGGGCGGAAACATGGCGGAGCGTGAACTCTGAGCAAGCTGCGGCCCAAGAGGTGAAGACACGGTGAATCCGACAGCAGCTGAGACAGCAGAACGGAACCAGGATGGCTTAGACCAGGGGCTGGTAAGAGCTGATCTCGGCCGTGGGAGCCACGCTGTGCATGGTGAGGCATCAGCTGTCACATGAGGCAGCCATGGGCGTCACCAAACTGATGAACGTGGTCGTGTGCCAATAAAACTTTATGCACAGGCGGTGACATGGGAACAGAACATCGCTGCTGTGGGTTGTGATGTGTTACGGTTCTTTTGATTCTGGTCCAGTGTCATGGCCATTCTTAGCTTGCAGGCCACCCAAAAACAGATGGTGTGCCAGGCTGTGGGGTGGCCGGCCACCTCTGGCTGGCTGAGCCGTGGCCCAGCGCGGTGACAGTGCTGAAGGAACCCAGGCACTGAAAAGCCATGTGGATGTGAGCAGAGACCAAGATGGGCGTTCTCGCTCACCGCTTTGACCTGGAGTTGGCTCTCGTGTCTTTGTGACAGTGAGGTTGGCGTAACCCTACAGTTATTGTTTAGTTCATTTAATGCATTATATGCTCCCTACTGTGCGTTCAGCCCCCGACTTAATTAATGAACGTGTTGGTGGTGTTTATGACATAAGCCCAGGGTTGGGAGAAGCGTGCTAGAGCTGAAGACCTTCCTTAAGCAGTTCACCCATTTCCTAAAAGCTCTTTCATCCCTGATTGCTTTCTGCCCGAGTGAGTCGTCCAGGTTCTTCACGGCCCTGGGGTCGGGTAAGGGGAGCAGCTGGCAGGAGGAGACATGCCGGGGGCACTGTCAGGCCAGGGACTGGTGCGCTGGAACGTGTGTGAGCAGGACACCTGTGAGGCTCGTGGGCACACAGTGGGTCTGTTTGCTACCGCGACGCCCCACCCCGACACGTGCATGCTCTCCTACTGAGCACGCCCCCCCCCAAATGGTCCCCAGAGGAAACGGCTGCGTTGCCGTGGCCGTGCCTTCACAGTGGGCGTGAACGCATCTGGCCTGGGCACTCCAGCCTCCGGACCGTCCTGCGCTGGGTCACTGAGTGTGTGCGCCCAGTCCTCGTCTGCCCATCAGCCGTCCCTTGCTGAGACTGGTCTGCGCCTCTGAGAACCATTCATGATGCTCAGGTGATTCCGCGGGCTGCTTTCCTTGAACTTCTGTGCGTTCCAGAGAACGGTGCCCAACCACACGGATGTGGACGGTGGTGGTGTGTTTCCATGAGCTGAGGGGGCAGCTGGGGCCGGGTGGGGGGAGAGTGAGCCGGGTGACGACGAGGTCCCAGTGTCCAGTGGGGACACCACCATGTCAGCTTGGGTGTCTAGGGGATGGGTAGGCTGTGGTGGCCAAGAGTTACGTTCCGACATATGTGTACATACACACACACATTATGGTTTGCTAGTTCTTCAAGGCTATTGCAGATGCTAGTAAAATATATATTAATGATCACAAACATTAATATACATATTGTGTAACATGAATGACATACGTTTGTTGAATATATGTTATATAAAATATATATATGAAATACATAATTACGGCCCTGGCTGGTGTGGCTCAGTGGATTGAGCGCTGGCCTGCGAACCAAATGATCACAGGTTCGATTCCCAGTCAGGGCACAGGCCTGCGTTGTGGGCCAGGTCCCCAGTAGGGGGTGTGTGAGGCCACCACACACTGATGTTTCTTTCCCTCTCTTTCTCCCTCCCTTCCCCTCTCTAAAAAATACATAAATAAAATCTTTAATATATATAATGATGTTCTATAATGATACATAATGTAGTAAATTATATAATTATGTAAGATATGTTATCATTATCCATGGTTTGGACAGATAATGTCTAGATAGGCACTTCACATATAATTCTAGGTGATACCAGCCTCCAGACCTGTAACTGTTCATAGGGACACACGCAAGGTTCTTGGCATCTGTGCCCCAGGAGCCCTGGGTGAGTTTGGGGCTTCACTTGTTCTCACCGTGGAACAGTGGGTCTCCCGGATGCCCGCCGACTGCCTCCCTGGGATGAGGAAGAGCACGTCACGGGCGATCTGCTCACGCATCCAGTCCGGCAACTGCAGACGGGCTCAGCGCCTGTCTCACTCTACACGCCTGACGCTCGGCACAAACCATTCTGGACTCTGCAGGGCGCCTGCCAGCAGGCTCAGCCCCTGGGGTCTTCCGATGCGGTGAGAAAGCTCACTCCGCCACGGTTGCAGGCCTGCACACGCGTGCATCCTGGAGACTGAGATCCGTGCAGAGCCTGCGCTGAGGAAGGGCACAGGGGCGGTGCACCGACCCCACGCTGGGGTGGCTCTGTCTACAGCATGTTCCCGTCCAACTTGCTTTTCCCGCTGCCCACTCCATCTCCCAGCAATGGACACCCCTCTTTCCCGTAGCTCAGCCGAACTGCCGAGAGCAGCTCCTGAGTCCGTCTTTCTCTGCAGCCCAGCGCTCTGTCCCGACATGCTCTGGTTCTGCCTCCCCCTATAGAGGTCCGACCATGTCTCCCCCGTCCCCTGCCAGTCGACTGTGTCGGACCGAACACCGGTGCCTGAGGACTGGGGACGGCGAATGCCCAGCTGCTGGTCTCACACTCCCCACACTCCGTTAGTGCCCCTATCATGGCCCAGATGGGCATCTTAAACTTTGTTTCCTTTGTTGGACTTTGGCTTCTTTAACTGCAACTATGTTTGCCTTTCAGTTGCCAGGTCGAAACGGTGGGATGTTTTTTCCCCTTCAGAACTCGCTCATTCTCCCAAGTTTTCTAAGAGGCGCTTAAAAAGCGATACAGAAATAAGATTTTTGTGGTGTCTCGAACAGGTTTCTCCCGGAAAAGAAAACATAAACAGAGCCCTTCCAGAACATGTAGCAAAATCGTTTTCACACCTTTGAAGTCATGCATTTAGAACAATGGAGATGCAATTCACATGAAGTAAAAGGACACATTTTAAAGCGAACCGTTCAGACGCATTCAGTGCATGCATGGTGTTATACATTCACCCCCTGGAATTCCAAAACGCTTTCATCGCCCCCCCAAGTCACACCCTCTGCCCAGTACGCCAGTTCTCCACATTCCCCCTCCCCCAGCCCCTGGCACCCACCCAGCTTCCTTCCCTCTCTGGGGCTCTGCCTTTTGGGATATTTCATATCATGGAATCACCCACTATTTGTCCTTCTGTGCCTGGCTTCTTTCACTTGACCTCATGTTTGCGAGGTTCACGCGCATGTAGCACGGGCCAGTATTGCCCTCGTTCCCGAGGCTGGGTACTCTTCTGTCCTGTGCATCAACCCAGTGTGTTTGTCAACTCATCCTTGACTGGACTCTTTGCTGTTTCCCCCTTTCGGCCACTGCGACTCGCCCACACGTATACGAATCCTGCGTTGGGGTTTGTGCGCGCAGTTCGGGCATCCAGCCGTTCTTTCTGAGAGGGAGGCGTGGATTTCGAAGTCTGTTATTGGAGGAGACCCGTCAAAGGGGTGACACTGGTTTTCCACCTCAAAAATGGAAAAGCTGTTTTCCGAAGCAGGTGCCCGGGTGTTCTGAATTGTTACACGTGCTGATGGATCGCCCGTGAGAGGAGCTGTTTGGCTGTCTGTCCGGGAATCCTGGGGTTTGGACATACAACTGGCCGGTGGCTACTGCCCTCCGTGATGTCGCCGGAGGTGGAGAGTGACTGCTTCTCAGAATCCTTCCGAAGGTGCCCGGGCCTCAGACACAGGGCATCACCGGTGCTCCGCAGTGCAGCTGTCTGCCCTCCCACTCAGGGGACAGTTTAAATGCCTCCCTGGTCAGCTGAAGCCCGTGGAACCCAGAGCACCGTGGAGTGTCCACCCTCCTTGATGCTGTGGGTATATGCACCTGTCACCTCCGGGACCCCTGGGGGCTTCCGCCCTTGCCTGGAACTTAGCTGGAAAAAGAAGCCTGTGCGTGTGTATCTGTGCTGTCCTTTTCTTCCACACGGCAGGCGGGAGCCAAGGTCGGAAAGGATGACCACTCTGGGGCTGACCGTCCCCCCAGACCGAGGGCTCCAAGGAAGACTATCCCCGGGCAGCTGCACAGCCCCTGTTCCCATCTGTCTCAAAACTGGCCCCACGTGGCCAGGCTTGTCCAGCTGGGCTGGCGGGGGAGAGGGAGCTCCTCAGCCGTGGCTGGGTCCGACGATGCTGGGGGCAGACACCGCAGGCCTGCCACGATGCTGCCAGACTGGTCCAAGGTGGCTCGGGAAGCCAATGGCACAGGAGGTGAACCGCAGTTGAAATCAAATCAGAGAACCGGGGAACCTGAGACCAGAAGGACAAGCGCTTGCGCCTGGACCGGGGCTCCTGCCTCAGCGGGGAGCCCCTCCCTTGCGCCTGCATTTTCCCACGTCCCAGGCCCTTTCAAAGGACCCCTGCTGGTGCGCGGGGGGACACCGAGTCCCCTGAGTGGTGGCAGAAGCCGTAAGGGGAGGACTGGGGGGTTTGGAAAGGTCACTGTGCATGTGGAGGTGTGTGTACCCTTCTCGTAGCTGTGCCTGGAAGCACGGCCTGTCTCCACAGTCCAGAGACACCTGCGGAAACCATGGAGACCAAATGCCTTTGGGGGGCAGTGTTGCTCCTTGTGCCCCCGGGGCTCACTGTGCTTCCTGACCGGATTAAGTCAGGCAGCGATGGCGTCGGTGAAGAACCGGAGCGAGCCCCAGCTCTCGCTGATGCTGGTGAGGGTTGCTGCTGTCCACAGGGACGGCGCCTGGCTGCCTCTCTGCATTTCCAGGGCGCCTGTGGAAGCAGAACGCCCTCCTCGTCGGACAGGGTCCCGGCCGCTTCACAGGGCTTGCTCGCCTCTCGGACTTGTCACGCACACACAGCTGACTTTTGGGCTGCTTTGTGCTTTTCCCCATTCGCTTCACTTCACCCTGTCACACCAGCGAGACACCGGGGCTCCTGGGGACAGGTCTCCAACGTCACCTGTGTCATTTCCCAACTGTCGGGTGGCACACACTGAATATGCGGGCAGCAAGGATGGATGGACGCTGGCCTGCTCTTGGTGGGGTGCGGGTACGGGGGCGCCGGATCTCACAGAGACTGAGGACAGCGACAATTCCACCTGCTAAAACAGGAAACATAACAACACCGTACAAAACGGCAGCGATGGAATGGTCACCTGGACCCTCTCACAAGGCGGGAAATGAGGCTGCTGCCCCAACACTAATGGTGCACATGCTAAAACGGATTGGACGTCTCCAAGATGAACAATAAAAGTGTGAGTCTAGACATGCATGTGTGCACACATCCTTCATGCAACATACAGCACACACTTAGCATGCAACACACATATATAATATATACTCACACTTGTATACATAGGTATATACGTAAGTAATCATTTCCACATTGGAAAGTAGTGGGCACTACCGTGAATTTGTCCATAGATTGTACTAGAGTGGAATGCCTCTTGCTGCCCATCCCCCCATTCTTCTAAGGCATTTGCAGAAAACACCATGCTTGCAATTTTTCTCGACTGTATTTCCAAGAATCATAAATTCCCTCAGCCTAGTTTCTGTAGCAATAATTACAGATCAGAAAGAAAAACAGGATTTCGAAAGTGACTCTGACCTTGGCAAGCTCTGCTCTGCTTCAGTGGCACATTTCAGCGAATTTCAGCCTGCGGGTGGTGCCCGCGGTGGGTTTTACTTTGTGACTTTGTGTGTTTCGTGCCACGGACCTGGACGAGCTAGCTGGGAGGTGGAGAAATGGCCCTGCTGTCGCACATCCAGGTGAATTTACTCAGCACTCCTGTGAGCCCGGAGGAAGGAAAGATGATGTTTTCATTGTGTCGGAAAACGTTGGGCTTCCATTCTTTTCTTGCAGCTGAAGCTGGAAACATTTCAAAGCTAAGATACAAAGATGCTTGACAAAGAAGACACATGGCCAGCTGGCAATGCAGTGGGGGCATTGAGAACGGAAACACACACACACAAAATAACAGAATTGCAAGCCAGTGAAGGAGGGGAGCCCGCCGGGAAGGAGCGGGGAGGAGCTGTAGACCACTGGCCGCAGATTTTGCAAGGCGGAGAGGAGAGATAGGCGCAGGGAAGCGGGATGTGAGGGCTCCTTTCACCCAGAAGTTCAGAGACTGGCGATGTTTCCAAAGACCAAGAACTTGCCAGAGCCTCTTTAGCATCAAAAAAATTCTGGATGTGACCCATCATCTTTTGACATCCTTCCTCCATCCACAATTTTCCCCATAACATGCAGTGAGTTCATTTTAGGAAAAGTTAGTGTTTACTCAGGCCAAGATCCACTCCAGGGCCCTGTTTTGCCTTCAAAACACTGTTCAGAAGTATACCAAAAATTTCTCACTGGGAAAGCCTCTGTAACAGAAAGGGGGCTGCTAGTGGGAAGTGTGTGTGGCCGTCTGATTCGACAGTGAGGATGTACCGTTCACTGGTCGACTTCAGCTGCTCTCAGGTCACGGCGCTCAAAGTTCACGGCCGTTCCTGGTGGGGCTGCCCCTTGCTCCTATGTGCCCGGCCCCGCCAACAGCCCTCTCTGCTCGGCCCTGTGTGAACACAATCGGGGTCTCCATGTCTGCCTCGTTTTCCCAGCTACAGGTAATTAGCTCCGAGCTTTTGAAGGTGCGTATTTCAAATTGCATGCTCAGCATCTGCCTTGTTATACAGCCGCGTGGCTGCCTCTAGACAATCCGTAGCTCAGTGAGGTTCGCTCTCCCGTATATGGTGGGCAGGAGGGGGCAGCAGATGAGACCGAGATGGTTCCGATTGCACGGAAAACACATGCACGGCTGCAGCGTGGTGTCCAGCCTGCTTACGCGTGGAGCACATCTTGTTAATAGTAACCAGTGCTGAGGAGTACGGCTTTCTATTCTGAACACTCCCCAAAAAATCTTAGGGAGAGAGCCCTGGCTGGTGTAGCTCAGTGGATTGAGCACAGGCCTGCAAACCAAACAACCGTGGTTCGATTCCCAGTCAGGGCACATGCCTGGGTTGCAGGCCAGTTCCCAGCAGGGGATGCACAAGAGGCAACCACACATTGATATTTCTCTCCCACACTCCTTTTCTTACCCTGTAAAGAGAAATAAAATCTTAAAAAACATTTTACACCTTAGGGAGAGAAAAATCAAGGGGGGAGCGCATTACTTAACATACCGTGGTTGCTCCAAGGGCTTGTCTACTCAGTGATGCTGGAACTTACTTGCGTGCCTGGCAGCCACACGGAGGGCTTCGTGAGTGCACCTAGTAGGGCCGCACCTGCGCTTTCTCATTCCACAGGTCTGGGCTGGGGCCTGAGGCTGTTACCCACCTGCCCACAGGTGGTGCTGGGGGCCGATGGATTGGAGACAAAGTGACCTTGCTGTTGGCCCGTCAGCCAGGACCAGAGCAGGGCGCTTGTTTCAGCAGGAAGGCGCAGTGACCCACGCTCTCTGTGAGGCCGTTTCTCTGAAAGTTTTAAATTTTAATGCCCTTCGCGTGGGTGGTTTTTCCAAGTGCAATGACTGGTTGAGAAGAGCTGGGGGTCCTCGCTGTCTGTCTGTCTGCCTGACTTCAAACGTCTTCTCTTTTCTGCCCCAACCCCAGGGGGCACATCATTGGAGGCGCTGCAACGCAGGAGAGGCAGGTGGCGGACCTCACAGTCGGGTGCTGGGTGGAGGCAGAGTCTGGGGGAATCAGTGCAGGGGTGGGGGGTGCAGGGTGGGGGGGACACAGGCGGGGACAATACTCTGCAGTTAGCCCACGGGGTGTGGGCCCCGCATGCTGCCATCACCCGGTCTGGGAACAGCAGATGGCCTCGGCTTCCTCCCTCCCACTCCACCACTTCACACCTGGCTGACAGAAGCAGGACTTTGGGTACAGGACTGTGTCCTGGGGCATTAATGGATTATACGGGGGGTGCCACTTAGGTTCTCCCTAATTCCATCTTCTCCACCTGCAAGTTTCATAAGGACGGACGCTGATTCTTTGGCGGCGTCCTGGGGGCAGAAAGTGACTTGAATGAGGCCTGGAAAGCCGTGGGATGGTTTTCATTACCAAAGGCACCCACCAGATGGGTTATTTCGGGTACCCTGCCCCCCCACGACCCGTGGGCTGCATGTGGCCCAGGATGGCTATGAATGTGGCCCAGCACAAAATCACAAATTTGCTGAAAACCATTTTTTTCATTCATCAGTTTTTGTTACTGTTTGTGTATTTCACACAATGTTTCTTCTTCCAGTGTGGCCCAGAGATGCCCAGAGGGTGGACGCCCCAATGTCTGTTTTCCCATTATGATCCTTTCCTGCTGTGGTTTTGCCAGGTCGAGGCACCTGCCACCGCCCCCCCCCCCCAGCCCACCCCCACGGGGGAGTCAGGCCTGAGACCAGGGGTCTGTGAACTTTCCCGTGAAGCGCCAGGCAGGACGCAGGTACAGCCGCCTCATCCCACCAAGGCAGTGACAAACCGAGAGCCTGGCCTGTGTCTCCATAAAACTTTATTTGCAAAACCCCTCCGGCATTGGATTTGGCCGGCAGACCCGGAGTCTGCCTCCCTCTGGTTTAATCCCTGCGTGCAGATCACCCAGGAACCTGTTAAAATGAAAGTTCGGGGCTCAGTAGCTCCGAGATGGGGCAGATTCCGCATTTATAACAAGCTCCGTGGGGAGGCCCTTCCCCCACCCGCGAGTACCGAGGGTTTGGGTAACGCCTGCTTGTCTTCTAAGCGGACCTCGTGGGTGTGGGGGACCAGGGAGGCTGCTGTGCACCCCCAGGAGCTGCACAGGTTTTGGGACTTTCAGAGAGAACCCGAAAAACCGGGCGGAAACTCAGACAAGGTGGTGGGGACCATGCTGTCTTTAGAAGTGTCTTCATACCAAACCAGACCTGCGGAACCAAGGCATCTTTGCGACAACCTCCCGCTGTCTTTTCAGGTTTCCTACAGCCCATCTGCTTTGGAGACCACCCCGGGGGGTCCGGGGAATTAAAAGGGAGCCGCGTTTTCTGTGGGACCTCACACCGATGGCTCGCCTTTGTGGCACTTGGAGCACCGAAAATGTACTTATCAGACTGTGTCAAAACAGCATCTTACCGGGAAACATATGTTGGGGACACCTGTGGGACAGCTTCAGTGCTGCAGGTGGCTCAGGTCCACCCGTTCATCAGGATGGCCTTCCCAAACACCAGAGCTGGAGTGCCAGGGGCTAATGACTCTCCGCCGTGGGAGAGGGGTTAACGAAGAAGACCTCAGGACGAGCGCTGACAACTTGGACACTGCACAGCACAGCGTGGCTCAGCTCCTCAGAGTCCCGGCCAGCCTCCCCCACGTCTCCTTCCTCCCCAGCCCTGCCTGGTCCCAGTCATTCTTTCCGGATCCAAATCGGACGCTGCCAAGTGGGAGAGCCCCCCTTGTGGGGCGGACCCGCTGGAAGGAGTTCCATGTGTGTCACTTACCCGGCGGTTTGTACAACACGTGGCCGAGGAGTCTGGGATTATTTCAAGTTTTAAAAAGGGCAGGCGGGTCCGACCCTCTCGCAGGACGGGATACTACTGGGCACACTCCCGGGTCACTGAGGCAGGGGTCCGGTTTCAGAGCCCCTCCCAAGGACGAGGACCTGAAGTCGGGCGCCGTGTGTGTCCGACTTTGTCTGAGTCGCCCTTCCCTGGCCTGTGTTTGTGCCGCGCCGTGGACCGTCCTCTGTAAGGAGCTGCCCGGGCAAGAAGTTTCTCGCTGGTTGTCCTTCTCGCTGTGGGTGCCCTGGGGGAAGGGCGGCCTCAGCATCAGACCCACTGAGGATTTCGACACGGCTTCACGGCCTCCTCTGTTTCTGATCTCCTTCCCGTGGACCCATTTCTCCGTTTTGTCCTTTCCTTGGCCGCCGTGACGTGGGTATGGGGTGTCCACATGCTGCGGGGGGTCAGTGAGCACCGGTCCATCTGAATGAGCTCATGGAGCAGCGACTGACCGAACGATGGCCGGGCGTGGTCAGTGCGTGAAGCGCTCCTCCTTGGAAAGCACTCCCCGCGTGTCGTGTCGGGCTGTGCTCGCTCAAGGGAGCCCCTGGCTCCCCCTCAGGGAGCCCCTCCCGAAATTGTCCCTTAGTCCGAGTGGGCGAACGGGACAGGTTTTCTGTATGGCTGGTTGGTCCCTGCAGGTGCCGGGGGAGGGGCGCTCCCACCTCTGCCAAGGCTGTGGGGGGAAGGACCCAGCTTCCTCAGGGCTCAGAACCGATCTCTGGAGTGAGCCTTCCTGCCCCCATGGGAAAGGAAGACTGTCTTAGTGCTAAGCCTGGGTCCTTCCCTTTCGTTAAGAAGTGTTTTGCCTGCCCGCTGTTAATGGCAGCTGGCTGGCAAATGCAGTTGAGCCCCTGTGCTCACTGAGGAGAGCAGGTGAGCTGTGGGTGCTGGGGGCCTTCTTTCATTGCTGCGTGTCGGGGGTCGCTGGATAGCAGAGGCGCTCAACTGGGGACGATTGCACCCCCACCCCAGGCACCGCGCAATGCCTGCAGGCCTTTTTGGTTGGGTGCCTGCGGGGAGGGACTGGCATTCAGTGGGTGGAGGTCAGGGGTGCTGCTCCGTCTCTCGCGGTGCACCGGACGGCCCCACAGTAAAGCACCGTCCGCCTCAGCTGTCAACAGTGCAGAGGCGAGAAGCCCTGCTGTGTGGAGACATCGCAGCAGGGCCGACCGGGGGAAGGGGCCAGGGCGCCTGGTGTGCAGGGGTCTCTGGGGGAGTCCCCTGGTTTCAGGGGGCACAACCCAGCACAGGTCGTCCGAGTGCAGGGAGGCCGGCAGCCTGGGCCAGGAGAGAGAAAACGTGAGAAACCTCCAGCTTGGAAAGGTGGGATGAAGGACATCAGAACCCCGAACATGCCTGTGGGGTGTTTTGGAAATCCGGGAAAAACATCTACCGCAGACTTGGCCCGAGATGCCATTGCCAAGGACGTGCCTCAGAGAAGCCCCTCTGGAGGAGCTGGGCTAGGATAACAGCGGTGGGGAAAAGATGGCTTTCCCTGCGTGAAAAGGAACGTGGGAGCCGGTTAACCTGATGTGCCACCGGACGCTGTCACACCCGATGGGTCCCACACGCTGGGCAGGGTTTGGCAGAGAACTCGCGTCGGTCAAAGGGCTCAAAGTGCACCAGGGAGGGAAAGCTGGCCAGAGCAGGGGTCTCCGGACTGGGCATTTGTCACCGTTGGTTTCATGTAGGGGACAAAAATTGTCAGGGTGTGTTTTAAGAATCCAAAACTCGATGCCCGTGTCTGAAATTCCTTACCGCGGTTGCCAGCTACCAAGATCAATCCCGGTGCCCACATCCAAGCCGTGAGGCCCACGCCCCAAATCAGACACGGGATGAGAAGGGATCCCACGACATCCGCACTGCTGGCTTCAATCTCACCTTGCCCGAGTGTGGGTCAGAGGCCTGAGGTGGCGCCGTTCCCAGTCAGGGCACATACTGGGGTTGCAGGCTGGTTCCCTGCAGGCCAGTTCCCAGCAGGGGACGCACAAGAGGCAACCATACATTGATGTTTCTCTCCCTCTCTCCTTCCCTTCCCCTCTAAAGATAAATAAATAAATAAATCTTTAAAAAAAAAAACCCTCACCCTCACGGCTCCTTCAAGCAGCTTGAACGAGGCCTGCAAAACACACAGGCTGCCAAGTAAAAAAGCAGTCGTTTGTAAATAAACAAACACACTTGGCAACCGCAGGCTCTGCCCGGACCACTGGGGAGCCTCTTGCCCCCCCCCCCCACACGGGGCTTCTCTTTCTTCCTGTTGATTGATCATGCCCCCCACAAAGCTTATTGAAGTGTGAATGGCACCCAGTAAAATGCGCCTGCTTGCAAAGTCTGCGGCGGTGACATGTGACGGGTGCGTTTGTAACCACATCATTGCCCTCACTCTGGGGTGCGGAGATGGACACCTGGAAAATGTCCCGAGAACGGAGCTCCTTTGCCGCACCAAGGGATCAGCTTTGAACCCCGGGCGGTGGGAAATCTTTGAGGAGGTGAGGAGGGGCTCATCGGCCTTGGATCTGACTCGGGGAAGTGCCACAGCAGGGCAGTCCACTGCCGCTGCCACTATTTTGCCTGCATCCCGCAAACAGCGCCCGCAATCTGAGCAGCATCCTACTGAGGAAAGAGATTTACTGTTTTGAGACGAGATGGAGGGGCAGGTCTCCCCACGCCCACGGGGCTGGGTGATCAGGCCCCGCCTGCCGTCTCTGTGGGGCTGCAACAAGGCCCGGCCGAAGGCGGCTTCTGCGTGAACACAGTCCAAGACCCGAGAGGGCCCGCGCATGTCCTTGGGATCTCACCTGGGTCCTTTTCCCTCGGCCGCCTGTCGTTCTGTGATGTGCCCGGGGCATCCCGAGTTCTCTCACTTCTCTGGTTTCCCGTTCGCAGCCATAGCTGCCGCAGGTCCCCCCAGGGGCACGCATACGTTCTGATTATAGCACTCTGGCTAAAAATAAGCACAACCCGGGAAGTGGCAACCCCCCCCTCCCACACACACACACAGAGTGAGCCACTTGCAGGCGCTGCGCTGACGGTCGGGATGGAAACAGGCCCGCACAGGGTGCACAGAGACCCCCAGGACCACGGATCTGCCTGTCCCGGGAGGGAGGGACACCAGGCCAATGGGGAATGAGGCGAGTTACGTGCTGTGTGCGCGGTGTGGGAGGGCCCTGGCAGGTTTCCGTGTAGCATGCGTGGAGTTCGGGCCCCTGTCTGACTGTGTCACTGTGGTCTGGGCCAGGACACGGAAGCTGTGATGGAGATGAAGGGGTGGGGCGTGATGAGACAGGCAGCTGGACCACCTCCCCGCCCAGGTGGGGAGGCCCACAGCACCTGCAGCTGGGAAGGGAGCCCCCTGCAGCATTACCTTTTGCAGTGAACCTGACTCCTGACCTCGCGGTAATTGGCCACTGTCCTTGGGGAGTGGGGTGTGGGGGAGGTAACACAGAAATACTGGTGACTGCAGCCAGGAGCCCTGATCCATACGTTTTATAGCAGAACTGACTGTCCCCTCCCAGATCCGATAGCTACCTTGATCTTTTGCTCTGTTCTTTATAACAGTGTTTTCCCGCGGTTCATTTCGATCTTGCACAGTATATTCTGTGTTTTTCTCCCTTTCTTTCCCGGAGCTGCCTCTGTCCTGTGACTTGCACTTTGAATCTGACTGAGGAGAGAGAGAGTTCACTTGTCAAGGTATATGTTATGACCTGGATTGACCGAAAATTTTTGTTCTCGCTAGCAGAGTCGAGTCCGGCCACGCCCTGAGCCGTGAGGTGCTTCTCACGTTCGGAGTTTGCCTTGCAACTCCATTTCCTCTCAACCTCAGGGACTTCATGAGGACGCACACTGTCCCCCCATGCCTAAGACCTCTGCTGCGTGCATGGAGCGCGAGTGGTGGGCAATCCAGCCTTTTGTTAGATTGCTGAGGCTGGTAGGCTGTTTGCTAAGAAGAATCACCACTCTTCTGCCTTCCTTTCATTATGTCACGTGCACAGGATTTGCTCGTGGGCTGGAGTTTGCCGCCCTTTCTTGGCGAAGATGATGAGAAACGTGATAAACTGTCAGTGAAAAGCCAGAATTTCGGAATCAAGCGTGATTGGGTTTGCCTGCTCACGACTTGCTGTGTGATCTCGAGCAGAAATCAACCTCTCTGTGTCTCAGTTTGAGTTTGGTCGTCTGTAAGAGCCAGACCATGATGCTGATTTCATCAGCTTCTCTCAGGATTGAGAGTCATAATCTATGGAAGGCATTTATCCTGGTTCCCGGGAGGTCGTAAATGATGTCCATGCTAATTATATGCAATGACAGAATAATTATACGCAATGACTTAGAACTTCAAAATTTAAATACGAATGATTAAAGTAGTATTATGAGTACTACTTCCTTACTTTCCAGTACCTTTAAAAGAAAAAGACTTTATTTCCCTGTTTTTAGAGACAGTGGGAGGGAAAGAAACATCAATTGGCTGTGTCTTCCTGGCATGTGCCCTGACTGGGAATTAAACCTGCAGCCTTTTGGTTTGCAGGCTGGTGCTCAACCCACTGCGCAACACCAGCCAGGACTAGAACGCAGAAACAATTACACGCAGTGCTCAGAGACTTACTGAAGCCCGTAGCCAAGTCTCTGCTGTGCGCCTGGGTCTTTTTGCTTTTAACAGTATCGCAGGGCAGAGCTCTGCAGAGACCTCTCACGTTTATATCAAACAAATGCATCTGGGTGCTGTTTACATATAAAAGTGTTTTCTCCCAGCCGGCATGCAAATGCGACTCTAGTTTTCCCAGAACGGACATATTCGAAGTCTTCAATCCTCTGTTCAAACTGCCATTCTTAGATGGCGTGCATCCATTTTCCTCGACCTCAGGAAAAGCAGTTCATTTCAAATACTTTCAGAACACTTGTGTGTGCCTGAACATTTTAGATTGTGTCCTTCAATGAAATGTCAAGTGAGTTCGTATTTACAGCTTGGTTTTTATCTTTATTTTTAACAATGTGGATAGCAACATGACTCATAAATATTAAGATATATATATTTTTTTATTTTTAGAGAGAGGGGAAGGGAGGGAGGAAGAGAGGGAGAGAAACATCGATGCTCAAAGATGCATCAATTGTTGCCTCTCGCATGCCCACAACCGCCCTCAACCCAGGCACACGACCTGCCTGGGAATCGAACCTGCGACCTTTCCGTTCACATGGCGGTACTCAATACACTGAGCCACACCAGCCCGGTCTACAGTTCAATGTTTAAAAATTGTAGCTGGTTTGAGCGACTCTTGGACTTGGTGAGTTTCTGTTGTGCATGCATTTGGTGGAGGCTAAAAAAGGAAATCTGCTCTTGATCGCCATTCAGCAAACTAATTTGATTAGCACTATTACTTTTTTGTTCATGGAAACACTGGATTCGATATTGGAACGGAGTAGACGGGCCATTCGTTTTTATGTCACGAAGACGGTGTGTGTACCCAATCTCGGGAGAATTATGGAAGAAAAACCTATCTCCTTCTTTAATGTCACTTAAAACAATGGTCTCTGACCTCGAGGTAATTGGCCACTGCCCTCGAGAAGTTATTTTTAGCACGAACACCTTGCAGTGTCCGTAGGAAAAGACCCCAGTGGATGAGTGTCACGGGTGGGCTGAGATGAACACCAGGACAGAGACAATCCCCACTGTGTGGCCGGGAATCGCTTTTCCTCCTGGAAAGTGTTATCACACTGACATGTGCCCTCTTCAAGACAAGGCAAGGTTAGGTGCCAGCTGTGTTGGGCGATTATTCTCCATGCTGTGATTTTTGGCTGGCGGGCAGCAGCCCTCTGTAGCCACTCACCCACGGTTCTGCATATCTGACGTAGACATAAAGCCTGTCAATCCCTGAGCATGCTGCATAGTTCGCAAAAACATCATGCACCAGCATCTTCATTCTAGTTTTGGGTGGCGTCGGGAAAATGTCCCTGGCTCCAGAACAGCTTTGAGAAAGGCTTGAATGCCCCGGGAGGTGGGCTTGGCTGCAGCCCCCTTGGCGTTCGCCCCTGCCGGGTAAGGAGGCAGGTCTGTGGGCATCAGCAGTGACTTCAAAGGGCCGGGCTTGTCCATAAACGGACAAATCTACCTTTTTTTTTTTTTTTGCATGCTGCCTGGCTCTGAGCCTTTTGCATAAACAGAGATGCGTGGTCTGAAAGTCACATGACAAAGTCAGACGTGAACATCAAGAAAGACACAGCGAGGAAAAAAACCGCCTGCCTCGCCTCCAGAGAGGCTTGCTCGGCCGAGAGCTTTGCCCTCTGCCGAGGTTTACAGCCCCGTGCACTTCTATTTCTGGGCTGCCTGGGGTTTTCGGAACCAGAGCACTGCAGAGATGAGCCGGGAGCTGTCTTTCCGGGGGCTTTTGCAAGTTTCAATGCAATCCTGCCCAAGAATTTTATCTGAGCCTTCCAGTGATGCTACTCACATGTGCATTGGGGGGACCGGGTGTCCCCTGGCCTCCTGGACCAAGGGGTGCCTGTCATCGGCTGCTCTCCTCTCTGCAAGAGCAAGCAGCTGGCCTTTCTCTCTGCGCCTCAGGCTTGCAGGCTCAGCCCAGTGCTTAGCCTTGGCACCCAGCTCTCTGTCCCCCAGGGCGGCTTTCCCGGCCACCGTAGCTCAGGGACCCCTCCCTGTGGTTGCTGTGCCCTGACTGTGCCTTATTCGAATTCTAGCACCCACCTGGACTGTTTGATGCATTTTCTTCACCAAGCTCTCTTCTCCATTCAGATGTAATCCCCATGGGAGAGAGGGTGTTGCTTCGGTCCTTGCTTTTGGCTAGGACAGTAGCAGGGAGTCAGCTCCTCCCTGCATTAGTCCCTGACTCATCTAACCTGCATGTCCTTTGTGCACGAGAACACATTCATGAGTATCTCCTTACATCAGGGGAGCGCACTATCGCTATTGTTGCACCCTTTGTGTTTGGGTGAACAGAGGATCCTGGAAACAGTGTATCATCAGCTCATAGAGATCCACGCTCTTTACTTCCCCAGTAGGGGGCGGCAGCGTGAGTACGTGAAGTGCACAGATCTCAAGCATGTGGTTTGTGGGGGTTTCATACGCTTACACGTGGCCTTGTGGGACAAGTTCGGCAGCCTGCCACGGCCCCTCATGCCATTTTCCCGGTTATCCCCCCAAAACCAGGGTAACCAACCGTTGCTCTGATTCCATCTCTGTTGGCTACTGTTGCACGTCCTGACCACATCCACTCTGAGTCCGACAGCAGAGCCTCCTCCTCCTGGTTCAGAACGTGTTTCCCCCACGTTTCAGCTGGCACCGCCCGGCAACGGGCTTGGGGTCCAACAGCTTCGTCCTCAGCGCCACTGCACAGGAGGAAAGCCCGGGGGCCTGGCTGCAGCCTGCTCCTTGCGTCCCGGGAGGCAGCGCCTGCTTCCAAAATTCGTCTGCCCGAGGGGATTTTCACACCGGACCGCACTCCGGCAGTCTCGGGGTCTTTCCACTGAAACCAGCTTGAGAGGCAACCCCGCCGAACAGCTTGAGAACAGCGTGTAGCCGGTTGGTGGGAGATAAATATTCGTAGGCGTGATCTCTCTGTCCGTCAACACGTGTCAGCGGAACCTGTGCCGTTCTACTGAGCTGTATGCTCCCCGAGGTGGGGAGGACGGACACTTCCTTCATCACCTTGACCTAGTCCACAGCTGGTGAGTGCGTGAGTAATTCCAGAACAACGGCTAAGGAATAAAACCAGTCATACAGCAGGTGCAATCGTCGGTTCACTCCTTATTCATTCACGGGGCATTCATTTACCGTGACTACGAGGTTACACATTGAGAACTGGGCGGGGTCTCCCTGGAGAGAGTGGTCCCCAACCTCAAGGGTGCTGTCCGATGCCACATAGACCAACTCCCAGCTGATGCAGAACTCGGGGCTCCAGAGTCTGCCGAGGATGGCGGTTAGAGCTGCAGACACGTAAGCCGAGTTCCCCAGGGCGCCGAAGCTGTCTCACTCACCCTTCTGCCCGAATGGGGGCCGTCAGGGAGCAAAGCTGAGCACTGGGGGCAGGAGGAAGACCCGGCAGGTGGGGCTGCGCTGAACACCCCCAGAGCAACCTGCCGAGGGGCACATTTTGGGAGTGAATGAACACACTGCGATTTCTTCCTGGGTTGGCGCTCCTCGGGGTCTGCAGCTGACACCCAGGAAAAGAAGCCCTGTCTCCTTAGCTTTGGCTGCTGGTGCAGGGCAGACGGTCATCGTACGATGGGAAATAGACATTCCCATGGGGACCTGGTGTGTGTCATTCTCATGAACCCTCCACCTAACACAGGGTGACTCTCTCTACGCAGTTGCAGGCAGGTTTCTAGTTTTGATTCTGCCTGCTCTCTCCCCGCCACTCCGCCCCACAAGGGAACCGGCGTTACCTGCCGAAGGAAATGCCGTACGTAGCTCAGCGGTGAAAATCTCCTGCAGGCAAGCTCAGCTAATTACGGGGCGCAATGTCCTAATTTACAAGGGAAAACACACTTGTCTTGAGAATAATTAATTCCGGCTATGAAGAACGCACATATTAGCACGGGTACCTTCGAGAGTTGATTGCCTCGTCTTGGACTATTTGTGGTTTTTTTCCAGAATGTGGCTGACTTTGAAAATGCGATGAACATATTAAACACACAACCAATCCAAAATCGCCGCTCTGCCGTTTCAGAGCCAGCCTGCGAGAGAGGAAATACCGGTTTGTGAACACACTGCCATAGCTCGTTTTATTTCTTTTTGTACGGGCTGTTGGATCTGCATTCGGACATAAAAGTACAGGAATGTCTAGGAGACATTGGGGGTTTGGTGTGGACCCTGCAATAAAGCGAATATTGCCCGAAAGTGCATCATAATCTTTCTGCTGGTGGAGGGTCTTGCCTTCCATCTAAAAAACAGAAATCGCAATGTCTGTGAAGTGCGATAAAGGGAAACTCCGTAGAGCGAGGTATGCCTGTCTGGGTTTTCCAGGGGGCTCGACATTGAACTGCCCATTCCTCTTGCTGTGTGTAGAGGAAGAAATGATGTGGAAGAGATGATTTTCCTCCTGTGGCTGCTCCTCTCCCGTGCTCCGTGGGTGCTGAGGGAGCTCTGGGTGCCGCTGACCTCTTTTGCTGTTGGCACAGTCGTCAGAAGCGTCTGTCTCATGGGGGTGCAGCTGAAGTCATCTCAGGCAGCTGCCCTGTGAACTGGCAAGGCGGGGGCTGGATTGGAGCAAGCTTTCTGCGGCCCCCTGCTCTTCTGGAACCTGGCTGCTCCGTCAGGAGGCGAGGTCTCTTTCCTCCTCCTGTAGGCTCAGTGGGGCGGTAAGGGAACCTCACAGCAGTGGTGCGGGTGATGCTGGGCGACTTCCACAGCGAGGTCACGGACTTCAACATGCCTCCCATTTCCCTGAACGCTTGCTCTGGGGACCTTCACCTGTCCTCCCAGTTCCTCCTCCTCCCTGGTAACCATCAGTCTGGTCTCTGTATCTATGAGTCTCTGTGTGTTCTGTTTACTTTATGTTTTCCTGTTCGACTTACTTCTCTTAGCGTAATACCCTTCTGGGGTCCATCCACGTTGTCACAAAGGGCAAGATTTCATTCTTCTTCAGGGCTGCGTCGTATTCCCTTGGATACATGTATCGTATCGTCCTGATCCATTGATGTAGTGATGGAAACTTAGGTTCTTCCCATGCCGTGGCTATTGTAACTCATGCTGCAGCCAGCCTAGGGGAGCATACATCTTCAAATTACTATTTTGGGGTCCTTCAGAGGAGTATCCAGAAGTGGAATCGCCAGGTCATAAGGCAGTCCCACGCTTAGTTTTTGGAGGAAACCGCGCACTGTTTTCCACGGGGGCTGCCTCAGTCTGCACTCCCACCCACGGGCACGAGGGCTCCCCTTTTCGTCCAGCCTCACCAGCACCTGTTGTTGTTGGCTGACTGACTCATTAATGATGGCCATTCTCACCGATGTGAGATGGCAGCTCCTTGTGGGTTTAATTTACATTTCCCTGATGATTAGGGACACCTTTGCATATGCCTTTTGGCCATTGGGGTGCCTGCCCTCTTGGGAGAAATTGGACCGTTCCTCCCAAATGCTTCCTTTGGCCTCCGGAACAGCCTGATCAGGGACAGCCCTGCACACTGCCCTTGGACTTCGTAGCCTCCTTGTTGTTACCCAGAGCTCAGAGAAGGAAAGGCATGTGTTATGCTAGTAAAAGACCGTTCTTGGATAGTTCTAGCTATTGCTGAGGTTTGCCTAGGGCTGGAGTGAAATTCTTACACGTGTTATGTCATAACAGTGAGTTCTGATTCTGTAGGGAAAATGTGCATATCCTTCTGTTTATCTGTGCGTAGCAGGCAAGGGGGCTCTCTGTGAGGCATCACTTATTCCCGCCGGTGAGGTGCTGCCCCCATTCTGCAGACGGGAACATGGAGGCTCACAGCACTGAACTCGTGTGCATCACGCAGACCGTTGGTGGGCCGCACAGGCGGCTTACTGAACAAGTAGGCTGCTCAGCTCCAAGGCCCTTCTTCCTTCCATGGTCCCTTGCCTCCTTCATGGAAGAAAGAACAGTACGCCGAGTAATCTTTGTCTCCTGAAGTGTATCAGACATCTCAGGTTTGGCGTCTCAGCCAAAGCAGCTGCCACAAGACTCCGCATTCCTGCCCTGCACTCCTTCTCTCCTGCCAGACGCTGCGTCTCCCACCCCCTTCCCCTGTCTTCTTACACAAGCCCCACCCGATCCCTCTGACACCGAGCCCCTCGGCTGCCCCACCTCGATTGGGTCTGTGGGGCGAGGCACCCATCACGCCCGCAAACACGTGCCCAGGCCCGCGGGTTGTGTGTGTGTGTGTCTGTACGCAGCCTGTGTGTACTTTAAGTGGGTTGCTCTGCACAAACCCCTCTGGTAGGCTCAGGAGAACACGGAGTGGAAGAGTAAGGCCCAGTCCCCACCCGGAAGGAGGTCACACTGCTAGGGAAGCGGTGAAGGCCAAGCAAGCGGCAGGTTGGTTACAGAGGGATTCGAGAAGAGTGCCAAGCGAAGGAGGGTCAGGGTGGGCTTCTTGGAAGAAGAGGGCCTGAGTCTGTCTGGGAGAAGGACTTGCAGGTTTGGGTGGGGGGCCCAAGGCCACCTGGGAAGGCCAGCGTAGCCACCACAGGGGGGCAGGCGGACGGGAAAATTTGCGGGATAAATAACTGCCTGATGGCCTTGGAGACCACAGGGGCGTGTGGCCATGGAGACTTGTAGGAAGGACAAGGACCATGGGAAAGAAGGCTTAGAATTCCTCCTGAATGGCTGCGATTTCATTCTGTAGGCTACTGGAGTCCGTGGGCGACCAAGCAGTCCCTGCAGGCCTCCTCGGCGGTGAAGCCATGGCCGCGGTGGGCGGGAGGCCGTGCACGTGCGTTTCTGCAGCGCCTGCTCCGCGCGCTCATGAACTTGTTTCTTCCCTTAACAAGGAAGCTCCCGAGGGTGTGCGTGGTGCTTCCCCTTTGCCCTTTGCCGGCAGCACCTCCTCTCACCTCCAGAGGGCGCTGCACGTGTCCCCGCTGCTGCATCCCAGCTTTTGCGCAAGTTGCCACAGCAACGCGCTTCCTCATTGTGGCTCCTCCCCCTGTGAGCTTCTCCCCGCCCCGCCCCCTCCTGTTACCTGGAGACAGGTAGAGTCCTCACGGCCTCACCCTGCTTCCCAAGGCTCGCAACAGCCTCGGGGCCGCCCAGTCTCCATCACACGTCACAGAACCTTTTCTTTTTCGTGTTTTGCGCCAATGGTCATTTTAATATACCACTTCCACGACCAGGGTACAGTTACATCTACTCGTTTCCCCTGTGACCTGGTCGAAGTCGATACTGTTACTCCTGTCGGAGGACCCAGAAAAGAATTTCCATCCTCGAAAAAGAAACTCAGTTGGCGTTAAAACAGAGCAACAATGGGGGAAAAGTTGGCTCCCGCCCCCTCCCTCACCCGCAGTCATTTTGGCTCAGAAGCGGTTTCAGCTTCACTCCTGCCTTCAGAGACCTCCCTTCAGGAGGCAAACCTGGACACGGAACCAGTCTGTAGGAGGAAACCTGAATCCTTTCCTTTGGGGCCTCGTCTGAGCAATAACCAGGAAGGTGACTTCTGGAGGAGTCCCCTGTCATCCGTGGGGGTGGCTCTTCTTCTGTGACGATGCTCTCCGCACTCTGGAAGCGGGTGGGATTGAGGTTGAAAAAGTCGGGCAGAGTGCCGATCCAGGCAGCTCTGAAACATGTTGCCCTGTCCTCAAGTCTTGGTGACGCACGGATTCGCTTTGGAGTGGAGATGGTATTCCTTTGTGTCTTTTGATTTGGCAACTAGTGTCAGACACAGGGAGCAGTCCCCGCGGTGTCACCCCACAGCAAAGGGATGGGGACAGTTGGGCAGGGCCGCCCCAGCTGCCAGGAGAGAAAGCGGTCTCTTCTGCCTTCCTCCGGTGCCCTGGGAATGAGGGGCCCGCTTCTCCTCCGCAAAGGCTGCACCTGTGCAGCCCGACCCGGGTACACGTTCAGCATCCAAGAATGTTTTCCTGGAGGAGGGGAACGTATACAATCAGCTTCTGGTCTTTATTGTGGATGCATGGCTAGAGAGCATCTTCTGCAGAATACGTGGGTCTCTTACGTTTTAAAACAGTGACCTGCTCCCTGAAGGATGTTTGGAGGAGGAAGGTGAAAGGAGGAAAGGGAACACCCCCCCCCCTTCCCGAATTGCATCTCTCTCCCAAACAGCCACGGAGAAGATTGTGGTCGTCGTTTTGAACAACATGATGCATGTGTGTGTACTTTTAGATCATTGTAAATCCTGGTTCCTTCGTCCATTGCCATGTCCTCAGCGTTTTCCTGTGTCATTACATAGTCTTTAAAACCATGATAATTAGCCCTGGCTGGTGTAGTTCACTGGACTGAGCACGGGCCTGTGAAGCAAAGGGTTGCCGGTTCGATTCCCAGTCAGGGCACACGCCTGGGTTGCAGGCCATTTCCCCAGTAGGGGGCGCATGAGAGGCAACCACACGTTGATGTTTCTCTCCCACTCTTCCTCCTTCCCTTCCCCTCTCTCTAATAAATAAATAAATGAATAAATATTTAAAAACCATGATAATTAATATTAATCTACTGTTTCACCTGAAGGAGGTGAAATGTTTTCATCAGCTACCGCTCCGTTGCCTGCCATTTAGGTAGTTTCTAGTTTTAGTCAATGCATCTTAAGGACTTAAAGAAAAACCCAATTTGCTAAATGATGATGAAGTGAACCTTATGGGTTGTGGTTCTTTAAGTGTCGACGGAGTTCCAGTTTGAGAAATCACCGGTAGAGAGAGACTCGTGGGCTGGTGCGTAATGAGTGACAGGGTGCTGGGCTTGGGGATATGGTTCTCACGCCAGCAGACGCCAGGCTGGAGACACGGATGCAGTATGTTGGCGGTCTGCATGAACATCGGCTTAGTGGCACACGCCGCAGCCGAGGAGACCAATCGGGCTGCGGCTGCGTGTACTCGAACCCTTCCAACACAGCCGTGTGGATGCAAGCTTTCTGCAGGCTTGCCGGGCCCTAACTATCGAAGTCCGTCAATCTCTGGGTGGGGGCAAGATGATTTTGGTCTGTGTGGGGACATTTTTGGGGGGGAGATACCAGGGCTGTTGCTACAGTGCAGACACAGCAGCCTCGTAACCTGAATGTCATGGGTACCCAGGTTGAGAAAGTCCAAGAGAAGGGGGTGCCGCCTAGGACAGAATTGTCCATTTGGAGCCCTGGCTGGTGTGGCCCGGGGGATTGAGTGCCAGCCTGGGAACCAAAGGGGCGCCCAGTTTGATTCTCATTCAGGGCACATGCCTGGGTTGCAGGCCAGGTCCCAGGAGGGGGCGCTGGAGAGGCCACCACACATGGATATTTCTCTCCTTCTTTTTGTTCCTTCCCCTGTCTAAAAATAAACAAACATGTGATGTTTTTGCAAATTATACATTGATACATGGCTTGAGGCTTGCATCCTTGCTTAGATGGGAAGACTGGGAGAGAGGGAATTCCGTTCTAATTCCAGGAGCGTTTCCCAACGAGCTTTCTCAGTGCGGAAGCCTCTTTGTTTCTACTGGAGGAAGAAGAAAGCCCAAGGCTGTGGGTTCCTGGGGGCAGGACAGGAAGGTCCCAGCAAAGAGGGGAAGGACTCGAGCAGGGGGTGACAAGCCATGCTTCTCCAAGGGGGCAGAAGTGACGCATACATCTATGCACACAATGACCCGTCTTCCATACTGGCCCCGTAGACATGGGCTTCGAGTCCAGATGAACCCAAACCGCCCGTCGATGAAAGGCACGCAGTATGACTTCATGTGGCACATGGTGGGTTCTGGCAGGGTGGGGTGGGGCATGGGCTGACAGTCAGGAAGCTGTTCTTCATTCTCATGACCCAGGGCTGTTTCTGGCTGTGACGAAGACTGCAGGAGGGCAAAGTGACGGCGACTTCATTTCTTGCACAATGAGCCTTTCCGACGGATAATCATCGGGTCGAACACATTTCGACGTCCACACTGAGAAAGAAGGATGGAGGGACGGATGGACAGCTAGTCACACCGAATATGCTTTCCTTTGGGTGAGTATCATTTGTCCAACTTCGTGAGAGCATTCACTTCACTTCACTCGATTTCACAGAAAGAAATGAGACGAATTTGGAGCTGAGAGCGTGGTGAAACATCAAATAAGTTTTCGTTCCCTGCAGGAGGGACTGTCTCCAAAAAGATGGCTCTCAGGTTAAGGAAGTAAATTAGGAATAATACGAAGATGTCGGAGACATTATACATCTTTGAATCACAGTGTTCAACTTTGGAGACGTTTGACCGACTCCCTGCTATGAAATTCGAGAACGTTGGTGATTTCACGCTTCTCTCCATTCTCCCTCCTGATTTTCTCCATTGGTACGTCATTTTCATGCTGCAGTGGTTTTTGTGACGGTCCCTTTACGCTCCGTGGTCAAGCTTCTGAGCACCGCTTCACACTAGTTGTATTTAAATGGAATCTCTGCTCATTGCCTGCTGCTTGGCTGAGGAGTCTCGCTTCCTGGGTGTTGCTTTCCGTGTCCCCGGACGTGGCTGGGTCTCGTGGTCAGACCGTGTTAGGGGAGGGCTGACGGGTGCCATGCTGGGATCCGGGCTTCTCCACGCTGCAGGGTCTGTCCGAGTGGCCTCCTCGGGGACCAGGGACTGCCTTCCTGCGGGTCGCGCGCTCTGGCCTTCCAACCGCTGCGGTCTTTGTTCCCTACCTTCCCTCTTTCAGAGGTCTGCAGGGAAGCCCAGGACGGCTTTTATGCTTTCCGGTTTTGTGGGCTCCTTGTTTTTTCTTCCTGAGTCCCTGGTGTGTGTTTTCTTTATGCTTGATGTCTTGGTGACATAGTCCTCTGGAACTGTCAAAGGCGAGTGCAGTGTTCTTTCTGGGTGTTCTTCTTTCGGGAAAGCTCCAGGATAATCACAACGGCCTCCGTGTATCGACTGGTCTGTGCCAAACCCAGAACGGTGCCAGCCATTTACAGAATGTGGTTTTAATTCTCCCATAAACTCGGGGAGCAGAGGCTGCGATCGCCACTCGAATGAGAAAACCGAGCTTCTGACATAACACATAATTTCCTCAGGGCTGCACAGCCCCTAAGGAAGCTGGTGTGAGAAGAGATCATTTTCCCTTTGACTTTATTTACGTTCCAGTTTTGATTCTGCGCTGTAGTTACGTAAGATGCCACCACTGGGGGAAGGGGCTGAACTTTGTCCGCAGGACTTCACGAGCTGTTTGGCAGCTTCCTCTGAAAATAAACATTATCTCGGAAGGAAAAGTTAAAAGGGAAAAACAAAAGCTCCAGAATGAAACCTGAGCCGCCCACGCACGCCTGTCCAGTCACCTGTGGACAGTGCTCGACAGGACAGAGAAGCATAGTGACCGGTCTCACGGGCGCCGTCTTCCGAAGGCCCAGCTGGGGCCGAGCCCGGGTTCCTTTCCCAGCAGGCTGTTCACTGTCCTCCGGGAGTGGCCGCTGGCCACCCCAGAGAGAGCGAGGCAAAGACCAACATGAACGCTGACTCGGCCCCCCGATGGTCCTGCAGTGCCGACTCCCTGCCCCGACTGGGTGTGGGAGGGGCTGCAGGAGTGACCCCACCATCCGGGAAGACTTGGTGGAACAAGGCCACACGGTGGTGACGGCTCATGCGGACGTGGCTGATGATGGAGCGGGTGGTTCCGGCACAGAGGTGCACGAGTCGGGCAGGCTGGCGGGTGGCTGGTCTGGAGAAAGTGCGTTATCATTGTAAACGTGCTGACTTGGAGACGGCCTGTGGGCAGTCTTTCCAGACCGACCTACAGCTCATCCCTGGTCATCTGCCCCATGTCTGGTACCTCTCCTCTCTGAGTCTCTCTGTGATAGGCCATGAGAGCTGGCTCGATCAGTCCTGGCACCTGTTCTTCTACATATTTGTCCAGGTAGTTGGAGACAGACAGACAGACACAGATTGAGATTGGTTGTTCCACTTCTTGGTGCCTTCATGGGTTGATGCTTGTATGCGACCTGACTGGGGATTGAACCTACAGCCTTGGTGTATTGGGGTGATGCTCTAACCAACTGAGCTACCTGGCCAGGGCTCAGATTTTTGATATTTGACTTATCCTTTCCCGCTCATATCTGCTTTTTCGCTTCAAAATCTCTTGTTGGCCTTGCTTGGGGACTGTTGCCTGTGTTATGCTTTAAATCCTCGTGACCACCTTTTTTATTCCTTTACTCGCATTTTGCTAAGCTTTCGGGGTGGGGGAGCAGAGATAAAGGAATGCGTGAAATTTGCAACATCGAACGAGAAGTCACATGTCAAAGATTGGACTGAGTCCATATGACGATGCCTAAATTTTATGTCATCGGTGAGAAAATTTGTTGAAGCATAGATCGTGGGTATTAAGTAGGTAAAACAACCGAAAAGGGGATTTTTCATCGTATAAGTATTGTCTGCTCAAGACATTCTCAATTTTTATTGGTCTTCTCGCTCCTCGTGTGGAGCGGATACAGCCTTCTCCGCTCACGGATTCCCTTCCTCACCCTGGGAAGCACGGCAGGGCAGCGGCTCTCAGAGCGGAAGGCCGAGGTGCTCGGCTGTGTGCGTGAGATGTCCCAGCCTGGGGAGGTGACAGAGAGCCTGCGGCCCTCCTCAGCGACTTTGTTACCCTGTGTGTAACACTACCAGCCGGCCGGTGTGGGCCCTGGTCCCCCACCCCGTGTTTTTTCCCTCTAACCCACGGAAGAGGCAAAGCCAGGACAGCAAGAGTTTCCAGTGCAAACACAGTGGTCCGAGCGGGGACAGCTTTGGCCACACGGAAGGACAGTGCCCTGGGATGGAGGGTCAGATGACCCAGGCGCAGAGGGTCATCGCAGGGCTGGGTGTGTTCTGAGCCAGTCTGACCATGAGGTGACGGGGTGTCCATAAGCAGGTCGGGGAGGGAGTGTGAAGCCCTGTGTCTCCGTTGCAGCACCTGCTGCTTCCAAGAGGCTGGACGTACGTGTCCACCCCCTGGGTCTGTCCCCACGTGTCACCACGGTGACAGGATGAGTCGTGGCAGGTGCCTGAGTAGGGGACCGTGTTGGCGGAAACTGGGCCCACTGGGGGTGAGGTGACGCCAAGCCACAGAGGCTGAGGCCAGGGAGCCGCTGCTGTGTTATGAGGCCCCCCCGGGGCGTTTCACCTTCGCCCGGAGCTGCCTGCCCATCAGGCCCATCACAAAACCTGTTCTCCCAGATGGCTCTGACCCGCAAAAGGCTGGCTTCCCTTTCTCTGCAAGGCGTGTGTCCCAGAGACCTGCCTGACCAGGTGAATCCTCGCTCACAACCGGGGAAGCTCCTGAGACCTTCCTCCTGTCCTCCCTCACCTGTGCCTGGGTGACGCTGTCCCCTCCCATGGGGGTGAGGACAGCTGTTCAGCAAGCACGCCCTGGGCAGCTCAGGTCGGCCGAAAGCTTCCAGCTGCTCCGCCCTCCTGGGGCCGCATGGGAGCAGGACGGGGTCCGAGATGAGCAAAGGCAGGGCAGGGGGCGGGAGGAAGGCCCCGGGAAAGGGTGCTCAGCCCAGCGACGACTGGCTATTTCCCGAGTCTCTGCTCAGCCGAGCAGGTTTTCAGCTGGGGCCAGGAGGAGGGGCTGGCCAAGAACAGAGACCAGCCAACTCCAGTCCTCAGAGTGACTGCCTGCCTCGCCCTGGGCTGTTTCAGGACCTTTCCCCGGGCTTTGCAGACAGCTTCCCGTGGCGACTCGCGTTTAGGCGCAGAGGACGGCAAGGAGGACCGTTTCAAGGTGAAGGGCCACTTGGAGAAATCCTTCTCACGCCGTGGGCCGGCCGTGGGCGAGGTGTAGCTCTCCCTGCTGCCTGTCTGTGTGGCTCACAGGCTCTGAATGCATGGAGCATTTGGAGAGCACGCGAAAGAACATGTTTCCTGACACGTGAAAATTAGATTAGATGGGTTGAAGTAAGCAGGTTCCGTGACTGACTCTGAATTGCTGCCAAACGGAGCTTTCTGCAGTACCTTTTGTTCACTTGACTGTACTGAGTACAACGGCCAGCCGTCTTATAGTAATGGGTCAAGTTAAGGGTCCATTAGCTTTGTCCCTGCTCAGGAAGTGATTTTCTGAGTCAGGATGCTGAATGTCATTGTTTGGAATCCTTTGGAACATGCAAAATGTGCATCCGTGTAGACACAGACACAGCTGTACACCAATAAAATGATACAGAAAACACAAAATATATTGAATGTGTCATATGCCTATCTACATACAATGTTATAAAATTACATACCCGTATTATCAAGTTACATCCTGATAACCAGATAATGCATGTGTGATACATGTTTTCAGCCAGATATATAAATACCGCATACAATGTATAAACATGTAACAAAATATATCTATTAAATACAGCAGAGGGACCAGATACATAATGAGCATATATTCATGCTAAGTATCTCCCTGGTTTGTTTTGGGAAAATCTTTTTTTTTTTAAAGCTGTGTAGGGAACTGAAGTTTAATGGATTTCTGGCAAGGAGTCGCGATATGAATAAAAAATAAACAGATTCTCCCACTGGGCTTGAAATGTCGTTTGTAATGTAAATTTCTGAGAAACAGTTATTTTTCTTTTCTAGGGACGTAAGTGATTTTTTGGAAGGGCTCTCCCTTCCGTTTGGAAAGCTGAGAGAGATAAGGCAGGCATCCGAAGGGAAGATAAGTTCAAAGCCAGCCAGTCCGCAGATAAAAGCTTCCCCAGAGGTGGCCGATGGCAGGGGAGGGCCCGCCGAACAGCTCCCTTTCTGGTGCCCCCTGGAGCCTTTGTGCAGATAGCAGAGGGCACGGACCCCCGCTGACGATCTCCGCTCCGGGCCCAGGATCAGAACTGGAAGCAGGCGGAAAGCATCGCCGTGGTGGGAGACCCCTCCTGTCCCCGTCGTAAGGACTGTTTGTGTACCTCGCCGAGGCCCAGATTTAATGACGCCGGTGCAGCACACAGAGAAAAGGGCCTTTGTTCCCTTCATGACACTGCAAAGGAGACCCGTCCGCACAGATGCCGGCCCCTCTGTAGTTCTTGCCTTTGGATACACGTCCGTCTCGCTGGGTTTCTGGGTGGTGGAGGCCAGTCCTCCTGGGGAGCCCAGCCCCTGTTCCCGCCTGCCCAGGGGTGACCCTGTGACCCCCAGGGCTTGTGGTATAGGCATTGAGAGAGCCAGAGCCTGGCTCTTCCCCACGACCCCAGACTTCTCAGCCTGGGGGGATTCGCCCATCACGCAGGGCTTCTCCCAGCCCGGCACACCGCACGCCCCCTTGGCCACTGTCACCCCATTGGTGGAGAGACACCAATGCCCCCTCCCACAGGAGTGACGCAGCCCTCCGTGCCTGAGTTCACTGGGCTCGTAGAGCTTTGAATGCGTACGGTTTGGGCACTTCTTCTCGGTACAGCCCACGATTCGCCAAAGCTCCAGAGCGGGCGTTTGCAATACAGAAGGGGAGAGAAAGAGACCACTCCCCGTGCAGGGAGTGAGTGAAGCAGGTGAACTGGGAACAGCAGTCCCGATTTCCCTCAGTTCCCACGTCCGCGTTGGGGTCCTGGCGCCTTTGGTTGAGGAGGAGAACAGAAGCCATGCAGGCCTCGGGGTGTGGCTGGCATCGCCCAGATATCACCGGGGAGCCTGGTGGACTGGGGACCTAGCAGGTCTCCCTGCCTCTGTGCCAACTCTGCAAGGCACCTAAGCAGATGGGCTCACACACGAGTGGCTTGGCCAGACGAGCAGCTCTCACAAAGATCTGACTTGTGCATCTCAAGGCGTCTTTGACCGAGGACAAAGCTCTCGAGGGACGATGTAGATTTCCTGTCCAGCAAGAGGGGGAAGAAGGATGCTCTTGGTTCTTTCCAGATGCTACTACGATTCTCCCTACCAAAAATTTCTAGTTTCCCTAGCAACAGGCCATAGAAGAAGATGCTCACAAACTTTCCCCACCTACTCACTTTTTTTTTTTCCTTAAATGCAGAGGAGCAGATGGTTTGGTTAACGCAGGTATTCCAGCATCTGCCGTACTCAGTGTCGATCGAAGGAGCGTCAATATTGAAGTGTTTGCTCGCTGAAGTTTGCAAAACTGCCGTCTGACAACTCTGTCAGAGAGGAGAGCTTCCCAAAGATGCAGTCTCCCCGTTAATAATCCAAGAAAGGTGCAGAAAGGACCAACATTCCCCGACCCCTTGGTGCGTGGGAAGGAGCTAGGCAGGGCAAAAAGGACAGCGTTTTGGGGTGGCACAGGGCACACTGAGCAAGGATTTGGGGAGAAACAGGATCACAAGGGTCAGCCATGGATATCGGCCCGAAATCTTTACCAAAGCTATTTATTCGTTCAGTTTAGCATCGGGCAGCGTGGTCTGCTTTCGGCTGGTGCCCACGCTTTTTCCGGGCTGGGTGGTCTTCAGGCCAGAACCTCACCATCCCCCCTGGTGGAGAGCTTCCCTTGGCTTTTGTCTGAAGCAAGCTCAGGAGAAGACGGGGCAGCCCCGTCTCAGGGGGGAAGCGGGCGATGGGCGAGAATTTGCACTCACAGGCCGGAAATGGGAAGAAAGGCCTGCGTCCCTGGCAGGGTGAAAATTTCTGTTCCTTTGATACTTCTCTGGGGCCCACAACCCAGACTCCCACTGTGCTCTGACGATAAATAAAAGTCAGGAACATTCGCCTGTGTATAATGGTATATCCACATGGACCGTACATCTCTCTCTCTCCAAGGCAGATGCATTTATTTCCCCTCTCTGTACGTTGCAGCTAATATACTTAAACCTGTCCTTTTAGTTTATTTCAGACAAGTGACGCAGGAACGTGCCAGCTGGCCCCACGCCTCTGAGGTCAAAGCCAGGGTAGATGGGCAGGCGGGAGGCTCTGGTCAGCCCCGGACACCGTTTTCACGTTCTGGGCTCAGGCTCCCCTTGTCCAGTGACCATGAGGAGGGTTTCGGTGGGATGTGCTACATCCCAGGCTATTGCCAGAGAGTCATCAAGGATGACGGATTAACAACGCCATAGAATCTCCCTCTTTAAGAAAGAGCTTGAACGTACGCTGACACCAAGGTCAGGGATGTGCCAGTTGATCTTGGTTTGGCTGTCCAAGCATCCAGGCCAGCCCACCGCAGGCACGTCCTGGGAGCTGATGCCCACGAGTCCCCTGCCACTCGGCTCTGATGGGTTGTGTAGCAGGTGGGCCAACAACCTGGTAGAGAGCGTGGAAGACTCACTCTCCAGATGGTGGGCTTCCCGGCCCACACTCACGAAAGCTTTGGGGGTCAACATACTGTTTCATGGATGAAACAAGAGATTGGGCTGCAGATAAACTCATTCATCGCAACTCTTAGGGGTCACCTGTCCCGTTGGAGGTATCTGGATGGCCCTAAAATCGCTCGTAATTAATAGCTGATGGATGGCTTCTTGGCCCTGAACAAAATAATGCATAAAAAGTGTGACTCTCGCCCTGGCTGGTGTAGCTCAGTGGATTGAGCGCGGGCCTGCGAACCACACAATCGCGGTTCGATTCCCAGTCAGGGCACATGCCTGGGTCGCAGACCTGTTCCCTGCAGGCCAGTTCCCAGCAGGAGATGCACAAAAGGCAACCATACATTGATGTTTCTCTCCCTCTCTCCTTCCCTTCCCCTCTTAAGATAAATAAATAAAATCTTTAAAAAAAAAAGTGTGACTCTCATTTGCAGCTTGGGTGTTGGGACACTCGGATAACAGGCCTGATGTTAGAAGCCTAGGCTGGGGTTACATGTGGGCTGCCATGGGCCCCTCCCTGAGTTTATGCTGTTCGGGGGGTCAGAGCGCAAAAGGCAAAACGAGCGGCCGATCAGGGTTCAGAGGCACAGGAAAAAGACGTGTGTTGATGGGGGCTTCGGAAAATCATTTTCCAAGCTACGTATGTGGGCTGCGCCCAGAGATTTGTGGCTGCCCAGGGTGCTGGGAATGTCATTCAGCGGTGACTCCTGACATCCTTTGGAAACAGGACCCTCAAAAAGAAATTTCCCCAGAAGGTGTCTAGGGCCACACCATTCTGCGTGGCCAGGGAACACTCAGGGAACCCGAGCTAGTGGGATTGGAAGGGGCCTTTCAGAGCTCGCTGTCCAGGAGTCAAGGTGGGAGAGACAGCTTTGCTCCTTCACTTTTCGTTTTGGTACATCTCATCTGCAAAACGACGGCCAGCAATGATCTGCGGTCAGGAGCCTGTGCAGGATTCAGTGTCTCCCCGTAGAGCTGGGCTTGGAGCTGCGTGCACCAACATGGCATTTTTGCATATCCTTACAGGGATGATGTCTTTGTCATCTTTGAGGTGGCCTGGCCCCTCCCGTGTTCAAGCAGCGAGGTTCTTGTGAACTCACTGCCTCCATGCACGAAGCTGAAATACCGGGAGGCGTGTGCTTCTCCGCCTGGCTGTCCTGGATCCGCGGGTCCCAAGGACAAGGCAACATTCCTGTCTTGCTCTTCGCTGTAGAATGTCACTCTGCTCTGTGTTCTTTCTCTTCTTACAGTAAATTTAAATCAGGTTCAGGTAGGACCTTTTTCATGGTCCCTGGGCACACAAAATCAGTTTTCCTACACATTTAGAAGGTGCCGTGCTCGGAATGGCTTTTTGACTTCACAGAGCTCTTGGTTCCATTGTTTTCCTGGAGACGTTAAAAAATGATATTTCCGAGCTTGCCGCCCACGCTCTTTGTTCCTGCTGTCTCTGTCCTGCTGAATGTGGGCTCCGTGCTCAGCGAGGGGCGCTGTCCTGAGGGGACCCCGGGGGGCCAGGGGCCAAGAGCATGGGGGGAGGCTGCTGTGCAGACCCTTCCGCGTTCCGATGGCTGCCGTCCTCACATGTGCTCTCTGCGCCGGCCAGGGCCAACCCGCCGGCTTTGGGGGCCCCTTCTGTTCCGGGGTCTGCCAGAGTCTCGTTCGCGCCCCCCCGCATCCCCCCACACCCACCCTGGGTCTCAGGCCTTGCCCTCTGGGTCTGGACACCACACTGTCATTGCAGTCTTCGCGAATGTGGCACATGCCTCTCGGTCTTGCTCTTGGGTGGTTGTGTCTCTCTTTATGTGGGTATTTGGGGGCATTCAGTAATTACGCCACTGCCAAGGCTGTTTCTCCCCCAAGGCCCGCCGGGCCGTCATTAAACAGGGACCACACAGGAAGCGAATGACCGCAGACACGGAGACCGTGTTTGAACAAAACGAGTTCAAGTCTCATTCCCAGACGGGCTTGGCTGTCCACGGTCACAGCCCAGTTGCGGGAAGCCCTGGACTCAGTGCTGAGAGCAGGCCTGGGGCACGGCAGTGGACGGGGATGGCAGGGCATGGGCAGATGAGCAGGAAAGAGGACGCCAGAGAGCCGGCCCGGAGGGGCCTGCGGGCGTGGACAGACGCAGCCACGGAACCCCCCTCCGAGCTCGGCACCGTCCCGGTGGCGCCAGGGACCAGCGGGTGAGGAGCTCCATCTGAGGCCGCCATGCGCTCTCTGCCCGAGGCGAGAGCAGATGTGGAGTCGTTGCTGTCCAGCTGTGCAAGGGGCACACGGTCGACTCCTTCCCCACGACGGCAATCGAGAAACCGCGCACAAATCACAGCCCGGGCCCTCTGCTCGGAGGCTCACGAAACCCTCCCTGGAGCTGTGAATTGCAGTCTTTCTCTCTGTGTGAGGGAAGGAGCAGGGTTTAAGGGCACAGGAAGAGACCCCTTTTTACCTCTGGCGGGCCCAGAGAGATGGGAAAGGAAGGGACCAGGCCCCGTGACTAAGGCCCAGGAGCTGCTGCGGACGGACGGCCCCGACCAGGGTGGCTCCGTGGGTTGGACGTCTTCCTGTAAACAGAAAGGTTGCAGGTTTGCGTCCCAGTCAGGGCACACGCCTAGGTTGGGGGTTCGATCCCTGGTCAGGGCCCTTTGGCGAGAGGCACCCACTGAATGGTTTTTCTCTCACAGCTGTGTTTCTCTGTCTCTCCCTCCCACTCTTCCCCTCTTTCTGAAAAATACTGTGAGTACAAAACTATTACCGATACATGGTCCTTCTGCTCATCCTTGGTTTGGCTCTCTTGTTTCATAAAATGAGATATGCTGTGCAGGTGTGTTTCCGCAGGAGGTGTCTGGTGCCGTCGCCCGATAATTATTCATGGAAAACTCGGAGGGGGGGACTAAGGACCCCTGGCTGTGCCCCACAGTGACGGGCAGACCGAGGGCCTCAGGCTGCCCTTAGCTGTGTATGTTCTGCGGGGATGGAAGGAACTACAGACTCGGTCTAGCTAGACAGTGGGCCCGCTGCTGTGTCAGACAAGACTTGGGGAGAACCCGGATGGCTCTTCTCCTCCAGGATTGCCCTGTGCGTGACGGGGGCTCAGGGGACCAAGGCACGGAAGGTGGAAAAACCTTCTGATTGGGCGCCTGTGGTGGGGTGGTCTCCCAGAGCCCACCCTCTTTGTTCTGGAAGACCAAAGCAATGCACACAAACATGCCCCCAGGAGCTGGCACGGCGGTGGACAATAACTCATCTGCTACAGTCGCCAACGCTCAGGTTCTCGGATGGGCAGTCACACATTGTTTCCTCCCTTCTGCTTTCTCCTTTCTTTGCTGGTATTTGTCAGGGCTGATAAACACAGGCACGAGAGCAGAGGGAGGGTGAGAGAAAAAGGGGAAATGATTTGCTTCAGGATGTGAAGGGGGAGTCTCGACACACTCATTTTTATGGCTGCGTTTAAGTCCCATGCAGAAGACTGGCTCAAAAGACAGTTTCATCCGGGGAACACGACACTCTCTGACATGTCAATCACCCCGTCGTACACCATCTGTTTTTGGGACGATCAGCTAGTTGTTTTTTCAAAACCTTTGAGACCTGTTTTTAGGGGGCTCAGCATTGGAAGACGACATGCAGGGAGAACACAGCCTTTCTGAACGTGAGACGCTCACTGGGGCTAAGGCGAGGCCCGCGGGCATGCACCGGGCAGCAGCTACCACCGCTGCAACCAGCCTGGGACCCCGCCAGGCAGGGCTCCCGATTTCTGATTGAGGAAGCTCGACGTGCTTCACCCCGAGCAGACTCGGATCTGCAGAGGAGCTCGCGGGAAGCCCAGCTCCCTCACCACACACTCCTGTCCGTACGCGTCTCCTGGGACTGCTAGCCAAACTGTACGGCGTTTCCTTGCGGTGCCCGCCCAGCGCAGCCTGTGAGACACCCAGCCATCACCAGTTTTCCTCTTGCACACCGCCCCTTCTCTTGAGCTGTTGGGATCTTGGGAAACAGCCCTGGGTGATGCAGGAGAGGCTGGGAATATCGCCTGTGTCTGCAGAAAGAAGAGGAAGGAGCTGTAGGGAGCAGCTGGCCAGTCACGGAGCAGGGGCAGCCTTTGGCGGGGAACTCCGTAGCACCTGGTCAAACCAGTTTTCTTCCCCGCTCTCCCTCTGTTTCCGGTTGAGTCCTCAGGCTGAAAGCATCAATTCGTCTTCCAGAAATTGGTTGACACAATTTCTTGGAAAACAGCATCCGCAAACGCAGCTGGCGGGGAAATCCGTGATGGTTCCCCTCTGCAAACAGCTCTGTGGTCTGGAAAGCGGGGGAAGGGCTGTTGGGCGGGGCAAAGGCCTGAATTGGGTGGCCCCACACCTCGGATGGAGGCCTAGCCAGGTGATGTGTGTTGTTTCCGGTGGTTTTAAAAAGCAAAAACCCGTGTTGGGAGAAGGGCCATCGGTGCTCCTCACATGCTGACTCCGACTTGCCAATTGAGGAATTGTCCAGATCACGAGTGGTACAGCCGGGATATGAACCCATGGGCCCTAGGTGTAGGGAGAGAGGAAGTCTTGGCCAGTAAGAGTCAGTTGGGTGGGGTGGCACTGGGGACATGCTGTGGGGCCCTGGGTACGCGCCTGGGGTCGGAGACTGGACAGCAGCCCCCGGAGCAATGGGAAGACACATCCGGAGGACCTGGAGCGAAGTGCACCAAGGACAACCACAGGGTCAGAGGTGCTCAGGGACCTCAGCTTCCAGAGGGCGGTCTGGGCACACTCAGCCCAGCCTGGGTCCCTGACGGGATTTAAGCAGTCAACGCCCGACCTGCGTGCAGGAGTTATTTCCTCGGTTCCATGAATTGCACAGTAACGCAGAAATGCAATCACTCCTATTCAGCGGGCACGCTTCGAAAAGCCTGATTCAATGTAAATTAAAACACATACACGTAATTCTCTACTGAACTACCAGCCACAGTCGGCTGAGACATTTTCCAAAGTCAAATTGAGACTGCCAGTGTAAATACAGACACAGATGGGGAATTTACCTAGCGGTCATTCTTCCAATGTAGCTGAATGTCGTTGACATTTCTAGGCCATTTACTCATGTTTATGTCTTCATCTGGTCTTCTGTGATCAGCCATATAATAACTTTTATTCAGACACATCTCTGATTAATTGCCACCTAAAGCCAGTGTCGTTCGTCAGCCACGGTGTCTTCTTTGCAAAAAAGAGAAAACTATTCCTAACTATTCAGAAGGCTGTTTAAAATCGGTTTGCAGTCTAAAAGCCAGCCAAGAAACTCACAGACGTTTTTTCAAGGGTTTCAAAGAAAGTGTTGTTAATTTGCATTTTCATAATCGGCAATAAATTATTAAAAATTGGGAGTTCCAGGCTGACTATGTGATACGGACACAGATTTAATTTTCATGAATGCGACAATGTGAATTTTTTTTTCATTCTCTTATCCCCACCTGTCCAGGTGTCCTAGCCAATTGGTACACACTGATAATTTTGACCAAAATGTTAAAGTATTGAATAGAAATTTTCCCTTTGGCCACCTCAGAGAAATGGGTTTTTTTGAAAGATTTTATTTATTTATCTTTAGAGCGGAAGGGAAGGAGAGAGGGAGAGAAATATCAATGTATGGTTGCCTCTCGTGCGCCCCCTGCTGGGAACTGGCCTGCAACCCAGGCATGTGCCCTGCCTGGGAATCGAACCACACTTGTTTGGTTCACAGGCCTGCGCTCAATCCACCGAGCTACACCAGCCAGGGTGAAGAAATGTTTTGAGGCCCTGCTTGAGCCCAGTGCTAAATCAGGGAAGGTGCTTTTCTAATCTGATCATGAGTATTTTTTTTTTTCTCCACTGTGTTCATGGATGGGAAGAATTAACATCATCAAAATGTCCATACTACTCAAAGCAATTTACAGATTCAATGCAATCCCTATTAAAGTACCAATGATATATTTCACAGACATAGAAAAAACACTTCAAAAATTTATATGGAACTATAAGTGACCCTGAATAGCAGCTGCACTTTTGAGAAAGAAGAACAAAGTAGGAGGGAGCACAATACCTGATATCAAACTGTATTACAAAGCCACGGTAATCAAAACAGCCTGGTACTGGCATAAAAACAGGCACACAGACCAATGGAACAGAACAGAGAGCCCAGAAATCAACCCAACTCTCTACAGTCAATTAATATTCGACAAAGGGGGCAGTAACAGAAAATGGAGTAAAGATAGCCTCTTCAACAAATGGTGCTGGGAGAACTGGACAGCTACATGCAAAAAAATGAAACTTGAACACAGACTTACACCATACACCAAAATAAATTCAAGGTGGATAAAAGACTTAAATATAAGCCATGACACCATTAAAGTCCTAGAGGATTGTGAGTATTTTAAAGCCACTGATGGGAGGGCCCATCACACACATCTCGGGGGTCCCGAGATGACTCGGGTTGAACTGGGATCTGGAGAAAGTGCCCCCGACGATTCAGCTTCCTTCCCCACTCTCCCTCTGTTTTCATTTCTGAGTCCTCAGGCTGAAAGGATCAATTCGTCTTCCAGAAATGCGTTGACATAATTTCTCGGAAAACAGCCTCCGCAGACGTGGCTGGCAGAGATATCCGTGGTTGTCCCTCTCTGCAAACAGCTGTTTGGTCTGCCTGTTTGGGGCGGGGATGCTGAGCCCCCCAGGGAGGGAGCTGCTCCCAGTGTGCAGAGCCCCCCCCCACCCCCGCACCCCTGAGACGCCAGGCCCTGGCGCCTGCTTGCCCAGGAAGTCATTTTCCCGCTGTGCCTTGAGCATCTGTGACCAGGGTGTGTGATGTCCTTCAGACAAACTGGCAAACTAGAGTTTACAAGCACGAGACACAAACAGAAAGAGGAAAATGATTCCCCTACTCAGGGGGAGTAATTTTTAAGAGCTCCCAATGACATAAACAACACATTTCCCTATTTCCCCTGTGGTGTGTCTGATATCTCAGCAACAAAAAGGTTTGGGTTATGACTGGGGGGGGGGGTGTGGGGACCTGGGGTAATGATGTGAAAATCGTGCCTTCCACTAGTACAGGGCGCTGAGGCTTCCAGAGTCGCTAGTGATGGACAGGACAGGTCCCTGGTCAGGGTCGCTGGGGGCTGCGTCCGCACCTCTGCCCCTCAGCCAAGGCCTCACTGGCCTCTTGGGAACTGGAATTTCTCAGTCACACGTGAGCCGTGTCCTGTTTGCTCTGCCACCAGCGCTAGAGTGACGGGAACCATAAGAAATGCTTTGAACGACGCGTCTTTCCCGACAGTCCCCTTGGGGATGGCCGAGGGTGTGTACGGGAGATACAGTCTCCAAAAAAGGAAGTCAGAGGGGCGATAGCCCACTCTAAGCAGTGAAGACTGGGACTGGCGCTCTTTCTCTGGGTGCTGAGCACTCGCAAATGAGATGGAAGTCTGACCCTCTGATTTGCCCGCTCATTTCAGGGCTTCCTACTTTTCGACATCATCATTGCATTGTGACTCGCTATTTATGTTTTTTTTTTTAACATGAAAAAAAATTTTTTCTCCCAATATAATACAAACCCCAAGGAGTCCTTGGGAATAAATCATTATACTCTTAAAAAGAATCTTTATATCTTTAGAGATGGAGAGCACCATAGAGATCATTTCACTCAATACCCCATTAAGAAATTAATTTTTAAACTCACTCCTGGGAAAACCTACTCTTTGTAGGATAGAATAGCCTGTGTTGTGAGAAATGTGTAGAGTTGTGTGTCCATTGCTGCAGTCCCGAGACAGACCAGTTCCGTTATGCATAGGAATTTTGGGGATTCCTGTGGATCACGGAATGCCCCCCAAATTCCTATGCTTCCCCTTTTGGCCACCCTCTCCCACTACTTGAACTCCTGGCAACCACTGGCCTGTGCTGCACTCCTTCAGTTCCGCCTTTTGCAAAGAGTCACATTGATGGAATCATGCTGCCCGTGGCATTTCGAGATGGGCTGCTTTCATTAGACATGATGCCTTCGCCACCCATGTAGGTTGTTGATGTATCAACAGTTTGTTCCTTTTTTATGGCTGCGTACTATTCACTGTGTGAGTGTCCAGTAGTTGAAACACACTGGCGTTGTTCTATACCTTTTTGTTTATGAATAAGAGCGCTGTAACTATTTATGCACAGGTTTTGTGTCAGTGGTGTTTAAAGTTTCACCATTCTACAGGTGCATAGTGGTAGCTCACTGTAATTTTTTTAAAAGATTTTATTTATTTTTTTAAACATTGTATTTATTTATTTTTAGATAGAAGGGGAAGGCAGGGAGAAAGAGAAGGAGAGAAACATCAGTGTGTGGTTGCCTCTCGTGCGCCCCCTACTGGGAACCTGGCCTGCACTCCAGGCATGTGTCCTGACCGGGAATCGAACTGGTGACTCTTTGGTTCATAGTCCAGAGCTCAGTCCACTGAGGCACACCAGTCCCTGTGATCTCAGCTGGCAATTTCCCTGATGGCTGAGACATCAGTCATCTCTTCAGGTGCTTCGCTGTTTTCTTACTGAGTTTCTAGGCTTCTTTCCCCATTCTGGATCCAAGTCCTTTGTCACTCACGTGATTTACAAGTATTTTCTCCCAGTCTCGGTGGCGTCTGTTTTCATCTCCTGGTGGCCGTACTCCCAGCTTAAACGAGAAGAGAGTGACACGTGGGCAGCTTGTGCCAGTTCTGCCGTACACTGACCACACACAACAGTGGCTGAGCCCTTGAATTCGCTCTGTGCTGCTGTGTCCTGTCCTGTAGGGCAGAGGGAGGGAGGAGAGCATTTCTCAGATTCTTTGCAGCCAGAATAACTAGCGATTCTGAGTTCACCAGGGCGATCGGCAGCAGGGAGTGGGGCTACAACTCAGCTGCCTCCCACTCCGCTCCCTTCGCTTGCGACAGGATTCGCTTCATTGTTTCAAATGTCATTTTTTGTTAGGTAGTGCATGGACCTGAATAAGAATTCAAAAAGGATAAAGGGGTATACTGGGGGGAAAAAAAATCCCCGTCACTCTGAAGAAGCGACGCTTGTGATTATCTCTTATGCTGCTTTCTGTGTGAAAAATACGGACAAACATGTTTTTGTAAGTGGTGTTGTGTATAGATATGCGTGTGTTTTCTTTCTCTCTGTTAAAAAGTGAATTATGTAACTCTGCAGCTTTCTTTTCTTGCTTCTGTTAGGCATGTAAATTGAAACCACACAGAGATGCATTTTTTTCAATTATAATGTTTGACGTTGATGATATTTCATTGGGCCAAAAACCATTTCTTTCCTTTTCTGTGAATTCTGTTTGTATTGTCCCCTGTGGGTTTTTCCCCCCTATTGAGTTGCTGATGTATCTATGAGCTACTTATTTATTAGAGGAATTAACTTTGTGATGTATTATAATTTTCCCCCCAGTTTGTCATGTGATTTTTTGGTACTTGCTCATTGCACTTTTGCCTCAAGAGTTCTGGCCGTGGTGTGGTTGAATCCATCAGTATTTTTATTGCTTCTGGCATTTGCTCATAATTGGAAAGGGATTCTCCCTGCTCGTGTTAAAAGAAGAATCATCCTAAAGGTTTCTTTAATTGATTATTTCTTCTACATTTTACGCATACTTAAATGGCATTTGGAAATTATCCTGGCATAAGGGGTGAAACGCACATCCAAACATATTATTGCAGAACACAGTCACTTGCTTTGATGCTACATTTTTTTTTTATGGAGGTAAGGATGCAACATGAGACCCATTCTCTTCATAAATTTGGAAAAGAGTGATCCACCATTAACTAAGGCACAATATTGTAGAACAGGTCTTTCGAGCTTGGTCATCTTGTACAAAGGAAATTTTATGCCCATTGCATAGCGCTGAATTTCCATATTTGGGGGGCTCCTTTTCCGACTGGACATTCTCTGTCACGTGGATCTTTTTCTCTATGTTAAATGTAACACTTAAGTAACTTTTAGCAGGCTGCAAGCCGAGTCTTCCTTCAGTCCTCTTTCGGTGTCTTCAGGATTTATTCCACGTTTTATTTAAACAATTTTATCAAGCGTGCGGAAAGAATTTCGCAGCAAACTCCCGTTTACGCAACATGTAGGAGATTTTCCCTGAACATACGGGGTTGTCAGGAAGGGATTAACAACATTCAGAAAGAAGTGATGTTTTTGCCTGATGATTTCTAGTTTTTAAGTAGTCATTCTTCTTGTGTTGAGGAGAGTAGATTTCCTACTACAGCCTAATTGGATGGGCTTCCTTGTGGGCCTCCATGTCTCTGCAGATGAGGAAACAGGATGTTTTGTAGCAAAATATTTGAGTGCCGTGGCCAGTTGTGATTTCGGTGCTTAATGATTCTTAGGCATCATGCTATTGTCACTGCTGGCACACGTTGCGTTAGAAGGCCAAGCTCATGGTGAGGTCGGGCCAATAACACCGTCTGTGGGCAGATGGACTCTTATTACCAAGGTGTTTGAGCAGCTGGAGGTGTTATGTGACATACTACCTGCAGAAGCCAGAAGGGAAGTGACTGTTCATTCAAGTTCAAGGTAAGGGTGTGACAGTCATTACTGTGACTTATGTCTTCTAGCACAGCTCTGACACCTGTTGAATGGCTAGTATCAGGGAGACCAGAGACCAGCTGGGGAGCACATGGAGACAAGGGAGCCCCAGTGCACGGTTGGTGGGATTGCAAACTGGTAGAGCCATGGTGGAAAACAGTGTGGAATCTCCTGAAAAAAAAATTAAAACCAGAACGACCGCCCAGTTCAGCAGTTCCTCTCCTGGGTATTTATACGAAGGAAACAAAATGACTAGCTCCTGGAAATATCTGCAAACTTCATGGCAGCATTATTTACAATGTCCAAGAACTGGCAATAACCCAGGCCCCCGTGAACAGGTGAGTGGGTGATGAAGAAGTGGTACATAGATAGAATGGAATATTAGTCACCCCTGAAGAAGGGAAACCCTGCCATTTGAACTTGAGGACATGAGGCTACGTGGAGTGAGTCGGACGGAGGAAGGTACAGGACGGAATGATCTTCCTAGCGGCGTGCTCTCACATACATGTACAGTCTAAACAACAAGAACAGTCTCTACAGCACAGGTTATATGGCCCCTATATTTGTTTGACCGCTGTGTTCATAGTGCTGTTCCCTGCATGAGGTCCCAGCTTCAGTAGCCAGCACTCTGTCACCCTGAGTTAACGGTTCCCTAATGTTCACCGTACGTCTGCACACGCTCCCTCTCCCAGCCTCTGCAGCTCCACGTCCGAGTGTTCCTCCCTCCCTGTTCCGATGTTCGTCACTGCCTTCGCCTCCAGGAACGTCGCCCCGCCCCCGGGCTGTGCCCGCTGCACATTCCGGGCGGCGGAGGAGACGGCACCCTTCGGGAAATGATGTCTGTCAGCTTCCTGGAAGGCAGGGCTTCTCAGTCTCCGCACTGCTGCCCTGAGGCGGGCTGGGCGTGGCAGGGGCCGTCCTGGGCACCGGGGGCTGTGCCGAGTGCCTGACCTCTGCCCACCAGCTGCGAGTGACACAGCCCTCCTGGGGCACAACCACCCAAGTCTTGTGTAGACGCCGTGACCTGGGAGCCAGGGCTGTGAGCTGCAGACGCAGCCGTCATGATGGCACCTTCGGTAGCACTTGTCACCAGTCATTGATGAGTGGTCCCCCAGCCTCTCACAGAGACTTTTCCAGACAGCAGAGGGAGCGTTGGGGGACATGGCAATGTCCAGTCCATCGAGTCCATTCCTCTGTGTGGCTCTGGGCTCCAAAGAAGCCATTCGGTGAGGATAAAGTAGTTATTGATCGGGGGGGCACAGTAGATTGCGGGAAGCCTCTCTCCGGCCCCTTTCAGAGCTTCTGGACCATCAGGGCGTGAATGCAGGTAACGGCTGCAGAGAATCGGCTGCCCGCGCTTTCTCGTAGACTCCCTGTCATCGCAAGCTTACTGCTCGTCGAACTCCTGTAATTCATGGGGGAAAGGTGTGCATGCAGACAGGAGCAGGATCGACGGTTGAGTTTGGGGGGATGGGCTTATGGTAAAGGGCTTATTTTCAGCAATGATGCTAAATGGACAGCTCCCCCAGATGACTTCCAGGAGCCTGTCCATCTGCAGGAGGAACTGCCCTGTTTATAAGGAGCTATGACACACAGAGGCAAACTGTGTATTAGCAGGCAGCCACTGGTTTGCTCCAAGCAGCTGTTGCTGTAGGGATGAACATTTAGTCACTGGGGATGTTTCACTCTACCAGCCTTGTTAGGGATGAGCTGGAGAAGGGGCAGCATCACCGGCCGGAATAAAACTGACAGTTCTAATGGAGAGTCGTCAGTCACCCTAGGTAATGAGAATTAGTGGACTTAGCCTCCCCCCGGGATGTTTTTCACTGCTTTGGGAAAGAGAGAAGGGGAGAGAGAGAGAGAGACACAGATTGCTTGTCTCCAGTACGCGCCCGGCTCGGGACGCAGCCGAGTCTCCCGTGGGTGCGGTTGGGGTGGTGTGCCCATGCCGAGACAAGCGCACCCACTGAGGCGGGGAGTCAGGCTGGCGTTCCGAGCCGCATCCTGCTGTTCTTCTGCGGAGCAGAACCGATTCCACAGGGCACCAGCGGCGGCCAGGGCTGCCCTGCTCCACCCACACAAAGCCTCCGGATTTCCACTTTCCTGGTGAATACCAGTGACCGGTGCTTCTTTGCGCGCTGCCAGCCTCCCATTCAGCGGAGTCCTCTCTCAGACCGCTGACCACAAGTCTCAGTTAGATTAGATTTTTCTAGAGCTCAGAGCCTGCACGACGAGTGGTCTCCCTGGCGACAGTGAATCGGGAAACCCAACAGGGTCTCGGACAGGAAGACACTGATATTGTCTGGGTTCTGCAGTGCCCCACAGCCGCTCCGTACAGACCTTTGGGGGAAAAAGGAAAAAAAGTTACATATTTCGGTTCTTTTTTTAATCATCATGTGGCAGGAAATTTTAGAGACGATGTCCCCCGGCCACTGAAAATCAGAAAAACAAAGGGCCCTGGCCACTGGCTTCTAGGTGTGTGGCTTAGGGGGCACAGAGGGTTTGGGCTTTTGGACCCTTGTGGGCTTCTCTTTGGGTGCTGGTAGGGAAGGAAACGTTATTGGGGACGTCAAACTTGTCCCCAGGGGCCACATCAGCCTCACAGTTGCCTTCAAAGGGCCGAATGTCATTTCAGGACTGTCTACGTGTAACTACTCCTTAACAGTTAAGCGAGAGCTTGGTGCTGTCATCGGGTAGAAAGAAGGTGCCGGGCCGGATAAAACCAGGTGGAAGGGCGGATTCGGCCCACGGGCCCTGTGTTTGCCGCCTGTGCCTTAAATGGATTCTTTCCCAACCTCTTTATTACTTACATGATTTTAGCTAACACACAGCAGGAGGGATTTAGCTATACAAGAAACAAGTATTGTTTTCTGCAAACAAAAAGAAACATCGAACATAATTAAACAGTAGTACTCCCTTGGCGGCACTGTCCTAGGTGCACGGAAATAAATCAACTATGTAGCGTTTCCGGAACAGAACGCGGTAGAAAGCAACGTGGGGGGTTTACATGTAAAGGAACAAACACTAGAAGTTAGTTTCCATGCAAGATTCCAGTCGAAGCGTAAGCAGGAGACCCTGGGGAGTGAGACCGATGCTCCAAAGTGGGCACTGTCTCATGCTGTGAACCGGTCCCTCACGGCGAGCATTTGTCCGCAGCACTGGAAAATATTCTGCTTGCTCTACGCACCGGGAAAACCGCAAGGCTGCCGCGCCCGGCGCTTTGGAACGGCAAGCAGCCCGAGCGCGCCGTGCGGATGCACAGCACACACCTGGTTCTGCTTTGTCTCTCTTCCCACCTGGCCAGCGTGCAGACGTGTCCGTGAAAATGGCGGTGCACAAATGCACACGGATCTTTTCCTCAGTGTGTTTTCTACGTGCCAACGTGGCGTACCGATTTCGACGTTATGATACGATCGCATGGTCTAGACCGGGTTTTCTCCGTGTTGGCACTACTTGATTAGGGCTGGGGAATTCCATGTGGGGTCCGGTCTGGTGCCGTTGGACATTTGCCACCATCTCCAGACTCTAAGGGCCAGGGGTCCTCCCCCAGCACCCCACCCCAGGGGGACAAAGTCATCTTCAGACTTTGCCAGGTGTCCCCCGGGGGTGTGGGAGGAAGAATCAGCCCCACCCCTGGTCTCTCTGTCAGGTCAGTTCCCCAAGGCAGGAGCGGTCCCCAGGGCCCAGGCTTTTGAGGGCTTGCTGAAGCAGAGACAGTGTCCTGTCGGGGGCTGGTTGGCTTTTCCCGGCCTTTCTGCAGATTGGTTCTTGGAAAGGGGTCTTTTCTGGACTCACTCCTCCGCGTTTGTCTGCCTGTGGCGGCCCGCGCGGAGCAGCTGCTTGTCGGAGACGCAGGGTGCAGAGGTCGGCGCCCGCGGGGCAGAGTCAGGGATCAGACGTCTCCCTGCAGCGGCTGGGTGCCGTCGTGGCAGCAAAACCGTTGACTGGGGGCCTGCCCAGGGTCAAATCCTAGACCTGGCTGCAGAGGGGGCCCAGGGCCCTACTTAACACCTCGTCTGTGCGGCTCTGCTTGCTTGCATGTGGGAAATGCTGGTGACCTCAGCACCCACTTCACGGCACTGCTGTGAAGGTCTGGTGATGTGTTACTTGGGAAGGGCTTGGTGTCTGGCACTCAACAAGCGCTATAGAAGTATTTGTTAAACTAGAAAAAAATGTCCTCAAAGAACTGGTAGACGCCTGATAAAACATAACAGAGGAAAATGCCAGTTTTGCTTTGGAGTCTAAAAATAGAGCATGCATTCTTGGCCAGTGTGGCTCAGTGGGTTGGGTGTCCTCCTGCAAAGCAGAAGATCACTGGTTTGATTCCCAGTCAGGGCACGTGCCTGGGTTGTGGGTTTGGTCTGCAGTCGGGGCGTGTGTGAGAGGCACCCGATAGATGTTTCTCTCTCACATTGATGTTTCCCTCCCTCTCTTTATCCCTTCCCCTCCCTTTTCCCCAAAATAAATAAATAAAATGTTAAAGAAATAGAACATGTTTGGGGGTGGGTGGGTTAATAGAGAGGTTCCTCATGAATGTAATTGTGTGTTTCTTATTTTCTTTTTTTTTGTTTTAAAGATTTTATTTATTTATTTTTAGAGAGGGGGATAGGAGGGAGAAAGAGAGGGAGAGAAACATCAGTGTGTGGTTGCCTCTCATGTGTCCCCTACTAGGGACCTAGCCTGCAACTGAGGCATGTGCCCCGACTGGGAATCGAACTGGCGACCCTTTGGTTTGCAGCCTGCGCTCAATCCACTGAGCCACACCAGCCAGGCCGTAATTGTGGTTTGAACCCGAGTATGTAGTCTCTCCTGCGGCACACCCAGTGGCCTGGCACCTTGTGCCATTTGCTCTGGCTGTTATCAGGCCATTTCTGGAGGGTGAGGGCTCACCTTTAAAGTCTGCCGCTACCGAACTCAGAGTTGCCAGGCAACGGGGCATGGCTGAGGGAAGCAGAGGGTCCCGGCATTTGGAGACGTGTGGAATGGATGGGGGCTTTTAGTCTGAAGAGTGTTTAGCAGGGGAGATGCACACAATCTCCTGGGTTGACCAGGGCAGGGAGATGCCCTCCTTAAGGCCTCACAAGGCACCGTGGAGACTTCCGCTGGAAAGTTACCTGCACACAGCTCTTTCTAGTAAGGAGCCGCTGCAGTCGTGAACAGAAAGGCCTCACCGTGTGCAAGAAAACAGAGATTCTGCTGAGTCCTGTTTGCGTGGGGATGTTGGGCCAGCACATGGTTATGCTGTCGCCCACAGAGAGGTTCAAGGGACCTGTCATGCTCAGTTCAAAGGTCGGATTTTTATGTGAGGGAAATGTCAAAGGAAAACGAGGTGTTCATGATGGAGCAGCCCAGCCCACCAGCCCGTCCTAAACTCTTTCTGCCTTGACCGCGGGGCGGTGACTCCACACTCAGAACAGCAGTCTGAGAATCCTCGCTCTGGAGGTGGAGAATTCAGGCCCCGTGTTCTTGCTTCTTGCTGTGAGGGTTGCTCATGGGCGTCTTACTGTCCTTCTCATGGCTCCTGGCGCATCTTTCCCTTACAGTGTTAGACCACCTAACAAACAACCCCAGCCCACAGCTGACACAGCAGCACACGGCCATTCAGGTCTCTCACTGGCAGGCCGACCCGGATTTTAATAAGCTGTCGTGTCTTACAGAGTCGTCCCGAGGTGCGGCCACACAACCTGCAGCGACAGCGAGTTCCCAGAAAATGCCACGTGGTGAGTGGCAGAGGGTTAGAGGAAAGAGCCCGGCTTGGCGGGGCTGCACGCAGCAGGGAGGGGCGTGGGGAGATCCCCTGGGAGGTTTGTGGGTGCAGCTGAGCCACGCCAGCCATTGCTCGGTGGGTGCCAGGCACCCGCAGAACCAGCTTCATTTCTCTCTGGTTCTTGCTCCGAGTCTTTTCTGCTCCCAGTGACCCCGTTGCTCCTCCACGGAGCAGACGTGCAATCGGGTGTTAGAACCTGGTAGCAAACAGCTGTGTCTCAAGCAGGCGAAAGATTCCTTCCCACCCTGTCTGGGCGTTGACGAAACTTGGCCCCACGGGAGCAGAGGGTCCGCATCACCTTCCTGAGTTGACGCCCACCTCTGCTTCCCACTTGCCCCCATCACGGTGTTCCCTGTCCTCACACACCTGGCTCTCCTGTCCAGGTGACAGCCCCCTCTCTTCTTTCACCCCTCCCCCTCTCCTGCTGCCTCAACCCCCTCATAGCTCCTAGGACAAACGTCACACCTGTCCCCTGGGACTCCCTTCCTTTGCTTTCATCCTAAGATGCTATTGTTCCCTGAATCTTTATTTCTCCTTCTCAGTTCCCTGACATACTTTGTGATGGCCAATCTCTCCAGCATGGGACATAAATTTTTGGCAACCCAACTGTTTCTTTCTTCTGCTCTTGCCCCACACGAGATTGACGGCCTTGAATGTTCCTTGTTCTTTTACGTCAGAACTTGGAAGTCTCCCACGTCGATGTTTGCATGCCAGGTTAGGTCATCATTCCTAGAATCTCTCAGCCGTGTGCGGGCTGAAGGCCGGGAGGCTCACTCTCTTTAGCTGTTTGCCAACCCCTGTGATTCGAGGCAGTTTTTCCTCCAATTCTTGGAAACGTCAAAAAAAAAAAAAAAAAAAAGACTTTGCTGTGCATCTTCTCTTGTGATGCCTCTGTTGTTTGTCAGGGATTCCATCAGTCGATTCCACCCCCTGGATTCACCTTCTCATTTCGGCTCTCCCGGTTTTAATTTGCCCATGCTCGGCTGGCCCTCTGACTTAAAAAAAAAAAAACCTGGCTTTTCCTTAGGAGAAGGATTTGCTTCTTGTTTTGAATGGCTGTCTTCTTAAATGTGTCTGAGCATGTTCCCCGACTTGTTGTCTTTTTAATCGCCCCCTTTCGGCTTTCTCTCCATTCCTGCTGGGACGAAGTGTTTCTCTTACTCTTTCTCTTTCATAAGCCAGGCCCCCTGCGATGCCCCCAACTCTTGCCGCACCCCTGGTGCAGCCGAGGGGAGGCGGAAGGTTCTGTGCGTGTGGAAGGCTCTTGCTGGCCGGCGTCGGCGGGGCTGGCCGGGGTTCCAAGGACAGTGCTTTGATCCTTGCATGAGCTCACGGACCTCTTCCTTCAGTTTGCCCAGAGGAGCTCTCTCTCTCTCCATAGGAACGGACGTGATTGGCGTGCATGCTTTTCTGCCTGGAGCGTGTGCGCGTGCATGCGTGCCCATGTCCCTGTATCTCACACGTGTGCACCTGTATCTGCCTGTGTGGGCACACGCGTGTGTATCTATTCAGGTCTGTGTGTGCTTGGTCTCCTGTTCCGCCTGAAGACCTTCAGCGCGTCTCAGCGTTTCTGCTGCCCCCCCTTCAGTGCCTGGGTCTGCTCGTGCCTGTAGCATCTGTGGGGACCCTCGGTGGTGCTGTGATGGGGGGCTCCCCTGCCACCTGCCTCAGGTGGGCCCTCTACCAGTGTGGCCGGCTGCAGCCTCCTCTGATGAGCCACGGCAGTGAAGAGTCCCTCGTGTGCTCTCTGGCTGCGGAATGGTGGCTCTTACTCGGGGTGCCGGTGCCCCCAAGGCGTACATGACCACGTCTGGTGAGATCTGGGGTTGTCATTACCGGGGGCAAAGGGCGGGCTGCCCCTGGCATCTCGAGGGCATGTTCATGGACGCTGCTAAGGCTTCTGCTATGCAATGGACCCCCCGCACCCCCTGATACAGAACTGCCCAGCCCTGAGGTCACCAGCTCTGTGCAGGAGAAACCCTCATCTGCCACCTCCTTGCAGCTGCCATGGCTGCCTCATGTCAACCACTCACTTGCCAGCCACCTAAAAACTCATCCAAGAGAAACGGCATAAAATACACACAAGTCTGTGCCCCAGAGACGGAATTCTGTGCCTTCTGTCAGTAGTGACATCCGCTTACGTTTTTAAAAGGAGGCACGAGCTCCCTGGGAGTACGAATAATCTAATAGCTCTGCCTTTAAGACATTTCCTGCGCCCACGGGGACTGTGTGAGCATCGGACGTTCAGCCTCATCCCTGTGCCGGCTCATATTGTAGGGTGAGGCGTGTCGTGAATACCAGCCTGGGAAACTCTGGCCCTGAACTTGACACTTGACTTAGAGTACAGCCGCATCGCCGGAGAAAAAACACGTTTGCGAACACGTCTGCTTATTTCCAACCGCACTTTGGCGTATCTTTGCCTCCTGCATTTCCATGCAGAGATGAGGACGTTTTCTCAGAGTGTGTGCCCTTGGGGACACCCTGCTCACAGTTGGTTCCTTCCTTTGTGGGTTTCAAGGCCAGGAGTTGTTTTTTTTTTTCCCTCCCACCTACGTCCGCAGAGGAAAGCGTCGCCCCGCATTTTCCACGCAACCTCGTGCTGCGTGTGCTGCCCAGTCCCCAAATTGACGGACGGGCGAGCAGAGAGGTGTTCTGGGAGCTTGCCTGGCGGAGCAGCCGGGAGGGACGCTCCTTCCCTCTGAGCTGTCTGCTGTTCGTGTTTCTCCAGCATTTGGCGAGATAACATAATGAGGATGCAAGAAAAATAGGCCACAAGAAAAATGTCCTACATAGATGCTGAATTGTATTTATTGCCTCCCAAAACGTGGCTGCAGGTAGGAAGAAAGGTTAAAAGGAGGAAAGGTCTCAGGGGAACAGGGCAGGGTGCACTGACCACTGGCAGAATGGGGTTTTGCGCCGGAGAGGTCATGGACACCCCAGGTGAGGGCGTGCAGCCACGGGGGCGTTCCTCCGGCGGGGAGCGACTTCTGGTGCTGGGCCCCAGGAGCAGAGCCGAGCCCCAGCCAGCTGGCTCTTGTCAGAATTGTCACAGGAGTCTGGATGCGTGGACCCAGCTTGTCACCAAGAAGCGGCCATGGAGGTGCCCACTCTGACAGGAGGTTTCTGCCACCAAGAGGCTCACATGATTTCCTCCATCTTCACCGGTGATAAGGTTGACATCTGAAATCGTGTGAGTGACAGTGAGGTGCCACTTTACATCAGTCAGAATGGCCATCATAAACAAAGCAACAAACAACAAGTGTTGGAGAGGTTGTGGAGAAAAGGGAACCCTAGTGCACTGTTGGTGGGATTGCAGACTGGTACAACCACTATGGAAAACAGTATGGAATTTTCTCAGAAAAATAAAAATGGACCTGCCTTTTGACCCAACAATTCCACTGCTGGGATTATATCCTAAGGACCCTGAAACACCAATCCAAAAGAACCTATGCACCCCAATGTTCATAGCAGCACAATTTACAATAGCCAAGAGCTGGAAGCAACCTAGGTGCCCGTCAGTAAATGAATGGATCCAAAAATTATGGTACACATACACCATGGAATTCTATGCAGCAGAGAGAAAGAAGGAGCTCCTACCCTTTGCAACAGCATGGATGGAACTGGAAAGCATGATGCTGAGTGAAATAGGCCAGGTGCTGAGAGACAAATACCAGACAATCTCACCTTTAACAGGAAGCTAAACAACAAAAGAAACAAGCAAGCAGAATAAAAACAAAGACACTGAAATAGAGAACAGACATTCAGTGACCAGAGGGGAGACAGGAGGAGATTCCAGGGGAAAAGGGGGAAGGAACTAGTACAAAGGACACATGGACAACAACTAAGTGGGTTGGAAATGGGAGGGAGGTGGGGATCACTGTGGGGGTGGGCTGGGATGGGAGTAAAATACAGAAAACTGTACTTAAAAATAATTAAATAAATAAAATCGTGTGAGTGATAGCCTCTCAAGAGTGCCACCGGAGCTCCCAATGTTTGGGGGCCACGTACGTGCTGATAGATGCGTGGTCCCAGCAGAAGCTGGGGCTCAGAGGGCCCCTGCCATCCAAGACAGGCTGCACGTCCCATCACCGGGCCACTGGGAGGACCTGCACCGCAGACAGCAGGGAGGACGTGCTCAGCGCTGGACGCTGGGAGCCATGGCAGCCAGCGCCACAGCGCGGCAGACTCCCAGAACTTTGTGTAGACGTGAGCGCACAACCGAGGCCCTTTCCCGGGAAGGACCGGGGGAGCCGGAGGCGGCTGCTGCCTGGGAGGGAGGGCAGCCCCAAGCGGGTGCTCTCGGCAGTCCCCGACAGCTGCGCCCTCCCCTGCTGCTTCCCTGCCCTGCACCCCTCTGTATCACCCACCCCTTCGTTCAACTCTCAGGAGGCCCCTCACATGGCATCTCCGTCCTGCGGGACCCGAACCCAGACCCCAGCTGCTCCATGGGTCAGCCTGGCTAGCTCCGTGATGGATAGGACAGTGCCCTCAGAGGGCACAACCTGCCCGTGTGGGCGTGGGGATCTCAGAGTCACCACAGAGAGGGCCTAGCTGCGCAGATGAGAGCAGGTCTGGGCGATGCGGTCCCTGCAGAGAAGGGACTCCAGGAGGTGGGTGCTTCGAAAGCGGTAATACCAATGGGACATTCACAGAGTAGGTGTCTAAACATGGGGCCGGCGCGTCTTAGCCCTTCACATGCTCTTGTGGTTAGTGACGTCACTGGGCTCACGTCACTTCTGTGCTCAGGAGACCCACAGAGAGGCGGCCAACCCTGCTCCCCAGTGACGTGGCTGGTGAATCGAAGAACAGAGGGTTTAACCTGCTCTTAATGATCACACTACGCCATTGCTGCGAAAGACGAAACCTTCCATAAGAAAACCTCGAATGCTAATTGAGGGTAGTCTTTAAAATAGGAATAGAGGCTGGGGAATACTAGAGCAGGAGGGGAGCTTAAGGATGGCAACAAAGAAGGAGAAATCTCTGTGAGAAATGAGTTCAGCCTCCAGACTTAGTTCCTCAGTCTGGGTTAGGCAACCTCCTTGCAAATAGGGCAGGGCCTTGAGCTCGTAAAAATAAAAGCGTAAGCAGGGCGAGGGTTCTTTTTCGGCCAACTGGGACTCGGCTCGGAGACTGTCCGCATCCCTCCTCTGGTGCTGGTCATCTGGGCCCTGGAGACGGGTTTCCGGAGGACCACTTTACCAGTCGTGAGTGTGGGTGAGCCCTGCGCATTGAAGGTCCACAGCACGAATCAGGAGAATTGAGCGGTGACTAGTTCTGCCTGGCCTTTCCCATGCTACCTGGGGATGTTCTGGGGATGGCACTGGGGGTGGCTGTGCCTGGAAGAGATTCCCAGGTGCTGAGTGGAGCACCCGGAAGGCTGCCCGGGGGAGGAGGCCGGGCTGGTGAGTTTCTGCAGGAGCTGGAAGGAGTTCATGGAGTGACTCCACAGTTTACAAGGCCCTCAGTTGCTTTCCCTTTGCGTGGGAGGTGGCACATAGCAAGAAACATGAGTTCTTTTTCTCACTTTCCAACAGGAAGTGAGGGATGCATCAAGGAAGCAACACGGAAAAGAAAGGACCCGAGTTTTTCCTAGAGCACTAAGTACAGATCATTTCTCCGAGCTGCGGGATTGGACTCTGGGGTTTGCTGAAGGGCTGCCCCTTCCCGGCACGTGCTTGCTTCGGTCCTGGAGAACACGTCGCATGAGTCAGGAGGCGCTGCCTTCTCTACCCCGAGAAGAGTCGGCACTCGAGTGTGCGTGAACACATAGAAGTGCAAACAGAGGCTGTCTGTTCTGCCATCTTCTCTCCCACGATGTTTAAGAGACCTGGATGCAGCCTGCATTTCAGAGGACAGTGTTGAAGGGGTGACTTTATCAGCCAACAAACCCTGGACCACCTCAGCTACGGAAAATCAATGAATGCAAGTCTTTCCAGTTAGGATTTCTTAACTTGGATGACGTGTTGTCTCAAAATGTTTTCTATACCAGAGCTGCATCAGGAGACACGGCCTGTTACAACGTATCTGAGCTCAGAGAGCAGGGGTCACATTGCAGACTCCTTGAGCACGGGGGCTGTAGGGAGGGAGGGAAGACCACCTCCCTGCAGTGGGGGATGGAGAAATCCGAAACTCATTAGCCGTGACCTTGGCCAGCCTTCCAATACGTCAGCCTGGAAGGAGACTTCTTGACGTTTTGCCCTTGGTATTAACTTCTCAACATAGTCCATCACTATCCGTTTTCTATTATTCCAGCCTTTACTTATCTAGGAGAACATGTCCACATAAATTTTGTTTGAGTCGAGGATGATGAAAAGGAACCTGGAAGGCAGTGGATTCAGCGTGAGTTAGAGCCTCCATGTACTAGAACCAATTTTTCTCTGCTGCAGAACGTCTCATAGGAAGTTTGGGGCTTTGAAAATGGCAGTGACTTTCTCAGGCCGAGGAAGGCAGTCAGTCGAGTGTGAATGAGGTGGGAGGTGGCGGGCCGGTGGTCCTGGAAAAGCCAAAATGTGGACGATGAAGCACCCGCGGCGGCTGAACCTCAATGGTGTGTGGGAGGCTCAACGTATGCACGTTGGTGCTAAAAATGATCACACACGAAAAGATAGTCGACACTTGGAAGTCTAAATTAATATCCGTTGGACACGGGTGAGTTTCAATATGGGAAGAAACACAATACAATATAACACAGCTGGGAACAGGGCAAAAATGGGAATTCCTCAGCTAGGTCGGAAAAAGTATAAATTTGGCATGTAGCAAAAAATAGATAAAATAAAGGCAAATCTGTGAAAATGTATACAGAAATATGAGTATTGAAACTAAAGAAACATCTTTTTTTTTTACCCTGAGAAGCGATTTAAACAAAATCTTTCTAACAGGTCAATGACACATAGGTAAAGTATCACATGCGGATGCTCCATAAATCTAGTTGTGCCCAAGGAATTTTCCAGGAAAAGTCAGGGAAAATGCCACTGAGGCAGAGAGAGGACATGCCTGCAAGGTTAGAAGAAGACACAAGGACTTGAAGCAGGCATCCTCATTGCACGCTTGTCGAAGCGGGGCAAGGGGACCTTCCAGTGCAGAGCATGTTGACTCTTCCATCCGGCGTTCATTTCACGGACCAGTCTTCCCGGAGCAGGCTGTCCAGGAACATTTCAAAGTATCAGATTTCATGCCGAGCAGGTTGACGCTGGTGTACCACCCTAGCGATGTCGCAGAAGGCCCCTGTGATGCGTCTCTGGTGACTGTGAACTGCCGTCGAGAATTTCATGGGGCCTGGCTTGGAGGCAGACCCTGGCGTTGCCTGCTCGGGTGCGGGGCTGCTGGAGGACAGTGGAGATTTGGTGGGCAGACCTCTAAGGGGGTCCCAAAGATTCCTCGGCCCTGGTGGAGGGGCACCCTGTGAAATCCACTGTCTCGGACAACGGGGCGGAGCCTTCTGTATGACAGTCGTTTGTCCTTCTGAGTGTACTCATCACTTGGCCACGAGTGACTCAAAAGTCAGGATGTTGTTAGGACGCTGCTGCCCAGCTGAGCGGACATCCTAGGACTCTATCCTTCCTCTGATGGAAAGAGAGACGCCACTGAGTGCCCTCCTGCTCTTTCTGTGTTGACGCCGTGTGAGCCACAACCACTGTGACTAAAAGGCCACCTCCCTGAGGGGCAAAGAGCAGATGCTGAGGGGAGAGGGGCAGAGATCGGGCGAGCTCTGGCCGCTGCGGGCACCAGTGAGCAGCTCCACCAGCTGTTGGCCACCCACCTGCTGGATGCTTAGTATGTGAGAAAGAGAAACCCTGACTGTTCCAGCTGTGTTTGCTCCTCATTTAATTTTTCTTGTTCTAATACAGACCTCGAAGCTGCTCCGTACCTGGAGCGTCTCCTACTCACGGGAAACAGGTGGTCGTCGTTACACCTCTAGGAATAATGAATAACAGCAACGAAAAATGTCATCTAAGATTTTGCGGAGCGACAAAATCCGAATCGGTGGTGTTCTGAAGGCAGCGGTGAGGGAGTCACGGGTTATTTGTTTATAAAAACCATGAAGGTGGAGGTGAGTGTTCTGTAACCCAGCTGCTCCTATCTAACGTTTGATCAAATCTCTGGTTATTTGTTTTGTGGGAGAGAACAAGTTGCTGTGATTTGTGTATTGATACATCAAGCTCGTCTCTGCACGTGCCCTGTGAGGGAACGTGATTGTGGGTAAGTGCAATTCCGCCAAACTAACCACGGGGGGATGCATACAGCTGCCAGAGCTCCTGAGTTTTGAGACATGCAATCAGTCATGATTAACACCATTTTCAATGATGTCACTGACGGAGAACTCTAGAATATTACATTCTGGGGTGATTTTGTGGTCAGCTCGGAGGCTGCTGCGTCTTGTAAGAAAGAGATCAGGGAGATTATGCAGAAATCTCATGATTCCTATTTTTAGACCCTTGCGTCTCAGAGGGACACAATTTGTAGAGAGATCGATGGAAAGAGATGAAAATGAGGAACTAAATTCCAGGGCAGGTGGTATAGGTCATGGGGTTTGGTGGAGCTGTTGCTCAGAATGATGTGATACTCTGTAACTGTGTACATGGCAACGCCTGGGAAGGAAGGACCTCTCCCTCCACCACTTACTTCATTGGGCTTCCATGCATCTGGGCAACAGTATCCATTTCTTCACTGCATATGTCTGGGGTGCCTGCTGCTGGAAGGCATGGCAGGTACAGAGAAGAAACGCTCCATCCTTGCCCCGAAGGCGTCTGCAATCGGCGGAACGACTCAGGGACCTGCGTAGGCTGTGAACAGAGGGACCGGGCATGTCCAAGGTGCGGACAGGGGCAGAGGCACAGGAAAATGCACGCAGCCTGTGCTGGCAAAGAAGATGATGCTCAGAGGTGTCCTGATGAATGGAGAAGAAACCCTTGATGGGAAAGGGAAGGTGTCAGGTCGTCACGGCCTCAGAAAGGACGCATGGCAAGGCACCAAGGAGCGTGGCGCCTTAGGGACATGGTAAGTGGCTTCAAACATCGGGAGGAGAGAACTTACGGGTTCGGTAGCAGCAGGTACGCTGGGAAAAGCAAAGAGAGAACTAATAAAGGACCTTGGAAGTGATGGTCATTGGATGTTGGAGACCGAGAGGTTGCATGATCAGATTGATGTCTTGGATTCTAGACTCAAATGATCCAAACTTGGATTCTAGACCCAAGTCCGAGGCACACTAGGAGGAAGGCGAGATTTGGTTGGTGTTGGCACAGGGTGGCTGGAGGCGAGTGGGTGCGTCAGGGAGGTTTGCTGTGTAGCTTGAGGGATACAAGCTTTCTCCTCGTTGCCACGTTTTGACAAGGTCTTAGCCGCTTGGCCTGCTGCTTGGACGAACGCCTCCCCCAGCCCTCTGTTAACTGCTGCGTCCACTCTCTGGGGCCTCCCCAAGTCTCTTCCAATCTGCTCTCTTTCCACTTCGTTGGTCTGGGAATGAGGTGGTCTGACCCCCTTGGCTGAGTCAGGGGATGGGCAAGGTAGCGGTCAAGGTTACGGAGTCCAAGTGTCTGCCTACGGGGAACCCAGCACGGTTAGAAGTGATGTACCTTCCTGAGGGGCACAGACTCAGTTCACGGCAAACAAGTTAAAGTTCACAGGTAGAGTCCAAGGTGGAGCTAACGGCTGTTTGGACCCAGGTCTGCCTGGTTGCAAAGCCTGTGCACCTTCTCACCACCTCGCTTGCCCACTGTACCTTGTCCCCAAGGGGAGCTGGCATGCGTGGGAAATGCTTACAGCTGAGGACACCTGGGTTGACTTTGCACCGTTCTGTGACATTCCAGAGAAAGCTCCCCCTCCCATTTGCAGAACTGGGGAAAGATCCATGAACTGGGTGTTGCTTCCATGAAGCCCTTAAGGATGGCTTGACCCCCGGTTTACATGCGACGGAGAACCAGCTGGAGTCCAGAAGATGCGGCGACTGTGAGTTCAGTTGCGCCCATGTGGAGTTGGCGCAGACGTTTCTGCAGAAGGCACACTCGCCAGCAGGAAAGGCCACACACGCCCTGGTCTCTGCTGCAGCCTTTTCAAAGACCCCCCTGCTTGTGCAGCTTGCTTCACTCTGGGCTGTGGGTGCAGACAAGTCGCCTGCCCTTCCTTCCTCTGAAAGGCCCGGGTACCTTCTCGGCCGTGACACCCTGCTGGTCTCCTTGAGGGGTCTTGACCTCCGTGGGCTCTTGAGTCCAGCAAGGGACAAGCCTTAAACAGCTGCCCACAGTTGGCCCACCCTGGGGACACTCTCCTCTGCATCCATTAAGGTGCTTGAGCCTGCACAGCTAGCTCAGTGGGTGCACACTCAGCAGGAGAGTTCTCTGCCGATAGAGGTGGTCATGGGTGTCAGAAAGGTGTGCCCATCTTACACCCGGACACTTGCATTTGTGTGCCGGCTGTAGCATCCCCGTGCTGGTGACAATGAGGTGAGATGGCATCCTTGGATGCGCTGAGCGGGCTGATCTTGGCTGGCCCCGCACGGCCTGGCTCCTTGAACTTTCTTCTGAAGCTATTGTACCTGGTCAATGCATGTGGGTCATAGGAATTGCGACAAACTATTGAATTCCTGTATTTTCATATGGTACATGTTGAGGTTCCTCTTTCTTTGAAGTTACTTGAGCACGCTTGTTTTCTGAAGCTGAGAATGCTGACAAATTTTCATTCCCGGGACACACATCCTTGGAAGTGTGGGGGGGAAACTGATCAGACACGATACCCGCTTTTCCCCTCGTCCTGAGGGATCTGGATGCTTACCTTCTGGAAAAAATGGGAATGCTGAGTGACATGGGACTTAACAAATACGACAGTGAGTCAGCGACTCGGTCCCATCCCTACCAGGGGGGTTCGTGATAACGGGACACTACCAGTCTGTCCTGCCTTGCTCTCGCTTCCACGACATTTTATCCCCTAACAGTCGATGAACAGCATAGGAAGAAGACGGCAGGAGCAGGAGCTCCTGGGGGCAGGAGGTGGTCTGGGTGGCGGAAGCCAGCAGAGCGCTACCTCTGATCCGGTGCCCCGTGCGCGAATCAGATAAACAGAGCTATCAGGATGACCCAGGGCACTGGTGCCTTTCTGACCTTCCAGTGTAATTTAACGTGCAACTGGGCCGATTCACACGAGAGCTTCAGTGTCTGCCAAGCACTCTTGGAGAGCGTAGCAAATAGATTTTCCTGCGTTAGGAATCTTCGGTCGCTGCGCCAACATCGTCACAGCTGCATGCGTTTCTGCAAGATGTGTGTCCTCATTCGAAATCGATTGGTCCAGAATCAAGCACTGTTGGTTCTGAGCTTTCCAGATCCGTAGCAGAGTGTCGGTGGGAGCTGCGGTTCTGCCAGTTTCTTCAGCTGGTCACCCAGAACCCGAGGGTGACTTTTTAGCCCACGGCATATGCTCGGTGAGGGGGGTGTGGCAGTGTCCTTTGCCCGTCCAGATCTTGGCTTGGTTCACTCGTGCTGTGCACATACTCAGCGAGGACACTCTGGGACATGTAGCCCCCGCCCAGGAGACACCGCCATCAACAGGGACAGGGGTCCCTGTCCCTTTTATGTGTACAACGCCGGGCAGTATTTCCAAGGAGCAGCCTCCACAGGGGCTCTGTGCGGATGTGCTTCCAGTCGTCTGCTCTTTGCTTTCTGACCTTGAACACGCCTCTCCTGGGGAAACAAGACTCCAGGAACCTTTTGGCGTCACAGAAAGGGAAGCACCCCCACGTCTGTGTTCTCCCGAGAGGGGTAGGGATGCTTTCCGGTCCACGCAGAACAGATACACGGTGCCTTTTTCTGGGTCAGAACGGAAGAGGTTTCTTGGAAGCAGCAGATGACCTCGACTGGTTTTGCCGTCAGGGCCTTATTTTGAAGCAATGTAGCAATTTCGAGCTGAGTGATTATTATTTTGAAGCAATGTAGCAATTTCGAGCTGAGTGATAACTTAGTTGAGGGCACAGAGTGGACTCATCCGAACTCTACGGGGGGGATATGCTTTATGTCTGTCTGCAACTTCATGGCTAACACCATGGCCAAGGGCCAGCTCGCGTCCAGCACCAACTGTCCCTTTCATGTCCCTGCTCAACCGCCGTCTCACGCCACAGGTAGCCAGTCGCCATTTGTGAGTGTCTCGGGCCCCTGAGCCTTCGCACGCACGACAGCAGGCAGTGGGAACCCCTCCAGGTCTTCTTTCTTCCCCTCACGTGGTCGCTGGGATGTCCAGTCATGTGGGCCACTGGCTCACTCTTTGTCCTGCAAAGTACCTTCCATTTTTACCTTGGAGAGCAAAGCACAGCAAAGTAGTTGCAGACGGAACATTTCTACAGGAAAACCAGTCTGCACCAGGGAGAAGAAAAAGTCCGACCCCACCACAGTGTAAAGTGACCCTGGGACATTGGGGCATCTGGTAACCTGTGGGGACAGTCCCCCTTTGTGTGTACTTTGTATCTGGAGCCTTTGCCAGGGGCACAGCAGGCTCAGTTGTGACACCATTGGGTTGGCCAAAAAGTTCACTTAGTTTTGTCCTGTACAATCCACATTTTTCATTTTCACCAGTAACGTTATCGATTTGGGTATTTTGAGCATGCTGGCTATCTCCCACTATTGGCTTCTAGAGGGTAGAGACCCAGGGGCTGTGGAACACCTTCCAATGCATAAGACAGGCCCCTACAGCAAAATTATTTGGACAGAATGTCAGTAGTACCAAGAAATTTCGCAAACCACTTTTGACACATTCGTTCAGTCACAGCACCTTCTCCATACACTGCACACATCTTTTTTTGTGTGTGCTTCAATTGCGTTTTTGCCTTTCTGGAAATAGTGTAGCATAACACACCAAAAAATGTTGCATATTTTCTTCCATCTTCAGTGTGCAAATGGTTGCCCGCAAATTCACCAGTGTTGATGTTTCTTTTCCATGCATGCGGATACGGCAGCTATCTAACAAAGACGACATAACAAAATTGTTTAGAATAAAGTTAAAGACAACTAAGCACTACTAGAGCCATCATCCGGGAGAAACTAAGCAAACTCTTTGGCCAACCCAACAGGCAAAGGGGAAACGAACCAGCCTTTCCTCTTGAAAAAACAGTGAGAAAGAAGAGTGATTGTTTTCGAGGACCAGCTGTGCAGTGTTAAAGGAAGGTAAGAGAGTGAGAGAAAGGAAGGCAATAGGTGAGACTTTCTCTGTTGTTCAATGCTCACTGTTGCCTGGCTCCTAGAATTGGTGGCTTTGCCGGTACATGTTATGTGAGCCCAGGACGCGCCCCCCCCCCACCCGAGGCAGCTCCCTCCTCCCTCCTCCAAAACCGAGTGACAGGAAGGCTATACCTGAACGGAAAGGTGGGCGTGAATGCTCCTATCCCAGACCCGGAGAAGGGCGCAGCACTCGAAGTCAGTCGTGCAGAATTTCCGGGTCATTCACATCCCTGTTTGCTTTTGCTGGCAAGGTTAGCCACGAGCAAGAAAAACACTTTGAGGCCTTTTGTTTAGAGAATTGGAATGAGAAATTCAGGGACTTTGAGTTGGAAAGGACTTCAGAGACTTTATTCTGCCTGGTCTCCCACCCAGAGGCAGAATTCCCTTCCATGGTCTCTGTCGGCCACGCAGGCCTGGCCCCGGGGCCCGACGTCCCAGCGAGCCTGGGGTCAGCGCTGTCATGGGTCAGTGCTCTGTCTGGCAGCCCTGGTCATGAGGCAGGTATTTCTCCCCCTTGCAATGTCACCGGTTTTGCTCCAATTTTCCTCCCGGAGCTGGAGCCAGGAGAGCAGCCATACATGATGGAGGAGGACTTGGCTTTTATCTTGTCTAAACCTTGAATAACCTAGGCCTTTTTTTACAACACTCTGACCTATTTTATCTAAGTACAAAGTGCAAGTGGGTTTGTTTTCCCCCTGCAGAAAACCCTTCAGCACCAGGGGAAACAAATTCAGTGCACGGGAGATTGAGAATAAGGAACAACCTGTCAAGCTACCCAGCGATGAGCCCATCGTTAACATCAGGAGCTTGCAATAGAAGTTTGCAAATCATCTAATCACCCGTGGTTGTTTACAAGGCTCCCCACTCCTGCAACTCACGTTTGGGAAAGACAGAGGATTACAGAGACTTGGGGTGGATGATCTGTTATGAAATAAAGCCACGGAAACCTCTCTGATGTGGTGCACGCCTTTAAACACGTAACACGTTTCCCTGGTGTGAATGAGGCATTCACTTGTCCAGTGCGGCTGGTGAGCTGTCTCAGAGTTGGGTGGGCTTCAAGTCACCAAGGGCACCCTTCACCGTTGCTCGCCTGTGTTAGGTCTACACCAAGAGATTAATGAACTTGTCCTGACTAAATCGAGGACAGCGTGGGGGGCTGGGCCAACGCCTGCCCGATGTGAAAGCCAATGAGGCATCCACGACAGACCCTGCCGAGGCCCCGCTGGTGTCCTGCACTTTACGTCGGGGTGAGCCACCCACTTCAGCATCACCCATGACTCTTCACTGTCTCCCCATCTTGCTTGCTGGTTCTTGTCCCTCCTTGTACCTAAACACGTATGTAAGCAATGCTCAGGCCTTTAATTCACATACCCTCCAGTGCCTATTTCAGCAGCAATATTGGACGTACGCAAAAGCCGCCCCTGACGTGTGAGTTTCTCATTGTGCCGAGTGAGCCCCTCCATTGTGAGACTTAAGGTAGGACATCTGCCGACCTACATGTCTCTGTCTCGTACGGAACTATTGTCCAAGTAGGTAGCTCACGGCCCACGGAACTTCCCACCCTCAGAGCACGTCAACATGTTCCTTAGCTTCTCACGTTACGGCTTACTTAAAAGTCGTCGTATTTGTGGGAGACACTGCGGTTAACTTGTGTGAGGTTCTTCCACACCAGGGTCCGGGAGGACTGGGCCAATATCTTCTCGTACAAGGTTACAAGCGATCAACTCTCCTAAAGTTGGAAACTCCTAGGAGAAAAAGAAGGGGAGGAAAAGAGAGGAGGGGTGAATCTTTAAAGTTAGCTCTCACCTGTGAGTTTCCTTCCGTGTAGTTCTCGCTCTTTCGTTGCAGGTCAGTGAAGTGAGTTCCTCGCCCTCTTTCCCGGGAAGGCGAGCCCATTAGCAGATTGTTTCTGTGCCTCCTTTGATCTTAACGAAGAAATTCCGTTGGGTCTGTTTTCAGCAGACGGAAGAGGTTGGCCTCTCGGCCAGCTCAGGAGCTTTGCTGCCGTAATTGGCAACGAGCAGAAACTGGATGTTGCACACACTTGGGTTACGCACTCAAAAACACAGATCACGAGCAGGAGCAGGATGGGTTGTGGCCGTCCTTCTGCTAAAATACAGTATTAGTGGTTTTGGATATAGTGGTAGGGAGACAGACAAGTCCTGGGCAAGAATATTGGACAGTTTATCAAGAAAACATTTTGCTAGACACCTGGGGGAGAAGTACAGTTTGTGGTTTGGGGCGCACCAAGAAAACAGGAGATTGATAGCCAAGGCTTGCAAGTGTAAGCTGAGAATCTCAATTCCTCACTCTGGCGTGGGGTACCCAGACACCCCAGCTTTGAAAAACGATGCCGGATACTCCCTGGAGTAGCTCCCTGAAATAGGGGTGGTTGTGAAATGTGACTTCATTTCTTTTTATTCCTTGATTCACCCATTCACTTGATTTGATTAAATGTATTGGGGTAACACTGGTTGATAGGACCCCATAGATTTCAGGTGTAGTTTTCCAATACGGCGTGTGTACGCCCCACCCAAACTCAAATCATCTTCCATCACCATATAACTGGCCGCCCCTCAGTTTAATAGAAATTGCCTGCCCTGGCCGCTGTGGCTCAGTGGATTGAGCACGGGCCTGCCAACCAAAGCATCGCCGGTTCGATTCCCCATCAGGGCGCATGCCCGGGTTGCAGGCCAGGTCCCCAGAATGAAGCGCAACCACACACTGATGTTTCTCTCCCTCTCTTTCTCCTTCCCTTCTCCTCTCTCTAAAAATAAATAAATAACATATATATATATTTAATATTTTATTTATTTATCTTTAGGGGGGAGGGGAAGGAGAGAGAGAGAGAAGCATCAATGTATGGTTGCCTTTCGTGCGTCCCCTGCTGGGAACTGGCCTGCAGGGAACTGGTCTGCAACCCAGGCATGTGCCCTGACTGGGAATTGAACCGCGATTGTCTGGTTCGCAGGCCTGTGCTCAATCCACTGAGCTACACCAGCTAGGGCCCAACATATTTTTTTTTAAAAAAAAAGAAGTCACCTGATGGGGATGAGATGAGTTCCGAGGTTTCTCTCTCTCTTTTTTGCCGACCACAGATTCTCTAAGAAATCTCCAAAAAGCCACTTCTAGGCCCTTTCTTCCCTGAGCGGTTCCCTGATGTGTGGAGTGTCTCTTTGCTCCTGTGTTGCTACCTGCCCAGCATAGACCGCCAGCTCCCGGCGTGACTTCACGGCAATGGTTTATGTTCCTAAACCTTCAGTCAGGTCTGTGCAGTGAGTGTTGAGTCTGATGGTTTCTCTCGGTTTTTCAGTGACAGGGCAGTGCTGTGCATTTCACTGGTGGCTATCGATAAACGTACTTGGAGCCTACACTGGCTCTTAACTCCCTGTGCTTACTGTTGTAGATTTAAACCTGCCTATTTTAAGCTATTAGGAAAGCCCAGTTTCCCCTTAATTCACATTGTATCAATTAGCTTATGAGTCTTGATAACTTATTTTTTGTGATTCAGTTCTAGCTCTACTATTTCCTTGTTATGGATACTTTTTAACATTTATTGCTTGTCCCGATATTTAAGACACACTTCTTTCATTAGTAACAATCTACCTACAAATGATACTATACCATTTCGAGTGTTATGGAGACTTTATAAAAGTATCCTTCTTCCCTTCCATCCTTGATGCCGGTTTGGAACACTTGTTACTTTTATAGATGCTATAAGTATAGGAGATATTGCTTCTGTGTTGGCTTTGGAAAATCAACAGTATTTTAGAGCAATTAAAAATAAGAAACATATCTTCTCTATTTGTCTTGAACATGTCCATTTATGGAAATCTTTATTTCTTTGTTTAGAATGAAGCTGCTATTACTCAACATAGTCCTTTTATCTAAAGAACTTTAAAAAATGTTTCTGGCCCCTCAGGTCTGCTGGTAATGAATTTTCTTGGTTTCTCTTTGTCTGAAAGAGGTTTTCTTTCTCTTTCATTTTGACCATTGTCTTCTCTGGGTGTGGAATCGGGATGCACCATTTTTTCTTATCTTTCTACTGCGTAGCATGTTAAGGAAACCACTGTAGTGTCTTGTGGCTTTCATCATCTCTGGTGACAGTTTGCTATGATTTTTACCTTTACTTCTCTGAGTAATTATGTAATGCATCTCTCCCTTCCCCTGGTCTATGTGTGTGTGTGTGTGTGTGTGTGCCTTGTTAACCTGATTGGGGAATGTCTTGGAACTGTGGTTTCCCGGTGACTCTTATTTTTTTTGAAAAGTCTCAGCCACTACATATATTTTCAAAATCTATTTGGCTGCATTTTGTCTCTCTTCTTGTGCAAGGAATCTAGTCACCCCTCTTGGATCGTGTGGTGTTGTCCCACAGCGACGGATGCTCTGTTCTGTTCTGTTTTTCTCCATTACTCTTTCTCTCACCATTTCAGTTTGGGTGACTCCCTCACTCCCCACCTACGACACTCACGTCTGCTAAGTCTTGTCTTGGCCGTGCTGTGTCTACTGATCAGCGAGTCGAAGGCATGCTTCCTGTCTGTTACCATGGAAACAGTACGGGGGTAAAAAAAAAGTTTGAGCATTTCCATATGCTTTTCTCAGAGTTTTCCCATCTCTGCCCACATTTGCCATCTCTTCATGCATGTTTTCACGTGTTCACTACACTAGCACCCTTAACATATTGTTTACAGCTACGGGGGGTGGCAAAAGTGGGTGTACAGATTTGTATGTGGGAACTAATACATCATAATACCGGAATACACTCTGTGTCTCACAGTAGGACGGCGACCCCACCGCTCCCCCACCCTGCACTCCCAGTCACCACGCACGACTATCTCCGTCTACTTATCCTGACGGCTGCTTCTCTCGAGGACTTTTTCCTCGCTCTTTGTGTGTGAGGCAGGGTTTTTATTTAATTGGATGCTAGACCCGGAGCGTAGGGAAGGAGGGAGTGAGGGAAATAATATCTGTGCCTGGGGACGACCCACTGTTTCGAAGCCAGGCCATTGGTGTGCGGAGGAAGGTGGACGCGGGCTGGGCTTTTATTTGACGTTGTCCTAGTGGTGTTGCCTCAGTGCAGCAGGCCTTTGGGTCCCTCCGGCAACACCTTTGGCTCAGGATGGAGGGTGCTTTGCTGGATGGTTTTTCTCAAGTTTCCTGCTCCGCCCTTGATGTCAGACCTCACCTGGGTGCTCGCACCTCAGGGTGGGTTACGCTCCTTGCGTTGTTCTTGTGCTGAATTCTACCAGTGACACGTTCTTGAGGATCTGTTTTGCTAAATGTAGTCGGGCATTCTGAAAGTTATGAGGCACAGTACGTGCCTTTCAGCAGTCACAGCGGAAAGATGAAACGTAGCTACCCAGCATGGTGTGGGGGTCAGAAGCACGGTGTCAGCCCAGGGTTTGTGGCCACGGGAATGACCGTGGGGAGAAAGGGCTCCAACTTATCTTGCTCACGCACCTTCCATTTTTCTAAAACTCTCTTCAGCAAAATGCTTGATGTGTTTAGTTCGACACTTAACTAAGTTTTGCAAAGTGAGTTTCAAGGCAGAGAGGGGTCTCCCTGAGCCAGTAGACTTTAAACTCTACGAATCCCGAATTTCAGCCCGACATGGGGGTTATTCTCAGGGGTGTGAGCAACTGTGGCAAGGACCCAAGAATCTACACGATGAACAGCACTCCTCTCTCCCCAGCCCTTTGTCCACAGTTGCAGTGATGATGAATGACTGAAGACATCGTTAACACGTGAGGATTAAAACGCAAAACTGACCATATTAGACTTGGGCCTGTAGCATGGCTGGGATCCGTCGCCAAAGGCAAACTTGGCATTACTTGCTAGAGATCAATTCACAACGTATACAGACTATGGTTCCTTTGAAAGGACTGTCACACTGGTGAACGGCTCCGTCCTCCGCTCTTGCTCCCAAGGATGTTGGGGACCCTCAGAGGACAGATGTGACGAGCTCTGCTCACTGAGTCTCGTGGTGATGTCGTTCTGCTCTGTCTCTGGCCGAGGATGGAGATGAGGAGGAAGGGCAGAAAGAGGAAAGTTTCTCCAGTCTGAATACTTTCTTGTCTTGACGCTTGACCACAAGTCCTTCCCCTACGAACGATGTGACCACCCCAGAATCACCGGGGTGGGTGAGTGAGCGCATTTGAGTTCTCTCCTGCAACCGAAAGAAATGGATGAGCCTTACCTTAGTCCAGCACTTCTCACCCGCAGCCCATATCAACTGCCTGTGAGTTTCTGCCATTGGGACCACAGTCCCTCGTTTTCCCACTGCACGGACAAAGGAAAAGAAGCGGACTCGGGCGGTTTTGTCGAAGGCATCTTCTCGAGTGAAAGGACAGTGCATTCGAAGTGGCAGCCGAGTCGTCCTGGGACCTTCTCAGCTCTTCCTGTCGAGCTTCTCCCAGAAACTGTTTCTGATGGGCATTTGCAGGATGAATCCCACCAGGAGGTTTCTTCTAGCAGAAATCGACATTCTCGCTCACAGATACGGCAGCAACAATGTTACCTGCTGACCCAGAGCCAAATTCCCTCTGTTACGTTGAAACTAAACAGGACAAAGTTGTGCAGGCAAAGGAGACACTTATTACACTCCCAGGGTGTACAGTGTATTTCCCGAAAGTTGGGATACATTTTAGCTGACGAGGGGAGGTTTGTCTCTTCACCTTTGGAAGCCCTATTTTCGAAATGTTGAAGGTTCACTCTACCTGGTTAATGACTTACTCTTGCCTAGATTAAAAAAAGAATGCCCCTTGTTGTTCATGGCCTAGGAAAATACCTATTTCTAACGAAGTTCCAATTCTCAGGAAATATGCCCGGAGTGTTTTTAATTTTGTTTTACTGAACCTGCAGCTATTTAGCCGTGACCTTTTTTGGGTGGGTCATCCGACCCCTCCCATTTCTTCATCTACCACAGTCCTTTCGTGTACAGTGGGCAGATATCGCCGACCAGCACACAAGATCAAAGGTTCACTTTCATACTGCAAAAGAAACACACAGCCTGCTCAGAATAAACAGGAAACTGAGTGTTCAGTGCGTTTCCTGGGACAGGGTTTTGCACGTGCATTATTTTGGAACAAGCAGGGTTTGGAGCGACATCGGCACCCACAAGCAAAGCTGCGTCCTCGAAGCTGGGGGAGGCTGGGGACCGAGGTGCCCCCTCCCCTCCCTGGTTCTGAAAGGGCCTCCGAGAGGATGAACTAGATGCCGCAGTGCCTTGAGTGCAGTTTCCCATGTCAGAGAGCATCGGCCAAGGTCCCGGGAGAACTCAGAGACATTGCACTTCTGTGGCCAGTGGAGGAGGCAACTTGGCTTTCTTTTATCACACTCTGTGTTAGGCATAATGCAAGGACCGTAAAGATCCTACTCGGTAACCATCTCTGTTTGCGGGTGCCGGGGTCTGGTCCCTCGCGGATCCATCTCTCCGTGCACCCTGACGTGGATTTTGAGCTCCTTTTCCGCAGAGGTGGCCTCTTCCCTTCCTCTGGCACGCTCGGGCCCGGAGGGACTTCACAGGACGGCTTGGCGTTGGTCTCTGCTGTGACTGGTGGGTTTTCTCGTGGTGGAATGCTCACCTCCTGCAGACAGTGCACCTCCTCACTGTGGTTCCTCCTGATGGGAGTCACTCCCTGCCCGCTCAGAAGTCCAAGAAGACCGTTGGTCGTACGGCAGTTCTCTGCGGTACGAAGGTTGTCTGGTCCATCTGTACGGACAGACGGCCTCAGCGTTTAATGGCCATCACCTCGCTACATCTCCTGCCGTCCCCCTTGTCTGCAGGGCATGTTGGTCCCACACAGAGTATCCTACCTGGAACCCAGTACCCACGGTGACCACCTGAAAGTGCACAGGAGCTGCCATAGGCAGCTGGGGTTACTGAACAACGGCATTGCCCTGGAGGTGGCGTGGCTTCTCCGCCTAGGCCTGTTGGGGGCTTTTGGCTGCCAGGGAGTGTCCGGTTTCAGCGGCAGGGACCCTGGACGCCTGCAGGGGAAGGACTCTGAGCCTCCTATGTCCTCCTGTGCCACAGAGCGGGCACGCAGACACAGGGCGGTGTGCCCAGGGCCCAGAAGGGTGAGTCAGCATTCTGCTCGCTCTCAACTCTAGGAGCTGCTTGCTGCTCCCCAGCGGAAGTGGCCTGCGTTTAACCTCTTCATAATTATCGTCTGCGAAACGTGTACGTGAAGGTTATTTCTCTTAACTCTTTCTTGTCTGTATTTCAAACACGTCTGAGACTTCTGTAAAACTGCTCTGCCCCCCACCGGGGAGGGACTTCTGAAATTTGCAGGCAGCGCTGCAGACAGGCTTGATCGGTTGCACGTCCGTCTTGATTACAGAGGTTTAGCTGTGTGCCCTTGGCTCTCCTCACGGGACCACCTCTGGGCTGAGCCCTGTTGAAAACCCTGCAGAGATGCTAAATGAGCTCTCTCTGGGGGCCCTCCTGCATCAGCGGGAACCGAGAGAGCATGACCCACCGAAGAGAAGGACACCTCAGGCATCTCCTGATGTTTGCCAGCCAAGGCCCCCGCCCCTCACAGTTCTGCCATGGGACACATTCTCGCGTAGTTGATCCAACCAGCTCCCCACTGGCCTTTGGCAGCCCTTTGCTGAGAACCCTTGATTTAAATACAGCTTTCCTTTCGAGGAAGTATCCAGCCCGTGTATGAAAACCAGAGTCATTTAGTGAAGAAGATACAAGAAACACTGTACAGAGGACAGTGACACCTCAGTCCCCTTCCAAGCAGGCACCTGGGGACCTCACACAGTTCTCCCCACTGCGGCACGGACATCCTTCCGCTCTGGTAGTGGAAGCCGTGGAAGGAATTTCGCCACGACACGTTTCACGCCAAGATCCTGTGTCAAAATCTCGGACACAGCAGTTTGCGGAGTCCCCTGATCAGGTTCTAGTTCTCGCAGGGTCAGTCGGCGATCTTTGTGGATGGCAGCTCGTTCACGCTCAACATTATCAGATGTTCTGCTTGTTGCAGGCCTTCCAGAGCGTGGGTCGCTTCCAACAGGTTCTTGACCATCTTTTTTTTATATTATCTTGAGGGGAAAAAAATGTATGGTTGCCCCCCCCGCCACCCTCTGTCGACCGCTCATCCCACTACACCAGCCAGGGCCTCTTGACCATCTTTGAGGTGTTTGTGCCACACTTTTATTTGGGGTGCCCTTGTTGCAGAGCAGGGGAGGGGGGTGGAGGTGCTGTCATCGTGGATGGAACAGGGCCAGCAGTCATGAAGGCAGGCCACAGTGACAGTGAGGAGAGACTGCGGCCCGAGGAAGAAGGACACCTAACCGTATACAGTGTCATTCGATGATGCTTGTGTCTCAGGGAGACCTCCCTGCCTCCAAACATGCTTCCTTCAAAGTGACCAGCAGGGGATCTGGTGACCTGTGGCAGTGTGGGGTGTTGAGGAACCAAGACCCCAGTGGGATGGGGGAGGGAGGGACCTCCAGGGATTTTCTCAGGAAGGAGGAATCCACGTGTTTTCTGTCTGTTGGGCAACAATCCCCTCCAGCTGCGGCCATGGGGTTGAGCTTCTTATTTCCTCCCGACGCCCCTTAGGTAGTCCACTCCACGCAGGAATCCACTCCGTGCTTTCAGTTTTAATGGACGGGAGAAAACATCCAGGGGCCAAAATAAATACGACGACAGGACCGAAGCATTAAAGCAGGTGGGCGGTTAAATGACTCGTTCAAGGTTAAATGGGAGGCCCTTCCAGGGAGTATAGCTGGTGTGTCCAGCTGGGGCCAGGACCAGGGTGAGGCAAGGGGGGGCGTGCACCCCAAGTCTGGTTGCCATGCCAACCAGTCAGAATATTTTCCTTGCAGATGCCTGGGCTGTGTATCAGTGGGGAGAGTTGACATTTTCCAGGTATTTCTCCTCGTTAGCATTCTGCGTCCTCCGGGCGCCAAATCAAACATTTATTTCATGTGCTTTGCTTTTTCTTTTACTATCAGAAGATAAATTTTAGGGCCGAGAGTTCTTTCCAGAAGAGGGTCACCAACCATAGAACCAAGCAGCGGTCTCAGTGCGTCCACGTCAGGGAACCAGTCCATGTTTTCTCCAGTTCGCCGGCGATGAGCTGCTTTTCTTCGGCCGTGCGACGTGTAATTTAGAGTTCTGTGTCTGTCTTGGGAGGGTGAAATGGTCCTCGGTGTGCAGAGAGGGCCTGCTCCCGAGAGAGAAATGGAGGCGACCGTTGGTGCCATTCCATGGCAAAGGCTATGTTTACACCGGGGGCGGAAAGGTGCGCTCCCTGAAGAATCGGTTACATTAGCATTGCCTCAGGGCCGGCACGCTGCCTTTTTTCTCGAAGCCCCAATTTCGCTTCAATTACCGTGAAAACAAACCAGCAGGAGTTCAAGAGCTTCAAAACCGGAGGGAAAAGGATATCATTTTTCTGGCAAGAGTAGGCACAGCCGCACTTATTTTGATCACCAGCAGAGAAATAAATCTTGGAAAAGCATTTTCGGTAATGTCCAAGAACACATTTCCCCCAACACATCGACAACAAAACTGCTATTAAGGCTAGAACACCATAATGACATTTTTCTCTGTCTTGAAAAAGGCTGCTGGAAGGCCGGAGTGGTGGAATAATGGCTTGAAAGAACCCTCGGATCTGAGAACGCATCTCGCATTCAGTTAGGCGTTCAAAGACGCTCCGTGGCGCCCTCGCCACATTTGTTCCCTTGTACCAGGGCAGTGCGACCCTTGACCCATCGCAGGGTCCACACACAGACGTGGACGGATCACCCACCAGCTTGGAATCATTAGTGCATGCACTGACCAGCAGAGAGGAAGCTGTTTATACGCGGAGGGCGGGGAGCAAGGGGTCCTGGCGGGGGAGGGGCATTGGGAAGAGAGAGTGGATGGGAGCACTGTCCGTTCACAGAGAAAACCAGTCATAGCAGTGAGCGTTATTTGCCCAGTGGATCTTGAGTGGATGAACAATAGAGAAATTAAGGTGTGAAGGTAAGTAGGAGGGGTGAGGGGGAGAGAGGGAAGGGCGGTGCAGAACTGGGGCTCTGTGAAGCAGCAGGGGGGCCTGCGGGCACTTAGCGATTCGGCCGCGGACCGCTGGCTGTTTCGGCAGGACCTGTGCTCACTGACTTCTGGCCTCAGGGCCTCTTTGCGCGTCATAAGTCAGAGGATAACCTTGCAGTTTCGTGTAGTTGTCATCACTGTCTTCCCTCTTCTGAGCTGCGTGCAAAGACGCACGGGCCACGATGCTGAAGAACTGAAAGGCCCTGGGAGTCTGGTAGTGACGCTGTTGGCACAGGAGGTACCTCCGTGGAAGAGGCGGCTGTGATGAAACCCGGAAGGGACACTCAGCAGGGAAGAGCGAGGTGGAGGGCAGAACAGTGGGAAGAAATTCGTGTGATGAGACAGACTGTGAGAGGCTGGGGGAAGCCGGCAGCGTGAAGAAGGTGTGAGAGCAGCGGGGGTTGCTGAAACATCAGCCGCAGGGGGAGCGGAGGGCTGGGGGTGCGGTGAAGTCAAGGCTTCGTTGGCGGACCTCACAGCCCCGTAGATCCGGAGCCCGCACATCTCAGATATTGTGACAACACCCCTTTCTACGTCCCAGAAAAGCCCACCCCCTCCCTGTGCCCACGGGGCCCTGCATGCTCTGCCCCGCGGTGGGAGGCAGACATAGCAGAATACCTGGAAGCCCTGGCTGGTGTGGCTCAGTGGATTGAGTGCCAGCCTGTGAACCAAGGGTCGCCAGTTCAATTCCCAGTCAGGGCACGAACCTGGGTTATGGGCCAGGTCCCCAGTAGGGGGCGCATGGGAGGCAACCATACACTGATGTTTCTCTCCCTCTCTTTCTCCCTCTCTTACCCTCGCTAAATATAAGAAAAACAATCTTTAAAAAAAAAGATGGCCCAATCGCCTGTGTCTCCGGAGGGTCAGAGCCTGGGCTGCGACTCACTAAAAACAAAACCAACAAAAACCCCCACCAAATACGGAAAAGTGGGTGCCACTTCTGGGGTTGGGGTCCAAAAGACGGAGTCTGTTGCTGCGTTTGAGGAAGCCAGCTGCGGTCCCCTCGCGTCGGCCACACAGCCGCATCAGCACAGGGACAAGGGCATCTCCGGGCAGCACCCTCAGATCTGGGGACACCAGGCTCGCTCACCGGCTCTCAGCCCCCGCTCCTGGAGAAGCCACCGGCGGAAGGTGTCCTCTCGCACTGACGCGGGGCCAGTCATTGAGTCCCTCTTATCTGGGGTCTGTGTTTCCCCCGCAGGGCTCCGCGGCCAGCTCCCCACTGGACAGCAGGGCTTCCAAGGAGGTGCCGTCTCCTGTGATGAGGGTCAGGTTTGTGTTTATTCTGGGCAATTGTGTCGTAAATGCCTCAGCTGCCACTTTGGCGACGGCATTCTCTCCTGCTTTTCTTCTCTGCACTTTCCATTTGTGATTTTCTCTTGACCAGTCACAGTTGTTTAGCAACTTTCTCCTCTGGGCCACCATCTACTTGCTCGATGTCCGCACCAGGACTGGGCGTGATCTCATTTTGTTCTGCGGAAGGCCAGCTAGTACATGCTTTCCGCTCTGTGGGCCACGCCGTGTCTGGAACAGGCGCTCAGTCCGGCCCCTGGAACAGCGATGCAGCCACATCTGCAGCCGGACAAGGGCTGAGCGTGTCCGCCCCCCTGTGGAGCCACACGGATGAGAACCAGGGCTGGACCGGGCTTGGCCCACAGGCCATGGCCAGCGGACCCCTGCCGACCCCTGCCGACCCCTGCCTCCGTCTGCCACCCGCTCCCTGGCCTGGCGAGCGCTGTGCCCAGCCCACCCCGTGGGGGAGGGTGTGGATGAAAGCGGGCTGCAGCTGCTCATTCCTGACCAGCTTCCCTGGGGCGGCACTGGGAAAGGGCGCACCAGAGGCACATCTCGTGGTTCCCGGTGGCTCTGTGACTCCTTAGCTGGGTGCCCTGCGTGCTGTGTCCATCTGTCCCCCTGCACTCTTTGGGGAGATGTCATCCAGCCCCGAAGGTATTTTTTCTGCTATGTTTTTATTGCGTTTTTTACTGAGTGACGCTGGCATCCAAGGGGTGGGTTTGCTGGGGACGGTTGCGTGTTCCCGGAACAAGGAGGCAGGTTGGAACAGAAGGTGAGACAGGGAACCTGTCGTGCTGGGAAGGCGGGGCCCTGGGCTGTGGGTGGTCCGACCTGCCTCCGGAGCCCTGGACGCCTGTTTTGAAAGTGGTCGATCAGATCGTTTGAAGAAAAGGTCCCCGGGTTCCTCCTGTCCAGGACCTCACCTTAGTCGCTGTTTGCTTGTTCACAGAGGGCGTGAGGATGCGGTTCTCTGTGGGCCTGGTTTGAATGTCTGCAGATGGTCCCACACCATCAGCTGCCAGGTTTCCTGTGCCCCCGGAGAACCGGGGGCCGTGTTGGCCGCTGCCCCCCCCGCAGCAGTCTCGGCTCCCCTCCAGAGTGTTCATTGTTCCCTCGCACGAGTGGAGGTTGCAGCGTGACCTTGAGTTACCTTTCCCTGGTGAATGCCCGTCAGTCAGCCTCTGGGCAGCCTGCCCTGACTAAGTAGAACCCCTTCTCTCCAACCGTGGGTAGGAAGCCAGGGTGCTGCAGCGCCTGGCTGGGCAGCCAGAGGGTTCCCGACGTAAACTGGCGGCTCGGCCCTCACGCCACGGTCATGGCTCACTCGCTCTGTGGGCAAGTCATGCATCTTAAAAATGGGGAGAATTCTTGCCCTTTGGGGTAGCTGTACGAGTGAGAAGTAATTAATGTAAATGAAGCTCCCGACACAATGCATTGCACAGCACACTTGTTCAATAAATATAAACTGTAATAAGAGTGCAAGGGCGGGAGGAAATGCACGTTGTAACATTAGATGAGTGAGGAAAACTCTTGATGTTGTTCAGCCAAAGAGTTGCAACGCAGCCACGAAATTAAAAATTGCATTGAAGCAAGTTTTTTTTTTGTTTAGATTTTTAAAATTCATTTTATTTATAGAGACAGGGGAAGGGAGGGAGAAAGAGATGGAGGGAAACATCAATATGTGGTTGCCTCTCATGCGCCCCCTACTGGGCACCTGGCCCACAACCCAGGCTTGTGCCCTGACCGGGACCCTTTGGTTCTCAGGCTGGTGCTCCATCCACTGAGCCACACCAGCCAGGGCTCATTGAAGTGACTTTTGAACTGAGGGTAATGAGGTCGTGGGGAGTCTAAGGTAGGAGAATACCCATGCCTGTAACTGTCCATCATTTCTAGATCACGTTCACCACCATCAGTCATCTCTGTCCATGTTGGCTTGCTGGGAGTAGCAACACGCTTGGTCACCTGGGGCCCCTTTCTGCACCCACCGTTTGTCCCACCCCGGGGAGCAGGGCCGCTTCTGCAGAGCAGGACGGGGACACTTCTTCATGGATGGGGCCCCATCTCGTGCGGGGACAGCGGTGGAGGCCCTGAGGGGCGGGGCCCTTCCTGATGCAAGAGGGCGTCTCGCACTGCTTTAAGGTGACTCGGCCACAGGATAATGAAATTCCCCGCGTTTTAATTGTATCACCTGCCCCAGAAGAAGGTTTGGTGTGTTAGGTGGCTGAGATCTATCCCCGTGCAGTGTGTGAGTCCAAGGCCGGTCTAGCACTCACATCAGCAAGGTTGGATTTTTCTCCCCACACGCCCGTTGGAACGGCTCCAACCAAATTTCATTCCCGTTCTCTGAGACGAGGGGACTGGTGTATTCTTGATACCCTCTTTGCTAACATCTCCTTGGTGCCAGGACATGACAGATGGCGAGTAATAAGGGCAAGGTGTTGAAGAGACCAAAGGACCCAACTCAGGATGAGAGAAAGGAAGGGGACCAAAGGTAGTCCCAGGCCGTGGGTTGTCACCACCCCACACGCATTGGGTTCTCGATTCACCAGAGGCGGGGTGAGCTTCGGGGCCACGCTGGTCTGCTCGCTCTGCCCACCAGCGAGGTCTTGACCCGGCCTGGAGCCCCACGGTTGGTTCCGTGGCACAGCCATCGGCCAATCAGCGCTCACTCAGCCCTGACCTTGTGCTCAGAAGGGCATTGCTTTGGGTTGTCTTTTTGCAATTGAAGAATAAAAAAGCAAGCCTCGCCCATGAGAACACGGCTCCCTGTTAGTATGTAACTCATGAAGAACAACAACCACACTGGCAACAAAAGGCAACAAAGTAGACACCCGCTGCGTTCCAGCACCTGGGTTCTCGGTGCTCAGGACTGCGTAGCTTCAGGGCGGTTTGATACCTCCGGTCTCACTTCACCGCCAACGTTGTCTCTGAGTGTGTAGAAGCAAAGCTGGATGGAAGACGCTGCTTCTCTCCAGCCGCCTGTTCTCCGTAACGTTTAACAATTGAGAAAAGAGTCCTTGGGGAAGTATCGGCGCCTTTTGCAGCGGGAAGTCATTGGCCGCGGGAGGTTTTCATCGGCCAGCACGGGGACCGCAGACACAGCAGCCGTGCAGAAAAGCTGGGAGACGGTGAGGAGGATGCTGCCGTCTGCTCTGTGCAGAAGTCGGGCACGTCAGCGGCCGCTTGTTCCTCTCTGACGGTGTCTGACCCTTTTACTCCTAGTCCTGCCATGGTTTCAGCTGGTGCCTGCGCTGTTCGCACACTGAGAATCCATCCCGTAATGTCCTTCGGCGGACGTCACGCCAGAAGGACTTTCCGAGTCCTCTGGAGGCACTTTAAATCCTGTGCACAGGGCTGGGTTCATCGGGGCTGTTACTGCTTCAAGGGCAGCTTAAGCTAGTTTTCCTTCTTCCCTGGTTGCCTTCAAAAGCAGTTCTCTCTGCTCCCTGCCCCTCCCCGGGGCCTCCTGGCAGCTGCAGAGTCCCCGGGGGCCAGCCAGGTCCTGGCTCCTGCAGCTGCGGTCTCCGGACTCTGAACCTCATCCAAGAGCTCTGTGGTCTCCATAGCAACCGGGACTGCATGCTGCTTGCTGCCTCCCGGCAACCGGGCAGCTTCCTGTTGGAACATGGGCTTGTGAGTCTGCATGTTACCGAAAAGATCTGAATGTCCCTGGAAACTCTGAATTCGTGCCCGTCATGTACAATGAATGTCAGCACATCAGGAGGAGTCAGTGTGCAGAGGAATTGCTTAATAAATTATTTCTGCTCTCCCAAGAGTTTTCTTTCAGTATAAGACACTGAATATCAGCACAGTATACCTGTGAAATTTTATGCACGTTTTAAAAAGAATTTCAATACTTACTTCTTTTTAATCGAATTTATTGGAGTGATACTGGTTTGTAAAATTGTTGGGCTGGCCAAAAAGTTTGTGTGTTGTTTTTTTTTTTCTGTAAGATGGTTCTCATAGTGCTTAGTTGTCTTTAAGTTTATATGAAATGACTTTGTTAGATTGTATCGTGACACCTGTCACATCATCGTGCATTAAAAGCAACGTATCAACATTGGTGAGTTTTCGTGTAGCCACTTTAATATTGAAGGCAGAAGAAAATAAGCACCATTTGAAGGATATTATGCCTTATTATTTCCAGAAAGTGAAATACACAGCTGAAACACACCAAAATAGATTTGTGCAGTGTATGGAGAAGATGCCATGACGGATGGAACGTGTCAAAGGTGGTTTGCAAAGCTTCCTGCTGGACATTTCTTGCTGGACGATGCTCCACCACCGGGTAGACCAGCTGAAGTAGAGAGCAATCAAACTGAGACTTTAACTGAAAAAAAAAATCAAGTTATACCACATGGGAGACAGCTGACATCCTCAAAATATGCACATCAATAAAGTCATGGGTGACAATAAAAAAACATGTCTTCTGTTTTAGGGGGAAAAAAGCACATGAATTTTTTGGCCAACCCACTGTGTGGGTTTCAGGTGTACAGGTGTGTATTATTTGTATATTGTACTGTGTGCTCGCCACCCCAAGTCCTGTCTCCTTCCATCGCCATTTATCCCCCTTTACCCCCTCCCACCTACCCCCGCCCCTGCTGTCTGGTCACCACCACACTGTGGTCTGTGTCTAGGAGTTCTTTTTCACTTCATCCCTTTTCCTTTTTCACCCAGCCCCCCAACACTCCTCCCCCATGACAGCTGTCGGTCTGTTCTCCGTCCCTCTGACTCGATTTGTATTTTGTTAGCTTGTTTTCTTCACCAGATTCCACATACGATGAAATCTGACTGGCTTCAACATATATAAAAAGATGTTCAGCATCACCAAACAGAGAAATGCCAATGAAAAGCACAATGAGGTATCACCTCATACCTGCTGGAGTGGCTATCACCAATAAATCAATAAACAAGGGCTAGTGAGGATGTGGAGAGAAGGGAACCCCTTGTGCACTGTGGGTGGGAATGCAGACCGGGGCAGCCCCTGTGGAACGCAGCCTGGGATTTTCTCAAAAAGCTCAGAACGGAACGGCCTTTTGAGCCAGCGATTCCACTGCGGGGAATATAGGTGCAGAACCGCAAAACATGGGTTCAAGAGACGGTATGCCCACGTACGGTTACAGCAGTGTTGGTCGCAACGGCCAGGATCGGCAAGCAGCCCAAGTGCCTACCCATCAGTGGATGGACAAGCTGCACTATGTTTGCACAGTGGAATACGACGCAGCAGTGAAAAAGGAAACCTCACCCTTTGTGACGCCATGGGGCCACCTGGAGAGCAGTCTGCTCAGTTCAATCTTGTCTTCCTCCGCCCCACCCCCCCCGCCGCCCCTGGTGTTGTGAGGCGGCCCTGAGGGTTGGGGAAGTGCACAGCGTTTCCACCTGGACTGCCGCGAGGGACCCGAGGCTACGGAAGCCTTGCCGTCCCTCAGTGTCTGCGCTTTTTCTCGCGTCTCTGACTCTGGGCTGCTGCGGACGTTGCGTGCACTCCCACCTTTGCATTATAAATGGGCAGGCACCGCCCTGAGCTCTTCACCACCCACGTCTCAGGTAATTTTGTGTCCCGTGCACACTCCGTGTGCTGAGTGGTTAGCAGCCGGGTTGCAGACCCGCACACGCACTTGGGCTCCAGCCCCGCCCGCCCCCCTGCTCCCACGCACGAGACGTGATGTCGGTCGTGCTGGGCACCTCGGCAGGGCTGCCGGTGTGGGGACGTGTCTCCGTGGGACTCTCAGTAGTGTGGGGACGTGTGCTTTGCCCGAAGTCCTCCTCACCGGTTCCCAGCCAAACCGCGCCAATCATTAAATAGTTGCCGTGTGGCTTCGGCAAAGAGTTCTCATTATCTCTCTCTTCTTACATAAAGAAGAACCCCGATTTACCAAAAACATGCTTTTCTAGAAAGGTATCTTTTCACAAATGGCTGCATTACTTAGACTCTGCTTTGAGATTTGGTGAACAGTGGTACTGCACTTACACCTTTGTGAGGGCCACGTTGAGTACAGAATTTAGGTGACTTTGACCCCTCTCTCTAACATCTAGGGAAAAATCCGCACCTGGGCGTAGGCTTATTGATTGTAGACAGACAGGAAGGGAATGGGAAAGAGAAACATCGGTGTCAGAGGGAAACATCCGTCGCTTGCCTTCTGTGCATGTCCCGCTGAAGTTCGAACTTGCCACCTTTTCACATACAGGAGGGACACTCCAACCCACCGAGCCACCTGGCCAGGGCTCTGCAACATTTGAAGGCGGGGTGTTTTTGTATTTTCACATGGATGTAGCCCACAAACCATCTACGGGGGATGCCTGTAGCTCTGTATATCAGTTATTCGTTGTGTGTGGTTACATGGAGGGGCAGCGTGTGGAGGTCGTGAGGAGTGAGCGAGGTTTGCACTGTGGGTCCCTTGAGCAGGTGAGCAGCTGCTGTCAGAGGGATGGATGGCAGACCCGGGTGTTCACCCTCAGGGAAGGTGTTCTATTACCCGGGGAAATCGGGCATGGATGCCCGCCACCTCCCCATTCCCCGACGGGTGAGCTAAGGAGTGAACTTAGCAAACTAGCCAGCGAGCCTGGGACTTAAAGGAAGAACGGAGTCCCCTGTGTCGCTGAGGACTCCCAGAGTGCGGCTCAACCTCACTGACCCGTTTCAACCTGGGTATGGTCACTGTGCTCCCAAAGCACCATCTCGCCGCACCCATCTTGCCCACCAAGCTCTGCACGCCTGGCAAGTGGGTCAAGAGACACGCTGCGTCCCACTGCTCTCCGATGGAAGAAAATGTGCCCATCAGCGCTATTTTTACAAAACCATTATGCTTTCAACTCCTCCCGCGCGCTTGGCAATGGAACACGATTGGCAGAGAACGTGGAGGCAATGTAAGCAGCAATTGGCGTGACTGTGTTGCAGATGGAATGTGTGGACGTGTTCACACGGGGAGCTGCTTGCTTTCAGATGGCAGAGCTGAGGCTGACACACGAAACCCCAAATCCACCCCCCCACACACCTGCAATGTTGACTTTAACCCCTCCTACACCACCTCCTGCGTATGCTCGTCATGGACAGCGGGCGCCGGCCCTTCTCTGGCTGCCGGCGCTCCGTTCGGAAGGGCATCGGGCTCTGCAAAGGAAGACTCCAGGGGGAAAGGCACTGAGAAATAAAATACTCACTGCCGTGTCTATTGCTCATTGCTCTCCACGGTTCCTTGGCTGCCACTGTGCACGCAATGATGAATGCTTCTCATCAGCCTTCCCTGTAAAGGCGCAAGAAATACGTAAAGACGTGATGTAGTTTGGCGGCAAACAGGCAGCTGCTCTGCACCCTCCCCCGTTTACGGAGTCCCCTGAGTGGGGAGACATGGAGGCGTCAGAGGCTATGCTGGGATAAAGCACAGTGGCTTCTGCCTGTGTGTGTGTGGTCTCATTTGCATATGTGTCTTCTTTTGGACCGCAACTCTCCGAAAGTTCTACACAGCAGCAGGGAACCTACGGAGAGGTCCATTTTTTTTTTTACATGCGCACAGTACACCCAGAGAGGAAGGGCGTGCTAAGAGTGAGGGAAGTACATGCCTGTGACCTGTGGGAGTGGATCACAGAGGCACAAATGTAGCAGAGAGGGAAACACAGCCAGTGGGTGACGGAGGCCAGGCCCTCCGTAGCAGCTGGAGGAAGCGCAGCCAAGAACTTTTGGTCGCTGGGGCACTGGGCAAAGGCGGAAGCTGGCATTCCAGCTGTGGTCTCCGGGCAGCGGGGTCTGCAGGAAGGCTGGGGAAGCGGTGAAGGGCACTGCAGACCCATTTGGCCAGTGCAGGACTCGGATCCCGGTCCATCCATCCCTCAACAGGACCCAAACCCTAGCTCACCTCCAAGCGTCTTCAGCTACTCACTCTACAAACCCGAGTTCTCGTGGCTTCGAGGGTTTCTGCTTGGTGTTTTCAACCACACGTTCTGTTGTTTGTTATGGACACAGAAAAACATGCTCTCAACTTATTTTTCATTATCGCCATCAGGGCATGGAACGGGAGATCCACCCTCAACACGTTTTTAAGGGTCAGTTTTGTTACGTACAGGCCACTGGAATGCAGCAGCTGCGTCCAACGAGCAACTGAAACTCTGTAGCAACACAAGGGGAGCTCCGCCTCCCCCTTCCCTGCAGCCCCTGACAACTGACCCCCACTGCCCCCCCCCCCCCGCTTCTCTGTTGGACACATGCAGGCACCTAACTGCAGCAAAGTCCTGCAATGTAGTCTTTGTCCATTGGCGACTGGCTTATTGCACTTAGCACTGTGCCTTGCAGGTTCTTCCACATGGTTGCAAACTCACTTTCCTTCTTAAAGGCCGAAGGATGCTACATTGTTTATAGACCGCATTTTCTTTGCCCATTCTCCTGTTGGTGGACACGTAGGTGGTTCTCACGCCTTGTCTGTTGTGTGGGTAGGTCTTTGAGAGGGGATGCGTTGTGGATAACCCAGAAGTGGGCTGGCTGGATGATACATGCTGGTTCTATGTTCATTTTTCAGTGACTTGCTTACTGTTTTCCACAGTAGCTGCCCCGATTTCCATTGTCCCTGGTCTCCTTTCCACTCAGGAGCGTCAGCTTGGCAGAGCTCAGGAAAGAGGGGGTGCAGGTAATGTCACTGTGTATGGGCGGGGCTTGTGTTCGCTATGGCGAGGCTTGAGCACCTAGGCCCACGCCGGGTTCGTTAGTAAGGTTCCAACCAGCGTGCGTTGTGCGGGTGACAAAGTTCTCCATGGAGCAAGGGCAGGCTCAGAAATGGGGAGCTGTCTGCACAATGAGGGTGGAGGGGCTTCTGTCGTGGTGCCTGGCGCCCAGAGTTTAGGGACTGTGTATTGCACGCCCCCACGCCCCTCTTTGAGCTAACTCTGCAGTGGCCTGTCACATGTGGTGCGGTGGGGGTGGGGGTGCTTCGGGAAGGGAGGGGAGGCAGCTGTGTTCCCGGGGCTGGGGGGCCACGCAGGGCCCCAGGCTTCTGCCACAGGTGGCAGAAGCGTCCCAGGTGCTGTGACGGCCAGGAAGCAGGGATCCGAGCAGGAGCTGGGAAGCATGAGGGAAGGATGCTGTGGGCCCGCCTCGGCCTCATCATCCAGGCATCATTCTTCAGGAGAAAGAGGGCAGAAACCCATTGGTTATAGGAGCCTCGGGTGAGCCAGGCGGGGTGGGAGGGCGGGTCAGAGTCTCCGATGCACCATGCACGACTTCCACATACTTCCTAAGCCCCCCAAAGAAGTCGGAAGAGAGCAGTGAGTGGCAGTTCAATCAGAGTGCACAGCGAGTTGTGTTCCTCGAGCCACTGACCAGGCGGAAGAAAGGGGAGAGCGGAAGCAGGTCCCGCTTTTGTCAGACGGAAGGACAACAACATGACAGTTAAGGTGTAGGCGCAGGTGAGGAACAGCCAAGCACAGCCTGACGGCAGTGTGGCCACAACAAGTCCGCGGTGAGGGGCGTGAGGCCTCCCGTAAGAGAAGAAAGAAATGGTGCTTTATGTTCTTGGATTCAGGAGACGATGCCGCCCCCCTGAAAGGCGGGGAGAAGATGACACCGGCCCCGGGGTGGGGACATGGACGAGTCCCATGTACTCGAGGACCTGGCGCTATGTTCTCTCTCAGCTCCGCCTCCACTGTGGCCCTGACCCCTGACGACTGGCCATCCTGAACACCCCCATCACGGCGTTTCACCGCTTCAGCGCTCATTCACCGCCTCGCTGGCCTCGGCTTATGGATGAGACCTGCCTTGCTGCGCGAGAACGTATTTGGGGACACTGTATTGATCTTGTTTTGTTACCCATTTGTATGACGATTCTAGGCTCTGAGAACAGAATCTGTGTGATTCCAGTTGCTCAGGACGTGCCTCGTGGTCCAGCCGACGTGGTCTCCCATGGCGCCCGTCTGCAGTGCCCTTGAACCTCACGTACTGCTCACTCACAGTTTGTGTGCGTGCCTTTTTCACACTCAGTTCCGTCACCTTGGGGGGCTGTGTGGTCCAGCTTTTCATCTGCACGGAGGAAAATGGGCGTTGCCAGGCAGCCTTCAAAGGCCGTGTCACACGGTAACCAAGGATAATGAGGTAATTTTCCAAACAGGCAAAAAACACCTGCTCCTTTAACACAGACCAACTACAGCCAACGCTACAGTGTCCAGGGGAGAAAGAAGGATGTTTAATTAGATTCGACGACCGAAATGGGCCACCAATTAGCCAAACTTCCAGTTGACGTTTCCCATGAAATGATGGTGATATCGAAAGTCCAGACTTTGTAGTTGAAAACAGCTATTCTCAGGACAGCAATATGGGTATATAAAAATCTATATTTGTGCAACAGAAGAAAACAGGAAAATTTTACATAAAAATAGGTTCTGCCCTTCACGCAGAGAGACACTCTACGACTCTGTTGATGAGCCCCTCCACTGTGTAAAACCTGACACAATTGTCGATATTCTGACATAACAGATTTTACAAGTTTTCCACTGCATACAGCATTAAGTACATTAATTTAGACAGATAAAGTTATTGCTCATTCAGTACTGTCAACATGTATAACAATGCATAGTTTTGCCTGTGTGTTGTCAAAGTAACAAAATGCTTTAGTTGAACGTTCTTTTGTTTTTAAAAATATTTTATTTATTTATCTTTAGAGGGGGAGGGAGGGAGAAAAAGAGGGAGAGAAGCATCCATGTGTGGTCGCGTCTCGAGCGCCCCCTACGGGGGACCTGGCCCGCAACCCAGGCACGTGTCCTGAATGGGAATCGAACCAGGGAGCCCTGGCTTCACAAGCCAGCACTCAGTCCACTGAGCCACACCAGCCAGGGCTTTAGTTGAATTTTAAATTTCACCAAAGAGGAGGAATACCTCGTGCAGCTACCAGCACCGGGCCCACAGTTGCATCAAAGGCAAGATACGTGGGGTGAGTTTGACATTGGCCAGCATTTCGTCAGCCTGGGGCAGAGCCTGGCCAGTGTCAGGGACATAGAAGGAGAAGCCTGGCTTTCTGGAGATGAGTTCTGTGGCAGCATTAAAAAGTGCTTGAGGTCATAATGCAGAGGTCATTGGAGGTGGCACTGGGAAGATGCTGGTCTCCCTTCCCTCCGACTTGGCATATCTGTCCATTATTAAGGAGCTAAACCACTGGGCTGGAGCATCACTATCAGAGATCCCCCGACTATGGCCCAGGCCCCCACAGCCTTGAGCCTCTGTGTTTTCATATGTGGAGGGAGCCGTCTAGACCTGAGATAGCTGCAGCCCAGCCAGCCCCACACAGAGCGGAAGAACCAGCTCTGAGCCCAGCCCACGGGCAAACCCATGAGAATGACACCATGCTCTTGTGTTAGGTCTTGGAGTTCTCGGGTAGTGTATTTATGCCACAGAATGTATGGAAGCGATCAGGTGTGAGCAGCACAGGTTAACTCCCATGTTCGAGGGGGCTGGATAAGAGACACTCTGATCTCTCCTTGACCACAGGCATCCACTAAAAAGATTTCATTTGTTGATCATTCAGAAGTGCAAGTTTATTGTTCATAATGTCCTGGTGTAAAACACGTCCTGATGTTATGGTCCAAAGATGCAATGCTGGTAAGTTGGACAAAACAATGAAGTTAGTTTGTGACCAAAGTGCATATAGATTCAACTGTGCCGAGTACTAGTGTAGAAATTAGATTTTTGTCCCATACGTTGCCTAAGGATTAATTCAGATAGGTCCTGTCTCCACAGACTTGGTTTATGATTCTCAAGTCAGTTCTATCTAGTGTGATATTTACATCTCTGCTTATTTCATGTACAATATTGGCTAAGAGAGATAGATAGAGGATAGGTAGATGGATAGATAGGTGATGGATACATAGATGGTAGGTAAATGGATGGAGAGTTAGATGCTACAAGATAAATAGATGATAAATGGATAGGTAGATGGTAGATGATGGGTGGATGGATGGATGGATGGGTGGATGGATGGATAGATGGATGGTGGACCAATAGATAGATAGATGAATATCGCAGGGCTCAGTGGAAGGGGAGTGGGGACCTAGAGTCAGGAGGGGTCTGGGTTGGGTCCTGCCGCATCAGTCCCAAGCGGTGGTCTTCAGACGGTCTTTAGAATCAGCTGATTCTTGTCACAGCATTCACAGGGGGTCAAGGCTTTAGGAAAAGACTGCATTTCTGTTAAGCAAGGAAGAATCTCCTTGTTGCACTATCTCCCAAACATCTTCATTTATTACCATTGCATTTGGCTTTCATTTCATTTACTGTCTGGTGCCAGATAACATTTCCTGCAAACATCGCCCTGAGCGAATTGGATTTCTTTATTTCCATTGGTTTTTGTCTTGCTCTGGCCAAAGGCAGGTGCAGAAATAGCCATCTAAGGAGAGTGGACATGTCAAGAATGTGGCCCGTCCTTTGCCCCTTGACGTGACAAAGAGGGTACAGTGGGATGAGTGGAAGAGGGGCGCGCCCTACGACCCGAGGCTGCCCCATCATTAGTCACCCTGCTCAGCACTTCCGCTGAGTCTGCTCTGCTCAGTGAATCAGGGGTTTGCTGCTTGTCTGTTGCCCATGGGCTGATCCCCTGGGACCTTCAGCCTGCCGATCTCTCACAGAGGATGCATCTGGGGTTGGCGAACCACGGACAGAGAGCCTTTGGCACTTTTTGGCAAGTTCAAGGCTAAAGTGCTTATTATTCAGTGCATGGGGAGGCCTGTCACTTAGTCTGCCTACAAGGGACCGTGGGCCATAGAGCTTTGATTTAGAATGGGCGGTGGAGACATTGCAGGTACTTTGAGGACAAACCCATGGAAAAGAGGGACTCGAGTAATGTTAGTTTGCTCCAACGTGAGTGAGCGTGTGGTGTCAGCGGTGTGGTGTCACTTTCCGCCTCCTAGACGTCCTTCCTCGTCCTTGGCTTGTGGCCCCTGTGCTGCCTTCAAAGCCAGCCACAGCGGGTTGAGTCTTTCCCATGCCCCGTCATCCTCACAGTCCTCGTCCATAATCCAACTCTGTCCTGCTCCCCTCTCAGGAGGACACTTGCGCCGATACTGGTCCATCTTCATGATCCTGAGTGGTCTCCCTATGTCCAGGTCTTTAGCTTAATCACACGAGCCAAGTTCCTTTTTCTCTGTCACACGACAAACCCACAGGATCTGGGGGTCAGGGCTTGGGTATTTTGTGTGTGTGTGGGGTCTCTTATTGAACCTACCACAGGAAAGCACCTCCAAGTAGAAAACACACTCCACCTTGGATTTAAAAAGAAAATCTTGTGGTGTGTCCATCTGTCTTGGCCAGCTGTGCATTCCGTGGGAGGTAACTCGTGTTCTCTGGTGGCTTTCTTTCTTCAGCGAGCCACCGCTCCTGGCCTCTGTCACCCCAGACACACTGTGTCTCTAACCTTGTCACGAAGCTGCTCCGGGGACGCAGTGAGCACCCGGTGCTTGGTCTGCAGCGAGCTCGGGGAGGTCGAAGCGCAGCCTGCCTCTTTCAGCAGAACGCGCCTTACACCTGGTGCGTATCGAGTATGAAAGGAAGAGACCTCCTTGACGTGGGGCACAGCCGGACACCGGTTCCGTGCCTCAGAGCCCCACACCACGGCTCCTGCTCGCAGGTCTGAGGCGCTCTGCCCAACGATGCGTGTCATGGAGTGTGCTGTTACATTCAATCCACGCCTCTGCAAAGGGATTTGTGGAACTTCCGATCCACTGAGAAGTAAGAGGGTGTGTGAAAGACGCCAGCATTTACCTACTGTTTCCATATTTGCATTTTCCCTGTGGCAGCCTTCCTGGAAAGGTATTTAAACATCCAAATTGCAGACTTTTTATTTTTTAAAGGCTGTGCATCTCAACGAAGAAAAGGGATAGGAAAGAGAGGCCAGACAGCGGGGGAAAGGCGTGTTTCTGTGTGTGGTTCGTTGGAGTACGTGGCGTGCTCAAAGCCAGAAGCAGGCCCCAGACGACAATCCAGGGGAGCCTCCAGTGTTCGCTCCGATCCTGGGGCAAAACGCGGCGGGGACTCTCTGCTGCGGGCGCCCCGCACAGGTCTGTCAAGACCGTGCATGGAAGGTGTCCCGTGGCCAGGCATCCGCGGGAAGGTGCATCTGGAAGGCTGATGATGTGATCCGAGCTGGAGAAGGGAGGGGACAGTTTTCAGGGGAAAACATGTGGGTGTCTGGCTGGGCCGTGCCGAACTTCTGCAGTTACGGGCAGCGGTGGGGCGTCGCTCACGTTTGACTCCCAGCTGGGGCTCTGGGCTAGGGCGGCTCCGTGCAGAATCCGAGAGAGACGGCTGGCAATTGGCCTTACTCATCCTCGCTGCTCTCGGGGGCGCCCTGGGCAGAAAGGGAACATCACCAGCCGATACATAGCTGATGGTTTCTTTTCAGTTGGGGAAAAATAACCAACGGAACATTTTTCCAGGCCTGCCAACGTGTTGCTGGTTCGGATTTTTCTCTTGTTGACGTCTGACTCTCGGGAAAAGGGCGGAAGCCTCTGGTTCATCTCCTGTCCGTGGGACTCCGTGTTTTTACACACACTGTCTCCTTCGTAGCTTCTCCCTCCCACAGGGCCCGGCTCCGCGTGGCCTTGCCTCTCTGTGGCTCCTGCTGTCCCCCGGCTACACTTTTCTTCTTCACTCTTCCAACCCCTCCTGCTGCCCCATCCCTGTTTTATGGCTCCCACCAGCATGCGGTTTCTTTGTCTCTGTCCGCCTTCACCAGATCCACACACCAACCCTGAACAGAAAGGTCTTAGGGACTTTAGGGACGGGCAAGGTGCCGGCCGCCCAGACAGGCATGCAGGGGTGTCATTCAGCGGCTCCTTGCGATGACCCGACCTCTGCGGGTCCCGGGCACAGCAGGGGCCCGTGGGGGGACTCTCACTGTGCCAGGGACAGCACCTCTCTCCTCGCAGGAGCGCTGGTCTTGGTGCCGACGGCCGATGACTGAATCAGGCAGCGTTTGCGTGGTGGGTGACGGGAGGCGCTGGGCGTGGAGGAACCTGTGCTGGTCCTCACTCATACCCACCCTGTCACCAGGAACCTTGCCGGGATGGAGGCTTGGAGCAAGGCCTTGGAACGCAGCCTTCACGTGCGGCCCCCGGGCATTGCACAGTGAGTTAGGAGGACGTTGGTGTGGGTGTCCCCGGACCCCACAGGACACAGTGCTTTGGATTCTGAGCCCTTGCACGGGGAGACATTCACATGATCAGTGCTCCTGAAGACCTGCCTTCCACAGCCCAGCGTGGGTCCGTGGAGGGACCCACAGGGGTGTCCACCTGGCAGCCGCCGCCTTGGGTTCCAGGCACCCTGTGTTACTAGGATTCTGGCTCTGTCACCCAGGACTTTGTTTCTCCCGTCCTAATCATGTGACATCCATGGGGACGTCCTTCCTTGTTCCTTCCCCAGCTGAAGGGAAACACTGAAAAGGATGCTGGCGATATTTCATGTGGCGTTTTCACAGGATGTGCAGTGCGGATGTCTCGAGTCAGTTGCCACGTTGTCAGAGGCGGAAGTTCAGGTGCAGCTGAGCCACGGACATGCAGCCGGGCCCAACACAAAACTGCGACCAACGAAACCCGTGTGTCCCCAGGGATGTTCAAGGTCCCGGTCGTATGACCGTCATGGGCGATGTTCCCAATACTGTCACTTGTAGGCTGGTCCCTCTCGGAACCAGCACCACCCATTCATGCTGCCCACTGCTTCCTCAGTCATAAAGCTGGTGTTTTGGGGTAAAGGCAGCTCCAGGGTAGCCACGTGTCTGGGGTGCCACGCCGGGTGAGTGAGAGCAGCCGGTGCCACGTGATGCGGTCAAGACACGGGCCCCACCAAGAAACACGAAAGCTTCTTCCTTTCAGGCAAATACTTGCTGAAACAGGAAAAAAAAACCCTTACCCGCTAATAGCCCCGTCATCTCAGGACTGCAGGGAGGTGTTCAGGAGCGCCCCCCTGTGTTGGGGATGGACCTCTGAGAAGAAATGGGGCTCAGAGCGCAAACTTGTTTGGGGGCGGAGAGGTGCCTTCCACCCTCCTGCTGCTCTGGGGGCGGGGCTCCCTGGCAGCCCTGCCCGATCCCCAGGTCGGCCGGACTTCCACATTTCACGGCACTGCGCAACACACGGGGGCCCTCTTTACTTTCCTGGGTGTCGCCGCAGTTGGGCATGGTGGGCTCAATTCTGAACACTGATCGATGACTCCTGGGAGAAGTTTGTGTGTCCAGGTCTGAGGTCCGCCCCTCGTGCCGAGACCCCCAACACTGGTCAGCTTCCAGACGGAACACACGCCACTTGTTTCGGGTTTTCCGTGGTGGCAGGGCACCGCGGACTGAGTGCAAGGCACCTCCAGACGGGCCCGGCACACCATTTGCTTCTGCAGTTTGGCTCACGTGTCGGTGAGTCGCCCCGGTGCACTCACCGAGTATTGATCCGTGCTTTACTGAGGAGCGTGAAGAAGCATTGGTTTATTCTCAGCAGAGATGAGGCATCATAGTCCTTCACTCTCCCTTTGTTCTTATTACACAAGAAAAGACCTGATTCTCACAGAACCGCCACCTGTCACCAGCCAGTTCGGGTTCAGAAGCAAGAACTGGGCGGCTGTGTGAGGACTTGAATCCATTGTCTCTCCTGCCGGACATAGCGTCCAAGAACGCAGGAAGTTCGACTCACAGTCCTGAACCTCATGGGCCTCCCATGGATGAACGCCACCCTTTGGGCTTTCTGAGACAAAATGTTTCCGACAGGGCAGGCACCCGGGGTGCATGGGCCCCTCTCACACCTTCCTCAGTCCCTGATGAACCCACACAAAGCGGCACGAGTGTTTTTGCCTTCCTCCGTGGGTGGCACTCACGCCATTCCATGTAATTGGCTGCTTCGATGTTTTTCCTTCCATTAGCCCCGGAGCGCGCCTCAGGCAGCAGGACGCGCCTTCATTCTCTCCGTCCGCACCGTTTAGGCAGCTGCCTGGTGATAGGCAGTAATTGTGCCGGATGGAATCGTAGATAATCCTCTGGAGGTTAATGGAGCGTTAACTCGATAAAACGTTATCTGAATGAGGAGAGGGCATCCCCGTATTTATAATGGGCACCCAAATCCAATGTGCTCATTGGAAACATCCCCAATAAACCTTTCTGGATAAGTCATTTGACAGGGAAGAAACCTTTATACGAAAAATAACGTGGGCGTGTGTTCTCTGGCAGCGACCCTGGCGTCTCTCCCGAGCACGGTGAGCTGGGTCCCACGAAACATCTCGAATGGGGATCCACAGGAGTTGGCCTCGTCTGTGGGAGATGCTCCCCGCGTGGAGAATTCAGCTGGAGGGATCGCTGTGCATCATTGTCAGGCAGTGGAATCTCCAGACCACCATCTTCCTTCCATGTCTTTCATTGTAGCTGTGCCAAAACCAGGCACCAGGGCTGGCTCACGCACTGGGTAGAAGTCGCCACAACTTCCGCCTTGGATTGCTCGGGGGGTGGTCTCTTTCCTTGAAAGCCTCCGTAATCTCTTCACTTCAAATCGGTCTTGATTGCGTTTCTCCTCCCACCCTCCCCACAGCTGCATGGTCAGAGCGGTGCAGGCTGCTTCACAAAACACGTGTAGCTTCCGCGCCTTCTCTCCAAACTTTGACCAACTTTATCTAACAGCTTGATCACTTAAGGGGGTCAAATGAAGTGGGAAGCCCTGAGCAGCCTTTGCCGAATCCTTCTGTGTGGAGGTTAAAGAGATTTCGCTGTGAATAACCTCTCATAGGGTTCGACTTCCTTTAGACATCGGAACCTAAGCTTCGCCTTCCTCTTTCTAACTTTGATTTAATTGAGCCATCTCTCGGCTACAGGAGAGTGTTTAACAGCAAAGATAATAGGATTGTTTGCTACCTCTGTGATCCATTGAATGTCCATGAGTAAGTGGACTAAGTAAAATTACTCATTAATCAAACTGACTGTATAGATAACAAAGTCATAGAAAAACTTGCAACCCTACTCATGCATGTTGGCGGGGGAAATTTTATTTCTCCGTTCGCCGAGAACAGTGTAACTTCTAAATGGCGCGATTTGCTACACACAGGCAGTGACTTTTTAACAAATACAGGCACTGGAATCATGACCTCTGCAGTGAATCACTCACATGCTAACTATGCCAGCATCAACGGCATTTTCTGCTTCCGAGGTTTTTCTTGCGTTGAGAATAATAAATGTCTTCCCCCTGTCGTACAATAAAGGCCTGGCGTGAGGAAAGAACCCGTTTCAAGAAGAACAGTGTTTGAGTTGCCTTTCAGGGGGTGGGTGGCCAGACGAACTTCCAGAGAAGAGGTTCAGCACCCTGCAGCCTGCTGTGGGCGCCCAGGGGCTTGCGTTCCCCTCGAAGGCTCATGGAGGATGGGAGGTGGGTGAACTCTGCAGAGGAGACCGGGAGGGTGCCCGGGCGCCTCCCTGCGCCTGTGCCTGTATGTGCAGTCCGTCCGCAGGGCTCCCTGTCACTCTCTCCGGGACGCCTCTCTGTGTGCCCTGCTGCCGGACTCCTCCCCCCTCGCTCATCTTGTGTTCCTTGTTGACAGTTTCTGGGGGTCTCTGCAGGGACATCCGCCACTGCGTGCACCATCAGTCACTTTGTACGGGCTGCTAGGACGGTGGCACTGGTCCGGTGACATTTCCATAGGCTTCGATGGCTCTCTGTAACCCCGTAGCTGATGGCCAGGTCTCGGACCGGCAGAATTGGGACCTGCTACAGGGGGGCCCAGGACTCTGCCCTCTCCACCGGCACACAGCCGGGGACTTTGCCACTCCCAGATCGGAGATCCAGCCCTGGCCGCGTGGCTCAGTCCTTCGGAGCATTGTGTCGTGCACCAAAACGTTGTGGGTTCGTTCCCCAGTCAGGGCGCATGTGTAGGAGGCAGGTTCGATCACTGCGTGGGGCGTATATGGGAGGCGATGGGTGGATGTTGCCTTTCTATTATTTTGTGGGTGAGTCGCTTGATAGCAGGAAGAAGAAAAATAGAATAAGCTAGTGACGTGTGTGATTTACAAACGAGGCATTTGGGTTTCTCCAGCACGTAAGACGGGAGTGCATTGATATTTGAGCAAGACTGACACTTTCGTGTGCGCATGTGAAACCTCCTTTTATTTTTTTGACATTCTCCTGAAAGGCCAGGGAGGGCGGCATTACTGACTCGCACTAAGTCCCGCTGTCTCCTGTCTGTCTCCACGGGGCCCAGAGTTGCACGATTCTAAGTGCTGCGATTTGCTAACATGCTTCTAAAGATCACTGCTTCCCTTGTAACCTTTATTAGTCAGCGTCGTTTGGAGAGACACAGAAAGGTCAGCGGTGGCTTTTGCCGATGACGGCGCCGTCTCTCGGGGACAACCGAGAGTCGCGCTGGGGCCCCTGCAGAGTGTCTAACGGGGAGAGTTTCCCCTCCTGTTCGTTATTTGGAATGGATTTGGGGCGCTGTGCTTCTGTGATTCTCTCCCATGTCCTGTCCACGCCCCTTCATTCAAACCTGAAAGACCACGCTGTCAGTTCACTGAGATGGAAAGCATGGCCGACACGCGAGGGGCAGACTTTCAGAACGAGACACACTGCACCTCTGGTCACCCCAGGCGTGGGGACGGTAGGGAAATACCGTGAATTGAATACCTACCTCATCGTACACGGGGCAGTAAGTTCTTTCTCTGCATGTATTGGGGCGGCCGGAAGGTGCATGTAGCTTTTTCTGAACGACGACTCTAGCCGTGGTCAGTTGTCCGTAACTTCATTCACAGCGCGTGTGTTAGATAGAACGGTGACGGCTGTCCTATCAGCGTGCATTAGAAGACCTTGTCAACACTGGTGAGTCTTTGTGCCGGCATTTTAACATTGGAGGTGGAAGTGAATGCACCGCATTTTCAGTGAATTATGCTTTATTATTCCAAGAAAGGTAAAGCGTATGAGGAAGGTGCTGTGACTGATCGAACATGTCAAAAGCGGTTGGCAAAGTTTCTCGTACTGTTGACATCTTGTCCAAATCAGCCTTTGCTATGAGGCTGTCTGACGCATTGGAAGATGGTTAGCAGCACCCCTGGCCTCGCCCCACTAGAAGCCAATAGCAGGAGACGGCTGACATACTCAAAACATCCAAATGGATACAGTTACTGGTGGCCCCACCTTACGCCTCCAACCTCATCAGACTTAGAAGCTCTATTCATACGTATCAAAAGCTTTTCAAACTGCAGCTGTTTTGCTTTCTTTCCCTGAGACACTTAGTTACACTTAGTTACTTTCTAGTTACTTTCTCTCTATACATCTGCCGTGCACCGTGAGCTCCAGCTGGCTGTGTGCACCGAAGAACACTTTATAGCATTATTTCTCTGTTTCTACAATAGTCTGAAAGTCAAGGGAGTCACTGAACTCTCCAAAGCTTCCACCTCTCCTTCCAGCAGAGAAGGGACGCGCACTGTGGAAGGTTTAAAACTACGTCACTTGCTTCTGCGCAGGAAAAATGCCTTCAGTAGCTTAGGTAACTGCTCCTCACTTGTGCAAACCCAGCGCGGCACCGTGCTGTGGCTGGCCGCAGGGTTTCCCAGTGCGGGCCGGCTCTCGCCTTTCCCGGGCACATGGAGACGTGTCTGTCTTTGATCTGCTTGTGTTGTGAGCCAGCCCCCCGGGCCCTTTGAGAAATCAGCCCTGGGTAGGCTTTGGGTGGTCGTGGTCTGCTCCCCAGGCCTTGAGACATGTATGTGTTTCATTTCCTAATTACCCTTGTGGCGGGTTCTCAGCCTCATTATGTGCAATCTGAAATTCCATTTGGACGGCAGAAACAATGAAATTAGTAACTGAAATCAAATGGGCTACTGGAGGTCTCACCCTTGAACAGAGAGGGTGGAAGAGTGTCAGTTTTTTTCTCCAGGCACAGCCACCCCAGAACAGGGAGCACGGCTGGGGCACAGGCCTACTCTCAGACACTGGCTCGCAGGGGCTGCTGGACAAGAGACCTAGGCCCACCTAGACGCAGTCCCATTCCGAGCATGCCACTGTCACTTGCAGAGCCAGCCCTGGGGACTCGGGCCACACCACACACGTGGCACTTCCTTTTGGGTCCGTCCACCTCCGCGTGGGACCCATTTCTGCTTGGTTTGTGTCCGCAGTCAGTGTCCAGGCCTCGCTGGTCTTCCCCTTCCTTGTCCTAGGAAACCGTCCCATAAGCAATATGTAGTGAGCCATTTGGAGAGCCTGGTGCTGGATGGGACTCATATGTTTGTACTTGTGCAATTTCTGGCTGGTGACGAGCCATTTCCCTGTGGGACGGCCTCCTACCCTGACCCTGAAGGTGGATAGGTCGTGGCCCCGGGGGCATGGCACCTTAGCAGGCAGGCCAGCAGGCAAGGTGCGATGCTTTTGGATTGAATGCCTGTCGCAGCTCAGGGGACAAGAAAGGATCCTGAGGTCACCGAGAAGGCTCTTTTCAAATACCATAGCAAATACCTGCCCCTCCAGAGAACTGGAACAATAGGGGGCAATGCAAATACGTAGGTATAGCCAAGGAGAACGCAATCAATGTCATCAGGAGGACATCTAGAACGTCCTGGAATTCAGCATATCACAGAAGCCTGCATGGAGGCGGTGGCATTCGAGATGGGTGAGGGATGAGGAAACTCTCCGTATGCACAGCGTGTGTCTTCCACACACAGGGAGCAGCACAGACTCTGCACAAAGACTCCAAGTGCAAGTGCTGTTGTAGAGGTGGCCAGCGTTCCGGGGCATTACATGGGGTGAAGGGGGCCAGAGGGAGGGGGACCCCAACATGCCAGCACGGTGCACAGAGCAGAGCCCTGGAACAGGAGAGCACATTGGCACACCTCTGGGTTCTGCCGCTTAACAGCTGGCAACCACAGCCAGAAACCCAATGGCAAGGCGGGAAAACCCACACCGCAGCTGTGATGTGGTTACCTTACGGGGTGGTCAGAGGCCAGCCTCGCCGACTTGGGCACAGGGAACAGGACGTGGACCATGGGAGTATTGGAACAGAGAAACACCCTGCAAATCTCTCAGTACTCATGTCGCAAACCCGCTCATTCGCGTGGATCCTGCCGTCTCTGGCGGGCCCTGGCAGGCGGAGGCGTGGAAAGTGAGGACATGAGTGGTGTTAGCGCAGCTCCGCCTGCCCCAGCATCCGAGACCAGGCTGGCCGAACGCACGCCGGCAGGCCGACATCCAGTGGGTTCCAAGGGACCGGTCTCTGTGCGCGTGGGCGCTGTTTAACTAGGGTGTCTTGTGTGTCGCTGTCACTTCTGTTGCAGGTGACCAGGTGGCCTGTGGGAGAGACATAGGTTGAGGTCTATGCTCCCTGGCCCCTACGGTATTCGGATGAGCCCAGGGGAGACTTACTGCTTATCCTTCAGACCAGCTCACGGGCTAGCGAAGGGGACCCCAGACTGTGCACTCCCGGGTATTGATATTCAGCTGCTAGTTAAGACACGAAAGACCCAGAACGAGTCTTGGAGCCCTCTCCTCTTTCCCTAAGAGACTCAGATTAGAAGGCCTGTCCGAGAAGGAACTGTTGGTGTCCCCGTTTTGGTGCGGGGGCGAGACAGGCTCTAGGCAGGGGCCTGTCGGCCAGGATTCCTTCTCCCTGCCCCCAACCCACTGTGTCCCCTTGTTTCTGGGTCACCTAATCCCAATCTCTCTGCCCCCTGTGTTCCCCTGCTCTGTCTCAGCTTCCTGCAAATTAATCGCCAGTTTCCTTTGAAATCACGGACCCCGCCCCCTTTCTGCTTTGTGTGTAGGCATACACACTTCAACTGCCCAGGGCTTTGGGACACCGGCAGCATGTCCAGCCCCAAAACACCGTGTTGAGTGAAGAAGAGCGAGGACCAGCACGCAGTCTATGCTACGCAGCAACGGTGCCTACCACACAACCACACCTGACAAAACACATCGCGTAGACACAGCTCTACCACGGAAAACAATGGGGCATATTTGACCCAGATGTGTACAGTGAGTGTGCCTCAGGAGGGCTGTTTTGCGGGCGGGGAGACCAATGTGGGCATAAGAGGTCATGCATACATACGCGAGGGCTAAACACACGTGTGCACGCATCCACACCTCCCCCACACAGAACCCTGGGCCGCCTTGGGCCGTTCGATGATCTGGGCATTGCAAAGTGAGAGAAAGCCACAAGGTGATGACCGCGGCTGTCTAGCATTTCCTTCATCCCACCTACCAGGCTGGTGAGGACAAACGCTCGTTCCAGATGCCTGAGAGAAGTACCTCCGGGAGACCTAGGCGGGAAAAGCTGCCAGACCCTGGCAGAGCGCACAGGGCGCCGTGCCTGCTAGGGGAGACTTCCCTTTGCAGAACAGCATCTGTGGGACCCAAGGAGCGTGGCTAACCACACATTTCTTACCCCCCAAAGATGGGCACTTCCGCAGCCGCAGAAAAGATCACCGGTTTCATTTCAAGTCACTCTCTGAGGGTCTCCTTTCTGGAGGAATCACCTGTAAAGTTTTTTCTGGGGCCAGGACACGTATCCTGCTTGCTGACCAACCTTTGGTTGCCCACCTGCCCCTCCTGGAGAACAAACGCACAGTCTGAGCAGATGGCACCGCTGTGCAAAGCGAGGCACAGACCATTGTCACCACCGTGTAGGCACAAAACGCAAAGAGGCCACATGAGGCGAGAGTTTGGAGAACATCCAAGCGCCGTCTTGGGCGGCTCAGCAAGTCCCTGTCCCAGGGAGAGAGCTGTGCGTTCACAACAGTGTCCTGGGGTTGGACTCCTATGTTCAAAGGACGGTAATTACAGGATCAGGCACTGCAGAATGAAGCTCAGGCATGAAAATGATTTTTCCCTGGCCGGTTGCGCGGAAAGGTCAACCCTGGCCACAGAAATTCCGAGGCGGTGAAATGGAAGCGCGTTTCACAAAGGCATTTTTGAGTTGCCCCGAGGGGGAGACTCTCAGGGAGAAGAAAGGCTAGCTGTCTTTGGAAATAGACTTCCCTCCCCACGCAGGGCTGGAATGAGTCAGAATTATAAATAAAGCCAGTCCGGAGGGCGGGGGTGGGGGCGTGCTGCCCACCACACTCAGCTCCCTTGGGTGTCCATGTCGCTCAGGCCGCCTTGGGCTTACGGACCACGCAAGGAGCTGGTGGGTGGTCTGTCAGCGTGTCCTGCACGGTCCCGAGGCCCCATTCCCACCGTCCAACCAACACTCTCTTCTCATGGCTCCGTAGAGGGGAAGGAACATGAGCTTCGTGAATGCTGCTTCACATAAGAAAATGCTGCTGCTACCTATCAGGGAGGCCGTATGATCAGGCGCCTTTTCCAGAATGAGGAGCGTGTGGCGTGGGTCACGGTGGGTGACGGGTCACACACAGGTGCCCTTTCCTGAGCTCGTTAGCACCTCACGTATGCAGCAGCTCTGAGGCTCTGTGTCCTGCGCTGGCAATGCCAGCAGTGACGCCCACCACACCCGGATGGGCCGGGACACTTGGGCGGCATGGTGTGAGCTGGGCGGCAAGGGTGGTGGTCCCTGCAGGCGGGAAGCATTACAGCAGGGTGTGTAGAAGGGGACCTCATGAGGAGTCTGCAAGGTCACAGGCAGGCGGGCGTTCCGGAGAAGTGAATGTGATGGTAAACAGACTAAACAGAACCCTGCGACCCATCGACTGCCCTCATACGCTACCGATTCTATACAGTGTCGGCAGAGATAAAGGGTCCCACCTGTCCAGGTGGGTCCCAGCCAGTGCTTGCTCCCCCGCCCCCACCTCCACCTTCCCCTCTGGAAGTTCAATGCTCTCCACACGCAGGACAGAATTGCTTGTTACCATGCCCTTGAAGGAAGCCTTCAACCCCACCCAGTGACAAGAGAAGCTCCCCTCGTGGGAATCCTCTGGTCCCTGCCTATTCTTGCCGCCCACTCGTATTGTGGGCGATGGCAGCTCACCCGTCTTCCAAGGTCATGGGAAATGGCCTCCCCAAAGGGCAAAAGCACCGTTGCTCCTGAAGATCCCCTTGTTATTTGCCTGCAAGAAATATTCCACCCTCAACGGTAGGATGTGGTTGCTTAGGTAACCATTCACTTTAACTGGATCCGATCACTGCCTTCTCACATGGAACTGCAGGCTGATTTTTTTTCTTATAGAAGGTCGTCATTGATCTTTCTAGATCTGAGCTTCTGAATGTTTTTGTTAGGGTAATCCTTTGGCATAAAATGGATGATCTCCAGTTGATGGAGGGAGAATAGTATCTGCAAAATTTCATGGGTAATTTGGGAGATGGTTTTAATGAACCTAGGGAAGAGTTGGAAGAATTCAAAGATGTGTTGATTTGCCGCCAAACCTGAATGCTGTCTGTCTGTCTCCTTTGGATTCATTTAAATGCTCTCTTTTGGTGAGAGGATTGGGTGTCTTGGCTTAACAGCAATTGTGCGTGATGTGCACAAGGGAAGGTCTTGTGAGAGGTCAGGGTTGTTCCTGCCTGCTGATAGCCAGTGTTTCAGTTTTCAGTAGGCGGTGTCGGTCTCAGGTTCAAGGTCCCTGTGTCTGCACACGGGTGCCTGGGTTTGTCTCCGTGTGAGCAGAAGGCAGCACAGGAGACAAGTCCCCGGTGGCTGCGTCATCGTGACCCACTGGGAATGAGAGCCGTCCTTCCGCGGACTCGGGGCTGTACCTGTTCCCACGCCCTCTGCCACTCTCCCGGGTGAGCTGGCCCTGCCGGGGCTCATTGGAGGACACGGAGGAAGTTTAAAAGAGACACAGAGGCAGGTTTCGTCACGGGGGCGGATGTGGACGAGGAAAGAGGTGCTGGGTACCAAGGGCTGTGGCCATGTCCCGGGCCCCGTGGAAACAAAGACCAAGCAGCCCATGGACACCTTTGGGGTCTCTTTTTTAATTTCTGTTCCTTATGTGTTGTGGGGGAAAAAGACCATGGGCATACATAAAAAAGGCCAATGCAAGGATTCAGGAGTCACCCAGGGCCGACCTCGTCAGACTCCGTGAGCGCCCGCACGAGTGCTTTGAGAGATTCTAAACGCATGCACGTGCAGAAATACACGCGTGTGCAGCAGGCTGCTGCTGCTGGGCGCCTTCCATACCCTGTTCCAGGAGCAAGTCCCACTGGGGACTCCTCTGGTTGTGTGACGAGGCAGCGTGATGAGCGTCTTGTCGGGAGTCGCCTGAGACCGCGCCTGGCTTCCCTGTCCTGCCCACCCCTCGCTGCCGCACACGTACACATCCGTGCTCGCACACAGTCCCATGCACAGAAAGTGCACAAACTCACACTGCAACAGCAATGCGTCGAGAGAACACACACGACTACTCTGCCTGGGAGGAACCCATGTCTGTAAACACCACTCTACTGCAAGCAGGGAACTGTCAGCTGTGCAGATAACCCCCCTGGGACCCTTGCAGGGAGTGACCCCTTCTCCCCAAAGGGGGCTACGGTCCCCACCGCCAGTCCTGTGGAGCAGGGTCGATGGTTTCAGCGGCCTGGGGGCGGCAGGGTGCCGTGGGGACCCTAGCGTGTGGCTTCTCTCTGTGCAAGGCAGCTGTGTGGCGTGCAGGTGCACTGTTCCGTGTGGGCACAGCTGGTACCTCGGCATGGCCGTGTGCTGCTACGTGGTGTGAGTGACACGCGACACACAGTGTTGCAGTTTCCTCCAGAAAATGGGAAAATCTGATACCACCACGGTGGCTGGTGCAGCCATTTGCTGCGGCTCCCTCCCCTGACCCCTCCCTGCATTTCTGGGGCGCCCTGTGCCTCCCCAACACGGTGGCTGAGCATCAGTGCCTGCCTCATTGGGGCGACGCTGTGCCCCATCCACTTGTCCTGCCCTGGGACAGGGGAAGGGGTGGCGGCGTGTGCTTTTAGGCATGTGAAGGGGCGGGTCACCCAGTCCTCACATGAGGGCACATGGGTAAACTGAGGCATCACGCAGGCTGTGAGTTCCTCCTCCCGACCGGCCTGGTGCTTCCCTTTTCCGTGTGTTCCCATTGGTCTCTAACAGCAGCCCTCTGAGCACCCGGACGTGCAGGGACTCTGGGTACCTGCAGGCTGTGTGGTGGCCAATGCGCCCGCTTGCTCCACTGGGTGTTCGGCTCCCAGAGCCATCCTGGCGGTGCCTTTGTGGCCCGGCATTGACGTGGACGGGATGCGGGTACGCTTGCTCAGCCCGATGCCCATTCCCGGCTGCCTAGTGGAACAGGGTGCCGATGTGTCTTGGAGCAAAGGAGCGTGTTCCCCAAGCGTCTGTTGGGTGTGAGCTGCCGCACTGTGGCCGAGGAGAGCTCAGCATTGGCGGACGTCCCCCCCTGGGGGGCAGGGCCCCGGTGTCTGCTAACTCGGTGTTTCCATGCAGCAAATGACAACCCTCGACTGCACCGTGTGTGTCCAGGAGCCGTCCATGGCAATGTTGGTCCCTGTCCACTCGGAGCAATCTTTCACCGTCCCCCCTCACTTCCCGTGGACTCTTCCCTGGACCACTGTGCTGCAGTTGCCTTGGCCCTACCTTTGAGATCGATTGCCCAGAATTCAGGGACTTCTCACCGTCTCTCCTGCCCCCAGGACGGTTGTGAGAAATGGGTGGGTAAGCAACCTCTTGCCCGCGGGCCTCCCTGATACCAGTCTTCGAGAGGCATGGGCTGGTGGAGGAGACAGAAGGTGTCTTGCTCCCCTCTTTCATGCTGAGGGTCCTTGGAGAGCCCCCCACAGGGCCCGGCGGTGGGCGCAGAATGAGCAGAGAATCTCCCGCATCGTCATTCTCTGCTCAGTCTGCATTGACACAAAGCAAAAACAAGGGCTTCGCAGGTGGCAGAATAATCAGCCTCGTTTCTGGTCCTGCAAGGCCTCTGCAGTGGTGAAGTGGTGAGAGGGGAAGGGAGGGAGAAAGAGAGGGAGAGAAACATCCGTGCGTGGCTGCCTCTTGCGCGCCCCCTGCTGGGGACCTGGCCCACAACCCAGGCATGTGCCCTGAGTAGGATTCGAAGCAGCGACCCTTTGGTTCACAGGCCCGCGCTCAATCCACTGACCGCACCAACCAGGGCTAAAGCTTCTCGTTTATTCCTAAACAGCCCCATGTGTCTTGAGCCCTTGTGACATGATAACCAAGCAGGGTGCTTGGGGTGGGCTGGTTTATTGAATCCCAACCGTAGCCGAACGGGTGCGAACTGTTTTCTTTCTGACACCCTTCCCACATCTGCCAACTCCACTCTCCCTCTTCCGTCCTTGGAGCGAGAAGCCATTCTCTGCTCGGACAAAGGTCCATTTTATTTTCTTCTTTCAATCCTGCAACTTATTTTGGCATCAAGAAAGCACCGATTCTAAAACAGCAGGAGAAAAACATGGAGGCCTATAGCAGGATTTGTGACTGGTCATCCATAGGTCCTATGTGGTTTAATACAGGTCCTCGCTAGACGCGGTGACATACAAAGGTGACATCTGTATCCACGTGGGTGCTTCTGGGTTTTCTCACGATGGCTATTTCCTGATGACACATGTTTTATCTGTTGCCTTTTTCACCCATTAGTGTCAGTTTCTTGGTGAAAATAGTCCCCGGCCAGCCTCTGACCAACCAGGAGACGACCGCCACAAAATAAACTCTGCCTGAGGAGACAGCTCGTGTAAAAGAAATACTCTGTCCTGTAAGAGAAGAGCATTTTAGCAGGGCCATTTCTTGTGGAAGGAAAGAGAGAATCGTTTTCACAACGAGGGAGAAAAATAGCTCCCGTTTCCGAATCGTTGTTGGATGGATTATGGCTCCTCTCGTGATCTGCCTGGTCAATGTCGGCTCTCTGCCATTGTCCTCACCAGGGGGAGAGAAACAAGGGCCGGCGTTAAAATGTAACGTGGAAACCGCTTCCATTTGAATTCAGCCGCTGGGTTGAATTACTGCCCGTACGTTCACTCATTTTCAGTCCTAGGATACAATCACTTTGCCCTGGAGAAGATTCTGAGAGACGGCTGGGACAAGCCCTTGAACTTGGAGCCACGGACTTGGACGTGTTGTAGAAGGCTTTTATATAGAACTGTCACTCGTGGTATTGGAAGTCTTTTTCTCGCTCGATTGCCTATTTCCATTCCTGGTGCTCCCTGCGGAGCTACGAAGTGTTTTCTCCCCACCTCCCGCCGCCCCCTGGATTTCCACGCCGCTGCTAAATGCCGTCCGAACTCTGATTTATCAACGGGAAGCTAACCCTCAGTAAACAAGGGAGATTTCTCGGCTTAGAGAAGAAGGAGATGACGTGGAAGTTGCTTCTCAGGACTCTTTGCAATAAAAGTGCATTGAGCTGTTTAAGCAAAAGCAGAGAAGGAAGGTGGCACATGTCACGATGTGGGGTGATCTTGCTTCTTCCACAGAATCATGGAAGGACGGACAGACAGACTTGGACGTGGGATGGTCCCCCGTGAGGACCATAGCGATGGGGCCGTCTGGGAGCCACTGTGGCTTCCAGGGAACCACGGAGGCCTCGGCCAGCAAAGCCCCTGGGCCAGAGCTGTCCCAAAGGGTGTGGGGACAGGTGCTGGAAAAACAACCTGTGAGTGACATCAGCTTTGACACAGAAAGGCCATCTTCTGGAACACGTCACTGTGGTGTGGCTTCTGTCTTATTTTCAGAACCACTCCGAGTTTCCCCCTTGTCTGACTCCCTGAAATGAGCACGCTTCCTTCTCTATGAAAGTCCAGGTCTTCACACAGGTCACTGTCTCATTTCCTTTCTCATCCAAGTTCAGAGTCACTCAGCTATTTCACAAAGAAAGGAACACCTGTCCCCAGAACAACACGGTGTCGGCACAGCTTGCCCAGGTGACTGTTTCTTAAAATGAGGCTGACTACCTCATGGTGATCAGACTTCTAGATGAGAAGATGTGGAAATGATTGATTGCTCAGCATCCTCAGCACTGTGTGTCTGAGTGAGCCTGTGTCCCACTCTCTTCGGTGTTTTTTAGCGTGCAGCTACAATAGCGCTCCCCCTCAGGATGTTTAAACTGCCGTCTGGTGGTTGGAGGGAAGGGCATCGTGTTTCTGACCATAGTGTAAGTGCCCAAGAGGGTGCGCCCAGTGTCCCGTGAGGGGAGGCTGACGATGCGCATTGGCCCTGGTGCGCCGGGTACAGACATTTCCCTGCTCACACCAAGGCACACCTGTGTGATCATGTTCCCGTGGCCACTGAGGCAGGTGGACGGCAGCCAGACACACAGCGTGAGGACAGGCCGCTTCAGACGCCGCTCCACGGATGTGTGGGTGGGCTGGTGTCTCCTCGTAGCCGGCAGCGGGTGAGAGCAGGAGTGGGTAGAAGCTGAACATCTCTGTCGCACCGGCTCAGTTCTGCCAGTATCTCGATTCCCTGGGGGTTATTCCAAAATAAGAGTGCTTTGGTGTGCACTAAAAAGCTGTGCTTTTATTATGGAAAGAGGACAGCCCTCCAGAAGAGCACAACATTTAACACAGAGGCACGTCGGAGCTGTAGGCGTTGTGTTTTCATCGTGCCGAAGGCAGAGGAGCCGCCGGAGCTCCAGAGAGGACCACCGATGGGACGTCCTGGCCACGTCCAGCCCTGCTAGTTCAACTGCAGTCTGTAGGTCCGGATGCTGTGTGGGCGGCGAACAGCCTGCTCCTGCACAAACAGCAGCGGTGTGGGGGTAGGATGCAGGAAGCAGCCCGTGTGGTAGGCAACCCAACCACCGAAGCGCTGGCTTGGCACATGGAGCTTCCTTTCCTGTGTACTGCAGTGCGCCTCTTCCGTGGTCAGGCTTGGGAATAAGCTGACATGTGGCGTGATACATGTGGTGTTCCCGAAAGCCAACAGTCCTGATAATGACGGCAAAGACCAACAGTAGACTTTCTGATCTTTGTCCTGTATGGGGACAGTCACGCCTTGGTCAGCGGGGAGTCTCATGCAAAGCCATGGTCCCGTATGAGTATCACGGAGCTGAACAGTTCTTATCGCCTGGTGACCTTCTAGCGTCTCATACGTATTACAGAAGTGTTATCATGTGTTCCAGCTGCCCACAGTGTTCCGTATAGTAACATGCAGTATACAGCTCAGTAGCCTATGAGCTGTAGGGGAACAGAATGTATCACTCCGAATGTGTCTCTGTAGCGTAAAGCTTCTTCTCGGCTGGTTAATTGTAACTGACCACAGGCACAAGAGAAGCCCCTACATACCAATCGAGTGACCCTTTGTAAAGGACCCTGCGTGTATATGGGACGTCTCTGTTTGTCATGGTGTTTCCCAGTGTACCAGGACCAGGGGGGGTGACCTCGCTTCTGGAAACTCCTATCAGCACAGGAGAGCAGGACTTAAATCTGCATAACAGCCCTACTGTGCTTTTCCTGGTCACTTCCCGGAACTGCCTCTCCCCTCCCAATGTCTTCAGCTAAACACCTTACTTGAGGTGGTGGCTTTGGTCATTTGGGCAAATTCCTCCGTTTTCCGGGATCTCTCCTACATACACAGGAGGCCCACATCTTATTAAATGTTAGATTCTTTCTTTCTTGTGAACGGTCTTTTATAATAGGGATGTCTTGGCCAAGAACCCAGAAAGGTAGAGTGAAAATGATTTTCCTTCCCCGACAGAGTGATTGGCTAGAGCTAGACCGTACGGGCCAGGTGCGTAGCGGGCTAGGCCGTCCAGGTTTGTATCAGCCCTCCTGTGATGTTTACACAAGAAGGAAATTGCCTCAGGCTGCATTTCTCAGGATGCACCCTGTTGTCAAGCAGTGCATGAAGCCCCCATGGACACACCTACCTCCTGAGCACGGCCCATTTCCCCTGGCTGGCCGTGGACTCAAAGATGGAGTAGGTTTTGTGCTTTAGCTCCTCACGGGGCCGGAGAGAGAACAGGGTCAGCCCCGGTGCTTGGTGGTTGTGTAACTTCTGTCAGATTCCTTAGCCTTCCCGGGCCTTGTCTGCCAAACGTGCGAGAAGCCCGTGGTCTGCGGGTCAGGGCCCTACAGAGGAACAGAACCAAAGGGACGCATCTCTGTGCACAAAGGGGTTTATGAGAAGAAATTGTCTCACGTGCTTGTAGAGACCGGCACGTCCTGAGGTCCCCAGGGTCATCCATAAGCTGGAGACCCAGGACAACCAATGGTGTCGGTCTCAGTCCGAAAGGCTGATGAAACCCGGACAGAGCTAATATTTTCACTTAAAGTCCGAAGGTCGGAAAACAGCTGATGTCTCGACTGGAAGGTGGTCAGGCGGGAAGGAGTCTTCCTGTGCTCCGGGGAATGCCAGCCTCTTTTTCCTCTCCAGGTCTTCCGCTGAGTGCCCCAGGCCCGGCCACGTTATGGAGAGTACTGGGCTTTCCCGAGCTGATTGGAATGGGAATGCCATTCCAAACTCATCCACAGAAGCACCCAGAACAATGCCAGGCCAAATATCCGGGCCCCCTCTGGTCCCGTCCAGATGGCCCATCCCACGAGCCATGACAGTCGCAAACAGGCATTTTGGAACAGCTTCGGAATTCGGTCCAGCTCAGTGTTCTCGCTGCTGACCGGGTCGTGAACTGGCATGCCGGGCCTCCGTGGCAGTGGAGGTGGACAAGCATTGGATTTGCCCAAGGGCTGACTGGGAAAGCACCAATATGGATCGCATGCAGCGCTGGCCAGGGATGGCGTGAAAATTCACACCGTGGAAGATGGCTTTTTAGGACTCGACATGAGACGCTCCCATTGGATTTGAATATTTTTCAGCTGATTGCTTGAATGCTGAATGTGTGAAATCAGAACGTAGCCGGGCCTGGGGAGGGGATATGTTGTCTATTCCGTTCCCAGCCTGTGTGAATTCGCCCAACGCACCGTTGGGTGCAGCTGCACAAACTCTGTGAGAACAAGCACAGACCTCTCCGCCTTTGTCACAGCAGGGGACAATATGGACTGATGCGTTTGGGGTCCCAGTTCCACCACCGGCCGCTCACGAACACTGTGTACACACCACGCAGTATCTGAGTGACTGCAATCCAGTCACACCAACACAACAAATCTACAAAGAAAAAGCGGACTCCACAGAAGCCGCAAGGGGTCCAGAAATACCAGAAAAAGCCACCGCCAAATCGCAGAAGACAGGGAAAGAGAAATCATCTCCCATCCCAGTAGAAGGGAGAAACGAAACGTGGGCAGGCAGATAAAAGTGGAAAAGCACCAAGAAATTATCTGAAAAGGAGACAATAAGCCAAAGTGAGAGGAGTAAAAATAGAACGGTAATGTCTTTTCAGAAGATAGCTCAGCGATTCTAGAAAAACACTCTTCCTTCCCCAAGTCTCTAACCGGATCACGTGGACACGATATTTCTGCGGGCTTGAATCCCCTCCCTACGTGTGAGGAGGACCACTTTGGAGAGAGAGAAGGCTCTGCAAGAAAAGATTTGTGGACCTGCAGCTCCACTGCTCACACCTTGATTCCAAGTCACTTTGACACGGTTATTTCCAAGTAAGACACACAGTAGCCCCATGGGGTGGATGCTGGTGTGGAATTCCAATGTTATCACGTTCGTGAGCGCGCACTTCGTAAAACCGATGAGCTCACCAAGTCCAAGCCATGTTTTCCAAGATCTGTACTGGAGTCTTCAAGGACTTGGAATTCACCGCAGGGTGAATTCCACACACATCGACGGGATCCTGCTGAGTGTGTGGTGTGTGTGGGGTGGTAAAGGCGAAAAAAAGCTCGAGTTTTGCCCTCAGGGAACCTACCGCTTAGAAGCTGGGCAGTGGACCCTTTTCCAGGAGGAGAGCGTAACAGGAGATCTGCTGACCACGGCAGATTAGATGGCATTTCCTACCGCTGGAACGAAGGCACCAGCGCCCCCGGTCGGTCGACGGCGGGAATACCTTATTGCTGGCCCTTGGATGGGGACTCATTTTCCTCCCACCGCTTTGCACAGCGTAGCTTGTTTTGCTGCCAACTGAGAGGACCGGGCCATTTAGGGACAGCTCATTCCTCATCCCCTCGTTTTCTGAGGGTAACATTACAGGAACTTGGAGGGCGCATCAGAGGAAGCTGGAGGGATCGGGCGCGTCGGAGCCACTGTTTTCTGATGCCTGGCGCGCGCCGCGGGGAGCAGCTCTCTGGAAAAGCGAAGGCCACCCCAGGACATGAAAGATTGATGTCTGCAGGCTGCTTTTCTGGTCCCTAGGGATTCTGTCTGCCAGTCCTGTCTTTTCACACTGCCGCTGATGCAGCCCTGCAGAGACACGTTCTGCAGACAGTCAGAAAAAAAAGCCCTGTTTCACTGAAAAAACAATTTGGAAAAGGCACCCTGTCGTCTGCAGAACATCAAATGCCACACACATATATAATATATACATATATATATGGCATTTGTATTTTGGTCTATTCTCTGACATTGCTCATCACAGCTGGGTCTTCCTTAATTGCTTTAATTACTCAGTGGATAGGTAAAGGTCGCTGCATTTCAATCACATTTATTAATCACTCCACATGTTCCCCTCATTAGCATTTCCCTTATCTCCAGGAAGCCGAGTCCCGAAGCGATTCCATCGGAGCCATTAAGACGTTAATGTCAAGTTGAAGGGCAGTAAAAGGTATTACACTCAGGGAAGGCCGCGGAAGCTTGGTCACGTCTCCTTAACTGTGTTTGTTTTCACTTGGTGCGTGTTAATGATCCGGGCCAGAAACCACTAGAGGTCTTGTGGGGCGCAGATGACTGGTGTGACCTGGGAGAAAGGAACCCCTTTTCCTTTCGGAGGAGGTACTGCTGAGAGACGCTGACTGCTCTCCACCACTCAGGATTTCTCTGGATGCTTCTGCAGGTCCTCCGCACCTGGGTCACTGACCAACATTCATCCTTGGAGGGACCCAACACTGTGTTCGCAGCCATCACGAGCTCTTCGTTAAAGTACCGACCATGTTTCCTTAATGCGGAGCTGTAGCTACAGTGTAGCAGTACAAAGAATTGAGGCGACTCGTTAGGTGCCCCTGCAGGCTGACTTTGTAGTTACTGGAGATACGCACTTGTGTAAACACACACACACACACACACACACACAGTGGGGGGCTGCTTGTAACACAGCCTGTGGTGATCCCCCTGTCTTCGTTTTATAGACACAAAGGCACTGCACACTTGTTAACGTGGTGGAGAGAATTTTACTGGAGACTATTGCCACAGTGCGGGGACACTGAACCAAGCCCGCTGAACAACATGTGGCAAGAGAGTTTCAGTGCCGGCGAGTCCGTGGAAAAGTGTTGGGGGGTGTTGGGGAGAGGGCGGGGCATGGGATCTGGAGCCTGTGCTGGCTGATGGGCAGGCGCCAGGCCCCGCCCCTCCTGCAGACTGAGAGGCAAGGTCCAGCTCCCTCCATGATAGCGGTTCAAAGGGAAGCCTCGCCCATCTTGCACAGAGACTTTCCTGGGTTGTAAAACTGGCCCGAGGCTGGGGGAAGGGCCTCATCTCAAAGAGGCAGAGAAAGGATCTGCGATGACAACGACCTAACCGTAGTGTCCCAAGAAACGGGAGGTCAGGGGCCTAGAGTCAGGAGGGAATGTAAGGTCAGTTGAACTGAAGGGAACGTGGGGTTTGGGTCACATATGTCTCCCCTGTAATCTCTTCCCCTTGAGTGCGGCACAGAAGTAGCCAGTTGTACTAACAAATGCAATATGGCAAAAGCAATGGGCTGTCACTTCAAGATAGGGACATAGGGGACTGTGACTTCTGTCTCGCATGTGCTTCTCCTCTCGACTCTGGCTCTTCTTGCAAGTTTCCTTTTAGGCAGCAGTTGCCCTTTGGAGACACTCAGGTGGCAAGTAAATACGGGCGTTTCCTGGCCAATAGCTAGTGAGGGGTGGGACCCTCGCAACCAACAGCAAGTGTGGGGTGGAACCTAGTCAACCAATAGCAGTGCAGAATGGAAACCTGCTAACCAACAGCAAGTGAGGGTGGGAGCAAGCCAATCAACAAGTGAGGGGTGTGGCCCTGCCAACCAACAGCAAATAAGGTGGGACCAACCCACCAATAGCAGGTGAGGGGCGGGGCCCTGCCAACAACCACGTGAGTGAGCTGGGAAGCAGGCCCGCCCTCCCTTGAACCTTAAGATGACTGCGGCCCCTGCAAACAGCTTGACCACAGCCTGTGGGAGCCCCCGTCACTCTATTCTTAGGTGTTGTGAGGTTATATACATTAACTGCTGTAAGCCCTTGTGGTGTAGGGGCTCATGGCAATGTTCCTGGGACATATGCCTGTGGTATGTGGGTTGTTTTGAGCTCATGACAGCTGACCTCATGCAGGCTCCAGAGAAACTCCTGCCTGCCCTGCACCCCAAGGGTGCATTCCAGTTTCCTAGGGGCCTGGCCCCTCATCAGTACACTGTACTGATGTACAGTGCACATGCACATCACATGTTGGCCAAGGACACACGTTCCCTTAGGTCTATGTACACACATTCACGCATGCACATTCTTATGCGTGCATACCCCAAATATGAACAGATTTCACATCTTGGGCAACAGGCTTCCTACCTCTTGGTGCATTGAAGACGATGTATTTTATAGTTGTTGTTTTTTTTAAGCTCAGAGTCTTTGTCTTACAGTGTTGGAAGGAAAACTTGGAAAGTAATAGGGCTCCGTCACTCAAAGCGTGACTTTGCCAGTATCATGGGCCATTCCCGACCGTAGGCCAGCCATTCAATTTCCACGTCCATGCTCTTATTCAAGGTCATGCCGTAAAGAACCTGTGCAGTAGTTGGCGGGTGGCCACCTAATAACCACAGAAAAGGTAGGCTAAGTTAATTGCAAAAAAGACGTTTTGGTCAACCACGGAATCTCCCACCAAGTGGCTGACCCTGGAGAAGGGTAGTATACTTGTGGAGTCACGTTCTCAATTGTCCCCTCTCTGAATGTGTTTGCCAGCCGCCACGCCCCACCAGGTGTCACTGATATGGTTTGAATTGGTGTCAGCAGTGTCAATCAGGAGGCAACGCCGTGATAAGGAAGCTTCATTGATTTTAGCTGAGGTGCTGGTGGGAATTATGGCGTTGGCCACAAAGTCCATTTAGTTTTATTCCATAAAATAAATGACATACTTTTGACTTTCACCAATAAGTTTATCGATTTGAATGTTTTGAGCATGTTGGCTACCTCCCGCTATTGGCTTCTGGTGGGTAGACCCTGGGGTGCTGCTGAACATCTTCCAGTGCCTACGACTGCCCCACGGCGAAGAGTCATTTGGCCAAAATGTCAACAGTGTGAAGAAACTTCGCAAACCACTTTCGACACATTCAGTCAATCAGTGACAGCACCTTCTCCACACACAGCAGGAATCTTTTTTTTTTTTTTTGCATTTCAGTAGTGTTTTTACATTTCTCGACATAATAAAGCATAATATGCTGAAAATGTTGCCTCTCTTTTTCCACCCTCAGTATAAAAACGGCTGCCCCAACACTCACGCATTTTGATGAGTTTTTTTAAATGCACGCTGATATGACAGCTGTCACCGTACAATTTAACAAAATTGTTTCGAGTGAAGCTAATGACAGCTAAGTGCCACTAGAACCATTATACAGTAAACCCTAAATGAACTTTCTGGCTCACCCAGCGTGGACACAGAGAAGCCCATTTTTCCTGGAAGAGTGTGGCTTTATGCCTCAGTTCCCAAGTCATTAACAATCACTTTCCCTTTTACTAATAAAAGGCTGCAGGTCTCAATAATACAATTATGGGGTCATCTTTTTTTAGGAGTTAATAACATCAATACGGTCTCCTGTTTATTGTCTGTTTTCTCTTTGCCAAGGACCATGGCGGAGCAATCACCTCATTTAACCTTTTATTTTTAAAAATATTTTATTTATTTATTTTCAGAGAGAGGGGAAGGGAAAAAGAGAAGGAGAGTTAGAGAAACATCCATGTGTGGTTGCCTCTCCCACGCCCCCTACTGGGGACCTGGCCTGCAACCCAGGCATGTGCCCTGACTGGGAATCGAACTAGCGACCCTTTGGTTCGCAGCCCACACTGAATCCACTGAGCTACACTAAATGGGGCTCATTTAATCTTTTATGACCCTATTAAGTGGACCTCTACCGGTGATGAAGAAGCTGAGACTTAGGCAGGAGAGACGACAGGTCGGAAATCACCCATCCACAGACTCAGTAATTCACATGCTTTCTGAGCAGCGGTTGTCTCGGCCCCGCCCCTCACCTGCTATTGGTGGGTTGGTCCCACCTTATTTGCTGTTGGTTGGCAGGGCCACAACCCTCACTTGTTGATTGGCTTGCTCCCACCCTCACTTGCTGTTGGTTAGCAGGCTTCCATTCTGCACTGCTATGCACTGGCCTCTTTCAAAAAGGCGGTGTTGATTTAGGGTTCCACTGACTCTTGTCACCAATGCACCTTTGGAGTCTCTGAATGGAAACACTGGCCATAAAAGGAAACACTGGCCATGAATGGAAACACTTGGAAACACTTCCTGGAGCCGAGGCCCGTGGTCTTGAATGATGGTGGCCTGTTTGGGTGGATCTGTGGGAAGTGGTGTTGCAGCCCTGAGTTCAGGGCCGTGTGTGGGCCGAGCTGTGCTGGCCTCAGGAACCCGGCCGTGGTCCGTGAGGACTCGGGGTCCACCAGAGGAGGAGGGCGCTCTTCGCCCTGAGCGCTGCGGTCACGTGGTGTGTGATGTACTCCCAGCAGTGCCCTCTGCTGGGGCAGGAAGGTGTGCAGTGTGGACGCAGACTGGCTGACGAGGAAGACCCCGCCGGCCTCATGGATGTGGAGGGGGTCCGTGGGTCTTCCTCCCCTTGGTGCCCACCTCCCATCACAGCTGTGCGCCGGCTGGCTCCCCACCCCATCCTCCCTTTCCGTGTGCACTTGGACATCCCAAAGGAGACCCCGAAACACCCTGTCACAGCCGCCCGACATCTCCCTGCTCTCTCGGGGAAGTAACCCCAGCTTCACGTGCTCACATCTATGTCTGAAAGGACTTTCCGCTCCACAGGAGCTGTCTTGTGTCCCTACGGGGCTTGCGGGACAAGACTACACCCGCAGCGGGTGGTGTTTGTGCCTGACGCAGGTCCTTGGCACCTCACGGTTTACGGTGCCACTGATTTGCAGGAGCACAGCAAGCCAACCTGAGCTTGTGTGCCATGGGCCCATGGGTGCTGGGGAAGCGTCTCCCACGGGCGGCAGGTGGCAGTCGGCGTGACGTACCCCCACTGCCGTGCTCCAGACAACTGCAGACTGTACATTGGGCAGCCTTCTTTGAGGTCGGCTGAGGAGGTGCAGTTCTGGGTCCTTCCCACGCAGCAGCCCTGCCTCACCGAATCCTGCCCTCATTCCACTCTGCATTCACTACATTGACCCAGATTCCAGCGCCTCTCTCCTCTGGGCATGGATTTCCCCTCGTGCACAGGGTTTTGTTTTACACGGAGGCCTCAGCCTTCCTTGCTTTCATTCTCCGCGCCGTGATTGTTGCCTCACCCCTGTTTTGACATCTCTTAGCGCTGCCCCTTGACCTTGCATTCAGAATGAGCCCCAGGACCACACCCTCTCCTGGAGAACCCAGATCTGAGCTGGCACAGGGGTCGTTACAAGCAAGGACGCTTCTGCACAGAGCAAGAAAGAAAACCAAGGCTTCATGGGTGAATTTCAAGGTTTTAAACCCAGTACCCATTCTAAAACATACAAATTGTGCCCCGTGTAAGCTTATTGGAATTAACTGGGGGAACCTGGGTCAATAAAGTAGGAGATGTGACCGACCAAGGTCTCCGTGATCGATTTTCAAGCAAAGTCAGCCTCAAGAAAGAACTTTATATGGTATACTAGACTCTCAAGCGGTTTATATGTTTTAGAATTTAACATCAACGTCTGCTTCCATATTTTCCTCACGCTATTTACACTAACAAGACATATCAAAGAAACACCTAGCCATTGATGATATCTCAGAAGGTGACATCCACCTTGAAGATGGAACTTACAGATGCTCGCAACATTCTGAATCTGCTTCTGCTGCAAAGGCACAATGGACAGGACGGATCGTTGTGAAATCATTTAATTAGCCGAGGCAGTGATAAAGCTCTTCACTCAGATCGTGTGTCCACACAGGCATCGTATTAGGGTAGCTGGTTTCCATGGCTGCCTGATTCTGAAGGCGCTTGGAGCTTGGAAATGACTTCCGTTGAAACAGCCTTGGGAAGTTCCTACAGGACACATTTCCATGCCTAATGAAGATGGGAACTAATGAGAGCTGTTGGCAGCTGGGCCACAGGCTCTCACGCGGGGCATAGGTTGTTCTTCAAAGGACACGTTTATTTCCAGTCTACGAAAACGGGACCGCGTTTGCTAGCGAGGCACCTAGGGGCCGGGCAGATTGCCACGGGGCTCTTCTCCATGGTCCCTGCTTCCTTTCTGTGGGTGCGGGGAAGGCATGGCAGAGCTTCCGAGGTCCCCGCCTTCGGGTCCCTGCAGCGACAACACCCACCTGAAGAGGATGTTTGCCGCTCTACGTGGCAGGAACCTGGGAGCAGCGGCCCTGATGCTCGGTCTCCTCACCCATGTCTGCACCTGTGTGTCTGTCGGTGTGTGCCTGCACCTCCGCCTGTCTTCACGCCTACTTCAAACACTGCCTTCTCCTCTACCTGCGTCTATGGCTATGACTGTCACTTCAGTCACATCCCCGCCGATCCCTACCTGTACATCTCGAGTTGTGTACACATCTGTAACGACGCCGACAGCTACACGCCCTCCTGTGATTCTCCCCACACCTTCACCTGCACCCGTGCCGTGTGCTTCTACACGTCCATGTATCACTGTGCCTACACCTGTGTCAGTACCTGCATAGAGCTCACATCCGTATATCCTCATCCATGTCCTGGATGAGCCTCCCTGGGGGTGTGAGGCGGGGGGAAGGGAGCTGTAATGCAGCAAGCCGGTGCCTTTATCAGGGCTCAAACATCCAGCCTGCCAATCCCCCCTGCTTTCCCATGCTCACTCCCCTCTTCCTGGCCTGCTACCATGGCCAGGGCCCTGTCTCCGGCCGCCACTGGGAATTCAGGACGCCTTCCCCAGGGAAAGTCGAAAATGCCCCCTCCTGGCAGGCCCCCTGGGACCACCTCTCCACTCACAGGGGCAGGTTTCCTACGTCCATATGCAGAACTGCTTGCCCCCTTGTTTCTCTGAGGTTCTCTGCTTGAGAATAAGATGACGCCCTCTCTTTACAAACCCAAGTGACCCGTGGAGGTATTCGTGTTTCCAAAATGAAAGCTGCACGTCCCTCCCCCAAAAAGAGACCGCCTCTCCAGCTGGAATAAGGGACACGACTGGAACTGGGGTGTCCCGGTCTACCTCTCAAACTCGCAGGCATCTTGGTGGCCGGCCTCAGGGAGAAAGATATCACGCTTTGCCATTGCCCCTCGGAGAGCATAGCATCAGCGTGTTATGGGATTTCAGCGCGCTCTCCAGGTGCACCCTGGATGCAGACACCACGCAGGCCTGTCGGGAAGGGAGTCTGAAGTCAGGGTCAAGGTGGGCGGCTCTGCCTACAGCTCCCTCGGGCCGTGTCCCTGCTGTCTCTGCGCTGAGGCCCTGGCCCAGGCCTGGCCCCACTACCCAGCTTCCCCTTGGCTCCTGCCTCTCCTCCACCTGCTCCAATGCTCTCCTTCCCACCCGCGCCGATGCATCCAACATAAATCTTTGATTTCTCCTTTTGCTTCTACTGGACACCAGTTTCTCTTCTCCGTGTGCAGGGCCCCAGTGCAGGCTCTGAGCCCCATTCTCCTTGCAGCCCCAAACGCCTTCCTTTCTCTTTGAACAACGACAAAAACCCTCCCGGCGGAGCCCTCTTTTCTACAAGGTTTCCAACACTCACCAGGGGGCGGTTCTTGTCCGTTGTCCTGGCCCTTATGCCACAAAGTCTGTCATTAGAAACTACTACGTTATATCACACCCAAATGCCCTGGCCTTCAAGGCAACGAGTCTGGACTTACCTCCAAGGGCTCAGTGATGGGCTTCAGGGCCCCCGATGGGCCCTGCTGAGCGTCTCCTGGCCAGACATTGTGCACGGCTTTCCTCCGCATCCACACGTGCCCTTCCTCACCCCCGCAACTGTGTCTTTTCTCAGAGACTGGAGTACCACACATGCCATGCTCTTAGGGCCCCCGCCCCCCATGCAGCAGGCGGTGCCACTCTTTCATTCTCTCGTGGTCCAGCTCAGGCATCGATTCCCCTCACCCCCTTGGGTTCCTGATCATTTGACTCACCCACTAAACACGCCATCTCTAGAAAACTCCTTGCAAAAGCAGACCCTCAACCTTGCCCCCAGACCCGTTGAGTGCAAAATGCTGGGGCTGAGGCCTGGCAATCAGTATTTTAGCAGGCCCAGCCCATGATTCCGACTCCAGTTCTGAAAGTGCTGACCTAGATTCTACCCTATCTGAGGAAGAGACTTTTTTTTTCACTCTTGACACAGCAACAGTGAATGTGGGTAGTCGTTTTGTAACAGAAGCTAGATGACTGGATTACTCCTTTTCCCCCTCTTTTGTTTTTCTCTTTTTATCTGTGAGTGCAGCCTTGCCGTGAGCTGCCTCAGGTGTTCATCTACCTGGGCAGGGATGATGGTGCTAGAGAAGGTTCATCCTTTTCTTGCGTAGGAGAAGTTTCAGCTTAATGTTTGGAATCTCGTATCAAGGAGGATTTTGCAGCGGGAAGTAGCCTTGTGAGCCAGGCTGCGGTGCTGAATGGGAACTGCCAAGGCCCTTATTCCCACATTCAGTATTTCAAGAGGGTTGCAAAGTGGAGCAGGGATGTGCCAGAATCCCTTGTGTCTGACATGGAGATAAGGATACATTCTTTGTGGACTAGTTGTGAAGCTCAAAGGAAGAGACTAGAAGTAACATCGCCATGTTTATCACGTCCCTGGATCGTCATCATAATCATCAGCAGCAGCATCTTCACCACCAGCATCATCCTCATCATCCTCATCATCATCATAGCTATCACCACCATTATCCCCCTCATCATCATCGCCATCACCTCCTATTGCAATAGTAGCACAATTCTCGGACTTGCGCTTTATGGGAGATAGACAATCTAATCTGTTTCTAGATCCATATCACAACCGTACCTGTGAATCAACGGCCTCGTACGCTGTGTGCTTGTGACCTTAGGTTCACACATCCCATCGGCCCTTCACATTCTTTGTTGGAAAATGTCCATCCTGCCGTCTGGAATAGGAACACTCTTGGCCAGCACAGCGCCACACGGACCTGTTCAAAGGGTCTGGGAATGACTCACAGTGCCCTCTTTAGAGACTGTTCAAATCATTCCGTCTCTGTAGTCACTCTGGCTAATATTTGGGCGCGGCACGGCCCAATCGCTCTGCTTCTGGAAGGCGTCCCGGAAAATCTTTTTCCCCCTGAGCTCCAGCCAACAACTCAAACCTGTCATTTGGGTGGAATTTAAAATGCCTCGGAAGCTGCGTCACCTTGTCTTGTGCTTTGTTCCTCAGTGTCAGAACTCGGGGTTCAGAGTCTGTGTGTGCAGAGGCGTTTGGAGTGGGGACAGTCGGTTGGTAGCAAGGCACATCAGGGAACGTCTGTGGTGGCCATCGTTAGGAGGGGGACCGGCCCGTCCTGGTTTCTAAGCCCCCGGGGGCCTGGGGAAACTGGGTCTGTTCGTCACCCTCCCTGTTGGTGGAAGCATATTAAACCATTTCTGACTTTAAGGTCTGTGATACCGCAGAAGCAGGGCTCAGGACAAGCAAAGGGGTTGGGTCTCTAGTCTGTCCCAGCTACATTATCTTCTGGGGGGACGGGAAGACTTTTTTTTATAACCCTCCAGGGAATGGCAGGGTTGTTTTTTTTTTTTTTCCCCACGGTGTTTTAAAATAGAGCCTATGTGCACACCATTAAATTTCATGAGTAGGCTATTTTGCATTTCCCAGACTCTCACTTTGCATTGCTGACAGGTATGCAAATGTGGAAATGACAGGAAAAAAACTTCAAGTTGTTGCTAAATCTTAGCATCGCCCCGGGCTCAGCTAACGGGAAGTCCTGTAGAGGAAATGAGCTGTCTCCTTGCGGAGCACCATCTGGAGGAGGAGGATGCCGGCCCGCGTTCTGGGCAGGGCCGTGGGAGGCATCCTTTGTGATGTCGTACCGCTTCCATGTCCCCGAGAAGAGCCTCCTCAGGCTCTTCTGTACGGAGCTGCACGGAGACATCTAGTGCAGGGGGCAGAGAACACATTCCAGGGGAAACCCAGGTTGAGCACCAAGGGATGCAATGTCCAAAGAACATTCGCATGGTACCTCGACACCATGCTCTCCATCCGGGACTGCAGGCATTGTCTGCCTTTGCTTCATGAGCATCAGCGGATGGTTGGCTTGGTTAGGAGACCTGAGTCACACCAGGGCAGAAAAGCAACCTGTCTCCGTGGGCGTTGTCCAGACTAGCCCCAGTCTCCGTGTGAGACATTTGCTGTCCCGTAGTGTTCTTCGAAAGAACAATGATCTAGGGAGGTGGCCATGGGAACCCATGCACGCATGCATATGGTATGTTTCTGGCTGCCATTTGAGCTCTGTTTCCGTATGAGCGGCTTCATCTTTGGATGGGGCTGCTCTTTGGGCAGGGCTGCGCCCGGCGAGAAGCACAGCGTGGAGATGAGGAGGAGCTTGCGCAGCCCGAGGTGAGGGGAAATGGCAGAGACTGGGACAGAGTGGCCATCGAAGAGAATGTCACCATCTCCATCACTCTGGGGGAGGGCCAGGAGCATCGCCTAGTCCCCGCTGCCCTGCCCGGAGCGTGACTTACAGCCGCAACCGTGGAAAAGGTGCCCCGTGGTACCCGAGTTGCCAATGCAACATAGTGTTCTGTTTTCGAGCGGTGACCGAAGGACGGGCAGCCACCCATTTTTGTGCTGCTGTCCTGTCTGGTACACCGGCCGTGACATTTCCCAGCAGAATGGCTACAATGCATTCACAAGTTTCAATGTACTGCGTGGCACTAAATCTTTTTCTCAGGGGTTTTACTCCCCCCAGAGATGCGTGAGTGTTCCGTACCTCCACATCTTTGCCCTCACATGGTATACCTCCACCTGCCTACTCTGCTCTTACATTCTTGCCCCTGACCCACCCCACTACTCTTACGGTTAGGACCAGAATCAGGTCGAGCCCTGGGCACGTCTCCGGCCTTCCCTCACGTCCCTGTCCCCAGCACAAGCCACCTAAGAGGCTCCCCCACGCTGGTGTGCATCTGCTGTGGGTCTGCCTGGGAACTCCGTTGGTCCTTATTCTGGGTTCCTTGCGTGACAGCTGTTTATTATCTACATGGATGCCAGCTCCCCTATGGTAAAACGGACGTTTGCTTTAGTGCATGGGTGTGCCTGCCGTATTAAGAGCGGATTTGGACTCACCGAGAAGGGAAGAAAGCAAGAAGTGCAGAGCATTCTGGGTCTTCACTGGGTTCCGTGGGCACTCATTGCTTCCCTTTGGGGCAGGATGCTGTTTTTTTCTTGGTTGATATTCTGGTGGGTTCTTTCTCTCCGTGAGCATTAGGATGATGCAATTCTTCCCCATTTCTCTAGCGTTGGAACAAAATTAAGCAATAAACAATGCATACTAAAATCTGACTCTTCAGGGTGCAGACCAAAAAAAAAAAGACACTTGGAAATTCACACTTGAGTAAAACCCATCAATATTCATAGCAGGGGAATGTCAGATAGAAAAAGCTTAAATTAACTTCAGATAAATATCAAAAGTGTGAAATCCATTAAAATAATTTAAAATCACGGAAGCCCACATTATTACGAGATCATGACTCTGAGTCCCTGGGAAAAATCTTTGTCAATAAAGGCAAGATGGATTCAACGTTGGCTCCTGTTTGGTCATGCTATCGTATTATCTGTAATGATTCAATTTGCTGATGATCATTAATATTTATTGACCTTCTCTGATGCCCGAAGCTGTCTATTTGCTCAGAGGATAATGAACTGCTGCGTGTGTAAATTTGATAAATGAGTCGAGCCGTGTTGAAGATCAGTCCGCGAAGGGAAACAATGTCTAGGGCTGTGGGAGCCAATGGGAGAGCTACTCACGGCCAATTTACAGTCGATTAAATAACAGCTCCATCCTTAAGATGCACGGGGCACAGTGCAGGGGGCTCAGCCGCCACGTGGGTCTGGAGACTGCTGTCCTGGACCGGCCAGGCAAGGGGCTTTCCACGAACACAGAGTTCTGCTAGACCAGGCCTCTCTCCGGGACTTTGTTCACTGCATCCTCAGTGTGAATGGGAGCACGCTTCACGCTTTTTAAAAACTAGTTCGACTGGGTTGGGGAACCTGGTGTAGGCAGAGGACGGTAGTGAGTTTTAAAGGGTGCATGGCGGTGTCTGAGTCGTTCACACGAGGCATCAGTGAAGCGCCCACATCTGCTCTAGCTGCACCCCAGTTTTTGAAAAGACCGTTACATTAGGACCCTGCTGTTCTCATGCACGGACGTCCTCTGTGTTTGCCTGCCTGCACGCAGCCACGGCCAAGTTGGGTGGTTGTACGAGAGACTGGGTGTCTTGCAAAGCCAAAAATTATTTTTTTTAATTTAATTATTTTTCAAGTACAGTTTTCTGTCTATTTCCCCCATCCAGGCCCACCCCACCCCATGCTCCCCACCTCCCTCCCATTTCTACCCCCTGAGTTATGGTCCCTGTGGAGGACTAGTTTCTGAGAGCAGGACCGTTTTGTGGATGAGGGAGTCATCACTTCTCATCGCCCGGAGCCTCCGTGCTGCAAAGGTGGACATCCAAGGGGAGTACGGAGCTGGTGGCCCTTTGCCGAGGAGACTCCCATCCACCTGGACATGGACAGTGTCCTCTCCCAGGCAGACCTTGGTCCTCACAGACACACCGAAACACTTTGATGACAACCCCTTGGCAGGAAAAATTCAGTTCATGGATGCACACAGCCCCCCCCCCCCACACACACGAAGCGAGTTCAGGAACCCCTGATCTATGCGGAAAGAATTCTTCCACTTCTCGGATTCTGTGACAGGAATAAATATTTTGAACCGTACAAAATCTCCATCTAAAAATATTCACGATGACTCCTAATTTTCAGTCTCGTTGTACATGGTGCAAAGTTTGGACACCTTTGGCCCGATGAGCAAGCGCCTTAGAAAGCATTCTCTGTGGGAAGGTGAGACCAGAGAGAGCGCCAGGCTCTCGTGGTCCAGGGGAGCTCAGCTGTCAACCTACGGTGAGCTGTTAAATCCCCCAGCAACAGGGTGCCTGGAGAACATCCATATCCTTACCGAGTTTTCTTACATTCGCAGCTGCTAACTTTCATCCCAGGGGCTGACTTGACAGCAAGCTTCAAATCTTGTATCTCTTTGGAAAGATCTCCCGGCTCACCAAGGAGTGATGTCGGATCCGATTCACCCATTCCTTTCAAAGTATTCTGAAAATACTTTCATTTCCTCTATGGCTTTGGTTTAAACCTAGACGTTTGAAGGAGGCCACATCAAGTCGTGAGAAAATTTATAAGTGAAAAAAATGTCTTAATATTGTCACGGGCATTTATTATATATCCACAGCATATCCTATCATAAGAGGCTGTAATAACGCCATTATACTCTGCAATTACAGGCTCCAGTGGCAACTTACGATGCATTTGCTGTAATTACACCATTTGACTAATTACAGCAATTATGCCACTTAGTGGCTGGAATCTTAGCTCTGAATCCCATTGATTGGGTGGATTTACTTTCTCTCTCGTTCCAGGAGGTTCTGTGCCTGGAACTCATTGGGAGACGGTTTTGCCAGTATTTCTCCGTTTCCGGGGGCAATGTGACGATTTGGGGGCGAAGGCGTTATTTGCATTTTCCTTGGCGTGTTAAAATGTCTGAAGGAGGGCAGACTGTTCTTCTCCTGCCCGAGCACTAGGACGGCCGGTGTGTTGGGATGAGCCCTTGTCTCCAAGGAAGTCCTATCCGTGTTCTTCCGGGGAGGCAGAGGGGGTGGGCTGAGCCCACAGGCTGCTTCATGACCCGATAGCCAGGTTGGCCACTTAGTAAAAAAGATGGTTCATCAGTGTGATGCTTTCTCATTCCTCTGACCCCTTGTTAAGCTAAATGGATTAAATACATTCCACCGATGGTTCACACATCCGGCAAACGTTCAAATGCACACTCAGCCACAGGTGTATCATTCCATCCTGTGTCTCACGAGGCATGGCACCTGTTTCTGAGGGGGTGGGGGAGGGGCAGATGGCAAACATTTAGGACAGAGGCCCCAAGTTCAAAGAGTATCTGGTACTCATCTCAGGTCTATGGGGGGAAAGGGAGACTTCCAGTGGAATTGCATAAAAGACGTTTTCAATTTCGTAAATCCACCTCGGTGTCATTGCTGTTCGCCTTTGGGAAGCCACAAAATCGTGGTGTTGAGTCCTGCCTCCTGCCCCTTCAGTCTCAGGGCCAGCCAGTGGGGGTGGGGGGGGTGGGGGGTTGGCGTGGAGGGTCCCTGGCCATCACTGGGAAGGTCTGGAAGCAATTGGAAAGCGGTTAGATTTTAGAAAACCCACGAAAGCTCCAAACCTCCACTTTCTCCAGTGTAAGAAGGGCATTAAAAATAGCAGTCTCATAGGACTGCTGTGAAAGCTAAGTGAGAATGGAAAAGCTCTTTGTGAACTATGTCACGCACAAATGCACAGGGCTTTTGACTCCTTGTTTCCATGGGAAATGTGTACTTTATGAAGAAATCCATGCCCTTTTTTCCCCTAAGAGGCCAAGTTCTCAGATCGGATGCAAGGGGGTTGCATGATATGAACATCTAGACCTTCTCAGAACATCCCCCCCGTCAATTCCATGTAATAAAATAAGAAGCTCTGTGTGAGTCTCTGTTTTCAGAATCAGAGCACCAGGAATCCAATGGCCACATGAAACAAGTTGAGGCTTGAAAATACACCTTAGAAAAAGCATCAAATACGTACCAGGAATCAAAATTTTATAAACAGCCCGAGAACACAACAGACCGTCACCCCATAGCAACTTCAGTACCTGGCATTTGGGTCACACTTTCTAGTTCCAGGTCGCCCGCCATCGTTAATGAGGTGTGAAGCAGTGAAGTGTTTCACTAACACGGCAGAAACAAGAGTAGAATCAAACACACACATACGTCTTCTTTTTAATGTGATGGTGTTGGCGTTAGCAGTGAATAATCATGGACATTAATGGGTCCTCACAAAACACTATTTCAGGATATTTTGAGTGATAACATATGATGCAATCCATTTCATTACGCTGTATTTCTCATTCACCAGCGGCACACTGTCTGCAACTGGGTGCTGCCTATTTTATGGGTTTCTTTTCGCTCCTCTTCTCCTCTTCAAAGCTTGTTTTTATTGGGTTGAGCTTACTCAGCTGTTGTGAGTATCCAGCCCCCTTCCAGAATAATGCAAAGTGGCTTTGGAGAGTTATCTTTACACTGTGGCCTTTCTTTTCTGCCAAACCTGTAAAATAATTTATCCCAAGGACAATAATGATTGAAATAGGCCTAGTGATTCTATAAGCCACAGATCCGTGAATTAAACAAACAAACAAACAAACAAACAAACAAACAAACAAACAAACAATGAACTGGTATTTCCTCTAATATTTCCAGAAAAACCTGTTCTCATTGTCCAGGAAGTCATCTGGACAGTGTCTGCCTAACAAAATGGAAGAAGGATTGCTCCTTGCTTTGCGGATGAATAGCCAAGTCCACGTTCAGTTTGAGGAGGGAGTTCCCAGAAGGTCGCCCTTCAGAAGGCACTGCCTAGCATCCTGTGCTTCTTTCTTGGATGCCAGCCTCCTTTTGCCTGCACGCCCTCTGTGAACACACCATGCCTTTGTGCTCAGCTTGCTGTCTGGTACACGAGGGCTTCTTTCATCGAGGTCCTTAAAAACGGCTCTCAGAATGGGATCCTCGTCTGGCTGTAGTGTGTCAGGCATGGAGTATCGTCGCCTTTCTTTCTACCACATAGCGCGGGACCGTGGGCGCAGCCTGAAATTGCACCCGCTGCCTCGGTGCATGATGGGTGCTCGGGGTGACTGAAGTCCCCTCCCCAGACGTATGCATTGGGTCTTTGTTTTGCATACCCATGACCCAGTGCTCGGGCACGTAAAGTGTTCCGCATTTCTTTGGAACACAGTGCGGCTCCACCATTTTGATTGATGGTGTTGGGTTTCCTTACCCACCCCCCCAGTACCCTGTTCCTTGTTTGTTTCTTTGACCTATACAATGCTAGATATTAGATTTCATCATCCCTGGCTTTCCCATTCACTAGCTAACTCTGGGCAACTCCCATGCTTCCCGTAATACTTAACATGTTTCCTTTGGAAAACGGGCATATTCGTTTGTGTCTTCAAGGGTGGTTGTCAGGGTTAAAAGTGGTTGTAAATGGAGAGGGTTTTTCACAGCACGTAGGACATCGCTGCTACTTAATAGAAGCTGTTGCAATTGCGTCTTTTCCCCCCATTTTTCTGGTGGCTTCCTAGAGAAAATCTATTTCCTCGCACCGAATGTTCCTATCCTCTGTGTTTTTCATGATCATTTTCTTTCCTTGCTCTTTTTCTCTGAATGCTCAGGCTCTGTGTTGCTTGCTTTCCTGTTCTCTGACGCCGGCTGTTGGCTAGCCCGGCTCCTCGGGGCGAGTTTTCATTCTGCTTTTGGAATCTCCCTTCCTGGGAGACAAGCTGGGCTGTGTTACCGAGTGTCTTTTATCACCCCAGGTGGGGTTTGCATGCCACTCCGTGACTTTTTAATTTCCACGTGTCTTCTCTTTGTGGACTCTCGTGGAAGCCAGGCCTTCTTGATTCCCACAGTGCACGCGGTGTCTTAGATCCCACCCCCTAGCTCCTGTTCTAAATACTTTTGCTACCAGAAGCTCCCGTGTTGGACATTCGAGAAGCTCCCTGTTAATTTCGTCTCTCCTTTATTCTTTTGGAAGCAGTGCAACCGCTGTCTGTCAGCAGCTCCAAAGAGGGGCTTCCTGGGGCTTCCCTGCCCTTGAGGGCAAGGGTGCACAAGGGTCAGCCCTTGCCCTGCCCACGGCCAGAGACAGAGTCAGTGCTTTAGACGTGTGCACTCTGTGGTCAACACTATTGCTGAAGTGCAAGTGCAGCCACAGATGCTGTGCAAGTGAGTGGGCGTGGGGTGTCCCAATAAAACTTTATTCACAAAAACAGGCGGAAGGCCGGATCTGGCCCCGGTTGCTGTATGTTGACCCCTTGTCCAGACCGTCAGCGGCAAGAGGGGAAGGTGCATTTTTGTGCTCATTGCTGACCATGGCATGCACACAGTACCTGGCTCAGGATACCTGTTTATCGCCCTGTGGAATGGTATTTCATCGCACCTGGACCAGAGGACCACACATGTTTCTGGTAACCCAAGGCCTGTCTTCTAACACACCTCTAACACAAAGGAAAGAAAGAAAGGAAAGAAAGAAAGAGAGAGAGAAGAAAAGGAACATTGTGAAACAGTGCAATATGGTGATGATTTGGGCAGATAAGGCAACGTGCCTTTTGTGTTTTTCCATTGCTGCCGACAGGTGATCCTCTGCACAGAGTGTTTTCTGGAGAGAAGCACTGTGCTCCTGGTGGAGTCAGTGAGAGGAAAGAAAGCCGCCTCTCTCTCAGGTTCTTCCCCAGCAACGTGAGCGGGCGGCTTCGGCTTTCAAAGGAGCTTTGGTAATTTGCTTGGAATTCAAGCAGCCTGATCTAGAAGGCTGTGAGTCTTTAAATCACTTCAAAGGACCTAATTTGGGGGAACATGGTAGAAATTTACATGTGAATGGCATTGACTGCAGGAGCCTGGGGTGGCTCCGTGTGGTAAGGGGGCTTTCCAGGCCCCTGGGCAAAGCCTGTGGGCGGGATTTGCAGTTCTGAGCGAGTGGTCTTTACTGCCTCTGAAGTTGTCCCGCTGTGTGGCTCTCACTCTCAACACCCTGAGCGCGCAGTAGGGTTTGCCAATGAGGTGGGAAAAGCTCCTTTGCTGTGGTGGTTTTCTCTACAGTCTGAGAAGGATCAGAGCTGTCTCCCCTCTCCTGCCCCGGCAGCTCGACTGGCTCATACCCTTCTATGCGGATATATAACCTGACTGCTAGACGTGGCAGTTTTGGGGGTAAATAAATCACATCCCTATCGTAAACCATCATACGCGCTGCCATTTTTGCAGAGTGAGTTGAATAAACATTTCTTGAGCACTTCGTAGCTGAGAAGCTGCGTGCAGGCCAGGACCATAGCAGCCTCACACATATCCTCCTGTATTACGATGCTTGTCGGTGCAGAGACCTGAAATACCGGCCACCTGGGGTGCCGATACTCACTCGTGCACTGCGATATCAGCCCGCAAGCAGTTCTGAGTCAAGTCCTGCCTTCTTGACCAGGCTCTCTGCCTCTGTAGGTTTTCAGATCTGTCTGCAGAGACAAAAGCTACTTTTTGCAGAGAACAGATGATTCTGTGAGCCCTTCGTTGTGCACAAGGTCCAATGAGGGACAAAGGCCACCACCACCGCCGTGGGCGGTGACAGGGTGGGGAGCCAGAGCGGGCAGCAGCGATCTAGAACGTCTTTGCTGTGTGCTCTTGCCGCCTGGGCTGGGGCAGCGTCCCTGAGAGCTCGTGTGAGATGTGCGGGGAGATGGGATGGGAAGTCTGTGCTGGAGAAAAAGAAACATTGTAACCACACAGCCTGCCGGACTGCTCAGACCACGGCTGGTGTTTGCTTGGGAAAGCTTTGCTCCTGTTCCCTAGCATTCTTAACCTTCCCAAGCACCGACAGCACAATGCCACTTTGCCTGTCTTGTCACATCTAACCAAAGAATGCTTTTTGCAGCGTGGAATTTATTTCCTACGGGTGCAAAGCTTCGTGGTCCTTACGACCACCCAGGGGACGATTCCACAGTTGGCAGGAGTCAGCTGTCCCGGCTCAGGTGTGCAGGGCCCTCTGCCTGTGTGTCTGCAAGAGGAATCGTGCCGATGACTAGGCTGCTCTCCATCCCGCTGTGCACGGTCCTCCTCTCGGTCCAGGAGGCTCTCTGCTGGAAGTTTCTGCCCGCTGCTGGCCTTCAGCCCAGGCCACTCTCCGGTTCTGGAAGCTGACCTCTTTTCCTGGCCACGTGGTTCCCAGGTGCAGCCTCTGCTGCTGCTTCGGTCACGGGTAAGGGCTCAACTGAGTGGGTCAGGCCAGCTTAGGTGACGTCCCTTTAAGATGCATTCCAAGTCCGCTGACCAGGGAGCTGATCTCTGGCCTAATAGCTGCTGTGTTCATGGGCCCTGCCCACCCTCAAGGGCCGGGGGTTCGCTGGGGTGTATACACTGGGTGGGTGGTGGGACCCTTGAGGTCCGTCTCGTACTTCTGCCCCCACAGATGGGAGACAAGGGGGTGGGGGAAGGCCACAGTCTCCGACGGACAAGCCAAATGGTTTCACGTGCACGCCCACTAGTGGCCGCCCGGGGGAGTGTGGGGCCACCCCCAGGTGTGACAGGACATGGTACTGCCAGCATTGGAGGGCGGCATCTGCAGGACCACCCTTGCCTTTTGGGGTTGCTCACAGCACGTGCGAACCCCTGAATGGTGGGTGTAGAGGTGCCCGAGGCACTGCGAGGGGGATCTGCCTACGTGTTGCACTCCAAGGATGCAGATGACACAAACAATAGATTCCGCCCTAGGTTCGGATGCCAGTTTTCTCAGTGCACTCGGTGGTGCATTTGCCTCCTACGGCAGCTGTGACACATGACCACACACTTGGTGGCTTACAGGGACAGAAATGGACGGTGTCATTGTCCCGGAGGGTAGCAGTCTGCACTGGGCCTCGGACTAAAACCAAGGTGTTTGCCGGGCTGGTTCTTCCTGTTCTGGGGCGAGCTGTTCCCTCAGTCGCCTGCATCCCCCCGCTGCTCACCCCTTCCCCCACATCAAACTTGCCATCCCACGTGGCATGAGACACGCAGTTCTGGGGAAGCACCCCTGAAATGAGAAAAATATATATATACCCATCATTAGTTACGACTCCTATCTGTCGTCCTGAAGTGAGAGGACCCTGGATTTTTCTGAAACTACACAATGGTGTGTATGTGCCACAAAGACAGGGGACAGTGACGGGTGGGGGGAGGGCAGCTTCTGGGAAAGCATCTGGGATTCCCCGGGGGTGAGCGGGTGAACGTTGGGAACCGACGCTGCACACCCCCAGTCAGGGAGAGGAGAGGTGGGGAGACCAGCTTCGGCAACCTCCCAGTTCTGGGAACGCGAGCCCGCCTCCCGAGGCCTTAGCCCCCTTTGCGTGCCTTCTGTTTTGTTTATTTTGGTCTTGGCTCCCGCTGAAACATGAGGTTGTCATCAGAAATTGGTGCATTAGCATTCAGTGTCTTTGGAAATTTACTGCCTGGAAATCACAGGGAGAACGGTGAGAACAGGGAACTCTCTCCCTTTTCCTGAGCAATTAAATGTGATGAATATGTTATACACAATGGTGAATGTTGGAATGAATAAGCTGAAATGTCAGCGTGTGACTATTTGTATACTTGACATCTAATAATTACATCATTAATCATTAAAAAAAAATCCTGGCAGTCTTCAGCAGAGAGCATTTATAATTAATTTTCTTGCCCTGGAAAGTCCAACTCATTCCACAGTCAAAAAGAGTCAGCGTTAATTTCTTCTCCACCAGCCGCAGGCTGCAAGTGAATGCATGAAAATCAGAACGTTTACAATAACAGGCTAATTAAATTATTTCCTCTACTGTCGTGGAAAAATGCACGGCGCTTGTGCTGATAATCAGTCACCGCTGTAAATGCCATTTAATTCCCCTTGAAAGTCAAGTTCTTCCCAGTGGGGACATTAACCTGTCAAGTGGGATGAGAAATCCACTTTGCTGGAGTCATAAAGAATATTGACGTTTGCGTATCATCACTGGTAACATGCTTTCAATGCAGCGGGTAGGGGGCTCATTCGAATGCTATGTTTCAATACTTGAGCTCCAGCCATTAGCAGATGAACAAAGCAAGAAGAAATGACTCTAACTCTGTGGACATGAGCAGCGTTGGAAATCTCGGTGCTGATACAGTTTCGGTGGCAAACACAGTTCAGCAAAGGAGACACATAGTTTTGGATGGAAACACAGAGCATTCACGCCAGCTTAGCCTTCCAGGGCATGATTTGGGTCACTGCGCGTGACAGAAGAAAGTGTGAGCTTTGCATGTTCAAAAGCATGGCAGAAGAAAACAAGTTGTCCACAATGGTTGTTCTGAACACAAAAAATGGTGGAGCCAGCCCTGACTGGTGTAGCTCAGTGGATTGAGCACGGGCCTGTGAAGCGAAGGGTTGCTGGTTCGATGCCCAGTCAGGGCACATGCCTGGGTTGCAGGCCAGTTCCCCAGTAGGGGGCGCACAAGAGGCAACTACACATGGATGTTTCTCTCCCACTCTTTCTCCTTTCCATCCCCTCTCTCTAAAAGTAAATAAATAAATAAATAAATAAATAAAATATTTTAAAAAACGACGGAGCCAGGGCCAGTGGGTGAAAACTGGGTAGACACGCAGGCGTTCTAAAGGTGTGGGGAAAAGGTAAGTGTGTACCTAGGCCATCTTTTTGCACAACATAACAAGAGAATGACAGGGTGACACAAGTCTATTCCAGGGTCCCAAAAAGGTGAGAGAAAATAAGGATGTTGTTTGTGTTGCCTCTCAGAGACAAAGGCCGTCAGGCAATCTCATCCACCCTCCGGTAGGAAAGGGATGCACCAGAGACCTGTGCCCTCAGAACATCCCCCCCAAAGTGTACACAAAAACAGACACACACACACACACCACGCTGAGCCAGAATCCATGTTATGACTAGCTCAGAAATTTGTATTGATTTTCGGGTCATCAGACATGACTTTGGAGCAGGAAGTTTAATCATTCAGCCACTGGTGCTTAATCACGCCAGAACAGACCATCAGGCATGGGTCTTCCGAAGACTTTTGTTGCTACACACATGGCAGGGATCGTTTATCTTTTGTGAACGTCGACCTGCATGGTGGGTCGATGTGGGTAGAAGCTACAGACTTCAGTGGAGCTTATATACTCCTTAGAAAGGTAAAGTGAAATGAACCTTGAGCAGCTTATGGTAACCATTGGTTCTTTCCCATTCCAGGTTGACTTTGAGGCAGAAGTTTTTCTTGGGAACTCTTGCTGAAATGATCATATAGAGTATATATTATGTTTTATGCCGAGAACACAATCAAAGAGTTTGCATCAAAGAAAAAAAATGTCCGTGTGCCAGTTTTAAGATTCTGTTACAGATTGTGATTCGGAGCGCTCAAAGGCCGTTCCTTTCAAGAAAGTAGAAATGCTTTAGAACATCTTAACTCTCTGTTCAGCCAGGCACGCTCTTCCTGTGTGCAGGGAATGGGCTGTGGAAGGAGCCGAGCAGCAACTGGGCTCTGACCGTTTCACGACCATGCGTGCAGAGGGAAGCCAATATCAATCACCTTCTTAATGAGGTCTGCTGCATCTTAGAGAGTGGGGGCTTCTGGGGGCAGCGTGGGATTGGATGCCGGAACCTGCCTTTCAGGGGACCAGGGCGGCTGGCGTCTTCCTATACGCTTGGCTCCTCCGAAACCGGACCCCCTGTGTTTCCTGAACTCAACGTTGAGAAAGTGTTTTTGCTTTCTCTTCTTTCCTTATCGACCTCAATTTCTGTTTCAGAAAACCAGGACACTCTGTTTAGTGTAGCGGGATGTCTACACCCTAAAAGTCTTTCTTCACTGTCTCGTTTGTGCTATGATTTATCATTGATGGTGTCTTGGAATTAAGGACTGTGAGCAATACTGAGAATTCTCTATGAGCGGCGGGTGGCTGCCGTAAAAGATGTCCCCCCGTTTTGCTGTTTAACACAGTACACATTCACACAGGCTCACTGAAATCAGGGTGTTGGCTGGGCTGTGTTCTCAATGGAACAAGGTGTGTGGTTGGCAAAATTCAATTCCACGGGGGGACACCAGGTCCCCATTCCCTGTTGGCTGTCAGGTGGGGGTGCTTCTCAGCTCCTGGAGGCCGCCCTCACCCCTGGTCCCTACACCTTCAAGGCCAGCGATGGCAGGTCACGTGCTCCTCAGGCCTCTCCCACTCTCTTCTGCTGCCTTTGCTCCGAGCCTCACTGGGAAATGTCCTGTGCTCGTTAAGAGCTCGTGCGATTCGGTCGGGCCTGGCAGATAAGCTGGGAGAACCTGCCATCTCAGAGCCCCTTACTGATCCTACGTGCAAGTGATCCCACATAGGAGTGATCCCATGTGTAAGGGCTGTCTTCTATGAGTGATCACTGGTATGAGCGATCCCATGTATGAGAGGTTGCATGTGCGAGTGATCCCATGTACAAGTGATCCCACGTATAAGCGATCCCATGTATGAGTGATCCCGTGTATGAGTGATCCCATGTACGAGTGACCCCATGTACGAGTGATCCCATGTACAAGTGATCCCATGTACGAGTGACCCCCATGTATGAGTGATCCCATGTACAAGTGATCCCATGTATGAGTGACCCCCATGTATGAGTGATCCCATGTACGAGTGATCCCATGTACAAGTGATCCCATGTATGAGTGACCCCCATGTATGAGTGATCCCATGTAGGAGTGATCCCATGTATGAGTGACCCCCATGTACAAGTGATCCCATGTATGAGTGACCCCCATGTACGAGTGATCCCATGTACAAGTGATCCCATGTAGGAGTGACCCCCATGTATGAGTGATCACAGGGATCAGTGATCCCATGTAGGAGTGACCCCATGGATGAGATCCATATTGCCATGGAACATCAGGCATTCCCGGGTTCTGGGGATTTCAAAGTGGACACCCTCCAAGGCCGTTATTCTGCCCGGACAAACTGTCGAGTGTGATTGAGGCCCAGGGCAGAGGCAGACAGCAGCCTGCGAAAGGTCGCACAGACAACGAACCACCAGGTGTGTCCCGGGCGATGCGGGAAGGAGGCCCGCGTTCCTGCTGCACAGAGAGCTGCTGACGTTCTCTGAGGTCCACGGGCGGGCACACCTGTGTGGAGGCGGGCACACAGGGTGTCCTGGCCCTGAAAGAAGGCATGCGGAGGGCAGAGAGACATGCGTGCCGGGCGCCTGGCCTGTGGTGTGGTCCAGGGTGCCCGCTGGTCACTGACGGTCGGACCGAAGTGCCGCCTGGTGTCTGGGGGAGCCCCGAGCAGCTTCTTCCCCAACCTCCACCTCCTTGTACAACCACCACAACAGCATCACGTCCTCAGGACCGTTGGGCCGTATTTCCAGGCAATCGGACATTTTCCATTAAAACCTTTCATTAAAGAATCGGCCTGAAAATGCAGCTCCTCCGGGGGGACTCCGTGGAGATGACAGTTATTTTTCACGCTAAAGAAAATGCCACTTTTTAAATGAGCTGTATCATTTTTACCTTCAATGTGGGTGTTATGGGCAGGCCTTTGGCCAGCAGTGAGCTGGACTTAAAGGCCATTCTGTAGCTGTAAGAGCCACAGAAAATGCCAGATGAAACCCGTCCTCCGTAAGGGCAGCTGCGGACCTGCCTGGGGAAAACCGGACTGTGAACTCCCACATACCTCGCTGCACGGCCGTGGACGTGGACCCCAGAAGCATTTTCATCACCCCGGAGAGCAAACAGCACATGCTATTTCACACGAGTCAGCTGGGTCACGCATTACCTCCGTGAGTAAAACATTTCATATTAACGATGACAACACTTACAGAAAATCTCTGCATATTGAATTGCTGTTAAATTCACTTTTTTGGGGCTCCATTTAAGCTCCCTAAAGTTGAACCCCAAGTCTCCGGTTCTGCCGATGGCTGTTTCAGAAGGACAAGCTGTGAGGACAGCCCCGCTGCTCGCGGTGGCCCAGTCTTCAGGGACCCAGTGAGAGAGGACCTTACAGGACCCAAAACGCGTTTAGTCACGTCACACAGCTGGAAAAGGGCCACCTCGGACTTTTTTGCCACCTTGGAAGAAAACGCGAGCAAGAGATGATGGTCTTTCCATACCTAGTGCGATTTTGGGCCCAGGAGCCACGCTGCTTACCTAACAGGCTGCGATGGTCAGAGTACTCGGCCTCTGCTTTGGGGAACCGTGACCCCTGAAATTCTCCCGAGGGAAGGTGGCCACTCTGGGGGCGGGTTTCATGGCATCGAAGTGCGTGCTGCGTCTCCCCAGATTCACGAGCAGTTTCTCTCTGCTGTGGGAGCACAGGGCTCTTTCCTCTCAGGAGATCCCAGGTCCTGGCTCCTCACAATGATTATTTTCTCTCGCCTGCCCCCCCAGGCTGGACCACGCTCCGGTGACCGCGGACCTGGGTTCGAGTCCTGAGTCCTGCTGCCCTTTGCTCCGCTTCCCAGTTGGTGCAGAACGATGTCCTACAAATGCGGACGATGGGGTCCCTTTCCAGCGCGACGAGTTTGAGTGGCTGTGCGTTTGCCCTGTGGTCCCTCCCCCAAGAAAGACCGTCAGCCGGAGCTGCCCCCAGACTCTGGGCCGCAGGGACAGCCCCAGCCCAGTGCAAAACCTGGCGAATCAGCCGCAGCCCCTGGTCTGCACTGCCCTTGGAGATGAACTTGAACGCTGAGAGCAGAGCTGGGAGCAGACGCAGGTGGAAAGAGCCTGTAGTAAGGCTCTCAGGACAGGGGACCAAAAGAGACACTGTCTAGCAGCTGGACATCCAGGGCACGATGCTGCTTTTCCTCTGCATGACCACACCCAGAGGCGGAGGACATCAGGCAGACGAGGACACACGCAGTCGGGTGCGAGGGGTCGCAGGCCCGTGGCATAGTCACACGCAGCTTCCCGATATGCCGTTTACCACCTGAGTCTCACGCGCCACAGAGAAGCCACATGCAGAGGCCACTGAGCTCAGGGAGACTCAGCTGGGGGCTGGGATGCTTTTTACATAGAGGACAGGTGGTAAATAGTCAGAGTTTCCTGGCCCTTATGCTCCGTGTTGCACCCCTCGCCCCTGCTACAGGCAATGTGTCCAAGGATGGGCAGGGGCTGCGTTCCAATAAAACTTTCTTTACAAACCCCCGTCGTGGGCCAGACTGGGCCCGTGGGCTGCAGTTTGCCAGCCTCTGCTCTCCGCCGTGAATTGAAGACACAAGGCAGCTCTCTGAGGGACGCAAGGATGACGGTGAGTTTGCAAGCTTCGTGCTGGACAGTCTCTGGGGGTCCGACCTCCAGGGCGGACATTTCCAGTCCCCAAGCCGGCTTCACAGGCCATTGATCACAGCGAGCATGGTGGGCTCGAGGGGAATGAGGCCTTCTTTCTGGAGCAGCTGGGGGAGCGAAGCAGCAGGAAACCAAAAGCATTGGAAGGTAGGGCTGGGCATGAGCTCCAGGGCGTTCACTCAGACCACCCTGACCCTTTGCTCTCCTCTCCTGGGTGGTCTTCGCTTTCATCCACTGGCTGAAAATACCTGTGGTGGACCTAGGGTTGGGGGTTGAGACCGAGGACATGCTGTCCTTGCTCTCGGGAAGGTGCACAGTAGGAGCGCTGTGATGCCTTGCAGGAAGAGAGAACCGTAGTTTTGCAGAGGGGGGTGGGAATGGTTTTTGCCACCTTGCATGCATGCACGCCCTGCCTCCTGGCCTTGCTGCCCCCCTCCTGAATCTCTCCCGCTCTTCCTATCTCCGCGTGTGAAACACTGTATGTGAATTAAACATTGTATCCGTGTACGCGAACCCCAGGTGGAGTGGGAGCTGCTGCTGCGTGCGGTTCAGTAAAGCCCTGTATCAGCAGGGAGACGAGGCCAGCAATGCCCAGAACACCCAACTGCCAGACCAGCAAAGACCAACAGAGGGGACGATCCTTACAGCCAGCTGCTCCCGAGTCACTGTCCCTGTATGACGCCAATGTGCTGGCTTTATTATGACGGCAAAAACGCGGACGGGCGTCAGAAAGTCTGGAGGCTTGTTACTCCGTCCCAAAGACACTCCCTTCATTTTCATGCCCTCCCATCAAAGGATGGTCAACTCTGCCAGTCAGAACAAGAATGTACGACCATTCAGGGCATTGATCCCCCTTCCGGGGCCATTTCATGACCAATGATGGCGCTGCCTCTTAAATCAAAAGATCAGTTTCTCTGGCGGACTTGTGGAGTTACACTGTTGTGCTTCATTGAATGATAACCTGTAGAGTTACCAGTCGCAGTTTGCATGGAATCTGCTATAATCGTCATCCAGGGGATTAATTGTGCTGGTTCCACGTTCGTTTTGCAAAGAAAGCTACAGACCATGGCTTCTTGGTTTCTTCAGCAAGGTCACAGGGAGCCCGAACCGTCTCCTTGGCAGATTGCTCCAACCGCTGTCCCGGACAGGGACTCAAAAATCCCCGTGCAGCCGGCGATGTCGAAGCTGTACCCAGGTAGAAAGGAAGCGTGCACCGTCAGATTCTGACAGATCTTACACATACATTAGCTCCACTTGAGGTTTTATTCCTTGTTCCGATACAATGTCTGTCAGTGGAGCTCAGGAATGACTACACTACGTGACTGCCCGTCAATTTGCACGCTTTTTATTTGGCGGCTCGTGACGCTGGAGAGAACCACAGGCGGTCCGCGACCCTCGTGGGAGAAAGGACGGAGAGAAGGTGTGGTTTAGAAATGGGCGTTTCTTCCTCAGGTTCATGTGCAAATAGCAAAGAGAGAAGAGCGCATTCTTCCTTAATCAACACCTCTTCGTAGATGGCGCATGCCGGCAAGACCTTGGCTTCCCTAACACACGGCTTGAGCAGAATTTCTGAAAGCCAGTTCCCTTGATCATTTCTTCCTCGTCACGAATTCTCAGTGCGTGGTCGTCACTGTTGGGACACAGTGTGTTCATTCTGGAGAGTGTCTCAGGGCCCGGGAAGTGTGTGGGGGACGGTGGGGTGCTCTCGGGGGGACACCCAGAGCTGTCTGCCCTCTGTCCCCGAGTGACCGCCACTGGTGGCTTGCCCCACTCCCATAGGCCTGCTGTGGACGGCGCCTGTCCGTGCAGTGCCATCCGGCACGGTCTGCGTCCACCTCCCTCGCTGTTCCGGGTTCTTGTGGTGAGCACTTGACCTTGCATCTTTCTTATTGCAGATTTTATTTATTTACTAACCACTTCTTTTCAAAACATGTTATGTTTCCATAACACTTTACAATCTGTATGATTTCGCAGTAGTTTCCGATGTGGAGCGTAGGGGTCAGAGAACCGTGTACTTTACAAAGTGTTGGCCCTGACATTTCCAGCCCCTCCACGGCTCCAGACATAGTTATTACAGTGTCATTGACAAGGTTCCCTGTGGGGGACTTCACGTCCTCACCACCTCCCCTGTAACTGCCATCGGTCCTGGTCGGTCCCCTCATCTTTGCACCCAGCCCCCCAGCCTCTCCCCTCCGACAGCCAGCAGTCTCTTCTCTGTGTCTCTGAGTCTCTTTCTATTCTCTGTGCTCATGAATTCTGTTCTTCAAGTTGCACATCTCAGTGAGATCATGTGGTATCTGTCTTTCCCTGTCTGGCTTCTCTCACTGAGCATAATGCCCTCTAGGTCCGTCCACGCTGTCACACATGGTAAGAGTTCCTTCTTTTTTTATGGCCGCGAGTATCCCATTGTGGGAATGTATCGCAGCTTCTTTACCCATTTGTCTGCCAGTGGGCACTTGGGCTACTTCCATATCGTGAGTATTGTATATAACACTGCGGCGCACATAAGCATCCGTATTCTTTGAATGAGTGTTTTGAGTTTCTTTGGCTATATTCCCAGAAGTGGAATCGCTGGGTCATGATGCAGGTCCATTTTTAACTTTTCTGAGGAAATTCCGTGCCATTTTCCACAGTGGCTGGCCCAGTCTGCATTCCCACCAACAGGGCATGGGGCGTCCTCTTTCTTTTCTCTTTTTTTCCTTCCTTCCTTCCTTCCTTCCTTCCTTCCTTCCTTCCTTCCTTCCTTCCTTCCTTCCTTCCTTCCTTCCTTCCTCCTTTCTTTCCACCACATCTTCATCTTATTTTCCCATGGATTGCTGATTTCACTGTTGGTGTGTTAACTTCAATTTCCCAGCCCAGCCCACTTTGTTTGGAGGATAGCTCCCCACGTTCCCTTTGGAATTCTTCCCCAACTCCACGGGGAAAGGGCTGTGAGACACATTGCCTGTGGCAGGTCCTTGCAGGAGGGCTGCGGCCCGCACTGGCGGTGAGCAAAGCCCCCGCGCTGGCCACAGCCCGAGTCCAGGGAGGGTGGGCGACCCCAGTCAGGCCTTTGACCCATCTCTGCCTTTCATCCGGAAGAGGAGGGACTTGCCTGGTGTCTGTCTCCAGATTCCTGGGGCTGAAAATATCTGACATTCGTATGTCTCCCAGCTGCATGACGTGGGAGGGGCAAGGACCGCAGGTTAACATTTCCTCCTGCGTGAGGACGTCCTCGTTCCACCGGGACAGCCTCACACTGCAGCCCGAGCCTGGGTCCCGCTGGCCTGCCTCATCGTCACCATCACCCTTAGCACTGCCTGCAGTGAAGGAAGCTCTCATTCCTTTCTCCCTCTTTATTGCCCCTCCCCTCCCAGTGGCATGTAAGTCCGGGGGCGTTGGGGATCCTGTTCTGTTCTTTCCCCCCTTTACCTTGACCCCTGAAACTGGGGGATGGTTCTTTCCAAGAATTTGAGCTGCGTTTAAGGAAAGAAGGAGGTCATGCTGGAGCCAGCTCTGTGATGTTTCATTTTTCATACTTTATTATGATGATAGTAAAGGTAAGTTTACTTTACTCTATGGTACTCAGAGAGGCCAAGCTTACCCTCATGTGTTGCTGGAGGGAACATGTCAAGGGATGATCTCTTTGGAAACCTGCTAGTTTCTACTAAAGTCAATACATTTTTTGTGGCATCTGGAAATTCTACTGTGGGTATGTCACCAAAAGCAATGAACAGCAGACCTGGGAAAGCATTTCCTAACAGCTTCCTCTGAAGTAGCCTCAACCTGGCAAGGGCCCCAATGCCCATGAACAACAGAGTTTATAAACACCTTATGGGTATCGTCCCACCATGGACCACCATTCTGCCGCGTGAGGAACACATTACAGAGAAACCCAGCCACGTGACGGCATCTCAGATCATCCCGTGGAACACTGGAATCCCAACACAAAAGTTGCAGATTGTACAATCCCACCCACGTGGAACAGGAAAAGCTGCTTAGCGGTGTCCAATGTCAGGACAGGAGTCAGGAGGTGAAGGGCCCGGTAACCGGGACAGCCAGGTGGCAATGTTCTGGGGATCACAGCATTCTCTATTTTCTTCTGGGGGCTGGTTAGGTGGTTATTTACACACGTACAAAGTCACGAGGCTGCAGACAGTTAAATTTGCACTGTACTTCATAAAACGAAAGCTCAGTGTGCAGAGCGCGGTGGGAAAAGGTGACGATCTGGCATGTGTGTCTCACCTCCCACCGGCAATCACCGCGTCTCATGAGCGTCCTTCTGTCAGCCGAGCTCATCACACAGGCACCTCGGCCCTGTACCGTGCATTCTCTGTGAAGCCTCCTGGGGAAAGTGCAGGAGGGTGATATCGGTGTCATCGTGTGGGGGCTTTTTAACCCCACGGAGCCACCAGCCCTTTGAAAGCCTCAGAAACACAACGGAGAAAATAGCAGTGATGTGTCCTGTGTATGAAGGGATTTAAATCCGTCACGTTGCATTCTCAGACCGTTCCTGCCTGCTGCACTGGTTCATTTCATTTCTCCATCAGCTCTTTTGTAACATACCCCAATGCGAGCAAATGTCGGAAGCCTTCAGGAGTTTATGATGGAACTTTATTGGCCAAAGTTTCAAAGTTTTACCTGCGCAGGGGCGAACTCTCGGGGTGCCTCCGGAGACACGGTGGCAAAATGGCTGCAAATGAGAGTCGCGCCGAACGCTTACAGGCCAGGGTTCTTATAGAGGCGAGCAAGCAAGCAACTTCCAGAAGCAAAAGGTGGCAGTTAGCTACTGGCTCAGGGGCTTATGCTGGGGCTCGTGATCTTGCTGATGATTGGCTGGCAGGGCTCACGAACAGCTCGTGCTCAGGTTAGCCATTGGCCTAGGGGCTCATGCTAGGGGTAAAAATCCCCCCCCAACAGATGTTCCAAGAAGCCATCTGCTTGACCAATTCTTATTGTTTCATGTTCTTAACTTCCTGGAACATTTGCCCGGGGGTGGGGGTGCCGTCCCCCCGCCCAAGCTTGAGCAAGCAGCTAAGGTTGAACAAACAACTTAGCTTTCTTAAGACTATTTCCCTTAGCCCCTAACACTTTCTAAGAAGGTACCTGCCCTGGTCCCCCAGCTAAAGGGCGAGAAGGCCAGGTCTGTTGCTCCCAATGCCCGAGAGGGACCTCCCCTGTCCTCTGGATGGTTCTCAGGACTCATGCACCCGTGGCCTGCGGCAGGAATCCTGAGACATGGGCCACCCGGCGAAGGTCACTTACTGTTCTTTCTAGATCACACGCCATCTACCAGGGGTGTCCAAACTTTTGGCATCTCTGGGCTGCACAGGAAGAAGATGACTTGTCTTGGGCCTCCCATTAAATAGACAAGCAAAAACTGATGAGCAAAAAAAAAAAAGAGGTTTTAAGGAACTTGACGATTTTGTGTTGGGCCGCCTTCACAGCCAAGCTGGGCAGCGTGCCGCTTGTGGGACGCGGGCGGGACACCCCTGCGGGTCTAGAGCGTGAACTTTCCTTTGCCCGGTGTTCGCAATCAAATATTTGGGTGATCAGATTGGTCAAATGGAAGAAAGCGTCTAGAAGCGGTTGCACCAATGGTTCAACAATGACTATGAAGAGTCCACTTTCATTACGGCGGGTTGTCACAAGTTATTTTCCTTCTAAGGTGCTGAAATGCACATGAGGTAAAGTACGCCATTTCCGCTTTTCCCAGTGTATCATTCAGTGACATGCGTCCCATTCATGGTGCTGTGTAACCACGTGGAACCTTTCCATCGCCCCACAGAGAAACTCTGTCCTCACTGACGCCTCCTTGCTCCAGCCCCCAGTAACCTTGAACCTACAGAGACCTTCCTGCCTGTGAAAAGCAGCAGGTGCAATCTGGGAGAGATACTCATTTCTTAGAAGTGAAGGTTCACTTTAGTGCCCTCGGTGGATAAAATTATTCTTATTGCCTTCCTCTCCATCACTGCTGCCATTAGGGGAAATAACGGAATTACTGTAAAAAGCTAACCTTTCTAGAAGAGAAAAGAACATCTTTTCTTATCTTAACAGGTGGTATTTATTTTCCCCAGAGTCACTGCTCTGTCTATTCACAACTGTGTGTGTGTTAGTGTGCATGGGTGTGTATTATAAGTATTCACGATAGAAGGAATCACCTTGGATTTAGATCTTCTCTCAGATTCCTTGGTATATAAACACAGACTAGTAGAAAAAATTCTTTGCCAGATTGCAGTGTTGCAGATCACAATGGACAGTGAGACCCCCACCAAGGCACGGCCCTGAGCTTTAAATACTCACTGTTCTAACTCATTCACAGTGCGGGCACCAGCCGCCAAGGCCCGCTATCCTCACACCGCACAGTAGCCACCCGGGTACCACCTTGCTACCTTCAGCTACTCCTGTCTTCACAGGCTGCGTGAAGCAGAGATAAGACTAAAAACTTTTAAGAAGCTCCCTTCTTGGAAGTGCACAGTCATTTCCAGGATAAAACGGGTGCAACTGGTGTCTGTGAGGGAGACAGAGCCCTGCTGGGAGGAGCACAGCTCAGGACAAGGGCAGCTGCCTCCTGGAAGCCGATCTCTCTCTCTGCCTGCAAAGGTTTCCTTCTCTGGGCGTCACTGCCTCGCCTGTCAATGATGCTGTGCTGGATTCCCCATCTTCCTCGCTGCCCCGACTCCATGCTTTTAGACGCAGGCTCGCCAGGGTGAGATGCCGCCACGCCAACCTGCCCAGGGAGCAGGGAGAGGAACCCGTCACCCGATGTCTCCACGTTCCGAGACATGCTCTGTGTTTCCTTCCTGTCATTGTTATCCTCGTCCTTGTCATCTTTTCAGCCACACACTCCGGTCACAGCCGTCATTCGTGCAGAGCAGGTCACCGGTCAACATCCTCTCCTCTGTCAGTCTGACTAGGAAACGGCCTTGCTTATATCGCAAGCCGCCTTTCGCGCTGCTGTTCTTGCGGCTTAATTTAAAACTCTCTGTCACGCGCTCGAATGTGACTACCTCTTGCATCACCTCTCGGTCATGACTTCGTCAATGTAAGGGTTTTTCTTCCCCAGCCTCTGTCCTTCCTGGTAGTGCCTCAGGGGATCACCTTGTAAGGGAAGCTTACTTTGTTGGGTTTCGTATTTAATCAAAGCGATTGCACGGGAATGGAATTCAGACCTTTAGAGACAAGTGTGAATGCGCCCTTTGCAAGAAGATAGCTTCTCCTTTTCAGGACAAACGTTTCTTGGGCTTCAGAGAGTGTGTGCACGACTACAACTCGTGGAAACATGCAGGGTGTGGGCACAGGGCTACAGAACGCTCAAATGGGAATCTCTCGGGTACAGAAGTGAGCAAATGGTGCACAATCGATATATTTCACACGTCTCCAGTGACTAGCGTACTTTGCCATGTATACTGTGCACTTTTTTGCCCAAATTTTTGAGGGAAAAATAAGGGTGCGCATTATACACGGGTATAATGATTACCTACCATGGGTATTATCGTAACGGTCACAGGAATCCCGTGTATAACGCCCACCAGAACATGGGTGTGTGTTGTACATGGCAAAACACGGCTTCTTCTGTTATGTGTCCTCCATTAGAATTGGCGTAGATGTTTAACCCCAACACACACCTACGCATGTTCTAGAATTGTCATGTGTTTTTTTATTTGGGGGAAAATTTCGTTTTTACAATATTTTATTTATGTATTTTTAGATGATTTAGGGGAATTTTAAATAACGTTCATGGAGAGCATGTCGTCTGCCTGTTCACCACATGAGACATGTTTTTATACCTCTTTTTCCTGTAAACACCTGGGGAAATGGTCAAACTTCTAATGAGCACAATAGGTTAACACGGAGGTTGGTTGTTTAGTGGCATTCACGACCATTTCTTGTGTCTTCGTGGGCCACCAGGATGTGAGCACCCGGAACCGTCTTCCATGCAGTGAAATTTCGGCTGCCGAGTATTAAGAATTTAGACGTCGGTTTAAAAATTCTGATATCCTGTATGATTTAGCTATAGAAAAGCATTATCCTTTGTGACCTTAATCTGATAAAAAACACATATGCCAAAGCATTTGGAGATATTAAATGGCACTATCGGTTTTATTGTGATAAACTTGGTGGCTGTGTTCAGTGCAGTAAAACATGGTTTTTATAGCTTCTTCACCAATATGCTGAAAGGTACTTCCCAGGACACCTTTCCAAAAACTTTGAAAATGCCCTACAAATTGAGGAAAGCACCGTACAACTGCACAGCCAGATAAATCAGTTCGCAAAGACCATGTTATGAGGTGCAAACTTAATTTTTCTTTATTTAAAAAAATACTTCATTTATTTATTTTTAGAGAGGGGGGAAAGAGAAGGAGAAAGAGAGGGAGAGAAACATCCACGTGTGGTTGCCTCTCCTGCGCCCCCTACTGGGGACCTGGCCTGTAACCCAGGCATGTGCCCTGACTAGGAATCGAACCGGCGACCCTTTGCTTCACAGGCCCGTGCTCAGTCCACTGAGCGACACCCGCCAGGGCCAAACTTAATTTTTAGAAAAGCAGGAAAAGCGATTCCACAGTGAAACGCATGAGAAGGATTTTGCCCAACTCCTAAAAAAACGTCGTCTGAGGCAGGCATCTTGATCTAGGTAGAAGAGGACCTTTTGGGGTCTGACTTCTCCGCCCCTCCTCTTGGTGCTCACAATCTGCTAGAATTCAATGACGTTGTCGCTAAACTAGGGGTGGAATATCCAAAGCTGGAAATGATAGAACCAGAGTCCCGGTGTGTCGCTGAAAAAGAGGGAATTTTCTCATGAATTGAAAAAGAGATTTAGCACCAGGGGTTAACATCAGGGGCTGCTCGGAATTTGCAAGGAACCCAATACAAATATGCAAAAGGGTGTTTGTAATAATGCACATGCTGTAAGCTCGCCACTTGGTGAACTTTCTCTTCTGTGAACTTGCCCTTGTCAGCATCCATCAGGACAGCCAGAGGAAGAACCTGCCTGCGCAGACCCATGTTCCGTGCGCCCCTGGTCACTACCGCCTCCCTCCCCACCAGCCTGGCTTGTGATCCACTGTGTGCAACTGTCTTCTTTCATTACACGCACAGTTTGCAACATCATACGGTATTATCTTTCTTGGTGCGGCTTATTTCACTTGGCATGATACCCTTTAGGTTCATCCGCATTGTGGCAATGGCAGAATTTCCTTACTTTTCCTTCCTTCCTTCCTTCCTTCCTTCCTTCCTTCCTTCCTTCCTTCCTTCCTTCCTTCCTTCCTTTTTTTGAGACTGAATAATTCAAGGCGCTTTGCAAACGTTTAATTAAACCATTCTTCCTTTGGACTCAAGAACTAACTTTTAAAATCTAAGTCTGGAACTTGGAAGTGGTGTGGGACGAGAAGTCACTAGAAGCTCTGATCTCGAGACAAATTAGTCTAAGAGACTTGCGTGGGTCAGAGCTCGGCGGAAGCACTTGAAGGGAAAGGCAGACGGGATGCGGAGAGAAGCAAACCTTTGAAACATAATGTGGTTGGGGGACCGCAAAGCTGGGGCAAAGGACAGGAAGTCGCCATCTGGCCATTGATGTGCGAGAATCAGGAAGCACAGTGGCAACAGAAAGACAAGAGTATTTGGGTGGCGTTTCCTGATTGGACGGTTCTGCCTGGTGCTGACCGTGGTTAATAATATCCTGAGTGTCCCTGAGAAGGCTTCCTGGGGAAGATCATTGAAGGAGGGTGCCGTGACCCGTGGTGATAGGTCCTTGCAAATGTGCGTGGGCACACCTGCCAGGAGATTATGGCCGAGCGTCAAAGACATTTGCCTGTGTGTTTTTGCACAGGTACAGCAACTAAGGAAATGATAAAAAATGCCTTACAGAACAGACACAACTTCCCTTCCCCCCAAAAAAGCTTCCTTTGTGATATTTTGGGCACCAACCAGGTACTCCACAAAGGAAGAAATGAAAAGGAAAACATCCTGACTTTATCCTGCCCTTTTCTGTCTGGATTTTGCTTCGCAATAACCAGACGGCCAGCAGCGCAAAGCTATTCTTCGCAGAGAATCGTGTGAAGGGGGACTATTAGGATTAGAGTATCATATCTTGCCACCCGTAGTGATTGCATAGGTCAAAGCAAGGCTCCTCTGGGGCCCCCGGAGGCTGCAGGTGAAAGGCTGATGCAAAACATTCAAGTGGTTTCCACCAGGGTGAGCTCTCTGGAGCCACAGGTCATGCTCCGATCAACCCCACAAGTGCCTCCGGCTTGGGTGCAATAAAAATACCCAGCCTGCCCGGACACTTTTATCTGAAGCTGCCCACAGCGCCTTGGGGCAGGAAGTGCTGGGATTCCGGGTCCCTTCTGGGAAGCAGCCAGCCTCGCTTTCATTTTCTGACGGCAGACTCCTTGAATGTTGCAATGAGTGGGAGAGAATGGGACCCTTTGTCCACGAGGGCATCTGGGTGAAAGCGGCTGGCTTGGGGCTTCCAGGAGCTCTGTAGTCACGACGCTGCCCTTAGTAGAAAATATCGTTTGTTTGCAAAGCTTGGGGAGCAGGCTCTGCCTTCGGAAGTGGGCAGTTTGGGGGTGTAATTATGCACAGAGCTGTCTCCAGGGCAACCTGGCAAATGCAAGATTCCCGGAGCTCGTGCCGGCACCTGGGGAGAGCTCAGAGGAGGAAACACCTAACCTGTAACTACCACCACCACCATCCTCATCATCATCATCCGTATCCACACATCGTCATCATTGTCACCGTGTGGAAGCTCCATGCCAGAACTGACATTTGACTCGATGGAGCAGCAAAGTGTAGAAAAAAGGGGCTCAGAAACAAGACCATCTTTAATTTCCTTAGGACCTGCCTTTCTATCCAAGGACTGATACACTCCATCCCGGTCAAAGCGGATTTTCATGAACACGCCATAGCAGCTGATCAGTGATTAATGGTCACTGTTTATTGAGCACCTACTGTGTGATACATACCCCAGTAGGTGATGTCCCACTGGCTCTGTCCCACCCTGGAGAACCAGGTGGGTGAAATTATACCTGTTTTTAGAGAGAAAGCCATTGAACAAGGTTCTGAGAGGTTTTTTAAAAACATCGACAGAGTTCACACAGCTTAAAAGGAGCAGGCCATGAGTTTCTGCAGGCTGCACAGGTAGCAACTTTTTCATGCAAATTCTAACAGCCACACACAGAGTGGACATGATATATTTTGCAGTCATTTATGAAATATGAACGAAAGCAAAGTTGGGGTCCTTTCCTAAATGCGTGTGTAATTTTTGTGACGTATGTTGATGATGACGTATAGTCACCTACATATCAGTCGCGTATGTAAGTATTTTGGGCTCCAACAATGCTACCTGGTTTGTTCCTCAGAGGAAAGACACTTCTGGTTAGCCAAAATTTGCTGATATGATGTACGAGCTTCGCAATTGTACTTAGTGTTTTTCTGCATTTTTCCTGTTTACTCTCTCACCGTTAATCTAGGTATTCTACCTTTGTCATGCTGCTTTAGTAAACGAGAAAAATGATCATTGTGAACTACGTTTTTTTTTTTAAAAGAGAGGGAGAGAAATATTCATGTGTGGTTGCCTCTCTTGCGCCCCCTACTGGGGACCTGGCCTGCAACCCAGGCTTGTGCCAGGACTGGGCATCAAACTGGCAACCCTTTGGTTTACAGCCCGTCTCAATCCACTGAGCCGCACCAGCCAGGACCTTGTGAACTACTTTTGGAATAAACTGTACGGGAACAGTCACAGGTTTAAAGTATAGAGAGAATGTCCAGACGTCAAGGTCTGTCTCCGCTGCAAAGGCCGATCTTCAAGTCCCTCCTCCCATGTCAGTTCCACAGGAACCCCAGCCAGGACCTGCCAGTCCGAGTGGGAACAGCAGAGGGAGATGCTGCCATCTGGTGTTGCATTTGTTCACTGTCCTTCAACTCTGGGGAAAATGGAAACACGTCCTCATCACCCCGTCCAACCAGGGAAATCTCGTCAGTCTCAGATAAATGCCTTCTTTTCTTCTCCTTCAAAGCACAGGCATTACGAATACATTTCACACTCACTCAGTGAGTATTTAAATGAGACATGCACAAAGGCATCTAACTGCACGGTCATTTGTCTTCCTACAGGAGAATCCCACTCTTCCAGTCTGCAGGTGCAGAGTTTCTTGTTTGTTTGCTTGTTTTTTTGCCTTGATCTCATTGCACCCAAATATTATTTAGCTCCCCTGCAGCTCAGGCAGTGTAATAGCAGAGCTTGAAATGTCTCGTGTGCTTGAATGACTAGTGTATTTGGATTTGAAAAGCTGCTGTTCACATGCTCTGGGGCTGTGGCGTGGAAAAGGCGTGAGGCCTTGGGGTGGTGGACATGTGTGGTGTTTTGTATGTGGACTCCCCAGTGGCTTCAGGGAACAGGATGGGCGGCAGGGCCCTGGTCTTCCAACATTCGCCCGCGAATGCTCCCAAAGGGGACTCCTTCCGAGCTGCGTAGCTTCACTGCAGCTACACTGAAAGGTGACATAATTTTACCCGGATGGGAGAGATGAAGTTTCCACCCGCATCGTAAATACCCACATCTGAACACGGAGCTGTGACACCCTCCTAAACACGCCCAGTGGTTGCTCACGACCACACCCACTTCCCCCTGTTGGAACCACCTTAAAATCCTGCAAAGGCTCCTTCTTCTTCAGTAGGCAATTTCATATTGATTTTTTTCTTCCTGAGTTTTAGCTTTCCTTTCACTTTTTCTGGAGAGTTTTATTGTAAACTAATATTTGATGCTTGAAAGTCTCGCATTGGTAACTTATTTTCCACACTGCTATGGTCTGAATATTGGGGTTCTCCCCAAAGTGTATCCATTGAAACTGAACCCCCAGTGGGCCGGCCTTAGGAGGGGGGTCCTTTGGGATGTGGGGAGAGCAGGGAGGTGCAGCCCTCGGGATGGGATGGCCCCCCGCGTCCCTCTGGCCCTGTGAGGTCACAGCGACAAAGTCCCCTCATCTAAGAATCGAGAAGTGGGTTCTCACCTGACTGTCCAGGGGCCTTGAGCGTGGCCGACCCACCTGCAGAGCTGTGAGATATGGATGCTTGTGGCTCACAAGCTGCCCCGTGGGTGGTACCCGGTTGTAGCCACCCGAACAGAAAAAGACACCTCTCTAAAGCAAACGTGCACTCTTAAGCCCTGGCTGGCATAGCTCAGTGGATTGAGTGCGGGCCTCGGAACCAAGCAATCACGGTTTGATTCCCAGTCAGGGCACATGCCTGGGTTGCAGGCCAGTTCCCAGCAGGGGGCGCACGAGAGGCAACCACGTACTGATATTTCTCTCCCTCTCTCCTTCCCTTCCCCTCTAAAGATAAATAAAATATTTTTAAAAATAAATATAACAAACATGCACTCCCGTAAACACTCCTTTCCGAGAGGTCCTGGGAGCTCTACAACACTGAGAATTAAACATTTCCTCCAGCCCGTGTTATCACGCCTTTAATGTTATCACACAGAAATCCAAACTGCAGAGCCAGACCGGCCCATTGAAGCATTAACACTGACAATCATTGAATAAGACTTGTTTAAATGAGTCTCCCAATGACACAGGTGGGCTTTTCCTCCCGTTTTAAGTGGAGGTACAGATTTATACAGAAGGGTTTCTCAGCTGGGACACTCCTGACTTTTGGGGCTGGGTAATTCACGGGGGTCACAGAGGGAGCCGCCCTGGTACTCGGGGTTTGAGGAGCACCCCCCGCTTCTTCCAGCAGGTGTCAGCAGTATACCCCAAGCTGTGACTTCGCAAGAGGGTGCAGACACAGCCAGAACCCCACAGGGACCTCCACTGCCCCGTGATGAGGCCCTCCTTCAGTTCTATGGGAAGAGACACTTGTAAACACGGGCTTTTCAAAGGGATGTATCGTCCATCCTGCTAGTCATTCATTTTTGCAAATGAGAAATGAGGCTTTCTTATCAAATCCCCATAATTATACCCCAAACAATTATAGCAGGACTGATACAACGATGAATTCTACATATGATGTTGCCCCAAGAAGCACCCTTTTAACCCCATAAACACAGAGTTGAGAACAACCTAAATATTGTTGAATCGCGATAAACCTTTCCGAGTACCACATAAAAATAATAATAAAAATGTGCCTTGCCCATGTCTTTGTGAAAACCCCGGATGTGTGTACAAGTCCCTGTAATGTACTTACCCAATGAATCCTCTCCTCAAAGTCATCAAGCATATCAAATTTCCTTTCTTGTCAAAACAGTCTGATGAAATAGTTCAGGTGCACTAACTGAATTAGTATGTGTTCCAAAGAACACGGTAAGACCTACTAAGGAAGAAATCACAGTAGGCATTGTTACGACTGCTTACCAAAACCCATAGCCAATATAATGGATTTGTTTTTATTTTAGATTTTATTATATAAAGAAGAATAAAGCCCCAGTCTAATCTCATCCTTTAACTTGCCAGAATATGCTGTGAGGTGTTGTAAATAATTGCAAGTTTTTATTAAGCGAGGGATATGATAAATGACCTAATATTCTTTCAATAAATATGTGTTCTGGCATTAGGCTTTCAGGAATAATTAATTAAGCACCATCTATAAACATTCAGCCATAACTCCATTCATTTTGTCAGACATATTCTCTGACATATGCTCTTTATTTATGGAAAAAGAAGGCACACAAAACTAAAAGTGAATCATCTTGGCAGTCTGCATGTTTTCTGTCTTATTCATGAAAGTACAATCTGAAACATTTTATCAGACAAAATAAGGGGGGATGGAGTGTGATTTAAGCAAACAGGGTCCTACTTGCTTGGATGAAGGAGGCTTCCGTTATTATCAGTCATCACATCAAATTCACAAGAAATCACATAGATTTTTTTTTCCCTGTAAGTCCGAAGGCAAAAGACTGTGAGAAGCTGGCAGAGCCAGACACCGGCCGATTGCATTTAATAAAATCGGGATTACTGACCTGTAACGCTTCGGCTGCCCCCGAAGACGTCTTTCTTTCCCCCCGAAACACCATCGGGCTGAGCTCTGACACTCCTGGGAGGAACGGTTTGTATTGCAACCCAGGGAGTGAATAAGTGTCCTCACTGAACATCTTTAAATGCTGCTTCTGAGCCTCCCTCACCGGGCTGACTGGGGAGAGCAGCGAGAAGGTGGAGTTGAGGCTGGTCCATGGGGGGAACTGCCCCCGCCGTGCCGCCCACACCTGGCAGCAGGTCTCTGTGCGAGCACCTGGGGCGGGGCCTGAGTGTCCCCTTTGCACCTGCGCCTCCCTCCTGGAAGCGGGCGGAACGTGCACCTAGAGCCCCGACTACCAGGCTGCTCGCCTTTCTAACCAGCGAACATTTTACATTCCTTTCCCTGTTTCCAAAACGTGTCAGGTGTCCCCTGCCCCTGTACACTCCCCATCTTGTCTGTCCTGCAAATGAACACCCTGATGCCAAAGCCGTGGCTGCGGTGGTGGAAACCGTGACCTTAACCCAGGTGGGTGAGCAGAACTCGCCATCCTTCCAACCTGCACAAGGCCGATCTCACTCAACCAGCTGGTTGCTTGTTGCCATAAGATACTCAACTCCTCTGAACTGCATTTGTAATGAGCAGTTTGGCGTTTTAGGAAACCACTCACCACGCCCAGCCTTACAGTTTCCTGGATGTTCTATGAGAACAGGTGGATTGACGGCATTTAATAATTTGTGAGGCTTATTGGCAGTATAAGAGGCGGCCAACAAAACTCTTTAGCTCCAGGCTGCGCTTTGGCGCGTGAGAGCAATTGGTAAAGCCCAGCCAGCTTCCTGTGTTTGTAAATACAGTTTTATTGGGACAGAGTCGCGCCCGTTGTTTTTTGTGTACGGCTGCTTCTGAGCTCCTGTGGCTGATGCAAGTACTTGGGAACAAGACCGTGTGACTTCCTCTCTGCCTCTTTACAGAAAACGTTTGCTGGTCGCCACCTCCGGTGTGTGCATGGTGTGGATTATCCGACCGAGTCTACACCGAGCTGCATTAATTACCTGTAGCAGGACTGCAGGTGCTACAGTGAACGACAGCTCCGGGGGACCTTTCCGGTTCTAAGGTTTGCACGGTGCTTTATTCTAGCCGGACGCCCTGCCATATGGGTGGTACAGGCGACCAAGGCTTTCGTTTGCCAACCAGAGGTTGGCTTTGACCAATGGGAGTTTCTGCTCCCCTCTTCCTGGAGTTACATAGACCACTAGCATTATTGACTTGTAACCCATTCATTACTTCGGCTGTCCACGCGTGGCCGCAGATCACTCTGCTCTAATGCGTGCTCAGCGATGGGCATGTGCAGTGTGCATTTGTGGCCATATTCGGCCCATAAAAGGACAGGGTGACCAGTGAAAGGTGAACTTCAGACAAACCCTAGATTACATCTGAATAGACGTGCGTCCCATACAAATAGAGTTCAAACTGCACAGGGTGTCTTGGATTTTGCCTGCCAATCCTATTTAGGGTTTAAATTTACAGTATGTGTGTTACAGACAGTAGGACTAAAATTGTATAATTTTCTAGGGTGTAACACCCCTAGGGACACAGCCCCAAAGATGATGAGGGGACTGGAGATGAAGAATTGAAAAGCGCACTTTTACCAATATACACCATTGTACTGATTGATGACAACCACCGAAGAAACTGGAAGAGAGTAGTTGATCCCGTCTGCAGGGAAATTATACGACAACCCAGATTGATTAACTATTGAACAGACCAAGGCAAATAAGGAAAGAAGCTACACTCCAGAGGCAGACCCTTAATGTAGAGCCGGAATACAGTAGGTGCACCATAAATGTTTGCTGCATGGTGTTCGAAGAGGTTAGATATGCAGGTTAAGAAATGCAGAGGTTCGGCAGTGTACTGAAGTTGCCACAACCTGGAACCAACCGCTGGTCACGGCTACGCTCATTGCACACACCATTTTGCTAGTGCAACTTTCTTCCACCTCTCGCTGAATGGTGTTTATCCTCTTTCTAAATCTGAGTGTTTAGCAGAGTCTCTCATGAGGCCACTCTCCAAGAAATACTAAGGGAGAAAGCCGTCTCATTTCACCATGAAAGCGTTTAAGCCAAGAGAGACAACTAGGGAATGGGCAAATGAATGAATGAACAAACAAATGAATGAATGAATGAGGCCGTGGCATATGCTACATGCTCTTTGTGGCTGTAGGTCAAGCTCAAATCCTGCTTCCGCAAGAGAGGCTGTCCTGTTCTCAGCTGAAATCTCACCTGGCTCTGGAACTTCATCTACGGACACTCTAATTCCAACTTCAAGTTAGCAAACGTCTCTTGAAACATGTATTTCATTTTTCACTCACTAATGGTAGCATCTGTCATGCTCCACCCATAAGAATGATCTGGTCTTCCATTCATCCTGCCCTGAATTATTTTGCATGCAGAGTTTACTTACCTGTAAGTGTATTCCTGTGGGAAACACCTCATTCGACTTGCAAGCACAAAGGACACCCATGTGCTTGCCCTCCTAAGCCGTAGGTGGCCCTGTTTTTAAAGGGCATTCCTTGGAAGCAAACCTTGGTTTTTGAGCGCTCGGCCCGAGGGTGTACGAGAAGCCCCAGGCTTGGAGGAGGTGAAGCCGATCTCTCCTTCCCCTCTTGCTCCCCCGACCTCCACCTTCCCAGCTCCCTGCTCTTCCAGCCTGCAGGCTGCCTTTCTCTCTAACGAGGAGCACGGGACGCCCTTGTTTGTGAGACTCTGCTACTTTCACAGGTGATAGATACATCTTGCTTTTACTACAATCCTGTGCAGAGTCAGAGGGATGATGGCAGGGCTTCGTGGAACGGGCTCAGGATGGGGGGGGGCAAGACTCTGTTTATATTGGAATCATTTTCTGCACACACAATCCAGTATCGAGCAGGAGGTCTCCGAGGGTCATCTCAGTGAACCCCAAACAAGAGCTCTCCTGAGGTCGTGTGCACATGCACACTTTTAATAATCGCTGAACCTTTTAGAATAATTAAAAAGGAAGGAGATGCCTTTGCGCCCCTATGGCCCCCCGGTCCCGACGAACGTCGCTCACCACACACAGCAGCTAAACTCTTAATCAGATGTTTCTCATGCATTTTCCAAGTCCCCATGGTTCGAAATGGCTGCCAGGTTTCCCTGTTTTCATATAGAATGACATTTATTTAAACAGTCCAGAAAATATCTTCTTTCTCTACTTTATTCTCCAGGAGTGGAAATGAAGTCCTGGTGTTAGCTTGTGAAATGCCTCACTGCCCAGACTTATCGATGATTGTTACCTTACTTAGCACTGGGGAGACCCCCATGTCTCTCACCTTAGAAGGTATTAAGAGCCCTGGCTGGTGTGGCTCAGTGGATTCCCAGTCAGGGCACATGCCTGCATTGCAGGCCAGGTCCCCAGTAGGGGGCGTGCAAGAGGCAACCACACATGGATGTTTCTCTCCCTCTCTTTCTCCCTCCCTCCCTCTCTCTCTAAAAATAAATAAATAAAACCCTTTAAAAAAAGGTTTGAAGAGATTGAAACCAAGGATGGAGAAGAGCAAGTGCCTTGGCCTTTGGGAATCGGTTGGCCTGGGTGTTTTAAAGAGGGATTTGTTACTCGTCCGTGAAACGTGGTGATCTCTAAAGATGCTATTGGTTTCCCACGGCATCTAATACATTTGTCATCAATTCCACTCAATGGAAATTCCAACAGAACGCCTGAAACTGGGCGAACAGAAGGATGACTACACCCCGTGCAATTACTGGGTGATGCTGACATCCTTTCCACACCGGTGACAGGGGACCTCACAACCAGCTGTTTCGATGGCTGGGAAAGGCCATGGTGTCCAAAGTCCCCGTCCTGCAACGCAACCTGTTTCGGTTTTGTCGGCTCTTCCCCTGTCAGCCTCCCTCATCTCTCAAGTTTGCTTCGGCAGCTCCGAAGTTTGCATCATAGACACTAATATCCACAGAGGGAGGGAATCGTTTAGGGGGCAGGAGGGGGTTGCATCCCGGACACCACGGCTTTAACCAGTTCCTGCTGTTGTCCTGCCCTTTGCTGCTCCCGGTCAGGTACCGGGACCTGAGGGCACAGGAGCAGAGAAAGGCGTCTGTCGGAAGCAGGGCTCTGCTCCTTCCATAGACACAGGCGAGGAATGGGCGCACGGCCGATTAGGTGCACCTGTGCCAAAGTTAGCACCAGAAAGGGCCGTGCTTCCGGACAGACCGCGGACCGACGAGGAGAGCTGTGTGGTTGCTGATCGGCAAAGGAAGTCTACAGTTCGGTTACTGTCTGTCCATCCATGAGCAGGAGAAAGGAACGGCAAGGTGTCGGAATGCCCGGGATTGGAGAAGGCGGACTCGCCCTGCGCAGGTGAGGGGTGATTGGGGAGCAGGCTGAGACTCTGGCCTGCAGGGCGTTTTCCTTACTCTGCTCGCTGTTTCCACAGCTGTCAAACGGCGCCTGTCTTCTTTGTGTGGCTTTACTTTTGTACACAGGGTTTCTCCAGCTTAGTAGCTTCAGGATCTGACGGAATGATACAATTTAAACATTGGCGTTTCCCAATCCCTTCTCCACCACCCTTCCTTAGAACGCTCAGAGGTTGGGAGGCGTCTTTCCTTTTTCAATACTCAAAAGACCTTTTCAGAAACGTCAAGGTGTGGTTTGATACAAAGAGCCTTCATTAGGTCGCTTTTGGTAGTCACTACAGCTAACGCCTATCTCATTGCGATGACTTCCTCATTCATCCCATGAGGCAAGTTGTGAACATTGAGGGCAGGAGTCATGTCCAGGTAACTTCAGGCAAGTCCATCTACTAATGGACACCTGAAACTTCCATTTTTAAACTGCAGCACAGAATGCCTTTTTCCATTTGAGATTGCCTCGAATGTTACAAAGAAGCAGGAAAAAAGTGCTGATGTGACGTGCATTAGAGGAAGTGTGAAGATTGAGGTGTGAGGATTTCAGTGGAGAGATTTTGTCTCTGAGGCAGCTACTCCCTTGCAGCTACTCCTCCACAGCTACTCCCCATAGCTACTCCCCCACAGCTACTGCCCACAGCTACTCCCTTGCAGCTACTCCCCACCCACTACTCCCACAGCTACTCCCCATAGCTACTCCCCCACAGCTACTGCCCACAGCTACTCCCTTGCAGCTACTCCCCACAGCTACTCCTCCACAGCTACTCCCCACAGCTACTCCCCACAGCTACTCCCCATAGCTACTCCTCCACAGCTACTCCCCACAGCTACTCCTCCACAGCTACTCCCCACAGCTACTCCCCATAGCTACTCCCCATAGCTACTCCCCACAGCTACTCCCCACAGCTACTCCTCCACAGCTACTCCCCATAGCTACTCCTCCACAGCTACTCCCCATAGCTACTCCTCCACAGCTACTCCTCCACAGCTACTCCCCACAGCTACTCCTCCACAGCTACTCCCCACAGCTACTCCCCATAGCTACTCCTCCACAGCTATTCCCCCAGCTACTCCCTTGTAGCTACTCCCCCACCTTCCACAGCTACTCCCCACAGCTACTCCCCACAGCTACTCCTCCACAGCTACTCCTCCACAGCTACTCCCCATAGCTACTCCTCCACAGCTACTCCCCACAGCTACTCCCTTGCAGCTACTCCCCATAGCTACTCCTCCACAGCTACTCCCCATAGCTACTCCTCCACAGCTACTCCTCCACAGCTACTCCCCATAGCTACTCCTCCACAGCTACTCCCCACAGCTACTCCCCACAGCTACTCCTCCACAGCTACTCTCCATAGCTACTCCTCCACAGCTATTCCCCCCAGCTACTACCTTGTAGCTACTCTCTTGCAGCTACTCCCCACAGCTACTCCCTTGCAGCTACTCCTCTACAGCTACTCCCTTGCAGCTACTCCCTTGCAGCTACTCCCCACAGCTACTCTCCATAGCTACTCCTCCACAGCTACTCCTCCACAGCTACTCCCCACAGCTACTCCCCAGCTACTCCCTTGCAGCTACTCCCCACAGCTACTCCCCACAGCTACTCCTCCACAGCTACTCCCCACAGCTACTCCTCCACAGCTACTCCCCATAGCTACTCTTCCACCGCTACTCCCCACAGCTACTCCTCCACAGCTACTCCCCATAGCTACTCCCCACCTCCCACGGCTACTCCCCAGCTACTCCCACAGCTACTCCCCACAGCTACTCCCCACAGCTACTCCTCCACAGCTACTCCCCATAGCTACTCTTCCACAGCTACTCCCCACAGCTACTCCCCACAGCTACTCCTCCACAGCTACTCCTCCACAGCTACTCCCCACAGCTACTCCTCCACAGCTACTCCTCCACAGCTACTCCTCCACAGCTACTCCCCACAGCTACTCCTCCACAGCTACTCCCCACAGCTACTCCTCCACAGCTACTCCCCACAGCTACTCCCCATAGCTACTCCTCCACAGCTACTCCTCCACAGCTACTCCCCACAGCTACTCCCTTGCAGCTACTCCCCACAGCTACTCCCCACAGCTACTCCCTTGTAGCTATTCCCCACAGCTACTCCCTTGCAGCTACTCCTCTACAGCTACTCCACTGCTCAGCAGTAGAGGCTTTCATCTGGGGCCAGGCAGGGTGCACTCCCTGGTTTTCCTTTGATGCAGGGACAGAAGGGACTTTCACATCAAGTCTCTTCCATCAGCTTGCAAGCCCTCCCTCTGCCGAGAACTCCAATGCTCTGGGGGAGAAATGAACAATATAGCTGCCACTTAAAGGAACAATGTTGATGGTCTACATGACATAGAATTGAAAATGATTTGTGCGTGATTGCATAAGAAGGGAAAATCAAATCTGTAAAACGGGGAGCCTTATGATGAAAAGACAACCCAGAAACAAATGAAAAAGAACAATGTGAAATAAAAGTTGAACCCAAAGCTAGGAAATAATTCACACAATCTCCACATAAGAACACATACTCTTATAATAACACATCTGACGATATGGGTGAATTGAAAATACCAGAATGCATCACACACAGACACGTTTTCCAAGCCTTATGAAAATGAATAGCCGAATAGAATTGTCTGCTCACACTGATGTTTCTTACTTATGTTCTCAGTGATTTTTTGGTCTTATGTGAATCACACCCATTTCTTTTCTTGTCAAATGCAATCAACTTCTTAAAATACTAGTAAGTATTTTAATAAGTATTTTATCTTCTTCTCAACACTAATTGGAAATTGAATGGACTTTTTAAGTTATTTTAGAGAGACAGGGAAGAGAGGGAGAGAGAGAAGGAAGGAGGGAGGAAGACAGACAGTCACTGATTTGCAGTTCCATGAATTGATGCATCTATTAGTCCATCATTGCATGTGTCCTGACTGGGGATTGAACCCTCAACTTGGCATATTGGGACGATGCTCTAACCAACCAACCTGCTGGCCAGGGAGGAAATTGCATGGACTTTCACCATCCTCTGTCAAAGGCCGATTTTGCTCTATGCCTGAAAATACTGAAATATCATATAGCTCCCACCGATATGAATGTGGAAGGTACATGTAGACAATGTCCCTTGTGTATTCCAGCAAATCTTCTTCAACCCAAAATAAAATGACGAGCAGAATTGCATTTCCAAACAAGCATGCACAAAGCAGAAGTAAAAAAAAAAAAAGTGCATGAGTATTTAATGACCTCTGCAAGGAGCCTTCAGTGAGAAGCCTGTCACTCTGTGGTAAACGGACCCACTCAGTCCCGAAATATCCAAGCATTGAAGGCACATCAACACCAGTGCATGCCAGCCCTGAGGCACCAAGAAGGCAGGCCCTGGTCCCCCACGGGACCCCAGGGGCCCATCAGGGCACGAGCTGGCTTTTTTCAAGAAGTGGTAGAGTTCTCTCAGTCATCCTTGTTGGAAACAAGGACAGGTCATACCCTTGCCTGTAGGACTATAAGAGCACATTATAAGTCTAGTGTGCTGTTTTGTGGGCAGCACCAACCCCTAGCTTTGTACAGCTGTAGTATTGGGCAGTCCATTTGCACAAGCTGTGTGAGTAACCCACATTGGACGGAGGTGGCAGATGGGGGGGGCGTCTCTGGTCTGTGCACTCCCATTGCCGCTTAGAGAAGCCCACCTCCCGCCAGGTAGACACACCCTCTGCATCATTATAGTTCACCCACCTGGCTGTTATTACGGGTGACCATGAGTACGGCGGTCCGAAGACGCTTTTGACTTTCTTAATTAAAAATAATAAGCATGTTATTCCAAGTAATGGACTCCTTGTTGCATGTGACGTTCTGCGGTAGAATTGCCCTTGAAGAGCAAGAACATGAGAAGAAGCAGCATTTTGCCTCTTGGCAGCTACAAGGACTTCAATGGCATTTCTTGACATTTTGTTGGCTTCTCGGTGAGCCACGTCACCGAATGCAAGGCGCCCAGGGACATTCATGTGTCATAGCATCCCTGACAAGTCAGATTTCCCCATGACACCATAAATAGAAGCAGCTGCACAATCTCTGACAAGTTACGTCCACTGAAAAAGGGTCGAATTTTAAAACGAGACACTTATTGTGGAACTAAACTGCTCCAGCTTTTAAACGTTATTATGGACAAGTTAATAATGCATTGTAGACTAACCGTGGTTTTCCAGAAGTAAAGCCAGAGGTTTCCTTCCAGCTTTAATTCAGAAAATTGTTTTCGTTGTGGATTCTTTCCTATCATTATAGACACAAAGGAGAAAACCAGACACTAGAGATAACAATTAACTTTCTGCGAATGGTATGACATTTCACATTTGACTAGAGCTATTTGAAAAGTAAGATCACAACTAAAATGAGATTGGAAATAACTTTGCAGCCCTTCCAAAGCCAAGTTTGAAAGTGTGAAACAGTCTATCATCATTTAAGTAGAAGGCATTTATTATTCAGAGCTCTTCAGCAGACGCTGTAAATATTTTATAGGCGATCCATCCTAATTTAGTCTGCTGAGAGCCCAGCGGTACTCCTTTAAAAACATGAGTGAATTAAGCATCATTCATTTGAATATAAAATAGAAATAAGACAGAATGCATGAGATCTACTTTGAAAATTTTATGTGGTGGAGGAAGGCAAAATTCCCAATCCTGCAAAATAATAATAGCTCCCTAATGAAGTCTAGAAGAATAGAGTCCATGAAATCACAACTTCATGGCCGCTTTGAGGTGAAATTGGCCGGTCCGGGCACCCTCCGCTTCATAGAAACTCCAGGGACTTCATTTTCTCTCCCTGAGTTCCAGCATTAGTGAGCAGGAGACTCAAGACTAGTCTCTCCATTTGTTCTGTACCTGGTGGATTTTACTGTGATAGCAGAGTTTGCTCATGGCAATGCAAAAGTTTCCAAGGATTTTTAATTGGTCCAGTTGGATTGTTGAAGATCAGAGAGTCACGTTGTTTGGTTTTCATTCTGGCTGTATTTTCTTGATCAAATTAACCCTTGATACTGAGAGGTCACAGGTAGTATGGGGACTGGGAAGTAGGACTTTGATTTGGGGACGTCCCGCGAGGGGAGAAGTTCAGGAACTCCAGAGTACCTACAGAGGAAGGGGGTTCCTTCTCGTTTGTCCCCACCATAGCGGGTCCTGATGCAGATGTGTAGACACAGAGGGGCCCCTGATGGTGAGGCTACCGCAGAACCCTGTGTTCTCGGTCACTGACCTTGAAGGACATCACAGTAGCTCTCAGCCCACTGTGTGTCTCACACATCCCTGCCCAGTGCCCATGCAAGTGCCCCCAAGTCTGTCTGGTGGACCCCCATGTGCTTCTCCACTTGAGTGTCCTTGTATGAGAAATCGGACAGAACGGGCCAAACCCACGATTCACCTACACTGGATGTCCAGGGTTGAGTAACCACAGTCAGCTCTTCCCGAGTTACAATTGTCTCTGCAGAGAGACAATTTTCGTTTCGGTGCCCCAAGGGAAAATGAAATCCAGCCACAAAATTACATGCACATGTCGAGCCAAAAACAGACCAATTAAACAAAGGTTTTTTTTTTCCCCTTTTATGTTCATAAAAAGGCTGCATTGTAGAGGTTATGGCACAAAATGGATATGTTGAAGCCTCGGAGTATTTCAGCCACAGAATAAAACAAGAATGAAGTATTAAAGCATTGTTCGTCTTTGTAACTGTTTTGTCGAGCTTTACAGAACGGATGAGCAGGGTCTTTCTTTATGATCAAGATTTATTTAAACCAAAGCCCCCTGTCTCATTCTTGCCAGTGCATAGATTCCCTACCCCTCCCACCTGCCTCCCAGCCACGCATCTGGGTGTGGCCCAAGGAACAGAGGTCACTCTCCTGGGGCCCACCACACCCCCCGAGTTCTTGGGTGCCGTTGAATGCCATGACCCCCTCTCACAGAATTACACTTATGACTATTATACTAAGGCTTATTTTAAATCAGACAGGGGGAAAACTTGATTTTCTTTCCTTGACATTTCTTGAAGTGGGAGAGCCACCAAAAATCTATTTTGAGTAATGTTTACTAATATGCAGATGCAATGCATTATGGCGCTGAGGCCTCTTGGGGTGTGGGGGAGGGCATTTCCAGATGTGTGTGTAAGAAGGTAGCAAATCTATTTCCCCAAAGAGCCTTCCTAAAACTGGACAAGGGTGTCAGAAATAGGCATTTGAAGTCTCTGAAATCTGTCATGCAAGATCAGATTAGCCTCTTCACAGTTTCCTTGTCAAACACTCAGAATGATGCCTTGTCTGCAGGTTCTGCCCACTTGTGCCAAGCCTAACCCTCAGTCATAGCAATGATCTGCTCTTTCTGATCCAGCTTCTGACAACCATGTCCTGCTGGGAAAAAAACAGACAAATCAACCCACCAACCTGCCAGCTTATGAAACTACCAACCAACCCGCCAACCAATAACCAACCTGGCAATCCATCAACTCACCAATCAACCAACTAACCAATCAACCAACCAAACAACCAACTTACCAACCCACCAATCAACCAACCAACTTACCAAGTGAGCAAGCAAGCAAGCAACTAGCCAACCAAACAAACTGCCAACCTGGCAATCCATCAGCCTGCCAACCAACCAACCAACCAACCAACCAACCAACCAACCAAACAACCAACCAACCAAACAACCAACCAACTTACCAACTCGCCAACCAACAAGCCAACTTTCCAAGCAAGCAAGTGAGTGAGCAAGCACCCAAACAACAAACCAAACAACCAAACAAGCAACCCAGCAAACCACCAACCTACCAACCAACCAACTTAGCAGCCAGCCTTCCAGCCTATCTACCACCCCGCCCCAAGACGGTGCCATTGGGGTGAAACTGTAGCTTCCGGGTTCACCTGGGCCCTGGGGCCTCTTAGAGGTGAATTCACTTCCTCCGTACAGCTTCCTCTGGCATTACTCAACAAGGTTATGCCAGCATTTCCCTTCCCGTGGAAGCCTCCTCTCCCATTTGTGCTTCCCTGGAATCTCAGGTGTTAAGTGTTCTCTTTACTCCGGAGGGAAGTAGTGACCACATGAACACTCCTGCTTACCGAGCTGCATTGCTATGCTGTCATTTTCTGTCTTGTCTTTTTCATCCATTCAGATGAGCTCTCAGCCCAGCTCAGAGTCCTCCCTGCAGCACCCTGTGCTTCCCCCCTCAGCTGTCTTCTCTGCTGGTCTCTTTGCATCTGCTTACGAAGAACCTACTAAAGCATGCAATGACCTCCTTTTGGGGAACAAGAATGCCTTCCTTCCCACACACCTCTCTCTACCCATCTCCTCATCCTTTCCTTCTGTAGCCACACTGTTGGTATAAGGCAGAACATGTACAGTTCAGCATGGCAAAGCATTTGCAGTGGCATTTAACCATTTTAAAGTGTTCGGTGGGCTGGCGTTTAGGGCAGCCATCGAGTTTGGCAGCCATTACCACTGTCCCGTTCCGGAACATTCTCATCAGGCCCAAAGGAAGCCCTGTCCCACAGCCCACACCCCGGCAGCCAGGGCTCTGCTTTCTGTGTCCGCAGATGGCCTGATTCTGAATATTGCGTGTGAATTCATAGCCATGTTCCTTGAAGCGAATGTCGAAACCAGCACTGACCACAGACTTCATTTTTCACACGTGTCTCTTAAACCAAACGCCTCTTACATGCTCATCACTGCACCTAAACATCTCTCGCCAGGACCCCAAGGGACAGACTCATTCACTATCCAGATGGGCCTCTTAGGCCTTCTCTGCACACCTCCGAAAAACCGGAGACAGGCCGGTAGGGTTTATTGCCGCCCCCTCCCCCTCCACGACCCATGTGTCTTTTCCTCAGCCAGGAATAAAAGCCCTCAATACCACTGTCAAGCACGACTCCCAAAGGCACGTCCAGTGGAGAGAGATCGAGATGTCCTACTGCGCTCACGCCAGCTGTTAGCCTGCCTTTTCATTCCGACGCCTGTGTGCTCAGACATTGGAAAGGGCCATCTCATGCTCACCTGACTTTTCGGCTTTTGTTATCAACATGGGTTGCCCGTGTTAGGCCAAACTTGGATTCTTGACATCCTTTATTGTCTCCTGGGTTTAGCTTTTGTAGGGATGTAAATGGGGTTTGCAGGTTCTGGTGTGTAAGCGTATGTTGAATTGGCCTAGATATTTAGTTGCTTTTTTTTTTTTAAATCAAGAATTGTGTGGTCTTGTCAGGCTTGAAACCAAACAGAGACTCTAAAGAGATAGGTTTTCAGATGTTTGAAGGCCTGTTTTAACAGGCACCTTGTAATGGTATAATTTAAAGCATATTCTCTCTTTATATCGATTGCATTTGGGGCCCCTCCCTATCTATAGAAATGGAAAAGTGTTTAAAACTAAAACCAAAAAATACAATGTGATGGTAGTATGGAAAATGGGCACAGTGGGGCATAGATTGGTTCTTTGAGGGTTTTTTTTAGTCTTACCCATGTAAGCCAGTTTGTCACTGCTGGTGTGAAGGCTGGCCATGTAAATCACTGGAGGTGCCCAAGGACGCTGTTGTTCTTGCTACCCCCTGACATTTTCCGGTTTTGCAGAAGGTCACCTTTTCCCTGGGGCCGGGAGACAACATAACATTCATTTTCCTACTTAATGAAATCAACTCTCAAGAAGCAAGTGATCTAAGACTGTCGCCTGAAAATTATTCCCCAGTTGGGAAGAGTAATGGAGTAAACATGGGGACATTAATTTCCATGTCAGAGAAATAATAAGATTGTGACGTTGGGTTGCACAAAAAATGATTACCGAACAACACACCGAGTTCTGGGTTTGCAACGTGGAGGTAAAGCAGCTAATGCTGCAGTCCGAAACCTAGACTAAAAACACTTCTGAACCTTAATTGGCTGGTTGCCTAGGTGGCAACTTTATCATCAGTGTGTTTGTGGAAACCTTGTTTGTGAGTGAAATGAAGTTTACATGAAAACAAACCTGTAGGCTGTATGGAATATGTATTATTTGATTGCTTAAGGCTGTTAGGCCCTATTCTGGTTTAAAAAGTTCTTTCTCATCATCAAGTTGAGTAAGTTTTTACCATCTATTTAAACTGCACAGTCTTTTAAGTGTCTGATTAGTTCAGAATTAAGTAGAGCTTGTCCATTACTCCTAAACATGCAACTCCTTCAGAACCTTCTAAATGAAAGGGATGGGTGTGTGTGTGTGTTTGGGGTGTGTGGGAGTGGAGAAGTGTGTGTGTGAGAGGGAGAGAGAGAGAACATATTATTTGTTTGTGGCACATGTGAAATGTCCACCAGGGAAGCTCATTAGAGGTTCCAGCTGTGAGGTCTTTGCCTGCGCACCCTCTGCCGAGCACGCACCAAAATTCCAGGCTCCCGAGAGGAAGGCAGGTGTTCGTCCTGAACTGCATGGTTTGTACAAAGACCTGAGCACAGTGAACCCTCTGTTATCAGGGGACAGTGGTAGCCTTCCCTACCAAGATCCCAGAAGCCAGGTAGGGGGCGGCCTTGGAAGCAGGGTTTTCTCGGGAGAGCACTCTCGGTCTACCACGTCCGCCCAACCTTGCCCTTGCATCTGGCCCTGCAGACACAGCCTTGGGCTCCGCCCCTCCCATGCCTCTCAGGGAACGGCAGGCCCCATCCATGGCCAGCATGACCCTTCTCTGAGGGCGCCGTATTTCTCCTCAGCTGTTCCCTCCCTGCCTCTTACTCTGCCTCGTTCTTCTGCTGATGACGTTGTGGTTCGAAGCCAGTGCAAAACACTCTGCCGTCCAAGACACACAAACGTGGACTGAGTTAACAGTAGGCCAATGGTCTCGAACACTGGTGCTTTTGAACATGGATGCTTTTTCTATCATGCCTTTGAAACAGGCGTGTTTCTATACAGGTTTTACTATCACTCCTGTTTGTAGATGGTGCCATTTAAGTTTCTAACTTTCTAAGTTGGGCTAAAACTTGTCTCATCTTCTTCTAGTCATTGTCTTAAAGGACACATTGAAAGGTAGTTAGTTATGTAATAACCCACGAGTGCTATCAAGTATTAATGTATATTGTACTTCTGGTTAATGAAAGAGAGTTACTCTGAATTGCCATCATTTTTAGGATTTTTCCCCTTCGTATCGTGTAAAATCCAAACATTAGTTGATATTTATCATAGTACCTCCTCTTTTTAGGGCGTATCCCTAATTCCCACACGATGCTACATTCCAAAGCAGAACAGTAAGCGGGTAGGTGAGGCTGTGAAGAATTCAGGCCCTCACACACTGCTGACAGGAATGTGGAGTGGAGTGGCCACTCGGGAAAACACGGGCCGCCCCTCAAAACCTTAACCCCAGAGGTGCCAGCAGTGCCGCTCCCAGACACACACGCAGGAGAGTCGAAAGCAAAGACACTTGAGTGACTGTTTGTAGCGCATGTCCGTGAGACCCCCTGAGGAAAACACGGTAAGCGTGCGGCAGCGGATGAAGAGGGGCACGGAATGCGGTCTGCACGCCCGTGGAACGTCACTCAGCCAGGGGGACGGAATAATGACAGATTCGCGCTGCAATGAGAGTGGGTCTGGAAAACATCATGCCAAGGAAAGGAGCCAGACACACAGGCCGAGTGTGGTATGGCTCTGTTTACGTGAAAGAAACATCCAGAACGAGCAAATCCATGGAGACAGAAAGCAGAGTTGGTCGCCAGGGGAGGGAGAAATGGGGACTGGACACTGAAGGGTGTGGAGTTTGTTTTTGGGGTGAAGGCAACGTCTTGGAATTCAATGGAAGTGAAGGTTGCACAACCTTCTGAATATGTCGAAACAGTGAAATTTATGGTATGTAAATGACACCTCAATAAAACCTGAAGAATTCAAATCATGAATTTTCATGTGCAGATAAAGGAGACACGTGGAAGGTTCCCCGGGAGACCCATCAAACAGTTTTACAACAAAGGATCTAAGGACAGTTTTAAAGGGAAATGGGACCTGGGGCGCAGTGTCAAGGCCACTTCCTTCCACAGCCACGTGACTGAAACATCACTTAATTCCGTGATTTGTGATTCCATTGCCAAAGTCTGCGGTCACAGCTGAGAAAGCATGCAGATAACAATTTTCATAAACAGCTTTCTTCACGATAAAGGCTTCCCTCTGCTGAGGTCGTTTTGAAATACTGCGTGCGTAGTTTTTTGGAGATGCACGGAGCTTGAGGCAGAGACGTACAGAGGGCGTTGGAAAACTCACACTTCGTCCTGGGACTCCCCATCACCCTTAAAAGTAAAACACAGGTATGAAGACCAGTGCGTAGAGCACGGGGCTGTCTCTCTCCTGACACTCGCCAGCATTCCTGTGCCATTTTTCAGTCTTGTTACCTTCAGGATGTTGAGATTGGGATAAAAACAGTGGGTCGAAAGGAGGCGTTGCTGTAAACCGAACCATGGTGAAAACCTCACTTCCTGTTCCTAGTTTCTCAAGGATGGTGTTGTTAAACTATGCGGCCAGGCTCTTATTGTGTGTAACTTCAAATGTGATCATACTTTCGTATTTCTCAATGTTTGTGGCTTTTTAAACATTTTATTTACACTTCATGCTTAAGATACTTCATTGCAGGCTGTACGACGTGAAGAAGTAAAATCGCAACAAACTACTTCACCAGTAATAGGCGAGCCAGTAAAGGTTGCAATGCCTTTGCTTCTTGTTTGTATTTCTATTAACATGTTATAAAGTTGGGCATGCTCGTGGCAGGGGAGAAGAGCTCTTTATTCATTTACTTAAGGAGTATTACTAAGTAGGTACCACCTGTCAGACTCAGGCAGCTGGAGGATGCATAAGGCATCCAAGGAGGTCTTCCTGGTGGAGGCATCTGCTGGTGAGCCGAAGGGCCCAGCCTTTTGTCAATGGGCACATCCTCATTCCTCAAAGCAAATGTTCTAGGATATCCACTCATTGTCTTTCTATGGCTCAAAGACCCAACAGGGTCACTTGAGCCCAAGAGTGAAGCCACGTGTGGGAGCCAGGAATAAAAAGTGTAGAAACCTAGCAATCGTAAGCTCTACCCTTATTCATGATAATCCCATAGAGTTATAAACCCATGACCAAAACATCAGAAAATAGGAACTACCTAAAAATCTGAAAATGCTTCCAAAGAAATCTGCATCACAGCCTACATCAACCTTTGGGGCATGAGATTCCACCACAATTTAGTCTCACATGAAACCCTTTACTGATGAAAGAAAATGCAAAAAAAAGATACTAAAATGAAAAGGGGTTCTCAAAGAGAAAAATCAGAAACGTGGGTGCAGGTACAACGTGGGGAGCTCGTCCATGTAGCTTTGGCTGAGGGACTGGACTGGAACTCTCCCCTGCTGTGTGTCACTCACGGAGGGGCTCACCTTCTTCTGGGGGAGAGGACAGGGAGGGGACACCATTCACCCCCCACTCACGGTGACTCAGCTGACAGGAATGTGCCACCGGATCAGCACGGCGGGCCCATGACCTACACATTGGAGGTCCGTTACCTCACTTGACCTTTTTAATAGACAGCAAGCGAGGTATTCCAGTGTTTCCCCTTCACAGACGTGAAACAGCAACTAGAGAGGCAACAAGGTGGTTTGCCGAGGAATGCACAGAGAATTGGCCGTGATGGACATAGTTCACGCTACATAGTCATACTCGGTGTGTTCTCGCACACTTGTGCACGTCTCACAAACGCCTCCTGATTCGCTGAAGACTGGGGCCAAAGGCCACCGTGTCCGCCACCTTGTCTAGAATCCACGGTCTCTGATTCTCAGGCCAGACCCTGCTCCTTCTCCTCTCTGTGACGGCCCCACACCTGTCAAACCACGTACGGTGGCTGTGTATGGAATTGTCACCGTTGAGAGGACCACCTTCGTCGTCTTCACAGTTTCATGCCTGGACCCTGGCACCCCCCAGCTCACAGGTTCTGCTCGATCAACGTTAACTAAACGTATCCCAGCTCCGTTGAAAGAATCAACGTTGAGTAAACAGTGATCTTCACTCTCTGTGTTCGCACCAACAGGAGAATCACCTCGGTCCACCTCGTTGAAATGTTGCCTTGAAACTCATGCAGACTTTCCCTTTCCATGAATCAACAGACAACCTGAACGAACAAGTTAAATCTCTTTTGACTTGTACTATTTTAAAAAAGAAGAAATCCAGTGGAACAACCGCAGACAGTTCAGCTAGTTCACGCCTTTTCAACTGTCTATATGAAGGGGTGAGGTTCACCCAGCCTACCTGTCCGTGGGCTCACAAAGCGCTTGTGCTGACGTCTGCTAACACACATCAAGCCCTGTCTCTTTCCCTCGCCTCCAACTGCGCCTTTGTCAACAAGTCTCATGGTCCTTCCATCCTCCACCCAGGGTCAAGGTAAGATACGAGGTGGAGGAAGAAATCTTAGAGAGGTTCTCCAGGTGCACTAGTTGTACAAAAACAAATACATTTCCATGGCAGACGCTGCTGCTGCCTTTTAGAAGGAGAAGACTGGTTATAGGGATGGAGAGAGAAAACCGATGCTTGTGGAACTGATCCATTCCCCGTCTAGACGGCTGCCATGTCCCTGAAAGCTCCGTGTTGCCATTTTTCTGTCTGTCAGTGGCTCATTCGCGATGCGAGCTACTCAGTCTTTCTAAATCCTCTCTGCCGGTCCCTCTGAATGCATGGCTGTTGGGTACACATGGAATAAGTTATCCCGTGGAAAACATCTTGAATTTTTCCAGTGATGTGGTCAAGCATTCTGATAGATCTTAACGTGCCCGTAAAGAAATGCCAGACTAGCACACTGGACACGAGATACAAATGTCTCACATAAGGCAGCAGGAACTAAAGTTCTCACTGTTGACACGACCTAGGAAATTTCAAGTCAGAGGAAAAGACGAATCCCCCACCCAAGGCTTGAAGTTCTGGTAGAGGGTGACCACACCTTACACACGCCACCACATTACCCTTCCCAGTTGGGACGCTGGCAGCAGCGTGACCTTTCTAGAGCAGAAGGGAGATGTTTCCAACCACAGGAGGGAAGACCTCGTTGAGTCTCTGTGGTCGTTCTTGGCTTCTCAGTCAGGCCTGGAGTTACCACCCTGGGCAATGGAATGAAAGAGTTCGGATCCTGGCTGGTTTGGCTCAGTGGTTGCCAGCCCGCACATCCAAAGGTCCCTGGTTTGATTCCCAGTCAGGGCACATGCCTGGGATGTGGGCCAGGTCCCCAGTAGGGGGCGCACAAGAGGCAACCACACGCTGATGTTTCTCTCCCTCCCTTTCTGTGTCTGTCTGTGTCTTGTTCTGTCCTCTCTCTGTCAGCGTTGGTCCAGTGAACACCAGTGCCCTTCAACGTGCCTGCAAGCTCAGAGGGGTGACCTGCCGCACACAGCTCTGAGCTCGGAGGGTTTCTATCTCCCTTTGAGCATCAGTCACTCACTATCACCTGTTCTAAGATGACCACCAGTCCACCAGAAACTCCTTCATCCAGTGAGTCTCACACATCCACACAACACTTTCATCCTTCACCGTTCAGTTGTGGCTGGAAATTAGGGGCATTTTTCTTCATTTATAAGCTCGGCATTCTTGCGCTGTCCTCTGCTGTCCTGTGGGATGCATCGTGCGGGCACTTTTTAATATTTTCAGTCCACTCATGTCATCATGGCTCAGTGAGCATTCATCAGCCAGCTCTTATGTGCCAGGCTGGAGGATGAGGGTGCAGAGATAAATGCAATGTGTCTCTTCCTATAATTAAAACCTCATGATAAATGACTTTGTCGTATGTGAGTGGGATTCCACTGTCCGTCAGGCTAAGGCACTTGTCACCAGTGGGTGATGGATGCGCTTCTCTCCGGTGATAATGAAGAAAACCTGTAAAACCAGAGCGTGTCTGCAGGCCCTGTGGTGCTGCTAGGTTGTTTGGTTTAACTCCGTGGTGAACCCTCACTATGTCCATGTTCATGCCCACGGCCCACCGTCCCTGTCTCTGCCCCGCCTCCCAAGACTTCTGCTGGAAACCAGAAGAAAGACAATTGGGTATGGCAAGGCCCATCAGGAGAACGGGAAGTACCCCGAGTGTCTAAAGCAGAAGCAGTTGAACTTAGGAAGGTATGCCAGGTGATGGACAAACTGAACAACCAATAAATGATGGTCGGGCAAAGTATCCAGCAAACTCCAGACACCACTGCCCCAGGTACCCCTCTCCCTGGCAAATGTGAGAAAGGGAGGGAGGAGGCAGTGATGTCCAAACCCAGCCCCAGCTGTCTGACTCAGGCAAATGCTGGTGCTGCTCCCGCCCCCACCCAGCTCTTTGCTGCCCCCTACAGGCTGCTGTCACCAGGGTTGCTGCTGGAAGCAACCCTGCAAACTGCATTCTGGGAAGGCGAACTGCATTCTGGGAAGCAGAGACAAGGCATTGTCTGGTGCATTTCCATTTGTTTCAGACGCCAATCATTTCAATAACTCCTAAGGTACCAGTAAAGCCCATATACCAAGCTTTCCAGATGAGATGGGGCGCGTTCAGGGTGGTATGGCTGGAGAGACCTCTTGATCTTTCCAAAACCTGGCATTCACTCTCTGGAACTGAAAGTCAACATTTCGTGTGAGTGTGTGAATGAGGGCCGTGCATCAGGAGGCCCAGAACCGATTGAACGCAGAAGGGAAGGGAAGGGAATGAGCTTCAATTTCTGATTCTTTCAAACACCCCACATTGGAACAGAGAGTGGCATAGCCTCCAGCCAGTTCCACTTAGTCACGAGAGGATATCTGGGACGTCAAGCACAGTTTTGGGGCCTGTTTTTGTCCTGTTCTGACTCTAGGAATGCTTTTTCAAAAAGCTCTTATGGGTTCTGAAGACAAAGGTGTTCATTTGTGCCTCCGTTACTTTCTTTGTTCATCTTGGTCCCTCGGTTTCACACTGCGTCCTTGAAGGCCTTAAATGTGTTTACCTTCATCTCTCAGCTGTCGGCTCCTCTTGCTGTAAGTGGCCTGTGAGCGTGGAAAGGCAGTTTCTGCAGGTAAAGCCTTTCTCCTCTCTTTCGCTGTTCTGTCTCGCTGTGTTGAATTTTACGTACATATTCTCATATATTATAAAAATGTAAGCAAGCCGTGCGTGAGCTGAACAGAAGGTGCTCTGAACAGACGCTTCTTGGAGTATAATTCACACACAGCTGCCTTTGTCATTTCATTGCGTAGTGCGTAGTTTGAGAGGCGTTCAAAAAGCTGGGGAAAAACGCATTCGAAGACGGCATGCTCATTTTGTCCATTTAGTTCCGCGTGAGTAGTGTCTTTACAAAGGAAACCCTTCCTTCCTGCGTTTCGAGTCCCACGAGGTTGGTCTAGTTGGTAGGAACTGAGACTATTGCGTGATGAATCGCAGTCAATTCAGCCCTAAAAGACAATTCAGCCCTAGAAGAAAGGTTATCGGAGAATTCGCTGTTTCCTTCGCATTGTCTATGTATGACCAGCAGGTGGCGCTCTTCGCTGTTAAAAGCTGCCTTTTTACATTTTTAGTAGTTTCTCTCCAAATCCAGGGTATTTATTTACAGGGCTCCCTGTAAACGTCGCTGGGCTTGAAGACATCAAACTAAGACCGATTTTAGGTGTTTTAACAGAACCGACTTTTCATGTTTTAAAGAGCATCGCTGGGTGTCTTTTCGTGTTGAGGAATGAAAATCAGAATACAAGAGTGATTGTTGGTTGGAATGTCCTTTCAAAAAAAGCTTTTTACACGCTACATTTGACAAAACATTAAATATTAATTGTACCGAAAGGTTCATCCATGTCCCATGAAAAGTAGGCCACTGGAAAGTGAAAAATAAGTTTTTAAAGTTATATCATGTAAGATTTCATTAAAATTATATGATTTAAATTTATTTATTTTAATAATAATGGCTTTAATATGAATGCAAAGATTATTAAAGGAAACATGATATAACGCATTTCTGGGAAAGAGCTCAAATTATACACAGAGAATTGGAAAGATATGAAATTTCCACATTTTAGAATCAAGAATATATTACTTTCTGTATGAAATTAGATGGAAATGTACATTTAATTTACTGGATGTCTTATTTTTCCCACAACCCAGGCAAAAAAAATTCTTTTCACTCACTTATATTTAAAAGTACTATTTTAAACTCTTTTATTGGATTGACGGGTGAAAATTATATAATTTAAATTTAATTTCCTTATGTTTCTCAAAACATGTTTGGAGACAGACTGGTCATATTTTGGTCGTGTTGAAGAACCAGAAACACACATTCCTTTTTATATTTTTAATATAGTTTCCTGCATTGTGGCTACTGAGTAGAATTTTTATGGTTATTTCTAGGATTTTCAAAATCTACAGCTTATGTGTCGAATCGGAGATGAGATGGTTTTGCTGAAGGTTTTGTGGTTACCCTGAGAATTCAGGTGAAATCAGTTAGTGGCCTGATCGTGGAGACCAAGTATGAACTGGGTTTGAACTTACCTGAAAAGCCACGGCCTTGAGAAACCCAGCGCTCCGTGCAGGGCCCACAGCGATAGGCTTAGCAGGGCAGTGACATCATCAGGGCCCACGGCGATAGGCTCAGCGGGACAGTGACGTCACAGCAGAGGCCTCCAATGCGCTCGGTTAAAACACCTGGGATGAGGGGCTGGGCGAGGAGGGACCTTCAGAGGGGGCCTTCGCGGTACAACTGACCCTGCCAACCTGGAAATGCAAAATCTGATACATTTTATGTATTCGTCGTTAATTTTAGTGGCTATTGCAGTGACGGCACAAAACTTTCGTGAGGACTTAGTGTAGAAATAGGCTCTTAGCAGAACAAAGTTGCCACCAATTGATGGATTAATGGCGACTTTGGGGGAAGGGAGGGAAAAGGGTAGGGAGGCAAATTCTGGAAAAGTGGTAGCTTCAAAATGTGTTTTTTGACAATTGTTTGAAATGGTGTATTTTGCAAAAAAAAAGTTTTAAAATTTCCTTAAAATATTCTTTGGTGCACAAAAGCATAGCACACATATTTGTAATAGTCCTTAGTAAGCTCTAGAAAAACAAACATGGAAGTGATTCATAAAAATAATACCTCTATCTCTGTATATATGGCAGCTAAATTTTTATGATCTAGCTCAAGAGAGAAAGATGTTCTCTGCCAAAGTTATCCCCAAATAGAATATCTACACTGCAAGGTGCTAAAAGAAAGCAGATGATTAAAAGTGGACGTGGACATTTTTTTCCTGAAAACTAGAGTGTGTATTCAGTGACTTAGGCTAAAAGCTAAATTTTTTATTCGTACAATGATTAAATGAGCCACCCGAGGTCACATCAGTGCTGCGTCATAGAGGTGTGCCCCATTCTCGCCTGAAATCATGTTATAAAAGACGCAAAGCTGCCCTGGCTGGTGTGGCTCAGTGGATTGAGCGCAGGCTGCCAACCAAAGGGTCGCAGGTTCGATTCCCAGTCAGGGCACATGCCTGGGCTGTGGGCCAGGTCCCCAGTAGGGGGCGCACAAAAGGCAACTACACACCAATGTTTCTCTCCCTCTCTTCCCCTCTCTCTAAAAATACATAAATAAAATCTTTTCAAAGGATACAAATCTAATAGTCATCCACTCAGCTAATAGCATCCCTCTTTCCTTTTCTCAACAGCTGTCTGTGCGGTCCCTGGGCCAGGGGACCCAGAGCTGAGCAGTGGGCACCGAGTCGGGAGGAGGACGCAAGCTCTGTCACTTAGAGAGGAAACCTGGGAGCCTGGCGACCGCTCCTGCAGATGTGGAGGTGAGCCTGGGCAGGGTGCTATCCGGGCAGCCCCCTTCCCTTCCTCACATGCCCCTCTCTGCAAGGGGACTGCAGTGTCTGGGAGAAGGTGCCTGGGGTTGCCAGCCCTGGAGGGGAAACTGGACCTTGCACGTGAGCTCCTTCCCCTCACTTCCTCGTGCCCTGTGAGCTGTGACCGGTGCTGCCGGGACCACATTCAACACCCCTAAATGCCGTGGTGTGAGAGTGTTGGCCCTCCAGGTTCACAGTGATGTTTGCTTTCTTTGTCTTGCATCCATGGCAGGTGTTGCTGGAAGCCTTGAAAGAGATAAGCCACTAGCCGCCCCCCCCCCCCCCAATGAGTCTAAGAGTGTTTCAGGGAAACGTACTGGGAAACCGGTGTCAGTGTGGTCGTTCAGAGGTAGGTCTGGTCCTTCCCGACACCCACACCTAAGGAAGGACTTCCCACACAGGGGGGTCATGCATGGTGCTGAAATGAAGCCTTCTGCACCATTTTCGATGAGGCCTGCGTTTGCTAAATCTGTGGTCTTCCAAACCAGTCCCTGGTTCACTTGCTTGGTGTCCTTTAACAATTCAGATTCTAAAAATAATAATAATAATAATAAAAATAAAAATTCAGATTCTAGCGTAGAAGTATGTATTTGTTTAATCCTTACCCAAGGGTATGTTTACTGATTTGAGAGAGAGAGAGAGAGGAGGGGGAATAGGTTAGGGAAGAGAGAGAGAGAGAGAGATCTATTGGCTGACTTCTGTATGCACCCTGACCGGGAATCAAATCTGCAACCTAGGTGTGACTGGGAATCGAACCCACAATCTTTTTAGTGTGAGGGATGACGCTCCAAGCAACTGAGCCACCTGGCCAGGGTTGTCCCAGACGTGCTGACCCAAGATCTCAGGGTGTGGGGGTGCAGAGCATGCCTTCAGCACACTTCCCAGGGGGGGTCTTATTCTCTGCTTTAAAAAGAAAAGGAACCGGGAAAAGAAACTAATAAGCTCAGTAAACTGCGAGGAAGAGCATAGCTAACACTTAGGGACGGGAAAGAGAGTGTTGTTGTGTGTGTGTTTTCTGCAAGTCGAGGGTGATTAAAATAAACCCTGGGAAAAGGGCCAGGATCATTGCAGAGGGTGGCTGCGATAATGGCAAAAGAGGAAAGCAATGCAAACTCAGGTATTGTTTGAACACACGGTGGCCCTATGTGCTGAATTAACCCCAGGCTTTCTGTACGACCAACTGGATTTGTGTGTGTGTGTGTGTGTGTGTGTGTGTGTGTGTGTGTGTTTGATTGTAAAATGTATTTCTTCGTGGAAATGAACATGCTCTGGAGCCCATATAGGTAGCTCACACATGGCTTTAAAAAAAATACAGGGAGCCCTTTGAACATTGAAAAGCTGCTTTTACAAGCCCAGCACCTTTGTCCTTACGCGATTTCACTTTCCGGACTATAAATTTCATGGTAGGACACACACCAAGATGCCATAAAGGAAATGTAGACGCGGACAAGACCCTTGCTTTCTCAGAGAGCAGCGGTTTGCTGAACTTGAACGTTCAGACCCCGTGGAAGGGTCTGCTAGGGCTTTTTGGAATGTGTTTATTAATTACCAAACTCGCGATGACGTAAAGGTCAGTCTCTATCACTAGGCATCACCGCTCTACTCATTGGCAAATGGCTTTACACACGTTCCCGCTGGGGGTCACTGAGATCAGCTTCTTTACACTCTTAGTCAATATTAAGTACCCTTAATGTGCTTCTAAAAGGCTTCCCTTTGCAATTCTGTGCACCTTTTTTAAACACACGATTGAGCTCAGGTGAGCTCACGCCTGATTTTCTTGAGTGGATCCTGGTCCTGCTCAACCCTGTGATAAGTGATGGAAGAACCGTGGACCAGTGCGGATCCTCGTGAGGTGGGGCTTTGGACGACGCTCCGGGGCACCGTCTCTCTTCCCAGAGAACCTTGTGAACAAGACAACTGTCATTGTTTAAACCATTAAGCAACACACCAAACCACAGGTCCTGTGGGCCTGGCTGATTTATCCGCCTGAAGACGTACACAGCGGTGATGTACGTGAAAAAGACTCATCGGCGTCACAGAATAACAGCAGATGGCTCCCCTTGTCATTCACCAGGACGGTCCCCAAAGCACCCAGTGGAAAGTGTGCAGCAGAATGGGGGCAAAGGGTGGGCACCTGTAACAGGACTGCAGGCAACGCCAAGAGGCGTGAAGCTGGGTGCCGCATCTCCTCGGAGCAGGCTGAGAGCTCGTGCGCCCTGGCTGCGCCTAGTCGCGTGCTCCCGGAGGTCACGGGGTGCGGGATGTAAGCGCCCCTCAGTATGAGACCGCGCAGCGGTCACTCAGCGGTTGCGCACCCGAGTACGGGTGCCCAGGAGTCCCCCCCGCCCCCCGACTCCGCGCGCTAGGTAAACATCGCCGAGCCCCATGCTCAGCTTCCAGGGTCCCACCTCTGCGCTTTGGGGGTCTCCACCCTGCCTGCCCCCGGAGCCAGGGAAGGACAGACTGGGGAACAGGGGGTGTGTTCTGGGTGCACGTGCCCCTTTCCCTGGCGTGGCCCTGTCCGGGGAGGGAGAGCAAGCGTGGGGACCAGGCTTGGGGAGAGATGACCACAGACGGTGCGTTAGCAGAGTCATTGCTAACGAAAGGTGAATTCGGGGGCTGGGGGCACAAATGGGGGGAAAGGCGGTGAGGAGAGATTACTGTCTTTAACGACTCACACCGGGAGGACAGTGCCTGCCAGAAAGAGGAACACCTGAGGAACCCGGGGGCGTGGGTCTCTTTAACCAAGGCGGCGGGGCTCTCCTCGGGTCGTTTCCCAGGGAGCCCTGAGGCGGGAAGGAGGGGGGAGACGAGATGGGAGCCAGCGGAGAAAGAGCACGTCAAACGTTCGCACCTGGCCGCTCTTCTCTGAGTTCGTTCTCAGTTCGGCTGCTGAGCCCTGTCCCCACTACTTGGGAAAGGAGAACTGCAAACGTGCCCGAGTGGGAGCGCCGCCTGCACCCGGGGAGCCACCCGGGTAGGAAGGCCTTCCGATCTGAAGCCCCCGGGGTCCGAGACCCTCCTTCCCGACGCAGCACCTGGCACCCCGGGCCCAGGATCGCTCACACCTGGCGTTGACCTGCGTGCTCGCGCCGGAAGGAGCGAGCGGGCGGTGGGGAAGCCTGCGTCGGAGACGGGCCACCGGGAGAGGGGCGCGCGGTGGAGACCGGGTCGCCTCGCCTTCCCAGGGAGCGCCGGGGCCCGCCGCCTCTAAGACCTGCCCACCGCTCTCGGCCCTGCCCCCCTGTCACTCACTTTCCTTCTAGCCAATGGCGCGGCCGCCTGTCACCCTCACCCCACCCCCGAGGCCGCGCCCGGAGGGAGGTCGGCCAGGAGCGCGGGGGCTGGAGTTGAATGATTGAACTTTCCAGCCGAGTTGCAGCGACCGCGAGGTCCCCAGCAGCGCGGCCCCGGAGCGGAGCTGGGAGCCTCCGCCAACGCCCGGCGCCCGCGCCCGCGCCCCCGACCCTCAACCATGGTGCCGGGGGCACCCGGCGCAGCCCTGACCCTCTGCCTCTGGCTGGCGACCGCCGGGGGCTGCGTGGCGGCCGGCCCCGGCGCCGCGGCAGCACGGAGGCTGGACGAGTCGGCCGGGAGCGTCCAGCGGGCCCGCTGCGCCTCCAGGTGCCTCAGCCTGCAGATCACGCGCATCTCCGCCTTCTTCCAGCACAACCAGGTACGCGAACGGCCGCGCGTCCGGGGCTCCGGGAGCCGCGGGCCACCCGGGGGGCGCACTAGGGCGCGCGCCTCCGGCCTCGGTGCCCAAACTTCTCTCTCCGTGCGACCGGCATGTCCGCTGTTCTTCCGCGTGGACTTTACAGTCCAGGCTCCCCCCTCCCGAAAGGAAAAAGAAGGCTGCAGCCTGTTTTCCGAACTCCCTTCTCCCCAGCGGCGAACTAGGGGAGAGAGTGCAGTCTTGTGGATTCCAAGGGTGGGTGTGTGCGTTCGGCAGGTTCCCGGGGACTGTGGCGCGCGGGACTCCGGCTGGTGGCGAGTCCCGGGAACTCTCAGGAACTCCCAGGCGCTCCGGGACCCTTGGCGCCGCGGGCACAGCGAGCAGGTGGGGAGGCGTGTCAGGCTATGGCTGGGGACCCGAGCGACGTGCCCAGCCCCGCAGGTGCCCGCGGGCCGATACTTTTGTCTGTGGAGCGAAGCTTTCCCATTAGGCGGGCCCGTAGCTCGCGGCCCACCCTCCGAACCCCGGGCAGGGCACTGCGTCGGGCCAAGTCCTGTGCTCCGGAATGTGTGTCAGGGCAGGGCGCGGTGGTGTCTGTGCGCGCCCCAGTTCGGAGCTCCACAGCGTCAAGGTCTTGGCAGTGAATAGCGTGGAGGGTAAAGGAAGAGATGGAGGGGATACGGGACCAGAGGGGTCGTGGGGTCAGCATCAGCCCACCCCCCATAGCTTGAGCACGCGTACATGCGTGTGTGTGGGCGAGGGTATATGTAAGACTTTGAGGGGAAAGCGTGCTTGGCGCCTGTGGAGGGGTCCATAGTGGCGGAGACCCCCCCCCCCCACTAGACCTGGGTAGGGACCCGGGGTGGGGAGGGGTGGGGGTGGGGGCGCAAGGGAGCCGAGAGCGCGCACTCTGAAATCCTCCTCGCCGGCACCTTGCTTCTCTCCTGACCTCGCCAACGCCCTTCGCTGCTCACCTGTTGCGGAGGCCAGGAGGAGATGGGGTGGGGGGCCCTCCTTGGGGGTGTCTAAGACGAGTCCTCGGCCCTTAAAGACGAGTCCTCCCCCACACTGCACTGGGGAGAGGCGGCTCCCAAGGGGCCTGGGAATGAAGCCGCGAGAGAGGAGGCGATTGTCCTGGCTGTGGAGTTTGGGACAAATCTCCAGGGCGGGGGTGGGCATGTCACCCTGGGATTTTAGGAGGTCGAAGCAGCTCCAGAAGTTTGTCCGAGTGTGCGCTTCTGTTTGTTCTCAAAGAAGCAGTGTGTAGCGGTTTCGGAGAATTTGGCAGCGCTCGGATCCTCCTGGTCTTGGCGGAGGGGAAACCCAGGGCTCCTCTCCCTCGCGGTGACATTCCGTGGGCGGCCTGGAGAGGGCGCCCGCCCAGCCACCTGGCCCCGTCGCCGCCCCTCCCGTCCCCCCACCGCCTGAGAAGATGCTACACTGTTTCAACAACAGAAAACACAGCCCACAGGGCGGCCCATTCCCGGGGAGAAAGAGTATCTTTTTCTTTCTTCCCACGTCTTTTGACTGAGTTGTCAGTTGCTGTGATTTATTTGTTTTACAGTTTCAGCGGCTGAAGCAGCAGTTCGAACCAAGCCAATTCCTGTGAAAGGCTTTTCTTGTGCTGGGTTGGCACGACTTCCCCGCCGAAGAAAAACTGCTGACAGAATACGCATTGCAGACAATCCTGATTACATTTTAATTAGCTGGGGTGAAGGAAGCTGCAAATTACTCAGTTAGGACTTAATAACGGCCGCTTTTTGCAATCAATGGCAGAGCCGCTCTCGGGGGCGCAGGCCTACCTTGCAGTGCCCCTCCGATGTATCCAAATGGCAGGGATAAAGGCTGCCTTGCGATCTGGAAAGACAGCAGCACCGGGGTCCTTGTTCAGCAGCGAGCTTTCCTTTCCGTCGCCCCCGCTTTGTAAGTAATTGGGAGGACCGGCGGGGGAGCATCTCTGGTGTTTATCAGTGGGCTGCGGGACGCTGTGGGGAGGTCCCCTTCCAGCAGGGTCGCCCTGCCCCACTCGCTAGGGCTGCCCAGCCCAGGCCCAGGCTGTTTCTGGAGCAGCTGCCTGTTTCCACCTTCGCAACGGCCGCGAGGCCAGTCGAGGGTATGCTCTCCTGTGGGGAAGCTGCCGTGGCTGAGGCTGGTGAGGACCCAGCCCGTGTACGCCTACATGGAGAGATTCAGGCAGCGCCGGCTGAGCGTGAGGGGCCCACCTGCCAGCCCTGAGGCAGCTACAGGTCTGCAGGCAGGCGGGGCGCACCGGCTGCCTTCCTGTCCACAGAGTTGGCTTGGCTTCGCCTGCTAAGCAGGGGGCTGCCAGCCACGCCCGAAAGCACAGAGGGCTGAGACTGATGCGCACTGCTGGGAACAGTGACAGCAGATCCCTGGGTTATTGGGCACAGCCCCTGGGCCTGGAGGTGCTTAGAATTTCACACCCAGAGGGACACAGCTTCTGAAGGCCCCGGCTCCTTGCTACATGCTCCTATCACGTGCCAACAGAAAGAGGCCACGGTAGCACCTTGCAGGCCATCAGCAAGCACAGGCAGGGGGCAGGCCACGGTGGGAGGGTCTCACACATCTCACGCGCATGTGGTTGAAATGCTGCCAGCAGACTGGGTGGGGAGGACATGCTGCTCCAGGGAGTGAGGCCTTGGTCTGCGCTGCGGGCCTGGAGCAGGGACGGGGGTGGGGGGCCCAGTCAGGTGCTCTGCGCCAGCCTCTGCCCCTTGCAGAGGGACGGTGTAGACAGGTAGGTCGCCTCCCGACCGGCCAGCTTCTTCTGAGTCCCACGTGAGCTCACGGCTGCCCAGCGATCCTGAACATCTCGGGTGACCCAGGGCTGACACCAACAGGAAGATTCTTAAGGACCAGCTGCTGCTCTGGGAGTGATGAGTGGTGTCTCAGTGCGCCCAACAAATGCAGGAGGCAGGCCCGTGTGTATCCTGGGGTCGCTGACCAGGGAACAAGGTGCTGAGAAGGCAGGCTGGTCACGCAGGGAATCGTGTGGCCAGGTTCCCAGGGAGGGCGGCTGGGGCTGCGGCTGGGGCTTGTTCTGACGTCTGGGATTTGATTGGTTAGTGGGCTAGTTCCCTGCAGGCCTGCCTGCCTGTGTTGTTAGTGAGCTTTTACTGTTGCCCATGCTGCAGGCACACATCAGAGGGGCACCTGCTCTGCCCGGGCTGGACTTCCTGGCTCTTCTCTGGGGGGTCTGTGCCATGTCTGGAAGGACAAGCAGATGCCAGGCTCCGCAGGCTGGGAAGGAGGACCCCTCAAAGTGCCCGATGTGGGGTGTGTCCAGTCGGTGCCCGAGAAGGGGATCTCGTGGGCATGAGGACAGCCCACTGAACTGTGGGACGTTCAGGGCATGCATTCTCTACCTCCACCCCAGTTCTTGCACCCACGCCCAGGTCCCTGTGGGGGCAGAAGGTGACAAGGGTTGGGGCAGTGTGTGAGAGGGAGTAGCTGCGTGAGCATCGGAGTGTCAGGGGGCGGGGAGCCAAGAACTTTCCCTGGGGGGGCGGGGCCGGCAGCGTCACACGTGGTGTGCAGCTCTACATATCCAGACGGGCTCCCACGCTCCATCAGACTTTCCCCAGAAAAAGCGCGAACTCACAGGTACCAATGTTAGGAATCTCAACTTGGTGGTCAGGGCCTAGAGCGCAAACTCCTAGGCGCAGGAGCCCTTGTGCCCGTGGCCGTTCGCAGCCCCGCGAAGCGGACGGCGGGGCACCTGCGCGCGTCAATCGCGAGAAGAGCTGGTGGGAGAGGTTGGACCCGCTGGACTCAGGGTCCCACGCCGCGCCGCCCGTCCTGTGCCAGCCTGGCGGACTGACCTGGGCTCCCGTGCGCAGCAGCCCCAAGGAACTCTTGAGAGATTAGCGAACAGGGGGAAGAGGGAGATTGTGGCTGGAAAAAAAGGCCCTGTGTCTTTTTTTTTTCGGTGACTCTGGTTCCGCCTGGGCGTTGACATCCTCTCTTGGGGTCCGTTGGGACATTCACAGGGGAGACCTTTCGCGGTGGCAACAAGGAGCTGAGTCCTGGGGCTAAGCGCTGTGGAGCACGCCGGACCTTCCGCCTGTGTTTTCGGAGAGGAGGCGTAGACGGGGGTCTGGGGGCCGGTCCCAGGGCAGCGGGGGCTGGGAAAGGATGCGCCCCGGTTCTGCCAGCAGCGGGGAAGAAGAGGGCGGGCTCTTGCTGGGAGATAAGCAGCAGGTTGCTGGCAGCCTCCGTTGGCCCCTGGGCTTGTAGACTTTTGTCAGTGTTAAGAGAGTCTTGCTTTAATGGGACGTAATTCACCCTACACGGCCACCTCGGATAGGCTGGCTGAGGGAGCTGGTGAGAGATCAGAGGCGGGCTTTCCTTCCCAGTCACCGAGGCTGTTTGTTTTGGCAAAGGAGAGACCGAAGCTGGTGATTAGCAGCAGCCTGTCCTGGGAGAAAAAGTAAACAAACAATGAAGACATCTAAACCCCTGGCCAGCCACGCCTCAGCCCCAGGCCTTGGGAGGCTTGGAGGAGGGGCTGGCGGTTCTCCACTGGGTGTGTCCTTTCAGGTTGTGGGCCCCGGAGGCCAGGTGGTCAGAGGCTGAGTGGGACAGACTGGCCCCTGGGGTCTCGGGATTCACTGGCTGTGTTTCTCAGAATTCCTGAACCTGACCCAATCTGGCACCTCATGGCCCATTTTCCTGTTTGTAACCCAGCTTCTTCCTGAATGTGATTTAAAACACGGTCTTCACCGCGACTCTCGGAGAACGTTTTAAACATGCATTTGAAAGCACTTGTGGGCTTCCTCGTGGTCTGCAGCACGTCATTCGAGCAGAAATACTTGCTATAGATTTCTGTTTGTATATTTTCACAGAGTGGAGACATTCACAGATGTCCTTATATGTGAACACAGGGGACAGGTGCGTGTTTGGAGGCCTACATCGAGGAGCTAACGTTCTCCACAGGGTGCTCACGCTTTAGAACACGCCACCCTCCATGAGAAGGGCGCTCGTGGTTCTTGTGTGTGGAGTCGCCCGATTTCCTTGCACGCCCTCCTCTAGTGCATTTCCCGTGTGCGCCTGGACCTTAGGGCTGGGGAGAGACCTGTGGAGGGAGATGTGGCAAGGGGCGCGGTGGGTGTTAGTAACGGGATGTTGCCCTGTGTAACTGGGGCTCGTTTCCCCCCAAATCCGACTCATACAACTGTGTGTGTGGGGGTGTGTGGACTCCCGGCAACCCCCCGTGAAGCAGGGCTCAACTATCCAAAGACTTCCGACGGACGGAAATGGGGTCAGGGAAGGGTCAAGTGCACCACGGCCCTGCTGGTGCCCTGTCTAAGCTCGCGGCCCTTTGGAATTCCGGGGTGGCCCCCTCACAATGTCCCCTGGACCCTGTGTTCTGAAACGCTGTTGTCTACCCACAGGTGGCACTTGTTAATAAGTATGAGCTAGTTCCCTGAGTGCATCCCTCAGAGGGACCAGTGAGTCTTCCAAGCACAGATCCTCATGCGATCCCCTCGTCATCAGAGTGGACCGATAAAACTAATCAATGCTCTGGACATTTTAGTTTGCTTTGCGCCACTGTCTCAGGAAAAAGTGTGATTTCTTTCCGATTCTCTGAAGTGGAGGACACCATTTCCTTCTCTGTAGAAGCTTTCGGTGGCTTTCTGTCCCTAGCTCCCCCGCTCACCCCACCACGCTCCTGGGTCAGCTGCTCATAGGTTACAGTTGCTCCCCCTTGGAGATTAACCTCAGCCTGGGGTGTCACCTTGCAACCAGGCCAGGCGTCTTCTGCTGTGAGGAGGGCAGGTCGTGAGCCTGGGCTCACCGCTGCGGGGACAGAGCAGGCCGGCCCCCCATGCGCCTGACTCTACTGCAGTGGACGCTGCAGACTGTCCGGGGAACCAGGCTTGTCCGGGCCTCCAGCTGAAGCCACACCCCCCAACTCCTCCCAATGACTCCCCTGCCTTGTGCCAAGACTGTCACCTGCTGGGTCACATACCCAGCTGCCCCTTCAGCCTCTGCTGCTCGGCACTTGTGCGTTTCAGATTAGACGACCCGATGCTTTCAGAGACGCCGCCATCCAGCACAGGGGAGAGCCGGAGGGAAAAGGAGAAAATACCTTTGTCACCTGGGCTCACGCCTCTCGCGCTGTCCCTTTGAAAAGAACCTGAGAGTGTGCACATTCTGACAGCTGGTCCCCGAGGAGCCCGCTGAGGCTCAGAACATTTTCCGTGACCCGTGACGAGGATTTCCAATGCGGAACCCCAGCACGCAAGCCCACTGTGGGCCTTCATGGTCCGGAGGGTGGTGAACTGTGCAAAGTGCATCCTCTCAGAGTGGGTTGGAGATAGCTGGAAATAGCTGGGTGAATTTGGGGGCTCACCCCCTTCGTATTTCCCGAGCTGGCGGCCAGGGAGCCCCGTCCCCCAGGACTTGGCGCCTCACAGGGCTTCCCACCTGCTTTCTGACTGGAGAGGAGAGGCACCTCCTGGAGGCACCTCCCGGAGGGCGGAGATGGTGCGAGGCCAATGACCAAAGGCAGGGAAGCGGTTACCACTCACTTTCCTTTAAATCACAAACTGTGCATCCTTTTTTTTAAAATATAATTTTGTTAAAGGCATCACGTTAATCACTTCCATTTATTTCAGCTAATGAGGATGGATGGCCGCAGTCTAGAAGCCGAGGCCATGAAACCCACTCCCCAGCGACTTCCAGCCCAGCAGGGGCTATGATGGCAACCTACAGCCTTAGTCCACTGTGGGGGGCTCGGGGGGTGTTGACAGAGCCATCTGTGTGACATCTCTGAGTAGGGGCTGTGTCTCTGCAGGGGCAGCGTCCCAGGGGCGTGACCTGTGAGCTGCGCCTGAAAAGCTGGGCTGCGCGAACCTGGACCAGCCCACAGGGGGACAGGCAGCATCTAATCTGTGTCGGTCCGTCTGCTGGGGTGGGACTCCTGTGGCTCGGGGCAGCAGCAGCCCCTCGGCCAGCAGCCAGGCTGTGGGAGCTTCTTGGTGGGAGCCGCCCCGGGGCTGAGGGCCAGGTTCTGCGGGATGCTGTGTGGATGTTCTTCTCTGGCTCCGGCTGGCGTGGGTGGACCTCACTCAGGCTAACCCCCCAAGTGCTATTCAGGGGACCTGTATGGGCACCCTTGCCAGCACCTCTGAGAAAGAGCCCAGGTGACTAGAGAAGGGGGGCAGCCCACCTGGGCCGACCCCCGCCTCAGGGAGTGCAGGGGGCCCCGCAGTGAGGGCCTCTCCGAGGTCCTGAGCCTCGGCCCTCAGCAATGCCTCTTTGGATGTCTTCGTGCCAACATGAATCATGTGTTTGACTTTCCCGGTAACTCTGTGAGGTTGGGGCTGTTGTTTTTCTTTCACAGATAGGAAAGCAGAAGGTCCGTGAGGGAGGGAACCCAGGCTTCACAGCACAAACCCAGGCTTCGCAGTACATGCAACCCAAGCATGTGCCCTGACTGGAAATTGAACCATGACACTCTGGTTCGCAGGCCCGCGCTCAATCCACTGGGCCACGCCAGCCAGGAGAGGGATTCTGACAAAAGGAGAGTTTAGAAAATCTTCAGGCTGCACTTGTGAAGAAATTGGTGATGAACTGGGGTTTCTTAATCCCTAAAGTAGTGAAACCCACCCTCAGGGGGATCTGAGAAGCAGTAGCCCACCAAGAGGGCGGGAAATCAAACTCAAACTCCTAATGCAAGTTCTCTTTATCCTTTTTTGTGTTAAACTGTAGCTTGTGTCATGGAATACTTTTTTTTGTTCTCCCACTTATTAAATAGCCTGCCAACTTGAAAAAGTGATATTCTGCTACAGTGACCTACAACTATACATATCATTTTATTTTTCACGTCGCCTTTCTTCTTTGAAGGTGAAGGCACAGATCTTGTTGGCACTGGAGACATCATACAATGTCTGATCATCAGAAACTTTAGGGACGTGCATTTTCTGACATCACGTGCCCAGGATCGAGGGAAGTGGCGGGCCAGCTGGGTGCTTGAGTGGGGTGGGGGCCCACTCGGTAAAGGACAGTATTTGCCTGACCACAGTGCTGTCCACCTGAAGCTAATATACAACACAACGGAATGTGACCTGCAACTGGAAAGTTTTTTTTAAAATGCAAACGTCTCCTCCCTATCATCCCCCGTGATCGCCGATGCTATTTTAAGTCCCACAGCTCATTTCCGAACCAGTGACAACTTCATAAGTCCAGAAATGAAAACATAAACCAGATAGTGCATTTAATGAAGGAAGAAATGTTAATTTTGCCAGGTCGTTTATCAGCTTCCAAAGCTGCCATTTATCATCCTGCTGCTCTGGACCAGAGAAATGATGGGGATTAATTTCCGTGTGCCATTTGGAGATGTTTTCTCTATGTCTTGTGTTCAGTTTACAACAACTCCCCCACCCCAAATCCGCTATGATATTCTAATGCATTAATAAGTTACGTTCGACACCCACCCCACTCTCTCTGGGGTCTTCCTCTCTCCAGGGCGAACCAGGTTGGTCCAAAGGCCGACCACGTGGGCTGCCTTCTTAGCCTGGAGGCCACTGACAACTTCTTTGAAAGAAGGGCTGAAACAGTTGAGAGAGCCTCAGTGCAAACCAAAATAAAGCATTCAGTCAGGTTCATGGTGTTTGCACCTATTCACCGGTCCCTGCTGGGTGGACAGCAATGCTCCTTCCCACGCAAGCTCATCAACTCTGGTTTAATACAGCAATCACACATATTTCAGAGAGGTAGTCCTTGCTAGAGTTAAATACATCTCTCTACTCCCTCCTGTTTTTTAAAAAAATCCTCAGTTGAGGATATGTTTATTGGTTTTACAGAGAGAGAGAGAGAGAGAGAGAGAGAGAGAGAGAGAGATCGTGTGAGAGAGAAATAATGATCAGTGGCTTCCTGTATGTTGTCTAACTGTGGATGCAATCCACAACCTAGGCATGTGCCCTGACTGGGGATCGAACCTGCTACCTTCTGGTGTATGAGATGACACTCCCACCAAGGCGGCCACCAACCAGGGCAGCTCCCTCCCATGTTCGAATGCCCATTCCGTGAACAGTAATAGCACTCTTTTTTTATGCAATTGGTCATGCTCTGTGGCCTGCAGGGAAAAATTGAGCAAGGCTTGCAAACCTAAAGTACGGAGAGAGATTGTGAAGAAGACACACGTCTTACAGTGAAATGTCCCCCTGTCACCTGGACACATTCCCAGGTCCCGTTAAAGTCATCCAACATGCAAAGCAGCCTTATGGTTCAAGGCCACTGGTGTGCTTTCCAATGGATGAGCAGAATAATAATAATAATAAAATCATCGCCATCAGCCTCCTCCTCATTGCCACATTGGCAGAGATGGAATGTTTCCGGAGAACCCTCTATGCAGACAGTTCCTGTTGAGACCTTCAGCCCCCGGTGCCTTCCTCTACCGCAAGCTGCTTATCCTTGTCCTGCTCCCTGATGTCCTCTCTGTTGCTGAAGGGCCGTGTCCCCCAATGAACAGGGTTTTGTGTGTCTCGGATGAGGAAGCTGCTATGAAACAAGGAACAGAAGACCATCCAGCCATAGAGACCGTGGGTGCTGCCTGGACATCTGGTCGACCCATGCCTGCCTGCGAGTCCTGCCGTGTGGATGACTCAAATAGAGGCCAAGTTCAGACTGCGTCGAAGCGCGAACTCGGGGCTTGACTTCTAGAGCTGAACCATGCGGGCAGGGCGGGAAAGCCCAGCTGAGGCAGAAGGGCGTGGCTACCCTCTGAAAGGAGAAGAAAGCAGGAGGCTGGTTGCCATGACAGCGCTTCCACTCCCCAAGATTCTTTCCCATCTCTCCAGGGCCGAGGAAGGGCAGACTTTCCCCCGGTGGACGGCGTCCCTGTTTGAAGGGGGACACTTTGCCCCCCATTTTCTCTTCTGCGTGTTGCGCTGGTACAGCCCTTTGCTACGAGAACGTTGCCTTGAAAATCTGAAATGCCGACTCGCAGTTCTTTCCCCACTTCTACAGCCCGAGTAGACCCTGAGCGGAGGTTGGCGGGCTCAGCCCCCACAGCCTATCCTGGAGTCCAAGTGCATCCCGCCCCTTCGTCTCACCCCTGCCTCCTCGTCACCCTGACATCTGGCTGTCTCACTGCGACGGCAGCACAGCCAAGCTCACTTGCCGACCCTTCCAGGAACGGTCCGCATCTGGGAGCGTGGTTCCCGCGGGGCTGGCATCTAGAAGAAGGTGGGAAGCATCCTCGCGGTTGTTTCCACGTTCTCACATCCGGGGGATGACGGCCCTACAGCTGCAAGCCGACGAGAAAGAAGTCTGCCCGGAATGTGGTCACTGGCCAAGTCTCACACTGACCTCAGGACAGGGAGACGTGGCTGGGGCTGAGGCTCAACACCATTCATTGCTGCACAGTTTTGGGGAAAAAGGAGGGGTCGTCTGGTTTTGAACAACCACATGAAATGAAGGCTACAGTTTCATTTCCGTATAGGTGTCGATATGTGTCCTATCCAGATGAGTCTACGGTGCGGGTTTCTCAGCCTGGATTTTTGGCTGGGGTCCATCCTGTGCCTTGTAGGGTGTGGAACAGAGTCTCTGGTCTCCACCCGCTGGGTGCCAGGTGCATCCCTCCCACCCCCAGCAACAAATTTCTCTGAGCATCGCCGTACGTGCTATGGGCCCACATCGCCCCTATTGGAAACCACTAGGTCTAGTTCTGTCTCTGTACTTTACAGCTGTCTGGAGCCAGGAGTCTCTAGGTCAGTGCCTGCGTTCAGGTGTGCGTACCTGTATTCAATGTCATATATATGAGACTCTCTTACGACATACTCCGGTATCCCTCCTGGAAAGCATCAGCTGCAAAATACCAGCCAATCAGTTGATTGAGTGCATTATGAGTCTCCTGTTTCGTTGGTAGTGTGGGAGCTTGGGAAGATGCTCCTTTGCACCTGCATCTGGGAATGGGGGAGTTTCTCCGACAGGCATCGCGAGACGATGCTGTGCTTCTCTCTGTGGAGGAAGATCCTTCCAAAGGACGCCCGTGTTTCTGCCTTTAGCGATGCTGGTTCTGGAGCCAGAGCAGGGCATCTGGGGGTGTGAAAAGCTCACAAGAACATTGGGTTTTCAGCCACGAGCAGACTGACGCAAAACTGGTCATGTTGCCTCTTTTCCTTAAATGTTTGCAGTTTCGTTTTATAAAAAAAAATTTGGTGAGCCAGCCTTAAAGTCTGCTCCCCTCACAACGTCTTTGCAAGTACGGTGCTTTTTTTCCTTTTAAAAAAGTTGTCTCTGAGCTTCCTTTTGGACTACTGAGGTTCTCTTTGTCTCAGTTTCCTCACCTGTGAAGTGGGGGCGGTGGGAATCTTGCCACATGCAGTGTGCTACAATGCCAGTGTGCTACAATGCCACAATCCTACAATGCGGCTGAACCTCAGACAAAGTCACAGTGTAGCCATTGTTATGAACACGAGTTCATCAAAGAGTGAGTGCCTGGTGCCGGAGATCGTGGGGTGCAGAAATAAATAGGGTGCACCCCCTGATCCTCCCACGCTTCCCAGTCTGGTGTGGGAGCGAAGAAGAGGCCATCGGAAGCAGCCAGGTCACCAGTGGGCCAAAGGCCTCCGCAGACGCTTCACCAGAACATGCACAGAGGGCAGACAAGCCTGCACACGTGCTCAGCATTCTGTGTCATCGGGGGAATGAAGGTTAAACGCACAGGGAGCGACTGCCGCACACCTAGGAGAACAGCCAGAACGCAGCACCCGGACACCACCAAACGCCCGTGAGGACGAGGGCAGCAGGAGCGCACGCTCGCTCACTGCCACGGCGGGATGTAGATGCTGCAGACCCAGGCCTTACAATGGCGAGCACCCTGTCACCGTAGGAGGCAGCCACTGGGCTTGGTGGTGGCGTCTCTCCAAATGAGGGGAAATCGCGTGTCCAGCGAAAACATGCCCAGGAGTGCTCACACGGCTTTATGGCCCAATTTGGGAGATCCCTTCCCTAGGAGAATGTGTCAGCCACCGCGGTATATCTAGACAATGGGACGTGATTCAGCACAGACAGGCACCGACGAGCCAGCAAGTCACAGAAACACGTGGAAGAACCATAAGTGCCTATTGTTACAAAGTGAAAGAAGCCGATCTAAAAGATCTAAAAGGCTCCATGCTGTGTTGTTGCAACTAAGTAACATTCTGGATGAGGCAAGGCTAGGAGACAGCAAAAAAAATCAGTGCTTGGGGCGGTGGGATGGGGAGGGATCACTAGGGCCAACACAAAGGGCAGAAAACGACTCGATATGACAATATAAGGATGCCCATATGTCATTATACATTTGTCTGAACCTGTGGAATCTGCAACAGGAAGAGCAGCCCCTCACGCAGCTCCGGATGGTGGGGAGTAACAATGTATCCTGTGGGTTTGTCCTTGTAACCAGTGCACCGTCTGGGGGAATCTGTGCTGGGCCAGCTGCACTGGTCGGCTTGGGGCTTCTATGTCCGCTCTCTGAACCTTCCTCTCAGTGTTGCTAAAACTGCTCTCCATCTTTTGTCTAAAACCAAAAAATTTTTTTAAAAGTGAAATTTTCAATGTAAAAAACTTACCCTTTGAGGTTTTTTTATAAGTGCGTAGTTTTGTGGATAGACAATGAAATTCACATCTCGCGCACGCTTTTTCCCATTGGACAGCTCTGCTCCCTCTGATGCACTCAAGCAGATGAAGTAGAATTTTTAATGGAAATGTGAAATCCTAAGGAGATGCTGTGTGAGGACAAAAGATCATCGAATTCTAGGTCATCTGTTCCGGTATGAAAACACCCCTGACTTCCCATGTGCTTGTAATTCTGCAGGTAACACATTTTTCTGGGAGTTGACTTTTTTTTTTTTTTTTTGCAGAGCAGTTTTTTTTTTCTCCAGGGTTATTGCTCTCTCTCTCTCCCATCACCTTGAATTCATCATGTGTTCTCAAGCAAGCTCTCATTAAAACAGGCTCCGTTTTGAAGTTCATATGAAAAGCCCTCAGAATCATGATGAATGAGGTAGAAGACTGTATGAGGCAGGGTCTGCTAGACTCTGAGGTGCTCTATTTTAGGGTAATTAATTATTCTGCCCTCTCTAATGAAGAACACATAAATCAGCTCCATGGGAAAGCATGTGTCACAACAAAACAAGGTGACAAAAATCCAGCACTTAGTCAGGATGATTAAAATGGAAAAAAAAAAAAAAACCCGTGTAGTTCTAGTCATTCTTTTGCCCACCTCGATTTCTCCCCAATACACAGGAAGCTCAATTAAATCTTGACTCTTCCAGCTTCCATACAGATGGGATATTCTGCTCTCGCATGAACATAGGATTTAATGGGTGCCTTCCTGAGTATGTCAGTAAAATCGTCTGCAGAAGTGCAGTGGAAAATGCAAGTTTTTCTTTACGGGACATTGTCCACTGTTGGAGGAGAACGTTTTTAAGTGGTCGGTAGTCATCATAACTATCATGTGCTCAGCTTCTGCTGTGTGCATCCCATGCTCCCCCGCTCCTGTTCCTGCTCGTGAGTAATTAGCTCGGTGATTTCACATTAATCTCTGATGACCTCTGCTGGTCCGCGTGCCAGGATCTGGGCTGCGGCGAGTCTGGTGGGAGCAGCTTATCACGCATGATAGATCCCCCCTCTCAAGGTTTGCAGCTGTCTGGAATCCGGTTTGAGAACTCACCGGGGGCTTGGGGAGTGCCGGGGAAAGGCTGCTTTGTCTTTTCCGCCCACTGCCTCCCAGAACAATAAATAGCACCTTCCTTCAGCATTTTTTTTTTTTTAATGAAGATGCATGTAGACTGGGGTGAGGCCAAGATGCTCTGCGTCCCGGCCCGGCCTTTCCTCCTCTGACCAGCCTTCCTCCACCCTCACACGCGGTCTATGGGGGCTTCCTTGGCTGCAGGGCGCTGGGCACACACCAGTGTCAGCATCCCTGGGGGGTCACAGGACAGGGTTGGTGTCCCTGCTGGCCGCCACGTCTTTGGAAGGAAACACAGGTCTGGCTGTGTGGCTTGTTGATAAGGGAAATACCCCCACCTGCTGCTGCTGCCTGAGGCCCTGGGCGTGCAGAGCATCCAGGTTCCCGATGAGGCCTGAGGACTCACGGGCAGCCACGGGACAAAGGTCAAGGACGTGCCGTTGAGGGTGCGGACGCAGGCTGGAAAGAACGCTACAGTAAGGAGGGACTCCTGACCACTGGGGATGGGGGCGCCCAGCTCGGCCGGCCCGTCTCATCCTCACCGTCCGCCTCTCTCACGCTTCCTTGAAGGGGCTATTTTTTTTTTTTTTTAAGCAAAAACGGGACCAGTTGGACACAAGGAGTCTGCATGAGGGTTAACAGCTGCCTCCCTCTGATGTGCAGCTGCTCGGAGATTTAAGTAGTGGATGTCGCCCCAGAGAAGGGACACTCGCGGTCAGGAAGACGGGGGGGATTTTGCGTTGTGAAGACACCGCGCTCCAATGTACCCCGGGAGGCGGCAAGCAGCAGCCCACAGTCAGGGAGGGAACGTCGAGAGTCATTTGGAAGCAGAAGGGACAGTGGTAAAAACCCGAGGGCAGACACCACCCACTGGGGCGCGGGTGGCTGCCTGGCGCGGACAGCACCGCACGTCCCCTGTGCCTTCCATGTATTTCAGTCACCGTCGTGATCAGGGTCAAGATGTCCCCCACTCTGCAAACCCCTATGTTGATGCGATTACGGAGCAACATTCCACTGGGTAAATCAGAAGAGCTGACTGGCTTCCTTAAGCAGTGCATGGCCGAGGCAGCACACGGTCCAGCAACTACAGGGCTGCTGCCAGGTGCCGATATGCAACGGAAAGGTTGGGGGAAGAGGGTGGGGCGAGGGGGCTGTTCACCAAGGGACACGGAGGATCCGTTCTGCACCCGGACGTCTTCTGTGGGGAAGGCAAGGGCAAGGTTCCTTCCCTGGGGGATGGCGGCGGCCCCTTGCACACGTGGCCTCACTGCGGTGGGCCAGGGAGCTCCAGAGTGGTTGGTCGAGAGCGGGTTTCTGGGAGGGGTGGGAACGGCAGGTACGCAGGCATTCCATGTAGCTCCGGTGTCCTGGGCTCGAAGCGGGGCCATTTGGGGGCCCGGGGCTTTCTCTTGAACCATGTCCTAACCCTTGGTAGCCAATACCTCTGCAACTTTCTCCTCATTCTGGGACAGTCCCCTTCCCCCGGCCGCTGCTCCCTCCAGGTGGGGACGCCGTCCAGGGCGTTGCCATTTTCCTATCAGCGCTTTGTGGGCTCAGAGCTCCATTTGCTGCAGCTCGGCTTTTCAGAACCGCTCTGACGTTATGCCTTCATGTGCCTTTCAAAAGACTTCAGATGGCCTAACCACAGAGAACTCCGTCCGATGGCTCTTATTCACAAGTTGTGGGAGGCCACGTTCCGTATTATTGTATCAGAACTGAGGGAGGGCTCTGAGAAGGCCCGGCCCCGTCAGCCCCAGCGGGCACACAGCAGTCCCCATCTCTCAGACACCTTCTGCTAAATCGTCCCCAGGCACGCCTTTGTGCGGAGCGTCCGCACCGACCGACACGCACCTCCGCAGCTACCCAGCCTCCGCTGCGGATGAGCCCCGCGGTTGTCTGTGACAAATTAGGAAACTGTCTTCTTCTCATCCGAGAAAGGAAGACATTAACTTTCCCGGGGCTCACACCTGAGGGTGGATACGTAACCTGGAGTGTGAAAAAGGGTCTTCGGACCCCAAGCCAGGCGTGCTCCCCCTTCCGATACTCTTCTTGTTGGAATCAGCCACATGCTGCCTGTTTGTCGACTTCCCGGGCTCCGCTGAGGTCCTCGTCGGCAAAGGCAGAAGGCTGCACTTGAACTGTGATGAGCTCTTGCAATGCTCATGGTCTAGAATTTTCCTCAGAATCTGGTGTCACTAGTATTGGCCGTGGCTTGCACGTTTTTCAAATTCGTGACACTGGGGGACTCGGTGTGGCCAGACAGCCCTGGGCTGGGCAGTTCCGAGGTCTCCTGGTCTCCCTGCATTCAAGTCCTCCTTCCCCACCGATTCTTCTCGTTCCCTTTCCCCTCCGCCAGTGCTCAGGGTTTTCCGAAAAGCCCCCCAGTTCAAGTTCACATCCAGGACCTGGCTTGTTTGCATCATGATCTTGGGCCCACCCTTGCGTATTGTGGAACCGAATAACATATCACCTTCCTAATATTCACACAGGGCGGACCGCGTGTTGAGTTTCCCCTTTGGTGTTGACCTTGCTCTCGGGCATTTGCCCCTCTTTGGGAGGATTTCGTTACTGAGCACATAAAGGGTTAGCAGGCAGAAAGTCTGAAAGTGAGTAACTCTCCCCCCTTCATTCTTTACTGGGTTTTGGGGAGGTTTGGGCAGCAGTTCTGGGAAGGAAAAGCCAGGGAAACGGTGACATGCGTGGGGACACTGGGACCTCTCTCCCTCGGAAAGTTCCTCGTGTCCTAAGACAATGACATGTCATTAACGAGTCCCGTTCGTCTGGTTTTCAGCAAGGAGATGGATTGAATGACCCTCAAGGGTCTTTTCTGGTGTGTAATTACATGGTGTTGTGTGCGTCAGAACCCTACAGTTTACGAATGGTGCGCGTGGGTGTTTGGCATCACACTGAGCTCCCCTGTCTGGTCCTGGTTCAGAGAGCAGGCCTGGCCTCTACTGGAGTGAATCTCCGCTTTCACAGGGAGAGGCTGACGCGGTGCCCGCCGATGCCAACCGGCGGTTCAGAAGAAGGTCGCAGAAGGGTTTGGGGCCTTTGTGTCTGCTGTGAGTCACTGTGGAGAAGTCAGAACTCTAAGGGCTCTCACTAAGTTTTGAGATAGTAATAAAGAAAGTGGTTTCTAATTGCTCTGGGAACATCTTTAGCGCATTACCCTGCCCAGGTAGGACCGACTGAGCCCCGGGTTAGCTAAGAGATACTGTGAAGCCATCCTTCCAGTGGCTGGCTATTTACTTTCAGGGTTTGCCGAAATTTCTCCTGATCATCATTGAAGTTTGTTCGTGCACAAACCATCATCCAATGAAAACAAAGGAGCCACAACCACCATTAAGCCAAGAGAAGAGCCAAGGAGACCCCTAAACACGGCCCATCACGCAGCATTTCCCAAAGTACATGGTAACCACTCATACACTGGCATCGCACCCTGATTCTAGTGCACGGTGTCGTTAAGACCTGTGTCAAGGTCTGTGTTTAAATCGTTTTTCTGCATTGCTCTTGCATTTTTTTGCTTTTCTGCTTCAATAATGGTTTCAATTCTTTACGGAAACGTTGGAGTAGCCCGGCATGGTTTTTCTTAGAAAATACTTCGCTTGTTTGGTACCTAGCCTCACACGGAAGTTGCTTTTAAAAGCACAGAGGAGAAAAATAGCAGAGACGCAGGTTGAAACATATTGCAAGAATAGCCGAAGAGAAACAGCGGCTACTTTTAGCGTAGCGAGACAATGTAGCGAGTTGAGGGGCGGTTGTCTCTGGTTCTGACCTATGTTGGCGGAGGAGGAGGAGCTCAGAGGGACTTGGAACCAGGAGCTCCCTTCTTAGGCTGGAATGTGGGCCGACTGCCCAGCTGTGTGAGGAGACTCCACCTTCACCTTCCCCACCGGCCAGGGCGACATTTCCCCACAGCTGCCCCTCCCTGCCCCTGCTCAGTGACTTTCTTCAACTCACTCAGCTTTTTCAAGAAATACGCAGCACCTGGACTTGCCTTGATTCCAGCTTGGCTCTGCCCAGAAGCCTCCCGCCCGAGAGCCCTCACTCTTCCCCCTGGAAGCACAAGGCCAGTCGAACGGTTTCCGCAGGTTGCGTGGGGCGCGGCACGTGTCCCCGGGCTTTGCGATCTGAGCTCGGACTGTTGCTGGGTAGTGTTCTCAACCGCGAGGGGGGCATTGAGGATGGAGCACGGGGCACCGGAGCTGGGCGGCCATGCTGGGCCTTCTCTGCCCTGTTCAACTACCTCCCCGTGGACTGACTTCTCCCAGAAAATCATCTCAGTCCTGATTTCACTGGGGGGAAAGGAAGGGCCCGAGAAACTCCATCGGCCCAGCGGCATGTCGGTAGAAACTCTCTCTGCTCCTTCCATGTGGAGATCACTGAATCCGATGCTGAGTTCGCTTCGGATGTCTGTCAGGGGCGGATGGACGGACTGCCATGTTCCCACGGGAGCCTCTCTGCTCCTTCTCATCAGAAACTCCCATTTCTAAAAAGTGTTTGTGCTTGTGACACTCACCCAGAATCAGTTCACTTTCATGCAGCCGGGGGGGCGGCAGGAACAGCCCCTCAAATGAGGACCACCCCTGTCCGTATGAGAAAGAAAGGGGGTGTGTGCAGAGCCACCGTGCACTTGTGTGAGGTTTCAGTGGGTCTAAGAGGCTGTGGCTAGGACATCCGCAGACCTAAGGCACTTTTTAAAAATGACAAAATGAGGATGGTGGCTGAAGGATGGTCGTCCACAAAGAAAGGCCCTCATTCCTTTGCTCGCAGCCATGCTGTGCCGGTTTGGGTAGCACTTTCCCTGTGGTCCAGGGGGTCTGCTGTGTTCTCCTCCCTCATCTGCACTTTGCAGGATGGAAGGGAGAGGCAGGACAGTGCCACAGGAAGGGATGGAAACGGGAGTGGGTGTGGCCGATGAGGACCCACAGGGACAGAAGCCGCTCACTTGGACCCATTCACGGCTACCGTGGCCATTCCGGCAATGCCCGTGCTCTGCCCGACCCCTCCCTCCCTTTCCTTCCTCAGCCCGGCTTCACCTGCTAGACAGGTGGCTGTGGTGACGGGGGCCAGGCTCCTGCCGTGGTGGGAATACACGCCCCACTTCCAAGTGAAGGAGCAGCGCCACAGTGACGAGGTCTGACCCTGCATCGGCCTTTGTCCCCTCGGTCTCCATGGACTTGTGTCCAGGTCCCAGTTTCCGCAGGAGCAAGGCCGCAGTGGTGCCCTGCCTAGCAGGCCCCTAAGGCTCCCACCCACCCCTGTCCTTTGTACCAGGAACCACTTGGGAGACCTTAGTTCCTCCATGAAATGCGCCACGCCTATTTAAGGTGACATTCCTTCCCCCTGCACAACTCCCTTCTTCTGTCTTGGACTGTCGGGTTTTGTGTGATCTTGTGGAGAAGCTGCAATGTACCGTCACTTTCTCCTGGTAACGTGAAATTTTAAAACAGAATGGGACTTAGGGGAAAGTGTCTGAACTCTTAGCTGTGGGAGGAGTGACGGAGGACCTGGCAGGTCCTTGGAAGCACATGGAAGTGGCAAGGCAGATGTGGCCCGTGGCCTAGGACATGCTGGGACCCCTGGGTCTGTGTTGGGGCCCACGGTTCCAAAAGGGGCAGCAGGTGGGGAAAATCTCATCCTTGTCAGACGCTTCCCCGCAAATAGAAGGCACCAGCACGCTCCTGGTCAACACTCACAGGTGAGCGTAATGTTTCCCACATGGCACGTTTCTCTAAGGGACTCTATGTACGTCCGTAGAATACAGTCAGCATGTTTGTTCCTCAGACCATTTGTGTTCATTTCTGAATGCAGGTTTTTGCTCAGTTTCAATATTGGCAGGCCGGGTCTCTTGGACATTTCCAGGACGGGGTCCTCCCCCAGCCTCTAGAGCAGGGACTGGTACCTGAGCTGCACCAGGGACTGAGCTGCACCTGCTGCCCCTTCCCAGCCACAGTCGGAGAGGGAAGCTCGCCCAAGCCCCTCTCTGCCTTCGCTCCATGTCTTCCACAAAACCAGTCCGGGGCTCCTGAAAGCTCGGGGACCCCTGCTGATACCATACACACTAGTGAACCTCCTGTAGGAAGCCCCGCCCGTAGGTGAAAAATGTATCAGCTTCCTCCTTGTATTGCATGCTTTTCAGCTCCTCGAGGCCTCATGACTGAAGTTAAAATTCCTCTGTGTTACTCCCTGTTGCATTTACGGATTTTTTAATCCGCTGTGTCTGTGAAGTTCAAGGGGGAGGCACTGGTGAGGGAGAGGCACGTAGACTGAATGTTCACGGTGGTGACAGGCTGGGAGATGGGTGACCGCCGGGTCATGACAGCAAAAAGGCGCTGTTTCTCGTCAGCCGTGTTTGGGAGGGAAGTGCGGGGGGACTACAGGACGCTGTGCCACCGGGGGCCTGTGGTGGTCAGGGAAGGCTGCCTGGAGGAGGGGGCATTTACAGTGCATCAGAGTTGAGCTGGTAGAGGCAGCAAGGCCGGGTGCAGGGACAGCACTGGCCAAAGGTTCTCCTTTCTGCACAAGCCACCAGGTGGGTGCGGGCAGGCACATGGGTGTGCTCCCAACCGTGTTCCGAAAGCACCCAGTGGGGTGTGTCTGGAGGGTCCAGAGGGAGTTTCCCTTTTCGGACGGGGATGAGAAGGCCGGGCCTGTTGCTGGGAATGGGTCATGACACTGGAGAGCAGTCTCACTCAGGAACCAAGAGTAGACACAGGTCACTTCCCGCCTTTCCAGGACACGTTGTGTCGGAGCCGTTTTTGGTTTGCGGCAACACGGAGCAGAAGTACGAGGAGTTCCCACGCACCCCTGTCAGGCCCCACACGCGTGAGGTCCTCCGCCCGGCATCTCCCCCCACCAAGGGACATTTGTCACCATCATGGACCGGCTTAGGCGCATCCGTATCACCCGAGTCCACAGGTCACATTAGGGTCCCCCTTGCTGCTGCCCATTCTGTGGGTTGGGACACATGTAGGGAGGACATGTACCCACCAGTATCAGTTCACGCCTCCCTCCCCAAACCCCGGTGGCCGCTCACCTTCCTATTGTCCCCCTAGTCTGACCTTTTCTGGAACGTCACACAGTTGCCGTCCTACTACCCGCAGCTTTTACAGACTGGCCTCTCTCACTTAGTCACACGCCTTTAAGGCTCCTGACAAATTTGCAGTGATGTTTACAGTTGAGATGGTGACTAGCAAAGGTTTTTTTTTTTTTTTTTAAAGCCTTCTGAGCCATGGAAAGGGTCAGTCTCAAGGGGAGCCCCATGGCGTCCTCTGTCTTTTAGCTGCTGTTGAACAAACGAGAAACTTCCCAGTGTGTGGACAAGAGAAAAGGGCATCCTGGTAATAAGAGATGAAATCACATATACGATTCCACGGTTCCAAGATACTGGGAGAATATTCTCGATTGAAGTGAATTCGTCTGAACTTTAATGCCTGCTTTTAGTTTTTACACCGACATGTGACATGAAAACAAGACAAAACCAAAATCGGGGAGGAATAGCCGATTATTTGCACTTTTACAGGGTTGACGGGTCAAGGTGTGGTCTGTTGTGGGGTTTCTGCAGTGGTTTTAGGGCCAAACCTTCTGTCCTGCTCTGGACAGGACTTGGGTGTTTTTCTCGAACTGCCCATTGGTGACCGCTGTGACAATCCTCTGGCCTCTTTTCAGATGGGCTGTGTCTCGATAACTTGTTTTCCTTCATCTCTTTCTCTTCCTCGCAGGCTGCAGTTGAGTTTTCTTCAAGTGTTTTCTTCACTCAAAGCTTTTGAAGACTTATTTTTGCTTTAAGGGGAAAAAAAATCAAAAGGCTTTTTGGAGGCACCTTGAGCACGCCGTGGAAACCATGTGGGGGGCAGGTGATTGAACTCGTGTAAACTCTTTGAAAGGGGAATTGACTGGCGTTCGTGTTTGATCTGGTAAAACCAATAAAGCACAAGACGTCATCTTCAGGGGCTTTCAAAAGCCCTGCTGTCTGATCCTTCCTGGCGGTCCCAGCCCCGAGTCCAGAGGCAACAGGGCTCTGGGACCGCCTCACGCTCCCGGCTTCTCTTATGTTTTGCTGGCTTGGCTCCAGAACAGGACGGCATCGCAAATACTGTGTTTTATGTTCGTTGTCAAGGGACTTACCTGTTGAAGGCTCTTGTAACGTGAGCAAGAACTTCCCCCAGGGCGGGCTGTTGAAATGGTGCTTGTGTTTTTCTGCTGCTCACCTGCTCAGAGAGCGTTGCAGGTAAGCACCCTCGTTGGAGGGTGCACACCTGGCCGGAACACGGCGGCTGGGGGGGTTTACAGACATCCGTGATGGCATTAGCCAGGCTTCTTAGAAGTTCTTTGTGGACAGGAATAGTATGGAGAATGATGATAGATTAAGGCAAGAGCATGAATACCTGCCAACGCTTAACAAGGGGAGGGGTTGTTTTAGGAAAAACAGGAAGCCTAAAATGCAAAGAGGAGGCAGACACATGTTGGGGAAGGGGGGTGTGTGTGGAGAAAATTTCTGCATGGAAAAACAATGTGCATAAATTCAAAAGACAAATAATACACAGGCAAACGTTTACAACCCCTGAGACAGACAGTTCCCCATCAAAGCAGGACAGTGGCCAGTCCCGGGAAACAAAGGCGGAAATGCTAGCGTAGCTCACTGCTCACCCGGGCAAACAGGGAAGGCCTGCACCCGCCAGGGAGGACCGTGGGGTGGGCCCCCTTCTCAGCCAGATTAACGAGAGTGGATGCCCGGGGCTCATCAGACTGGGAGGTTTCCCTCCCGGGATGGCTCCCCGCTCATAAAAGCAGCAATAACGGCAAAGCGACACACTTTCCCCCTCCCCCAACACGCCCCGTGGACTCTGCTAAGCGCGTTGCCTGGATGACCCTTTTCATCCCCCTGAGCATCCTTTGACGTGCTGTCTTCAGTAATAAAAGTCGGTACAATCACGATAAATAATCGTCTGGGACGGCTTGCCGTGGCCCCAAATGTTTCTTTCTAGTGACGGGGCTTGCTGTCCCATGGTCAGCGGGAAATTTGGCCGAACAGGAACATGCCTTGGGTGTGGACCTGTGGTGATGTTAACTCTCAGTGACGTGGAAACAGCTTCGGCAGGCCCTGCGAATGCGGGGTTCTTTGTGGGTTCGGCAGGTGTCTGAGCCCTTGGGTGGGGGCTCCCTAGTTGCCCACGGGCCCCGGCCGGCAGTCTTCACTGCTGCCTTCTCTCTGTGTTTGTTGCTGGGGTGTGGCCCTTTCACCCACCATCTGGGAGGAGCAGAAGGGTGTTACCCAGGTGGGCCCTGCAGAGAACTCCCCCCCATAGTTCTTCCTGCCTTTTTTTTAAAATTTATTTTTTATTGATTATGCTGTTACAGTTCTATTCCCCCCTTCATTCCCCTTCACCCTACCCGCCCCCATCCCCACCATTACCCCCCCCTTTAGTTTATGTGCATGTGTCTCAGGTTCTTTAGATTCTATATTTCCCATGCTATTCTTGCCCCCCTATTTTCTATCTACCGTCTATGCTACTTATTTTCTGTACCTTCTCCCCCCTTCTCCTCCTCCCACTCCCCTGTTGCTAACCCTCCATGTGATCTTCATTTCTATGTTTCCACTCCTGATCTAGCTGTCCTCTTAGTTTGCTTTCGTTTTAGGTGTGGTTGTTAATAACTGTGAGTTTGCTGTTCTTTCACTGTTCATGTTTTGTTAACTCCTTTTTCTTAGATAAGTCCCTTTAACATTTCATATAATACGGGCTTGGTGATGATGAACTCCTTGAATTTGATCTTATCCGAGAAGCACTTTATCTGTCCTTCCATTCTAAATGAAAGCTTTGCTGGATAGAGCAATCTTGGTTGTAGGTCTTTGGATTTCATGACTTGGAATACCTCTTTCCAGCCCCTTCTTGCCTGAAAGGTCTCTTCTGAGAAATCCGCTGATTAAAACTCTCTGACATGAACCAAAAGAATTTTTTCCGCTGATATATCGACGTCCACTGTCACCAGCCTTGTACCTGTGTCCCCAACCTCCCGTTGTACTCTCTGCATCCACCCACCCGGATGTCCCCGAGATGCGGACTGCGGGCCTGCCTCTCACCTGTCCCTGCCAGGTTAGAGGCTGGGGCCCCCCGGAATCGCTCCCCGAGACACACCCTGCCCCCCCGCAGCTGGCTGCAGGCTCCGGCCTTGTGACTGCACAGGCTTCAGTCGGCTGGTCGAACCCCTGTCTGTTCACTGCATCCTGGGTGGATGGTGGATGCTGATGGGCGGTGTGCACGCCAGACGCCAGCGCCAGGGCCTGCTGCAGGGAAGCGCTCAGCAGCGCACCAACAAACAGGTATTGGTAACCACCGTGTCAGATGCAGTGGTATTTCGGCCAACAAGCCCTTGGGGCCGGCAGCGGTGGCCACGCCTACTTGTGCGTCCGTCCTGCGGCGCAGCTTTGACGGACGGCTGTGTCTGACGCCTGCAAGAGCCGGTCCGAGGCCAGTGTGGAAGGTGCAGGCGGCAGAGTGGAAACAGGGACGTCTCCCTCCTGGGCTGCCCTGCAGTTGGGCAGCTCAGATTCAGATCAAAGGCAGAGGAGGAAGGTCTGATACACCCCTGGAGAGCAATGCAGGACACACAGAGGCAAAGAAGGGGCCCTGGGCCCCTGCAGAGGCCTCTGCTCACCTGTCCAGCTGAAGAAAGACCTGGGAGGGAGAGAGCGGGGAAGCTGGCCCCCCGGCTAGTTTTTAGTTTTCAGAACAGGCGGCAGGACCCTCTGCTTCATTTCCTCCCTCAGCTTTCCCCTGGGCCCGACACATCTCAGCCTCACCATCCTCCGAGGCGGAAGAGAAGGGCTAATCCTGCCCACTTGAGATCCATGCCATGGTTTGGGGGATCCCGTGTTATGGAGACATGTTGTTAGAAATGGGACTTAGTAAGTGGCATTCTTGGAAGGGGAAGACCCACATGAAGCATCCCCACGCCACGGAATCATGCAACAAACAGGCATGAGCTACCGGTACAGGTGGTGACAGAGATGAAGCAAAAACACCCCAGCACTTAGCGTAAAGTAAAAAATGTTGGCAGGTGAGCGCAGCCAGGCGCAGAAGGCCACCAATGGTGTAAGTGCTTTTATGTGAAATGCCCGCGGGGGGGTCAGGCTATGGAGTCGGAAAGGGTTCTTTCTGGGTCGATTAAACAGGATTGTCAGAACGTTGCATGCTTTTGTGACTATGCTAAAACCTACTGAATCGTACCCTTTACATAAGTGACTTGTATGTATGTAGCTTTAATCCCAATAAAATCATTACAAGTATTTTTTAAAGATGTTATTATTTTAATTTTTTTAAAATATAACGGCAGACCAACGTCCATGCTGATGTTCTTAAAAAGGAGCAGTGTAGGGGTTCAAACAGGAAATGGGCTATTTCACCCCACCCCTGAACTTGAACTTCAAAGACCCAGAGGTCACGATATGACATCTTTATCGGTGGGAGATGGCTTCTTCTGTCTGTCCCGAGTACCCCGGCCCAGCGTAACTGGATGGGCAATGTCCCAGCCAAAGGAAAAGCTGTGACCAAAATCTTAATCATGTGCCGTGGGAAGCTTCTAGACAGACATTCAAATGTTGGAGACGAGTGTGAAGGTTTGTTTTCTAATGAGTGGACGCCACCCACGCGCGTTATTTTGTTGGCTCATCCCAGCGACCTGACGCGTGAGATTTTTCCCTTTACAGCTGGATAAACTGAGGCACGAGGGCGGTTTGTCTCTGGTTTGTGTCACTCGCCAGGTAAAAGGGAAGGAGAAGGCTTTCCCGGGGACAGCTGAGTCCCAGGCTCAGTGGTGCGAACCAGGTAGCGTGGAGCCTGCTGGGTGCCCGCCCTGAGACCTCGCCGAAACCGCTCTGACAGGCAGGTCTGAGCGTGCGTTTCCCTGCTCACTGTTCCTCGTGCGCAACTTGGAATCCTTATTCCTTTATACGTCTTCGGTTATATTGCAAAGTCGAGGGTACAACCGGACTTATACTAGAAACACATTCTCTAACAACCGCACTCGGGGCAGCAACACTGGTCTCTGGTTAATGCAAATATTGAAAAAAGTCTATTCCCACCCTACATACCTTGGTAGCTTTTCCTCAGAAAAAAATTTAACGTGTCGCTATTTCTTTTTCTTTCCGCAGAACAACGGTTCCCTGGTTTGGTGCCAGAACCACAAGCAGTGCTCTAAGGTATGTTCTTCATGAGTGTGTTCATATTTTTTAAAGAAACTTTTAATTTGGGGACAATTACAGAGTCACCAGGAATTGCAAAATTGAAGCACAGAGAAATTGTGGGTACTCCTCACCTGGTCCGCAGCCATGGCTACATTTTATGCTTTTGTGGAACAAAGTCAAAAGCAGGCCACCGGCTTTGCTACAATGTATCTTTGGGGTACAATGTATCTCTGTGGGGTGGGGTCACACGTGCAGGTTCTATACTCATGAGCATACCCTCCCCTGCCGTCAGGGGGCGTGGGTCGTCATTTGCAACTCCCACAGCATTTCTCTTTATTCTGTAGTGTTCTGAATGAAAAAATTTAAAGAGAAAGCGCCTTCTCGGTAGACCAACGGTAGTACATTTTACTTAGACCTAAGTTACTTTGTATATAGTTCCTCTGTGTGTAAGAATCGCTGGTTAAGTAATCTGATTCTTTAAGTGGGCAGTCTCTTTTCCATCGGGAGTGCTTCATGTTGCACACAGATGCTCTACACTTGTCCTTAGACTCATGTACGTCTTTAATAGCGTACATTTTGTGCCTCACTCCCGAAACCTCACAACGTGAGGCTCTTTGGCTCCACCCAACAGGTAGGTTTTAATGGCATTTTGTTATGTAAATGAATGAAGTTTAAACTCACTAAACACAGTACAGCGGGTCTTCACCCACCGTTGGGTTTAATGGCCTTTAGTTGTGGATGTGACTTTCAGACCAAAAACTGAGCACTTCTGTATTTCATAGCCCGCACTGTATCTGAGCAAGACACAATACCAAGAGAGCAGAATTATGAAGAATATTATTTCGTGAGGTCTTTCAAACACATTAACTCCACGTAGATGATTATAGAATTATATTCCTAAAGTTAAGACTTTATTATAAGAATACGTCCACACACTCATGCATGTATTCTTTCCTTTCGTGCATACAGATGATATTAAAAGCAGCAGAGAACTGTTGTGTGGTTGCGAAATAGTTTGGTGACAATACGCTTTGCCTTGCTCTGACCCTCTGGGTCCTGGGTGGAAGTGAACTGTCTGTTTTAGGGCCCTTTGCCCTGTTACGACATCATACACATTTGCTCTGAAAAGGCTTTTTCTGGTCCCTATTGTACGCGTACTACAGTGGTTCCCCCTTATCTGTGGTTGCAGTTACCCCTGGTAAAACGTGGTCGGAAAACATTAAATAGAATACACAGTGTATTCTATTGCAAGTTGCAGGAATACACAATGTATCAGTTTGAAATGTCCTGCCGTTCTGAGAGTCCCAGTGGAATTCCCAGCTGTCCTACTCCCTCCACCCGGGACACCCATCGTCCCTTGTCCAGGGCCCGTGCCTATTCGTCCCTCACTAGCCATTTAGGTGGTCAGCTTGGTGATGGGACAGAGACACGGAATTCACATCACGTGTCCCAGTCTGTTATTACGACCATTCCATTTTCCTATTAGTTATTGTTGCTAACCTCTTACTGTGGTTAAATATAGGTGTGTGTATGTATACATATCCATTCATGAGGCTGAGTAAATTTCCTAAGTGGTGCATTTCAGTTTTGTCTTTGTTGGGTGTTGTGTAGACAATAGTGGGTTGTATCACTACCATTTCTTGTCCAACCATCCCCTTTCTCCTCATCCCATCCAAAAATGAACGGATCCTTTTTTACCCACCTGCCATGTGAGTGAAAGAGGTTCACTGGAACTAATTTCACTGTATTTGCTTAGTTCGATTCCCTGCCTGGGTCTCTAGCTCTCTCCCCTGTTGCCTTCTCTAGCTGCTTGATGAACCGCGTTTAAAATACCTTAATGAAACACATCGTATCTGTGGGGACTACGGGCTGTTAAACCGCATTTGTAATTGGCTGAGCAAGCCTCGCCCCTGACATTGAGCTTTGCAGAAAACAAGTCGGTTTCTTTGGCTTGAAGGTGACCGTGAATCAATAAGCCACAGCTAACTGCAGCGGAAACTTGGGGATATGTCAGGAAGGGTTGTTTGCCGTCCGAATCCTCCGGAAGGACCCGTGCGCGTTCATCTCAGGCAGTGCGGCTCCTTAGGGTGTTATTATTGCTGTGCACCTTTGTGCAGAAGGCCGATGTGTGTTTCTTCTGCGCTTCGTGAAGCACGGGCGGGCTTTTCCGCTGGGCCTTCAGGATAAAGGGGTGCATGGGTATCGACGCTCAGTTTGTGTCCTAGGTGAGGACATTGAGGCACAGACATAGTGGGTGGCACTCCTGGGGTCAGTCAGCCAGTGGGTCGAGGCGTCCAGCAAATGCAGTTTGGAATGCGGTTCCCTCCACTGCACTGCGTAGAAATCAACAACTTTGGAAAGCTGTTCTGAACACATATGGCGATGGAAGATTGAAAAGATGAGAAGGAACCAGAACAAAAACACCCTGAAATGATGTTGCTGATAGAGCTTTCTGTATATGTGTTCAAAGATAAGCTTCATGTATTTTACACAAAGCACACACTTTTTGCCCATTTCTGACACCTCCCTGGGAAGCCCCGACCTGCAGCCTCCCCCCAGAATGTGATCTCGTCCCCCCCCACCTGTCCCCTCCCCTGAGCTCTCTGCCCTCCTCCCTCCCCCGCCCAATCCCTGAGGCTGCCCTTGGAGCTCATTCTGTGCTCCGTTCTGGTGGAAAGCAGCCGGTGATGTGGCCGGCTCTCATCCCTGGAAGCGCAGATGAGTTGTGTCCCGAGCCAAGATGCTCGTCCCACGAACAGGCCCTTCCCCAGCTGTTTGTCCATCCGTTCCAGCCTGGAACGGGCCTCTGTTTATCGTCTCTATTTCTCTCCTTGGGCCCGAGTAGAACGCCGCCTGGTGCTGGCAGTATTCTCTGAGCTCCATCGGATTTCTCTCCTTGCTCATTTGCGGGAGAGTTGTGCGTGTCTGTTGTAAAAGCCTCATCCTTTGATGTGCTCCGTGACCTCTGAACCTTGCACCTCATGGCGGCACCTTGATGGCAGCCCCCTGTCTCTGGGGAGCACGCACTCTCTTCTTCTCCTTTTGGGGGTGGTCACTGTCTCACTTGGCTGGTCTCCCATTTGGTTCGGAGGATACGTCACTCAGTCTGGGTGCCCGGGGCCGGGGACTTTGATCTCGGTGGCAGTTTGGTGCCAGCGAGGGCTCTAGCGGCCAATTCCGAGTCCTTCCCCAGGTTTCTCTGGAGCCAGCTGTGGCGGTGAGGACGGCCGCAGCTTCTTCTGCACGCACATCTGGCCGGCTTCCCTGGACAGCCGCGAGATTTACGGGGTCAGGGTGGGAGCGCTGCGACCCAGTCACGTGTGGCCGGCCAGGACGGCTGTCTGATGTACGTGGTAACAATTGCAAACCCACAGAATAGAAGCCGAGGAAAACCTGTGTCCAGGAGGAAAAAACGAAATCTCGTGGAAACAGGCCACGTTGCACACCCTGTATTTCTCTCCGATTCCAAGCAGCAACACATGTTTTCTATATTTTAAGACATCTGAAAGCCTATTGTAAAACTTACTGATACGGGCACGGTTTTCCCTGACGTTAGGTCATCAACCTCAAGGACAAGGATGGTGCCGACCGAGCGTGTGTACTGTCTGCTGCACAGATGTGCCGGGGAAATGACCGGTAACTTCATAGGCAGGGCCACCCCGGACGGTGGTTTTCTAGAATCACGCAGGCTTGTGCCGCTGGGAGGGAGAAAGAAGCCCCTGTCGGAGACACCTCAAGGGGAATAACGGCGTCCCTCTGGTTTGGATCCCACCATGCTGATTCCCGTAAGCACAGGTCACCTCGTCATTTCTCAGGAGGCGGTCAAGAGCCTGTGATGACGTGGGAGGAGAAGAGAAACAGTTGGGTCATGTTGCAAACCAGGGCTGGCATCGCAACCTGTGTGCCCTGCTTGTGAGCAGGACGTGTTAGGGGTGTGGAGGTTCGGCTGGTGTTCTCTCGGAAAAGTAACTGTGCGCCCTGCCTGGTGTGGCTCAGTGGATTAAGCCCGGGCCTGCGAACCAGACGATCGCGGTTCGATTCCCAGTCAGGGCACGTGCCTGGGTTGCAGGCCAGTTCCCAGCAGGGACTCAAGAGAGGCAACCATACATGGACATTTCTCTCCCTCTCTCCTTCCCTTCCCCTCTAAAGATAAATAAATAAAATCTTAAAAAAAAAAACCTAATTGCATGCAGACTCACAGTGGCGTGCTCAATAACATGCAACTCTGCCTGACCCGACGACCCTATAACACCATGTCTGTAAATGGCATGATTCTAACTGTCCCGACCACCTTTGTTCCTTTGCGCTTCCCAAGAGATGACGTCTCTCTTCAGGGACCCGAGCGCTTGAACTTGACCGTCTCTATGTGGTTGAAAGTCCCATGACCAGCACGCTGGCGTGCAGGGGTAGGTGTGCAACATGCTTGTCAAGGACTCCGTCTGTCCCTTGTCACTGTGCAGGGATGTTTGGGGGACAGCGTCTGTTCTAGAAAGGGGTGGGGGCAGACGGGGAGAGGAATTTGAAATGGGCAGCGCACAGAACGTGTAAGGGAGATGGTGAAGTGAACCCCTGGTGTCAAAGCCTCGTTTGTTAAGTGGGGAGGAAGGAGGGAGTGAGTGCTGAGGGCTCCCGGCAGGGCCCCTTCTGACAGGGCAGCAGGTGGATGGATGAGCGAATGGCTGGAACAGTTAGGGGCTTGCTGCCCTGCCCCCCCCCACCCCCGCCACATCTGTCAGGGGCCCTGGAAGGCATCAGGCTCCTGCTTCTAATCCCAGCGGGGGCGCGGGCGGCAGCCCGAACACCCTCGCAGACCTGCCCTGGCTCCGCCGGCCTTCTTACAGTAGCCGCCCTCTGCCCGCACGCAGGGAACCTTCACCACAGATCTCACGGGCTTTGGGGTGGGCTTTGGGGTGGTCGTCGGCGTGGGGTGGCTGGAACACCCCCAGGCGTTTTTGGCCAGGAACTAGCCGAGCCAGGCTTCCCACACAATCCCTGTGTAAGGGAAACACAGATTCTCAGTCAGGTTTCAATCCAACCTGTGACATATTAAAAGCCCAGTGTGTTTCTGATTTTCCACGTTTGTTTTTACGGGTGTGAAAGACCCCCGTCTGCTGTGAACTGCACATCACAGGCTTGTGGCAGGAGGGAGCCCCCCCGCCTCCCCAAAGGTGCTGGTCCTCGCCGGTCCCTGACCCCTCACCATCAACCTGTCTTTGCGCCGGACGAGAGGACAGGCAAATGAAGACCCTTCTGAAGTTCACGGTCGGAGAAGGGCTCCTGAGGTGTGGACTTCGACGTGGAGCTCGGTTCGCATGTGTGAGAAGCATCTCGGTCAGGATGCGTGACATGCTGACTACGGTTTGACAGATGTCCCGAAGTTGCCGTGTGTTTGTTAGAGCCTGCACGAGCGCCGGGTGCTGGGTGTGGCCGCTGGCCCAAGACACCGAGGTCCACCAGAGGTTGAGGACTGTATACTCTGCAGGAGACAGACTGGGGTGTCAGCAGCTTGCAGGGGGAGCAGAATTTGGGACATTGAGCATGAGGTGTACTGTGTTGCCTGGTTGTATCCAAGGAAGGTGCCTGTTGGAGGATTCTCTCCTGGGGTGAAAACACTTCCCAGAATTTAGGGTCCCCCCTTGCTCTTCTGTTTTCATCATTTTGCTTCTATCTTGTAGGCAATCCTTGCTTGCCCCGGGGGTGAGGCCCAGTTGTGTCTACTCCTGCACAGGAGTTCCTCTGAGAAGCCTAACTGGGGTGTCACCGACTGCCCTCGGAAACATCACTTCTCTAAATTTTCAGAACAGTCCTTCCAGGGAAAACAGCGAGGTGCCCATTCCAACCCCACTTTCCCGGGGCCAGCAAGACCCACTCTTGCTGTGTAACCTTCCCGAGAAGAAGCATATAGGTCGTATTGTGAACTAAAATACTTTCCCTTTCTCCAGAGTCTTTGCTTTCACCCATTATCGTCGGAAGGGACTCTCTTGCCCGATACATACTTACCTGCAACTACCCTGGTACTTCAGGAACTAGTTGGGGTCAGAGAACCACCGTGTAAGATCCAACGCCTGGAGCACGATGGTCTGAGGGCGAGGGGAAGTGTGTGTGTGTGTGTGTGTGTGTGTGTGATATGTCTAAACTGAGCATGTGTTGTAAATGACTTTTCCTCCCGGAATTATTGCCGCTGAGTGCATGGGCTCTACCATGGAGTCTGTCTTCTGTCTCTTTCTCGTTGGAAGACAACACAAGTCTTTCTAAAGTGGGCCTTCGTCAAATACCAACCGTCACCTCTGACGCACGTCTGCACGGAGGGCTCATGACCCTTCCCTTCAGGCACACGTCCTCCTTAGGATCTTTCGTTTTCGAGGTGAGTGTCAGAGCTACTGAAGGCCCCTCCAGCCATGAAGTGATGACGACCTGGCCACACAGCTGCGGCTCCGTCACACTTGCCTTAGACTCTGGGGTCAAACTCCTGGATTCCTGTGGCACCAACAGGCCCCCCCCCGAGAAACAATGTTGCTACCTGCGTGATGGACACATAGTTTCCAGATACCCTCCAATCTGCGCCTGGATTACAAGACTCAACTGTGCACGGCTACCAAGGGAACTTCGCGCCCACGATGGATTCCGTGTTGCTGTCATGTGGGTGACATTCTCAGCAAGTGTTGCCCAAACCCAGACACTCAGGCGTGTGCTGGGACATCGCCGCATTGTGCTGTGCCGTGCCATATTTCGGAGGAAACGTGGAGAGATGTTCATTCCGAGCGCAGTGTGGGTACTTTGGCTCCCCTAAGAACTGGTCGCGTTTCTTGTGCATGGATCCCATGAATCTATCACCAAAAATAGCCTTTCCCCCTTAGAATAGGCTGTTACAAAGGTCAAAGATAAAACAGCCTGTTCTCAACGAGGGAGACTCGCTTTGCCCCCGACTCCCTGTATTGGCACATTGTACCCGTGTTTTAATTTTGATTTCCCTTGATCTCATTTCCCTCACCCACGGAAGCTTCGCTTTGTGGCCGTATCCCACGGATCTTTGTGAATTGCCTTTACGAGCGAGACAGGCCATACATCAACCCCGAGGGGTTGTTTAGCATCCTGGAGCATTTCATGCCCAATTTCATGGTCAGCCGAGATGCAGTGACGAGACATCTGTATTCACACCGGCCCTCATCCAGCTGCAGAGTGAGGGCCGCGGCATCACCGCACACCGGCCAGGGGCCTCCCCGTCCGCGCAGTGAGGTACTGGGCCAGCCGACAAGAAGCCGCGGCTGAAACTGGCGGCGACAGCAGGCAGAACGGTGCAGACTGGTCCGGACGGGAAATGAGGTAAGTGGGACAAAGGTGAATAGCTTTTGTTCCTGCTCACCATTCGGAGCCAAAGGGGTTTGGCCCGGGCTTCACAGCTCTTCAGTCATAAATAGCAGGGGTCAGAGAATAGTCTTTAAAAGTAGACAATGAAGAAAGGAATTCTCTCATCTGGGCCCTTTCAGAGCCAGTGTGGGTGAGTTCATTTTCCATGTGTGACGGGGAAGGAATGAGTAAAGGCTTCACTTTGTAAAGAGCCCTCTCTCTCTCTCTCTCTCTCTCTCTCTCTCTCTCTCTCTCGTTATGATTCGGATTAGCAGGAAATGCTTACGTTGTTTCTACACAGGACCTTCTCCATCCGCCTTAGGAGTCTGCGCTGAAAATTTAAGGCTGGAGAACGAGTTGGGTGTGAGTGAGGATGGCGGCCTGGTCACTGCTCCCTCCAGCGCCAGACACACAGGGAGTGGCAGTGACCTTGTCATTAGACCGAGGGCTGCATTCACGCAGACCTGCCTCTTCACCTTTGCAGACGGCGGGGAGGCTGAGGCCGATTTGGAGCAGCTTGCTGGCCGGTGGGGAAGGTGGCCTCCCGCCGAATCCCCTTACTAAACCCTGTGTGCTGTGAGGAACTGCGGGGGACTGAGTCTGGGTCAGACTCCACACGGGGCGCCATTGATCAGAAGTGTGGACCATTTCAGGGGTGCAGCCGCTCCACAGGCTTCTCTGCCGTGCCAGGGTGGGGGCCTTGTGGGCAGGAAATGGGGGTGAGGGCCCCCCCCATTGTGTGGTGAGCCTCTGCAGGCTGGCTGGTAAAGGGCAGGCTTAGCCAGGGTGCGGCCCCTGTTCTCACAGCCCAGAGACTGAACTTGGGTGGTTGCTGGTGAATGCCCCGTTTCCCAAGAGAAACCGCACAAAGCCGGGCGGGAGAGGACGCCGGGAAGATTCATGCTGCGGCGCTGGGGGGGGGCGTGTTTAGCCAGTTCTCTCGGGCAGGGGCCCGGGGCAGGCGAACGTAGGCTTTGACACCGCACTGGATGCCTCTTTTTCCTTTTTGTGCCTGCAAAGAATGCCTGCACTGAGGATAACCCCCCCTCCTCCCTCCTCCTGCCTCAGAAAGATACGTCCTCGGGCTGCATTCTGAGGCACTAAATGAGCCTTTAACCTGGCTTTATCTGCCTCAATGAGCACAGTGTACAGAGTCCCGGGATTCACACGATGCCCGAGGGCCCCCCCTATTCTTCGGGGCCCTCCGGGCGCCCGAGTAATCCCTTCCGAGCCTCTTTGACAAAGCCGCTGGGCTGTGTGGCCCAATCAACTGTAAATCTGGGCCATTTCGAAAGTGTTGCATGAAGCGGTATGGGTGGGAAGGTGTTCCGCTGCCCGGCAAGCCTGTCGCCTGCCTCTTTCGACACGGGCGGGATTTCGGAAGGTGCAGGGTGGGTTCTCGGCGACTGCGCTGACTTGCTGTGTTTTCGAGCCCAGGAGGGCTCCGGTCTCTGCTCCCCAACTCCCACTTTTGTCCTCCGCACCCTGCGTCTGTCTCCTCATTGTCTTGTGTGTGTGTGTCTCGTATGGAGACACAGACACAATGAGGTGCCTTCACCCTTTCATGTTCCCACTGGTAATGGAGAATATGACGAGGAGGCGTGAATGCCGGTGGAATCTTAAATGACAGAGAGGGCGCGGCTTCTCTCAGCGCCAGCTGGTTTACCGCCCGGACCGGCACCGCACGTGTGCAGGAGAAAGGCCCCGAGGTTGGGTGCTGGCCGCTGTGGGTCGACATCCTATCGCTCCAGGTGGATCCTCGGCAGTCTGTTCATGGGGTGCGGCTGGCAGATGAGGGGTTGCCCTACCCAGATACGGCGTGGGCAGTGGGGGTCCCCCTGGGGAGCCCTCCATGTGGTTTCCATGCACTGAGCCCCAAGCACTGACCTTTTCCTGCTACAAAAGTAACGGACTCAACTCATTGGCTCGGCAGGATGGGCTGAGGGGTTCATCCTCTCCCCTGTGAGCATGAGTGTGATTGAGTGTGAGTGTGAGTGGGTGTGTGAAGATGCAGGTGCCAGCCAGTCCCTGTTTGTGCTTTCTGTGAGGGAACCGATTTTTTATTGCAATTTAAGAAACTTTCTGTCATTGGATTTTTTTTCATGAATGGTCTTCTCAACATACATAGTATGTAGTAGTTTCATGATATAAAATACGTACACATGTTGCTTTATTTGGCACAAAGTTGGTTTTTACCACCGTGCAAAAGTGTTGCCTGAGGCTCAGACCCCAGCTCAGCACTGGGGCATCTCAGGATGTTCATTTTTTTCCTCTTTTTTTAAGGTATCCTACACCTTTGATTCATTCATTCGTTCATTCAAAAGATTTTATTAATTCATTTTTAGAGAGAGGGGAATGGAAAAAGAGAGGGAGAGAAATGTGAATGTGTGGCTGCTTCTCAAGCGCCCCCTACTGGGGACCTGGGCTGCAACCCAGGCCTGTGCCCTGACTGGGAATCGAACCAGTGACCCTTTGGTTCACAGTCCGTTGCTCAGTCTACTGAACCACACCAGCCAGGGCTTTTTTCCTTTTTTTGAAGTCAGCTTCAAATGACTCTTCAGAAGATGAATTTAGCATGGCGTCAGCCAGAAACAACTGTACAGGAAATGTAATGTTCACCTTTATAAAACTGATGCGTACATGCTCTGACCCACGTTTCAGGAAAAATGTATTTCCACGTTAAATACGGAAATCACGCAGTTTGCCTTCGTCAGCATAAACATGCCCTTCCTTAAATAAATTGCACGACCGGTCATAAATGCCTCGTAACATGACAAGGGGAGATACCCGTGGGAACCCGGCGTTTAAACGGTCTCTGCCGGAGGCCAGGTCCTCTCCATGCCACAGGTGCCTTCCTGGCGCGTGATGAAGGATACGTATTCAATATCACGAGAAGGCCTCTTCCCTTCTCGTGACAAAAATAAGGCAGAGGCGGCGAATCCTTAGCGAAGGAATGAATTCTGATAGTTGTGTGAACATAGTTTTCTGTTTTCTTTAAAAGGGCTCATCCACTTATTCACTGATACATATAAAACTATTCATTTTCCACCGGCTCTCCGCCAAGCTCATGCTGTGGGACGTCATGTAAGCACAGAGGTCGTGTTTGTGGAGAATTGGTGTTATAGACCCAGAGGAAGGGGGTCTGTCTGCGGCCTTTTTCGGGGCTGCCTCAGACTCCAGCCAGTGGACACCCCACTGACGTCACAGCCAGACACTGGGGGGTCTCCTTCTCCTGGTACTGTTGCTCCAGCCTGGGGGCCTGGTGTGGGGCCGGGACCCCCTCCCCCCTTGCTCAGGGGGCACCTTTGCAGCCCTAGTAGCCCTCCTGATTCTTAACCGCCAGCTGGTTTCTTGTCTCCACCCCTCCGGCTGGTCTAAACGTGGCTGCTTCTTCATGTTAAGGGTGGGTGTTCTATAATTTAGCTGTAGCTCTGAGGTGATCTTGGGAGGGAGGTGAGCAGAGCATTTACCTACGCCACCACCTGGATCAGAACCACTGGGACATGCTAGAATTTGAAGGGCAAAGTTTGGCCACTCCGAGCAGCCCACGGGGTAGGACCGGGGGAAAGACTCCAGACAGAATTCGTAACTTCTAAAACGTAGAGCTTCCCATTGTGTATCCCAAGGCCCCGGCGATGGCTGGAATCCTCCTCTTCCCACGACGCCCCTGCCGAGAGCGAGCTTTGTCTTCTCTCGGGGACTCCGGCCCTGGCTGCTTGCGTGCCAGTTTGGGGAGGGAGGCGGGAGGGCGGATTGCCAGCACGGGCGATGCTGTCAGCTCTCGGGCGTCGCTGGCACTCAACCCAGGGCACGTCAGGTGAAGCGGCCAGGTGAGAGTTGACTTTTCCAGCTATCAGGCAGTCTGGAGACAGGCGGCAAATACAGGCGCACAGGCCCCTTATCACGGGCGGTGTGCGTGTCCGACTTCTGGACAGGTGCCACCTCTCCTCCAGTGCCAAACCCGTGGGTCCAGTCTGCCTCTGGGACTCGGGAGAACGTCCAGCATTCCCTCTGGAGGGGCTCACGGAGGCCCAGGGCCCGGCAGCCTTTCCCCTAAAAGCCTCGGGGCCACGGCGGCCAGTCTCCACGCTGCTCCCGGCTCATTTCACTTTCACAGAATGTCATCGCAACTTGGTCGCTTTGCCAAACACAGTCCGCATGTCCCCGATGACCTGCTTGACCATTTTGAAGGTCCAATTCGGTGAGCGCTTCCTTTTCTAGTACTGGTAACAGACCTGAGCGGAGACTTTTTAAAACTGGGGGTGTGAGTGGGGCCCCCAACGTGTCAGCCCCTCAAATACAGCTGTGCCCCTACTAAGCGATCCCACCCCTCCTAGGGAGGAGAGAATTTGATTCTTCAGGCCTCAGGTGTCGTCTTGATCAGTGCAGAGCATCAGACATCTGCTTCAGGTGAGGGAAACTCACACCCATCCCAGGTCTGCAGGACGGAGACGGAGAAGCATCTCTGTGTCACGCCATAGTTCCGCTGCGCACTCCGATGTTCTCCCTGGGTGCGTCTCCTTCCCACATGCTCCTGCAGCAACAGCTGGGTCTGTGGCGCTGGAACCTCTCGCTGGGGCCTGAGGCACTGGGGTGCAGGGTCCCAAACACAGCTCCCGGAGCAGCGCGCCTCAGCGGGGGCCACCGTCCTCCTCTCCCGCGGTGTTTGCTTTTCTGTGTTTTTCTGCAGGAAGAACTTGGTTAAGTGTTTGCAATTGTCTTCCCCGTGTGGCGAAAGGAAGCCAGAGTCTGACCATCACGGGAGCAGGGAAAACAGACGAGCTAACAGCTGGCCAAGTTCATGTGGCATTTGCCAACAAGGCAGCGTCACCGGGCAGCCAGGGGCCTGCGGCACCGCTGCTGGGTCCCGGGTGCAGAGGTGGCGGGTACCACACGGGCGGGGTCTTGTGGTACAGGTGCAAACCCTTCAGGCTGCCCCCGGACCTGTCACTGCTGACTCCTGTTTCCTGCCCGCGCCGCCCGAGTCCCCCGGCCGGCGTCTGCGATAACCTGCTATCCAATCCTGCCTTCCCTCCGGGCCTCAAAGGGCCTCTTTCACAGCTCCGCTTACTCCGGACGCTGCTGGGGGGGTCGGTCGGAAGGCACCCCCTCTGATAACACCCCCCTCTCTGCGCTGTCTGCGCGGCGACCTTCCTACCGAGATAAACTTGAGCCCCCCCCACCCCCACCCCACCGGAGCTCTGTTCTGCGGATGCGATCCAAACTGCTTTATGCGATCAGAGAAAACCATTCCAAGCTCCTGAGCTCTCTGCAAAGGTCTGAAATCGGCGGATACTGTCAGTTCCTTTTCGTGAACATGGGGTGAGTGGCCACCCGGTTCCTGGCCCCTGCTGTATTTGGGGGGGAGGGGTCGAGGAAGCAGAGCTCGGGCCGGCGGACGAGGACTTGGGGCTTTGCAGGACGTTGTGTCTCCGTGTTCATCCAACTCCATCTGTCCATCACCTCAACGCACCGTGGTCCCCAGGTTCATAAGTGGCCCTGTGTGCCAATCAAACCTTGTTTTTGGATGTCGACCTCTCATTTCCATAGGGTCGTCACTTGCTGTGACCCTGTCATATTTCTTCTAGATTCTTCCAACAGCCCCTCGGCTGTTCTAGAGGGAGAACAAGCAGAGTGAGTCCTGGTGGCACGTGGGTCCTGCCAGCTGCCACCAGGGGAGGCCCACCCCAGCCAGAGCAGGCTCCGTGTCACCTCGAGGTCACCCACGTGCTGAAGGCTTTCCACGCATGATTCCCAAACACCCGCTCTTCCTCCTGCACCAGGTGGGTTACCTGGAGGTGGAATCAGGAGAACAGGGATGTCCCATGTTCTTTGCTGAAAAAGGGACCTTTCTGAGGCCCCATCAGGGTGAGTGTTTAGCAGAAGGTCAGACGTACTTTGGGCTGTTGGTGCTGCTGTCGCAGTCTCTCCTCGAGTGACCGGGTCATGCAGAGGCTGTCAGGCACGCCGCAGTTGGCTTCCGTTTCACGGCGTCTATTTTCTAGTAGCCGAGCACAGATTTATCTCCCCGGGGGCCGGGCAGGGGGGGCTGGTATCTAATGTTACTCGGTGCTGTTTGGATATAAACACGGTTTGCTAATCCTCTGCCAGTACATGACGACCTCCTGCTGCTGACCAGCAGGAGACAGGGCGCCGGGTCAAGTTCAAGGACTGGGGGCGTGAGCTGGGCAAAGCCGCGCCAGATGCGGCCCTGGGCTGGGAGCCTTGGAGTTGGAAGACAGGGCCCGCACGGCCCGAGGCTGAATCTGAACCTCACGGCTGTGAGGGTCATTCCTGCCGTGGCCGAGGCCCAGGGATTCTGCTGGATAATCCCTCGAGGGCCGCAGGCAGGTCTATTTTGGTCGACCTTGACTGTGCAGCCCCTGCTGGCACACTCAATTCCACATAACCGAACTGGACAAGAGAGCGGCAGCGGCCTGTCTGTACCCATGGGTTCTTGTCATGCTTCTCCTTCCTCACTCACGGTCTGAATGTGTGTGGAACACCTACTGGGTGCCCAAGACTGAGATGCCTGAATGGAAAGGTAGACACAGTGTGTGCCCTCATAGACCTCCCTCTTTGAGTGGGCGATGCCCAGGAAACACAAGACGCCAATTTAGATGTGGTCGCTGGTGAGGAGAGCAAGGCAGAAAAACAAAGCCATGTTCGGGGGGTCGGCATTTGTGGGGAGAGGGTCTGTTCTGCCAAAGGGGACCCTGAAGGGCTTGGGCACCTGCCCGTGAGAGCTGGCTCCTGGGGGAGGTGAGGGAGGGGACACAGGGCAGTTGGGAAGTGTTTGAAAGTGGCAGCCGACAGGACTCACCTGAGGGTGAATGGGGGACATGAGAGAAAGCGAGCTGGAGAGGGTGACGCAGGGACACGGGCCTCCATTCTCTCTGGGGACACCTGGTTAGAATGCCCTGTGCACACCCTTCACTTCCGCCCGGGACAGCGCCCCACCAAATGACAGTGGGTGCTGTGGCCCTGTCCCCGGTGGCTGTCAGCCGCGCTCTGTTTCTTCTCTCCTGCGCCTTGATACCACCAAACCTGAAACACGTACCAGGAAGAGTGGGGCGCGTGGTGAAGGTGAGAATGAACAGGACGGACCTTAGTGTGTCTGCCGTGGATTTTTGCCGTGGATTCTGAACAGGAGGAAGACAGAGTTGGTGCATTTGCACAATCCTGGCTGTGAACACAGACACTCGAGCCCTGCAGGAGTGAGGACGCCCACTTTGCTTCGGGGAGACAGGACCTTGTAGGCAGATGACCGGTCACGGTCAAGGTCAGGGTCAGGCTGTGAGGAAGACCTGTGTGGAACTCTTCCGCGTCCCAGGAATAACTGCTCCCCCAGCCCCCCTGCTTGCTTCTCCCTTGCACACACCTGACGTGGTGAAGTGATCAGTTCTCTCCCCGGCAGCTGGCAGGAGCTGCGGCCAGCAGCTGGGACGGTGGGCACGGCCCGCCGAGGCCCCTGGGAGCGTCCGTTCGTCTCTCACTGGTATCGCACACCCTCCCTTCCTTTGGTGTCTTCCCATTAACTTCCCACGGGGGTCGTTCGTCTGTTTTATGAATGTGCGTGACATTGGGAATCATTGCTGAAGGCAGCCCCGTCTCTGTAGCCACTGCCTGGCCTGCACGTCCCCTGAGGGGAGGGCTTCGCCCTGAGACAGGGCCAGCTGGGGACCCTCCAGGGGAGGGACTGGAGCCCTCACCGCCACCTCACCGCCGTCTGCAGACACTGCGGGCTTTCTTTGGGGCCTCAGCCCATCCCAGCCCTGGGTGCATTTGCATGAGAATCCGTGCAACCATTAATTAGCAATGGCCATGAGCACGGGTCCCAAAGGCTTTCAAACGTCTCTCACGGATAAACCAGTTCTGTTCAGCGCGGGCTCCCTTTCCCAGGGGGAGCTCCCAGCACGCCCTCCGCGAGCACTAACTGGGTCCCTCCCCGAACCTCCGCTGTCCCTTTGATGGGGCAGTGTGGCTGAAGGACCCCTCCTCAGGGTCACCCTGGTCCCCACCAGCCCGGGCCATTTCAGCTCTGCTCATAAAAGTGCACCTCCCCTCCTCCCTGTCCTGCTCTCTGCATTTCTCAGGCATCATTTGTTGTTCGCCCCAGCCTGCAACTCCGTCCAAATCCTCATGGTGCTGCCCTGGCTGGTGGCTCAGCGGGTTGGTGGCGCGTTGTCCTGTTCACCACAATGTTGTGGGTTCAATCCTCAGTCAGGGTTCGCCGGTCTGATGGCCCCCGGCCTCCTCCCGCTGCTGGGGCTCTGGGACAGAGCGCACAGGGCGGTGGGGCATCAGCAGCCACATGCAGGAGGGGCGCTGAGGTGCTAGTCAGCAGCCAAGCGACACCAGCGCAGGCTGAGGGCAGCCCCAGTGCTTCTGGAGAAAGGTGCCAGCCTGCACCAGAGGGCTGGGCCCCTGCAGCTGTCACGGCAGCAGACAGAAGTCACCCTGGCCAGCCTTTGACAAAAAAATCCCCCCCAAACAAACAACCCCCCACTGCCACCACCACACCATGAGGGGTGCGAGAATGAAGCTGATGGACTAAGAAAGATGCGTGAAAATGGTTCATGTTGCAGATTTTACGTGTGAACCCACTGCAAGGGCCCTGGGGGGGAGGCGCCCAGAAGGTGCTTGGCCAGTTCCTGGGACGTCACCCCTGAAGGACACAGGGCCCAGCCACCGGCCTCCTGGGGCAGGAGGAGCTCAGAGGCGGCTGGTGCTGGGTCTGCAAGCCTTGGGGCGCCCCCTCGTTTGGGGGGCAGTTGGAGAGGGCAGGGCTCGCTCGAGTGCAGGCAGCGGGCCTTGCTTGTATCCCCGTGTTCGTCTGTCGAGTAGCCCTGCTTGTGCACAGTGTCCTTGGGGTGTCTTTGCAGCAAGGACAAAAACCTGTCCTCGATCCCCGGCAGTATGAGGGCTGGCCCCAGGTGGCCGCTAAAGTGACAACAGCGGGAGACGGGCGTGCCCTGGGGGCCGCTCCCTGCTCGACTGGTCGCCTCTACTTCCTTCAGCTCTTTTTCCCGGAGTTTTGCTCTGTTCTTTCACTGGACTGTGTTTCTTGGTCTCCTCATGTTGGCAGCCTCCCGTGTTCCTCTCCGTGTATTACTAGAGCTGCGGTGTCTCCTGTCCTTGGTAGGGTGGCCTTGTGTAGGGGGTGTCCTGTGGGGCCCAGGGGCACAGCCTCCCTCGTCACCTGAGCCAGGCGCTCCTCGGCTGTCCCCTGGGTGGGCTGCGTGCCCTCCCGCTGAGGCTGAGTCTGAGTCTGGTGGCCTCCAGACCGGCCAGCTGTGAGGACTGGCCGTGACTCCGGGGCAGGAGACATAGTGCGGGGGACCGTCCCTCAGCATGGGATTCGATGTCACCGGTGCCTGCCAAGTCCACAGTTGGCGTGTGTCCATGGTGGAGGTGGTTGGCCGTGAGCTGGTGTGGACCGAAGGCCTGGGGCTCCTGAGGCCTCGTGGGAGGGACAGGTCAGCCAGCCCCTGCGTGTGCCCAGCCTGGAGCCACCTGCTGGGATGTACAGAGCCATCTGTGTCTCTGAGGCACCTGGGAGGGGCTCTGCTCTGAACCGAGGCCAGCTGCTGCTTGCTGGGGCAAGGCGGACCTTCATCACATTTAATGGAAGTGCATAGTGAGGGCTGAGACCGGCGACTTGGGAGAAATAGCACTGAGACAGGTTTGGGCCTGGGGAAAAGCTGGGTGGGGTGGGGTCTCAGGGAATGGCGGGGCGGGGTGAGCAGTGCCAGGCAGGTGGATGGAGACTCAGAGTCGCTGTCTGTCTGTCCATGGTATACGTAGGGGAGGGCTCAGCAAAGGAGCAGTGGTGTCTGCCCACACTTCTGTCTGGGAGAAAGCTCCCGCCCCGGCTCTTGCCCTGACGCTGGACATGCAGCTCCTCCCTGTGCATCCCTGGTGCCTTCAATCTGCTGTTCTTTCTCTGGAGCATCACTGTACATGCTCAGACCCTTTAAGAGGACTCCTGGGACCCTGGCAGGCCTCTGTCTCACCCGGGCTGAGTCCCCACTGATCTCCACACACAGCTGTGGGGGGACTCACCTTCCGCATCTCTGTTCTCTTCCTCCTAAATCTTAAACAGAACAGGACAAAAACAAGGCAGGGGGAATTGGGGGCCCAGCTCGTGCCCACCAGTACGATTTCACCCAGCGTTGTGGTCACCAGTGTCCTGAGACAAGGGGGGGCTTTGCTCGGCTGACTGATTCCAACAGGGCCCAGGCTGACAAGGGACAAGCACACCTGTCCTTCAGTACAGAGACCTTCTCTGGGTAGGTGGCCCATGAACCGACGCGAGGCATTGGATGTGGGCAGGTGTGCGTGCAAATGTTTACAAGGACGCTCGTACAAGGACAAGCGTCCTGTGCTTACAGGGACACTTCAGGTCCGAAAAACATTTTCTCCTTGCTCACTTTCTGCCTTGTGCACTCCCCTAGCCTGTGGGCCTTCCCTGCCCGAGTCCCCACATTGCATGGGCTCTGGTGGAAGTAATACCTCCCTGACAACGGTTGGCATGGGAATAATACAGGTGCAGTAATTTACAGTTTTCATTGGAACATTTCACCTAAAACGTCATAGGGTGCGCTTGAGTGTGATGTTCTCATGGTATACAATGACATGCTCATGATTTTCTGCTAAAGGATTTTGTAATAAACCAGGGGCGCTATTTGTGCCGGACCCTGTATTTGCGATAGGGTTCTTCTTCGAAGGAGGGTCACCTTGTAATGATGAAAAAGGATCACTGTGCCGACTATAATTCCACTGCAAAACCCACGGTGCTTTCTTTTGAAAAGCTTTTATTTATTTATCTTTAGAGAGAGAAGAAGGGAGGGAGAAAGAGAGGCAGAGAAATATCCACATGTGGTTGCCTCTCGTGCGCCCCCTGCTGGGCACCTGGTCTGTGACCCAGGCATGTGCCCTGACTGGGAGTTGAACCTGCGACCCTTTGGTTCACAGCCTGCACTCAATCCACTGAGCCTCACCAGCCAGGGCCCACTCTGGTTTTGACCGACTGATTTGCATCCTATTCCATGACGTCAGTGTTTAGGGGCCATCTGTCCCCACTGCCTCTCTCTGGAGTAGAAATTCTAGCTGTGCTCCCAGGAGTCATTGATAGAGATCTTCTCCTGGAAAGCCTTCCTTCAGAGAGGCTGTCTCCAGGTGGAATGAGCTCTGACTAGTCTCGAACGGCCAATGTCTTCTAAAAACGAGACCCATTCCCTGCACTGAAAAGGGCTAATTTCTGAGCTCTCAGGTTTTATTTACAACCAAAAAAGTAAAAAATAACCCAAGAAATACAGCCTCAATATTTCCAATACTGTTTGCAGAGCTTTTTTTTTTGCATGTGTTTTTGTTTTCTTTCTGATTACAAAGTCTGAGCAAAAGATTGTGCTTTTGTTTGTTTGTTTGTCTTTGTTAGAGCAACAAGTGAGAGCCCAGCCTCCAAGGAAGAGGAGGCCGGGTCTCTCGGGCTTCTTGCAAGGGGTTCGGCGCGGCGATCGGGGCCGCGGGCAGCCTGTTTACGTGGCCGCACCGTGGCAGGAGGGCCTCTAGCTCTGTAAAGAGCAGAGTGCTTGCTGAATCTGGCTCCTTGGGGGGCCCCTTCCTCTGCGCCCCTCCTGTGAGCAGACCTCTGCAGCATGAAGACAAGCGGACCTGGGCTGCTGAAATGCAAGCCTTAACCTGACCCTCCCGGGGCTGACAAAGGAGGGCTTTGAGCTCCCCCAGGAGAAACAGCCGCTGCATTTTATCACACCGTGAAATTCATTCGCAGGGAACAGGCCCTGCCCCTGGCTGCTTCGCCATGCGGGCGGGTGGGCGGGCAGTGGTGATGGCTGGGAGGGAGGGGGGACCCCAGGGGACAGACTGAGCAGCAACAGGCACAGAGCGCCCCACTGCTCTGATTGTGAGGTGGCGTATAAAACTCCCAGGAGCCCTCAACCCTGGGGGAGCACCACATTCTGCTACCACAGCTGCACTGTCTTCCGCGTGGGGACACACAGGGGCACCGGGTCCTCATCTGTGCCCACAGGGGTCATTGCGCCGGCTCCCTGGCACAGAGCAGCAGCCACTGATCTGTCCAAAGTGCGAAAGACGGGAGCCCCTCCCTGCGCGTGGGGAGGGGCGCTGGCCTTGGACGGCCAGTCTGGAATCTGAAAATAGTGCGCAGCCTCTTTCCGACGGCAGAAGCCAGTCTGATGTGCCCTTCGTGGGCCCCTTCCCTTTGCCGCCAGGCCTCTGCAGGTGACGCACAGAGTGACGCCGGCCGTGTGGAATTTGCTGGGTGGTGAGACGCAAAACAGCAAGAGAAGACTTCTTGGGTTGCCACCTCAGTGGGGTGTATCCGGTCCGGGAGTGTCCTCGGGGAAATGGAACAGAAAACAACTACGTGTTTGTGTTCTGCAGAGTGCACAAGGCTCTGTGTAACCCCGAGAACAACTGGGACCCTCAAATACACCTGCGTGCACCTGTGAAGTCACTGAGTTGGCACTTGCGGCTGCTCTCCATGGGTCCTTGAGGGGCTTCCACGCTTAGCGGATGACCACAGGATTCCACTGGACCCAAGATGCTCTGTGTCCATCCCTCGGGGCAAAAGGACCACAGCGTACTACTAAGTATCCCCGTGACACAAATTCCGAGTTTGGGTTAAAGGCCACGCTGCTTCTTTGGAAATAGGGTGCCCCACCCACCACTCACGCACATCCCGCAGCCCCCCTTTCCTCCTCCGCAGCTGGGCAGTTCTGACTATGGGGCGCACACATGAGTTTCGGGCAGACCTACCCCAGCAGGCCGAGATGAATGGGCTCCTTCAAGGATGCGCTAATGCGTGAGAAGGGCCTTATTGTCGACAAAGCTGGGTGGTTTGAGCAGGCCAGGCGGACAGCAAACAGCAAAGCCCCGCAGAGTCGGGGCCCACGGGCCTCTCAGGAGCACGCCTTGCACCCCTGGGGCTTGGGGCGCCCATGCAAGCCACACACACGGCTACGAAGCTGTCACTGCTACAATAAGCCGCGGCTCCCGCGAGGATTAGCCTTCACACGCTTGCTGATTGGTGCCATTGTGAGTGGCTTCCCTCTGCAGGACCTCTCTCAGGGCTTGCCGCCACGAGACAAGGAGATTTAATTTCTGGGAATAATAAGTAAATAGCATACCTGTGGCGTTCGGACACGCCGCCAACACAAACCATCTTATTATCAAAATGACAGGCGGAAAAGGAAGGTCTGAGGTGTCAGACGGGGCCAGTCGAAAACCACAAGGCCTCCTGTGAGGGGCCCTTCATGTTCTGCAGAGGCAGCGAGGCCGTCCCGGCGGCAGGAGAAAGAGCAGCAGGCCACCCAGCTGGCTGATACAGGCGACGTGGTCCCCCAGCTCTGCTGAGGATATGATTTCTCAGGAAGCGTGTGTTGCTGAGAAAATGGGTCAGGAAAAAAAAAAGCGCATTCAGACCCAAGGGTCGGCACAAGAGCGGCACACACTTCCCAGCAAAGCATGAAATGAGGGAGGTCCTGATCTCCATTCAGAGTGGCAAGGTGTTCTTTAACCTGGGGCTCGGCGATGTCGGGAACCCGCTGTGCCCGGGACACGCTGGCTTTCCCCTGGGGACGGGGCCTGGCTGCAGGCGACTAGCGGTCCCTGCTGAGCTATGCAAAATCCCCTCTCGGGAACATGCACGGTTCCGAGGACACACAATAGTTCTCGGCTAAAACCTGAGGCACAGCTCTGACAGCTTTGTGGGGCTGTTTCGATTCCCTGGGGGACCCCCAGGGGTGGATTTGACAGTCTGCCAAAGCTCACACGCCTGTAAGCAAATGATAGTAAAACGTGGTGCCTGTGTGTGTGTGTGTGTGTGTGTGTGTTACACTTTTCAGGTTTCAGATGGCACAGAGACATGCCTTTTCTGTGCAGCCATGGTTGGTTGTTCAGAGCACTCTGATGGCAGGCTCTGTGTTTATTTTCCCTGAGGAAGGGCAGTCTTGCTATTGGCTCTTAAGGCTCCGTGGTGGGATACGGGCTTCTTCTCGTGAGCAAAGGCATCCGTACGGAGCGATTGTGAACACACATTCCCGGGCAGAAGCCCATTAACCAGACGGGCAGGCTCGCTCTGGTCTCCCTTCCTAGACCTCTAACGCAGACAATGGGACTGCAGATTGTCGTGTTGATGTCTGGACTTTGGCGGGGCGTGCGGATGCAGCTGGAGGCTAGTGACCATTTGGCACCCGTTACTCAGAGCTTTCTAACTGTGCAGTGAGCAGGGCAGGCTCGTGTCCTGTTTTTGGGGTGCTTTGAAGTCATCCAGAGGGTTTGTTGGGTGCAAAGGAGGGAGGGGATGTGGGGGCCCAGGCGTGGGGGCCCCAACTGTTTAACAGTGAGCAGCCAGGACAGGGAGGCAGGTATTTGGGGCAATGGCGCAGCCTGGGGGGGTTCACAGGGGACATCCGGGACGGCTGGACGCTGGACCATGGCTGTCCTGACCGGTGCCCGGCCGCCTGCTCACCGCACGGACTAGACACAGCCTTATGAGGCCTGGCAGAGTCCCGTTACACTGCTCCGTGGACCGACCGGCCATCCACGCCCTGCGAGGGTGCCGGTCTGCAGCACTTGTCCCCGAGCCCCCACGCCGCCTTGCAAGCCCGTCGACAGCCGGTTTCTGACGCTTTGTCATCTTCTGCCCGTCAATGCATCTCCACAGTCGCTTGGCAATGATGCCCGCTCGGGGAATGCTGTGCCTGGCAGGGACCTTCAGATTGCTTTGTGGGTGCTTCATGTTTAACGTGGTCTCCAGCGCTTCAGAAACGGTTTGGAGAAAAGGGCACGGAACTTCCCGATGACTTTTCGGCTTGGTCGGGGTGGAGCCGGCGTCCGGTCACAGACGAGTGAGTGACTTCTGGCTGTGTCACGGGGTCAGCTCTGGGCCCCTGTCCACTTTCTTTGCCAGAGCAGATGGTGTGTCAAACTTGCTTTCTGTTCCTACTTGCCGACCCTAATCCACTCTGTGTCTCTCTTTCTAGGACATTTATATGAAATATATATATTTAGTTATAGATCAATATAATATAATATAATAACAATATACCAGATAGATATGAAAGCAATAGTATAATAACAATATAGCAATAATGACAATTGTATGTAAGCATATATATAATTATAATTTTTAAATAATAACTATAGTGTTAATTATATGTGCTTATACGTAATTGTTATAATATAGTGTGTTATTGTGATGTACTCATGATGGTTTATTTTATTTATTTTCTACAGAATTTACTGATTTCTTTTTACTGGGAGAGGAGGGAGGGAGAGGGAGAGAACATCGGTGTGAGAGAGACACATCAATCGGCTGCCTCTCGTGAGTGCCCCGACCAGGGAGGGAACCAGCCCCCCAGGGGTGTGCCTTGGCCAGGGACCGAACTTCTGATCTTTGGCTTGGTGGGATGGTGCCCAGCCACAGAGTAATGCCACCCCGGTGTCATTCTGGATTGTCCCTGCACCATTTACAGTCAGGTTGCAGACATCCCGGCTCCCCACCCTTCCGTGGGCCAGCCCACCTGTCTCCTGTGACGCCCACGGCATCAGTCATTTCTAGACTGGAGGCTTCTGCCTCTGTTGCCAGCGCCTCGTTCGGATCAGCGTGCTGCTTTGTGGTAGCCCGGTTCTGGTTCTGCCCAGGGCCTCCCACGGCAGGGGGGGCACTGGGCAGGTGTTCCCATTCCCAGAGATGCTCTCAGCATCGTCACTGCGTGGGGTGGTCCCTGCCGGGTCTCCCCACCGTGCAGCCCTAAGCTTCCCTGTGTGGTGACATCTTTTTAAGCTGAAATGCCACCTGCGACCCTCTCTGAAACATCATGGCTACACTGCAGGGCCACAGCGGACGCTTGGCTACTCAGGGCGCAGGCTTCGTCTGCCCTGAAACAGCCTTCCACGCCTTTTCTAGAGAGCTAGTGACGTGCACCGTGGTGTGCATTGAGTGAGAAAGAATTATGCTTAGAGCATGGTTGCCTGCCCTGGCCAGGTGGCTCCATTAGTTAGAGTCCTGTCCGATATACCAAAAGGTCGGGGGTTCGATTCCTGGCCGGGGCACACAGCTCGGTCGTAGGTTCCGTCCCCGGTTGCGGTGCAGAGAGGACGCAGCTGACCCATGTTCCTCTCTCCCAGCAACACCTTTCGATAAAACTCCCTTATTCATGGTTTTCCATTTTAATTGTTTTTGTTTATTTGTTTATTTCTAACCCTTTCAGTGGCTCTTGATGTCAGAGTTCCCTTCATTGTAAAAACTAGTTGTGATGACCTCCGGGGCCTGGTTTGTTGGTGAACACCCAGGTGAGAGGATAGGTCTCCCTTGGCTGCTTCAGAGAAAGCCAACCGGTTTGGGCTCTGGAATGTCGCGCTGCGTCGGCCCGCTGGTCGCCTGTGCTGTGGGCTCCGAGGACGGGGGGCTGTACTCCTCTGGGCTGTCTGCCTACTCTGTTCCCGGCCCTGCCAGGGCACAGGGCTCTTCCCGACACACCGTACTGCAACAATTTCTGTACCAGTTTACAGCTGGACACAGTCCACGCCACTTCCTAAAGGTGGTAGGGTGGGCGTATATACTGTAGGAAATCTACTGAAGCAAAAAAAAAACCATGTCCATCTTGAAAAAAAAAACAACGAAACCAAAGAGATTTACATTTTCCCACAGAGACTTGCTGCCATCAATTCAGAAAACAGGAGTGGCCTTTGGTCATTCCTGTTGATTCCATGATTATATACATGCTTCGGATACATACCTACATGAAATAAAAACTGAGATGATTTTTGTGGCATCCGAAGCTTATTCTTTATCTCCAGGCTTTGCGATTCAACAGGCCACGGGTGCGTAAATGGTGACTGTGCGTCCTACACATGGAGAGTCTGAGATTTTCCCTCCCGATTCCCTCTCTTGGCCACACACACAAGAATAAGGCCACCCCACCCCACCGGAGTTGTTGGAATTGTGTCAAAAGCTTCAGCACCTTTAACCCAATTATTGCAACATACTTGGTGAGACTGGAATCCAAAGAAACTTGGCTTTCCCGTTCAAATAAAAGAAAAAGGTAGCTATCAGGGAAATAGGAAATAATGAAACAAAAAGTTCCATGAATACTGGACATAGGGAAGTATTATTTGCATTTGGAAAGAAGCTTTTTGGATTCGGAATTTAGTCTGCTTGCTCTTCAGGTAGTGTCGCTTTTGCACAGTTCTTTTATAAGTGTGGAAGTTTGTCCCAATGGTAGGTCAGCGAAGCAATGACCAACAATTTCCTTCTGTGTTTATCCTCTGCCTCGTAGAATTGTACCGCTTTGACGCAGAATACGTCTCATCGGTTGTGATGACCCCAATACCCAGCATCCGCCGCCCCTGGGAGTTCTGGGGCTGAGCCCTCTCTGGGATCATAATATTTAGTAATCTCATAGATGTGCAAAGCCCTTTTTGGTTTCCAAATCCCCTTGACATGCCACCACCTCAGTAAGCCCTGGTAAGCTGGTGGCAGAAAGAGGGGCCAGGCCTTTGTCATGAAAATGAATCCCTTGGCGGGGCCAGAGCACAGCCCAGTGTCAGTCCCAGGCTCCTGCGGGCTCACTGGAGCCACTGGCTTGGTGTCCCCAGCCTCCCTAAGTGGCCGCTTGCTGTCCCTGAGAAGGAAGAACAGCAGTGCCTAACTTGACACACCCCCGGGGGTGTTTGTTCTGAGGGTCCGTGGGCAGGTCATTCCAAAGGTTCTCGGTGCGCTCCTGTTTGAATGGGCTGGATGCCACACACTGGTCACAAAGAAAGGGCGACGGCTCTTGGGGGAACTGGGGACGAGGCTACATGGTTGCAGAGAGGAGAGAGTGATTGGTGCTGTGTGGGCAGCGATGGTCAGAAGCAGGTGGTGTGAGCGGCTGTGCAGTCGGGTGGAGGGACCAAACCGGCGCCGCAAAGGAAGCAACATGGCAATGGGCCAGCGGTAGGAGGGGGTGGCTTTGGAGAACAGAGACGAGACCTGAGAGACCCACTTCAAGGGGGCAACCCCTGTGAGGTGGAGGAAGTTGGTTGGGCTAGATTGGCTCGTCGCCCAGATGTTGTCCGTGGAAACCCATCTGCGCTGGGCTTGGGGTGATCATCGTTGGCTAATTGTACCCAGGAGCTCACACTATCGAACCCCTGCCCGAGAAGGACGAAAGCAGGCAAAACAGACAAAATCGCCCCACGGTCAGAGGCCCCCGTTGAGTGGCCTTTCCTGGTCGTCCTTGAGGACGTGGTCTTCTCAAGCCCAGCTCTGTCATCATGACGGATGCATCTCTGTGGGGACTTACCCAGAAATTCTCAGCCTCAGCACCATGAACGCTTGCGGCCAGGGAGTTTGGCATCAGGGCAGGAGGCAGCTGAACCTCCTGCCCCCATCGAGGGATGTTTAAGCAGCATCCCTGACCCCTAACCTACGAGAAGCCAGTGCCTCTCTCCTTAGGTATCACACGTCAGGGTCTCAACTCCTGGCCTGAGGTCCACTGAGCACACCTGTCCACTCAGAGCCACCAGGCAATGCCAATAATTTACCTGCTGTCTTATATTGTCCACAAACCACAATAAACAGACACTCATGCAGGGTGTGTAATGCACTTAAAAAATGGAGGGGTTTACACAAAATCCATGTCCCTGGCCATGGTGTGAGGTTTGGAGCGATGACCAGAGGGACAGTTTTCTGGACGCTGGGGCAGCTCGGTTTGCTGTTTTCCCTGTTTCTTAACCCAACCCCCCCCCCTTCACGCCTGTTCATGTTGACCTGGTCCCCTGGAAGCATCCGAGTGTGCCAGCCCAAAGCGCGTGTGACAAGCTGGTGTCACTGTATCTGCAAGTGTAGCCCACGGGTAGTTAGTTGTCGGTGCACGCGGCAAATGTGGCGGGGGAGCCCCAGGAACTCAGTGCTCTTGCGTCCGACACGCTAGTGGAATACTGCATGAACGGCTTTTATTACCGTGCCTTTTACAATGTAAGGTTGGTACACAGTTACCATCTAAGCTAGCGATAGTGTCGATTTTTGCCTGCGTGAAGGAAATACTTGGCATCTGTTTTCCAAATGTATGTGCTTGGCTCTCTCAACCTGCTTTTTAAAAAAATTCATCTGAAATTTGAAGTTTTTCTTCACTGTGTTGAAGGTGTAGGTTGAGAGGAAATGGTTTGAAATGGTGGGCGTTCTAATACCTGAACGCCTTGAACACCTGTTAGTATTGACTTGCCTGCATGGCTTCGTTGGTTGGAGCGCTGTCCCACGCACACCAAAAGGTTGTGAGTTCGATCCCCGGTCGGGGCGCTAGGTTGCAGGTTTGATGCCTGGTCCGGCTGAGTTTGTGAGGCAACCAATCAATACTTCTCCCTTACATTGACATTTCTCTGTCTCTCTTTCTGCCTTCTTTTCTCTAAAATCAATAAATATATCCTCAGCTGAGGATTAAAAAAATACATAAAAATAGAACACTTCCTAGTGCTACCTTTCATTACTGAGTTTTTAAAAAATATTTTATTTATTTATTTTTAGAGAGAGGGGAAGAGAAGGAGAAAGAGTGGGAGAGAAACATCCATGTGTGGTTGCCTCTCGAGCGCCCCCTACTGGGGACCTGGCCTGCAACCCAGGCATGTGCCCTGACTGGGAATCGAACCTGCGAATCTTTGCTTCATAGGCCTGTGCTCAATCCACTGAGCTACACCAGCCAGGGCAAGGTTTGTTTTTTTTGTGTTTTTTGTAGTTTGAGGTCGTATATGACCAGGACACATACAGCTGCGATACATCATAAATTCCAGTGCAATCTTCTCTAGTTATACTATTTCTTATATTCCCTTCTCTTATGGAAGGCTTCCAGCTGTCTCTTTGGGCAAAACATTTGAAAAAAAACTATTAATATTCCTTGGAGAAGAGGAAATGTTTTCCTGCTGCCTGATGGGAGAGAGAAGCGGCCGTCATTATTTTCTGCCCTCTGTGGCGTTTGTAGAAACCATCTCCCAAGCCAGCAGCACTGTAAGGAAATTGAGCTCTGGCAAGTTGATCCTGCGAAACACACTCAGCTGTCTGCGTTCAGCTGCTCTCCACAGGCAGCTTTCACAGAGGACTATTGAAGGACAAATGTATGCTGTTGTTACCGAGCAAGAGGTCCGAGGGAGGGGCAATACAATATTTGGCCCACCTAGGGTGCCCAAAACTGCTATACAACAGGGCCCCCCCCCAAAAAAAAAACAAAACAATAAAATCTACTGGGCCCTTCTGTCCGCCGCCAATTGGAAAGACATCTCTTAATGCCAGAGATTTGTGAAAAGGAAACAAAATGTTTATTTAATGCTATTCAGGCCTAATGCCACCACTAAAATAGCAAAGTCCTTTAGGGTATACACCTACACCCACACAGCGCTCCCTTCTCCCACTGTCCCAACTCCGGGTACCGTAAATCAGGAAAAGAGCACACGTCTGTATTGCAGGCTGCTGGCACCGTCAGCTGTGTCACTGTGCAGGCAGGATCTCGAGTTAATCCAAAGTACTGTGGTACCCTCTCATGGTCCACTGGCAAGAGTCCTTTGTACCCAGTTCCAGTCAAAGTCTCTCTTGCTTTTCAGGCCCCGCAGCCAAAGGGAGCACCCCAAAGCCGCGTGGGCCTCTTCTACCAAAGCTGCAGGAGTCCGCACTCCACCAAAAGCATGTGGCTGTCTTCTTCACCTGGCTGCAGGGATCTCCATTTTGGCAAAGCTGCGTGGTTTTTCCTTTTCACCTGGGAAAGTGGGGGTCCGCACCCTGCCAAAACCACATGGCTCCCTCTTTCACCTCACCAAGAGGGAGTCCTCACTCTGCTGAAACCGCGTGGCTCTCTCTCATCTGGCCAAGCGGGGACCCTTCATGTCCTGGAGCCAGTCTTTTTCAAGCTCTCACACAGGCCTTCTCACTCAGGAGTGCAGCCCCTAGTTCCCATCTTGAGTCCTCCTAGTTCCATCCTCAGTCCCCGCTAGTTCCATCTTGAGTCCCCTGCTACTCCCTTCTCCCTCCTGCCTCAGCCCCAAACTTGGCCACTCCTATTTAACATATCTATGAAACCAGTTAAAGGTTATAGATATGTTAAATAACCATTCCAGAGGTTAGCTGCAAAACTGTTGCTATGCAAAACAGCTCTCAATGGCCTTGCTCCATTCGTTTCTTCCCCCTGGGGGGAGGTGTGAGGACATCTTATATGTCTGTCTAATATTCTTATACACTTTGAATTCTGGACACCATTCCAAATCTTTTTTGGGGGGCCCCCCTGGCTGCACCCTGTATCACTGTCACTCAGGACACTTGGAGGTGGAGCTTAGGCACTGCTGATGAGTAGTTATCGAAAGTGAGGCAAGCAACCAGTTAAAAGAGGGCGGCCAATGCATTGCGTCTTCAGTGCTCAATTTGGAAGACAGCTTGTGGGTTAACATGACAGGTATGTGATGTGTTGCTTCCATTAGCGGCTCAGAAATATGTCCGGTTTCGTGAGGGATACCTGTTCTGAGGAAGGTATTGGCCTCCCATGCTGTCAGGAGCGTGGGTGGCTATGTGCCGTGGTGGCGATCCCGAAGGTGCGGTCTTTTCTGTGCGTGGGTGTGTGCAGATGTGAAAATGCGGCCTTCAACATGGGTGCCAGTGTAGACACCTTCGCACGGACGGAAAACCGGAATGATGTGAGTACTTGGAGACATGCAGAGCCACCCTGCCCCGATCACCTTTATGTGGAGTAAATGTGTGCTGCATCTTTCCTGAATCAAAGGACAGGCTTTCCTTGCAAAGTAGCTGCACCATGTCCAGGGTGTACCCCTGGCTCTTGTGGAGCTCACTTCTGCAGTGGAACAGAACCGCAGGGTGTCTTAGAGCATGCCTTTGGTTCACTCCAAATGGTCTCAAGGAGGAATTGGGTCAGGCACACTCATGAAACGCCACCCAACTTCAGAGGCTAGGAGCCAGCGTCTCCAACGTCCTCAGGAGAACCCCACAGATAAGGCATCGGCGTGCTTCAGACGAGATCCGGCACGTTCAGGGTGGAACGGTCATAGATGAGGCATTCACGGATCTCTACAAAAATAAAAATAAAAAAAGGAACTCTTTAAGGAGCTCATAAAATAGGTCCGGTAGACAAGAGTTTATACTCTTTCGCTGCGATTAGAAAAAATGGCATTCTTTTAGAATTGCTGTTTTGGTGAAAAAGTGTACATTTGTTTTGGGACATGCTTAAGAGAGTGGAACATCAATAAACGTGGCTTAAGCCTGGATAGGTCTTGGAAAACTCTCAGTGATAAGCTCACATTAAAAAAAAAATTCAGTTAACTAAAAAGGAATTGTTCATGTGACGTATTAAAGAATATACAATCTAAAATATTCTCATAGGACATAGGTTGTTTCTTAGGGAAACTTTTATGAAACCAAAAAAGATGCTACAGACTCTGTTTTCATCAAATTCTTTCATTTTTCCCCAGTTTTAGTGGGAAGTAAGTGACATCGAACACTCTAGGAGCGATGATTCTTTTTTTTTTTTTTTTATAATGCAAGCCCTTGCATGGCAATCCAAATTTATTGAACTACTGATGCTAAGTTATACAAAATTGCACCACTTTAATTAAGGCTTTTAGTTTACATTTGGCCACCTCTAAGTAGTTGTAACATTAGGTTGGTCAATTTAAATACTGTGGCTCCATGTTGGATAGACACACAATCTTTACACCCAAACGTTAATGCATACAAAGCAACAAGGCATTGTTAAATAAAACAGCAATAGTTACTGCAACTTAGGCCTTGTGACCAATTACACATGATTAAAATTACTTCCCACATTCACAGTAAAAGACTTACCAGCATAAGGTGGTTCCTCTTTAAGTTTAGTAATAATCAGAGCTTCTAGGAGGACTTGCTAAAGATTTATGGGCTTTGCTTTGGCTGGTGTGGCTCAGTGGATTGAGCTTCAGCCTGCGAACCAAAGGGTCCTTCCTTGGTTCGATGCCCAGTCAGGGCACATGCCTGGGTTGCAGGCCAGGTCCCCAGTAGGGGGTGTGTGAGAGGCAACCACACATTGATGTTTCTCCCCCTCTCTTTGTCCCTCCCTTCCCCTCTCTCTGACAATAAATAAAATCCTTAACAAAAAAAGATTCCTGGGCCCCGATCTCAAGGATTCTGACTCTGAACGGCTAGAAGCAGGCCACACATCAGCATTTCTCGTGACCTCCGGGGGATGCCCCTGTTACTGGCCATCCATCACCCCTGCAGGACCAGGCCCTAATGGATGGGCCATGGCACAGATGTGGTGGTTTGTTTTCAGGGATTCAGTTGAACTAAAAATGGCAAGAGATAGCTGAAAATTAAGTCTTATCCTAGATTTTCCAGTTGACTGTTAAACTACATCTTTATTTCAAAACAGGGAGGTTATGCGGAAGCAGACTGACAAAGTCCTATCAGTGTGCGTCCTGAATTCTGCATCGTACCTGTCTGGAATTTCACTGGGCATGGGGTCCTCGTGGAGAAATCGATCACAGGGAGATAGAAAGCGTGTGGATTAGATGGTGATGACCTTATGGGGGCCAGGCTGGGCCAATGTTTAATGACCACCATTGAACTGGACGTGACTATTCATTTTACCAACTTGAACTTGCATTACCTTCCAGTTCTGAAATTCAAATCTCCATGCATATGAATGCTACATTTTCATTTCAGCTATGAGGCCTACCTGCTATTTCCTACTGATTGCTATCTATTTTAATTTTGCTCTATTTACATAATGTACTACAGATCGGAATAAAGTATATATTATACATGTACTTACATATCCTTTATTGCTTCTACAATGCTATTTGTTGCTATCATTGTTATTGAACAGTGGATCTTATGTATTATCTTTCATTAAAATGCATCTATCAACAGTAATGCACGTACCCAAACTTTCATCTGCAAGTCACACCAGATTTATTCAATGTCCTTTTATAGAGTCATTGAACTGGGTGAATGTGAATACCATTTGATTTACGGAGCTAAAGACACAAGTTAACAACAATGTGTGTGCAGAGATACATATGCATGTATATGTCTTCATACGATGTATCTTTACTCAGTTACTTACGGGCCAGTATACAAAACAGTCTCTCTGTGTGGCCGAGAGGAAACCAAGTTAGATTTAGAGTTGGTCAGAAAAGCAAAGTCGGGTGTGACGACCGCCTTAAAGAAGTATTTCTGATGCCAGTGGCTGGCACCCGTTGTCCTCTGGGTCCCCTCCCCACCGGGCGCCTCTTCAGCTGCGTTGAAACGCACATTTCTGCGCCTGCCCTGCCTGCCCGGAGCAAAGCGGCTGCCCCGCACCCCGCCGGGCACAGCTGAGCCCTGCAGGGGAGAAGGAGGCGGGGGGATGGGGGGGCACAGTGGGCTCTTGCCTCTCAGCTGGTCTCTCATGCCTGTTGTCTTGTCACCCTTGCTGTCCGCCCGCAGTGCCTGGAGCCCTGCAAGGAGTCTCGGGACCTGCGGAGGGAGCCGTGCCAGAGCTTCTGTGAGGTAAGCAGCACCGGGGACCCTGTGCCCCTGCACCCGGGTGCACAGCTGCCACTGACCGGGACGCAGTGGGCCTGCAGTGCTTCTGCAGCCTGGGCGTTTACTGTGTGTGTGTGTGTGTGTGTGTGTGTGTGTGTGTGAATGCACGTGCAAAGGAAACCAATGCTTGGGCCTTCTGTGGCTTCTGTGGCCGTTCAAACAGGCCCAGAAAAGCCTGTCACCTCGGTTGCAAGCACGACACCCCAGCCACCACCACACAGACACACACAGGGAGGTGACCGCGCCACGGCGTGACCCCGAGGGGCTCACTCAGGGCGTCTGTACTGCCGACAGCAAATGGGAAGAAGTGAATGAGGCCCCCCGAACACGTCCAACAGAGCAGGGGCTCAGAGGTAAAAAACCAGCACCGATGACTGAGGGCAGAGACAGGGCAGCGAGGCGGTCGCCTTGGCCGTGGTCGGTAAAGCACTCCCCTGTGAGAAGAGAATTCTTTGTCTTCTATTCTGTTGCTAAAGATTTTTTAAATGTAGTGATGACCCAGAGAGAGAGAGAGAGACAGTGACTTGTTGTTCCACTCACTGCTACATGCCTTCATTGGTTGATTCTTGTATATGCCCTGATCCGGGACCAAACCCATGGCCTTGGTGTATCAGAACAACGCTCTAGCCAGTGGTGCTACCCGGCCAGGGCTGTGTTCTGTGTAGTCTGTACACAAACCATGCATCTACGCGAACTAACAAACACCACTGTAGAGTCTTGGCAAGCAAGCAGGGGCCATGGTATTTCCTCCGTAAACCCACTGTTGTCATTTAAGGTCAGTGACTGTGGGCTGGCGCGATTATGTTTGGTCCCTGAGAAGGGAGCTATCCCTGAAGCCCGTTTGAAACCTTTGTCCCTGGACATCCCAGGGAGATGGCCGCTCTCTCTGTGATCACCGTGAGGTCGTCTGGACTCCCTGTGGTTTGCTACAGTAGGACTTGTGTGCAAAGTGTGATCTGCTCTGGCAGGAAGTGTGAGTTGCACCTCAAAGCCCGGGGAACGCAGAGCCGAGCTCATGTGAGCAACTTTGCAAAGAGACGTCACTCAGGGCTCCATGAGCTCCCGTCTCGATGCTCAGTGTGCTTTGATCGCTGTTATGTCTCTGTGCACATTCTTCATTGGCTGGCTTCTCTCTTGTCTTGAGGTATGTGTCTGACCATCCTGTTGCAACAAAAGGAACCCTGAAAAATCCGATCCCTGTCTGAGCATTTTTAGGGCACATCATTCACCGAGACAGGCCTAATGTATTCGGTCATCGCCTTGGGGATGAAGAATGCACGCGAGGTCTAGGTGACCAAGAAGCCAAGCTTGCCTGTGGTGACGGTGACACTTGCGTGTTGGTGGCGAGTGCCTTTTTTATCCAAATTTCCCTTTTCACTCGGGGTTTATGGCAGTCATAGCATGGAAAGGCTTCAAGGAATGATCATGACGTTTTATTGCTGTTAGCAGATTTCCTTCATCTGTCATCGTATAGAGGAGATGATCCTCATTCCATCCCATTTTGTGTCCCAATATCAAACGTTAAAGTCTTGGAGAATGTAGTTCCTGAATGTATCAAGAGCATCAAAGAACTTTGTAAGGTCGTCCGATAATTTATGGACTAGGTAGAAAATGTTCTCGGTGGGATGCAAGCTTTTCTTTTTTCCGTCTTTAATAGACTCAATTTTCATCGAACTTCTATGTGCCTCTGAGGAGGATAGTATTATAGGAGACTCAGCTGGGGGGCAAATGATGAGTTTTGGAGATTTGTAAGTGGCTGGGATGGAATGATCAAAGAGCTATCTTGTCTGAGAGGAGTCTGGGGCATATCATGGAAAATACTGCCTTTGAGTGAGAGGCAAAGATGCCCCTTGGTCACAGGGTACATTAGGTAAACGAGGGCTGTTCGGATCGAGGCCCCCATGCTGGAATTCTGTGACCCGTCTGTGGGAACCGCACTTACTTGGAGAGTCCCACAGAGTTTTGTAGTGTGGACATGACTAGCAGCCCAGCTTCTATGGAGCCATTGGAGTCCATGTGTAAACTACAGGGGAAGACATACAAACCAAACGCACACGGCTCTTTGTAGAAGGTCCAGCTCCCTCTCTAAGCTCACCCTAGTGGGACAGCAGGCAGGTCAGGGGCTCTCGTTCTAAGGAAGTGATGTTTGCGTCCTTCTTTCCTGGGACGGCGTGGCTGCCATTGGTGCAGAGAATCTTGCTGGCAGTGTGAGGCGGGAGAGGCTTGCATAAAAATCCCACATTTCTAGGGATGAGTCTATCTCCGTGCACAGGCGGGAGGGCTGTTCCTTCTGCAGAGGCAACTCAGGATGCAAATGGCTCTGTCCGGGTTCGTCCTGTGCACAGATCGCTGGGATCCTGCGAAAATGCGACTTCAGACTCAGTCGGTGTGGGCACACATCTGCATGTCCAATGGGGACATGTGGGCGCTACGGGGCCAATGACCACCCTTGACGTGGCAGTCTCTGGGTGTCCCCCTTTTGGCATTGGGGTTCCCCGTCAGGCTGTCACTTTCAGTTGCCTATTAATCCTGTGAAGTCCTTGGTCTTTCTTCCGTGATACTCTATAGACAGAAAATATGCAATTCTGATAATGATGGAAAATAAGAGATGGAAATGGGTCTCAAAAGTGAGTGTTGGCCGGCGTGGCTCAGTGGGTTGGGCATCGTCCTGCAAAGTGGAAGGTCGCCGGTTCAATTCCTAGTCACAGCACATTCCTGGGTTGTCCATTCAGTCCCCACTCAGGGTGCATACGGGAGACCACACATGAATGTTTCTCTCTCATTGTGACGTTCCCCTCAATGCCCCCCTCTCTCTTTCTTTAAAAAAAAAAAAAGTCTTTCATTTGCCTGGGAACCAAGCTAAGTGTAATCACATCTAATAAATTAGTGTGTGTCGCTGAGTTTCCAAGCAGATGATAATTGCATTTCCGAGCATAAGTCGGGAACATTTGAACTGAGAACTATTTCTGCCAATTTCATGCATACTTCGCATTTAGATGCTGCCTTTGAGTGGATCCAGCTGGCAATTTTGATTTATTTAAAATAGTATCATGTCTTTATTTTTGTATGCATTCTCTGTACACATTTAAAAACTTTAACGAACACCACAGGAGAGTGAAAGCCAACCATTATTTCCAATTCTGGACCCAGAATAGCCACAGGTACCTGGGCATGACAGCTACCGTAGCAACCTCAGACTGCTGTGCTTAGAAGTTCGACTTCATAGGTGAGCCCTCAGCTGCCGTCCGGAAAGTTAGATTTCGGGAGGACCCCAAAACATTCCTTACCCTGTGTCTGCTGGACGCCTGCTCTTCTCCTGGGACTTTGGCCTTTGGAAAACAGAAGGTGCATCTGTGAGCAGCCCCCGGTAGTGACTCTGCCCATTGTGTGTCTATTAAGTCTCCTGGTTGATAGCACCCCAGCTTGTGGCTGGAAGAACCCGGCACATGTCGGGGCTCCACCAGGCACTGACTCTCAGCGGCGGCCCTGGGCTCCCCCGGCCCGACTCCTTTCCCCACACCTTCCCCGCCCCCCGATTGTCCTTAGCACATTTGCGCTGCAGAAAATGACAGCTACATGCTCGGTGCTGTGAGACCTGCTAGGAAGTGACTGAATGGGGGGGGACATTCTTGGGGACCCCAGGGTACTTGCCACTCGGCAGACATTTCCGTACACAAGCAGGGTTTCATCATGCTGGAAGTTTAACATCACAGGAATGTAACAGAAGAAAGAGAAACCTCCAAATTTTAAGGGGAGAAGGAGATATGGAAAATACTACGAGGTTGAAATAATAATGTTTGAAATTTTGCGTTTGTTTTATTATTTACTCATGTCCTAAAATGAAGTTCAAAGTCAGGCCCTCCAAGGCGTTTCTTCTGCTACTAATTCTACCTGCCAATGTCTCTAAAATTATTTAATTTTTAGTTTCAAGACACAAATTCTCTTCCTTAACCATAATTCCGACCTTATTCAATATCAGCTTTTTATTTATGTGAATGGTAAAGTGATTAATCATTTATGCCGATTTCTTTTTGTGTGGCTTTTGAAATTTGAGCATGTCTTTGTTTTTGAAAAGGAGTCCAAAATATCATTTTCTTTGAAATGGTCTGTGACAAACTTTGTCTGTTATTATACCCAAATTCCAGGTGAATGGCTCAGAATTTTTTTTTCTCATAGAAGTATATGCGTGTGTGTGTGGGGCTTCACCAGCAGAGCCCCCCTGGCCACCACGGAGGAGAATAAGTCTACCAAGACATGATCTGCTTGGGGAGAAAAGGTGGCCGATCTCTCTCTCAAAAAAAAAAAAAAAAAGGGACAAGAGCCTGTTCCTCAATGGGCTTTTATTGGGTTCATTTTGCACAGGAATCCAGGTAAAGCTCATCAATCATTGTCAGTCAGTAAGGATCAAACAATAGACAACATACAAAGAACTAGGAGGGCTTATTCTGAGTCAGGCTCTGTTAGCTAAAGGGCTACAAAAATGTGGGAAACAAACTCATTTCCTGCTTGGACCCTTATCAGAAAATTGAGGGCATTCTTAGAATAGCAGGTTTGACAGGATTTTATGCATTCTTTCTTGGGCCTGATCACTTCAGGGAGCCTGCCCATTCCTGCCCGGGGCTGCACCACCCTCTGGCATTATTTCAGGCTTAAGTCAGGCAGGGAAGTAAGGTAGCCGAGAGATTAGAAGATTCCTTGCAGACAGAATGAGGTCTCAGGCTTTGTCAAAGCTGAGGGGTGGGGGTCCATCACCCTCTTGCTTTATAGGCCCCCATGCCCTTCCCTGAGGGTCCCCTCATGACTGTGCCTGTCTTAGGTCGTCCCTCCCTTGAGGAATCTTACCCGTCACTGGCTAACCAGTCATCTGCTGGGGCTAAGCAGGGTGAAGTAAAAGGGGGCAGAGGCAGTGTCCCTGTCAGGGAGATAAGCTTTGTCTCCTTAGTGGCTTATGGTCCCAAGGTCTCTTTACTCAGCCTTAGCCATGGGGGGTTACAGGTTCTGAACCTAGGCAGGGCAGTTCCCAACATATATGCTTTATTTTCATTGCATACTTACTACGGTATTAGCCCATCAATTCTTGCTTTCTGTTTATCTCTGGAATGCCTGGATTGTGCCATTGCATGATGGTGCAAGAAATGCTCATGAGTACGTCTATTTGCTGAGTCTTTATGTGTTTGAGAATATTTCTATCAAACATGTATTTCAACAACCACTTCTCTAATTTTCACATATGTTTACTTTATATATGTTGGTATATATTATATTTATATACACCATGTATTTTCTCTGTCTTTATGTCTTTGAGATTATTTCTGTCACCTATTTTTGAAGAACACCTTTGCTGATTTTCTATGTTTATACATATTCTTCATTTTTCTTCGTGTTACATAGCCACTGCTCTATTGGCCTCACACATTAAATTTTGTAGAGAAAAACAAATTCAAGGGAAACCATATATATTCTCAGGCATAATCAATTTGCCTTTCCTACCTGGATGCCTAAAAAATTATATTTATATTCTTGAAGATCCATAGCATACACTCTATTTTAGTGTTTCTTGTTCTTATCAGCATTCCTGGAATATACCTGCCTTTCGATGTGCATATGTACAATTTGCATATATACTTGCATGTACGTGCATGTATACCCACATACACACACATATGTAGATATACCTATATATATGCCGTTTCCCCCTCTGCTGTGCTCTTGATACATCAGGAAATGCAGACTCTCAGAGATGACCCTAAGGGGGGGGGTTGAGAGCCACAGACTTGGCGGTTTTCCTTTCTCCTGACATATGGGTGGTCCTTGGAAAATCACTGGCTATACTAGTGGCCTGTCACAGTCTCACTTGTTTGTGATTTTGGAGATGTGATGGTATCCCTGAACTTCTGTCTTCTCCTTTGTAAAATGCAGATAGTAATGGTTGTGGGACCCAGGAGGGATAAGTGAGATGAGCAAGTAAAGCACCTGGTGGCGGGTGAGCGACGGTAGACCTGCAACCCCTGTTAGTGATTAGGTGCTCTGCTATGCTGTGGTGACGATGATGGTGATGGTGGTGATGATGGTGGTGATGGTGGTGATGGTGGCGATGATGGTGGTGGTGGCAATGATGTTGGTGGAGGTGATGGTGATGGTGGAGGTGATGGTGATGGTGATGATGGTGATGGTGGTGATGGCAATGATGGTGGTGGTGATGATGGTGTAGATGCTGGTGATGCTGGTGATGATGATGGTAATGATGGTGGTGATACTGTTGATGATGGTGGTGATGATGATGGTGGTGGTGATGGAAAACTCCTTTCTGGGGTGTTACACTCAGTGTCACACTTGTGTATATAGGCGGGAGCAGGAAGAGACCCCACCCACAACCTAGCTCATGGCAAAGGCTGCTATGTTTGAGATTCGGCACATTGCGCACTTCGGTTGAATCGATCCGAGAACCAAATATAGCCTTTTCTCCAATGATGTATCTATGATTTCTGACCTATTAAGCTGATTTACTGATTTTGATGTTTTTATATTCACCGTGCCATGATTTCTGCAGAAATTATTTTGTGGCACAATTCTGCTCATTTACACCAATCAAAATGAAGATAGTAGTGTTTTTTTAAAAAGCACCCCAAACTTGTTACCTACCACTGTTAGTATTTTACTTCTATCGCTTGCCACAGGTCCGTTGAGTTAGCACACTGCTCAGGTAAGCCACTGAAGAACACTTCAATGTCTTAGCTAAGAGATGAGAATGCTTATAAGAGGCTTATAAGCATTCACGCATATTAAACATAATGTTAATTTAAGTAGGAAGGATTTTCATTTCATCTAATGCACCCAAGGGTATTTTCTTCGACCATTTAGTTTTATCGACTTCTCTGGGTGCATAATGACTGACATCCATTACGTGCTAACTACTCTGGAAAAATACGTAATCTTTGAAGTCTATTCCAATCTTCCTGTCACATACAGCAAGGTCAGAAAAAGCAAAAATTAATGAGCATAGTAGCCACAATTTTCCATATTTTAAATTGGAGCTATAGAGCAGGCAAAAGTTGCCATCTATGTGACTTGTGGGATGGTTCATACAAATAGTTTTATAAAGAAATTGCCACCACATTGATTTCATAATGAATAACTTGCCATAATAGACCAGACATAATTGGATAAGCAAGAAACTCAATATGGTACATATACATCTGTGTTGCCACGCATATTTTTATTTACCATAAAGTCTATGGGCATTGTTCTCACAATGAGTGCAAAAAGTCTCAACTTTCCAAAACATGTGCGTCCCTCCCAACAAGTCTGTGAGTCCTTACCTGGTCACATTGCGGGAAATAGTACCTCCTTAGCAGTCACAATTTTCTTCTGATGCCCAATGGGCTATGAAGGGACCCGTTTATCCATTTTCTCTATGTCGAGGGTATTCCGATTCCCTCATTTTCTCTGGCCTGCCTGTGTGCATTTTTGTCCTTATTCCATTCAACTGGAAAATGCTCATTAAGCTTCATTAAAGGCATGGTGAGAGGCCTGGCTACAGATATCACATGTTTTCCAATTATATCCGAACCACGGATATTTCTTCACCCCAACTCGCGTTAATCACCCAAGGCTATTGTAGGAAGCACCAAAATTTGCCTTTGGTGGATAGAAACAAGAGCGCAGTTAAGTAGAAAATGTTCAACAGGAAACACTTAGCAGTGCGGGGAAAAAGACGGGCACTTATTCTACTCTTGTGGAGGAGCTGTGGTGTGCAAAGACCAGTATGTAGCTCTTGGTGAGTGTGAGCTCCTATAATATTCTAATGAGTCTTTAAAAATATCCTGTCACGCCCACGTATCGCTCTAAGAAAGCTGCAGTGCACAGACGAACGTATTTCTTTCCACGGCCCTTGAAATCATGACAGATGTATCCCTCTTTGGACCCTGTGCCAAAAGGGAAAACAGTGAATAAAGACACCAAACAACTTCTCGGTCGCCTGGAAGATGCATGTTACGGTGCTAATCACGATCCTTCTTCTGCACTCTCTGGGAAAAAAGGCTGCCAACCTAAGCCAGTTTCTGCCTGTTTTTTTCTTCTTAATTCGGCCCCGTTCGCTCAGCCAGTTGGTAAGAGGAGGCAATCCCTGCCCTGCCTTCCTCGGCCTCAGTGCAAGGGCGCGGTGCTTGGCAGGTACGGAGGCAATTACACTAACGAGAACAGAGGGCCCACGCCGGCTGCGAGTCTCTAGTCACGCCCTGTTTCCAACAGGGACGTTTTGGACGGAATCGCCGTGATTATACCTTGGAGCATGCTCAGGCACTGTGATGTCCAAGTCCGCGAGCCGTAAACACTTGTCAGATTTCATCCGACGGTTTCCTTGGGAATCTCAGCCCCGTGTAAGAGGCCGGGCGTTCTGGTAACTGCTGTTTCCAGTACCCGTGATGTATATATTTCATGGCACCAGCCTGCCCAGCGCTTGGTTACAGATGCTGCTGCATACCTCTGAGATTGCTAAGGGAGGCTTCGACCTGAGTCGAGAACTTCCAAAGCTAACAGAAAAATGAACTGTGAAATTGAGCACGAGAGAAACGCCTTGGATGATGCTTTCAATGTTTATGCAGATTATAAAAAAAATTAACCAGCTGCACATTTGAGCTAATTCAGTACAGAATCTGTGGCCTTTTTCTACATTTTACCTGCAAAATCCTCGCATTGAGACACTATTCTAATCCAGTGAGTTGAGGTCATTTTCCAATTTTATGTACGATTACGAACAGTGTTATTTGACGTCCACAACGCTAAGCCACACCTGGGGATTATAGTTTTTCCAAGTAGCTTTTTGGACGTTTTCCTCGATGGTTCATTAGTCAAACAGCATAAAGTCTTTCTCTCATGTCTGCTTGTCACTGGGCATGGCCGCCGTGACCTACGTTAGATTTAGGACATCAGAAGGACTCTCCTGGCTGGGAGAGAATGCCTTTTGGTGCTGAACGCAACCTCGCGAAATCTAGCCATTGCTAGCGGTCGTGCGGCTCTGTCAAAACTGATGGTCGAATACACACACCATCACGTTTCCCATGCTAACGCACCTGCGGGCTTTTAATTCAGCACGGTTTGGAGAAAAGAACGAGAGGATTCTGGGGGGACACGGCACACTAGTATTGGGGTTTCTGCTGGTGGCTGGGGTTCCCATGGTCACTCGGACGTGCCCCTGCCGACGCCGTCCTCCTCTGAGTTTTGCATGGCTTTTCCAGACATCGTCACCTTGAGAAATGTTGTGTTATAATTCACCCTCTTTTTGGAACAGAGGTTGAGACATTTCTCATCTTCTCCCCTCCCCGCCTCCCCCAGTGGGGACTTGGATCCTTTTTTAAATGATCACATCTCTAGCCTCGTGTGAACTGCTCTCTGCGTGATGGACCTAACACTCCCCCAAATCTGTCTCCTGGGCTTGGGGTTCCCAGGGCTGGGATCCAGATGGGTTAGGAGGTACCCATCTGGCCAGGGGGGAGGGACAGGTGGCGTGTGGGCAGGTGTTACCAGGTGTCCCTGGATGGTGGAGAGTCACACGCTGTCATCACTGGGAGCAGCAGGCAGGACACAGGCAGGTTTTACCAGGTGCTGCTCAGGGGTTACACAGATGGTAGCAGGTGTTAGCAGGTGGGACCCACGTGGTACCAGGTGGTCGGGAGCCAAGTTCAGTCATCAGTGAGAAGCGGCAAGCAGGCTACTGGCAAGTGTTCCCAGGTGTGATTCTGGTGTCCGCAGGTGTCCGCACTCAGCAGTATGGAGCCGCAGGCAGCCCGCTGGCCTTGACCCACGAGATTCGCTTATTCTCTCCCTGGGTTTGTGTTCAGCAATGGCACCTCATGTGTTTCTGATATCACCCACTCGACTGGACACCCAGTAAAGAGAAAGCGCCCTCCCCATCTGTCTCCAAGTCCCATCGTCAGGCTGCTGGGGGTGCTCCCCTCCCTCTGACAGGGGGCGTCCCAGGTCCTTCCCTCCTGTGGCTGTGCCCTCGCCCCCCCGCCCCCGCCAGTGCCCACGGGCTGGGCCTCACAGCCACACCACTCCTTCCTCCCACCAGTGACTACTCGCCACCCAAGCTAGGGCGCAGCCCGAGGGCGGGGGGTTTCCTTGGCTGGAAAGGTGTGCTGCAGGTGTGACTGGGTTCCGAGGAGTGTGGTTGGGGGAGGACAGCTACTGGGCCGCAGCCCTCAAAGGGGCCAAGAGGCTCAGGGGAAAGGTCGGGCCACCGTCTCCCTAAGGACTGGTACATGGAGACAGCATTTCCCCTCTTCGCCTGGGCAGAGCTGCTGCCGGGGGCCCCAGCCCCTTCCCTCAGCAGTGACGCAGCCACCCCGTGTCCTCTGCCTGCCACGCACACGTCCTAGCGATGACCACACACCGGTGGTCACACATTACGCACACGTTACCCACAAAGCGCTCCTCTCGCAATTCAAGGAGTCCCCATCCTCACTCCTGTTTGGCTGGTTCACAGCTGCACCGAAATGGCATCAGCTCCCTGCCCTGCCCAGCCCAGCTGTGACTCGGAAAGGCCTTCCCACGCTTTCGCAGCGCTGCTCCTTGGCAATTCCGTCTCCATCAGAGATCCCACGTGCCTGGCGAGTCTAAAAGCTGAGCGTTGTTCAGCTACGTTCAGTGCACTGAGGCTGCCGCCACTTGGTCACGAAACATCCATGGGTGTGTGGCTTTGAGCAGTGCACAGGTTCTGCAGGGTTCCAGCTGACACTATGGTTTACGGCATCCAGAAAAAGCAACCCACTGGAGAATGCAGTATAGGGATTCGACTGAATAGCACGGAGCCTGTTTCCAATGGTCAAGCATCAGCTATTTGACACCATTGTGAACTCGGTTACAATGTAACAAGCTGTGAATGCTGAGTGTGTATGAGTAAGTGTGTTGCATGCAACATTGTAACTGGTGGGCCACCAGCCTTTCAGAAATTAGCAGGAAGTATTGTGCTTCTTGGAAGCAGATACATTGATTCTGTGAGCCGTTCCGGGGGCCCAGGGAGGGGACACAGACGCGGAGCCTCCCATCCGCTGTCTGGAGCAGAACTGTCTCTGGTCTCCCACAGCCCCTGTTCCCCAAGAAGAACTACGAATGCCTGACCAGCTGCGAGTTCCTCAAGTACGTCCTGGCCGTCAAGCAGGGGGACTGCCCTGCACCGGAGAAGGCCAGCGGCTTCGCGGCCGCCTGCGTGGAAAGCTGCGAAGTGGACAACGAGTGCTCGGGGGTGAAGAAGTGTTGCTCGAATGGATGTGGGCACACCTGCCAGGTGCCCAAGACGCTGTACAAAGGTGAGAGCCCGCTGAGCCCGACGCTCCCCGGAATTTCTGTGTGCAGACCAGCTTTTGCCATTGTGGCTCTGTGGGTTGGGCGTCATCCTGTAAAGTGAGAAGTCGCCGGTTCAATTCCCAGTCATGGCACAAGCCTGGGTTGTGAATTGGATCCACAGCTGGGGTGTGTATGAGAGGCAACCAATCGATGTTTCTCTCTCGCATTGATGTTTCTCTCCCTCTCTTTCTCCCTTCCTTCCCCTCTCCCTAAAAATCAATAAGTACCAACTTTCAAAACATGTTTAACAGACCACGGAAATCAGATTGGGGGCAAGGAAGTCATATTGGAGCAGAGCCAACCCTTCCTATTAATACTTTCAAATTTAATATGAAGGAAGGAGAGCATTGCATCAGGGGCATCTTAAAACGGTCTTCTCTGGCAAGAACGAACCAGTTAAGTGGCACCGGTGCAGGGGAACAAATACATTTGGGTCCCCGGGAGACAGGCCGGGCTGAAGCACACTCGAATGAAACCTTCTCGGTGCCGCAGTCTGGTGGTTTTCCTCTTGGCGTAGGCCGAGGGCGCCAGTGACGTTGTGTGGACTTTTAAATATTTCGATCAGAATCAGGAGACCCCTGACGCAGGAATTGGGCTCTTCCAGGAGGTGGGACTCAGTTTACCGGACAGTGGAGCCAAGGGGATAGCTCCCACACACAGGCTGCTTCTGGGCCCTTCACCCTCGACGCCGACTGTTCGCTCACTCCCTTCTGCAGAGCGGCTGTTGGGACTCGTGCTGTTTGGATTGGCGTCAAGGCACAGGCGCGAGGCATAGAGACCTTTGCTACTGTGGCAGCCTGATGTGCAGAGTGAAACAGAGAGACTTTATCACTCGCTGTTCATTTATTCAGTGCCAGTCGAATGTGATGTCTCTTTCTCTCTCTCTTTCACATCTATCCACAAACACCAATATGCACTCCTTCCAAGCATATGTAAGCTTTTAAAAAGGACCATGTATAAAACGGCATCGCCCTGAGGAAGTCAGAGACCATCCCGTGACTGTCTCGGTCTCACCCAGAAATCTCGCCTGCACTCCACGTAAACCCCGCAGTTTCCCTTAAAAACTCGGCCTCAGTCCCGTGTGTATCCCATTCAAAACCCTTGCTGCTTTCCCCACCCACCCACTGATGCTCCTTTGATGATTCCAGTTACATTGTTTCCCTGCCTCTTGTTACAAAGTGGAAGAAATCACTTCTGTGAAATCTCTTGCCATGTAACGCATACGTCTATCATGGTGAAACCTTTTCAGTCATTGCAGATCGTGGGCTACTCAGGCATGAGCCTGGACCATAAAATCAGGGTGCTCTTAGAGTTCTGGAACTGTGTGTGCAAAGCCTTCAGAGATTTCAAAGGAAGGTGCGTCAACGAGGGAATACGAATTAAAACAGGCTTTGTCTATGAAAGCGTTGAAGGGCCAGTATGCATTTCAAAGATGCCGGGTTCACGGAGCCTACGGCAGGTCTGGCACAAAGAGCCAGCCAGCCACCGTGGCTCATCATCGCAGATCATTCCTCTTAAGCCTGCGTGTCCCCAAGGAAGGCAGATGCTCTTGGAGGTGCTGCTGTCAGAGAAGGTCTACAGTTGGATCTTTGCAGAGAGAGGCAGCTCATGGAGAACTGACCACCAAGGGCGTAAGCAGAGTCTGTTGGCCTGAGTATGCCTTCTGCGTAATGAGCGTAAGGAAGATCGGTTGTGATTTTGAACCCACACACACTGACTGGACGGTGGCCGGTGCAGTGGGGTGCGATTCACATCTTCCGCCTTGGTCGGTGCACGTGGGTGACCCAGAGGCTGCCTGGACCGAGCCTCATAACAACACTCTCAGCTGCTGAGCCGCTTGGAGGCCCCGATCGCGGGTCAAAGTGGGAGCCACACGGCTTGCTCCCTCTGCAAAACTCTGGCTCCCTGGCTGTCCGGGAAAGGGTCCTTTCTGACCCAGTGCTCAGCATTGTATTGCCTATTCCAGCCGTCACCGTCCCTGCCACCTCCCAGTGCCCCAGACGACCCACGTGCCCTTCGCCCACCTTCCTCGGTGCTCATGCCAGGTCTGTGCAGCCCCCTCAGGACGCGGAGGTTGGTCATTGGTTCAGTGCTCGGGTTCTGCTCTCGGCTCACCAGTGCGGAGCTGAGGCCGCACGCGGGGTCTCAGGGGACCCGGGAGTCGGAGGTGAGGGCGCATCTCACCCCCGGCCCACCCTGAGGCAGCTCTCCTGCCATTTTTATTTTCCGTGGTAGTTGGACGGACGCAAATAGAACCCTAAACTTCCAGCGCTGTTGGGCATTATCGGATGCTATAGTACAGATCAATTAAATGAGATCTCGACACCGCATACTTTAATGTACTGAAGTCACAGATGTATGGCTGGTTTTAGACGAGTAAATGAGGGGTGCAGCACCAATGTGACATTGCCCCACCCCACACACACACCCAGTGTGCTAGCCTTCATCGAGGGCTCAGACCCACAACCCTGGACAAAAATGCTTGTAACTCACGCAGGACATGAACACACACCCACCCTGCCCTGTTTTTCCTCCTCCTGCTCATCGTCTCAGGTAAAACCCCACTAGGTAGCGACCCACACCAGCCTTCTGTCCGGCCTCCTGTGTTTACGGCAGGGGAGACGGGGCCTGTGGACTGTATCGCTTCAGCAGCGTCCTATACCAGAAATGGGACTTTGAGACACCATGGAGATTTTCATAAGCTGACCAACCAAATGCTCCGGGATGCCAGAGCCCTGGGTTGGGTGTCTGCAAGGATACGCGTCTTCAGCTGGTGCCTTTATATGAGCTCACTTCACAGGCTGGCGTTGCTGTCTGCAGCAAAGGGGAGCCATCGGGAGCCTTTCCCCGAGTCTCCCAACACAGGAAATTAGCAGCAGCATCTTCAGACACGTGAGTGTCTTAGCCAGGCCGAGCGCAAGCCTTGGGACTGTGCACAGAGTTGGAAGGCTGATTTTGCGCAGGTAAAAACATCCACCGTGGCACCGTGGCTGGCTCAGTTTCCCTCTTGTCCTCTCCTCCTTCTGATATACAGCTTACACTCTCTCATGTCCAGAAGATGATGCATTTTTACTATTTTCTTGCGCAGACATTGGCCTGTCCAGAGGCCCAGCGGTGGCAGCGGTTTGGGGAGGGCAGGAGGAAAGCTGAAATTCCAAATGTCGAGATTAGCGTCTGTGCATGGCTTTTCTGCATTTTCCACTTGTCCTTTGTGGAGTACACGCCAAGGAAAAATCACGCATGAACGTGTTTCTGCTCAAAGAGGCCCTACCGTGGAGTTGATTGAATGTGCCCACAATATCTTAATAGGTGAAACAGACACACTTCAGGCCTTTAGAGATGGACTCAGGCCATGCTGCACAAACGAATGTTTAACATTTTTTAAAGGATCGTGCAGAACACCTTGGTGTAATGAAACAAAGCCCCGATTCCTGGAGTAGTGGTTCTGTGTGTGAGAAATGTTAACTGTTGATTGAGCCTTCACAACACCCTATCTCGCTACATTTTGGTAACATTTGCAGCCGTAAGAGATTTGCACACAAATAAAGGAGTCTCGTGGTGATTGCCGACCGCTGGCTGCTCATCATCTCCACTTTTCTATCAGGAGAACTTTCCGCATTTTTGAAAGCGTTGGGTGTCTTTTCCTTGGATTTCGGCAAGATGCGTGTCACCGTCTCAAGGAAAACTGTGCACCTGTGTGATCACCCGCTGTGGGGTGCTGTACCATAGCAGCTTTGAGTTTTGTACAGAAGAGTTTGAACGGCGGGTGACTAATTTGTTCAGAAGTAATAAAGAACAGTTCGGTCGGTGACCTCATAGCAACCAGCTGCGGAGTGCTCCCCCTTGTACATCTGGGGATGGAATCCGGACGCTGGTGGGACCGGCAGGCGTGGTGGGGAGCTGCGCCGTGGGGCCTGGGGACCTAAAGGGGGGCCTGTGTGTGTGTGTGGGGGGGACAAGGCCCCAGCTGCACATGACTCCAGCCAAGCGCTGGAGTCACTCGCAATCAAGGGAGACTCGGAGACCCTAATGCAAAGCAGATGGACTGTCTCACCCCGGGCGCATCGTAAGAGTGTTGCTCATCACAATGAAAGGGACGTTGCGATGAAGACATTGGAACTGACATCGCCCCGATGCTGGTTACAGTTGATTACGGCCCTTGGGGGTGGACGGAGATTCCAGAGGGAAGCCCCGGGGCCATGGGATTCAGATGGGTGGGTTTGCTCCTGCCGCATCGGCCTCGGGCGACCTCGGCAGCTGGGGCGTGTGTTTGCGGTGGGGGATGGTTCACGGGGCAGCCAAAGAGAAGGACGGACGTGCCGTCTCAGGGAGCGCGCTGGGTGAGGTGACAGAGGTAAGCAGTCACCGTTGACTGTGCCCACAGGAACCCGGCGACCCGGGCACTGGGCACAGGCCTCCCCCGCTTCCCCAGTTTGCACGCCTGCAGTGCACACATATTTGTCTCGTGCCCGCCCGCCCAGCTGCAGTGCAGGAACGACGTGGAATAGCCACGTCCTCCAGGCTGGTATGGCGTCCCTCGGAACAGTTTTTTTATACCTGAAAAGAACAGAGAGCAACTTCCGGATTAAGACCGCTCCTCCCTTAACTTTGGGGTTTTCATCACATCTGGAATCCTCACCAAAAATCGTTTTTCCGACGGAAGGTGTTCTACTGTCAATCAATAAAGCCCTTCTGTCCTACACACGTCTTACTAGTCTGCTCAGCAGTTAGCATTTTCCTCTTTAAGAAGGAGGAGAGAAGGGACGTTTGAGTGACCGGGCTGGCGTGGAGTGAGTTCCCCGGAGGGATACGGGACTGGGGACGCGGCGCAGAAATCGGGGGTGGTTCCCCCGGCCCCACGTGCCTCTGGGACAGAGAGGGGTTTGCCGTCCTGCCGAGGTTTGCATGTGTGCTGGTGCCCGCTCGTTTCCCGGGTGTATCTTGAGTGCCCAGGGAGTGAGGGGCTCAGCCGATGTCCTCATCCACGTCCACCCAGCGTTTGCTCCTGCAGAACATTGTTCCTGGGACACAGTGAGATTCGGGAAGGAGGGAGACCTGGCCCATGGCGGGGGGTGAGGTGGGGGTGGAGACAGCATCATTCATTCCACAGGCGACTGCCGTGAGAGGCCATTGAGTTACAGGGTCAATGTTGCAAATGCGGCTGAGGAATGGAGCCTGTGTTCCCAACCGGGAGGCGTCGGGTCCGTGGTGGCTCAGAGGGGCATGTGGACCGAGCCTGGACGCATTCACGGGGGTGTGGCTAGAACACAGGAAGAAGGACGTTTTGGAGGGAAAACGCCATGGCTCTGGACGGCCGCGTGTTTGGGGAACCGCTGGGGTTTGCGGCAGCTGCGTGACAAATGCGTGCCACGTGAGCAGAGGTCACGAGAAGATAAGAGTCATGCGTCGAAGAGATGGACGTGCTCCGTGACACACAGACAAGTTTCTCTTCACAGACAATGGGGTGCGGTTGAAGAGTTTCAGAAGGCAAAGGGGGGACTCCCTGCTGGAGGAAAGAACCACAAAATACTGTAAGGAGGGAGTTAGAGAAAAGAGACTGACATGCAGGGACATGGAACAGAAGGCCACAGTGAGGTCCAGACAGGAGAGGCCAGGGCCCAGGGAGGGTGGTCACCACGGAGACCAAGTGATGTGGGTTCCAGCTCCCTGGAACCGGGCCCTGCAGTAATGCACCGAGACGTTCGTAGGTGCAAGAGCGAGTCACAGAGGCTCTGAGACCCAAAGCGCAGAGTTGTCATGAAGATAAATGTCACAGGTGAGGCACACATTTGGGCACAGGCCCTTGAGGTGGGGCCTGGGCAGGTGGATGGGTGGGGGGTGCATCCCAGAGAAGGGTTGTGGCTCCATCTGTGAGTCACCGCTCGGCGGAAATGTTCTACCCTCGAAAGTCAGCGGAATCCCTGCGGTAAGCTCAGCCGCCGAGAGGACAAAGACAACATGAACTTGAAGGACCTTTATGCTGTGGAGCCAGGACGGACTGTGAGGTGTCTCGCCTGGCCAACCAGGAATGTCAAGGACGTTAGGGTCGGGCAGCCCAAGAGAAAACCACCTATTTTCTCTCCTGTCGCAAGGGGTTTTGCTCATTCAAAACGTGGGCGGAAGCAACGAAATTCAGAGAGAAACCTGACATCACCCCGTAGCTCCAGGCACCTTACTCTTCCCGAGACTCAACACTCTCATGCTCAAACGGTAGCCATGGGAAGAATCAGGCAAGACAAGTTCATGGCCAAGTAAAGGCCCTCTGTAAACACCACTCGCCGGTGCATCAAAACAGACAAGGCTGAGGTGCGGTGGACATGTTCTCTAGAAAACTGTCTCCGGGAATCAGTGACCTTTTCAGCAGTTGGAACTACGCCACTTTAAAATGATCCGACCCCCTCCATTGAAATGCTTCCTGATGTTCAAGTTCCCCAGAGCAACAGCAGGCCGAGTTCAGGTGCAAAGGCAGGGAGTTGGACACCAGCCGCGTCCCCAGTGGGTGTGAGAGCTTATTTCCTTCCACTTTGCATTTGCACGCCCCTGCACTCTCTCTGTTCCAACGTGTGTGTGTGTGTGTGTGTGTGTGTGTGTGTGTGAGAGAGAGAGAGAGAGAGAGAGAGAGCTCGCATTCTGAACGGACCTTCCAAAGGTGTAGTCCCTCAGAAAATGATGTGAAATGCAACCATGAATCGATTCCACACGACTGAGCTAGTTTCACATTTCCTGTTAGTGCTATAAATTGGCGTGCAACTCCCTTTCCCCAGGGGCTCCTATTTTGAACAGCGATTCTTAAACTTTCTACTCACCAGACAACTCGTATACACCACAGGAGGAAAGTAGCAATGACCGACACTTTTTCTATCAGACACCTGCGAGTGGCTATTGAAGGAAAACACTTGCCCAGGCCAGATATGAATGTTTCACGTTCATCATTTTCTGGTTTCAAACCTGGAGTCTGTAGCAGAGGGTCTCAGCCATACTTCGGGGTGTCCGTGAGACTTAGGCTTTGGAAAACAGTGTTGTTCTGTATCCCCACGGGAGAGCATTGAGCTTTATGTTTTCCTTACGAGGAAAATCAAGGAGAACAACCCAGGAACCATGTGACAATAACTTGAGACTCGTTCATGCCGCAGAGTCGCTAAATGGGAAAAATGACTTTAAACTCGTTAGCAGTATTGTCTCGTGGGAATTCATGTTTAACCTCAAGGTATGTAGCCTGGTAATGAGTACATGTAAGAAACCTGACTTTGAGGTTCCTGGGAGGAGAAAACCTTGTTCAGAATCAGGAGTCAGATCAGTTTACTGATTTTCAGAGACCGAGAGAGACATCGATTTGTTGTTCTACTTATTTAAGCATTCCCTGGTTGCTTCTTACACACGCCCAGTCTGGGGATCAAACCCACAACCTTGGCATGGGGGGACGATGCCCTAACCAACTGAGCTACCCAGCCAGGGTCTGAATCAGGAATCAAGTCAGACCCCCTTTAAATAATGAACAAACTAATAGGAAAGGGGCTGAGACGCCTTTGAAATGTGAAGGCCTGACCTTAGCGTCAGACGATTTCAAATGGCAAAGCCCGACAGGGAGGACCCACTTTTATGAAAGCCACTCGCGCATCCCGGTCATCAGGCGAGACCCGCCCATAGTTCCTCCTACTGCCCTTGTACTTCAGTGTCCGTCCTGCGCAGGTGGCCGCCATGTCATTGGTCGTGTTGCAGGTGTGCCCCTGAAGCCCAGGAAGGAGTTACGGTTTGCAGAGCTGCCGACCGGCCAGCTGGAGATTAAGTGGTCCTCCAAGTTCAATGTTTCCATCGAGCCTGTGATCTACGTGGTCCAGAGGAGGTGGAATTACGGGATCCATCCCAGCGAAGACGATGCCACGCCCTGGCAGACCGTGGCACAGGTGAGTCCCTCGCAGGCAGCTCCGGGCGGTCCTGTCCAGGGCACACCTGCAGACGCGAAGCTCACGGGCCGTACGTCAGCCAGAATGGCCCGAAAGGACGCCAGCGTGGGCCTGCCGTGTGTGTCTGCGGAAGACAGCACGACCCCTGTAGACACAGCCCCATATGTCTAGAGACTTGCCTATCGGCCTGTTTGCTCAAAAGGAGATGCCTGTCTAATGTGAGCTTTTGCGTTGATGTGGGCCCAGAGCTGGAGATAAGGAAATGCAACCCACCTCGGTCTACTTAGTGTGATGGTTGGTCACGGAAAGGACTCCTTCCCTTCCTCCTAAGTGAAGCCCTCACTGCACACAAGGATGTGAGTGGCGTGGGTAAGCTTCGTGCAGCCAATGAGTCGGTGGGAAGGAGCCGGCCGCTCACACGTCTCTGCTGAGGGCTCCCCTGGGGTCCTGGTCACCCGGCAACCTGATCCGCAGCACCCCGTGTCTACCCCAGTGGGTGCCGCTTCCTCTCGGTTTGGTGGGGAGAAAAGCAAAATATTGTCCTTCTTTTTAAGAGCTGTTAAGTGGACTGCCAGCTGCAGGAGAACCACAGGAGATGGGGAAAGGATAAATTCCCCATAGGAAGCCACTGAATGCTTCTCAACAAGGCAGATGCTTTGTCCACACCTTTTCCTCCAAGGGTCCCCTTCTCAGGAAATAGAAAGTAAATTTTACTATTCAGCCCTCTGGGAGAGAAATTTTGTTCTTTTACAAATAATACTACCCCCCCAAAAAAAGGATAAACGCTAAAATAATTTAAAGACCCCAAGATCAGTGAGATGTTGGGTATAAAAGAAACATTCGGTTACAGGGGAAAATAAACCCCTGGTCGAATAAATGTACTAATTCTATATGTATTTTGTAAAAGAAACACTTGCTTTAGTAAACCGTAGAGACGCTCAGGATTCAGCCTAAGGTTCTATTTGATTTTCATGGTATCCTCCCTTAAGCAATGGTACATATATCATGTGTATACTTCTAAATTATTTTAAGACTTAAGAAAGTAACTGATGATAGCTCTTTCACCCCTTGTGTTTTTAGAGAGAGGGAAAAATCTGGCAGTATTATTATATCCATTTTTTTAATAGTTAGCCCACGTAATTCTTTCCTTCTGTGGCTGCTCAGTGCTTCGGATATCACACTGGCGTTCGTTTTTAGACTCAAGGCTGGAACTGTGAGGGACGCAGTCAGTGAGAGTGTCATCTGAAGTCCTACCAAGTGCGGCGGAGGGGCCGCATTTCAGGGTTCACGTTGCCTCTCTGGTCTCGGAAGTGTCGGGCTTCCTTTAGGTACGGAAGCCCACGTGACAATGCCTTTCCGTACGTCGCCGTAAACGGAGACAGGGTTCAGTTCGATTCTGCTTCCTCGTTGTCACCCACCGAGCCCACGCGGAGTTCAGCACTAGCACCCGTGAGGCATTGGTTCCTGTGACTCACGGCCAACATTCTCACGTCTCCTATAGAACATGTTGAGACCAGGTGCATGTCCCCTTAGCCTGATGAAGGAGGGAGGCAGGGGACTGTCACCAGTACTTGACACTCTGGGGATGGTGGCAATAGAGAAAACAAAGCCTGTCCCTCCATTGCTGTATGTAGTCCCCAGATGGAACAGTAGCCTGCGCATTTGTCAACAGGGTTTGACCTGCAGAGATCCCCAAGTCTGCCGCTCTTCAGTCACCCACGGAATAGGGTGACTGAAACTTTGCCCAGAAGCTCTCGTGTGCTGACGGCTGTCCTCACACTGAGCAGGGCACCCCTCATCCGGGAGGGTGCGGGGAGGTCAACGCTGAGTGGCCTCGGCCGATGAGCAAGTGTGTTTTTAACGCCGACGCCACTGACGTGTCCGAATAAAAAGGTTCTCTGTGCTTCCTGTCCTTGCCCGCAGACCACAGATGAGCAGGTGCAGCTGCCCAACATCCGGCCCAGCAGGTGGTACCAGTTCCGAGTGGCCGCGGTCAACGTGCACGGGACCCGGGGCTTCACGGCGCCCAGCAAACACTTCCGCTCCTCCAGGGGTTAGTCTCTCCCTCCCCCCGGCCCTTGCCTCCCTCCTGGCACACGTGGAACAGATCCATTGTGTCCCTGTGTCCATGGCTATGGTCGGCCAGCAGGCGGCTGTGCCGTTCCTAGCACATGGGGCCAGGCGTGTTTGATGTGCCACGGAGGTTTGTGCTCAAGGACATTGCAGAAGATGATGACGGCAAGGGGTTTTGTCCGCTTTGGCCTGGTGCTTTTCCACTATCGGGTCCTGCCGAGTCTTGGCCTTAGGCAGTCTGGGTCAAGCGCCGTTCCATTCACTTTTGGAGAGAAAGGTTTAGTTTGGGCCATGGGACATGATGCGATGCAGCTTTTCTCAAAAGGACGGTTACGTTGAGTGTGAACTAGTCTCTTGTATTTCGTTGCATCCAGAACTGGAACCCGTTTGAGGCCACGTTATTGCTCTTGCTCTGTTCAATTCCCACTCCCTTGCTCCTTTAAAACCTCCGTGGAATCGGATAAGTGTCCGTTCCATTAGCCTGTGATCATTGAACTTGGCTATGAAGACGGGATTTCGGAGGCATAGACTAATCCCTTTGTTCACTCTCTAATTGGGAGCTGGCCTCTCGCCTGGACACTGACTTAGCTTTATTTGAGACAGAATGTGTCATGATATTAATGAATACGGTGAGCCACAACATCAGTCCTTTGTCTTTCATTATGGAAGGTCTCCCCTGGCTGGTCTAAGGTGCCATTTTTATGCCGCGATTGGGAAAAGGCATAGGGGTCAGCCAGTCGATCCATTTCTCATTGCCTTATGATATTGCCGCCCCTTTCTCTGCACGGCTGTACGTCTCAGGCAGACACACTACCATCAGAGTGATTTAATAGTTGGGTTCTAGTACAGACTATGTAGGGGATGTTTAACTCCTTTGGACAAAGTCCTTTGGAAAAAGGAAAGGCACCCATTCCCCCGCCCAGGCAAGTACACTGAGCACACTCTAAGGTGAAATGACAAATGAAGGCGTTCAGCCTTGTCCTAAGAGGACGTGTCAGCAGGTGTGACGATTTGGAGAGGCACGCAAAATAAGGAAATTCACAGGGGTTCGGGGGCTGGGATCTGTAGGGTTCGAGAGCCCTTCACCTTGAGTTTCACGGTTCCCACGGGACCCAGGTGCGAATGGTCACCATCCGTTGTGCCTGCAGGGTGTGGTCTGTGGCCTCGGGTTAAGGCTGCAGGTTCAGACGTCAGGTACCCACAGTGCATGGCTTCTGCAGACACATGCACATGACCTGTACGAGTCAGGCGGGACCTGACGCCCCCAGACCGGGCCCAGGGCGCCTGTTGCGGCGGCGCACTGCCTTCCCGGCCTCCCTTCTGGGGAAGCGGCCAGGCCACACCGGCTCCGGCCTTCCCATGGTCTCTGAGCACCTTCCAGAACAAGAACTGCCACCCGCGATGTTAAACGGGCTGTGGTGGAGTGAACACGCACCATTTCTGAGACGTCACGGTCCCCGTTCAAAGGGTCTGTTTTCTGCTTGCCAGACCTCCACCTGCGCACTTCTTGCCGACCCAAAATGCCCGCACAGCCCTGGCCCGGTGGGGGTAGAATCGGCTACAAATGGGGCAGAATCGGCTGTGCGTGTCTGGGAGATGTTTTGGCCAGCACCAGTGGAGCACCCCTCCCAAAGCCTGGGCTGGAGGCCTGGGTTCTCGGTGCACTTGAGAAAGCAGCAAGTAGACCAACCGCTTCCTAACCTCTTAATGGTGACTGCAGAGTCCCCAAACAGGGTGCGTTTTTACCCCACAAAAGCCCCTTTCTTCCCGCTGGGCGCCAGAAGCCAAGCGATAGCAGTTCTAAGGCTCCCGGTGGTTTAAAATCGCTTTAAGCCAGAGTTACTCCTTCGAAAGTATTTCTCTGCCCGAAGGGTAAGCAATTATCTGTGTGTTTGAGTTGGGTAGGGGACCTGCCTTCATCATCAAAGACGGAGGAGCCCAAGCAGGGGACAGAAGGCTTTCTGCCGACCGCGAACACCTCTGAAAAACACACGTAAAACGAAGCAGAAAAAGAAAAAGCACTGGATGGAATGGGTTTCATTAACTTTAGGCTCTTGGCCTGGTGTTCATGGGCCTTGAATCGTGTTGATTTTCACGGAAAACCCCAAATTCTTGTAATTCTCTTTTTTATGGTGATGTTTAAACACAAAATTAGCCTGTTGCTTGGCCAGCATGGGTTGGCTACTCGGTAACTTAATTTCCTTTTAACGCCTTTGTTTTTTCAAAACTTAATCCTAACGCCTTCGGAGACGTATTTTTGTAGCAACTTGTGAGTCGTTCATAGATTGGTAACTCAATGTCACGCTTTTTCTTTTTGACATGAATACTGGTTTGGGATGTTTTTTTATTGCTAAGCCTTACCTTTCCCCAGGGGAAAAAATTTGCATGGTGGTAGAAAGGGTAAAATCAGTCATTTCTGCTGGCAGTGAAAAGGGCCGAGGTTGGGATGATTTCAACACTCGCTTATTTAAATTCTCTATATTGCCTTTGACCCTGTGCCGGACAAGGAATATTGGCTTCAGCATTAAGAAATTGAACTTACCAGTCCTATAATGGTCTAATGTGCAAATGTTCCTTTTTGCTTTTTTGCCCCGTTACGTACAAAGGGAAGTGGCTGTCCCTCACAGAGTGAGAGTCACTGTCCTTGGTTCCTCCTGGGAAAAGGGTTCTTTCAGCCACCCAGCCTGCCAGGGCCTGAGGCCTCGGGTCCCTATCCCACGCATGTGGGGCGGGTCCTCAGCATCGTCGGAACACGAGGTGTGGAACTGTCTGTATTCACAAGGATGTGGGCATGCGCAGCTGCCCCCTCACAGATTCTGAAGCCCACGCAGGCCACAGCGTGCAGGGTGGGGGGTGGAGGACACAGGACAGAGGACTCATGCCCCTGGACAGCAGTGTGGTGATTGCAGGAGGGGGCGGGGCAAAAGGGGACTGAATGGTAATGAGAAAACACCCATTTAAATACCATTTAGGTGGTTCGTATACACTGTCTCCTTTCCACCTCTCTGCAACCGTTGCTCTCCGCCTTGTCCCTTGAGCACTCCTCGGCTCTGTCCAGAGGCGGGGAAGGTGCCGCAGTTAACAGGCAGCGCTGTCTGCCAGCCTGCCTGGGGCCCCCTCCCAGTCAGAGGGGGCTTTCTGCTCACAGGGGACAGGCAGGGGCGCTGCGGGGTCCGTGGGGCACTCCTTTCTGGTGAGACTTCCCACCGGTGCAGTCGTAGGTCCTGCCCTTTTCCGAGGGGGACTGGTGCTCTCGCTGGTCACCTGACTCACCGTGGGCTGCAAGTCATCCCATCGCGCTGAACCTTCCTTTGTCACTCATGGGTTATCCACAGAAGCTGCAGGGACGGAACCTTCAGTCTGTCAGAATCCTCAGCATTCCGTCTTTTGCCGAAAGCACAGCTCACGATGACACATCCAGGCGACTACTCCGGGTGCAAGGCTGGAGTGGGATGCATGTGCCAACCTCGGTTGCATTAAACGTCCCACAGATGGAGTCTGAGTGGGAGCTAAGGCGGCCTCCCTGCTTCCGTCACCGTGGACAGCATGTTTGTTTTCTGCGTCCTGAAGCGTGTTTCTGCGGACAGTGGCAGACCACAAGGACAGGGAGCCCATGCAGCCGAACAGGGAGGGACCCTCGGATGTAAGCCTCAGATGGACGGGTGGGGAGGCCACTGACCCTCCCCAGGTGCGTGCGTCTGACCCTCGCACCCCACACTCTCGCACCCATGAATTATCCTCAGAACCTTGATGTCCTCATCTGTAAAATGGGAACAAAGCCCTGACGTTTCATCGCATTTAATCCCCCAGGGTGACCATCCGTTTATAGAATCAGAAAGTCACAGTGCACCGTCAAATTTCACAAAGTTCTCGGTGTCAATGCTTTTTGAAGACTCCAGGTCTGGACTTGACAACTGATGGCCGTGTCCCAAATTCTGCCTGCTGCCTGCTATTGCTGATACAGTTTTCTTGGCACACAGGCGTGGTCATTTGTTTGCCTTTTTCCGTGGCTGCTCTGAGTGACAGGGGCAGAGCTGAGGACCCGCAACGGTGACTATGCTGCGTGCAGCTGTGTCCTGTCTAAGGCTTGGTCACCTCCAGAAGGTTCCAAACGCTGGCTGAGCATCCCTTGATCACATTGTCACGTCACGCGCCTGCATTAGCCACTTAACGCAGGGAGCGACTGTGCGATGTTCTTCTTTTTAAAGCTGAAGTAGCCAGCCCACCCTGCACTCCTCACGTGAGGTGTGTCCAGAAATCATCCAGTCACGTGATATGCAAAATACACTTTTGAAGAAGACACAAGATACAAGAAGCATTGTCTACAGGACAGTCACACCTCAGTGCTTTTCACAGTAGGCACCTGGGGACCTCACACAGTTCTCCCAACCACCATCGGCTGCCCTGTTATATTTTCCTGAATCTCATTGATGGTCTGAAATCTCTTCCCTTTCAAAGGTGATTTTAGTTTTGGGAAATGCCAGTAGTCACAGGACACCATACCTGGGTTGTGGAGGGAGCTGAGTCACCTGGGTGATTGGATGTTTCCCCAAAAAAGTCTGCACGAGATGCAATGCACGAGCAGGCTTGTGGTCTTGATGAAGCTGCCAATCACCAGTTGCCCACAGCTGCAGCCTTCAGACTCATCCAAATAGTTTCAGTGGAGGGATGTGGAAGCTGAACACAAAATTGGATGCGGATTCATTGCTCTACTCGCTCAGTCATTTTGAGTGCGACAACCACACAGGACACAGGCTCACTCAACAGCGTCTACCACCCCCACTGACTAGTACAGTGAGGTCGTCATTGTTCACGCATGTGCATTCCAGTCCACTCTCCTTGGCTGCCAAATCCCATTAATGTCGCACAAACTTTTCTTATTGCATTTACCGTGGCTGGACTTTTTCTGGACAGACCTCCTTGTTTCTCAGAGAAAAGCAAGCGATTTTTGAGAGAAACTCATGTTTCCGTCATTCCGTAAACACGAGTCACCCTGAGAGTGAACCGTGGGCATCTTTCCTTCAGTCTGTTTCACGCACATCCAGGGAGCCGTGGTTTGGCTGCCCCTCCACCGCTGGTGGCCCCACCACTGGAGTTGGTGACGGCGTGTACCGGGGGACCACACAACCATCGGGAACCCCTCCTGGTGAGCAGCCTCTACACCCGCCCCATCTGTGCACAGAGATGAACACAGACCCTCTAGCGTAACTCACATGTAGTCATTTTCCTGCATACGTTTCAGAGGAGGTGGTGGTGTCATCATTGCAGAATCTAATCTCTCTCGACAGCTGAGACGGCTTTGGTCTCTGCAGCAAACTGGACACAGACAGATCACGAGAATGGATGGTGCCGCGTGCCATCAATTTGTGCTGGGATAGAATGGGGCTTGTTTGTGTTTGTGCGGCTCGCTGCCCCTCTTACCCACTAACGTGAAACGGCTCCCTACGCAACCTGGCTTTCTTTTCCTCCTCACAGTCTCCAGAGGCTAGGCTACGGTGCTTGCCCACTGAGTGCCAAGCAACCTAAATCGGATTGGACTGTGTTTCGTAGAAATGTGTCCGTCTTGGTACCAGGCTACTTTGGCTGGGTTGTCACGGTGTGGAAGTGCCTAGAAGGGTCTTCTGTCCGTGAGGTGCAGGCTGAAAGGGGGATGTTACTTCCCGCTCGTCCGCAGCTGCGGAACCTGGGAAGGGCAGCCCTCCCTGAGGGCGCCCTGCGGTCGGCACACGCGCAGAGCTGTGTTCGGGGCCGCCTGGGCCCTCACACATGTGTCCTCCCCCTGGGATTGCAGACCCGTCCGCCCCTCCCGCTCCGGCCAACCTGCGGCTCGCCAACGCCAGCACCCACAGTGACGGGACGGTGACCGTGACCCTGGTGTGGGACGTCCCTGAGGAGGCAGATGTCCCTGTGCATCACTACAAAGTGTTCTGGAGCTGGACCGTCAGCAGCAAGTCCCTCGTCCCCACGAGGAAGAAGCGGAGGAAGACTACGGACGGGGTAAGTGAGAGCCGAGGGGGAAGGGGAGTGTCTTCTCGCGGGAGCGGGGCACTTGACTTCCGACAGGGGCATCTGCGGAGCTAAGACAGGAAGGACACGCAGGGTCCCACATCTCTCGTCTGGAGCCAGGAGGGTCCAGAATGCAGCACTGTGCCAACTGTTTGGTCTTTGCAACCCACTGAATGGCGTCCATGGGCCCTACTCACCTCCTAAAGGCCGTCTCGACTCCACAAAGGAAAGCAGCAAAGCGTAGCTTCATCTCACGTGTCTGGTCGTAGAAGAGGATGTGTCCATGGTGTCCCTCACGCGTGGGTCTGTTGACCTCGTTTATGGGAGAGCCTTGCGGTCGGAGCGCGGAGCTCCCTGGCGTCTGTGTGGCAGGCTGTTTTCATCATGTGTCATCAGCAGGACAGGAACTGCATGTTCGTCTGACAACATGCTTCTCTCACCAGGGAAGAGAACTCGCAAGGCTGTTTCCCAGGTGCTGAGAAATAAAATCTGTACGGCAGCACTTTCTGCAGGGAGATGTCAGGGCAGCGAACATTCCAGACCCGGAGAAATGCTTGGTGTGTCAGGAGTGAATTGGGTTCCTCCGGGTACACACTCTCTTATCGTGTTGTTCTAGAACTGACCTAAACCCCTTCCTCCTGACTTTCTAAAGTTCAGGCTCCTAAGTGAGTTAATGTTTGGATGTGTTTCAAAAAGGAGAGCCAAAAAAAAATTTTTTTTGGAACTGAAGATTCCATGAGCGGTGCCATCCGGAATTATAAAATGTGTCTTTGAAAGGCATCCCTGATGTTTAGCTGCGATCCTGGTTGGGTTTCATTTTTAAGAAACTTAATGGCAGTTGCATCTTTGATGAACTTTGCTGGACTTCTAACATAATAGCTGGTAACACACGCTGATCTAGAAAGAGATCCCTGCTATCACAACAGTCTATATATTGATTGATTTGAGAGAGAGAGAGAGAGATTTGTTGTTCCAAGTACGCATTTATCGGTTGATTCTTGCATGTGCCCTGCTGACCAGGGACTGAACCTGCAACCTTGGTGTATTGGGACAGAGCCGCCGGGCCAGGGCCACCATCAATGGGACTTAAAAAGAAAGACTCAACATGATAACACACTGCCAGATGCCATGAGCATTACTAACCAAGCAACATCAAGAAGTCACTAGGGAAGTTTGCAATTTATTCCTATGATATACCAATCAGATCAGACATGAACAGCAAAGCTAACTTATTTGAGTTGTCAATGGGTGCAGAGCACCACAGACCATTGATCACCACCTCATGCCGGTGACGTATTTTGGGGTGCACAAGGAGCACGCTGAGGCAGGTCACCAGAGTCACTAATGTTCCCAACACTAACATTTCACTAAAGGAGAATTAGGGTGAGAAACTCGGGAAATGCTGAAGAATTTGAGAAACGACGGAATTTTCTTTCTGGGAATCCGTGGCTTCGCCTTCCCTGAGGTCTCAGCCTGACGTCTTTGGTAAACCAGGAGGAGAGGTTTCCCAGGAGACGCTGTTTGTGAAGTGGGTTTTCGTCTCCTGGTTTGGAGATGGCCCTTCACGGAGAGCGAAACGCAACCCAAGCAGAACCCTCACCCGAAAGGAAGCAGGGTCAACACCGTTTGCAGGAGTCCCAAAGCCCTGAAGACAAAGAAAATCGAATGAGTGCTGATATTAACGGAGATAATGGCAGGAAAACATGAGTGCGCGTTTCGCCAGGCTGACGCTGTCCTTCACCACTGGGTGGACATGCGCTCACAGGGCATTTGAAGTGGTTATCAAAGCCCTGCCGTGAATCCCGTTTACGATGTCCCCAGGAAGGAGCCCAGCGGAGCCTCTGTGGGGCTGACTTCATTTCCGACAGCCCCCCTTTCTCTGCGAGGTGGACTCCGGAGAGGGGCGTGGTCAGAATTCTTCATTGCCCTTGCCACTCCAGAGGGTTGAGAACACGACCTCCAAAAACCATGTTTTGGCCTGTCTATGAAACGTATCTTGAGCCAGAGCTAAACGGGATTTTCGGGTGTTCAGCACGAGACACGTGTAAGCGCTTGGAGAAGGGGAAGGCAGTAGAGGAAGCAGCCAGGGTGCCGGGAGGGGCTTCTGAAGGGTGGGGTGTGTGTCCGTCATTTGCAGACGCAGAGCGCCGTGGCCCTGGAGAGGCTGCAGCCGGACTGGGAGTACACAGCGGAGCTGCAGGCCATCGCCTACTGGGGCCAGACCCGCCTCAAGAGCGCCAAGGTCGCCCTGCGCTTCACCCCCTCGCACGCGGCCGGCCACAGTAAGTGCCTTCCGATTCACCGGGTTCCCGCGTGGCCAGCCGACGGGCAGCGGACAGTGCGGGGAGAGGGGGTGCTTTATGTGCAGGAGGCTTCCACGGCCTTCACGTGTTCAGAGGCGTGTAAACACGACTGCACAGGGACCAGCGTGTGCCATACCCGAAGTCTTCCTTCCCTGCAACACCCTTTCCTGCTCCAAGTGCCCCCACCGCACACACGGCTCCACCGTCCATTCTTCTGCCGCAGCCAAGACGCAAAGGCCATTCTCCACCTCGTCCCTCCTTTCCCTCCCAAATGCAGCTCTTTAGATGCCCCCTGTGTCCCTCAGCGCACGTTCTGTGTGGGACCCTGTTCCCTGTAGGGACCGTGTCACCCCTCTCTCACGAAACTGGAATAACCTCTGAGCGAGTAGTTCTGTCCCCAACTCTTTCTCCCACACGCAGCCCCCTGAGCTCACTGAGTCCTGCTCCTCCCAGCCTCTCGGCCGCGATGAGGAACCTTTCCCCCTCACGGGCGTGAAACAGTCTGCCCCGTCGTCGGAGGACACGGACCCTGCCCCACTGCCATGCTCTGCGGTGTGAGGGGCAGCACCCTCCCTTTTCCACATCACGGTGGGGACTCCACGTGTGGGCCCTCGCCCACCTCTCCCCTGCTCGGGAAACAGCACCCACGGAACCGAGCTCTCGGGTCACTCGGAGACCGTGCGTCATCCTCTGTCTGTGTCCACCCTCGTCCATTACTCCACGGGGCACGAGCCTGTGCTCATCTACAGCACGGCCCCGTAGGGGTGTGCAAAACGGTTGCTCCCTCTTCCCCTCCTCCCTGCAGCCTCAGCCCACTCGTTCACCTTCTCCCTGCCTACCCACAACCTCGGCCAAGCCCTCCGCCTTGGGTTCACTCTTCGTGTTTATTTACATCACATTCTAATCCTCTTCACCTCTCAGAGACTGTTCTGTTGTAAAGACGAGGACCAGAAACGTAATAACAGGAAACTGAAAACAGAAGTCGGGGCACCGACTGTGCGTCAGAACACACAGCACTCGGGTCTCGGGGGGGGCTTGCAGAAGGGGCCCGCCTGGCACAGGGGCGAGCAGGGTGGAGCCGAACACACGCCAGGGTTTTGCATCCCTGTGCTGATGGTATACGGTCTCATAAACACAAGGGTACGACTTGTCCAGGGACACTCTGTATTTCACCAAGAACCCCCTGGAAATGAGGAGTCATTGCAACTTTATGGCATCAGCAAGGGACATGGTACTTTATAGGAGGCAGAACCGCAAATGCCAGCATAGAAATGACTTTGTGCATTACGCCCTTCCGGGCGTGGCGGCCATTACTAAATAGATGTTTTACTAGTAAATAGTCCCGTGAGGCGAAGGTTGGGTGCTTTCATGAAAAGGTGCCTTAAGGGAAGAAAGGCCCAGCGCTGTCTTTGTGGAAATGCACCTTGCGTTTGGGGGACGTGAGAGGGGTGTGTCCACAGCCTACAGGTTTCACGGGTTTTGGAGTGGTCCCCTGTGGCCGGAATATTCTACCTCTGCCAAGTAAGAATGGCCTGGACAGAAAATCCCGTGCATCTCTTGACCTGTAAATGTCATCAAAGTTCTGACATCTGAGAACACAGCAGAGCAGCTGGATTCTGCAAACTCTGAGGGCTACTAAAGAGTCCAGCGTCCACGCCGGTGTCCTGCTCTGGGCCCGACCGGTGCCCGGGCTCCGTACAGGAGGGGGCACACTGCCTTTCTGAGAGGTGGTCGGTGACGCTCTGATTCAGCATCATTAATAGGTGTGTGGACTTTGGTCACACAAGCTCCAGAAATGCTCGGGATGTCCTAAGTTGGAGAAGGATGAAGGTGCCTTCGGTGGTGGCAATGAGCTGAGTTCTGGAGGCCACAAGGACGGGAGTGGGCCACCCACTGTGGGGCCAGAGGGGTGGCACTTTCAGTCCCCCCCCCACCCCTTTCTGGGGAGGCGAGAGGGGCTGGATATGGGGAGAATCTCCAAGGACCAAGGCTAATCAGGCCTGTGTCATGAAGTCCCCATGAGAGCACCAGGGCGGGGTTGCCGAGTCTGGGGCTGGTGAGCTGTGAGATTTGGGGAGAGGGGGGTGCCCAGGATGGGCACAGAGCTTTGCCAACTGTCCGCCCCTTCCCACACTCCTTGCCCCATGTGCCTCCCCCATCTGGCCGGTCCTGAGTTGCCTCCTTTGTAGTAGAGAGATGCGTTTCTCTGAGCTCCGTGAGCTGCTCCAGCGCACGGCTGGGGCCCGAGGAAGGGTCGGGGGATCTGTGATCTCTACGGCCTGTCTGCCCCAGCCCCAGCTGTAACCTGCACTTGGAAGTGTTGTCTCAAGTGCATGGGGTCGGCAAGGTGGCCTTGGGGGCGGCGCCCTCCCCGTGTGAGACCCGCAGTCCTGGGGAAGCCTGTGGCGGTGTGGAGCAAAGCCCTGAACTGCCTTTGGGCAAAGAGCCCTTCACCCTAACAAATGTCTCTCAGTGATGCAAACTTCTATGTGCGTTATGTAACCTAAGATGCTCTGTGAACCTGACTTCTGTAGGCATCCACTCCCTCTCAGTGAGGTCCCCAGATGGGTGGCGGAAGGAAGGATGTACCCCTGGAAGGAAGAGCAGGCGGGCGACGTAGTTTTTCCTCACGCCCCTCGGTCTCCCCTGACTGAACATCGGGCATCATGTCCCCATCCGTCCACATCTCTCCCCCTTCCCCCCAGCATCCCAAGCAGGCAAACTGCTCGGCTCCCTCAGAAGCCGCTGCGTAACCCATTTGTTATCAGTCTACCCCCAGGTCAGCTTACCCTGCTCTCTCTCCAAGGGCCGCGGGGAATTCCCACAGCACAGGAGTCTTACAGCACAGGGCAGATTCTCTGACCGTGCCATTCCAGCACCAGGCAGTGGGGAAGGGAGCGGTCTGAGACCAGCGGGACTGTGTTCTTATCCTTAACGCTGACCCCTGCAAGCCGCCACCTGGCTTCTAACAGGAGGCGGCCCAGGGGCACAGAGGAAGGGACACAGGACCGGAGCTGGCCCCGGGACGCCATCCCTGCTTTGTGACCGCGTCAGCCACCGGGTGATCCTGGACACATTGTTGGCTCTTAAACACGTGCCTGCCGATTCCCCTGTTTTGGGCATCAGCAAACAGCAGCCTGCAGACCGCATCCAGCCCCTCCCTCTGCGTTTGTAAATAAAAGGTGGGTGGTACATGGCACGCTCACTTGTGGCTGCTTTTCGGCTGTCTGGACAGCGGCCGTGCTGGCAGAGATGGTGCAACCACAGAGCCCAAAAGGCGTTCGCTCCAGCCGTCCCCGAGGAGGTGCGAAGCCTCGCTGTGTACCTTCCAACGGCTCCGTGAGTTTGCGTGCAATGCTGGCACAGCTCAGCATGTGCACACCTGGAAAGTGGCATTGTTGCTGCTGCCACAACGGAGGAAAAGGCACCCTCCACAGCCGTGCTGGCGCCCGAGGCCAGGGATTAGGGTGCAAACAACTCAACAGCCCCGGCAAATATTTGGTAAGAGCTCTAGACGCTCCAAACCACAGATGTCTTTGTGTATTTCGTCTCCTACGTAATGTATTAAGCAACTGCTCTGTGAGTGTCCCTGAGCAAGGCTGTGGGCATCCCTGGGAGATAAAAATAAATCTGCTCACGGGTCACTGGAAGAACAAATTAAAGGGCAAAACAGTCGTTTCAAACTGGGAAGTCATATGAGCGCCGAAGATGGCTTTCCTCCCCTTGACCTTGGCCCGCCAGTGAGGACAGCTTCCCCAAAGTTTTGCAGGACAGCAGTCGTGCTGAACATCCTGAGCCACAGGAACAGGAAATGGAGTGTCCCGGGAGGCCAGCGATCCCAGCAGTGAAGGGGCCGGGGGAAGTGGACAGTCAGAAAAACCCACCAGAAAACTAGTCATTGTGCCCACCCGTTCTCACCTTTCCTACCCTGGCGGAACAGCCGTGTGGGAGATGCTGGCTCCTCATTTCCGAAGGGCAATGAGCCGTGGGCAGCTCCTTCCCTCCCAGCGCCGCTCCCAGAGCCAGCCTGGTCCCTTCAGGGCGGTCCTGCCCCGCCGGCGGCTCCCCCCTGCACACAGCTCCTCCGCTGTCTCAACAGCCCTCGGGTCAAAAGTGTCATGTCTGCAGCCCCAACTCTGCACCTGGCTCCTCGGATGCGCTCACTAAATGTTTACTGAACGAACGAACGAGGGAAGGAGCCCTGCATTCCTTCCCCGATCTCACCGATGGTTGCCATGGCATTTTCTTTCCTGGCTGAGGATTTTATCCACTCGTCTGTCTGCTGATGCACACTTAGCTTTCAAGTCTTCACTATTGCAAGTAACACCACAATAAACCTGGGGATGCGTGTGTTCTTTGGGATTGGTGTCTTGGTTTTTCTTTTTCAGATGTATTTGTAGCGGTGGAATTGCTGGGTCGAAAGGCAGTTTCATCTTTTGATACTTTTGTGGAAACTCCGTTCTGTTTTCCTTAGTGGCTGCACCAGTCTGCACTCCCACCCACAGTGCACAAGGGTCCCCTTTTCTCCACACCCTCTCCAACACTTGTTTGTTGATTTGTTCGTGATGGCCATTCTCTCCGGGGTGAAGCGGTATCTCATTGTGGCTTTAATTGCGTCTCTCTGATGGCTAGCGATATTGAGCATCTTTTTACATGTCTTAATATTTCACGTGAGTACCAGTGCACGTGAGCACGTGTGTCGCTCTTCGAACTCCATGCAGCTCGCTGCTGGCTGCTGAGGCTGCCCTGGAAGCCGCCGGGTTGATGGGATCTCTGCCCCTCATGGCTAACATCACAAACTTGAACCATCTTTCCACTGAGGGCTGCATACCTGGGATGGGCGGCTGCTGATGGTGCTTCTGCGCGCAGTTCTCTATACCGTTTTCGTGAAATGGCGTTTAATATCCCTTGGTTGACCGCCTCCCCAACTTCAAAAACTGTGCGATGAGAAACGCCGTCTATACCTGTTGTCTAAGTGAGAGCCTCCTCCAGGTGAATACAGTGAGGACCCTTGGAAACTCCCGGAGTCATGTCTGTTAGAACCGTGGGTCTTGCGGCGTATTTGGCAGGGGAGGGCATCACCAGGACAGAATCTTCAGGGCGCTCACATCGGCCTTGAGGACGTAGGCAGCGAGTGGGAAGCAGTCACCGGGAAGTTCCATGCCCTGAGACTCACAGCAGGGCTGGCGATTCTTTTTTCACGAGGATGCCAGAGCGCTGTGCTTTGTTGCAGAACATCCGGGGAAGAGCAGGATGGGCATGGTGCGGGCACAGACCGCCCTCCAGGGCCGCCACCCCGCTCGCCTGCTGGAGATCGGCGCGCCCTTCTACCAGGACAGCCAGCTGCAGGTCAAGGTGTACTGGAAGAAGACCGAAGGTAGGCCCAGGGCCCCGTCTGCTTGCCACGGGCTTTAAGGCTCCCAGCCACGGGCGTGTCCTTGGGGAAGCTGGTGTCACGCAACGGCATTGATGATGGGGGGGGGGACAGCAGCCGGACAGAGCGCTGGCTTTTATCGATTGCCTGGCCATTCCGCCCTGGCCAGGCGGCCCTGTGGGTTAGAGTGTCATCTGTACAGCAAGAGGGTATGGGTTTGAACCCCGGTGAGGACACACACCGGGTTATGGGTTCTGTCCCCCGGGGCAGGGGGCGTGCACAGAGGCAACCAACTGGCATTTCTCTCTCACATCGATGTTTCTCTCCTTCTCTCTCTCTCTCTGTTGCACATTCTCTAATAAAAACATCCTCGAGCGATGGAAACATTATAACATAAAAGGAAATGAAAGCCTTGCTCTTCTGAAGCACCAGTGAGCTCTCAGACCCGGGAGTCTCTCTCCCCCTTTGAGATGGGCAGCAGCTGCGGCTGAAATGCTAGCAGTCAGGGCCCCTGAGCTGTTATCCTCTTGTCCTTGCTAGGAGGCCGGTCTTGCGTCCACAGCAGGCAATGTGTTTGTTAGTTTGCACTGCAACTGCTGGTTTGCGTGAAGTGTTTATTTTTTTAAAATGCCCACAACTGAAATAATTTTGAAAACTGAGCGCACGTCACGGGAATGGCATTTCAGTGGCACCCTTTGGGAGTGGCCGTGTGTGGCACTCAGGGTGGGTACATGCATGAATTGGTGGGAAGGAGAGATCGTGTAAAGATTTCTATGACGGAAGCCCACCACAAACATGGCGGTGTATTGACTGGTGGATAAAGCCGTGAGCACAGACTGCTGGCAACCCCACTCTGCGTGGGCCCCAGAAGTCAGACACAGGGTCTGCTACTTCCATATCCACAGCGGTTTTATAACCGTGACTGTGGTTCTAAAACCACAGCAGGGTCTCCCCGCTGGGAGAATGATCCTCCAGGCACCCGGGTCCTGGGTGAGCCCTGGAAAGCACGGCTGCTGTGGGTGTACGTGAAGATGCCTCACAGCCGCAAGTCTAGGAGATGGTGTGTTGACCTGGATGCCATTGCCAAGTGCAGGAGACGCTGCAGTTCAGGCAGAGCAAGGCTGGCAGAGCAGCACACAGCCGTGGCCAAGAAGTGCGAGGACACGGTGTTGTGGGAGCAGGGAGCTGTGTCCCCAGTCCCCTCTGATGACAGGACTTGCATAGTGGTGATGGGGCAGGCGTTCCCTGTGAGTGGCTGGTGCTTCCTGGTCTAGTGTGGGGCAGAGGGGAGGTTCAAGAGCCTCTCTATCACCTTCATCAGAAAAGGGTCAGGGTCTGAGACTTGCAGTGTGGACTCCCCAGAGGGAGGACGGTAACTGCGTCTGAGGGCCGCCTGGTCTTGTAGGAATGGGCTCACCGTGGACACTGCTCCTAGGTTATTCTCAAGGCATTGCTGCAGCCCCGGCCGGCCAGTGCGGCTCGGTGGGTGGGAGCCTTGTCCTGTAAACCCAAAGGCTCGGGGTGTGGTCCCTGGTCACGGCGGAAACAGCAAGCAAGCCATTCGTCATCTCTGAAGTTCATGTCTCTTCTCCTCTCTCCCCTCCCCTCCCCTCCCCTCCCCCTCCCCTCCCCTCCCCTTTCTCTGTCACTCAAAGCAATCAGCAAGTCCTTGGGTGAACATTAAAAAAAAAGACACATCATTGGAGTTTTTTTTGCTCTGACTGATTAATAATTTTTTCTACCTAGTTCTTGTATTTCAAAAAGTTTCTTTGGGTTCAGTGGAGTATGCTTTTGGCTGACTTCAGTCTTAATAACGAAACAATACCCAGGAGGTGGGGCCCCCGTGTGCCCCTGTGCTTGGTGGGCGCACCTGGGGACCCCTGCAGAACTTGGGTTTCCTCCTCGCTGTTCATGCCGCCCTGCGTTGAGAGCGTGGCGCTGAGTGGAATGGGACTCCCGACTGTGTGGTTTCTGAGCTGTGTCCGACCTTGCAGACGCCAGCGTGAGTCGGTACCACGTGCGGTGGCTCCCCGAGGCCTGTGCGCACAACGAGACCGCTGGGCCGCGGTCCTCGTCGGCCACGACGCAGGTGAGTCCACGGTCAGGCCGCTCTGTTCCAAACAGCAGCTGCCGCACTCCCACAGTCTGAGCACAAATCTGCCCCTAGGGACGTGCGTCAGTGGTCTGGCCCGTGGGCAGGGCCAACTCCCAGACTCGCTCTGGAACCGGCGAGGCCCCGGAGATTGGAAAAGTGACAGTCCCCCTGCTCATGCTGCCTTTCACTTGTTCGCCACCGAACTCGGGCAGCTCATTCCACGTCAGCACAGCAGCAGGGCCTGAGTGCAGATGTCTCAGGGGGCGCCCGGGTCTCAGGGACCACTCGGCGGGTCTCAGGGAATACGGAGTGGTTCTGAGGGTTTCCCAGCTCCATCCGTGCTGACAGCAGGGGTTCCCGTGGCTGCTCTGATGTCCATTCCCACCATTCTGTTTCATTCTGCCTGGCCGGTCCAGCCAGGGAGGGAGCTTCCCGGGGGTAGCTCATGAAAGCATGGGCAGAGTCTCCTTCGTCCTTGTCATGAGAGCCACACTGCAGCCAGTCTTATCTCCTGCCAACATTTCCCTTATCCCTAGTGACACTCACCGCCCCCACATTCCTCTCTCCGGCTCTAGGAAAACTACATAATTCTGCAAGATCTATCGTTTTCCTGCAAGTATCAGGTCACCGTGCAGCCCGCGGGGCCGAAGGGGCACTTGAAGGCACAGACGGTCTTTTTCAGGACACCGCCCTGCTCTGCGCTGAAGGGGAAGAGCCGCGGGCACACCAGCTGCCCTGGGCACGGACACGCAGGTGCGTCGGACTGGGGCTTCTGAGCACCCAGCCAGGGCGTCGGCCACCCCGCAAACGTGCCCCATGGGCTTCCACAGCAGCCCCGGACAGAAAGGACCCCGGTGTGGAGGTTCCTTCTATGTATAAATGTAACATATACAAGTGGTTGCAACACTGTAACCATTATGGGACAATGCATGTATACGTGTGATGCATTATTCCGTAATGGTTACAGTGTTGCAAAGACGCCCTTTGCTGGCCACGTGGTCCCTCCAGGCGCGAAGACTAACGCCGGTGGACTGCTTGTGTTGGGTGTGCTTTGTGGGAGTGGCTCCGTTCTCGTCCTGCCCCTTGCCGTGTGGGCTGTTCATCCACATGGTCCACACCCCATGCCTTCCCCTCCATCCCGTTGTCCTGAGAAAGGCCTTGTCTGCCTTCCTGGGCCTCTGCAACGCCCTGAGTCCCCTCAGCCCCCCTAGTCACTCGAAATAACTTCAGCATCTCCCGTCTCCGTTGCAGTCACGTCCATTCTGGGGGAAATGGCCAAGCCTCGCCAGATTTCAGAGTTCCTCCTCCCCTGTCTCCCATCCACACAGCCGGATTCTAAAAACAAGCCCCAAAGGGTTAGACACACTTGGCAGGAAGCTGCACAGTGGGGGGGGGGGTCCTGCTCAGCCACTGTCCCCACATGACAGAGTCGAGTGTCTGAAGCTGCTCTGCGGGACCACTGAGGTCACGTAGCTTCTGCCTGCTCTGCAGATGGGCTGCCCGGCGCATCGACCGGGGCCACTTCCGCTCCGTCCCCGGGAACCTGACCCTGCTTTTCCTCCATGAATCGCTCCAGGTCACGACCTCCCCAAAGTGCCGGCCAAGCCGGAGAACCTGTCCGCTTCCTTCGCCATCCAGAACGCGAACGTCACGGGCCACTTCTCGTGGAAGATGGCCCAGGCCGGCCTCTCTCCGCCCAGGACCGGCTTCCAGGTGACGTGGGCGGAGGTGACGACGGAGAGCAGGCCGAACAGCCTGCCAAACAGCATCATCTCCCAGTCGCAGATCCTGCCCGCGGTAGGTGCCCTGCGCTTCCCCGTCCACGCTGCTGCCGGCGATCACTGCTCACGCCCAGTGACCGGCAGGGTCCCCTCTTTCTGTCACCATGCGCCATAGTCCTGAGTTCCGCCTTCCTTCCCTGTAAACACTTTATTTTGCAAGTGAGCAGACCAGACTGTCACTGTGAGTAGAATAAACTTGCCTCTGCATTATATAGACCTGGTCCCGTCTACACTGGAGATGAGTCGCTTCCCCATTTCTCTGGCCTCTGTTGGCCCCTGTCCCTCCAGGCCAAGCGGACATGCTCAGTGAGAAGTGTTAATTGGGGAGAAAACAGCTAAAAGCAAGCTTCTTGCTTCCCCTCAGTGGTCCCGTTCCAATACGGCCTGTCTTCCAGGACGCTTCATTCCTTGGCTCAGAAATAAAAGCCTCCACAGGGGGGCTTGGGCTCTCTTTAAAAATGCCCTTACAATGTCCTAGTCCTGCTCAGACAAAAAAAGAAGAAAAGCAAAGCAACTTAAACCCCAGAAGGAAAGAGTGCAGGGAATGAGAGAGCTGTTGTTCTGTAAACGGGTTAGATTTCAGGAGCCCTTGGAAAACTCAGCCGTGTGGGTCTCCACACACGCATGTGCCGCGCCCTCATGGATACTGTGCCTTCGAAGGAGAGCAGTGGGCTCGTGCACGGAAATGGGGCGATGGGGCATTCACATCACGGCATGTGGCCTTGGAGACGGGACACGTGGGAGAGACTGGTGTTGGGGGTGAACTGCGTGGCGAGCCCCGAGAACTGGCACCTCACGCGGCGGGGCTCCGCCCAGGGTCTCAGGCCACCAGGGACACGTCTAGGAGCCATGGCGTCCCCACGAGGGACGGTCCCCAAGTACGCATCCCTGGCTGTGCTGCTTCTCAAACGGTCTGACCCACCTCTCGCCTCGTGTCCCCTCAGGACCATGACATGCTCACGGTGCCCAACCTCAGGCCGTCCACCCTGTACCGGCTGGAGGTGCAGGTGCTGACCACAGGCGGGGAAGGGCCCGCCACCATCCGGACGTTCCGGACGCCGGACCCGCCGCCGCCGGTGCACAGTAAGAGCCCGCCATGTCTGCCCCACCGACCGACCGACCGAGAGCAGGCAGGGCAGAAAGCTCCCCCAACTCAGAGAAGACTCCGGGGCCACGGGGCCCTCTGTGACTGAGAGCTGTTCCTCCCCATTTCCGTCTGCCCGCCGGACGTTAGTTAGCAGAAGTCGTGGGGCTGAATTCCCACTGCCCCTCCTGCCCTCCTTGTCTTCCTCCCTCCCTTCCTTTCTTTTCTTTCTTTTTTCTTTCTCTCTCTTTTTCTTTTTTCTTTCCTTTTCTTTTCTTTCTTTCTTTTCCTCTTCCTTCCTTCCTTCCTTCCTTCCTTCCTTCCTTCCTTCCTTCCTTCCTACCTTCCTGCCTTCCTGCCTTCCTGCCTTTCTTTTCTTTCTCCTTCCATTGGTTTTGTATATAATGCCTGCCATTCCCTTCCCTTTCAAGCCATAAATCATGTGGAAAAAAATCTATAATCCTATCAGTCGGGAACAAAAGCGATGATGTAGGGCACAGTCCTTGGCTAACGCATTTATTTTCTTATCATACGCACATTATACTGGGGTATCGCACATGAGTTCTCTTCAAACTGTGACCCCAATCAATGTAGCGAAATCCAGTAAAGGTTTCTTTTAAAAAAGTGTTACCCGCTGTACAAAAACTATTAGCATCTGGCTGATTTTTTAAAGATGTATTTTGTTTATCAGTTTATTACTTTTTAAAAAGATCTTATTTATTTATCTTCAGAGGGGAAGGGAAGGAGAGAGGGAGAGAAATATCAATGTGTGGTTGCCTCTTGTGTGTCTCCTGCTGGGAACTGGCCTGCAACCCAGGCTTGTGCCCTGGCTGGGAATTGAACCATGATCCTCTGGTTTGCAGGCCTGCGCTCAATCCACTGAGCTACACCAGGCAGGGCATATTTTATTTTTTATCCAGCTTAAATGTAAAAATGCCACATCTCTGGCCCTAGTAGCTCAGCTGGTTGGAGCATCATGCAGTAAACCAAAAGGTCATGGGTTCAATTCCCGGTCAGGGCGCATACACAGGTCATGGGGTTTGATCTGCCGTCGGGTGTGTGAGAGGAGCAGCTGACGGATGTTTCTCTCCCTCTTCCTCTCCTGCCCTTCTCCCCTCTAAGCATGTCCTTGGGTGAGGATAAAAGAAATAAGTTGAAAAACCCACATGTAAAGCTTTGTGTGTTGATAAAATAATGGAGAAGTCACCCTAGTTTAACTTCTGATTTAAAAAAAAAAAGACAGATGGACTTGGCCCCGATTCCATTTTGTTTAGAATTTTTTTTAATATTTTATTTATTTTTCGAGAGAGGGGAAGGGAAGGAGAAAGAGTGGGAGAGAAATATCAATGTGTGGTTGCCTCTCATGCGTCCCCTGCTGGGAACTGGCCTGCAACCCAGGCATGTGCCCTGACTGGGAATCGAACTGCGATACTCTGGTTTGCAGGCCTGCGCTCAATCCACTGAGCTACGCCAGCCAGGGCCATTTTGTTTAGAATTTGAAGAAAATTGACAGCTATCCCTGCGGCCGAGGGTCACGGCCCTTCCCCTGCCGACGGGCTGAGGGAGGCCGCCCTGACACCCTCCGTCAGAACTATTTAATGAGAGCCTTTGTTAGCTTTTAAGCCCCCCTGAAGCGCCTCAGGGAATGTCAGGTAGTTTGTACAAACTGTGACCTTGGGGTTTATGGTTTTATCCAACAGAGGAGGGGAGCGGGAGAGAGACTGGAGGCCTTAAGGGAGCGTGAACAACCTTGGGTGCGTCCTTTCAAGTTCAAGATCGATCATCGGAGGCGAAATGACCGACCAGTGTCTCCTGTCTGTCCCCAGGGTCCCCCCTGAAGCACCGCCATCCCCACCATCACAAGTTCCCTCCAGAAGGACGCTAACCTCGAAGAGGCATGTGAGCACAGGTGCCAGCCCCGCTGGTCGAACCTGGGGGACTTGCCTCAGGCCTGGAGGAGCACAGCTGTTCCTTCCCGCAGCCCTGCCGTCTCCCAGGTAGCCCGTCCCCTTCGCTGAGGCCGGTGGGACACCGCAGGGCCCAGGAAACGAAGCCCACTGCCTGCGAGCTTCTTCTTCACACACGCGTGTGCTAGTCTCCACAGAGCTATCACAGAGCTGGCGTTCCCCTGCATTCCGTGGGAGCGGCAAAGTCTCAGAACAAATCCATGGCAACAGTGCATGACCCACACGCAAACGAAGCCTGGTGGGACTCAACGGAGGCGTTCTATCAATTATCGATTGGATTTGCGAAGCCAACTAAGGCGGTACAGTTTTCACGCCCTGTATATTCAAGTGTTGCCTGAGATGATTTCTATTACGTGTGGGTTCGAACGGAAAAATTTACCCTGAAATGTTCCAAGTTCACGTACATGTAAAGGTGTCCCCTCTTTAAATACCACACGCTTTCTGTCATAGGAAGACAGACGAGAGTTTAGTCCATCTGTGAGGATGGATGAGCCACAGGTCAAACAGGCACGACCCAGGGAAGGAGCCCAGTGTCCAGATTTCCATTGCCTTGCAGAAGCGAAATTGCTTCTCTGGGCTGCTTTCTAATATTTCGTCCTATAACCCGAGAGATCTTCTGGGGATGCTCTCTTATTTATGTTTCCCTTTTCCCTCATGATAATGGCTGCTGCTACGCTTGGCTCCTGAGTTCACGTATATCAACGTGTACTCACCCTCCTACTGAACGTGAAGGCGTCCCCACGACCGGCCCTGTTCCGGCTTTTCCCAAGCCCCGCCTTGGGTCGGTCCCAGGAAGCCCTTGGTGGTCTCTGTGGCAGAAACCAGGGCAGTGGCTTTCCTCGCGAGAGCACAGCTCCTTCCCCTTCGCCAGCCCTTGCTTCTTCAGACCTGCTGCATGTTCCCGTGTGGAAGTGTCCCAGGCTGCCCCCTACTCCGTGATCGCAGGAACCCATGTCATAGCGTGTTCTCAGTGTGTAGGGATGCCATGGACACTGGGCCACTGCCACCACAGACATGTTCAGTGGCACCCTTGTTTCTCAAGGCGGTGCCCACGTTCGTGGTTTGAGATAATCACACGTGCATGTCTGTATAGTTACAGGTGTGCCTGCATATGTACACACACGCACATACATGTGGAGAGGTACCACCCACACACTGAGGAGATGGTTTCGGCAGCTCCCCAGCGGTGGAGAAACACAGAGTTTCCCCTGCAGCCCCCGTGGACGGCACATCTTCCCCATCCCTGTCCCTCCTATGAGAAAAGAGCAGTTTGTCCGAAGGACACACTTGGAAGGCAAGGCTTCCTCGTCTCCTGGTCCACCCACCAGGAGTGAGGACATTTTCGGGACCGTTCTCCTTAGGTTCTGCAGTAGGACTGGTCCTGGTTGGGGGCGGTGTCCCCGGGTGCGTGTGAATCCTCTGAATCCCTGCTCAGAGCGCCTGCGGCTGGCGTCTCCTAGCAGGTGCGACACACAGCAGAGAGAGGCGTGTGCACGGGCCCGGTCCTGTCTGAGAGCAGACAGAGAACCATGCCCCATGCGTTCAGATTCGCACAGGGCGCACCGTGTGGCGGTGGTCTGCCTCCCTGCAGGGGGGACAGGGAGGGGAACCTCAGAATGGCAGTGGGTGCCGGTTCTGAACCAGACGCGGTCTGGGATGTGCGACGTCGGCCGGTCCGAGAATGACCCATTTTCACTGGAGACGGCAGGACAGGGCTTCCTTTAAATGCCCCCCCTTCCCCGCACCCCATCTGCCTCTAAAGCTACAGTTTATCCCACCGTCATGACCTGCATCCGAATTTCTAATTCCTAGGATTTCAGAAATAAAGAGTTGCAACCATCAGCTCCAAGGTCCTCTTTCCCCTTAATTCGTCACGAACCGATCCCAGAATTTGTGCCAGCAAATTTTTGTATCCTTGTATGGTTTACAATGCAGGCATGTATACATGGATACAAAATTATTATTACTATATAAGTTTAATTTTATAAAATTTAATCATGTTTCTTTGGTGAATAGACGCTGAGCAAATACACGTTTAGTTCTAATGAAGGTTTGAGACTTGTCTCTTCCTTAGGAAATCTCAAGGTCTTCTTACTGGCATCTAATGTTGCTAGAATAGTCAATAATTTAAATTTTATGACTATGACTGGAAGAAAATGCTATTAATGACACAACAAAAGAAGCATAGCTGCTTTCACGAATGTCAGTAGTCACCAATAGTATTCAAATGAGAAAAAAACATAGTTGCCGTGTTGTGAATGATAAACATTCGGGTGCCCCCATGAAGGGATGGAATCTATGTTTTCATAAAAACATAGTTTTCATGGCTAAGTTTCTAATACATCTTATTGAAATCAGAGGCATTTCTCATATGAAAAAAATACAGGGTGGGCAACAACCAGGTTTACAGCGTGTATGGGAAATGATACAAGAATGAACTTGGTTTTGCATCTTCACGACTGGAAACCGACTTTTGCCCACCCTGTATCTTCAGGAACGGGCTCTGCTCTTTAAAGAAATCGAGCCCGTGAACCACAGATGCGTTAAATATGGGGGCTGACGTGATCCACCGGGCAGCTGTGGGCGTGCTTTTCACTGAAAACCCTCAGCATTTGCAGTGGGTCCTCCTGTCTTTCAAAGTATGGCCGCGTGGGGTGATTTCCCTGATCCAACACCCGCCCTTTTTAGTCCTTCACAGTTTTCCTGTGGTACGTTAGAGGCAACACAGTCAGAACAGGTCCCACGTTCCCATGTCCCCCCAACAGAATTCCAAGTTTACCCGGACGACTGCACCCCAGACACCTAACAGAGCCCGTGACCAGGTCTGCAGCGAGGGTTCTCACCGCAGCTCCGCTGACCTGCGGCGGGGGCTGACTGGTGTCCGTGGCAGAGACGGTGCTGTGGGTCGTAGGGACGGTCCCGGACACCGTAGGGGTGGCCCTGGGCATCTTGGGGATGGTGTTGTACTTTGGGAGGTGCTAAGCGCCACCCCTGGTCTCCGCCTGCCAGAGTCAGGAAGCACATCCCCCACCGTGTGGCACCGAAAACACCTCCAGACATTGCCAACCCCGCTCTCCCTGGAGGGGGGGGCAGATACCCCTGCATCTTAATAGTGAGAAGAACATTTGCCCCGTAGGAGGACTCCCGGCAGGAGGAACAGGGGGGAGCTTACCACGTGGGGCCTCAAAGCCCCAAACTGTGTGTGTTCTGTCCACGGACAAACCTGCCTAATAGGGTGCATCTGTAACTTGTGTGTGCACCACGCCAGAGCAAACAGAAATGTCGTACATACCTGTCCTGGTCACCTGTGGGAGCGCCTGGCTGGCATCTGCCCTTTCTTACACGGGTGCACAGACTCCCTGCCACGATCCCAGGTGTCTGTCTGTCTTCTCGCAGATTCTCGTGTGGAGACCGCGATGCACACGCTACACGTCTAGTGCATGTACTTTGTAACTCCCGGGGACGCCATGGGGTGTAGACAGGTGGTGCGTCTGACGTGCAGCATGGCAGGCTGAGTCTCGGTTCTCTCCGGAGGACTCTGGCAAGGGAGATACGTGATTAACAGAAGTCTATATGTAAGGTAACTATTTTTATTTACTTCCCTCTATTCTTGGAGCTCAGATAACAAATGGCTACATTCGCATCCACACAGTCTGTGCACATCACGACCATTCTAGGGGCCATTGAAAGCCCGTATTTATTTATGTATGTGGTAAAAATTTGATTTCTGTGTGTGTATCTGACACGTTATTTAGAGGCGTAATCTTGTAAAGAAAAATGTAAAAAAACCCCAAAAGGTATTGTACATAGCCTGAGATTCTGTGACTCCTTATTTTCATGTTAGCATTTGTACATACTGATTCAGTAATAAAGTCTCCTGGAGCCTGTCCACTGGACTTTGCTCATTGTTTTTTTTTGCCTAAAAAGATAAAACAAAACGTGTAGTTTTCATTTAAGAAGAAAGAGGCACCATTTCCCGGGCTTGCCAGGGGGATTCCAACAGCCTACCTCGCTGGGCCAGAGTGAGCAGCTCTGAAGGCCTGGGAAATGTCGGAAGACACGCCTCACTCTGGACAGGGTGCCGAACTCCGGCCAGACAGACCTCAGCCCCACTAAACCGCGTCTCTCACTCTCGGTGCTGACGGACTGCTGGCGGATTTTGTATCAATGGTCTGCAACCTTCAGGCCCCGCTCCACCCCCCGCCCCCCCGCCCCGGGGCTGTATCCATAAAGTGCTACATTTTAGCAGTGCTCACAAGCAGGCATCTGTGTCTCTGCTTTTCCAGCTCTGCACAGTCAGGGGAAGGCTCCAGTCTCCAACGTGCAACATGAGGAGGAGACTGGCCTCAGTGCCCCCCCAGAGTTTAGTCAGAGCTCACCGGGTTCACACACACATACACTTTGCACATCTGCAGGTCTATTTCTATGCCGTTTTTACCATGTGTGCATGGCACTGAGTGCAACGGACCATTTAAAGAGATGCAGTGACTTAAATGCGTTTTAAGGACGTGTTGCATATTTTCGCACATTGGCCACAGGTGGATGCATTTGCTTTAGGCTGGTTTTAAGTTTAATGTTACCAAAGCGATGCACTCCATATGTAGTCCATACTCTCTTACTCACTCACGGGATAATGTTCCATAAGACCGGTGTGTGCCTCACCAGCCTGCCCAGAAAAATCTGTCTTGTCCGACGAAATGGACTTTGTGCGTTAAGGAAAATGGGTGGGATGGAAAAGTCGCTTCTGCAGCAGAGAGAAATGCCAGTGCACTTTTGCGTTGGGAAGTGGGTTGGAGGAAGAAAGCGGGGACAGTAAGTTCGTCACTGCTAGTAAAGCAGGAACGCGATTGGGGGTCTCGGATGGGACGCTTTCAGATCGACTCTTGAACCTTTGCCTCTGGTGACTGGCCTGACCCGGGGTCAGGTGCTGTCAAACCTGGCTGCCTCCCAGGGCCCAGGGGGGCTCTTAGGAAGAGCGATGACTTCAGCCTGCTGCAGATGGGGGTGGAGCTGGAAAGCGTCCCCAGATCATTCAAATATGGGCCCAGCATTGCGAACCAGTCCTCCAGACCGGGAAGAGAGATGGCGTGATAGGTGGCATGCTCATTCCTGCGTGCAGACCTGAAGGGGTTAAAAGTCGTATAGAAGCTGCCCAGTGAACTGAAGCTCCTTCCCCTCACCATGTGTCTGAGTAAATTATACTCAAAGACACAGGTGTGGGTTTGAGTGTGCGTGCAACACACGGAGGCATAGTGTGAACACGGTCTGGAGCCGAAGTTCATCTCGGACACGTATCCGAATGCAGGCGTGTTGTGAAGACAAGGGCTGGTGGAGAAGAAAAGGGGTCTTTACTTAAATGTTGCACAATTTGGGGGAGCAGATTCCCCGATGCCAGGCCAGTCTCTCCCACAAAACACAGAAAAAAACCCAGCTGTTCCCGACACAGACGGACCCCCCACGCCCTGCCCAGAAATCCTGCTTGATCCTTATCCGTGCTTCAGAGCACAAGGCTGCTGCCAGGCAGATAGTTCTCTGCCTTCAGGCTCCGTGAAGACTGCTCGTGGGGCTGGTGCCTCCGTTGCCACACTGTGGCTTCCTGTGCCGGAGTCCTGAGGCTGCTGCTGGCCACTGCTGACCACTGCAGTAGAGGGTCCACTATGCCAGCCGTGGGGCTTGCTGCCCAGTCACACGGCTTCCAGGGGCTGCCATTCCACAAGCACTCTGGCCCGCGCCCCTGTGCTGCAGCTCCCAGACAAAAGAGATGGGTGAATCTGCCTTCCCTCGGTTGAATTCTGGGATGCACATTTCTGTGCACTTTGGAAGGGTTCAGCTTCCCCAGCCAATCCCGTTCTTTTCCCAGGCTGGATTGGCAGGCCTCACTGCAGCACAGCACCTCCCCCGGCCACCGTGTTGACCTTTAAGGTAACTTGACTGCACCCTCTGGGTCCCCTTTCAATGAGGGACTGCAAGAGGGCAGGAGGGCTTTCCCCATGTGTCCGTCACGCCCTACAGCCTCACGCAGACTCCGTGCAAGGCGGCCTCTGCCACCTCTCGCTGCCCGGGTGCAGGGACATCTGGCGTCACGCCCTGTGCTAACGTGGACAGCTTCATGCTGTGGGCTCTGGCATTTCCAGGGACCCCTCCCTTGGTGTGCACACCACACCGGCATCCCTAGGAGAATCATTTCATGTCACAGCTAACGTCACGTACGCTGGCCTGGTCAGACGTCACCTCACCGTACCCTGAGCATTGTCTCCCTTTGCAGGACGAGGGGGCAGGCCACCAGCCCCCTCGCCTGCTGTCCTGGCAGACAGAAGCAATCAATGGCAGCACTCTCTCTGGAAGAACTGGGACCACGGGAGTCTGGGAAGTCCGAGCAATCCATCGGCACTGGCACTGTCTGTGCTGCACCCTGGGCAGCGGGTGTGGAGAAGAGCAAAGCAGTAGTGAAGCCCGTCTTCCGAGTGGAGGTGGGGACTGAGAGTCACCAGAGTTCTCCTTCAATAGGTGTTGTGTGGGAAGAAAGAGCTGACTCACTGTGACAGCCCCTCGAATCCAAACGAGGAACACGGTGGGGATTGTCCGGAAGGAGCCCGGCCCACAATACATACAAAGTGCCCTTCAGTAAGGAGCACAGCGCCCATGTCCCACAGGAGTGTGGTGACGGTGGACTAAGCAGCCCCAACACCCACAGCCGACGGCTAGATCCTGCTATTAAAACCCTGATAGACTTTCACCGCGCCACCTGGCCGCCACCCCCCTCACCGTCCCAAACCCCTGCCCTGCGCCGGGAGCCAGGGCCGAATCTGGGAAAGGAACAGGACGCGCCCCAGGCTGCTGTTGTTCTGAACCTAACTGGCCCACGAAAGCCCTGACTCCATTCAGCCAGCTTGCTCACTAGCTCAGTTCGCACCCAGATGCCCGGACGTGAGAAGGGCCTTTCACACAGACGAAAATTCCCATGGGATATGGACGGAGACAGAGAACTGCATAATTTATTCTTCATTTAATTGCATGTGTTTTATTTCTTTTTTAAAAAGATTTTATTTATTTTTAGAGAGAGGGAAAGGGAGGAACAAATAGAGGAGAGAAGCATCAGTGTGTGGTTGACTCTTGCACGCCCCCTACTGGAGACCTGGCCCACAATCCAGGCATGTACCCTGATTGGGAATTGAACCAGCAACCCTTTGGTTCGTAGGCCGGCACTCAATCCACTGAGCCACACCAGCCAGGGCTAACTGCATGTATTTTACTAAACTAGAAGCACTGAGAATGTTGTATTCTTACGTTCACACCCATGAGGACATGCCCATTGTTGCCTAACACAGAAAACGGCCAGGATGCATTTTCCTGGTGCGTGAAGAACCGGGCAATTCCCGGAGGAGAGCTTGTCCTCCTACTTCGGCAGGTGATATCTGTGGTCAGCTATCTGTGGAGAGCTGACGTGGGCTGCAGGCCTCCCGGGCAGACGGTGGGGGAAGGGCTGTGCTGAGCAGTTTCCACACCTGCCAGAGGCGAAGGTGAGCTCATTCGCGCTCAACCCAGCTCCCTCGGTGCTTTTCTCACACAAGTCACTGCGGTGATGAGATTGCTGTTCCTGTTGTTGGATCCCGGAGCCGTAAATCTCCAGCGAGGTGAAAAAAAAAGGCGTGTGTGGATGTTTCACAAGAGCCCGGCGTTTGTGGGTCTGTTTGCTCCATCAGACATCTGTGTGCAATAGCTCCCAAAGATCTCGCCGGATGTTACAAGCCACACCAGGCCAGTCTCCTGCTGGACAGAGCAGCGTGTTAAATAAACATCCTGCAAACCCATCAGTGTGAATTCAAGGAGGCACATGATTTTCCTTTCCATTGTGTCAAGGGACCTCTGTTTGCTATCATGGATACCTTTGGTTTAAAAAAGCCGTTTTGGAGACAAATGAATTGTCGATGTTTATATCAATATAAATTCTATCGGTTTACCTGGCTTGGGATTATAAAAATGTCTCAAAACACTTTAAAAAAACTGAAACTTTTCTTTAGCAACGCTTCCAAAGGGCAGAAAAAAAAAGAAGGGATTCATTCTTCATTTGAAAGATTAGATCCAAATAAGAAAATCTGACTGAAAGAGAATGGCGATCCCAGACAAAACAAAACAAACCAAATTTTGATTTGTCGTCTTGACCCTTCCAAAATATTTGAAGTGGCTCATTACGGAGTTCCATAAATCTCTGGTGGCATTTCCTCTCAGGTAAATCCCTTGTCTTTTTTAATTCAGAAAAAGTCACAGAAATCAAACCATTTCCAAAAAGGCCACCTTCTGGATCCAACCTCTGCAGCAACAAAGGTACCGAAAAGTATGTGTCAGCTGCTGATTCTCTGGCTGACCCACCCAAACGCATCTTGTTCACATCTGTTCTGCACTTCCAGCCACTTGAATGCACCCGGTTTTCAGCTTTTTGAAATGCTTTCTGGAGCAGCCTTGGTCCGAAGCCACCGCCCCTGCCCACCCCCAACCCGAGAGGATGAACACTGAAAACCTCGGGGGATCAAGGCCAAGTTTGGGGCTTTGAGTAGCCAAGTAGAACTCAGTTCACAGCAGAAATATTGGTCTCGAAAGCGAAGCATTTCCCTCCAAAAACTGGCCCTTGAGAATGTATCCTTTCTATTTCTAAATTTTGTATTTAAATGTGAAGAGGCAAATCCATGCCGCAAAGACAAACATTCAGGTTATTTATATCTTTAACCCTGGAGGGAGAGACGGCCCAATGCAGCCAATGCCATCCCCATGCGGGCAGGGTTTGGGGGGGGGATGAGCCTTGTAACAGCAAGAGGCAGGATGGAGGGACATTGCCACACCTCACCTGCTGACGGGCAGGTGGAGGTCTTTATCAGGAAGCAGGTGAGTCTGCAGGATAGACTCAGGCATCCTTTCCTCACCTGGAGCTCTTGCCGAAAGCAACCCCTTCTTCCAAGAGGAAACATGTGTGTAGTAAATGTTTGTGAAGAGCAGAGGTGGGGGTGGAAGCATGCAGACTTCTCCTGATGCTCCAGGGTCCCGTGGAGTGTGGAGACCCCAGGGCCCAGACAGCCCCCATCAGTGGGCTGCCGTGAACGGGGTCAGCTCACAGAAGTGCAGACTTTCCCGAGAGACAGGAGCAGGCCAGCCTGCAAAGGCATCGGCCCGTCCACATGTGGGGAGTGCGGGCCTTTGCATCCGTCTGCGGAGGCTTGGGGCTAAGCCGCAGCCAGACGCAGGAGGGAAGGAACAGTTTCACTATGCTTGCAGCTCTCGTGGGACCTTGAGGACCTCTAACTGACAGGAGGAACGAGGGCTTTCAGCTCAGAAAAGTCAGTTTTCTCACGGCCCAATAGGGATAAAAAATACGTGAATTTTACCATCCTTGCTAGGATTCATAGAATTATAAAGCAGACGACCTATAGCAAGAGCTAAGTTGTAGTTAATGTTACGACGATAATTATGTTTGTTAGGGAAATAAATGTGTCATGCAGGTGACTTTTTTGAAGTGGCAGATTTTGGGGCAAAGGTTTTGTTTATTTTTAGAGAGAGGGGGAGGGACGGAGGAAGAGAGGGAGAGACATCAACGTGAGACAAAAACACCCACCCATTGCCCCTCCTTTGGGTGCCAGCTGGGGACAGAACCCGCAAACCAGGCCAGGGCCCGAGCCAGAAATCGCACTGGCGACCTTTTGCTTTTCAGGACGACCTTTGTCCAACTGACTCAGCCACAGGGGTCGGGGGTCATGCAGGTTATGACTCACTGTGACCCCTGCGTCCGATTTTGATTAGATGGGAAGGGCCCATCTCCATCCTCTTCCTCTAAGAGTACACACCCACAACGCCACTAAAACACAAGAAAACCAGTAACATCCTCATCCACCCGAGGAATCGGAAGTACAGAGAGCGTGTTGTGACGGCAGCGGGGAGGTCAGGACGAAGCTGTTCCGAGAAAGCGGGGGAACTAAGCAAAGCCATTCATCTTATATAACTATTGTGAGTAGCAATTGTCTTCTTTCTCCAGGTGTAACATAATGCCCTGACTCTGAGTTTTGCAACACGTCCTTTGTCCAGCTTTGACTACCAATTAATATCAGCTGTGAGCACACGCGTTTTAACTCTTTTGTGCCCACCACCGTGGTTTATTGATGGTCAGAGAGGAACATGCACAGAGGGATGTGGGTTCGCCGCCCAGAGAGCACACCCCAGGCCGGTCTCCCCGGTGTCTGGCGGCGACGTTGCTGCTTCGAGACTGAGATGCCGAGCGTGATAAAGTGACAGGCGAGGACACCTCTCAGGGTGTGGCACTGTCATGCTCACTGCACGTTTGCAAGGAGACGTGGCCCAGGGCACAGTCTCAGCTTCCCAAGGGGTTTGCAAACCATCCGTCCTTGCCATAGAATGGAACGTTCTCCCTGAACGCAACACTGTGGAAACAATACACAAAAGCCTCACCTTCTTTTCTGTCCTCGTTTGCAAAGGTTGCTTATTGCAGCCATCAGGCTCTGTCTCACATCCTCACGGAGAAATCCGGGTGGCGGGCAGGGAGGTCTGGCAATACAACGCGTGTTTTCCAAAGGGGGCGCTGCTCTCCCAAACCGAAGCCCGGCCGCTCTCTATCCTGCAACCTTGCGTTCGGTTTCCAAGGGACCCCGGGCTCCAGGAGACACAAGGTGCATCACTTATGTCATGCTGTAGGCGAGACGCCCGCCAGCAGTACCCACGGTGCAGGGCCGGGCTGAGCTGAGCCATACCGGGCACGACTCCCCCTCAGCACCCCTGTGCGGGGAGGGGCCAGGCCCCCAGACCCACCTTCCCTGCTCATTGAGCCCCCCGTGCCAGCTGCATCATGCAGCCCTGGACGGGCAAGGAAGTCCCACCTCAGTGCACGCCGCGGGCCGGTCATGGGACTCACGACTTCCACGCAGGACGCACAGAAGCCGCATTCTTACCACTGTTTTTCTGAGACGACAGGAAGTGAAGATACGGGTGTTAGTTTTCTCACCTTTAAAAGGCGCGTGTGGGGGGTGAATCCAGCTTTGTAACGGGCTGTGCGTGCCTCTGCCAGGCCTGCGCTGCTCCCAAGTCCGCGCCTCCGCTCTCCCAGAAGCTCCCAGTCCTCCCCAGTCCCTGCCCTCCCCTCCCCCAGGTGCTGCCTGTACTTCAGTCCCTGCTTCTCCCCTTCCCCAGCTGCTCCCTGTACTCCACGGTCATCAATGGAAATTAACATTGGGCCTGGCTGGCGTGGCTCAGTGGATTGAGTGTTGACCTGCGAGCCAAAGGATTGTCAGTTCGATTCCGCTTCAGGACACACACCTGGGTTGTGGGCCAGGTCCCCAGTAGGGGGCGCAGGAGAGGCAACCACACGCGGATGTTTCTCTCCCTCGCTTTCTCCCTCCTTTCCCCTCTCTAAAAATAAACAAACAACATCTTTAAAAATTTCTAAATCAATCAATCAATAAACCCCTAGATTTTATCAATTATTTGGCAATGTAACTGCAGGCCTTAAAAAATAAAAACAAAGATTTTAATTTTTAAAATACAGATGATGGGTAACAGACTAGTCAAATACAATTAATTTCCATATATTTAAATATTACATTCAATTCTAATATTTTAAAGACAAAGAAATGAGTGTGATGTGAAGATACCAAGCATACTGTATACAAGCTGAATATAAACCACTCAGGAAGGATATATTGTCTAATTAAAATGTACATACGCAAAGCGTTTTTGAGGTAGGCGAGCAAATCCCGATGCTGAATTTCCGTAGATGCATTTCTATGCGAGATAATATATATTTTATCACTTGGAGCCCACGACTCATGCTGGACACCCCCGAGTCCTTGTTCCCAGGAACGATCTGCATTGAAAAGGCAAGGAGAATGTCGTATTTAAATAACGCACACAGCCCGAATCTGGTAGGCGGCGAGTAGACCTTTCCCTCTGCCGCGGGAGAGCCGTTGGGGTGTGTGTCTCGCAGGCTTTCAGTCAAGGCGGGCACAGCCGCCTGAGGAAGCCTGGCCCGCGTGACGGTGCCGGTCAGAAGCGTCAGGGCAACACGCCACTGTTCCCCAGCTCACACCCAGGTGACACATGGTTGACTACTTGCGTCATTGGTCTCAAAGGCCCGAGAGGTTAATGTCAAGGGCATTTGGGCATCCACCTGCAAACCCGCCCACAGGGGGCGCAGTCTTGGAAGTTCCGTGCAGCGACCTCTGCCTGCTACGTCGGGAGGAAAGTGACCAGGGACTGATGACCGCTTCCCCGTGGAACACGCTGTGCTGGTGCAAGTTCCCAAGCAGGAGCCATGCACCAGCAGGGAGGAAGGCTGCGTTAGCTCCCACAGACTTGCTGTGTCTGGAATTTCACTCTCTCTCCGCTCCCTGTTGGCGGTTCTTCCACTGGGCCTGGTGGGGTGTCCGGGAGCTGGGCTCCTCTCACCTCCCACCGCACGGGGCACAGCGACCTCACAGCGCCACCCACCGTTCACAGGAGACCTGAGAACTGCACCACCACCCCGGACTGTGAGCTTGGCGGAGGCACGGACGGGCTCAGCGTGAATCTGATGCGCAGGCTCACCGCGATGCTGGCTGAAGCCCCGGCCTCCTTCCTCAGCGTGCTGTGCCTCTTCCGTTTTGTTCTGTCCTCTGCTCCGCACCGCAGGGAGCACCTTTCACGAGCTGGACTTACCCAGATGCTGATAAAACACAGGGGCGGGACCTGCACCTTCTTCGTGGGTTACAGTACTTCGCGGGATCGTAACGTGGGTTGCGATCTTTGCAAAGACGCTAGAGCAGCCCGCTCCTTTGCAAAGATCGCAGGGTGCACCCCTTGCAATCATCAATGCTCCGTTCTTTCACATCATACTCTATTTTTCAATTCTATTGACGCATATTTCCATGTGTCGGTTACTTTATTAAGTATTTCCACTCAAGTTGTCATTTTCAACCACTACGAACAGCATGCCTTATTGTTCTAAGACTTTATTTTCTCATCAATTAGAACACGTGAAAATGTCCAGATTAAGCATTAATGTGTGTTTGTACATACACACCAACTTGCAAGTGTTTTGTTGTTGTTCCATTATTGACTTCAGAGAGAAAGAGAGGGAGGGAGGAACATTGATTTGTTCCACTTACTGATGCATCATTGGTTGATTCTTGTATGTGCCCTGACCAGGGATTGAACCCACAACCTTGGCCAATGGGAATGAAACTCTAAGCAACTGAGCCAGGGCCCCAACCCTGTAAGTCTTAGGAGAATGAGATGTCAGTTTAAAGTGGGCAGCTTTGGCCACAGAACTGAGAAATCACAGTGCAGTGGGCAGGTTGCAGCTGAGGCCGAGGGTCAGTCAAGGGAGAGAGCAGCACATCACCAGCGATGCAGAACGACCTCAGGTGAACTGCAGGAGACAGGGCTTGACCTCTGAGCCCCAGGACCGCAGCCTGCCTCCTTGACCCGGGTCAGAAATTCCCCTCCGTGGCCTCGCTCGTCAATAAATAAACCACAGTGCCGGCATCTTTATTTTCAAGACAGAAGCCTGAGGCAGGCGCTGTGTGCAGCTGAGATCAATGTCCAGTTAACGAGCGTGCACCCCACGGGCGGGGCACACCTGCGTTCTGCCTGCCTGCCGCACCGCAGCGTGGGCGTCCAACCGAATGGGTGCCGCCCCCTCAGGTCCAAGGCCATGGCCTTTTCCCTCAGAAGCTGCTTTTTAAAAGGGAAGGGGGAAGAGCAACAACAGAAAGAAGACACACCACCCACTGGTAAACAAAATGAAACATTCCATCCTCCGAAGGGGGATTAAATTCATCCCACCTGGAAGGCTCCTTTGCAATTGTGTGCGTTGATTGAGTGCACACAGAGTTCCATTAATTAAGATACGCCAGCCAAATACACATGCAGACATTATACTGTTGTCTAATACAGCACTCCAACTTATAAGGCGGGATGGAACATCATTTAGGTGTAATTTATGTAAATAGTGCATGCAGAAAAACTTTTTTATTTTTTCTTGTAAGAGAAAATGTGGTAACTCACACGTAACTATTGCTACAATCACATTCAGAATACGCGTTCTTATTAAGAGTGACATTAAACATAGACACATTCTCAAAGACTCCTGAGAGGTAATACCAAAGCCACACCAAGTAAGAGGTTTTTCTGGTTGCTTATTCTTGTATTAAAGAGCATCAGTTTCTAGCACGTTTCAGATCCCTCCCTCTCCACAATTTCCTTGGCCTTTCACTGCTTATGGTGGTTCTGACAGTTTGGTTTTGCGGGGTGGAGGGTGGAAGTGGGGAGCACAGGCTGCTCTGTACAGGGCCAGTGTCCGGTTTCGGTCTCCTGGGCTGCCTGAAACCCGTGCGGTCTTTTTTGCTTCCCCTCCTTTTCCTTTTTTCCCTAGTTTTCTTCCTTTCGTTCAATCTGGCTTTCTGCTTTTTTCTTCCTTTTGAACATGTGGAAAGCATTCTTAGACTGGGCCATACGAAACCCACTTCTTCGAGCAAACACTTGTAGAAGGGCGGGAAGATGTGGTGTTAATGAGGTCAGACGAGGGGTCAGAGGTGAGGAAATAAGGAAGAGTGTCCTCAAGGCGGAGAGTGTTAGGAGAGACCCCCTTCTCTCCGTCAGAATCCAGACACTCACATACACAGGTCCCAAGCAGGAGAGCGTAAGCCCTGGAGCTAAGTTGTCCATGTCCGCACTCCAGGACCCTCTGACTTTGTAGGTGGACGGCTCAGGAAGGCAGGTTCATTGCTACCGGCAGCTACACACGGCGTGAGCTCATCACGCTCGTATTCTCAACCGTAGGCACGCACGCTGTGTTTAGATCCTTAAACAGATTGCCCATTTAGCCTATCGCCCGAGCGTCCCTCTCCCGATGGGCCTCTTCCCCAGATGAGAGTTGAGGGCAGCAGCAAGTCTACGCGAATCCTGTGCACACGTCCCACAGTTCCGCCTGCCGGTTACCTTGGGGCCCGATGCTCTGGGTTCCTCATTCCTGAGATGAGCTCATCTGCGTGAGGTTCTCACAGGTGTCAATGCTTGTTGACACCAGCGGTGCAGGTCAGCTGGGGGGGAGCTGGCCATGTCCCACGGATGGATGTGCGGATCGAAGAATCCAGCTCCGCCCAAGGGAAATTTATTCTGCTTGGGCGCTGCAGATGGTTTAAGCAGGTGCACTGGGTTTTTTTTTGGGGGGGGTGGTGGTAGTGACGGGCTCTCCTGCTGCGGATTTCATGGGGTCCAGAGGTTATGCCTCAAGAGCAAGGTCTTGGATGCTTGACCAACCTCTGCAGCCTTTTGCGAGAAAGGCAGAGACCAAAGGAATTCGTCTTCTCCGAAACTGATGGGCTGCGAAAGATAAGTGCACCTGCATCTGTTTCCTGTTATTGCAAACACGTGGGAGCTGTTGCCAGGGAAACGAAGCCGAACTTGCTGGCTTCGGAATGCAGATCATGGCGGGAGCCCCAAGGAGACCTGGGTGACATCAGAGGGAGGCAAGTGATGGGCCAGCTGTGCTCATCGCCACCGGGGCCTATGCCATGCACTTGCAGGCATCCTGTGCTTTGGACCATGAGCTTCCGTGCCGACCCGAGTTCTCCTTGCAGGGGAGCTATCCTTCCTGCGCATGACGTGAGCAGAGGGTTCCAAATCTGTCAGGCTTGCCTGGGAGTCTGGAAGCTTCTCTCCTAACTGCTTTGGGTCCAAGGTGCTTTTCCCGGTCGGAAGTTTAACTGTGTTGCGTGGAAGTGGCCCTCAAGGTGGAGCTCTTGCCGATCCACAGGACTTGGCTGCGATGTTGAATCGGAACTGGAGCTCCAAATACCCCACACAGGTGCCCACCCAACCTGTGCCGCCCCCCACGGCACCTGTGCCCGTCACATTTGCTACCTTCCGGTGGAGAATAACTATGAGGCTACTCGTCCGGGTCATTTACAGGTGCTTTGTGAAACCATTATGCAGCTGCCAATGAATCCACACACAGCAAGTGCTGGCGAGGACCTGGAGAAAGGGGAGCTCTCGTGCCCTGTGCGTGGGAATGCAGACTGGGGCAGCCACTGTGGAAAACAGGATGGAGTTTCCTTAAAACCATTAAAAATGGCAATGCCGTATGATCCAGCGACTGTACTTCTGGAATACATTCAAACAAACACGAAACACCGATGCAAAGACTATATAAGCGTCAAACACAGCTCTGTTCTTCACAGGAAAGACTGATTATTTCTGGATCGTATTTCCCACCCTTTTCCCTCATGGAACTGTTTTCAGACAACACATGACATTTTTCCGAATTCCAAGTCCATCTGTACAAGATTTGTTTGCAAATGCTTATTGAAAAGAATGTGTTTTAATTCTTGAAGGACAATTCTAAGACAAGATTCCCAAGACATTTGGGATCATCTGAGCAGCTGTGAAGTAATTACATAATATACTCAACCTCCTACTCGTCCCTGCTGGAGTCCAACTAATTGTCACTGTCTTGCTCGTGCAATGTTCTCTGTTTTATTAGCTTGCCGTTTATTCCACTGGAGGAAAATAAGATAGTCGTATCTCATCGTGATCAATTTTCCCCTTCTTAAATAATGGTTTTTGCAAAATGTCTAGCACAGAGCAGCAAATATATTCAGTGTCTCTTCAAAGAGACAAGGATAACGAAGACTGCAGGTTCTGCTTGCTGAAATACATGTCACTCAAACTGAGTAGATACGGTTAAAATACATTACGGTCTCACTTAGGTGTGGCACCTAAAATCGTCAGACTCCCAGAAGCAGAGAGTGATATGGTGGGGGCCAGGGCTAGGGCAAGGAGGGAGTGTGTGTGTGTGGGGGGGGCTGGAGTGATGAGGGGGTGGGGCTAGGAGGGGTGGGTGGGGCTGGGGAGAGAAGGGGGCGGGGCATCGCCATTCACGGGTGTCAGGTTTCAGTTATGCAAGCTGCTTTGGTTTCTGGAGGTCCAGTGTTACAGCACAGAATGCATGGGGCGGGGGACACAGCATTGCTAAGAGGATACATCTGCTACTAAGTATTCTAACTACACATAACAACAGCAACAACAAAGATGGAAATACTGGCGGGAGAAAACCTCGTGAGGCGATGAACAGCTGTGGCCTGGATAGTACCGAGTCCTCCAGCTGTCTGTGTGAAACAGGCTCCGTTCCTTACCTGCCAATCACACCTCCACAAAGTGGCTGAATGATGAAAGAGAAAGTAGTCAGCCTCACTATGGAGAGAAGGACACGTTACATAAAAACAAACAAAAAAGCACCAGCCTTTTCCCTGGTTCAATGAAGAAAACTTTTCAGAGGGTTGCAGTGTGTACTGCCTGTGCGCAGTGGGGGTCAGGGGCCATTTGGTGGTGAGCTTCCTGGCAATAGGTGTCCAGAACCCCAAGGAAGGGTTTGCTCTCCATTTGGCAATTTCACACCTGGAAATGGATCTCGAGGACATGCAACGTAAAAAGCTATCCTATTGCCAAACGTTAAGATCCATAAATATCAAACAATGCTCAAAAGTCTTAGTCAAAATACTAAATGTTAGCCAAACGTAGAAAAATATTTAGCAGGAGAAAACATGTCTGAACAAAGATACGGTTTGGCATGTCTATGATTACATGAAATAAAAAGCAGGTTAACAGACTTTGACAAACACACACACACACAGACAAAGCAATAAAATTAGTGACTTTGGAAAGGCCAAGTACAAGACGATGATTGTTGACAGTAGTAGACTATATATTTTTTAGTTGCTTAAAAGTAATAGGTATTCCTTTACAACACAGCATCATTCAAGGCATTATATTGAATAACACTCAAGACCGAGCCATAGTTGACTTGGCAACATTGCTTTAGATGTTTGGGGTGCGTGGGAATTTGTCCTGAACTCTGCTCTCAAAGCTGAAACCAACCACAAGTCAGTACCAACCTCCAGATCCGTGTTAAATGCACTGTGATCTGTCACTTTCCAAGGAGACACAGGCGTGGACCTGGACAAGGACAAGCCCACACAAGGACGTAAACGCCACCGCGAGTGTGAAGTTAAAAGTCACCGAGCAGGTTCTGGCAAGCTCCCCGAAAACCAACCTCGAGCCAAGTGGACTGAGCTCTCCTCACTCGGGGGTCGATCCATCACATCAATTTTGGAAAGGGTCTGCTCTGCGGTGTGCGGGCCAGGCAGGCGATACATACGAACGACGCCCTCGGGTCTTGGTAATGGAATTGCGGTTGAGCTTGTTGCTACCACATGAGTGATGGATCCCCAAACCACAATCTGTCCACGTGTGTACTCCCAGAGAAATGAGGGTGGCCTAATGATGTCGGCCTATCAGACCACAGGGGGGGCACGTGGGCATCCACTCTTTCCTGTGGCAAAACAAAACAAAACAAAAACCCAAAACGACCACCAGGAAATAGATTGAGGTTAAGTCCATGGCGCTGACAACAGAGGCCTACCTGGTAGGCTCAGTCTTGTGCTAAAATGGGTACCTTGGTGAGTACTTTGGTTCTCGTTTCCAAAACTGTGGGCTTAAAATATTTCTTCCAAAAACTGGGAGGAGTCCCGAGGTCTCTGTGACTCAGTGGAAGCCTGTCTGAGTTGCGTGAATAGTCATGAGGATTAATACTTACAACCATACAGAGTGGCACGTGTGTGGCAGTTTATAGGTTGAAAAGTCACGGCTGGGTCTCATTGTTTGCTGTTCTCGATCGTTCAGGGGTATGGGCTATCTTTTTCATGCTTGTACAGAGGAGAGAAGGCGAGTCAGAGAATTACAGAGAGTATGATTCTGTGCTCTTTGTAAAAACACCGAAGGCAACATACTGTTGATATTTTTCATTCCCCCACAAGTGCAATTACTGAGAATTACAGAGAGCACAGGAAAAGCTGGCCTGGACTTTTCCCTCCCCAGTTCTCTGTCTCCCTCTAAATAAGCCATGCACGCTATTTTGGGTGTGCTGATGAGCACAGCTTAAACTATACATGATTGCATTAAGTACACGTATTTTCTGTAGTATCTGCTTTTTCACTGTGAAAACATACCACTTTCTATAAGCAATGAAGATATGTCACCTTCTTGGTAGTTGGACTTAGCGTCTGTTCATGCCGATGTATGATTTCCTTAACCAGTTTATAATCTCGGTCTCCTAGGCAATTTACTACTCTACTTTTACCAAACAACGCTGAAAAGAGTTTCTTCTACAGAAATCTTCTGGGATTGCGGTGAAAGCTACGAAAAATAGTAATTACATTGCTTGATCCCAGATACGCAAATTTAAAGTTCATATTCTCCCTCATGGCCCTCCACTGATGCTATTTTAATTTGCACCCCCACGAATAGTATCCAGACACATCACATTCCTGTCTCTGACATTGTAGATTGCCTTGTCCTCGGTATCTGCAGCTGTTCCTTCCCTCCAGATGAACTGAAGAAGTCAGCAAAGGGAACTTGGCTGCGGCTGTTTGGTGTGTTTATGAATTCATTCGGGGTCTCATCACCATTTCCCCAGCAGCCAGCCGTCCCTGCTTCCAGTCCTGCCGGCGCTTTCCATGTTCTTTAGCGTCACCGCTTTCTCCATTTTCTGTGCTCGGAAGCATGAGGCGGAGACTAGCTGGGCATCGTCTGCAACGTTAGGAACGCAGCAAGCCCCTCGGGAGTAACTGAGTTTTACTAAAACGAGTGCTCACCTTTCCCAGAGTCTGTGCTGTGTGACAGCGCGGGGAGCAACTCGTGAGACTGACTCCGTCATTACCTGTCTCTGCAACGTGCAAACGTGGCGCACTCTTAGGTTCCTGCAATGGGATGGGTCCGATTCGCTCTTTAAAAAAATATAGACAAGCGCATTGCTGCATCTGCTCATTCCGGCATTTACTCCTTCCCGCATCCACTCACGGGTGCATCTACTCATCGGGACTGTGCCATCCCAATCCCCTTCCTGGAACGTGACGTCATAAACGTGAGGCACTGGAATGAAATGCAACCTAACAGGTGGAACGTAACCTCATGGACGTAAAGTAACGTAATCTTAACGTAAAGTGATGCAACGTAACGTAAAGCCATCTAACGTATTGTAATGAAGCTCACTGATGTAATCTAGTTGAAATAGTGTAAAGTGACAACGTAACCTAATTAACGTGTTGTAATGCAACATAAAATAACCTAATTAACAAAGCATAACGTAATGCGCTCTAACTAACGTAAGGTAATCGAACAGAGGTAACATGAGCAAATCAACATAAAGTAACATAACCTTAATGAACGTAGTGATGTAATACAAGGCAAGATAGCATAACGTAGTCTGGTTCACGCAACATAAAGTAACATCATGTGACATCATGTAACAAACTTTAATTAATGTGATGTATCATACCCTGAAGTCACCTAATGAATGTAACACACATAATGGATGTAACCTCAGCAACAGTAACGTAAAGTGATTTGACATAACGTAAAGCGACCTCATTGTCGTAAAGTGACGTCACTGCACAGTGATGGAGCCAGATACTGGAAGGTGCCCTTGTTGGCCTGTGACTGGACGGTGTGTGAGCCCTTATCTGTGCACCCCAGGGCCCCAGCTCTTGGACGAGCTGCCCCCCTTAGGGAGTGAAGGAGACATTTCCCATACGCCCGCCCTCCATTATCGGCATCCCCCACCGCATCGCACATTGGTGACACAGAGAGAATGTGCCTGGACCGCCACCATCACCCCGAGTCCATAGCCGTCATGATGGCTCATGGGGGCGCTGTACGTTCTGCCTGGGGTTTGAACACGTGCACACACCCCGACATCGCACAGAGTTGTCTCACCACCCTCGAAGCCCCGCCCAGGGACCCTTCCTGCCCCTGATGGATGCTTAAAAACGTCGTTCTTGCTCTTGCTCAGGGCATTGATCTTGCAAAGGGGAATGAGGGTCTATGAGCTGATCTTTTGTTTCGCTTCTCATTAATTTAAAAAAAGAAAATATTTTGTTTCTGCTTTGCAGTAATTAAAAAAAATGGTCCTGGCTGATGTAACTCAGTGAATTCAGCATGGTCGCCAGTTCCATCCCTGGTCAGGGCACAGGCAGGAGCCACCACACACTGATGTTTCTCTCCCTCTCTCCCTTCCTTACTCTCTCTCTCTCTCTAAATAAATAAATGAATAAAGTATACTTAAAAAAATGAAAGGTAATGTTCATCTTTGTTAACATTTGACACTGAACATGGCTTTACGAGTTGGAATGTTGAATTCTTCCTCCCACGTGAGACCACCCTCTTGAGAAATCGTAGAGTTTCCAGTATCCAAGAGAATATTCTCCTCTTTCCAGCGTACACAGCAGCGTGCCTAACCTTGGCAAACCCACAGACTAAGCTATCTTCGAACTTTGGAAGATTAGAGAATTATCTTAAAAAAATAAAGTCCTGAAACCCAACTAAAACAGATGAGCTGGATACAAGAGCGTTTCTTCTGCTTGACCCTTGGCCTGGCCTTGCTGTGGGGCCACGTGGATGGCACAGGGCACTCCCACTACCACACATCAGCTCCAGAAACCCTGCTCTCTGGTCCCTGCATCTCAGCTCAGTTAGTGCGTCCTCATCCAGCTCTGTCCTGCTCCCCAGGGCCGGTCCAGGGGAAGACAGTGGCATGTCCTCTCCCAGGAGACAGGCGATGACGCACCATGCACACTTCTTAGCTGCGTGTTACTCCTCAGCAGCATGCAGGGATCTCATGTACAGCAGCTGGTACCCCGGTGAATCTTTCTCGCAAATTGTCCATGGCCCAGTCCCTATCGCCAACGCTCCTTTTCCCCACTGGAAATTGCTTGGTGCAATAGCCTCCTGGAAATCATTAATCTCGGCTGTGTGTGGTGCCCCGACAGGCAGGCGGGAGCCCCCGACATCAGTGGAGTCGCAAGTTTAAAGGGACAGAAATGTGCCATAACATCAGCGTCGATGTGGGAGGTCTGCAGGAGTGCTGCCCACACATTTTTGTGTTGTAACTCACCCCGCTGAGGACTTGCAGGAGGGCCATGCTCCAATGCCTGAGGTTTGAGGGCATAAAACACAGCAAAGCTAGACCTTAATCTGTGTCAACACCAGCTCACTGAAGCTGTCGACATGCTTGGTCGCTGGCGCTGGCAGAGGACCAGGCTGAGGACGCCCGTCGCTTGCACGTCAGCCTGCTCTGCTTTTCTTTGCCTGAGAGGAAGTGTTCCGAGGGCTCTGAACCTGCCGGTCTGCACATGCGCCTGTGCTCGCTCTGGAAGGCCCGCTGGAATCAACGGCTTGGATGCAGGAGAGACCGTCAGCGCGCCCCTGCGGCCTCCGGTTGCCTGCAAACGCCCAGGAGCAGACATCCCCGGTTCCTGCCTTGAACGCTCCAGCAATCCGTGGGCATGCAAGTCACATCCCTAAGCACGCCGCTGCTTTGTGTTTTCCTGGAGCTTGCCCAAGGACGTTGCATCTCCTTTTGTTTCCTTTCCACTGGAAATCGACCAGCTTCCTGGAAGAGGACTCCGGCCAGTTTCTTCAGGCCTCAAAATACACGTCGGTTCATCCAGAGTCTGGTGCTCGCACGAGGCTCTGAGACCGCTCTCTTTTCAATGCGATGGTGCTGTGTTTGCACAGAGGCACCGTCTGGCTGAGAATAAACACCAAGGAGATGCTTGCCTTCCTGTTTGCAGGCTTGGTGTTAGCTGGCCGTAGAGTTCCAGTGCAGCAAGAAATCGTCCCCTGTGTGGACAATGTCCATCAGAAGCAGGAAAACGAGGCCGGTCTGTGCAGTCTCTCCTCTTAAGCCACTCACGGTGGCTGAACGGCGTGTGAGATGGACAAGCGAATGTGTCTGTTTACACCCCAAGTTCAACTATTCTCACCACTCATACGCTATAAGGATTAAAAGCATAGGTATACGTTCTGTGCTTAAGAATGCCAGTTCTTACAATTCAAATTTATTTCCATTGCTGAAGTAGACCTGAGCATCCTTTTGTTGATAAATGCTGAGTCATCGCACATGTGCACAGATGACTGAGTCTCTGGCGTTCCTTGTTGTTTGTTTAAAAAATGCTCTAACGTGTCAAAGGTTGACTGGCTGATTCCTTTTCTTGTTTTGTTTTTTTTATATAAATCTCAAAGGTTAGAGTCATGGCCATTTCGCCACAAAAGCATGCTGTGCTAATAAATCTCTTAGATAATGCTATCTTTGTTCTTGTCAGGAGGAAAAATGGCTATGATACTTATTTCGGCATTCTCAAATGTGTTTCAGGACGCCAAGTTCATTGTCAGCTGGGATTTCTCTCAGAAGGACATGTTTTCCTCTGCGATTTTAACAGCATATATTTAAATGATATAAAATGGTGTAGAGAGTTAGTTAAAGGATTTGGTTAATTGACTTTGAGTAAATAAGTTACTTCCATCAAGTGATAGGCACTCGTAAGAATTAAACCTACACAGAAGAAAATCAAATGAATATTTCCAAACTTGTCGGAAAAATTGCAACTTGATAAAACATGGTAAACCTTTTTTTTTTGAATAAAGTGGATTGGGGGAGAAAATGGGCTGGGAGGTGGGGGAAGTTGGCTGAACCTGGAGTTGGGTGACTAAGACCTCAGCCCCTGGGGTTGGCGTCTTATAGTTCAGCCACATCAGAACTGTGCTGTCTTCACTGTGTAGTTATGGAACTGGCTGACCCAACTTTGACTTGACATTGAAATGGTCTCACAAGTCCTGACCTCACCTCCAGTATTACTCCTATAGAACATGAGTCACTGAGTCCCAAGTGTCTGTCCCGTGAGTTACTCCTTCACCTCAGGGAGAAGATACAGAATTCACATTTTTATATCATTTGCTTACCACTGGCTGGTCATCACCAAGAGGCAAGACATTCCTGCTGGCAGGCAGGGTGACATTTGTTTGGAGTTTTGTTTTGCTGACTGTTGTTTTTCCCAGTGCTTCGCCCAACCCTCGGCACACAGTACACACTTCAGAAGCGTTCCCTGTAAGAGGCATAAGGAAATGAATGAATGGTAACTGTTTAAAACAGCTGCTACTGTTTCACATTGAGGAAATCACTTCAGCAATGTTTTTTCACTTAACAGACCACACATTTTTAAAAGCCCCTCTATGCAAAGCTTCTTATACATCTCTCACTTCAAAGAGCAAAGAGTCTTAGCTTCTGAAGTGTGCACCTTCCATAGACTTTTTGTTTAAATGAACATCTGCCCACGGTGTTATTTATAATTTGAAACACAAAAGGGAGGGCGCAAGTTTATTTTGTCTCCCAGTGTTGATTTGCTCTGGGCCTCCAAACTGTTCTGAACTGTGTAGCTGGTGGGGTAATTAATTCGCTTACAAATCAGTAACATTTGGGTTCACAGTGACTGCCCACATTGTCTTGTAGGATAGCCACGTCTATCAGAAAGAATAACAATGTAACAACGGATACACCTTCTTTCTGGAGGGGATGAGTCATAAGGCTGGGGCCCCTGGAAACGGGATGAGTGCCCTTAGGAAGGAGACCCCAGAGAGCCCCCTCATACCTGCCAGCTTGTGAGGACACCGTGGGAAGACGGCCATCTATGGACCAGGAAGCGGGTTCTCACCGGACGTTGGATTGTTACACTTGCAGCCTGCAGAGCTGCGGGGGAAACAAATGTCTGTTGTTTACAAAAACAGCAGCCTGGACAGACTAACACAGTCACATAGTGTTACATTCAGCATGGCCCTTGCATGTATCCTTTGGACTGTGGCGAGGTACTAGGAGGGGATGGGCATTATGAAGGAGGCTTGGAGAGAAAATGAAAACATGCAGGAAAGATGGTTCATTTCTATCTTGGTCACGAGTCAAACATTGTTGCATCTACAAAACTTTTTGTCCCTGACCGAGTTTATCATTTCAAAATGGGTTGACTTCATACATTGGGAATAAATCGCTAGGCAGGTCCTTACATCTACCTTCCTGAACAATGACTTAAATATCCCAGTCCTTAAAATAACCAGAATGATCAGTTCTCACTGGTCAGGGGCCATTTCTGCTTTTCTAGGGACTGAACTGATCTAGGTCTTGGGAGCTTTCTTTTAGCCTTTTGGAGATTCGTATCAGGAGGCCAGAATTTCAGCAGTGACTGCTGGCCCACTCTCTCCTCCAGCTTTATACCAAGTCTTGCCATTGGTTTGGAACAGTGAGAACCTGCATTTTCTGAATCTGTCTGCGTTTTAGTCCCCACGAACTCCCACTGGAAGTGACAGGATGAGACAGCTTAGACCACGCTCTGGAAAACATGTTGTCATTGGGTTCAGCCTGGCAACGTGGCCCGGAATGTGAGAACTGCAGCAGAATTCCAGAATTACAAAAAATATGGCCTTTGCAGATGAACTAATGCCAGTCACGAACACTGCGGGTGCTGACCTTCCCGTCAGATGCGGGAAACAAAAATACACTTGACCTCTCAGAATCCTTGGCTCACCTTTTCAAAACGGATGGTCTTCCGTATTGTCTATTTTGCTGCTCACCAGGAATAAAGTTGTATATGTATATAGGGATGAGATCATATCTGGCATAAATGATGTATAGATGCCGCACATAGATAAAACACATAGTCAAGCAAATCATACACCTTTGCCTGTAATCTACTGTGTGGTTCTTTCTTTGTTTCCAGTTTGCGGTTCTTGTCATTGTTTCCAATGACAGTTGACATCCGACATTATGTTAGTCGCAGGTGCACAACACAGTGACTAGACACTTATTTAACTAAAGAAGGGGATCACCGGATAAGTGTAGCGCCCAAGTGGCACCATACACAGTGGTGACAATATCATTGACTCTGTTCCCTGTGCTGTGCTTCACATTCCCGTGACTGTCTGATAGCTGTCCATTTGTCCTTCTCCATCCCTCAGTTCTTTCCCATTTGGCAGCTATCAATATGTGCCCTGTGGCATTACTGGCAACAGCCAAGACATGGAAGCAACCTGAGTGTCCACACATCGATGGACGCATAAGGACGATGTGGTACGTACGGACAACGGAATACTACTCATCCATAAGAAAGAAGGAACTCTTGCCGCTGATGACAACATGGATGGACTTGGAGGGCACTGAAATAAATCGAGCACAGATACAAATACCATACGGTGTCACTAACAACATGTGAAACCTAAACCAACAAAACGAATGGACAAACAACACAGAAAAGCTCATTAAAACGGGGCACAAATGGAGGGTCTGCCCTCATCCAGTTCAGTTTTACGGGCGTCTCCGGGTGGCTCCTGTTATCCACGCGAGAATACAAACCTGGTGCCGCCCTGGCTTCTTGGATACTGGCATCTCCATCACCATATTGTGCAGCCGCAGACCAAACTGCATTCCGACGAAATCACTGTACACACAGTCCCCTGGAATTTGAACATTCCCCGCAATTCCCTCCCCAGAGTATAGCAGAGAATTTTTCCGTGGCATAAATACATAAGTGTTTGGTCTCTGTTTGATTAGTCACTGAAACAACTTGGGGCATTTGCTACAGATCTACAAATTAATGCATGGCTCGTCGTGAGTATTTACTTAAGCCCACAGCTAATCTTATATGAATCATCTTTCGCGGTGCTAAAATACCCAAGATAAAATAATGTTTGAGGACCTGTGTTTACTTATATAACAGGACCGCTTATCTCCAAACACTTGGGAAGCTAATCTTTTTAAATGGAACAGTTAAAAAAGGCCTCTTTACACCTTAGTATTCTAGCAGAAATTCAGCATGTTTTTTTTTCCCCTCCGAAGCCCTGGAGTTTAGAGGGAGAAACACGTTGTTTAATTAGAACGAGTGCTTTCTATTCCAAAGCAGGTGAGCTTTCGGATTTCTCCCTGCCCACAGATAAGGCTCGGATTATACACTGGGAGCAATGCTGAGGGTCATCCTTCTTAGTGTAAGGAAGGGTCCGAGATCCCTGGAATTTAACTGGGTCCCAAGGTGCCAACCAAATGGCTGTAGTGACAAACACCGAAGCTTCTCAACGACCTGTGACCTGTGCTGTTCGCAGCTAAGCCTTGAAGTGCCGTCCCCTTGGCGGCCGACTTGCAAAGCCCTTTGCAGCGGCTGCAGTGAAGCTGTCCTTCGCCACCCTTTTGGGCTGGGCAGGAATCTCAGGCAGTCAAAGCATGTTAAATACTAATTACGAGGGACCATGTGAAGTATGCAGGCCAGCACAGCTTCAAGACGATAAGCGTTCGCCCCACTTGACAGAGGTGGCCCGCACTCAAAGCCGGTCTGCAGAACTGGAACAGGGCCCCCCCATTCCCTCCCCAGGCGGAAGCCCACCCTCCTGACTTCCCTCGGGGTCCTGGGGAGGTGATGTCCACAGAGCCCTGCTGCAGTCAGTGCTGTGTCCACGGTTAAATTCCCTGTCGAAAGGCGCCTGGAATTGAGATGTCCAGCCGCCCCTGAGGTTATAGGTCGCGTGTCTAAGGGACGTCGGGCCCAAGTCACACATGCAGAAGGAACCCATCACGGGGACCTCCCTGGCCACATGCGGCCACGGCCATTGTGATCGGGGATGTGGGTACGGCAAGTCGCAAGTTTTCCCGAGTTCCTCGAATGAGGGGCCCCGAAAGCAAACCACTAAGCCCAGATAAAGCAATATATATATAATCGGTAGGTACTAAAGGAGGGCCCGTGTACATGAGCCATGCGGACCATAAAGAATAAACCAGAGCTGCCCGGCCGGGAGGCTCAGTGGGTTGGAGCGTCATCCTGCGCACCAAATGGTTGTAGGTTCGATTCCCGGTCAGGCACGTACCTAGGCTGTGCTTTGATGCCTGGTGGCAGCACCTGCAGCAGGCAAGCGGTCTGTGTTTCTCCCTTCCTCGCTCTGTAACATCCGTAGACGTATCCTCAGTGAGGATTAGAAAACAGAGCTCTGGCCCCGGCCTTGGGAGCCTGCACGTATGTGGAAGGGTGGCCCCCTGTGACCAGGGGCAGGACGAGGACCCGACGGAGGGGGAGCCTCGCACTCCTGGAGGTTCCATCCGTTTGCTCGGGGGGAGCGTCTGGCAGGGCTGATCCTCCCGTGTCAGTACAGGGAGCCCTTGGTGCTGGTGCCGTGTCCAGAGCAGGCCACCGTCACCTCCACGGGCCCCTGGGAACAGGTCTCTGTCCCCAGAACTGAATTCCGTCAAGTCCGAGGGGGACAGGGGTGCTCCACCCCATGGCCGTGCATTTCTGCTCTGACCCTCGTGTCCGTCCCCGGGACTGCCCAAGTCAGGGTCGCGGGGGGGGGGGCCGCAGGGACACCTCCGTCCCACTACCCGGAGCAGCGTGACCTCAGCAGGACACCAGTGCGCTCTCACCTTTACTCATTTCTGCTCACTCAGCTGCGCAGCGTGGACCCAATATTGGAGTGAGAAGGTCATGGCCATCACCGGGCACTGTCAACGCAAAGCTCACCAACATCCATGGAGCCTCAGGTGTCAGTTCAGCAACACCAGGCGGCTGTCCAAGGTGTCAAGATGCGGGTCATTCTGGCTCAGCGACTACGGAGGGTCCTGGCCAGAGACCTGTGACCCGGCCTGTCCCTCCGTGGTCTGCTCCCGTACAAACAGCTGCCCCGAGACGACCCCTGGACACTCCAACACCTTGAGTCAGCAGGCATGTCATCTCCGTACAGAGGGAGACAACACTCTCTTCCAAAGAAACCCACACTCCGGACAGACGAGGCTGTGAGTCACCCGGTCGCAGCGACTCGGCAGGCCAGGCTGCAGCTGTCTCCTGGGCCCCCCCTCCAGGTGGGGGTGGGCGGGAGGGAGAGCTGCGCAGCCTTCTGGGGAGGGCGGGTGGGTCAAGGGCCCGGCAGGGGAGCCTTCTGATGGGCTCTGGTGACGATGGGGGGCCATCGTGGGATGAAGACTGAGAATCCAAAGAGGGGCTGGTGCCCTGCACTGGGGCTGGACATGCCTGCTGACCCCTGGGAGGACGTGAACTTGTCCTTGCAGGCCAGAGAGGCTGCCCCGGTGACCTCAGCAGGCTGATCTGCAGTCCACACACCGGCCCAGCAGCAGGCGATGGCCGGGAGCAACAGTGCTGACCAGCCCGTGCGTTCGGTCTTGAAAGTGAGACGGCACTTTCTGCCCTTTCCCCCCCCCCTCCGCTTTGTGAGAAGCCTGCGACCTCCAAGGAAGGGCACTTTTTTTGCAGAGACTGACAAGCACTAAAGGTGACCAAAGTGTCCCCATGGCCAGGAAGGGCCTGGTAGTGTGTCCCCTGTGGGCTCCCTGGGGACAGGCCAGGGCTCCGGCTCCTTCCGCCGGCCGGGTGCCAACCCCGGGCGGGCGACGGCTTTCAGACCCAGAGGTGGGAGCTCCTGACAGCCGCTCTGCCAAGGGGGCAGGCTGTTCTCCTGGTGAAAACAGGAGGGAAAAGCAAACGTCTGCCTCACACGGGCACCCAGCTACTCGCTGGGAAACGTCACCAGCACGGACTGTGTCCACACCGTCAAACCCCACAGATCCTCGTCCTTTACTCTTTATCGGACATTCGGTCAGGTCCGAAGTTTGCCATTTTCTTTTGCAAACCTCTTTTTCAACTTCTGTCCAAGGAGACACCATTTATGGCCCGATTCCAAATGGATTCCCAACCACAGACCCTCCCTCTCATCCCGGCCCAAGGGGATGTGGTTTGTCAATTTGACAGGGAGACAGAGAGACAGAGAGACTTTGATGGGTTGCCTCTCGTATTCAGCCTGACTGGGGATCGAACCCACAACCCAGCTATGAGCCCCGACCTGGGATGGACCCCACAACCTTCTAGTGAACGGGACGATGCTCCAACCCATGGAGCCACCCGGCCAGGGCAGACAAGATGGCTTTTTTTAAAGGCTAAGTTTCAATGCATCGAAACCTCCTGTTAAGAGAGAGACAGCACATGGGTCTCCCTGCTGCCTTATTTTTCCACATCTGCACAGAAAACCCCATCACGTCCGGCGGGGGGAGGGCAGCTAAGACTTCTGTTTGAAGTGGTCTGGGAAGCGTGACTCGGTTGTACAGGCTGCCCCAACGCCTGCACGCACAGCGGTCATTTCAAACCTCCCCGAGAGCCAGCGCTCCTTCTGTACGTGCCGCCGACCCCACGGGTGGGCAGTGCAGGCACGAGACACTCCCGCCGCACCTCCGCGGGCCGGGCTCCGCCGTGTCAGCTGAGGGCCGCCTTCCGAGCTGCACATTTAAAATCACGCCAAGTCTGTGCACGCTTGGGGCCTGTTCATGGGTGGCAACCTCGGGCAGACGCTCAAATCGGCACCGAGTATCTGTTAGAAAACAGAAACGGAGCGTTTGAATTGCAAATCGGAAGGCGGGTCCTGCCTCACGAGCATGTTCGGCCAAATTATTTGCCACCTTGGATATAAAAATATGTAGCAAAGTCTAGACCTGCTCTATTTACTTTCTGCTTTTGCTGCTGCAAAAGTTGTTTTTTTCTTCTTTCTTTCTTTTCTTCCCCTTGGAAAAAAAAAAAAAACAAAAACCACCAGACTGGGCTGGCACGTTCATCAAAGCGGTTTCTGAGAAGGCACTTTGACAGCTCGCATTAGGAATGTTGACTTGTGAAAACAAAGAGTTGTTTTATAATGCACATAAATTATATGCTTTAAAAAAAATGGAAGGCTCAGAATTCTTTAATGATAGTCTAGCCAGAGCAGAAGGGAGTTTTGCCTGCTTTTTGTTTTACCTCTTCAAAAGGTTTTCTCAGATCCCATGGCAGGGGCGTGGGGGGGGGGGGCTCAGAAAAGACAGCACAGTGCGTTGCGGGATTCTCTTTGTATTTGCTCCAGTTACATTGAACTAAGTGTATTAAGTGTCAGGCAAGGACTGTGCCAAATACTGCTGGGGACACACAGTTGGACTGAACGATGTCAGAAGTTTGGGGACATCTGGAGCGAACGGTCCATGGCACACACTGAATCGCGTGCGATGCAAAATTTCAGACCGCACAGCATTACCTGATCTCCATGAGGCGCCTGCTTAGAAGTGGTTGAGGGTTCATTCCACACCTTATCTAAACCCAATCGCAATCTGTACTTTCTCGATGACGCAGAGGGGAGAGGCAGGCATGGAGGGAGATGCTGGGGCACCGAACCGCGGCGTGGAGGCTGTAACTCAGGCCTGTGGCAGTGGACGGTGTGGTTTGGTGTGTGAACATCGCACAGAGGAAAAAAACAGAGAAGAAGCTGGACGGAGGGGCCCTGGCAAAGAGGATATGCGGACGCCATGAAAGTCCGATGGGAAAATGCAGGGGTGAGAGCTATACTTGGTGAGGACTGAGCTAACCGTGGAATGTGGCCGGAGCACGTGAGCTCAGCAGATGACATCTTGAGGGACCGTGAGGCAGGTTCACTGAGAAATACCGTGTTTGTAACACTTGGGAAAACAAGTGCGCAGAGAAAAGCAGACGCTTGCAGAATGCTGTCTCCATACCTTCATCTCGATAAAGGTTTGTGCAGTGAGGGCAGACCTCCAAGGTTCCTGCACTTATTATTGGCTTGCCCACAGGGTTGCTCAGAGTTCTTCCCCGGGTCAGTAAAGGCTGGGAGAGAAGTGGACAACAGTGGCCTAAAACCTGATGTGCAAGGGGACACACAAACACGTAATATGCAACAGGGGAAAAAAAGGCACTGAACACCAAAGGCATGATCGAATAATGGGAAAGCTTTCCGTAGGAAACGATAAGCAAGGCTGCAAGAATACAGAGAAGACCTAAATGGGGAAAGGCATCGTGTTTACAGATGGAGGGACAACTATTTGGAAGGTACGCCTTCTCGCCAGGTTGACTGAGAGGTTCAATGAAATCCGTATCCATTTTCCATGAGGTTTATCTTCTGTGGCAGCTGAGAAGCTGACCTTTCCTACTTGTGTGGGAAGAGCAAGGGTGCAGATGAGCCCAGGTCATTCCGAAGACTACGTGCTCAGGACTGAGTCAACCAGACTTCTGGATACGTAGTAATCAACACAGGAACGCAGTGTCTATAAAAGACATGAAGCAACAAAGGACAGCACACACAAGGACAGGAGCCGACACGAACCTGTGGACACAGCCACGTCTGGAGGGTGAGCCATCTATATGGGGACTCATTCAGGAAAAGGGGTGCAGCAACTCACTGGGGACAGGACTGTGCATTAAATACATCCTTTTGGATCACAGGGATGGCGGTATTTTTAAAAGAAGAATCTTTGCCTCGACCGAAGCTAAAGTCCTATGAGATCAATCACAGACCATCTGTAAATTGTCATTAGCACACCATGTGAAAAAATGGGAGAATATATTTATGAAGTCACCATTTTTTAAACGGCACTCAAAAAGCACTGGGCATAAAAGAGAAAACCTGCTGATTTTTAAAATTTAGATTAAGGACTCTGGTTCACGAGCACACATGAGCAGGAGAGTGGTAAGCTAGCACAGCGAACAGGGCGGGATAATCCCGACAGAACCAGTTTCCAGAAGGAGGGAAGATAGAAAGAAGTCCAACACATGTGCACAGGAAGACAATGAAATACACCCTTTTCACACCCTTCCACAGGCTCTTCCCGCAGAAGGATTTCCGAATGGCCCACCGGCTTGCCCAAAGTTCCTCAACATCATGACTCACCAGGAAAACACATGTGGACACCGCCACCCAGCTACCAGAATGCATGCAATTATTCAGAAAAAGAACAGTGACAACCTCAGGTCTTGCCAGGGCTGCGAAGCCGCGGGAACTAACTCTGTGGTGAGGGGTGTGTCAGCTGGCTCGGCCCACTCTGAGGGGCTGTTTGGCTGCGCCCCTAGAAACCAGACGCACACCTGCCCCACAAAGGGGCATGTGGTTTATTCCTAGGTTTATACTTAAGACAGCGGATACATTTCTCTAATAACAGTGCCAGGGGCAGCCCTGGCTGGTGTGGCTCAGTGGGTTGGAGCGCCGTCCTGAGCACCAAAAGGTTACAGGTTTGACCCCCAGTCAGGGCACATGCCTGGGTTGGGGTTGTGTGAGAGGCAACTGGTCGATGTTTCTCTCACACACTGATGTCTCTCTCTCTCTCTCTGTCTCACTCACTCCCTTTGCCCTCTCTCTAAAATCAATAAGCATGTCCTTGGGTCAGGATAAAAAATATGGCAAAGGGAGGTCCCTGTGGCTTTATTCACGAGAGCTAAAAGTTAAAATGCCCCAAATATCCACCCATACACAATACGTGGATACCAAAATTACAGTAGAGTCTTAGAAAAAGTATTAACAACTAATACTGAAATTAGAATGAGCTGCCACCGCAGGGAAGAACATGAAAGAATCCCATAGATGAAATGATGAGCTTAAAAAAAGAGAGAGAGAGAGCAAAACAAACAAGGGCCTACTGTGTGACCTCGCCGACCCCAGGTTAAGCAAGGCCCAACCGGTCTGGGAGAATGTCGGGGACTTCCAGGTGGCACAAGTCGGCCTTCTGGGGACCTGCAAAAAATTATATCTTGAGTAGAATGTTAATAGCATCCATATAGCTGTGTACAAAATATAATTAAATGTCACACGCAAAGATTCATGCAGTTTATTTCTGTTATGCCGAAAACACAGTGCTGATATAAAAAAACGCTAATATTACCCCATTACCTAGGATGTTGTAAAATATTTCAGTTTAAGGGAAAAAAGATTATAAAGGCATTTTTAAGGAAAGAAGGCGTAAGTCAATTTCCATTTAATTTCCCCCCTGCCATCCCACTAACATACCCATTTTCACCTACTATGCATTTCAGCTAAAGAGTGAAGAAACACTTTTTCTTCACTTTACTGAGAAAAAAAAAAGAACCCTGAGGCTATGAAGAAGAATAGCAATGATTAGAGGCATAAAAATGAAACTATCTTCTTTTATACAAGTCCTTGTCTGGTCATATTATACACTGGCGTTTCAAAGGGTGTGTGACCAGACAGGACGGTAGTGTACCTGGCCACTCTGGCTCTCGTATCTCATATCTCATTGCTCTGCTCACCTGCCTTGCAATTATGTCGGAGAAGAGAGTGGTCCTCTGGGAACAGACACAAGCTCACGTGCTGAATTTGCCCGGAGTACATTGACATGGCAGCAGGAATCAGCTTCCAACAGACAGGCTGACATTCACTTTAATGTCTCGTCTTCCCTCCGTTCTTCGGTGTCTAATGTCATCGATGAAGAGCTTCTGTGGCTGCTGAAATGTTCGTATTCTAACAGGATCCAAACTGAATTCATTTAAAGCTGCTGAGTCATGATCGACATCATTATAGTCCAATAACTGGGAAATGATTGCTGGTGCGGAATTGTGTGTTCAAAACAATATTGAGTGTGGGTATTCCACTGAGCTCTGGTCATCAGAAACGCTACGACCCAGTTTCACAAAATGACTGGGTGTTCCAAGGTGCTGATGGCCACAGAGTGCCTCCCCAGTGTAGGGACTTGGGATGAAGAGGCTGTGAGTCCATGCCTTGATGACAAGGGCTGAGATCACATACATGTCTCTCTTCACCCAGACCTGTCAGCTTCTGTGGTTTGTTTTGCCTCGGAAAATGGAAGAGGCTGCATGGCCTGGTGGTCTTCGATCTAGATCAAAGGCTGTAGAGTTCAAGGCCAGTGAGTCTCCTAGGCCCTAGCTCTAATCCTACCCCTGGCCCTAACCCTAGCTCTAACTCTAACCCTAGCCCTAACCCTAGCCCTAGCCCTAACCCTAGCCCTAACTCTAGCTCTAACCCTGCCCCTGGCCCTAACCCTAGCTCTAACTCTAACCCTAGCCCTAGCCCTAGCCCTAGCCCTAGCCCTAGCTCTAACCCTAGCCCTAGCCCTAGCCCTAACCCTAGCCCTAACTCTAGCTCTAACCCTGCCCCTGGCCCTAACCCTAGCTCTAACTCTAACCCTAGCCCTAGCTCTAGCCCTAACCCTAACCCCAACCCAACCCCAACCCCTAACCCTAGCTCTAACCCTACCCCTATCCCTAGCCCTGGCCCTGGGACCCCAGACAGACCAACACTGGTCTATAGAATGTACCACGACAAATGCCACCTCACACAGCTGTCACGGGAGCTGAGGGCACGGTGCCAGGTGGGTCTTCGGCAGGCCCCTTGCCTGCAGCCAGGTGTCCACAGTCCAACAGGCCACCTCTTCATCTTCTTCCCGTCACCTCAGTAGACGTACCAGACAAGGCACTGCATCTTCCAGAAACTTCCCACCGTGGTGTTGCTTCCCAGCACACGGCTGGAATCCCGTGAGCTCACCCTGATGGCATTTTCGCAGCTCGGCACACGTCTGAGGATAAAATTTATGCACAGTTTCCAAGACAATGGCCAGGTCACCGCGCCGTAAATCGTCACTGCTCTGTGTTGTTGAGAAGGGATTTGATTTGTAGGGCTAAACGACTGGATAGCTGATAGATGTCAATTTAACTGATTTCTTTCCCAAAAGACGAATGAGACAGATTGGCCATAGACCAGAGACTTTACAGAGAGCTGTATTTCACTGGAACACATACTGTGTCCCACAAAGCCTGCTGGATGGTTTTTTTAGCGAGGTTCATTCTTTTCTTTTTCTCACAGCATGTGCAAGCCGATTTATCTGTGTGCCCCTAGAATCAGCCAGGTTTTCTTTCCCTCTCATCCATGGAGACCCAGGTAAGCTGTCTCAAGCAATGAAAATAAGCGAGATCTTGGAGCAGAGACGATAAATCCACATTCGACACAGACATGATAGAAAAACATGCAGCGGAACATGACTCTCTTTTAACATTTTTATACAGAATTTTTTGGGGGTGGGGGTGGGAGAAAAACCAGCTTTTAACTGCTTCATTCCAGTTCTAAGAGTTTCTCTGCTCTTGCTGACGTCATCCATTAGCAACCCCGACTACGTTCTGGAGACTTGAAATTCTGGGTTTCGTCTCTTTGTAAAATGTTTCTCGCTGGGCAAACGCCCGCGGAGGTGGGAGCTTGCCGAGCTGATATTGTGTTGCTCTGATTAAGCTGGTTCCAGGTTTGGACTCACGTTGGCAAAGTCTCAGTGGTTGGCATTGTAGACAATGATGAGACGGAACCTGGGCTCATGCACATCACGTGGCACCATGGTCCCTCCCTGCAAAGGTCCTCACGGTGACGTTTGAACACTCTTTTCTCATCTCAGCCTGGACTTTGTCGGGCAAGGCTCACTCACACTTCCAAGGGTGTTGCGCACAGTAAAATGGTTGGGAAACAGGGGCACCCATCCAAGGTTTAAGGACACCTGTTCTGTGACGTGGCCTCAGGTGTCCAAGCGAGCAGGGCAAAGCCCATGTCAGCGCTCAGGAAACGGTCATTTCCCAAGAACACTCCCCAGAAGCCTGCGAGATGTGGGTGGAAGACAGACACTTTTCGTTAAAAAAAAAAACCAAACATTTATTTTTTAAAGATGATGACAGGATAGGATTCCCCGAAACACCGTAGTTCCTGGGTGCAAGCCAAGTAAGAAATAAGGCATCTAAGTACCTATGGACTGGGCAAGCCGTTCACTCAACCAACCTAAATTTGGATCAGTTATTTCCCAACTTGAATTGCAAGGTAAATACCTCTGCGGAAGGAGAATGGCAAAAGCCGATGCGGCCATACCTCCTGGGAAGACCGTGGATACTTTTGATGGAATCCCGCAAATGTCCCTCTGGGAAGGAGCCTGTTCCCGCAGCCTGTCTGCAGTGAAGTCAGGGCACCCAGCACCTCGCCAGTGTCCACAAAGGACAGACAGCAGACCACAGGAGGTGGGAACCATGCAGTGTAGTGAGCTGGCACTGCCCACACGCTTGTCCCTCTGGGTCCTTCCGCTGTTCCTGCCTCGGCCTGGCTCCCCCTCCTTGAGCAGAGAAAACGCCTCCTGCTACCTGGCAGGTGACTGGCAAGTTTCAAGTCAGAGGACAGCGGCCCAAACACCAACTTAGAAAGCTCCACCCACGCGCAAAAGGGTGCTTCGTATTTTCATTGGCACCACCCTGGACACTGGTGGGTGCTTCATAAAAGCTCACAGGACCGTGGCTTGTCATTTGAGAATGTCAACAACAGCCAGGGTTTTTGTTCCTGCGATTTCCCCGTGGCAGCCAGCCAGCCACCAGGACAAGGTTCCTGTGTGCGGGGGCCCAGCATTGCCAGCCCTGCCTACGCTATCAGGGCTCTGGGGAAACCTGGGCACATTCTCTCCTGTCTTCTTGGCACGGAGGCCTGGAGTACTTTCGCCCCTTAATCTCGCTTCCCTTTCATTTCCGCACACACAGCCAGCAGCCTCGATGGGCGTTTTGCTTGATGTGCAAGACTTTGTAGATCACGCACGCCAGGCAGATGAGAACCACAGGGTAGAGATCAAGTTCAACCGGGATCCATGATTTGTACACCAGAGACCTGGCTGAAGGAGAATGAGGGAGTTCTTCTTCTTCTTTTTTTTTTTTTCCTTTTAACCAAAATAGCATTTATTCCAGAGGCTCTGTCTTTGGGTCATGTTTAAGGAAAGGGTTTCTGAAGGGGAAGGTGCTCCTTTCAAATATTTCCAGACACGCTGGGCCATGGATTTGGGATGGTGAGAAGCTCTCCTCGCAGATGTGGCTCCTCATTTCGGGACTTTTCCGGCCAAATGCCAGCCACCCAGTTTCTTAGAGAATGAGCCCTGTCTTCGGGCAAGACAGCGTGGGTAGAAGGTGCTTTTGTTATGAAGCCAGAAAGAAAAAAGGGCCGGGGTGTTTTAAGGATAACCTCAGCTAAGGGTTCCTTTAAACGGTTTCAGGAAAGAAAAGAGGTCTGTTTGCTGAGCTGGAGTGAATCCGCTGATACACCTTCAGAAATGAGGCTGGCGGTTCAGGCCAGGCAGGTAGCTCTGCAGACACGAAAATGCTCCCTGCTGTGACTAGGAGTCTGTCTGCATGAAACTCAGTGAAAGAAAAATAAAAAAAGACACACGTGGTTGGCACAGTGTGTTCTCTGCCCGTGAACTTCCCGGCGGGCATCAGACAGGTGGTAATCAGGGTGCACCCCTGTATCTGAGCCCTGGGCACAATCTCAAGACCGAGGAAGGGCCCTGGAGGGTCCGGTGACTTTGCTCCAGCACAAGCAACGTGGGGCTGGTGGCAAAGCCCTCGCCTGGCAGGAGGGTGCGTGTGAGAGACACAGACTAGAAAATGCGCTTATGCTACGGCACCACGTTCAGTGTGGCCTGCAGCCTCCGGGTGGGGTTCTTTCAACAGCTTTGGTTTGCCATCACTTAAGTCATGCGTTTCCCCCGTGCTTTTGCCAGCCACCAGCCTGAAGGGCCACTTTGCTTGCACTTGTTCAGCTCAGACTGTTAGGGTGACGAGGCTGAGCTTTTTATTGACACCCTGGTCCAGGGGTTGTTCTGCAGAATTTCCCCAGAGAGGGCCGGACAGTCCATAGTTTGGCTGGGTGTGGCACACGGTCCCTGTTGCAACCGCACAGCTCTTCTGTTGAAGCTCAAAAGCAGCGTGCAAGGAACAAACGTGACTGTGTCCCAATAAAACTTTATTTAAAACGACAAGCGGTGGGCCAGACTTGGCGCGCAGGCTGTCCTCGGTTGACCCATGCTCTAGAAGCCAGCGTCATCCAGGAAGTTGGAGTCCAGAGTCCAGAGCATCGTGATCTTCGCTAATGGGACTGGCAGACTACTGCGTCTGGGTCAGCTCTTCCCAGTTCACCTGTGAAAGATATCACCATAAGCAGAAGAAATCAACGACAACGAACTACAGCAACAACATCTTAGGAACTGGATACTCGATGAAGAAAAAAAGGAAGGAAGTCAGGGGACACTGCAGATGGAGCAGCGTGCTGTGTCCGGCCCCAGGCAGGTCGGCCCCAGGCAGGGCGGCCCGGCCGGTCGGGGTGTGGCCCTGCGTGAGTCAGCCTGTTGCACGACTGGACACAAACGCCATGCTACGGGCTGGGCTCAGCTGGGACCGGGTTTCTCTCCCCGGTGCCCATCCTGAGATTCATCCGTGTGCTCGTGGGAACGACAGTGTCTTCCTTTGATTGCTGAGCATGCCCGGTCTTTGTTCATTTGCTTCCCTTTCCTCTGTCGGTCGACACTGTGGCTGCTTGCAAAAGCCACCACGACACCCGGCAGGTGCCATCGATTCTTGGGCAGAGGATGGAGTGACTGCATGAGGGGGGGCTCCGGGTGCCGGGTACGCGGCTTGTGTAACATTTTAAGGCAAAGCCAGATTGTTTTGCAAAGTGGGGGAGACACCTGAGACCCCCCTGCCACATGCGTGGGGGCCGCTGCTCGGCACTTGCTGGGGTCAGCCTCCCTCGTGTCCCTCACATCAACATAACTGTCCGGACAGTGCGCACTGACGTCTCATGTGTCCTCATTTGCATTTCCCGATGGTGAGGGGTCACGGGAACTCCCATTGAGCAGCTTCGTGGAGGTCAGAGGGCAACGCCGGCAATTTGCTCAGCAGGGGGAGGAAATGATACTCGGCAGGGGGTGGCCGTAGGCTTCACCTCGTGGTACCGGCCGTTCCATGAGTGCACGCCCGATAAAAGTAGGAAGAGATGCGGGTCGTCACCCATGACACAGCCTCACCAACGCTAACGCAAGTCTGTGAAATCGGTCGGAAAAACCCACCTCACAAAATCTATCTGGGGACAGACACACAGGCCCGAACACCCTATCAATCCACGGAGATCGCAAACGGCAGAGGAATTCAGTCGAGTGGCAGGACTGGGAGCAGAAAGACGCAACCAGAGAGCGAGTCAGAGGTAAGTTCAGCTTCTTTGGTGTGTTAATGTTCCAGTGTCTCGTCACTTACGCACAGGCCACCCATCTGCTGTTTAGATGCGAAAACCACTGCCTAGTGAGTTCTCTAAAACCAGCTCAGGGTTTGGGTGGAAGGCTTGGAAGGGGCCGAGTGCCAGGCAGTCTCCCCGGTGTGGGACCGACCTTGGTGGCCTGGATATTCCGGTCCAGGCGGACAGCACAGTGCTGAGCTGGGAACAGCCTGCAGGTCCTAGGGCCCACTGCGGCATTTTCAACGGCGGAGAACGCACATTTCAGACCGGACGGGTCCTGTGATCTGATTGGTGTTTGAAGAAGCACAGTAGGAACATGCGTGAAATTTAAATGCATACTATGAGGGGAAATTTACATGCATAATACAAGGGGGGAGAGGGCAAGCTCAGGAGGCCACATACTGTGTGACCCCAACTCTACGCCACTGAGGACAAGAGAAAACTGTGCAGACAGCTGCAAGATCAGCGGTCCCCACAGATGTCTAGGGAGTGGAGCAAAGAGAACGTTTAGGGCAGGGAAACTGCTCTGTGGGATACTATACCGGTGGCCACACATCACCACACACATGTCCAGACCCAGAGAATGTACAAGAGCAACAGGGACCCCTCACGTCAACCACAGGGTCTGAGTGATGAGGGTGTGTCTCTGCCAGGTTGTCACCGCAACCGAGGCGCCGCATGGTGCCCGGCTGACGGCGGAGCAGACTGCACGGGTGTCGGGGACAGGACATATGTGGGGACGCTCTGTGGCCCCCTCTCCAGGTCACTCTAAACCCAAAACTGTTCAGTGAAATTCGCCACGAGGGCGGGGCAGTGGCTGAGCGGCGTGGCGTCTCATAGGTACCGCGTGTGTCTCCTGCTGTCTCTGTCAGAGTGGGTGTGTGTTGGTGGGGGGGATAGTGGGCAGCGGGAGATGGACCCGAAAGGCACTCTACAGGGAAAACGGGTGGGATGTGTCGTTGCCCCAGACCTAATGTTAAGGTCCCTCTCCCGTGGTGCACAGTCTTTCCCTCTGAAACTTGCATGGGACGGCTGACTTGTGAGAGCCTGCAGGCTAGTCTGCAGGCCACCCTGGGACTGCACAACGGTCCTTTTTGTTCAAACTCGACATGAGACTCAGAGGGCAGGTTGCACGGCTACAAGGCAGAAACCCATAACCAAGGGCCACTCAGGATTTTCATCTGGACGTTAGTCTGGTATTTCTCCTAGAACCGGCTCAGCCTACAGGTGCCTCTTTGGAAAAACCCATACATTTAGTCCTTCCTTTTGCCATTTTCTCTGAAGAAATGCTGGTGGAAAAGGGGCCCTTGCCACAAAAAAGAATCAGTTGAACCCTGGCAGGGAGCTTCGTTGGGTAGAGCCTCACCCCAGTGCACCGAGGTTTCAGGTGCAATCCCTGGTCAGGGCACCTATGAGAATGAACCAATAAATGAATAAATAAGTGGAGCGACAAGCCTCTCTCTCTGTCTCCCTCTGTCAAATACCATAAATACAGATGAAAATAAAGCATTCAGAGCTTCCTTCACAGAGACCCCAGTGCTGGCTGCCCAGGAAGAGGACGATATTAAAACGGCACCTTCGCCCACCGCAGAACCCCAGGTGGTTCTCGAATACACCGTTGGCACTGTCTGGGGTTGACCCGGTGGCTGGCAGGTAAGAGCCAAATTGTTCCGAGAGGAGAGGAGTGACGAAGTGCACACCTGGGACAGCGTGTTCGCTTTTCCTCTGGCGTGTTCAGGGACAGCACCGGTCTCGTCTGTCCCCGCAGCTCAGAGGCACTTTCGGGTCACGGTGCCAGGCTGTGGTTGACCGAGGGCTGCACTCCAGCCCCCTCTCCCAGAGGGTCAAGTGCGTCCTCCCAACTTGAATATCACCCCTTCAGTGTTTCATTTTTTTTCTATCAAAAACATTCTCACCCGAGGATATGTTTATTGATTTTAGAGAGAGGGGAAGAGGTGGAGAGAAAGAGAGAGAGATGTGAGGGAGAAACATGAAAGGGCTGTCTCCCTTGTGCTCCGCAACCAGGGATTGAACGCACAACCTAGGTATGTGCCCTGACTGGGGATCGAACCTGCAATCTTTTGGTGCACTGGACGATGCTCCGACCCACCTGGCCACCCAGCCGCCAGGGCTATATTCTTTAGTGAGTGCTTCAACTAGTTGATGCCATCAGTAAAGTCCTCACTTGCTAAATAACAAGTACTGCCTTTCTAAAAGCTCCCAATTTCACCCCCGAACTCCTCAAACACAGACCCCTCCGTCCAGCCCAGAGAGCCCGCGCTCCCCATGGGGGACTGAGTGTCCGAGCTGGAAGGACTCAGTTGAGCACGGGGGAGAGGCAGCTGGAGGGAAGACCTTGGTCAACACCAGCCTCCTCTGCTGCCCGGTCCCAAGGACATTTCAGCGTCAAAAGACACACAGCCCAGGAAGCGGACACTCAGAGGACACCAGCAGCTGTGGACAAGCTGAGGTCAAAGTCACAGCCGGCTGCCTGTGGGGCTCTTGGCAAGCAGTAGGGGAAAAGTACAATGTCTTACACCCATGTCTGTCCTTGACACATTCCTGGTTAACCGAGACACTGCATGGTAAAGGAAAACCTGACAAATCACACGTATTCAAGAAGCCTCAGCAGTATGGGGAGACCGCCGGGGTCAGGGCTCAACCTTGTCCCCAGTGGGGACGATCAAGACTAAGGCAGCCTGACCTTTAAGATCTTCTCAGAACGCTACGCTTTCTCTCCGCACGCACCTCCTGCTCTTTGTGAGGACACTCTGACGTGACGGCATCCAACGCTGACTGCAGTTGGAAATGAGCAATTCAACATGGAAAAAGGAGGCATAACCTTACACGCACAGTTCTTACTCATGGCCCAGATCTTACCTGGCCAGTTCTGTGATCTCCCCCCTAGGTACACCCCTGTGCGGGCATCACTGGGTAGAGCCCTCCGCTCACCTCAGTGAGGTCCCTTCTTCTTGGGTCAGGTTGGCCGAAAAGTTTGTGTCGGTTTTGCTGTAAAGTAAAGGACACCTTTTTTATTTTCACCACTAACTCTATCGATTTGGGTTTTTGGATTACGTTGGCTGTCTCCTGCATGGTATAATGTTGATCATCCTCAATTAATGTCTCATTCGGATCGCAATCCACTTCAGCTGGTCTACCTGACCATGGAGCATCGTCTGGCGAGAAATCTCCAGCACGAAACTTTGCAAACCACTTTTGACACGTTCCATCAATCACAGCGCCTTCTCCACACACAGTGCAAATCTTTTTTTTTTTTTTTTTGCATTTTTACGTCTGTCGAAATAAGAAAGCATAACATGCCAAAAATGTTGCACATTTTTTGCACCTTCAATATTACATGGATACACAGAAATTCACCAATTTTGGTAAGTTTCTTTTACATGCACACTGATCAATAAAACAAAGAAGCAAGGAAAATACAACTAGAGACACTGAAATTAAGAACAGTCTGACAGCAACCAGGGGGAGGTGGGAAGGGATAATGGGGGGGAGGGCAGAGGGTTTTTCAGGAACAACTATAAAGGACACAGGGACAAAACCAAGGAAGGTGGGATCAGGGGCGGGAGGCAGGGATGGCTGGGGTAGGGGGGACTGGTGGGGAAAAATGCAGACAATGGTACTTGAACAACAATAAAACAATTAAAACACAAAAATAAAAAAACGAGAAAAAAGTAAATGCACACTGATAGGACGGCTGTCACAATACCGTGGAACAAAATTGTTTCCAATGACGTTAAAGACAAGTATTAGAGCCATCTTAGAGGGAAAAGCCAAAGGAACCTCCTGGCCAGCCCAATACTCACTGCCCCGAAAGTAACCTGCATTCTATCACAGTCAGCGTGGATTAGCTGAGCCTGATTTGAAATCCCGTGCAGGCGTTTGAAACCTGCACTAACCCAGGTCAAAACCAGAGCTACACCTATTCCTATATGCAAACACCTCTATGTACAGCAAGCTCTTCAAGCGTTTAGACTGATGTCTGCACGTCTAATAATCTACCACCCAGGGGGTCCTTCCAGCCTCCTCCGCAGCGGTCGGCAACCCCCCCCCCCCAGCAGCAAGCAAGCAGGCTCCCATCCCGAACCGCCCACTCCACGGCTGGCTTCCAGGCTGTGCGCACGGTGACATCTCATTCGCTAACCCGTGTTCCATGCAGGGACCCCCTGCCTGTATAGTCTTACAGCCTCCACACGAGAACGAAGCTCCCAGACCGGCGCCTCCCTGCCACCCCCTCTGTCACGGTGTGTCTTACATTTGTCATACAATGAGATGGCTTTTGTCACAGAAGCCTGCATTCCATGCTGAGTCCTCCAACTTCATACATGACTTGTTTAAAGGTTGCACGCACGTGAAAGTTCACTCTGTGCTGTGAGTTCACTGGGTGTTATCCCATAGGTCATTAATGACGCTGTGGTCTGCAATAGCTCCGCCATGCTACAAAGTCCTACTGGGTTGCCCCTGCCCCGAACCCTGGGGAGGCGCTGATAGTCCGCCGGTCTGCGAGCTGGCCTCGTCCAGGAGGCCACAGCGGTGGGAAACCACAGGATTTATTCACCCTTTGCTGCCCGATGCCTTCACTGAGCAACAGGCAGCGGAGATTTCCCATGCCCCCGCTGCTCCATAGCTCATCTCAGTCCCCGAGGCCCTTTCCACTGCGCGAAGCCCAGTGAGCCTACCATCTGCCTCTTTGGGGACCTGTCGGTACTTCCAGGTTTGGAGGATTAGGAGGATGGCAGCTGTGAATGGTTACACGCAGGTCTTTGTCGGGGTGTGAGTTTTCAAGTCGGTGGCATAAATATTTAGCAGCAGGAATGGCCCGGTGGTACGACCAGACCATGCTCAGCTTTGCTGGCAAATGCCGGGCTGCGTTCAGAGGTTCCGCTTCTCATTCCCATCAGCCCCAGGTGAAAGCTTCCGTTTGCCCCCCACCCTCCCCAGCATTCACTATTGCTGGGGTCTTTTTCTACTGAGGCATTTTCACAAGTGTGTGAAACAACTCATTTTGTGTGTGTGTGTGAATTTTCCATTGCCGCCTGTACCAAAACCTTTTGCTACTGGGGCATTTGGTCAGGGGTTTTTTTGGCCAATTTTTCAATGAGCTGTTTGTGCTGGTCTTGTGGAGTTTGAAGAGTCCTTTGCCTCTTTTGCACATGGGTCTTTATATTGGATACATGCTTTACATTTATTTTCTTCCAAGTCTGTGACTCGTCCATTCTTTCACCTGTGTTGTTCACAGAGCAGAGACTGATTGTCCCGCAGCCCAAGGAACCAGCTGTTTTTCTCTGCAGGTCTATTTTCACGTGAGATCTGAAAGGCCAGTGCCAAACAAACCCAAGGTCACCTCCATTTCCCCCTCTGCTCTGTTCAACAGACTGTACACTCTCGCCCTTGACATGGAGGTCTAGGCCCCGTTTTGAGATGGTGTTGGGAAAGCGTCACTTCTTTGAAGTCTGTATCTAGGTCCTTTTTTCTTTTTTTTGAACGGTGACCTGGAGTTGACAATCCTGTCCTTTCCTGACTTTTACAGACACCTTCTCCGCCTGGAAGCCTCCGGACACTAAGAACGCAATGGTATGAAGTCTGGCCTGAAGGCCACAAACCGACAGAAGAGGATCATGTTCTCTGCAGAGGAATGGGCTTTATCTCTATATTATCTCATTGGTGGCTTTCTTTTACGGCAGGTGAGTTTCAAAGTCTTCACGGAATCCTTGATGTGAAAATAATGCCAGTGTGCGTTACCGAAATCGCCTCCTGCGTACATTTAGCTCTGATGTGATGTCAGCTACCTGCCTGCCGACGGGACTGGCAAATACCTGGATACGTGCAGCTGAGTGCCTTTCACCTGCTGGGAAGGATATCATTGGTATTGAAAACCCGGTGTCCTGCAGAGCTTGCCAGTGTTCTCCTGGCCTAGAGGGTCATAAAATGGAATAGGAGAGAGAGTTTCAGTCATTCACCTAATAAGCAAGTAAAGCAGGCACGTAACATTTAGTCTCCTTGAGATACTGGGACTCTGCTCTCAGTTGGCTGGTTCCTGGCGGCCACCTAAGCTGTGGGTATAAACTTTGTTGTGAGGGAATGCGGTCTTCTCTGATGCTGTTTTTACGATGAGCTCGTGAGGTGAGGTGCTTTTTGCCACAGTAGAAGAGGGAAGCGATGCTTCCTCCGTGGGTGGCATCCACAGGAGACAGCCCCAGCGCACACTCACCAAGGAGTCGGAGAAACAGACCGGTGGAGTGAATGCTGGGCCGGGAAGCAACGCCACGTGGGTATGGAAGGGGTAGAGGTGTGTGTATTTCCCAGGAAGCCAGGGCTGGGGGAAAAGCCCAATTCCAAACATCGCAGCTGTGTCTCCAGGACCACGGAAACTTGCCCGGTGGCCACATGGGAATGGAAGTTTTTAGGTACTGAAATTCCATCTGCTGGATTTAGACTCTGGACTTCTGCCAAGATGGAGGCATAGGTGGAGACACCGTGCTTTCTCACACAACCAAGTTTAGAGACAACAAAATATTAGCAACAGAAAACACAGCCAGAACACAGAAAATTGAACTTTTCGGAAGTCTGATAACAACGAATGCTTCAGCCTGACCGGTAAGAGGGGCGAAACCAGCAGCTGGCAGAGTGGGGTTGCACAGGAAAACTCAGTCAGACGGACTCAGGCGCCCAGATCCCAGGCGTGGGGTTGCAAAGGGCGGACCCAGTGAGCGACCCAGTGAGCGACAGGGGATCTGGCGAGGGCCCAGGGCTGCGGGTTGACTGTGGTGGCACATTCCTGTGCAGATAGACCGGTGAGGGAGAGGGCAGTGAGACAGGACCAAGCTGGCCCCAGCGGAGGGAGGCAGCAGAGGGGGCCGCCATTTTTCCGCTCTGACCCCGCCCCCACATACAGAGTCACAAACCAGGGACCCCACCCTGGAGGCCCCGCCCCTAAGGCTCTGCTCCTCATACTTAAGGGGCACGAACAGACCAAAAATGGCTCAAGAAGATCTCAAAGCCCCAGAGCCCATAACTCTAAGCAACAAAGAAATAGCAAAACTTTCAGATGCACAGTTCAAAACACTGGTGATCAGGATGCTCACAGAACTGGTTGATTTTAGTCACAAATTAGAGGAACAGATGAAGGCTAAACTAATTGAAATGAAGGGAATTGCACAGGAAACCAATAGCGATGGGAAGGAAACTGGGACTCAAATCAAGGGAGTGGACCAGAAGGAAGGAAGTAATGACCACCCAGGAAAATATGAAGAAACAATAATTCAAAAAAATGAGGAGAGGCTTAGGAACCTCCAGGACATCTTTAAACACTCCAACATCCGAATTATAGGGGTACCAGAAGGGGGAAAGGAACAGCCACCAGTGGAAAACTTATTTGAACAAATAATAAAGGAACATTTCCCCAGTCTGGCAAAGGAAATAGACTTCCAGGAAATCCAGGAAGCTCAGAGAGTCCCAAAGAAGTTGGACCCAACTTCTTTGTGTTCCAAGAAGGAACACACCAAGGCACATCATCATTACATTAGCCAAGATTAAAATGAAGAGGAGAATCCTAGAACCAGCAAAAGATAAGGGGACAGTCACCTACAAAGGAGTCCCCATCAGACTGTCAGCTGATTTCTCAAAAGAGACCTTCCAGGCAAGAAGGAGCTGGAAAGAAGTATTCCAAGTCATGAAATCCAAAGACCTACAACCAAGATTGCTCTATCCAGCAAAACTTTCATTTAGAATGGAAGGACAGATAAAGTGCTTCTCAGATAAGGTCATATTCAAGGAGTTCATCATCACCAAGCCCTTATTATATGAAATGTTAAAGGGACTCATCTAAGAAAAAGAAGATAAAAAAGACGAACAGTGAAAGGACAGCAAACTCACAGTTATTAATAACCACATCTAAAACAAAAGCAAACTAAAAGAACAGCTAGATCAGGAGTGGAAACATAGAAATGAAGACCTCATGGAGGGTTAGCAACAGGGGAGTGAGAGGAGGAGAAGGGGGGAGAAGGTACAGAAAATAAGTAGCATAGACGGTAGGTAGAAAATGGGGGGGCAAGAATAGCATGGGAAATATAGAATCTAAAGGAATTGAGACACATGGTCATAAACTAAAGGGGGGAATGGTGGGGGAGGGGCTGTGCAGGGTGGAGGGGAATAAGGGGGGGAATAGAACAACTGTAATGGCATAATCAATAAAAATTTAAAAAGAAAACAAAACAAAAAAAAAAGAAATTCCATCTGCTGAGTCAGGGCAAGGGTAAGGCTGGGAAATGCATACATTTTGGGGGAAAGGCTGGCTTCTCTCTGCCTTGCATGTTGACATACAAGGACAGATATTTACATGCACAGTAGAGAAGCTGGGCCCTGTGCCAGCTGATCTGGGGACCCGGGTCCCCGCTGCATGGAATCCACCTCCGGTCTTATACATGAAGGCCCAAAAGGGAAAACATAGTGTCACTTCTTTCGGTTACCCAGAGCAACCGTGGGGGCAGGAGGTAGAGACCCATATAAGACTGCACAGACCCAGGGCCAGGGCTCACCAGGGCCCTCTGACCATTGGCTACCAGAGTCCATACACACATTTTGGAGATCATTCATTGCGACGGAAAAACCCCCATTCCTTCCACGTGTGTCCACATGTACATTTCCCGTGTGAGGCAAAGAACCAAACTTTCTGGGTAAAATGACATGGTTTGAAGGCTGGTGGAAAAAAGACATGTTTGAGGACTAACTGCAAACTCGAGTCGTCTCTGAGATACGTTTGGCTCAGGCAACTCAGAGACGTGTTGTGCCAAAGTCAAAATTCCTTTGACTTTAAACTCCGGAGAATTTTCAGGAAATTTGTATCGTATGGCCATTGCTCATGGCTTCACTCAACTCAGAAAGTATTTTTTTATAAGCTATTTAATGTCCAAAAATTGTTCACATCTGATTTCTCACAGAGAGAAGGCTGTGTTTGCCAGGAATCTATCAAATCATCCACCCCAAATTGGGGGTTTGGTTTACATTTTCTACCTGCCTGGAAATTTGAGGTTAGCCTTACAATATTTCTGAACCAATTCTGTCTCTTTTCACAGCCCTTTCCAGATATCGAGCTGTCTGCTCTCGTTATCTCTTGCTGAAGTGGAAAGCATGAATCTGTGCTTGTGGACTGAGAAACATTAACTGGTGACTTCTGTTTTCTACATCTGTAAATACAGCAGCGACTAACACTTTGTAGTGCTCGCTACAGGCCTGGCACTGCTCCATTAACCTTTCGTGGTCTGTGTTGAATTTTCACAACAGTCCCATGGGCCGGGGTGCTGGCGTTGCCCTGTTTTGCCAAGGAAAGAACTGAGGCACAGAGAGGTTAAGACACTTGCCAGAGGTCACACAGCAAGTATCATGTGAACATAACCTCGTGCCGTAGTTTGTGATTATAACTGTCATTCCCATGTCCCATCCTTTCAATCCAGGGTGCAGTTTTTTTCAGGACTGAAACAGGTAAGGCACTTGGAGCGTTATGGTAAATGTGTGGGCATTTTCTTCCTTCCTTAAAACATGAGCCGTCGACTGTGGACGCTTTGACAAAATGAGTACATCTGAGCCTGTTCGTACACCCACATCTCCCCTAGTTAACACATCACACACTCCACACCCTGTGTAAACGTGGGAGAGAAAATGTAGTATCTTGTGACTTTAGATAACGTATATTCAGGATGGTTGTGAAAGCTGCCTTTTCTCATGGAAGGAACCCAGCTTCCAAAGCAAACACATACACGAGGTCTTTCAAAGAAGGCACCAAAAAAACCGAGACAGAGCCCTGCATTTCCAGGGGTGGCAGTGAGAACGGACCTTCTGCCCTGCAAACAGCCAGCGGAAGGTACCCGAGTCCAGATTCCCTTCCCAGCATGCACTTGCCCCCCCGTCCTCCACCGTACATGGAAACTAAGTACGCAGCCTGTGAAGAATGAATTGCGTTTGGGTCTCAGGGTTTAGAGGGACAGCTGACCGCATCGCCTGAGGCAGATGTGGGATCACAGAGCCCTTTTCCTCTGTGGGGAACCCTCACCCAGCCCGCTGCCAGTCAAAGGCTCGATGATTTCATGAGACGTTTTTTCTTGCTTTGAGTCACAATTTGGTCTCTGGTGTTGTTGCCCCTTTGAACTGAGGAGAGGAGGCTGGTTTTGCCCATCTGTCCGTTCCCCCATGTCCAGCTCACTCCTGAACTCAGGATATCATCCGCGCAACAGGCAGTCCAAACTCCCTGCACGGGAGATGCTGAGTGAGGACACGCACGGGGCACCAGAGGACACAGCAGACGGCACCAAGCCCAGCGGCCTGGCCGTCCTCGGTGGCTTAGATCCCAGACGGAGCTCAGAACCTGTGGGGGTCACGGCCCCCAGCCACGCCGAGCGTGCACGCGACAGGCCCGCACCCGAGCAGGTGCCTCACACTTCATGTACATCTTTTCGAGGGAGCAACAACCACGAGATTCTGGGATTTCTAAGAGCATCTTTTAGCAGAGAAGTGACAGGGGGAGAAGATCCCTTCAAAGCCACTTTTGGTTCTCGCAGGGACATCCTCTGTCTGAACTTGGAGCCGTCATTCACTTCAGGGGGTGGGGTGCTGCCCCCTGCACAGTTTTCGGGGAGGGGCAGACGGACACTGGGGATTACATACAGTGGTTGACAACTTTGAATGACATTTTTATTTCAGAACTAATTGTTCTGGTGTAACAATACTTCACGCTAATAATGCCTGAGGCTATACGGCAACTCAGTGAAGGAAAAAAAAAACCCAACATATTGTCTCTGGAACTTGTATTATCTGTGAGTTTGTGGTTTACCATTAGGGTGTTTAAAAAAATGCTGAGCGTTCCAGGAAGGAATGCCACGGAATGTCTTTTGCAAGGGATAATATTTGATGTCCCGAGCCTTTGAAATATAATCCTTTAACTTTTTCCTGGTGGATCTTTGCTAACTTACGAGGGCTCCATTCTATTTTTCTTCCTCACCAATGCCCGGCCTGCTGACAAAACTGAGTCAGGGCTGTGCCTGGTGTCACCGCGAATGGGACTTCTTTAGGGCAACGCTCTTTGTTCGGGAAAAACAAAGACATTCATCGGCTGTCCGTACGAAGTTCTCGATTGCCTTTTTCAATGTCTGGTGTTCAGTCCCAACCAACAAAATTTGGCCGATGTAGGGACATTAAAAACAAAACAAACACAAACATGAAAACCCACCAGCCCGTGTAGCAAGCAGCAGTGGTGAAGACTGATACAAGGAGCTGAACCCAGGACAGACGCCGGCTGTCACCGGCCCAGGCAGGCCACCGCCACTCCCCCTGCTTTAGTCCACAGCCCACGGGAGCCCCTGCTTCAGTCCAGGGAGGCCCTTCCTCTGTGGGCGGGACGGGGGCAGAGCCCAAGCCCACTCTGCTCCCTGCGGCGGGAAGTGCAGGCTCCGGAAGCAATTTGGTGGAAGGAAGCAAGCTGCTCTCTTGTGGCTTTGCCATTCCTGAAGCAACAAAGGACAGGGGACACCGGGGGCGTTGCTTTTCTTTGCCACCCACTTCAGTGAGGGCTCAGGGCAGCCATGGTCCGGGAGCAGGGACAGCTGCCGTGGAAGGAAGCACATGTGTGTGGACACCTTCAAAAGGATCGTTCCCACGGGGTGTTTCTGAGAAGTCCCGTGGGGGGGGGCCACCAAGGTGAGGTCCTGCACAGGGAGCCGAGCGTGACTCGGCAGCGCAGCTGGCAGCCGTTGGCCATCGGTCATGGGCATTCCCACAGAGCCGTGACATTGGCCAAGCCCTCGAACATGCCTGACCCCGCTGGCTGCTCATTCAGTGTCCACGGTGCTGCCGGCGGCACCCTCTTCCCCGAGCCCAGGGGCCAACCCCCACCCCCAGCAGGGCAGCTGCCTTTCTCCCGGGCGCATCCTCCCGCTGGGTCCCCGCCCTGGGCACGCCCAAGACCTGCTGTCCTGGCGTCATCAGAATGGATCCCTGCCCTCCTGCGGCCGGCGCTGAAACCTACGTGAAAGGCAGGAACCCGCCCCGGCCGTGAGCCACCCACGGCAGCTGGCAGAGCTCAGTCGGGAACTTGCGATCACACCTGGCTGTAGGAAGTGCCCGATTCGGGGCAGTGTCCTCCTGCTTGAGTGCCAGGAGGCGGTGCCTGGTGGTACCGGGAGGCAGTGGCTACGGACCTGCCACTTGGGGCTGGTGTCTGGCTGTTGTGCCCCAGGAGGCGTGACTATACGGGAGCTAGCGCCTCCTTACTGTTCCCACTGCTCTCTCTTCCTTCCTTGGGTCCGTTCAGGCAGAGCCTCCCCCTGTGCCCCTGCGGTGCACTCTGCAAGCCTGCCCCCCCCCCCGCCCCGTGGTCTCTGGCGCACCCACACAAAGAGTGAAGAAACACGCCGGCAGTTCTTCCTCAACGCCAAGAGCCAAACACCTGACTTGTGCGTATTATCTCGCTGCACAGCCGAAGACAGGGAGGCAGACAGCGGGGAAGCCACCGGCCCCAGAAGGAACACATCTGAAGCGCTGTATCTGGGGACCGGAGCATGCAGGACTTTTGAACTCTGAGTAATTCTCCCTTGCTGAATTTCCAGCGTCTCTCTGGGCCCCACGGACAAGACTTCTCACTTGGTATTGAAGAGCGTACCTTGCTCGCACTGCGGCTCAGGCCCTTCCCATCTAACGCTGGTCGGCGCTCAGTCCCTTTTCCCGTATCTTCAGCCCCACGCTGCCCCTGGTTCCTTTCCGTGAGCAGCTGCGCAGAAAGTACTGTCCACCAAAGAAAGGGCCTCCCCTCACCACGCTGCCCCCCACCTTCCGAATCGAAGGCGTGTCTCCATGTGCCATCTCTCCTCCTTCACGGCACATTCAGGTCTCAGCCCAGCCCGGCAATGCGCAGCGGGGCTGCTGTGTGCCAACACACTCGGGAAGGTCCCACTGCTCTGGTCCTTGGTGCTCTGGGGAATCAGTCCTGTGGTCTCCCCCGCCCCTGGCTTCTGTGACCTCCCAATGTCTCGATGTTCTGCCTCTGGCTGCTTCTGTGGATGCTCCATAGTGTCCTTTCGAGGGTGAAACACAGCAGGATGACGGTCTCCTCCCTCCACCCTCCACGCGGACGTCTCTGGGCCGCGCTGTCTCAGCCTCGGCACTGGGCTTCGGCCTCCTGGCCTGGGTCTTTCTGTGGCGCGGGGTGCTGTCCTGTGCACTGTGGGCCCCAGGAGCACCCCTTCCTCTCAGTGTTACGACGTACGCTATCTCTAGACATTGCCAAGAGTCCCGTAAGAGTCAAATCGCCCCGGTTGAGCTCCACCATGGCACAGGAGCACCGTGCCTTTGAGTGGCATCTGTACAAATCAGTAACGCAACACGTTCCCATTCATGTTCCCAAGAGGACTAGATTCTCCATCTAGTTCGATAATCCCAGCTGCACACGCCCCGGAGGAGGGCAACTTCACCATTCTGCCCACTGAGCTCACGCTTCCCCACCTGGTAGGTACCAGTCTGCACCCCTCTCTCTGGGAGACTCAGCCTGAGCACCCAGCACCGGCGGGCACACAACTTCCTGAGCTGGGCCCTGAGGCTGGTCTCTCACCCACGTCTACCCGGCCAGGTCCCTGTGACCCTGCTTCACCCGCGTCCACCCTCGCTCTCCTTCCCCACCGTGTGCACCAGCTCTGTGCCTCTCCACGAAGCCGCAGCTTCCCAAACCGCGTCCTAGGTTCCAGTCGTCCGTTTTCAACCAGAGAGATGCTATGAGGTGTTCCCAGGCCCTGCAAACCCTGTCCCTTCCCCACACCTGTGCCTGCTGTTGGCTCGAGACCACGCCCCAGAGTTGAGTGACTGGGCCCCGCCGGGCCTGGGTTCCTGCTGGTTTGCACCATCTCCACCCATGTCCTGACCTCCGGCCACCGCCTTGTCCCATTCGCACACAGGCCCCGTCTCTGCCCAGGAGGTTCCCACCGCCAGGATGTCTGCTCATCCCATTTCTCTCCTCTGTTCTCCTGCCCACTTACTGCTGGGGTCTCAGCCTACCCAGGAGGGCCCGCCCCGCACGCAGAAGAAATCAAGGCTCCTGTTCCGGTGCCTCCCGCCGGCTGCCCACCCCATTCCGCCCACACTCACTGGCTGCAGCACGTGAGTCAGTGTTCACGGTCCAGTCTTCAGATCGCACCGGGAATTGTATTCTTACCAACACGCACCTACGTAAAAGTGCGTGAATGACCCAGCTGGACACGCGTGTCTTCTAGCATCCAGGAACAAGCTGTTTCGCCACAACCCACGGTGTTGCAATTTGAACCCGTGCCGTGGCGTGTTACTGCCGTGCTGTTGTCCCTTGCGTGTCCTGCCTCCTCAGAAGGAGCACAGAGTTAAGGGAACTGGGTAGAGGAGGCGAGCCCTGGCATTGCCGAGGGCTGATGCAGTGCCAGGTGCCGTGGGCAGCATCTCAGGGCTCAGAATACGCTTTATCACTGGCATCAGCTCAGAGCCTACACAGCGGGGGTTCTCAGACGCGTGTGACCAAGCAGTGGCTTCCAAGACCATATGCTTAGTGTCCCGGGTTCCGAGGAGAAGAGTCACGACTCAGGAAGTATCACCCATTCATATTCACGGCCCTGCCCCAACTCAAGACAGCCGGATTTCACAGGGCCTGTGCGGAGAGGGGGTGGGGGTTTGGAATCCTGCTCACGTGACCAATAATAACCTGAAAACGCAGGAGACTTTGTTGTGCAATGAGCTGGCTTCAGATCCCAAATCCTTCACGGGGATAGCTCAGCCACCTGTGAGTGCCTCTCAGGAACTGTTACTGATTCGTGATAGTTTGTTACACAGCAGCAGGCAACTAATAAACTGTTTCGCCTGCTTGTACGGAAGCACCATGACATGCCTGCAGGAGGCAGCAAAAAAAATTTTTTTTTGCCCAGTTCTAAACATCCATGGTGCTTGCAAAGGACTGTTAATGATCTCCATATTAAAAAACAAAATCCTTAAATCCGGTCTGCCAAGACACTGCTGTTGCCAACTCATTTCCCTCTGCAAAAATGATCCAGTCACACAGATCCAGTTGTGAGTCTATGCGCCTGAGTAGTTCCCCGTCTCCTGAAAGGACTCGACCGCCGGCCCCAGCTTGACCCTGAATAATCTGAGCAAAAGGCCGGCTGCACACCCGTGTCTGGGAGAGAGCAGGTCCACTCTGGTGGGCTCCCAGGCACGGATTTCAGGCCTGCGTTCGTGCGACATCGGACGCAAATGTAGTGACTCCCAGGTTGGGTTTCTCACCCTGGCACTAGTGAGGTGTGGGGCCCCACAGTTCTGTGATGCCCTGTGCAGTGAGGGACATTTACCCGCTGACTTCTACCCACGGGACGCCCGTAGAAGCCCCTCCCTCACACACAAAAATGTCTGTGTGCCGCATCCACCCGAGAGGGGTGCTAAGTCACCACCGGCTCGAACCCTGGGTAATTCCATTCTCAGCGCCCATTCGCAACCAAATGAGCAAGTGTGTGCAGGATCAGGCAAGCGAAGAGAGGGCGAGAATTTGTGGGTGCTTTTGGGACGCCCAAAGACAAGCTGCCCACATCTGCTTCACCACCAGGTGCCTTTGAAAGCGTTGACCTTGGCCCTGGCTGGGTAGCTCAGTGGGTTAGAGCACCATCTCCACACAGCAAGGTTGCGGGTTTCATTCCGGGCTGGGGGACATACGAGAATCGCTCAATGAATACGTGAATGCGTGGACCGACAACAACGAAAAAGAAACTGTTTCCCTCACTTCAGAGAAACAGAGGCGGAAAATGAGCCTGTGGGTTATGGCCGCAGGACTTGCTTTCTGACTGTGTGTCCATTTTAAGAGGGCAGCTCCGCTTGGCTTCCATGGAGAAGAGCCGACAGTAATTGAGGCGGGGCCGAGGACTCAAACGACACTGCAGCATCCTTCTGGGGAGTCCTACTTCACTGTTAAGACTCAAGGACGACCGGCTGGAAAGGACAGCACGTTTTGGGTTCCTCAGAAAGCGGAGTGTGGTTTCCAATCACACCACCGTCCAGCAGCGGGGCAGCCCCGGCTCCGATCTGCCCTCGTGGGTTCCATCAGAAGCCTGCCCTCTGCTAAGAGGGGCTGGTTCTCGGAACACCAGGATCCTATTTTATGACTTTCAGTGTCTACGCAATCACAAATACATCTACATTCCCTTCGTTGGTGGGACGGAAAGTTCTCACGAATTGTTAAGTCTCTCTGTGAACATCTTTTATCGCTGAAACGTGTCGGGTGGTTGGGGTTATCTGGAGCAGCACTCAAACACACTCAGAGCCAGGAATGAAAGCAACATCGGAAGGACTTCACGTTTTACAACAATTTGTTTTGGGTAAAATGACTGCTCCCTCTAATAGACCAATATTTCACCGTAACAAGCTTTCGGTTCCCTGATGCGCTTATTCTTAAAATGAGTCCATTCCTTCAAATTTTAGCTGCACATCAATAAATGTGAATTGCGTGTGTCTTGAGTACTTGAATATTTAATCAAGTGTTAACGTGTTTCTTCAAAATAGGAAGAATAGGCTTCCCTCGGGTGGGGTTTTTGGCTACAGTTGCCCCCCAACCCGGAGTAGGTCGATGCTGTCTCAGAATTGAGGGTTAAAACGAGCTGTTAAAGACAGACAGTGGGCAGAGCTGTTTTCTTGCACTCAGAGTGTGGGTAGGTGGGAAGTCGGGTCCGGTGGCTTTGTTCAAGTCCTGAGGGGGACGTGCCAGAATCCGCCCACATTTACGGAGACAGGGAAGGGTTTGTGCTGGGTGAGAAAGAGAGAGAGAGAGAGAGAGAGAGAGAGAGAGAGAGAATTGAATTCTGTCAACACCCCTTTGTTTCACACAGGTAGCTCATTCAACGATCAACTGTGTATGCCTAGGTTCCAGAACTTTTGGAATAATTAGGCAATCTGCACTAAATTCAGCACTTTAGACCCTTTCCTTTTTAAAAAAATTTGTTTATTTATTTTATGGAGGGAGGAGAAGGGAAGGAGAAAGAGGGGGAGAGAAACATCCATGTGTGGTTGCTTCTCATGAGCCCTGCACTGGGGACCTGGCCAGCAACCCAGGCGTGTGCCCTGACTGGGAATCAAACCTGCACCCTTTTGTTTTGCAGGCCTGCATTCAATCCACTGAGCCACACCAGCCAGGGTGACCCTTTCCTTTTTAAGCACTGGTCTCAGCCATGTGTCTGCCTAGCAGTCCGTAGCCTCTGCCTCTCAGGGGGAGGAGAAAGCTGCAACCCTGCCCCTCCTCACATCACCACCCCGGGATGAGGCGCAGGAGAAACAAGCCTTAGACCAGCATCTGCCGAACGCACCAGACTGATGAGCGAGGGAACCCCAAATCCGTCTGACGACCCCCTCCAAAACTCACAGACACAGATAAGAGCGTGCTGATGACCAGAGAGATGGGGGTGGGGGAGGTTGAGGAGGGTACAGGGGGAATAAACGGTGAGGAAAGGAGATGTGCCTTGGGGTGGCGAACACACAACACAATACACAGAGGATGTCTTCTATCATCGAATCGTGCAGCTGAAACCTATAAACTGTATTAACCAGCGTGACCCGATTGATCCAAGAAAAGCAGCAGCAGTAGCTGCTAGAACACAGAAAAACAGCAAACAGGGTCCCCAGGCAGTTCCCAGTAGAAGGCTCCCCTCCCACGTTACCACGTGGCCCCTGGCTGAGTGCACCTCGGAGGAGATGATGGACACGGGAGGGAAAGGTCCCTGGCCTCGGGCTCGCAAGGGATTGTCTCCCTGTTACTCCCTGGTCCCACACTGCCTGCCGATGAGGGCACACTGCCGCCTCTGTCCGAGGGGCCGCACCCAGCCCCAAGTCCACGCACGGGCAGGGTGTGCCTGCGGAAGAAGGGCCCCTGATGTCCAGCAGGCGGGTGTGAATCTCGGTTCCGCTCCGGCGCCAGGAGCCTTGGTGAACTTTGCTCTTCATTTTTTCCTCGCACACAATACAATGAATGAGTCAGTGGTGTTTAAAGAGCAAGAATTATCATTATTTTTTTTGTACTGGATTGAATTTCATTTTTAAGAACTACAAAAATATCGGTATTGCAGAAACAGGAGTAAAAACATTCTTCTAGATGAGTGATTGTCAACCTTTGGCCTCTGAGGGCACCCATTAACTCATTACTGAAATTCTGCAGCGCGCCAAAAATGTATCTTTTGCCGATCTGACAAAAAATACAGGTATGACTTTGATCCTTTCACACCAAACGCCTATTGCTGTGTTGGCTGTTGTCATTTTTTAAAATTTGACCATCTAAGGAAAAAGAGCCCAGAGCCCCTGACTAAATACCGAGCTATTATTGCATGTTGTAACAATTTTGGCACACCTGTTGAAAAGCACTGATGTAAATGATTCTCAAAATGCGTATCCCATGTCCCGGCTCGTGCGGCTCAGGGGACTGAGCACAGGCTGCGAACCAAAGGGTCGCCAGTTCCATTCCCAGTGAGGGTACATGCCTGCGTTGTGGGCCAGGTCCCCAGTAGGGGGCGCGCGAGAGGCAACCACGCATGGATGTGTCTCTCCCTCTCTCTCTTTCTCCCTCCCTTCCCCTCTCTCTAAAAATAAATTTAAAAACCATGGATCTCAGAGCAGCATTGATAGCACCTAGAGACCTTTTCTCATGGCAGCTAGGGTGTCCGGCCTGGACCCAGTGGATCCAGAGCTTTGGGCTGGGCCGCAGCTCCGTCCCGCCCACAAACCCTCCGCGGGATCCGCCTGTGCCCGAGTTCCCAAGCGCGGCGCTAGGCCCTGGCGTTCACGCCACACCCCAGCGTGCTTTTAGAAGGGAATGTCCTGTAACAAACCTTCAGTGATGCACAGTGCTACTTCTGCGTTCAGTGTGCACATCCATGTTTCCCAGGCACAAGTGGATACATTTGTATACATCATGGTCAGTTGACTCACGGTCGTTAGGAAGCAATGATACGCTTGCGCTTCTCGCGTAATGTCAATCAGCATGCAAGGGTTTCCATAGCGTCCCCCTGGCTCGCCTGGAGAATGGCCAGCATGGGCGGACGACTAAACAGAGTTGCGCGGTGCAGGAAACATGAGCATGCGGTCGCTACACGGGCGCACAAAGGATCCAGGGCCTGCGACGTCCCGGGCATTGAATTCCCGGAAACGCCCGTGATAGGGATCTCGTGTGATCCGCATTGAACCCAGAGGGCGAACGGAGCTCACGCGCGGCCTCACACCCAAGCCCAACTGCGCTCTTGTTTTTTTTCTGGCTGACGGTGCTAATTCCTTTTTGCCTCAGTATCTTCTCCGCAAAAGTAGGAGGAAAAAAAAAGGGGGGCTTTACTGTCCATATTGTGATTGAAGGCTACATCACTCTGGCCTCAGTCGCAGCAAAGCCCCCCAGGTAAGGTGTGTATGGGGGGAGTAACCACAGGACCCTGGCCGGTGGCTCAGTGGCTTGGAGCGCCCTCCCTGCACCAAAAAGGTTGCAAGTTCGAACTCCAGGCCGGGTGCCTGCCAGGCAGTGCGTTCAATCCCCAAAGACAGAGATGACGTTTATTCTGCCAGTATCCAAAGCCACTCAGAGAACGTATAATAGTTAATAATAAGGACTTAAGTGAATTCAAATGGTGGAACTCGAGACATTTGCAGGCACGCTGAATTCCACAGTTTGTTTCGATTCTCGCACAGTTTACACTTGAACTATATATAAAGCAATGGAGCTGGTGTTGAAACCGTGAGTGTGAGAGTGTGTGTATTTTGGAGGACAGGAGAGAAGGCCAAAACACACATCACTGGGAACAGTTCGCCCTCTGTCTCCGTGTTTGCAACGGGCTCACGGAAGATTCATCTCTCGCTTTCGACTTCACGCGGATGCATTTTAGTGGCTGATCTTCCAGCAATTCCAACCCCATTGGAAGGGGTTCTGGGACAGGGTCCAGGCCCTGGCGGGACCATCCTTCCTGCATTCAACCTGCTCCCTGCTCTGAACTCGCAGGAAACCCGCCAAAAGGTAAGTGAACTTTGATGTCTTCTTGCTCAAACCCTCCCAGCTAAGTCAGGGTACCAGCCTTAAGCAGGTCCACAGAGCCCCATCTGTGCCCTGCACACCCCCCTCACTTTCTCTCTTCTCTCTCTCCCTTAACGTGGCTCACCTGCGTGCTGTTCTGGGAAACCTCCGCGCCCCCATCCCCAGCTGCATCCCTCGGGGGGCCTGCTTTCCTTGGCATTCTCTCTTCCCACCAGGTACGTCACACCTTGGATCCCGCTGGCCCTGCAAGGCAGGGTCCAGGGCCCAGGACTTGCCAGGGGCGTTGACAACAGTGCTGTGTGCACGAGAGTCTCTCAGGAGACATTTGTGTCATGCAGGGGTGCACGGTGAGAGAGGGACCGGACACCTCAGCCGAAGTGCTGCACAAATCCCAACACCAAGTGACGCGCTGAATGGGGAACGGTCATTCCAGAGGGTGGCTGCAATGCTAGTCTGTGGGTCCCATACGCTGGTTCCAACCCAGAGCAGATGAGACACCTGCCACTGCTTCCCCAGAAGCTGGTTCCGCATTAGTCTCATTGCCCCGGACCCTGATGGACAGCAGTGTGGCGGGCTGTGGCCGCCCCACAGCAGTCCCCTCCCCACTCCTGGCCCTTAGAAGGCGACTACACTTCCACCCAAACCCGCGTTTCATATTTATATGAATACATTGAATCAACAATACACCCAAAAGGATCGTGGTTGAGTCACGTAATAATTCAGCAACAGCTTAGTCACATGAAATACAACTATTGGGAACCTGTTCTCTCCATGCATGCAGTGAGGTACTTTGCTATGTCACTTCCTAAGAATTGTTCTATCATCAACGATGTTAAACCTGGGTGGCTCAGGCACCTATGGAAGCCCAGCGCTTTGACCCATTGCCCCGTGTGTACGTATAAACCAGGAGACGTTACTGTATCAAACCCATCAAACCCGTGGCAGCTGCCACTTCGCTTCTCTGTATCTAGACTCTGGTCTCACGTGCAGACCCACTGGAAACCCAGTAACAGGACAATAAGCAGCTTCCAAAGTATGTGTTGTATTTCACAACCTTTACTAGTTAGTGACGGTTAACTTGTAACTATGTACCTCACTCCATGGAACTCCAAACTGGAGGGGCTCAGAGGTGGCCACTCACTTGAACATTGTTGCAGACCGCTCTGCCTGGTTTTAGGAATTGTATCTCTTACCCTTTGTGACTAAGGGCCAGAGACGACCTCTGGAATGCCAGCCGCAAGAGACAAAGCCTGTCTCTGGTAGCAAACGCTGCCTCAGTTCCTCTCCCTGCCCCCAAAGCTTGGTTGGAAGTCAATGACGGGTAAGACCCCTCACAGCGGGGGGCAACCTAAGCCAGACTCGATCACCTGGGAGGCCTTCATGGAAGGACTCGGGGGGCTGCAACAGAGAGCAATGGACTCTCACCCCCCAGCTTTGTCAAAGCCTGAGTCCCCCATGTCCTCTGGGAGAAGCACTTCCTGGCTCTAATCCCCTTAAACCTGAATACCTGATGGGAGAGGTGCAGCTCCTTGCCTGGCTAGAGCAAATCCCGGGAAAAAATCTGGCATCACAAAGACCTGCTGATAAACCTGTGAAATCTGCTCTGCTAAGAGTGCTTTCATTCATATGTTAAGGGTCCGAGAGGAAATGAGTATGTTTCCCAAAGTTTCTGCAACTCTGTTCCTGACAGCCACTCACTCAGACTGAAACCCTCAGACCTCTTTGAAATGTTATCTACTGTTTGATCCTTGCCGCCCTGTATTCCTGTGTATTACAACCCAATAAAAGGCTATGGAAGAGGGTGCTCGGGGCCTTTTTGTCCTCGGAGAAACTGGCTGCTGCTGGCTTTTGTCTCCCCAGAAAAACTGGCCGCAGCCCACTCATCCTCCCCAAACAGATCCCATCTAGTCTCCATATATTTATGCATTCCCTTATGTCAGTGGCACCGGGCGGGGGGGGGAACTCACGAGAGAAGTCGCCCCCACAGAACATCTCAGGGAAATGCAACTTACTCGGGACAATTTCTATGGTTTCTCTTCCAGCCAAACTTGCCTTGCGTCCGAGGCTTGTTTAAAAGTTTTAAATCCTGTTAGACTGATGAGGACAGCGGTTGGAGCCAAGAGTGGGTGGAATGCAAACCCTTAAGTGGCAATGAGAATGCAAAGGCTCTTGTACCTCAATTTGAAGCTGACCGACCTGCCCAAATTTCCACCACCCTGGAGCAGAGACAAGAACTCTGCCACCCAGCCCGAGAGCGCATCCCCGGACCCCAATGGGAATGGCGTGTTTCTCCAATCCTTGAAGCTGCACCAGGCCCCGGCATGCAGCCCAGAAAATAAGGATGAAATGTGGTTTTTGAAAGAAGAGATGAGTTTGCTTTAAAGCGCCTACCATACAAAGAAAGAAAAAAATGGCCCTCATGTAAAAAGACTCGAGATCAAGTAGCCTTGGCTCAACATTTCCTTCATGTTGGTTTATGGCAGTGGACCTGGGCTACCTTGTGATAAGATCGGCTGCTGCTTTGGTTCCCAGACACGATCTGAGTTTGCTCTCACTCACGTGCTGCGCCTGCCTCTGAGCGGGGACAGGTTCGCTCGAGTGCAGCCCAGGAGGAACGGTCCCGTAATAGACAACGTCATGGACGAGGTGGGATCACCGTAGTGCCCTCTCTCGCCTGCCTCTACAGCCAAGCAGAGGTCACGTCCATTGCCGTCTTCCTGGAAAAGAGAGACAAGGAACAAATGAGGACCAGCAGCTCCCTGCCCACCAGCGGGGGAAGAAGAGAAGGGCGGTTCTCCTTCCTGGAGAGATGCTGTGAGGGTGCACACTGCAGGACGGTGAGGGTTAACGACCTGCCTTTCCTCATCACCCGGGGGTCCCAGAAGGCCCTTGAGTGCTGGGCGCAGTGACAAGCTTGGGTGCCCGAGGGACAGTTTCCCATTCCGACTCAGCGCTCTCGGTGGGGTCGCTGGAGTCAATCAGTTCAACTACCCTCCGTTTAGTTACCTGCACAACTGGGAGAATGAACACGGGTGTCCTCTACAGGGTTCGATGGGCTCACACATGCAAACTACCTTGTGTGCCGCGCGAGAAATGCTTCATGCGCTCTGACACGTTAGCGTGTTCCTGTAGCATGCTTCCGAGGTGCTCGCGTGTAAGCTTTGCTCTTATGTTAAACTGAAGACGATCTGTACATGCATCTGTCATCATTCGGCTACATAAGCGGGGTTCCAGGGAGGGACAAAAGTCCTTTTACAATTGTCGGCATGCAAAACACAGTTTCTTCTTGTAGTATTGTTCTTTATTGCGCTGTTTTCCGTGCGGACAGCTCTAAATCTACTTTTGCCCCACCCTGTCTTTAAATTTGCAAACTTCAGGGAAAAAAAAGTGGGTACATTTCCCTAAAGTCCAGGGAATTTGGGGAAAGTTCTGAGCTTTTGGCGTCTCTGAGCCCCGCTGGAAGAAGCGCTGTCTTGAGCCACACATTCGATACATTGCGACACATAATCACCAAAAAATCTCATTACATTTTAAGTAAATTTACGATATTGTGTTGGCTCGCATTCACAGCCATCCCCAAGCCACCTGTGGCCTGCAGGCCTCGGGGCTGGACACCCCTGCAATCATTCTCCTTTCATAAACCCACGCAACTAATTCTCCTCATCTTCAGGGACCGGTGGAATGCCATGGATGGGGATAGTTCTAAATTTATTGAGTGGCAGATCTGCGATAGCAGGGGTCTCTCCCTGAGTTGATGTGGGATGCTCAGGAAGTCAGGACGCATATGGGAGTCGCCCACAGATCATGGTCCTACCTCATCTGCAAAACTACTCGGTGTGCGCGATGGTTTTCCCGGGAAGTCCCGGCTCTGAACCTTCTGCTCCCACTAACGTTCCCCGCCAGTCTTCATTCATCAGCTTTGTCTGCTCACAGTTGCTGTCCTTCAGTCCATCTCCTTTATGGTTTTTTGTTTTTAGGTTCATGGCTGCTTTTCTGTGTGTGTGTGTGTGTCCCCAAATACAGTGACATCCACGGTATTACATTGGACTTCCAGCAAGCGGTCACTCAACTTGTTCTGAGGACCTTGGGCCCAGAAGGGGCCCCACCAAGTGCTGTCGATAAAGTTTTATTGGCACAACCACTCGTTTATCTAGGGCCCATCTGTCACGCTCGCTTGCGACCACGACTGAGCTGAACAGTTGGGGCGCATGCTGGGTGATCCCACAAGTCTAATGTGCTTGCTCTCCAAGACCCCACAGGAAAAGCATCCGGACCCCTGTGGGGCACACATGGGTGGGGGGTTCAGGAATCTGACCTCCAGCAGCTGCAGCTCCTCATACTTTGGTTCCTTTGGGTGCACTCACCCAGGCAGGCGTTGACCTTGGCTGTTGTGTCGCTGGTGCACGCCATGTGGCAGGATGCCCCATCCCTGGTGTGGCTGACTCCAGGAGAAGCCCGGCACGGTGACTCCACCTGTCCACGGAAGACAGGGAGACAGCGGGCACGCCCTTGTCTGTTCACGGCACCCAGAACTGGCAGGCACGGCGACATTTCGGCCGCGTGCAGCCTTTTCTGTCTCTATCGCAAACACAGTGTTTGCTCGGAATGCACTGCCACCTTCTGCCCTGGATTCTGGGACAGAAGAAGAAGAATCTGTTTCTGGGACCTAGAAGTTCTGCTTCCAGGACTGTTCGGCAAACAGCAGGTGACCTGAGTCACCAGTTCCTCTGGAAACAGCGCCACGTAAAGCCACCCACTGGCCCCTGCTACACGGCCCTGCCCCGCCCTGAAGGACTCCCCTTGTCCTCCTGTGTCTCGGCACCAACTCCCAGAAGACTCCCCATGTTTGGCCGGCCCCGTCTCCCATTTTCGATGTTGCTTCTGATCCAACCGAGAGACTGTGGCCGACATTCACACGCACCGTGTTCATCTCTGTGGCGCATGAAAGGGGCGCTTGTCTAGCACCTCTCATCAACATGTGAAAGAACGCCGTGCGGCCTGCCAGCTGAACACACAGTGCAGTCGATTCAGAATATCTGGCGGCCGAGAATGCGGAGTTCCGAGAATGCGGAGTCCCCTTCCAAGGGGACGTCGGACTGGGGTGCTGGCAGGGGGGACTGGGAGTCTGTGGGAGGCAGGTTCTGGAGCGGGGCACTGGCCCGGCCCCGGCGGGGAGCCCACACGACCACCGGGCTGCTGACGCCGGCACCGGCCCACTGGAAGAAGTCCAGTTGGACGCCTGTCATCCCATTAAATTTCCATTTCGGTGACGGGGTTGCAACAAAGGCTTAGTTAGCTCTGGGAGCGAGAGCGGGTGGGTCGAACAGAAAGAGCCGTTCACATCCCACCGGCCGTCGTGACCACCAAGGGCCGGGACTTACCGGAGGGCCCTCCAAGGGACATGCCCGGGACGAAGACATTAATCTTGGCTGCGGCCCGGCATACGGAGCGGGGCTCCGGGGATGAATGGGCAGCCTGTTCGTGGTCCAGCCCCATCCACGGGCGTGAAGACGCAGGACTCCAGGGCTGGGGGAGGAGAACTCTTCTGGGCCGGAGTCCCTGCCAAACAGGGACGCTGGGGAGACTTAGAAGTAGTGGGTGTCATTCTTACACAACCAAGATTTGTGGATGGGACTTTCCTTCTGAGGGACACCTAGTGCCTTGACTCGACAGTCCCTTGGAAGAAGACTCGTCCCATTCACTGAGGACCCGCTGGTGGGAATCGTTCGCAATGCAGATGCAATGCATATGCACGACATCAGCACTGGCCGTTAAAGAACGAACTAACACATACACATAAAAAAAAAAAAAAAAAGAAAAACTTCCCTGCAACTTGAATAACCCACCTATCCTGTCAACAGCCACGCTTGGCAGGTTGCTAAGGAGAACAAGTCGAAGCAGCCTGTGTCTCATCCAAGTTTCCAGCAAAGAGCGTGTTCCAGCCGCGGAGTGTCAGGCTGTAACTCACACTCTCGGTCCGGGCCCGCTGGGCCGGCCTCTCCCGGGCCAGGGTCCCAGACAGACCAGGTTTGATTTATGAGCAGTCCGAAGAGACCGCATTCAGGGCGCGCCAAGTGCTCCGTCCTGGTCCACGGGGCGCGTTGCTGGGGGGCAACTGGCCCGGGAGGCTGTCTCCGGGCGGAGGCGGCTGCCAGCAGTCTGGCTGTCCTGTCACTATTTCCCTCCTCATCAGAAAAATACAAGGAGAATCACTTCTTATCTGGAAGTAGGACGTCTTTTTCTGTCCAGAAAATGCCTGTTTTCCTTTTGCCCATCTGTGATGATTCATTTGCAGCTCCTTAGAAGGAGACGTTTTGCAGCCTTTCTCACAGAAACACACAACAGGGAGAGTGGAATAGGAAATAAATGACTGAAAAAAAAAGGAGGGGCCCCTGCCGGTCGCCTCCTGCGATTCCTGCTTTCCCAGAAGACCTGGTCGAGTGCCCCTTGGGGGCTCACTGGGAATACGGGTCTGCGGCAGGAAAGATGCACCCTCTACACTCGGAAAGCCACACGATAGCTTGAGACTCAATCCCCAGCAGACGGCTGCGTACTAGGTTTCGGCTGGAAGAGGCTCTCCACGCATTGCAGACGGGGCCCGGAGCGGCCTCCGTGATGGCCCACGTGCTCCGTCAGAGCAGAAGGGGGCGTATTCAGCTTCCCTGATCGTCCATCGCCTGCCGTGTTCACGGGAGAGATGACCCCCGTCCAGAGAACCATTTCAAACTGCAGTGAGAGGACAGTCTGACTCAGAGGGCCGCACCTGGGATACGAGCCCTGCGTGAGGCTGCAACATTGTATCTGCATTCAGCTGTGACCCTGACCTCTGCTTTCTTCCCCTCCACGGCAGGGACACCTGGGCGTGGGGCGAACTCAGCCCATTATTTCTCTGTAGTCTTCCCAGCTCCCTGTGGCCAAATCAAGTGCTTCCTTCCTTCCACACGAACCAGTGATCCTATGCACAGGAGAAGAATTCCACCCGCTGTATAACCAACAAACTCAGTAACTAGAGTCCAATTAAGAAAGAAACCAAAACACCTCAGGGTATGGTGAAGAAAAGGACCCAAGGGTGCATCTGGGGCCAGATGACCAGAGAGGCTCAGAGGTCCACTTCTGGTGGGATCGGGGGGGTCCCCAGGAAAGCTCTGTCGCACCTCCGTGACCCCGGAGCTGTGTTCTCTGAACCCTCACCCTGCCTGCTGGCCCGACTGGGGATGGAGTCTCCCACGTGGCAGGTGTCTCACAGGTGGGTCTGCCAGCCCCCAATCGCAGTGTCCCCTGGAAGAAGCAATGAGGAACCAGGCATACCCTGTGCTCAGAAGATGAAGGGCTGATGCGGCAATGACAGACACATGGTGGCTCTGAGGGAGCAGGACCCCTTCAAGAAAGTTCCATTGGAAGTCTGCCAGAGCCACCGTGGAGGGCGGCAGAAGCAGCTGGGTCAGGGAGCACGCACCTGGCTGGAGGGGTGGGGCCGCTAGAAGTGCTGGTCAGAAGGGGATGTGCGTGATCGGAGATGCTAACCCCTTGTTTTTCTTTATGTGCTTTAGGATGAAGCCCCCACCTCTTTTGCATGACAAGCAGAGCATTTTTAGATCCCCCTCAAAGACCTACCCTGTGTGTTAGATCAAACGATTGTGAAAGGACTTTCCCCAGCCTCAGCACAGGGGCGGGCTTTCATGGCACTGGCTTACAATGTATCAGCACAGGGGCGGGCTTTCATGGCACTGGCTTACAATGTATCAGCCCCACGGGCTCAAGGGCTCCCAGCTGGCTGGAGGTTTTTAAACCTGGCTTTGGAAATTCCAAGTGAAGGCTCTTGGCCTAAGTAGTTCCATGTGAGAGATCTATTTATTTTTTTTACCTCGTAACTCACATTCTATGTCCTGCAGAGTTAAATGCCTTCATCCACGCCCTGAGTGGGAAAGCAGGCTGAGGCCACAGGTGAACAAATCGTGGACTATGCAGGCAGTAAAAGGGTCGCGTAGAATGACCGTATCTAAGCTGGGTCTGGCTCTTCCATTGTTCTCCCGTTGGTATTAGGCAGACACTCAAGCCATGGAATTGAGTCTCAGTGAGGTTTCTGTTGAGAATAATATGACTAAGTTCTACCTATAATAAAGGGATTGGCAATTATTTAGGTAGCAGTGACACCATGTTTCATTTTAAGTATTAGGCATAGATACGTGCACACCGATAACAGGTGTAAATCGATAGGAGATAGATAATAACTGGTAGATAGTAGAGGAAAGATAGATCACAGATAGATAATAGATACATGATGCATAGAGAATATAAAAATCCCTCTGCCTGTATTTGAATAACAGCTAATTTTATACTATTCCAATTCACCAGTAAATGTCTCTCACAGGTTTTGAACTCTAAGTGAACTCAACAAATTGAAATCACAAACCAAGCCCTGGCTGGTGTAGCTCAGTGGATTGAGCGCGGGCCTGCGAACCAGAAATCACAAACCAGTAGAGTGAAATGTAGAACTCAGGAGGATAACTCCACGCAGAGTCCTAAAGAGAGTAGAAAACTGCAGAACCAAATTAAAAAAAAAAAGAAAGAAAGAGAGAGAGAGAATAAAAGGAAGAAAAGAAAACAGATCAGCAACCTACATATCTCAGGTCAGATGACCACCAAATGCATTTTCAATTGAATCCAGCAGGAGATTGAATTTCATGGGTATAATTATACAATTAGCTCATGAGCTTCAAGCTCCTGTTGTTTTGATGAGTGAGCGAGGGAGAGAGACGTTTTGCTCTAAAGATAGTGTGTGCCAGCTGGCTAGATCAGCCCTCTGCCCGTCTTTGATGTTCATAAACCAAGTGTACGAGATCAGCACACCCACCTAAGCAACCAGTAGACGCTGCCGGAAATACACCCCGTTGCGCGGCCCATGTCTCAGTCTTTCCACAGCTCTAACGGCAACCTGAGTGTGGGGCTCTGTTCTTTGCATTTGGGAGATCCTTGCCAACGACTACACGTTTATTCCACGTTTGCATAGATAAGTTCGTGCTGAAATATAATCGACTCCATGCACATATTTTCAAGTTCCATGCAGAAAGCAGGCCCGCAGCGGGGGTGGGAGGGTGGGGGGGAGGAAGGTGTTGTGGCCATGAGGTCTACAAGCGCCATGACTTCAAGGACAATCAAATGCCCCAACTTAACCATCTCTCAATTGCAGTCTCTTCACAGAGGTTGGGATGCTAAAAGTTGTGAATCTTCCAATGTGACAAATACTTTGGAGCTTATGCATATCAAATTCACTTGGGAGATGTGTCTTCCTTAAGCAAAGGAAATCCAGGTGAACCAAAGCAACGTTTTGCAACAAAAGACTGCACACTGACTTAGCACAATGACTAATTTGCAGCAGAATTTGCGGAGATACTGAAGTTAGCTGGCGTCCATACATATGGGAAGAGTGGATGCAATCTGGTGCGTGATGTGATCAAGTAAACAACATAAACACATAAATGCATTCACGTTTCACCTGTGACAGCTGCCAGCTCATGGCCGGTGACAGCCACTTAAGGGAGTCCATCTGAAAGATGCTGAGTGCAGGTTGAATGCATGGTGTGATGGAATCATTTCTCCAGTGGATTCCAAACCTAAAGTCTTTTCCATACATCTCTCTCCCAGGAGGACCGTGGGCCAAGGTGTGGACAGGACTGAAGACAGAGGACAGCAAGCACTGAAGCCACCTGTCTGATCAACGTTCAGAGGAAGGGACAGTGTCCTAGCTGCCGGCTCAGCTGGGACCACACACTCACCACATGGGCCCTAATGCTGTTCTCTGATGAGTCCGCAGACATACCACCCAAGCCAGGGACCGGCCAAGGATGACCTCACGCACATCGACCCGGGCTCCCATCCAACTTTACACCAGACGGCAAGGCAGCCCCATCGGGGAAGGGAAACCCAGTGAAAGAAGTTACCTTGTGCTTGCCACTATGGGAGAAAACACACAGCTAACAAGGCCACGGCACGACGGTTGTGGAAATAACAGGGGATTGTGTTTTGGATGGACACCCAGGGAGTATGTGGGTAGCTCAGGGAAGCCGGTGAGCTGAATTCCAGGGCAGGTGGGGCGGGGTGTGCCACGTGCAATCCGCCACAGGAGTGTTGGTGGTTCTTTTTTATTTATTTATTTACCTTTAGAGGGGAAGGGAAGGAGAGAAGGAGAGAAATATCAATGTATGGTTGCTTCTCATGAGTCCCCTGCTGGGAACTGGCCTGCAACCCAGGCATGTGCCCTGACTGGGAATCGAACCGCGATCATGTGGTTCGCAGGCCTGCGCTCAATCGACTGAGCTACACCAGCCAGGGCTGTTGGTGGTTCTTTACACAGCCGACGTGCATTGTATTTACAAGCAAACCCATATGTTACAGAGGTTCGGTCCTGTGCTTTCTGTCTCTAAATTTACAGTGATGCTCTATCACAACCCGCAGGCCACCTTCCTTCAAGTAGAGACATTCAGTGTCTTTGTCCCTGTGAGCTGCCGTAACGCAGTCACTTAGGCTGGTGGCTTAGGAACAGCACTGACCGGGTTCTTGCTGTTCCAGAGGCGAGAAGTCTGAGCTCCCAGTGCTGGAGCTCACAGCCAGGTGCTGGTGGGCACCCTTGTCCTGGGCCCCAGGCACGGACACTTGGGGGTCACACAAACACCCAGGCATGGCTTGGTCTTCGATGAACTTCAGTCACTGGAAGAGTCATTGAAGAGAAACCACTTGTTCTCGCCGATTCAAATAAAAGTGCGTTTAATAGAAACCACAGTTCAGGAGTCCTGGTATCGCTACCTTGTTTGATGGTAGATGACACACGGCAAAAGTCGGTATTGCCACCAGATTTCAACCCACAGATTATAAAAACGTCTGGTGATGGTCTGATGTGGGTGGTTTTCCCCAAAGCCCGTCTTGGGATGCAGACATGAGGCTGAGAAGGCGATGCAGGAGTCTTCCTGAGGGTCGTGCTGAAGCAGAGGGTGACCCAGGGAAGGAGCAGAACTCGTCTCTGGGGTGTGGGTGAGCAGGACCTGCCAGGGCAATGGCAGGGACCCCGCAAGAGGCAGGGCACACACCTCAGGGCTGCCTTCCACCGGGGACCAGGACTATTGGCCACCGCATCCCCTTTCTCTTTAACTGAGTGTTCCTGCCAGCTCTGGGGTCCCCGGGGCAGTGCCCACCAGCCCTGCCCTGGCCAGGAGGGCTTCCAGCCGCCACTGGGGGCACTGGGCGGGCAGAGTCGGTACCCAGGCCTGAAGCTGAGACTATGTGGAGAAGCTGCCCACCAGGTGCCCGTGGGGTCTGCAATGGCCAGACGACCACCCAGGGGGCCTGAGGCTCTGCTACAGTGGCTCACGCAGTTATCACGCAGCTCATATCTGGGGGACAGGCGATGGACCGGAATAAGAATGACTTCTTTTCCAAGACAGAGACTTTGTTTTCTAGGGCTGCGGCAAGTTCACTGCAGAGCCGAGCAGCAGGGACAGAGAGCTCCTGTGCAAACATACATGACCTCGTCCTGCATGGCTCACCAGAGCTATGCCTGCCTGACAGAGACTGAACTTTCACGACGCGCCACGGTCACCCCAAGCCCACAGTCCCCCCTCTAGGGGCCGCTCCTGGGGCTGTGCAGCCTACGGGATTGGACAAATGCCTAAGGACATGAACCCAGCACGCAAGTTCCTTGTCGCACAGAATCACGGCCCTTAAATCCCCGCGGGATTGAAGCAGGAATAATTTCTGCCCATCACAGGTATTTCCCCCAAATGGCATCTCCTACACTACTTTCTAGAACCTTGCTCACGCACAGGTCCCTCAACTGTGAAATGAGTGGTCGAGCTAAACTAACCCTTTCCTTCCTGCAAAGATAACATGTGTTTGCAAGTGCAAAAATCTAACCTACAGTTTTGAAAGAAAATGTGGATTGGGTTTCTCAAATCTCACTCAGCTATTTGGGATCAGCTCCATGAAGTTCAAAGGTGCCGCCGCTGCGTGTTGGCCGTGCTGGGGTCATGGGCCTCACGCGTCCTAGACGGTCCGGGGAGGAGGCTGGGCCCACGTCTCCAAGGGGCGTCCAGTGACGTCCACAGGATTTAGGTGACAGCAGGTTAAAGACGCCCTGTTCCCTCCAGGGCTCACGGGACACGACAGCTTGAGGAAGCATGTGACTTAAAGACAACCAGTTACACCAACAGAATCCTTTCACCCTAAGCGTGGAGTTGGTGACGGGATCAGGCACAGCCGTGGCTAATTGGCTGTGCACAGTCAACTCGACTCCAATGCACTGAGTGAGCTGTACGTCAGGAACACGGAAAACAGAGACTCTGAGGAAATAAGAGCCCTTGCTCTTACGGAATAAAGCGCAGCAGAAAGTGACGGTGCGTTCCGTTCTGGTATGCCGCCCCTGCAACACGGCGCATCGGGTGAGGCGCTGATGCACAGAGAAGACACGTGTCCTCTGGGGTGTTAATGGGACACAGCTCGAAAGCTGGGTGCTTTCCACAAACAGGGCCAAGGCGGCCACCAAGCACATGGACCCCAGTTCCGAGCGCAATCCCCAGACACGGGTCCTCAAAGGCCCGTCTTTGTGCCCCGCGCGTGGACAGGGTCTGGCTGCCCGCCCCTGGCCGGGTGTCCAAGGCCAGGCAACCACCTTTGGGGAGGTGACTGTGATACTGATGAAGACTACGATGACTTGATGACTATGGTGACTATGATGACTGTGAATCGTTAAAACCAGCACAATGCTACAGCATTTATCCCATTCCCCAGCCTGGAAGACTGGTACAGAAAATGATGATACCGGGCGAATCACGGTGCCAACCCTTGGTAATCCACGTTGGGCTTCTTGTTTGAATGAGCCTTGTGATTCCAGGCCGAGTGGTTAAATTGGTGTTTCTTAGGCCTCTTTTTTTCCTTTATTACTTGCCTGAGAAATCTTTGTAGGCATTCTTTTCCCTAAGGACCACTCCCAATGACATTTCAATACCTTTGAAATTCTGTACATCTGTTTATAGATTCTACACATACTGATTTTGTACATAAAAAGGGGGGTGTAGTTTTCACCTCTGACAACCAATCCCCACCCTGTTGGGGGCGCTCTGACTCCCCCTGGGAAGGCAACATGGGAAGGAACCTCTCAGCAGCCAAGAGGAAAGTACAGATTCCGTAACACACATTTCTAAATGTCTGCAATGCTTATGTGACGTTTTAAGAACACAATTCCTAAACCACTCGGGGTCTGCTTCTGGCCAGATTTGGTACCATGCAGAGGAGTACGATTATTTACTTCTTGAAACATCGTTAGTCTCCTATTGGAACAAACGTTTCTCAAGGCCAGCGGCACCTCACGTTCATTGCTGTAACCCTCACTGAAGATGGAAGTGTCTGCTCACTGTCCAAGTTCGCTTTGCTGAACGCATGGGTGGATGAGTGAGGCAGTGAGGCAGTGATGGTGTGTGTGTGGATGACTAGCATCTATGAGGACTCAGGGTATCCTTTTGACCGACTACTGACTGACTACCCACTGACTACTGGCAAGTAAAGAGATGGCAATGTCAATTGCTACCAAGGAATGTCATGAATAGAATTATATACCCAAGTACTTGGTTAGATGCCCCGGCCAGTGTGGCTCAACTGGGTGGACCATTGTCCCCTAACTGAAAGGTGGCATGTTCTCTCCCTGGTCCCAAGTATGCATGGGAGGCAACCCGTAAATGCTTCTCTCTCGCCTGGGCGTTTCTCTCCTTTCCTTTCTCCCTTCCCCTCTCTCTGAAAGCAATGAGAAATGTCCTCAGGTGAGGACGAAAAAGTAGATAGGGTGCCCCAGCTGAGTGAGACAGGAAATCAGAGCCCTATTGAGGCCAGAGGGCTGTGTCTGATGCAGAGTGGTCTTGTTCTGGTGGGTGTCCACAGGCAACGACCACCGAGCGTCCATTCCACCTGCATCTCCTGGTGGGTTCCTGGCAACAACCTACTCTCAAAAGAAGGAGTAACTATACACCTGCTTCCCAAAGATGGGAACACTGCAAAACGCTGGCCTTCCACTTGTAGAAAGAAAAAAAAAAAACTACTAACATAATCTCCATAAGATTATGAAAGAATGAAAGACTTGGGTGATTGTTTCTGACCTCTGAACTTTGCAGCTGATCCTAGAGCCAAATGCCAAAGAGAGATTTGTCAAAGGAAGTAGCCAGAATACATACAATCCACGGCGTTTTCAAAATCAGTACGTGTTGAAATGAAGCAAAATGTCCCGTGTGCGGAGGCTTGAAATGAGCCAGCAGATCAGGGTGGACTGGCCTGCACCCTCCCCGAGTCTCCTTTAGGAAGCAAAGGTTGTTTGGTCTTCTTAATAAATTATTATTTCATTGCCATGGCATAGAAAGCTCCCATTTTGTCTCCCTTTGTGGAACAGACAGAATTCTCTATTTTGAGATAGACTTCAGCATGTTGTTTTAGGTTCCCAGCAAAATCGAGCGAGAAGGTGCAGAGATTTCCCCATATGCCCCCCCTGCCTTGGTTCACGTGCAGCCTCCCCCCCCACCAGCATCCTCACCCAAGTTCATTTGTTTACGATGACTGAGCCTGCAGTGAAACATCGTCACTGTCACCACAAGGCCCTAGTTGCCAGGCGGGTCCCCCCTTGGTGCCGTACAGGCCATGGGTCTGGACAAAGGCGTCCTGAGAGGTGCCCACCACTGTAGGGTCCCACAGACCCCGCCGTTCATCCCTCCCTCCCCACAGCCCCCGGCAGCTACTGATCTTCCCACCACTGTGCCTTTTCCCGAGTGTTGCAGAGCTGGAATCACACAGCATGTAGGCTAAAACGGAGTGGCTTCCTTCTCTTAGTCCTAAGCATTTAAGGTTCCTCCATGTCTTCGTAGTTCATGTCCTCTCAGCGCTGAGTAATAGTTCTCGGTCTGGATGTGGTGTAGCTTGCCCACCTCCTGCTGAAGGACACCCCAGTCGCTCCCAAACTTTGGCAGTGATGAATAAAGCCACAACGAACCTCCGCGGCAGGTTTTTGTGTGGATGAAAGGAAGGCATGTGAATCACGAAGTTGAGGGGTATTCCTGGGTCTTTTTCTTTGAAGTTGTCAGCACACTCTCCAAACCCATAACCCCAGTCTCAAAAACACATGCGGTGCACGCACACACATGCCCATAGGCACACAGAAACCAAACCAAAGAAGGTACACGTGCTTCTCCTTGGCACACACGCTCGCGTGCTACACACACACACCAGCTCACATTTCCCGTGGGAGTAACCGGACGATTGCTAGACACATTTTCCTGTCTCTGGGAAGTAAATGAAAGCATGCTAAACTCACAAGAGTCCCCTTTTCTAGCTGCCTGGGCTGTTTTTGTGCTGTGATGGAAAGTAGATCATGAAGCAAAAACCAGATTGATGCTTTCGTTCAAAACCCCTGGTATTTTTGGAGGAAAGGCAGACTGTGAGCCAGACTACAGTGTCACGCACACTGTCCACAGGAATGTTAGATTCCTCTGCAAGTCGGGTCACGTAAGTATTCACGACACTGTCGCGTTAGAACCTCCGCATGCTATTTTTCAAAGCCGGAAGCCACACGAGGTCAATTTTAATGTCCTTCCCCGGGAGGTTGGAAGGGACTTACCTTCCCTCTTCGATGCCCATGAAAAAACATCTTCTCTTACTAACTGACAATAGCAACAGGTGGGATCATTTAAAAGTGGGCACAGATGCCCTCCTGTCTGCTGATACAAAAATGAAATTGATATTTGAACATTCACGGAATGTCCTGGACCTCCCTGAAAGGTTGTAAAAACCAATTGTTCATGCATTGGGTTGGCCAAAACATTCATTCGTGGGTTTTTTTTTTTTTTTCTGTATGATGGCTGTGGTAGTACTTAGTTATCTTTAATTTCATTTAAAATGATGTTGTTAGACTGTATTGTGACAGCTGTCCTCTCAGCATGCATTAAAAAAAACATCAAAATTAGTGAGTTTTTGTGGAGTTATCTTAATATTAGAAGTGAAAAAAAAGCAACTTTTGACATGTTTTGCTTTGTTATTTCAAGAAAGGTAAAGATGCAGGCAAAACACAAAAAAAGGATTTGTGCAGTGTACCTACAGAGAAGGTGCTGTGATTGATGGAACATGTCAAAAGTGGTTTGTGAAGCTTCGTGCTGGAGATTTCTTGCTGGACGATACGTGACACTCAGGTGGACCAGGTGAAGTGGATATAATCAAATTGAGACATTAATTGAGAAAAGTCAATGTTTTCCTACACAGGAAATAGCCAGCTTACTCAAAATACCCCAAAACAGTAAAGTTATTGGTGAAAGTGAAAACCATGCCTTTTATTTTACGGAAAAAAAAACCTGAAACGGTCTTTTTGGCCAACCCAATACATTTTTCTTTAAATGTATGTACAATGCTCCATACCTTTACAACATTTGTAAAGCAAATCAAGAATTATTCCTGGAATACCATCAATAATAAAAGAGACAAGAGTATACTATGGTTTCTATTTAATCCTGAAACTCTCTGAAATTAAATATGCATAACTTGAAATAGAACTTATAATCATGTCTTAAAAGCACTGCAAATTTAGAATTTAATGAGGAAAACCAATGTAAAATTAGACCGAATGAATCACGCCATATGCCATCCTTTTAAGTAAATTGAAACCTCTTTTCCTTTTGTTCTTCGTTCCCTCCCCTCTCTCATCACCAAGGAGACTTTTGGCTGGACTATTTTTGGAATCATGCTAATGATTGAAATGGTATTTGCTGGGATTCAAACTCCTTCAGAAGACAATCAGGAGGAACAATATAAAAGCAAAGATTTCCAGAGCAAAACTGCAGGAGAATGAAAAATATCACAGTCCCTCTATATTCAGTTACTATTTCTAAATCCGCAATCCGATGATTTCAGTATTCACGTGTAAAGTGAGAAGCCCCCTTCCCAACTCCTTCCCATCACAGAAGCAATGACATTTTTAAATGTTGCTTTTTGAAAGAAAATGAAATGCACTTTTTTTCGCAGAGGAAAATAAAAATAAATAGTCTTAATCATCTGGAAAAAAATGTTACTGCAGAATATCTTCTTATCCTCTTACTTTCTGGATGTTTCTCCCTCATTCTTTTGGAGGAGGGCAGTTTAAAATTTGTCTTCACCTCTGACACAGACTATTTCGAAATGCAATAAATGAGTCTCTTTTGAGACTGTTGAATGGGTAAGGCGTGAGGCAGCTCCTCTTCCGAGATAACTGGAAGGAACAGAATTCTGTGTCTTGGGTGTGAGCCTGTGCCCTCCTGAGGAAGACCGATGGGGTCAGTGTGTCCCACGACCCCAGGTTCACCACGTGCAAGGTGGGGGAGGCAGAGGTTTGCAGCGCAAGTCTCCCCGCGCACCAGGCTGCACGGTCACTAACTGCTTTCTTTTTGTTAAAAATTTATTTAGTTGTTGTTCAAGTGCACTTCTCTGTCTTTTACTCCCATCCCAGCCCACCCCCCCGGTGCTCCCCACCTCCCTCCCATGTCCACCCCCCTTAGTTGTGTCCATGTGTCCTTTATACTAGTTCCTGTAAACCTGTCCCCTTTTTCCCCTGGAATTCCCTCCCCTCTCCCCTCTGGACACTGTCAGCCTGTTCTCGACTTCAATGTCTTTGGTTATATTTTGCTTGCTTGTCTGTTTTGTTGTTTAGCTTCCTGTTACAGGTGAGATCCTATGGTATTTGTCTTTCACTGCCTGACTTATTTCACTCAGCATCATGCTCTCCAGGTCCATCCATGCTGTCACAAAGGGTAGGAGCTCCTTTCTTGCTGCTGCATAGAATTCCATGGTGTAAATGTGCCATAGGTTTTGGATCCATCCAAGCTCGGGTTAGATGGTGCAGTGCATTAGTGATTCCCTTTCTAGCGGGCAGTTGAGTCTCGTTATCGTCCCAGGTCATGGTTACTCCTGCAAATTAGCAGTAATGAACCGAAATCTATTGCTGCCGGCCCACTGAAAGGCGAACCATGTATTTTTGAACAGTGAAGTCAAATCACTTTATCTAGTTCCGCTCTTTCAAAAAATTCCACGCTGTCTGAACGTTTTATTTCAGAAATTATGCCAATTTCCTCACTGCCCCTTGCTCTTATCATGTCAACTGGAAAAATTAATAACGTGCTTGAAGACATCCAACATTGACCAGCATTTCTTGGCATCTCTAATTTTGAAGAAAGTATACGTTGTTTTGTATCTTATTTCATGGTGTAATAATGAACCTTTTTTGTGTGTCATGGAATAAATAAATGAATATACAGTGCTAACCATTGGTGTTCAGTTTGGGGTATAAAATGAATGTATTTTTTATCCCCAAGCCATTCTGGCTTTGCACATGTCTCCAACCCATAAGAACTGGATTTTTCATACATGAATTTGGCATTTTAAGATGACAATTTTTATCTAGCACATCTTCCAGCTCAGCTGTGCCCCGCACGGTGCTCCCTGCCTTGACACATGAGCAGAGTTCACGACCCTTCCCTGTATCGACACAAAACCCAAATCTGTTCCCTCCTCCCCTGCTCCATCGGTCTTCCCTACGGTCCTCCTGCCTTTACTGTCCGACTCCCCTCCCCTACACCCACTTCCCAGGTTCCTACTGCTAAGGTTCCCCCAGGGGAAGCCATGCTCAACTCTTCTGCATTCAAAGCATCCCAGCTCAACGCCACGTAAGTTTTCACATCCACTCTCCTCCCCAAGGACACAGTCATATGGTGAAAAAATATCTGAGTGTTGATAACGCCTCCTCTTTTCCTTCAAGACGCTTCACTTCTTGCAATTCAGAGGCCATCTCTAGTGTAGAAGTGAAACTGTTTCAGGAGTGTGCTTCACATGATTTTTTTTAAGCCATGTTTAAGCTGCTCAGCTTTGCAGTGTTTGACACCACGCTTGCCCTCAATGTCTGTTTTTCACCAATTTCTTGGCTGTCTTTGCCTGCGGGCGGCTGCACTTTCTACATCTGTCCAGCCGCACCCTCTCTCTCCCCGGCCACCTGCCCTTAGGGCCGACGTCAGTTCAGGATTCAGACTCAGCCATTGTCTTGTTCCGTCCACAGCGCTGGCTGCATCCTGACCTCCGTGGCTGCAGCTACCTCCCCAGGCCAGGAGCTTCCTCCCTTAGGTCTCCTCTCTGCTTCCAGACGCCACTCCAACCACCTCCCTGGCTTCCCCCTGTGGACGTGCCCCGGTGACTGACAGGGTTTTGTTGGAGAGGGCATTCCTGTCCGTCTGTCCAAGCCCCTCACTCTTCTGATTCTGAGCACAAACACCCCAAGCCCCCAAATGACACCAAGCTCAGGTCACTGTGGCTTCTGCCCTTCACCTTCAAACCAGCCAGGGGCAAGGCTGTCTCAGTGTTCACACTATTCCCTCTTTAAGCGTTAGTTCATCCACTACGATGCATTGAGAGTAACCAGGTGCACGAGTCCTCCCCGCCCCACGTAGCATGAGTTCCAGATGGCGCCGAGGTGTGGGGCCTAAGAGAGCATGCAGTACACGCCAGTAAATACGGTTATAAACATTAGTACAAACCCTTCCTGGACACGCGTGTGTGGCATTGTGGTCCAGGCATGGTGTCTGTGTCCCCTGGTGTGATTAAATGTCAATTTACTAAACATACAGGGTAAGAGAGAAGTATAAACAAGACTTGGGGGTTTGACTCAGGCCGTAGAAGGTGATGCTCTTAATGGGAAATCAGGACAAAACAATGACCTTGCAGCAACGGTAACTCAAGAGACCTTGATAAAACTCGAGGGCACATCTACCAGTTCCTAGAGGATAAGGATGAGGAAGTTAGAGACTTTCATGACCGCATTAGAAATCTGGCGGTGATCCCTCATCTATTGGCAACTCTGGGTATATTTTTTAAAGAGCCCCCCTTACTGGGAAAATAAGGATAACTATTTCAGAGGGCTCACAGTGAAGATGTAGGTGGGATGCCACGCTGGTGCAGCCCAAGAGGCAGAAGGGGAGAGAGGGGTCCTGGGAGCCCGCAGTGGGAAAGCGAGACACAGGGGAGCCTGGGCAGCCTCCACCGTGACCGTGCACGGTCGCCCTGATCATGCTCTGCCTGTTCGGTTCAATCCAAACTACCCGCCACGGCCCACATCCCGACGCACAGGGCTCTGCATTTCATCCCACACGTACACGGTGAGCTGAAATCCAAACTCAAGTCCACACGCCCAGAGGCCCTCACCCCTTGGCCCCAGCAACTCCAACCCCTTCCAAAAGGCAATCAAGGACCTCCACAGCTAATCAAGGACCTCCACAGCTAATCAAGGACCTCCACAGCTAATCAAGGACCTCCTCAACGGACTCTTGAGGGGCAGCGACCATTATGTAACCCCCGTGTGGAGGACTCAGTTGTTAGTGCTTCTCTCTGCCCCTTTGCAACTTTGAAACATCTCTTTCAGTGTAGAGTTTGTGCTTAATAAAGGAATCGATCTGGAGGGATGACTGGCAGTTTCACCAAGTCCTAATGGCTAAGGTTTTGAGCATAGAATTCCACCTGCCATTCAGAAGTGCAGGCAGGTGGGGAGTCCAAGGGCCTTCCAGATCCGGTAGCTCAAACAGCCCATTTTCCAGACAAGACTGAGGTGGACGGTTATTCATTCACACACACGAAGCAATTGGTGACCAAGGAGACGTGAACTCCAGCTCTGGAGGGGGCACAACGTGGAAGAAAAAATTATTTCAACATGTGTGATTCATGTGTCTTTGGTGAAAGCCACGCTGAAATTTCTCAAACAAAATGTCATACATGAAAATGTTTACGAAAGTCTTTTCGCCAGAATTTTACTGATGGTTGTCTGTTCTACAAGAAAAAATGTATCATGTATACAGATAAAATTAGTTACGATTCACTTGCACACCACACCATGCTGGTTCGAACAAGATCTTTTTGTTTTTCCTTAAAAAAATACGAGGACCTTGTAGTTGCATTTACAAAGTTCTGGTCTCGCCTGGCACATGAGAACATATTCCTTTCGATTGTATGATTCTAGCGTCTTGCGTAAGTGACAAAGGCCAACCAGGTGTGCCCAACGTGGACAAAGAAATGAGTGACAAAGCTAAAAAACTTGCCTTCAAACACAGCTACTTCCACCAACATGGAAAAAAGATATCACTGTTGGAACCAACCGCAATTTTATTTTTAGCTATCCCCCTTCTTGGAAAATATCACCGTAGCTTGAATATGAATATTCCCTTACAGCTCGCATTCTTGATCCTTGGAACGAGATTTCAGGGCTGGATCGCGCGGCTGGCTCGTTTGGGAGGTGGCGGCTCCTGCTGGGTGCCTTTCCAGGCGGCATTCCTGAACGTTCCAGTGATGTACGGCTTCTGACTAAACTCCCCAGCCCACTGGGCCGATACGTGGACAGAAAGCAACACTCTCCTTTCTGAAGGAGAGATCCCAGTTCTAGTTCACATACTGAGAAATGCTGTCTGCCTGACGTTTTCGGTCACGTGCTTCCATGAATTCAGCTGGCGAGTTAGGCCATCTTGTGAGGAAGAAAGAGCCCTATGAGGTTGAACTGCATGGGCCCCACTGGTCACTGGAGATGTAGCCCAACAGCCAGGAGTTCCCGAGTTTAAGCTGCCCCGGGTGGTCTCCTGAGACCCTAACACTGACCTCCAGGCAGAAAGTGGAGGCTTTCGGGTAGGTTGTCTGTCACCTATTAGCTCTCAGTCCATCGTTTACACTTGACTGTCTACTTACCACAGAGAGGAAGGCAATTACCTAGTTAACAGGGAAAATAAAGTTTGACCCACATTGTCGAGGTGACTGCTTTGTTTGAAAGCGAAGCCCTGACTGGTATGTAAATGACATGGAGAGATAAGTCAGAAAAGGAGATCGAGTAACCAAACTGCGCTGAACCTCCGGTCTGTTCCTGGTTAGGCCGGTGTGGGTGATAACACAGCGCAACAAGGTCAAGTGCAGGTTACAGTCCCGGGAGCAGAGCGGACGGCGCTTTGAGCCATGGCTACCTCAGCCGATTCAGAATGCAGTCTTAGCCCGGGCTTGTGGGGCCCAGTGGTTTGAGTGCCAACTGTGAAGCAAAGGGTTGCTGGTTCAATTCCCAGTCAGTCACATGCCTGCGTTGCAGTCCAGGTCCCCAGTAGGGGGCGCACGAGAGGCAACCACCCATGGATGTTTCTCTCCCTTTCTTTCTCCCTCCCTTCCCCTCTGTCTAAAATAAAGAAATACATAAAATCTTTTTAAAAAAGAATGCAGCGCTAGTCATGGCAATTCTTGATATCGGGAAAACATTCATATACTGGAGGAAAGTAAAAAGTGTGTTAATGTGTAACGCAAGGGTAAGTAAGAGGGAAATAAATCACAAAGGCAGCTGGGGACCTTAATTACAAGCAACAGTTTCTCCTGTATCAACAACCTGAAGATGACCCTTCCACCCACACCGTGATGGGCGGCCGCTGGCGCGGGCATCTGCAAGGTCTGTCCGGCAGGCACCCAGCCACACGCTATGACAAATGCAGACACTGCCTGAGGAAGACACAAGACACAAGAAGCATTGTCCACAGGACAATGACACCTCAGTCCCTTTCACAGTAGGCACCATGGGACCCCACACGGTTCTCCCAACTGCCATCAGCTGCCCCGCTGTATTTTTCTGAATCTTACGGACGGTCTGAAATCTCTTCTCTTTTAAAGGTGATTTTAGTTTGGGGAAAAGCCAGAAGTCACGGGGCACCAAATCTGGGCTGCAGCGGGGGGGCTGAGTCACCTGGGTGATTGGATGTTTCCTCAAAAAACTCTGCACGAGATGTGATGCGTGAACAGGTATGTTGTCATAATGAAGCTGCCAATCACCGGTTGCCCATAGCTACGGCCTTCTGAGTCATCAGAATAGTTTCTGTGGAGGGATGTTCAAGCTTAACACAAAATTGGATGCAGATTTGTTGCTCTACTTGCTCAGTCATTTTGAATGAGACAGCCACACAGTGCACATGCTCACTCAACAGCATCTACCACCCCCACTGACTAGTACAGTGAAGTCGTCATGTTCACACATGTGCATTCCAGTCCACTCTCCTTGGCTGCCAGGTTACGTCAATGCCGCACAAACCGTTCTCATTATATTAACAGTGGCTGGACTTTTCCCGCACAGGCCTCCTATCCGAGGTCCTGCATCGTCACAATGGGGTTCCCGAGTTTGTCTAAGAATGCGCCACCTGGGCGCTCTGTGTCAAGGTGGTTAAGTCCTTTCCCAGATGAAAGCCAGGCCAACGTGTGGCTGGTGCATTTGAAAAGCCGATTTTAAACTTTCTGTCACCTTAAATAATGCACAGGTAGCCCCGCAGGGCTGGAGGCTGCCATGGGGACCGCTCAGCTCTAGACTTAGGAAGAACAGACATGGGCCAGGCTCCATTCTGACGTCCCCATACCTATCTTTGCTGTCCATCCCTGTATATTTTTTAATCGTCGGGCAGTCCACTGTGCTGATAAAATTCCCCAGTGCTGTACTCCATGTCTGAAGGCATCGCAGGCCCCAAAACTGAAATTTGTCAAGCTTACCCAGTCTCCTGAACAGAAAACTAGTGACAGGTGACCTAAAACGCCTGTGAAGTAGCTAGTTTAATTTAAGCTGTGAGCTGAACTCTATTGCATTGTCTGGTTGCTTCATGTACAACTCTGAAAGTCAGGAATCTCTGAGGACTGTGACTGTCCGTCAGGTTACAGATATAGACTGCACCTAAACAGCAACTCCCGTCCATAAATCTCCAGCAGTCTGCCTTATGCGAAGGCACTCCCCTTAGCCTAGTAAAAATCCATTACGCGTTAACCACGTACGGCTCTCGATCACAGGTGTATTCTTTCATTGAAGGGAGAGAACCTGCTGACATCCATGAGTGAGGGCAGGGCCACCGCCTCAGCTATGGCTGCGACAGAAAATTGTGATCTGCCAGGCTCGGGGGTCCGGACGCCTTTCCTAGGTCAGGCCCGGGTGCGCTCACCCAGGTCGAGCCAGTCTCGACCCTGAAGAGCCATCTCGACTCCCACAGCGCTTTCCCGTAGCCCGTAAATTCACAGAGTAACGACTCCGTCGACAGAACTTCACAGTTTCACTAAAATCGGTCCTAGCTTTTTCTCTCCCCACGGCCTTTGCTATGGGTGCAATCTTTTATAAATCGATTGATTGATTGATTGATTGATTTGACAGAGAGGCCTTGATTTTGTGTTTCCACTTACTGATGTGTCATTGGTTGATTTTTTTAAAAAATATTTTGTTTATTTATTTTTAGAGAGAGGGGAAAGGAGGGAGAAAGAGAGGGAGAGAAACATCCATGTGTGGTTGCCTCTCATGTGTCCCCCACTGGGCACCTGGCCCGAAACCCAGGCATGTGCCCTGACTGGGAATCGAACCAGTGACCCTTTGGTTCACAGGCCCGGGCTCCAACCACTGAGCCAACACTGGCCAGGGCCATTGCTTGATTCTTGCATGTGCCCTGACCAGGGATCAAACCCACAACCTTGGTGGATGGGGATAACATTCTAACCCTCTGAGCTACCCAGTCTTATATCAGACTCTCCTGACACCTTTTCAACAAGCTTCTGTTCTATATGATCCGCCAGACATCACCACAAAAGCTCTTCCTCAATTTCACAGCAAACCGCAGTCTACTCTGTTGAAAAGCAAACAAAACAGACAGAAAACTTGACTGCCAGGCTACGATACGAACACTTCCTTTCACCGTTAGCTTCCCACTTAACATCCTTGAGTAGATTTATTTGCTCATTCACTCATTCACTCCTTCCGGTCCGATGTTTGGGTGGCCACGGACCCCATTCCTACCGCCCTGGGTTGAGTACAATCAGGACAGGTGCTGAGGAAAGGCACCTAGTAAAACATCAAAGGCAAGCACAGATGTTGATAAACAGTTACAAAGGCAACGCCACAGTGCTGAGAAAAGGCAGGCAACCTCGTGACTGAGTCAGGGAGCTGAGGAAATGCATTTAGGGAGAGCACGTGGGAAGCCGTCTGGGAGACGTGGTGGGGTGCGGGCTCACGGACAGGAGCCAGTGGCGTGGGTGGGAGCAGTGACGATGCGCTGGGATGGGCAGAAAGAGGGTGAGCGGGAAGGGCCATGGGGGGGCCCGTTAGCTCCTGTAGCCACGTTTCAGTTCCACGTGGCTTGGGGAGGTCGAAGTAGAGATGGGAGGGGACACATCAGAGACGAAGAGAGGGCATGGGGGGGTGGGGCAGCCACACTGAGCAGCAGCTGGATATGGGGGTGCAGGGGCAGTGTGGGGAGGAGCTCTGGCCCCGCGCTTTGCGTTCAGGACGGGGAATGGCCCCGGGCTGCCTACCCCCAGTGCTGGCCTCTCGCCCACAGGGCTCTAGACAAGCAGCGTGTTCTGATCGGCTCTGGAGGGAGGTGCCCTTCGGTGTGTCCTGTTTACTGCGTCCCCACCGTTGCGGTCCCATCCTCCAGGTCACCAGCGCCTGTCTGGGCTGCCTCCCTGGTCCCTGCGGCCGCCTGGACGTCACCCTCCACTTTTCACCAGGTAACGGTGCAGAGACCCATCACCCAGCCTGGTCCGAGTCCCCACTCCCGTGGCCACAGGCTGGGACGCCTGCCTTCCCGAGGAGCACGGGGCAGTGTCAGGGTCCCGTGCTGTGTCCACACTCGGGTATACTCTTCCCACTCTCCCTCTGCACAGCCTCCTTCTGCCTCAAGGTCACGGCAGGCGTCTGCTCAGGGAAGCCCGTGCGATCCCCGTCCTGTCCGTGCAAGGGGAGGGCGGCCGGTGTTGGAGGCACGCGTTTCCACTCGCCGTGGCGTGGGTGGGGCCGTGGGAGAGATGCCTGCCGACGTGTTTTCGCCTCCTTCGTGGCCTCTGCGTGATGTCCGACTCAGAACAGATGACCACACGTCCGCACACTAGATGTTGCAACAAGACCCAGACACACCCGGATTCTGACAGCTGGCTTTGCAGTTTGCAGCAAACAGCCTGAGACGGCTTGAACCAGGCGGGGGCTCTGAAGGGCTCCGTTCCTGCCTTGCTGGGAGGAGAGTTGGCAATGAACTTCAGGAGCACCGGAGCAGGTCAGCAGGCTCAACAAGAGGAGGCACGTGTCTTTTGTTCACATCCAGACTATGAGGCTCTTTCTCTCAGATCCTTTGAGTCACGTTCTCCACAGTTAACTCCTGGGAGTCTGCACGGGCAAGCACCCTCTGTGTGACTCTGACACGGTGGCTGCTGGTGTCCCTGCCCCGTTCTTGCACCCTAGGTTTCCTCAAATCACCTGACGCTTCCCCGTCTAGTCACTCGCTGTCAGCACGTGACTTCTGTTGCAACGCAGACAGCGATACTTTGAGACACAGGACCTTGGCTGAGACCCCACTTGGATCAGCAAAAGCTGCATCTTCATCCCAGTGTGTACGACTGAGCAGATACTGCTAGGCATTTTCAGTCCAAGAGCTTTTTGTCTCTCACCAAGAGGGTGGAAAAAACAGACCATCCCTCTGAATCGGTAAAACAGCATCATTTGCATGCACCGCCTTGACGAAAGAAAAAAAAAAACCCCATAAAGGTATGACCGTTACACATGAACGATTCCAATTTCAATGACTATTCATCACATGGAATTCGTGGGCTGATTTAATATTTAATACTGATAGGAATTACCTTTAAAAATGCAGCAAGTTTCATCGTATTTCTCTGCCTATTTCCTCTGTTTTACTGGGCCCACTTGAACTTATAAAAAAGCAATCAGGGATGGTTCTCTTAGCCCAAGATTTAAAGGGGCATGCTTATTTTTTCCAGGGTGCTCTGGCTATAAAAAATATGTCTGAGACTTCCCCAAAATCTGGACCCTTTGGTGCTCGACCATCCGAGCCACCCTTTTAGTCTCTGGCTGTGCTGGGATTTTGATGTTTTTTTCCCCCCTCTGGTTTCCAGGGAGTCTGCAGGGACTTGGACTGAGTTTCGTGGCTGTGTTCCCAGGCGGGGAGCCCAGTGTGATTGACAGCTCTGTGCAGAGGGGCTGCCGGGCGCCCGAGAACTTGGCATGAGGGCTGAGAAAGGACAGATGGGCTCTTTCCACGGGGAGAGTCAGGCGTGCAGGCAGCAATGGGGTGCACGGCGGCGTGCAACTGAGAGTGTGCAAGAGCGTTGTGTTCTAACGGAATCTCGGAGCCCAAGGTGCAGGAAACTGAGGAAAAGTAAGAGAAATCATCCCTAGGTGGACGGATGTCCTGTGCAGCCCAGATGGATCCCCAAATAGCGGATCCTGACTTTTTAATGTCGTGATTAGTTTATTTTTTAAGGAACATGACTGGACGCGCACTGGTTGAAAAGATGACCTGGCATCCTTTGATGGACAGTTGGATAGAGAAGATCGTCGGTTCTCGCAGAAGACATGGGTCTTTCTTTTCTGCTGCCACATCACGAATTACCACCAACTCGGGGACCTAAAATAAGAACGGCTTCTTAGCTCACAGGGCAGTGGGTCAGAAGATCCCTGATGACATTGCCGAGTCTCTGCTGAGGGTCCCCCCAGGCCAGAGTCAAGGAGCCGCCCACACGGGCTGGGCTCTTCCTGCAGGCCCAGGGGAAACTGCCTCTTATGCTCATTCTGGTGGCAGTGGCATGCACTGTTGTCCTCGTGGACGGAGGTCCTCGCACGGTGGCTGCCTGTGCAGCAGGGGTCTCTCAGTCCCTAGAGACCCCTTGCCGGGGCCCTGTGTCTGAAAGCCGGCCTGGATGCAGTGACCATTCGCACGCGTGAACGGTCTCTCTCCCCTGCTCTGCTGATGGCCAGAGAGAAGCCTCTGTTTGCAAAGGGCGCCCGAGACAGGATTAGACCCATTCGAGTGGCCTCCCCTTCAACATGTGTGAAACCAAATGATTAGTGACGTTGCTGACTTCTCCAGAAAGTCTCTCCACCGTGCACGGCGGGGTGGAGCCCCACATTCCTGGGTTTGGGGACCAGGGCAGGGAGTGTGGGGCTGAGGGAGTGTCAGACTGGGCAACCACAGCCGGCGTCTCTGCCGCCTGTCCTCCCCACCCTCAGCTACCCTGCAGCCTCTCCCCTTCCCCCTCCCAGGACTGCCCAGTCTGCTTCTTCCCGCCGGCACGAAACCACAAACCCAGAGCCAAAGCCCCCGCACCCCCACGTCTTTTAAGCTGAAAGGACTGAAGGGAGCAAGGAACTGGGCTGTGTTCTGTCATCTCAGAGTACAGACGTCACACTGTCTGTCACTTAGGAACTCTGAGACATGAAAGGCCACCCGGAAAACTGTGATGCAAGAAAACCTGATCGCCCGCAAGCTGCTCCTCTCTCCTGGGTCCCCGGAGAGCCTTCCCTGTCCCCACAGCAACCGGGCAGGAGAGGAGAACATTAGGGAAGCCACAGTGAGGGAGACCCACACTGGCCACCCTCCTCCAAAACCCGAAGGCGCCAGTCAGAAAAAAGACAGGCAGGACTAAGGGGAGGACCACGTCAACTGAAGAGAAAACAGACCTCAAAGGGAAGAGAGGTGGTTGTTGGAAGACAATGTAACACACACACACACACACACACACACACACACACACACACACACACGTACCCCTCAGCAACAGTCCTATCCCTTCCATCCATGAACAACGACTAGATTTATACGCTACAGAGGAAGCAATCAGGAAGCCAGGACCAGTTCTCGAAAGTCAAAACTCCAAGGATGGACAGAGTTCACCAGAAGGACAGAAGACAGGCAAGGCATGCCCTCGGTGATGATGCAGCAGGATAACCGCAGGCACTGGCAGACCTAAGTGACCTCGGTGCTCAGTCAAGGCACTTACATCCCCCAGGGAAGACTTTTAAAAAGACAACCAAGGACGAAAGGGAGTAAGTGATGAAAACACACAAAAGTAGAAATACGCAGTTTGGGGTCACAGGCAAGGTGAAGAAAAGAACTCGCGTCGCTGTGAAATTTCGGAGCATCGAGACTCTCACAGGTGGAGGCATCTCGTCGGGGCAGGTCACCTGGAAGTGGATGAAAGTTAGCGCCGGATGCTTCGACTGTGGCTGTGGGAAGCAGCCAGCACCAGCTCGCTAGGAAGAATTGGGATGAACCCACCGACACCGTTCATCACGGTTGAGGCCACGCGTAGCCACAGCCCGGCTTTACGAAACCCATGTGCCGCCCACCCTTCTTGAGCACACAGACTCTAGGGAACCAAGGGCCATAGAGAGAAGACACACGCAACCCGAGGGGTGGGGTGAACTAACCCCGGAGTCTTCGAAAGAAAAAGGACACCCAAGCAGCCCCAGTTAGGACTGGGAATGTCCAGACCCTTAAGAAAAAGAAAAAAAAAAACCTAAAAGAAGAATGGAGTGGACGGCATGAAACCGAAATAAGGAGTGAAAAAAATAAATAATTTCAGGTGTGCTTTGGGGAGCGCTAGGCTTCTGTTGAAAAGTTAATCAGGAAACAGGACCACGCCCGTCACAGAGACAGTGCTTCAAAAATCCCCACAGAGTACGTGGCGGGCAGAAGACAGTCCCCGGGGCCACCCCGATGTCCCCGCCTGAACCCTAGAACCTGTGCAGGTGGGACCGTCCATGGTGGCCAAGGGACTTGGCAGCTGTGGTTAGTTAGGGATGCTGAGATGGGGGGTGACCCTGGGTGACCTCGGTGGGGGGTGACCGGTGTCATCCCAGGCCCTCAGGAGAGGCACGCGGGAGGGTCGATGGTGGACGCCATCTGTGAGGCAGAGAGCAGGCTGCGACCTGCTGAGTATCGAGGACAGGAAAGGGCCTGCCGTGCCTTGGCAGGCAGGGGGGCCGAGACCGTGGAAAAGGCCACAAGAAAAGGCACCCTCCCCAGCAGGGTGCCCAGCGGTGAGGAGACAGCTGGCTGTCCTCGGGGTGTCCCTAAACAGGGGCTGGGACTTTGTGTTTATAGCTCTGCTGCCTCTGGGCACGTCACCAGAGGGACAGCCCGCTTCCTGCTGCCTCTCTCCGAATGTGGGTTCACTGCACGCATCACCAGGTACACCCCTCCGAGGAGGTGGGCGCCGCGGAGAGACAGGGCCCTCTGGGGCTGGTTTCCCGCCGTTCCGGTGGGCTGTGTTGGCTCTGGGGCACCTCTGCATGCCTCGCTGGTTCCAGAGCGGAGGAATGCCTTTTTAATGCGATCAGAATTCCCCGCCTCGCAGCTCCAAACCACAGGCTGGCCACTTGGAAAGAGACAAGAACCAGCCAGCAGAGATTGCTCAGGCATTGAGAGTGGGTGTGCCTGAGATGGCCTCCGCAGACCGAGACTGTGGGTCGAGTCTCCTGCAAAGCGCTCCTTCACCACGCCCGACCACTGCTCTGATATGAAACCGCAGTGTGCAAAGAGCCTTGTCACGTGTGTGGGAAAGCCACCGTGTATTTCCACCTTCTGGCTCGAGCCAGGGCTGGCTTATTCCATGGAACCAAAATGCAAAGAGTCGTTAAGTACGGAACTGGATTCTACTGATGGCTCCGGCGGTTCCTATTCATCACACGCTCCAGGGGACATTCCATGAATGGAGGGACCCCACCCCCTCCTCCCTCCCACCCCCCCATCGATAAGCGGGCATTGGCTCTCTACTTGTCCATCATGAGCAACCAGGCTAGTTGACCTTGACCCGCAGTGACGAAGCACTTGGGGGCCTCGCTGTGTGACATGCTGTTTAATGAATGTAGCGAGGACACCTACCTCAGGGTGTCCGAGGTTTGGGGCCGAGTTCCCTGACACCTGCCACACGAGTGTGCACTTGTACCCCCTTCTTCCTTTCAGCTGAAAGCCGCCCGTGACTGGCAGGCAGCGCGGAGTCGGTCCCTCAGACTTACCCTAGAGACTGAGGGGCAATCTCACCAAGGGCCCAGTCGGTCTATTTACACGGTGTCAGACGGAACGTCCGGGGGAACCCAGTCACTGGGCAGACGAATAGCTGTTATGCAGACAGAACTGTATTATGTTGCTTTTAACATCACATTCGGTTAAAAAAGCTCACGAACGAATAGATTCCCCTTTGACCACTCGTGTTTCCCCATCGACCAGCCATTCCCTGTACGATCGACACAGGTGAACACGCATCTCGAATTCCCAAGGCTGACTTTCACATCTTCAACCCTGGTCTCATCCATGCAGCATGATTATAACCCAGCCAAAGGCACGGGGCACTTTCTCTGAAAACACCAAAGAGACTCCCCTGCATATTTTTCTATCCCCTCTGCACCGTTCACATTGGGAAAGTGTGGGGGAAATTATTCTGTGGCCCCTCCTTAAACCCTTTCAGCTTAGTCACCAAATAATGGCGATGTGCACCGCTCCTATGATTTTAGCGGAGGGTGTCTGGAATTGGTGCTTGAGCAGCGCGCCAGCCGGTCTCAATTCCCGTAATCCCACATGCCTCGGGCTGCAGCGGCCAAGGACGGACTGATGAATGCGGAGCTCCTACGGGTTGGCACCTCTGTTCACCGTATTCGAGTTACAAATGTTGCCTTGCAATTTCCGTGGCATTTTCTTCCTCGTAATGCTGTTTCCACTGGGCACCTACGTCTTTTCAGAGATGACAGGAATGTGCATCCACCCAAAAGGCACCGCCAAAATTTTTTTAAAAAGGCTGTTTTCATGAATATTTTCTTTTTCTTACTGCAAGTGCAAATCATACATTGGTATATTGTTTAGGGGGAAGATATGTGGTTTTTCACTTGGTGGATGACTTACTGTGTCTACCTGAACTTCCCACAAAGCACCCACTGTATCTTTCTAACAGACGCTACGAGAGGGCGCATTGCATTAGACACATTTAAATACAAAGTACTATCAGTACATCATGCACAGCATTGCAGACTATACGCAGATACTTTAAGAATAAAATCAGTAACATTTAATGTCTCGTACTGTGTTGTATACCCATTTCCTCTTAAACATGCAAGTATATTTTGCATTATATTACCGCAAGAAAATACACCCAGAGTAACGATCACGACGAAAAAGAAAAATAACGACACTGCCCAGCACTGTCCTCCCTCCCCGTGAAACGCGGTTTGAGTGGCCCGTGGTTCACGGGAAGGCCTTCCTGTCCCTGCCCTGGGGAGTCCACGCACTGGGACCGCAGCCTGAAATGCAGCCTGTTTGTTACCACCCCTGCCTGCGTGACAGACGGGGCGGAAATGCACGCAAGGAGCCCCCGTCCGCAGGTGGCACAGGGCACGCATGGTTTCCCGTGTCTCCTCTCCGTCCGTGTCTCGTTATCACGGGCGACTCGAATAAAAAGTGTCGTCTGTGAGAAAACGCGCCGGGCCAGGGGGCGGGGCAGACAAAGAGGCAGAGCCCGAGGGTGTTCAGGGCACAGAGAATACGCCGCATGCACCAGAATGATGGGTGCGTGTCGTTACACACGGAGGGGATGCACCACACTGAAGAGTGAGCCTTATGGGGGCCCGTGGACTCGGGGTGACAAATGTGCCCTTGGGAACAAACGTCCCAGGCTGGTGAGGGACGTTGAGAAGGGGGGCTGCGTGGTGTGGGGGCGGGGGTGGTAATGGGAATCTCTGCAGCTTCCTCTCAGTCTTGTGGTGAAGCCAAAACTGCCTTCAATAATAGCCTTTAAAACGACCTCCGGGAACGGTGGCTCTGAGTCCGAGTGGCCTGTACCTGTGGGACACTGGGACCCGTCAGTGCTCCGGTACTTGTTGAAACCGTCTTTGGAACTCACCGCTGTGCACAGCTGACTGAGTACCTCAGTACAGACCCCAAACGGTGCTCCCAACTCTTCTCAAGTGCAAGGACAGTCCCCAAACCTCTCTGCAGATTCTCTGGGGTTTTCACTGTTTCTGTTTTAGTTTTCACCTCCAGATTCCAAATGTCTAGGATCTGATACTATATGTGTATTCCATACGTTTAGAGGAAGGCTGTACCCTCTGGGATTCTAACAGGCCGTTCGAGCCTGATACATACTCACTGAAATATAATCCGGTGTTTTACTCAATAGCACACACATCCTCTTCACGAGCTACTTTTTTTTCTTTTTAACGAGTATAATAACTACTCCATTCACCGAAGAGGAATAAAGTCTGAGCACCTGAGAGAAATCAGTATCAGAGCAAAAGGAAGGTGTCATTTTATCTCCAATACATCAGCAAATATTTTAAGAGCCGTATTGCAGGCAGCTGGGGGGAGAGAGAAATGTCACAGCATCCTGGAAAGGAAGAGTTCAAGGCCCACAGAGGACATGTTCAACCTCGAGACCCACAGAGAACATGTCACACGTCACCACGGGTTGGCCATGTTTTGTCATTGAACAGAATCTGTCGCATACACAGTAAACCAGCTTGTGGGTCCCAACCGATGTGTGTGGTGACAGTGGACGCGGCCAGGAAATGAGGTTGGGGACGCTAGGAAGGTCATGCGTCTGCTGAGGCTGGGGGCAGGAGATGGAACCTCCCTCACGAGGCCTTTCTGTGTCTGCGCTCTCGTGTCTTGTATGGCAATGTTTTATTTGTTCTGGGAACAGGAACTCCAGTGGCCGCCCTCCTGAAAGCTTCTCCAGAGCACATGGTTGGAACAACTCTAACGTGTTGAGCCCGGATACAGGGAGCCCTGGGAGAAGTGTGTGTAGGGGGAACTTCATAAAAATGTTTGGAGAATCTCATTTAGATTAAGTAACAGAACAGAGAGCATGAAGACCACAGTCTCATAATGGCAAAAACAAAACCAAAAACATCCTTTTATATGCCTTTTTGCCACTTCAGAATGTCTGGAGAAAGTGTGAGCTTTCTTCTGAAATGAGTAACGTTTGCATTTTGGGATTGCTGGTAGTTGCTCTCTCAGTGAAAGTTTTCTTACCTCACAAGGACGGATTTGCAGAAGCTGCCCACCTTGCCTGCAGGGATAACATTCTGAGTGAATGCGTACATCCTAGGGAGACAGCACACAAAGCAAGAGGCCGAGTCACTCGCGTGGGCACCCTGCAGAAAAACACTTCACAGGACAGTGTTGGAGCGGCCGCTGAGATGACCAGACATAGCGAACTGAGGTCATTTTGGCTAAGGACGAACGACCAGTGCCTGCAGGGGTTTGTAACAGGGACTGGCCAGGTGGACGAGTCTGTGACCCACGCGGCAGCTGAAGCAGGGGGTCCTGAGCTTGACTTCCCAGCCGCACAGTGTTTTATTCATGTTGTAGCTTCCTTCCAAGGGGATGGCCTGCCGAGGCCCACTGGTGAGCACCAGGTGCAGAGGAGAGAGGGGGCGTGCCGCGGTTCGTGCTGACCGCAGGGTCCCTGTGGGCGAGTCCTGGGCACCGTGGAGTTCCCATGGCTCATCCCTCCCCCCACTCGAGGGCACAGCGCTCCCCCTACCCACGTCAGCCCGTCTCCAGGCTGTATCTGGTCCAAGATGCCCGTTGTGGAACTGAAACATAAAGCCCCGTCCTGACGTCCTTCTGTGGCTACGGTCAGACTGAGCAGATGCACCGAGGTCCTCTCTCTCCCTCTAGAGAGTTTGCTGGGACCACGCACAGCGAGAATAGGAGAGAACTCACTCTTCTATGTATGGGGACATGGAGCGCTTCCCGTTTGGGGTAGACATATGAAAATTCAAGTGGAACATTCTAGGTGTTCCCTGATTGAACAGGACAGACACACGCTGGCCGGACAGCACAGTGTGGAGTGCAGGGGATGAGGCGTGTCAGCCAGGATGGGTTTTTAGTCGTAGAGCCCCAGCCAAGGCGGTCCCACTCTGTCCCTTTGCAAGAGCGCCGATCCGCAGCCTGGACTGCACGTGAACTAAGTCCACAGGTCAATTCCAAGCCGAGCCAAACGTACGACACGTGACGCAGCTCACTAGTCTGTATGCAGCTTTGTTCCGTGGAAGAGTTTTTATCGCCTTCTCGTGGGTCCCCACTGCAACGTACACAGGTGCTTCAAAGACACCTGCCAGGACTGTCTGCATGCACGGGAGGCTCTGGGCGGAAGTCCTGGCCTCCGCAGGGACTCCTCCCGGGCCCCGGTCCACGCCCGGCTGTGCTCCCCTCTCTCCTGCACTGCAGGTGAGGCCTCTTCTCTCACTCGCTGCCGTTGGAACTGTGCTCTCAAAAATAGGGTCCCTCCCTCACCGTCTGTCTAACCTTCGGGGGTTCCGCAGAACGGCCGGAAAAAAAACGGGAACATCCCAAACACACTTCCACAGCTACAGGAGCGAAAGGGCTTGACGGATTTCGGCACAGACGCCAAGAAGAAAAGTAATTTCGGAATTTTGGGGGCGGCGCAGCGGCCTAGACCTCAGGTTTTTGTTTTTGTTTTTTTTTTTGAAGGGATTAAATGTCATCTCGTCTGAAACCTAAAATAACAGGAAATAACCCAGACCAAGACAGGAATTGAGGATGAATGCCTTACGTCAGATTTACAGGAAGAGTCTGAGGAGCCCAATACGAGTTTTAAACATCTCCCGTTCGATTTGAAAACCAAAGGGATTCTCTCTTTTAGAAGCAGCGAACTGAGAGAACTGACTCGGGGAGCAGATCTCTTGCACTGCAAACTTTGCCCCCCATGTGCCCTCTTGGGAATGCTGACTGGGTTGCACGCACAACCTTCCAACCATGATCGGTACCTCTGAAAAATGGAAAAAATCCCCTCAGGTTGACCTTTTCATTTCGCTTCGATCATTTACTCCATCGTCTCCCTGTTATGTTCCTCCAGGGCGCAGCTGGGAAAGCTGCTATACTCAGTTTTTCTTCCAGCAAACGTAACCCGCGGACATGACCGGGCCTCCTTCAGAGCCAAGGTGGGGTAGCAGAGACGTACGCTTGGAGTTCACTTCATGGAGAATGACTGTAAAGATTAAATCCACGTTCAGGTTTTCAGACGAGACCTTGAGTCGGCGTTTGAAGATGTCCCCACCTGGCTGGTCTTCAAAGGGTTTATTTTGCCAGTCACTTCATGGCTGGAGGCTGACAGGCCTCTCGAACCTTCTGAAACATCAGCCACACCGCACAAAGGGTGTTGGATGGATGCTGACCCTCTCGTGGCCATAACGAAATGGAAAAATCAGAGTTTGAACAGGCACGGAAGGGAGACTCGTGTACAGTTTATTTTCTCGTGCGTTTGCGCCTGACAACTCTAAGGCAAGCAACCCTTTGCAAGGCCAGTGAGTCCTATCCTGGTGTCCAGGCTCACGTTCTGGTCACACGGAGGGAGCTGTGGCACTGGGCAGGTTCTCACTGTTCACAGCCGGTGGCACGCCTGTGTGTCGGTGACGGAACAGGCAGCTTCCAGTTGCTGCCACAGCCCCGTCCAGAAAACAGAACTTCCTTCCAGGGCTCGTGAGTCTGAGACTGTGTGTTCTTGTCTGGCTCCCATCTCGAACCCTCCTGGGGTTCAAGCACAGGGCTCACCCTTAGTTCTGGGCACCTAGTAGGAGAGGGACTGAGACCCGACAGATGGGCAGGGATGCCAAGCGATGGGAACTGAGACAGAACCGCGGTGGGAAAACGCGAACCCGGGGGATGCAGACAGCTTTACGTAAAGGGCTCATGCTTTTGCTCCTTTAACTACTGCTCGTTTTCCAAAGCTGGTCCTGCTTCCATGAAGAATGCCGGAGTTCTCGGTTTTGCAGACTCCAGGGGGCCAGAGGCACGCTGACGGATGGCGATTAGGAGCCCCTCTTGGTCATGCCTTCCAGTTTGTCCCTGAAGTAACTATTTCATCAGGGTCAGTGTGGAAAGAGAACTTTGCTAGTTGTCACGCAGCCAATGGTAGCATTGCAGTACGGGTACAGGGAGAGGACGGCAGGTAGGCAGCCCGCACTCTGGCTTCAGGAAGTACAGAGGAAGGAAGGAGGTCTGTGTTTCCTGTGTTGTAGCACGTCTTCCAAATCAAAGCAGGAGGGCTGCGAAAAACCGACGTCAGGAACTAAATTCAATGTAGAGACCGGGCACGGACTGGAGCTGCGTCCCTGCCCTACCCCGGTCTGCACTTGTAGGTTCCTCACATGTAGGTACAACACACGTTTAATGGGTGGACGACATGTATTTAAGACATTCACAACAAGGGTTTTACACTGACTGGTCCTACAATACAGCTTTAATGTTTCCTTTTAAATAACATGGCGCTCAAAGCTTGTACAGAGTTCTAGAAACCAAGTGATCCATTCACTCGGAAAAGGTTGTTTAGTACTTACTAGGTAGTGAGCTGTGAGGATAGAAAACATTTGAAAAAATAAACTAAAACAATGAGCTTCCTGGCCGGGTGGCTCAGTTGGTTGAAATGTCATCCTGGACAGCAAAAGGCTGTGGGTTCGATCCCCGGTCAGGGCACATACCTGGGTTGCAGGTTTGATCCCGGGTCCGGCCACACACAGGAGGCAGCCGATGAATGTTTCTCTCTCTCTGTCTCTATAGAGTAGACAGTGGTCATCAGAACCAAAACCTTCATCCTGCCCACGCCATTGCCGCTGAGTTGGTCGTCGTTTGTGTACGTTTGCAGTAGTGTTTGAAAATAGACACGAACGCTGAGTGGTCACGGTAATAGAGCCGATGCAAAGTTGGGCGTGGAAGGTTCTCCTGAGTGTCTTCCAAACCACACTTCATTCCACACGAAGAATCGGGTGACAGAATGAAAGTTACCTTGTCACTATCCGTGTCCTCTCTGTGTCCCGCTTCCCGATCACAGCGGTGTCCATGTGATGCCTCCAGGACCAACTAGGGCGGCTAAAAACACTTTTCCCCCATGTCACTGCTGTTCTCTCTCATTTCCAATCATTTCGCTGCTCCATGGTGTCAGATTATACGGCCATGGAAGCACGTTTCTCCGTTTTAACGCACTGTCTTCATTTTACAGATTGGGCTGTAATGAGCAGTCAACTCCATGTTTTAAATCTTTAAATATTTTTTTCCAGTTGGGACTTTTACTTTGATTTTATTTTTTCACCTTTTAAAATTGTTGTTGAAGTACAGTCGTCCCCATTTCTCCCCCACCAGTCCCCCCGACCCCAGCCATCCCCACTTGCCACCCTTAATCCTACCTCCCCTTGGTTTTCTCCATCCGTCCTTTATACATGTTCCTGAAAACCCTTCCCCCTTTCCCCGCATGGTCCCCACCCACCTCCCCTCTGGTTACTGTCCATTCATTCTTCATTTCCATGTCTCTGGTTCTATTTTGCTTGCTTGCTTGTTTTGTTGACTGGGTTCCACTTAAAGATGAGATCATACAGTATTTGTCTTTCACCCCCTGGCTTATTTCACTTAGCATAATGCTCTCCAGTTCCATCCATGCTGTCACAAAGGGTAGGAGCTCCTTCTTTCTCTCTGCTGCGTAGTATTCCATTGTGTAAATGTGCCATAGTGTTCTGATCCACTCATGGACTGACAGACACTTAGGTTGCCTCCAGCACTTAGCTATTATAATTTGGTTGACACTATTTTTAACGTGATGTCTCTGGTCATTTTTGTTGCCCAGAGATGGACAGCTAGTGGACTCCTCAGGGAAGACAGATGGAGCCACGCTCTGGAGTCTTTAAATCCTGATAACCGTCTGTGCTACTATAGATGGGATTTTTAATTTTGTTATGAATTTACACAGTTTAACAATGGGAAAGCTAGGCACACGTGTGCGCCCACTTTGTAACTGGCTACTTATTGAACAGGCTTCTGTTTTCCATTAGTTGATTATTACTCATTGTTTTGGCTTTCCCACCTTCCGACAATGTTCCCTTTGATTCCCCAAATTCTAAGTAATGCCATTGGCTTGTGCCTCCACACTGATGGGAATGGTCTCACAACCGTGGCACACACCTTTGTTCTCACCGACAGCGATGGCATCTCTCCCGCCATCAGACGCACTTGGGCCTCGGGTTGAAGCTATTTTCATTCCTTCCATTTGCATGTTCCTTAGAACTTTTATCCAAACTAATGGTTGGGTTCCATCAAATTCTTTTTTGGCACCTACTGAAGCAGTGAAGTGATTATTATTCTTTCATTTAACTTAATAGGGCCCTGAATTACGTTAGTACATGTCCTAACAGTGAGTCATTCTGGTATCCCAAAAATAGAGGTTACTTCATCACGGGGTATAATTCTTCATCTACCACTGGTTTAAATGTTCCCTTCAAGACTGTGCATTAATATTTATCTAATTCAGACGACGCGTATCTATGCTTGTCACTTCTCTTCCTTTGTCAGACTTTAATGTCAGAGCTAATCGACCTTTGTAATATTTAATACACGCATTCCTTCTTTTTACATGGCCTTGGTCAGTTTTAGCAGCACGGGAATGAATCGTTCCTTTGAAGCTCAGTGCCGTGGAAATTTCACTTTCCTCGTGTTATGGGGGAAATTACCTCGAAATAACCTTTGTCCGCCACGGGTCTGGGTGGGTGGAGAGAGAGGAGGAGGAGTCTTGTCCTTGTGCATTGGAGACCCTGCCTATTAGTTGGCTGGATGTTTCCTAAAATTTGACCCAGAACAAGGTGCCCCTGCTGGCCAGTTATAAATCCCCCGTGGGTCCCCCTGCATAAGACAGAGTTACATTCCTGCTTCGTGTTGTATCAGGCTGTCTCCCTCTGTCGGCCTTGCTCTGTCTGTCTGTCTGTCTCTCCCTGTTCTCTCCTCTCTCTCTGCCTCACTCAGACGAGTGTGCACAGGGTGTTCTCTGCAGGCTGGGCAGTGTGATGCATGCCTTCGGCAGCGACACCCTAGGAGTAACTGTCGACTTTTAGACCATGAGGCCGGTTCTACGGCAGCAAATGTGTATCTCGTCCTCGCCTGCAAACTGCCCACCTGTCCTGAGATGGGGGTCCTGGGCTCGGCCTGGTCACGGGGGCGCACTCCGCCCCACACTCCACAGCTGTGCTGCCCCCCAAGCCCACCCAAGTTCTCCCAGTGGGAGCTCCGTGCCAGGGCAGGCGCCCCTGACCCCACAAGCCTCTCCTCCACCCAGTCACCCCTCTGTCAACCCGCAGTCAGGGCCTCCGCACAGGCAGACAAATCTGCTGGGTGAGTCATCACTCATTTCACGGGTCGTCAGTGACCCCACTGTAAGTGCCTGAACGCAACTTTTTCCTTCCAGACGGGTCAGAATGATGTGTTTTTTCAGAGCCTGATGACACTGGAAAATGGTTCATACACATCGTTTAAAAACATATTTCAGCTACGTCCTTCAGAGTGGCTTTGTTTACACTGAAATCACAAAGAAATGTATCCTTTCTTTCTAGAATACTGTTTATGTAAAAATTTTTGCCATTTTTGTGTCTAGGGTTATTAAATGATTTCTGTTATTGTCACAGATATAAACGAGTCCATTCCCTTTTAATGGATGTGGACTTTTGTTTGTGAAATGTGGTACGTGTGACCGCAGCCTCAGATGATTCTCGCAGTCTCCCCGTGTTAGTTAACTTCAGGGGAATCGACACGACTTTGATAAAAGAAGCGATTGGGACAGAAAAATGTGCTGATGTACAAACGGAAGAGAACAGGGCCACAGTAAAAAGATCGGCGTGTCCAGGGGTCAGGGAAGGGGAGGGATGGTCAGGTGAGGGACTCCAGGGCCGGGAAGCCCTTCCGTACGATACACAGTGGGGACCACCGGACACTCTGGGTGAGGCCTGCAGAACCGAGGGCACAGCCGGGGAGCCGTAAAGAAAACTGGGGACTTTTGTTAACAATGGCGTTGCCACAAGTGGACCATAATGATGGAAGGTATTCACCCTGACAGGAGGGTCGGAGAAGAGAGACCATGACGTCTGCTCAATTTTCACCCTGAGCCTAAAAATCTGCTCCAGAAAACAGAGTCCCTTAAGGATTTAAAAATTCTTCCTACAGCACTGAGAACATGAAATGTTGACGCCTGACTCCAGAAAAATGTGCGTGATGTCTTAACCAGCCGGTTGCTGAGGTAACCTAAACCAATGACACAGTGCGGCAAGGGTGGCCCATGTAAGGTTGAGGGTGACCCCCGGGAACTTCCACGAGGCGCAGCTTTCCAAATGAGGGGCGGCACGGGGGGGGGGGGAGGCACTGCAGGTGCTGTGCGGGCAGCTGATGTCGCTCCAGCCGCCTCGCTTGCTCCTTGTGCTGACGTCCTCCTGCAGGACGAGGGCGATGCCGTCATGGCCACCCCCTCCCCCTGGGCCAGGAGGACATCAACTGCAAATAACTGAGACGCAATAAATTCACGAGAGGCCTTTGTGCTGTGGCGGAGGGTGGGGGGGTGAGGCTGCCGCGACCTTGGTTGGAGGGCCGCACAAAGCCCCGCTGCACCGTCCCTCTCACAGCGCAGTCACATGCCCGTCCCTGTGGAGACGCAGTTGCTCCCGGTCCCAGGCCTGAGGGCGGCGCAGGCCTGGTGGAGCTGTCTCCAAGGCCGGGGTGCCAGCCTCGGGCACCCCGATTTCGCCCTGTGTCGCTGATAACTGAGCGGCCTTGGGGTCCGGCTCCTGCATGCTGCCAGGGGCTCAGAAAGGCTCCTCCAAGCCCATTAACTCTGACTGGGGTCCCCACCCACAAGGCGGCCCATTGTTACCCGCAGCTGAGTTCCGTGAAATGCTGGCTGTGAATGTTCGGAGTACAAATTCTTCCCAAGCTGTGAAAAGTTGGCAAGAGGCTGATGAATGGGGCTAGAGCCGAAACAATGCCCTGTGCAGCAGCTACGTGGTGGCAGTGGGGAGCTTGGGACAGGAGCAGGACTGGAGATGGGGACACGTGTGTGAGCCAAGGCCAGGGGCGCCCACGCAACCCAACAAAGGGTCACCATTACCCGGACACCATGACTTCATAAAGCCTCCTAATGAACGATGCTAGTCGCCGTCCTCAGAATCTGAGCAAGGGGCGTCCTTGGTTTTATAGAAACCAGGGACGGACTTCCTGGTCCCCCTGGAGGGAGGCCCACAGTGGCCTGCGTGTCTCCATCTGGCCCCTCAAGCAGGTGCACCTCCCGGACACATCTGGTTGACAGCCCGTGGGTTTCCCAGGTCGCCTGGTCTGCCCTGTCCCTCGTGTCTCTGTCCCTCTGACTCTTGGCATCCCTCTGAGTGATCTACGTTGCAAGCTCCCCCAGAGCTATGCTCAACTGAAGACCCCTCAGTTGGAAACTAGGGAGGCACCGGGTGCACACACACCGCCCCCTGGGATCAGGGGATTGAGGTTGGTTCAGGCAAGTGAGTGTCTGTAGAGAAGAGGAGTGAGAAGGGTCCCCTCCCTCTGCCACGGCTGACATTTCTCCGTTAACCACCCAGAGGACAGAAAAGGAGAGAAGACAAGACCAGGAGGTATGGACTGCACCAAGGCTTCGGAGTAAGCACCCGCTTTTCCAGGTGGGCACTAGGGGAGTGGGCTAGCACCCCGGGAGCAACCTTCATAGAGGCTCCATGCCCCTGGGGGGGCATGGAAACCAAGGCAGAGCCCGGCCAGCTGCCTGGACTCAGAGCCACGTGGCCAGCACTGCAGCCACTCACCGCTGCGGCCACGTGGCCCCTGAAGCGTGGCGCCACCGGGCCGACAGAGGCCGCCCACGGAAAACACACACACTGGTCCCCAAGACCACGCGGGAGGAATGGATGAGAAGCACCTCATGAAACATGTTACCAATGCCACCTAGAACCTATGATGCGTTCTGTACATTGTGACAAGCAAAATGTGTGAAATTAATTTAAATAGTTTCTCTTTGCCTTTTTCACGTGGCTGCTGGAACTTTCCCGGCTACACAGGCCGCTCCAACGGTGAAATTCTCGGCCACACAAAGATGACCGGAAAGAACCAGGGAAAGCGTTCATGGACCTTTTCAGGTGCTGTCTTTCATGTTTGTAGAAAACGCCCAAGTGTGGCAGAGGGAGTCTACGAGGATTCTCAGCATTGCTACATAAATGGCAGGGTGACAGACACCGTCTCTCCAGGGGGCTCCACAGGTTTAGCAGACCAGTGCAGTAAACAGAAACCAGCAAACCACTATTCACCTACAAGGCATTCTGGGACCTCAGTGCTTCTCGGCATGTCCCCACGTTGACACCTCGCTGTGGAAATACAAGAGCCTTCTCTGGCAAGGGATGGCCCGTGTCCATCCTCACACGAGCACCCACCTATTTTGCAGGTGACTGGCCTCTGCTGCCCGATAGCTGTAAACCCTAAGCAGTCCCCAGATGCCCAGCACAGGTCCCCGGCCGGCAGCCTGCATGCAGAGAAGGGGGCCCAGCCAGGAGCAGCCCAGGAGTTCTGCAGGTGACCATGGTGGTCTCCGTGATGTCCCTCAAACACTCCGGGACCCTGACCAAAACCGGTGTGCCACTGGGCGGGTGGCCAGCCCTGCTGGGTGGTCAGCCCTTGGAAAATGAAATGGCAGGGCTGAGACGGACACGAGGCAGTTTATAAAATTGTGGTTATTTTCACAGAGGGGCAAACATTCCCTTTCGGCCTCTGCCGTGAAACTCATGATGTACGGCTTCCGACCTCGCTGCTTGCTCTGAGACTCACACGTGGGGGGAGAGGCCTGCTGCACTGGGTTCACTTTGAAGAAGCTGGTTGTTCTCGGCTTCGGCATTTATTTACGGCACAAGTAAGGAGAGAAACGCTGCTCTCCTGAGACCACCGGCCTCTGCAGAGGCTGTGACATGTCTTTCTGCTGCGTGTGTCTGCAGTGCCTTTCCACCTACACAAGGGGTCAGATTATCTGCCGAGGACCCAGGTCACCCTCAGTGCACGCGTTGGAAATACCCGTGCGAACACAGTGCCTGACTGGCTGTTTTCCCCCTCGGGTGGATGGGGGTTCCGGGGAGTGGGGCCGACCGGCGGCGGCGCACTTACTGAACCATTTCATTCAGGGAACTCGAGCATCCGCTTCGACTGACTGACCTCGAGCTATGGCTCCAAGTCTTCATTGCCAGGAGAGATGACCACCTGATAAAAGACGGGTTAAAGATTAATTCCGAAGATACCAAAGCCGGCGGAGCACAATGAAGGGCCTCTGACCGTGGCAGTGACCTCGTTTCTCAGCGCTCTGCAGACAAAGGGCGTACTTCACTGCGGGTACCCGGGGGGCCTACGCGGGTCCCAGCCCCTGATCTTGCCTTTCGCTGGGCGGCCGGGATGCCCCGGGCAGGACGCCGCTCTCGGAACCAAAGTGCCTCCACCCCTCGCTGGGTCAAATGGTCACCCACCCTGCCCCGCAGCTTCTGAACTCCCAACAGTCTTAGGTTACTGGTGATGAGATGAACCAGCACCATCATCTGAGAATTGGTTCCAGATACGCGTCAGAGGAATTACAGTCTGTTTCCTGGTGGGCTCCCTCCCAGTCCCCCTCCGACGTCGCGAGGCCCAGAGTCCTCCCGACTCAGAGACCCCCACTGTCACGGGGCGCAAGCAGCGTGCAGAGGTGAGCTAGTGTGCAAAGGAGCCCATACAACATTGTTATTCCAGGAGGGCAGAATGTCACGAAAAACAGCATGCCAACACGTGTTTGACGCCTCTGTGTACGCAGATGTCACTTCTCCGAGAAGAACCGGTGGCGGGGGTGACGCTCCTCGGGGTCAGCCTGGTTCAGGGAGCACGGGGACCTCTGCGAGGGCGAGACAGCGACGACGGCCTCCCCTCGGTCCTGCTGGATCCTGTTCTCGAAAGTGGCCGAGTGGGCGGAGCTGAGAGGTGCTTGCCAGGAAATAGGGATCGCAATCGTGGGACGTCATGCAGGGTTTGGGAAGTGTTGCGATGGTCACCCTATTGCGACAGGTCACTGCAACGGTCACCCAGCTTCCACAGGTCACTACCATGTCACCCAATGCCAACATGTCACCGTGACGGGCACCCGAGTGCAACAAGTGAGCGCACCCCATCAACAGGTGGTTCGCCTTAAACTAACACCACGTGAGATGCCGATCACACCTCAACAAAGCCGGACAAAGGTGTCATGTGACTCCCCCCTGCCCCCCACGCACCCCAGGGAATTCCTCTGCCCGTGCTGGGTCTTCCCACAGTCATGTCCCCTTGGCTGCCGGGAAGGCTCAGCCGCCCCCTGCACGTGGGGCGTCCTGGCTCCAAATGACGTGGCACTTGGGACACCGCGGACGTGGCAGGGATTCCACTCGGCCACCGAGGCCGTCTTGTGTGTCTGTTCCCACCTGCACTCTCTCTCGGACGGTGAAACGCGGATCATCTGTCTCTTGCGGGCACGGGCGCAGAAAGACGTCCAGCTCAGCGCATCAGGGAAAAGACCAGGGACTGTGCGCAGGCTGGCGAGTAGACTGTGGCTGCCTCGGCCCCCTCGTGGGTGACCCCCCCCCACGGCTCCGTGTGCTGGGAGCTCACAGGAGTTGGTACGCTCCGCGGCTTAGCAGCCACGGCCACGGCCGGGAGTGACACCGGTGATGTCTCCTCAGTCCTTCCCTCCGCGAGTCCGTGTTGGAAACCTGCGTGGCCGCTCCTAGTCTTCGCTGGCACACGTGCAATGGGTGGCTGATGGCTGGCTGCTAACCTTGCGTGGCTTCTACCAAAGCCGGTGGCCGCGGCAGCTACGCTCGGCCCCCACCTCAGCTGGCCCTCCAGCTGTGTCCCCATTCCGAGCCGGAGGACAGTGATCTCCCTCTCCTCCCGGGAAAATATACAAGGAACTTTCCAGAACATGAGGTAAGCATTAAAACTGCATCCTCCAGCTAACGTGACAGGAACAGAGTCCTCAGGCTTTGAGAGAGCGTCGCAAGTGTCTGGTGACATTTTCCCTGGCAGTTGTGTCTTTCCCCCTGAGTAGCTGTAAGATGAAATCAAGGCCAAATACGCCTGCAAGCACCCACGTAGACGTTCCACCTTGATTTGAGGAGCTGGGGGTTCAGCGATGTTGGGGCCTGGTGACCGGAGTCCGGGCTGAGGGTCGCCCCTGCCCCTCCTGTGTGTCTGGCAAGGGACCTGTTCCCGGCACGGCCTCACGGGAGCCTGCGTGCAGGTAGAACAAGCGTGTTGTTATCCAGAGTCACTCACGCAGGCGTTGGGCTGCTTTCCCACACGTGTGAGTAGCCGCATTCGTTAAGAATCCTCAAGGTGTTCTACTTGCTTGTGGGCTAAAAAGAATTCTCTCAGATTTCACACAAAGATACGTATCGGACTCCTTAAAAAGTGAACATGCTGAGCTCTAGATGATGTGGCTCAGTGGACTGAGTGCGGGCCTGCCAACCAAAGGGTCGCAGGTTCGATTCCCAGTCAGGGCACAGGCCTGGGTTGTGGGTCAGATCCCCAGTAGGAGGTGCTTGAGAGGCAACCACACATGGATGCTTCTCTCCTTCTCTTTCACCTTGCCTCCCCTTCTCTCTAAAAATAAATAAATAAATCTTTTTAAAAAAAGAGGCGAACATTTTAAACCCCAACCTGCAGTGGCCGCCAGGCCTGTTGGCAGAACAGTGGTAACAGATTGTCATAAACTGGGACTGGTCACAGGAGTTGCTGTCATCAGTGAATCGAGTGACAGAGAGCCTCCTACTGGATAACAAGTCTCAGGAACGAAACAGCGTCCCTCCCAGGGTGCCCTCCAGCACACTCGCCACCTGTGAGGTACAGCGCAGGTTCGGGTTTACCTGCCGAGCTGCCCGGCCCTGTGGCCTCTCCACACAGCTGCGCCCCCTCCTCTCCCAGTCTCTTGGGGGCGACGCGGGCTGTCCCCAGGCCGTGCGCAGGCAAAGCCTTGCTGCTCCTGGACTCGGGCATCCTGGTACCGGATTGAGCCAACGGCCTTGCGGAAGAAGGGGTCTTACCACCATTTGATTTTGTGTGCGCAGAGCGTAGTATTCTGAGCGAGAAAAGAGCAAGGGCTGAGGAAGGAATGTCCAGGGTGGGCAAGTCGACTCAGTTCTCTGCCTCCCCGTCCCCCTGTCTTCCCCTCTGTCACCCCGTCTCGGCTGGCCCCCCCTCAGCCTGGGCTCCGTGGAAGGGGACGCGTTTCCAGTCTGAGTGTCACGGCAACAAGGGTGGGGTGGGTACGGCCTGCTGTGGTACAGGGCAGCACGTCACTAGGCCCTCCAGGCAGGTGGCGGGAAGGTTGGGAAGGGTCTAGGGGCACGGCCGCAGCATGTAACTGGATGTCACTGCGTATATGTGCCCCCCGTGCAGAAAAGGCTGACAGGGGAAGGTGGTTTCCGGGCTGGGAGGCTGAGTCCCTCAGGAGTGCACGGGCCCCTCTGGCTGGGGGATAGGAGGTCCCTAGGTGCCCGGAGCAAGACTGCTTGGCTCTTCCAGTGGCACGGGGTGGGGGGCAGAAAGTGGAGGGGGCAGGGGGCACAAGACAGCCGTTCTCCTTTCCGACTGCGCCTCCTCCCTCTCTGCACCGGGGGGGTGACCATGTTCTCAGAACCTCGGCACCAACACGGCACTGTGAAATACTTTCCAAGGAAAACAGTCTCTGCCTGGGAACCACAGCACGCCAACAGTGGACGAGTGGGAAATACTCTAACCAGTGCTCTCTGGATTCTCAACATGCAGCAACCAGCCGAACCGAGGCCCAACCGGGGCCCCTTCTGTAGCCGACCCCTGCCCCCGGGCCCTCAGCTCGCACCTCCGACGCGGACCCCATGAATCTGGGGCTGCACACGGGGGGCCCGTCCTTCGCTGTGCTCCCCGGGTCCTCTGCTGTTGAGACGGTAAGACGGGCAGGTCTATCCCAGAGTCGCTGTAACAGACATTCTCCTTTTATTTCGTCTGTAAGGTCCTTTTCATGTTCTGCCCTGTACACAGGAAAACAAAGCGAAGCGAAACCAAACCAAACCCAGGCTTTTCTCTCCAATGCCGAGCAAAAGCATTACTATCTGAAACCGCAGTGACATACTTTGGGCTTTTCATCCACAAAGTAAGGGGTGTGGGTGTGTGTGTGTGTGTGTGACAACATTGTCGAACTGCCCTTGTTGGTTCGGTCCCTGCTTTGGGGACCAAAGTGACAACAGGAAGTTCTACTTTAGCCACGAGAGCATGGAGGGTGTCTCTCTCCTTTGGACACAGTCATTCTTTTTCCACTCTGTTCTGTCTACAGGCTGGGCCCCAGGCCGGTGCCCCCGGGCCAGTACGGAGCGGAGAGGGGTGGAAAGCCTGTGTCCAGCTCCACCGGCCACCAACGTGAAGAAGGGGGAGGCCCAGGTCAAGGTTACGGAAGACACGTGGGTCCTGGTCCCTGGGCTCCATTGTGGAAGGTCCCCTTTGCTGTCTGGAGGGGGCAGTGCCTTGCTGGGCCGGGTATTTGTGAAGCCCCCCCTGTCCCGGTCTGCCTCTTCCTGTCCGCACTATGGCCACGATCCGGTCCCTGTCAGGGGGGTGACCTTTTCTTTGCCTGTGTTCTTTTTCACCTTGCCCGTCAGGCCCCACACCTGAATCGGGGACAGCTGGGTGCCTCTTCCAGCATGAAATGACTTTGCAAAGCTGCGTTTCTCTCGGCCCAAGAGAAATCCGCTCTCAAAAACGAGCCGCCCCACCGGGCCGAGCGTTTGAAAAGGCTGAGGGTATTTGCTAAACGCCACGTGGAAACGTTCAATTAAAATTGGCCAAGTGACTGTGACAGAGAGGAAAACAGAAAGGGTCCGTTGCCAGATGAGATGCGGCCACAGCCTCCTGGCCTGTCATGCCCTTGAGGCGCCCTTGACGACCTTCCAGACGTCACGTTTCACGTTCAGGCAGAGACTGCCCGATGCTCAGCCTGTCGAGAGGCAGGAACGGCAAGAAGAGACACTTCCTGGTCTCCAAGGGCCAAAACCTGCCTCATATTATTTACCACGTTTTCTAAGTGCTTTCTCTCTACTTTACACACTTAGGTAGCTAGACTAAGACAGTAGCCACTGGCTACCTACGGCGATTCTATTTACATTTCCATGCATTAAAAAGAAACTGACAATGAAGCTTCTCGCCCAGCCCTGGCCAGGTGTCAGGTGGTCAATAGCCGTGTGTGGCTATCACACTGGTCCGCACAGGTACGGGTCTTCTGCATTACTGTGGGAAGTCCCACTGAACAGCGACCCCGCCCGGCCCCAGCACTGCTCTCCCCTCCATCCTAACACGTCCCTGCTCCCTGCCCTCCCAGGTCTGGGCCCCCACTCCTGGCAGACCCTGGGCCGCCTTCCTCAGGGCAGAGATCCCCTCCCCTCCAAGAACTTCCTTCGGGGGCAGTGCAACTCCCCCTGATGGGGACGCTGGAGTCACTGAAGGTGTTCACTCAGAACGGGTGCCTTCTCTTCCACTGCACCCTGACGCCTAGTGGCCACGCCTCACGGGGCCAGGGACCTTAGCATGCCTTTCACACGTAGGGTCTCACGCCTTAGCACCTCTCCGCCTCTCACACGGGTTAGGTGTTCAATCTGTGCAGCGGGAATCGGAACCCACTTCCGCAGCATCTCTCGTCAAAAACTCGTCTTGGTCTGCAGAAAGCTCACAGGCATATTGAAGAAAGCCGAGGGCCGCGTGTTATTCATGAGAAATGTCAACCATTACAATGTCCCTGGGACACAGCTGGAGAAGAAGGAGACTGGGACCCACCGTGGTGATTGTGTCACTGGAGAGCATCCTGTGGTGGGGTGGAGATGAGGGCCATGTCGTCCGGTGTCCCAACCGTGGCTTGCTGGCTGGAGTCCACGGTGTCCGGGAGGAAGGCAGACAGCAGCCCTTCAGCACGTCTCATGTGCTGCTGCTTCTTGGCCCTCACCATGGACACACGCTTTTCTGTGTTGGTGTCTCTCTTCTCTCACGGGCTGATCTCTTGCTCCCTCCCCCTTTCTCTGCTGCACCTTCATCCTGGTTTCATCCATGTTACTCTTCTCTACAGACCGTCGTTCTCATCGCCGTGTGCGGCTCGCGCTGCTGGCGGGATTGGATCTCGTGCCTTCCCGGTCTCCTTTCACCCACCCACGTCTCCAAGGCTCCTCCTCTACCGACATCTGTCCGTGAACGCCAGGCGGCCGCACCGCAAGGCCCCTCGCAGCCCTGCTTTTGCCCGGGTTAGAATGAGGCTCTGCTGCAGGTGAGATAGATGTTAGCCGGCCGACAATGGGGGAAGGCCACAGTGCACCTGGCCATGCCATCTGGGGCAGCCAAAGCAGCCCCAGTTCAAATTCGGGGGAAATGGGACCAGGGCCCGAGAGAAGCCCTCCGGCTCAGCACACAGGCTGACAAGAACGGTTCTCCTCTGGGACGCTTAAAAACCTTGGGGTTCTGCCAGTGACCCTGCTCTGGCTTTCCAGGCTGCCTGGGGTTCGAGCACTTAAACAGCGCATTCGGCCCTAAAATACTCCGTGACACTGTAGGACTACACAGACACTTGCCAAGCGCACAGTTTTGTGTGTTTGTCTACCGGCGATAAGTCACACGCTGATCCCTGTGGCCGATACGTAGTCCAACTGATTTAGGGGTGGCCCACACAGCTCTGCACCTGGGACCGTCAGCGTGGAGGGTGAGGCCGGTCCCAGGAAGGGACTCTGCGATGACCGTGGACGACCAGCACCCTTCACCTGCACCAGCGCTGTTCTTTCCATTCACTGAGAGGCTCCTGGGAAGGAAGCCGGTGTCCATCTGTCACTAGAATGGCTCTCCGGCGGCCCCTGGGCTTCCGCCCTGGGACAGCACACAGGAGCCACGGAGCAGACACAAGCGCGGCCCGCAGCGGGCCCTGTGGGGTGAGGGTTGAAGAAAAGAGAGCAGCGGTCGGTCCGCGTCTTTCCTTTTGATTCGTCCGGACCCGTGCAGCTCGGGGAATCCCGTCCACAGAGTTGCCTGACGAGGGGATTTCTCAGCTGGAGGCCCCCGCACGCTTCGTTTATAATGACCCCGTGGCGGGACACACTCTCGCTCCTCGGTGGGCGGTCCCATTGTGCCTGGGTGGTCGGCATTCCAAAGAAGAAAATAATTGACGTCTTTTCCTCCCGGACCCTGGGCAGGGACAATAGCTTTCATGACACTCACACGGGATCTTTCTTCCAAACGGCCAAGTTTGCAAACAAATTTTAATCTCACCAATTGCTGATGAAAGCTAGGCAGTCTCTATTTTTGGGGGGCGGTTAGACACAGCCAGACACATTGGTAAATACGGATAATAACGATTTCTCTGTGAGGGAGCCTGGCGCCAGACACAGTCACGCCCCCTGCAGGTGAGACAGGGACAAGCAGCCCTCACACAGCTAATCCGCCTCTGGTCTCCAAGGTGAGCTGCCTCTACCTCCAGATCTGAACCTCCCACGTTTATGAGTTTTCCTGCATTGGACAGACCATGCTTTCCACTCAAAAGGCAATGGCGGGCCCTTGGGGAGCTCAGTGATGCACAGACCTTTTATGTCCTGGGGGCACCCACGGTGCCAGGCGCCCAGGAAGCCGCCTTTTTCCTGTGCCTACGTCGATGCTACCATGGCAACAAAGACAGAGAAGTTGTCCTGTGCCCAGCAGCCCAGCCCTGGCAGCCCTTCCCCGCTGTTCTCCGTGCCTCTTCAATGGAGAGGCGCGGACAAGGGGTCCGGCTCAGGCTGGCACACAGAGAAATCGTCATCTCCAGTGGCCATCCGGGGGGTGCGGTTTGACATTTCAGCCTCATTCAAAGTAGGGTCCCCCACGAATAAAGTCATGCACGGCTCCCGGAGCCGACTTGGAATGAGCTCGCTGACACGGCACTCGTCCTCGATGGCATTTTCTTCTGGGCGCTCCTTACCTAGGCTGTCCCCATTCATGGGTGGGAGGTCTCTCCCCCGCCAAGGACACCTGACAGGACGCTGAGACACGCTCCCACTTGGCTGGTGGCCCGTCATCAGCCGGGAGGCGCAGAAGGGCTGGGTGTGCGGCGTGCACAACGCTACTAGGGCATCACAACGCGGCACTGCTGTTCAGCGAGCACACACACGTTTTCACGTCTCTGCTCCCCCCTCCCCCCACACCTCCCCCGGGTCCGGACTCGGGCGGCCTCCCCGGCCACCCACGTTTCAGTCCTCCTATGCTGCGGTCCAAACAGCCGCCGGCACCTCTCCGTCCTTGTCATCCCTGCTCCCTCGTCACCTTTTCCTGCCCGTGGATCCCCCCTGGGGCACAGCAAATGTCAACCTTCCCACAAACGTCCTTGCCAATAAGCTGCTTTTGCTCGGCTCTGCATTTTATCCTCATCAGTGAGGTCAACGTGCGCACCCCAATCTCCCTGCTCTGGCAGCTTTCCCTGGGCCCCGGGGGGGACTGGGGATGGCACCCCCAGCCGATGGGTGGGCCACAAGGCGCTGCGGATGCCCAAGTCAGTTAGGGACTTCAGAGCATCCAGAAAACCCTCACACATTGTTTCGGTTCCATCCATACGCACTGTCCACAGGTCCTCTGTGGGAGCTTCGCTGCTGCCTCGGCCACCACACTCATTATTCTCCACTGGGGGGCACTCCCCCCACCTCCCACCTGCAGGTGCATTTGCCACCTGACCAGTTCGAGCAGAGGTCTCCCGGCCCTCACGTTCTCAGGGGCAGCGGCCACTTCTCTCCTTCTCAGAACATCAGCTTCTTCACGACACCACCTTATGTAGCATCTCCCTTTCCTAGCAGACTATTCCTGAGGACTTCAAATTATCTTTAACCTTCTCATTAAGACAAGTGGAGGGATGGGAGGAGAGGGTGGGGAGGGGACAGAGAGGGAGACGTGGAGGAGGGAGGGAGGGAGAGGGGAGAAAAGAAACAAAGAATGAAACAAGGAAGAAGAAACTCAAAAGAAATGAGAAAGAAGAAAATACAGAAAAAAAAAGAAAAGAAAATTCCCCTTTATTCTGACCCCGCCTTTCCAGCGACCCGTTTATGCGTCCGGCTAGGTTTTCCCTGCTGCTTTGTCCGCGTCTGCCTGCCCAGCACACTCCTGACACTGCCCTAACTTCACCTGCAACTTCTCCCCGGCGAAGAGGGGCTCCTCGGAGGTACCCCAACCTCCATGCAGCAAACTCAGTGGACAGCTTCCGGCCTCTCCCTTGCGGATTTCTCGACAACAGTCCTAACAGTCTCTTCCCTGGCCACCACGAATGTTTCGCGTTTCCTCCAAGCTCAAAAGTGGCCTCTCGCTTTACTTCGCTGGGTTGCCTGTCTCCCTCTCTCCCGGTTACTCAGCTTTCTTCTGGGCTCCGATCACAGGGACCCAGCGGGAAGGAGACTCTGTTTGGTGGGAATGCAGCGCAACGGAAGGGAAGGGAAGGGTGCAGGCATAGCGGGACACGGCTGTGCCTTCCTCGGAAATTCTTAACGGAGAATGGCCACTGGCCTCCCCGTCACCGGAAAAGCAAAGCAGTCGGCATGCTCAGCAAAAGGTCATCTATGAAATGCCCTCAATTAGAATAAATAAAAACGGTCGTTTAGTGATTTAGTGCTAAGCTCTCAAGTATAATTTGGATATTTTTTAAATGTACTGATTTTCGAGACAGAGGGAGGGAGGGCGGAAGAGAGAAAGAGAGAAAACAATGGTTTCTGGTTCTACTCATTGATGCCTCCATTGATTGATTCTTGTATGTGTCTTGACTGGGGATCAAACCCAAAACCTTGGCATATCGGGACGATGCTCTAACCAACTGTGCTCCCTGGCTAGGGCTTAACTTGGATATTTGACACTTGGTTTTACACAGTAACAGCAAAAAAAAAAAAAAAAAAAAAAAAAGCCAATGATGAGCCTGGTTTCTTCCTCCCCGGCCCTCGCCCAGAGCTTCCTAACGACCTTGAACTCACCCAGCCCTGCACAGATGCGCCTTTGCAATAACCAGTCTCCCAAGGAGGAGGCAGCAGGACTTTTTTCCACGGTGCCCTCGGGCCGTTGGGCTGTGCGTCATCTCGGGCAAAGTCTGTTTCTACGGGTCTGTTCTTCACGTTCAGCGGCCCTTCTGTCAGACGAGAAGCACGACTGTTTTTCATCCCCCCGAGTGGCTTCCGTGGACCTCAGCACAGTGGGCAGAGTGCGCAGGAAGAACGATGGCTTTCTGCTGAAAACCTACGGACAGCCCAGTTCTAAAACACGCCCGCCCTGCCCTGTCGGCACTGCACACCTCCATTCCCTCTACCGATCGGCACAGTTTGGCTCGAAGGAAGCTCTGCACAGCAAAGCGCTCTCCAAAACCCGTACCCGAGCACACACACCCATGCGGGGTATACATCCTTCAGATTTCAGGGGTGCTGCACGAACACCTCAGCACGGCCAACCCCATCCTACAGTTCGTTTGCAGGCACATCCTTGGAGGCTTTACCCTTATCGGGCGGTGCGTTACGCAGAAAACAACAGCTGTAAAGTCTGTCGGACAGGACGCAGCCATGTGCGAGAAAGAAGCAGGGCATGCCTTATGAAAGGCACCCGTCTGCAGCGCTCAGCCGACGCTGCCTGAACATCTCCGCTCCTGCAACGCTGAGGCCTTCACACCCTGTCCCACGGCTCCCGCTGGCGGGACACTGGGGCCCCCATGGCCAGACCCTCTCAACACTGCACGCCTTCCGCGCCTGCTTTTATCACAGTCTCACGCCGGCTGGTTTCCCTCTGTTCGCTGCGTGCACTGGAAGTGGGCGATCCCCTCTCGAATGGCTTTGTACTTTCACGCACAAGCGACACAGGCGGACCTCGGTTACAGATCGAGTAGAACATGACGTGATACACACGTGAGGCATTCGGGTGGGCAAGTTGGCTCATGCCTTTCCTGCGACACTTTCCTGGGCCAATTCCACCTCCTAGCCATTTTTTTCCTGATTCCTTTACAGGACATCCCTGGCCAGTTGGATGGTAGTGGCTCAGAAATAGTTCCAGTGAGATCCCCACTGTTTCATGTCATCCTTTGGAAACTGTGAGGAAGCTCCTTAAGATCAGGAAACCGTAGGGTCTTTATTTGAAACCCCTTATTTTTACTTGCAATGCAGTAAAAATAATTGTTATGTTTTCCCTCCTTTGCAAGGATTACCTGATACAGGCAGTCACATCTTCATATCCAGGGAGCAGGGGTCTCCAGCCTCTGCTTTTTCGTCCGCGTTTATAGTTGCCGTTGCTATTCAAACGCGAGTCTCTCCAAGTGCTGAATGCGGCGTTCAGGGCGACTCTGCAGGAGTCATTTCCCTCCCGTTGTTGCTCTGTGCTCCTTCTCTCTGCACCGCAGCGCCCCCCTCTGGAGGAGACATGGCAAGAACAAGGGAAGACCCCCGAGTCCTTCCCCAGGGCGGCTACCTCCTCGCGCACCCTCGCTGACCCCGCTGTGGAGCTCGCCCAGCCAGGCAAAGGCAAAGAGGAAGAACAAGTCCCAGGAAGATGTCCAGGGGTGTCCCTGGTGCCAGCCGGCCATCTGTGACCTTGTCCCCTCTGCTCTCAGAACGGTTCTCACGCACTCTTTACGGCCTGAGTGTACTCAGAGGGGGAAATGATGTTCTTCTACGGTAGTTTTTCTATGTTGAGGTCCGTTAATTCTCTTCTCTGGTTGCTCCCCTGAGAAGCGAACAATGAAGGCCAGCTGCTGCGCCCCCACCCCCCAGCTCTGAGCTCTCTCCCTGCCTGTACTGCGGTGCTGTTCAAGGGCAGAGGTCCATGGCGCTGACGCCGGGAAGTCTCCAGGCATGCCAAGGGCGTGCACTCTGTCTCACAGCGCAGGCCACACCAAACAGAGTAGACCTACAAAATGCAAGTGGAGCCTTGACCTGCGGTGGCTCCGTGGGTTGGGCATCGTCCCTGTAAACTGAAAGGTCGAAGGTTTCATTCCCAGTCAGGACACGTGCCTGCGCTGCCGGTTCGGTCCCCGGCCAGGGCACGTATAAGAGGCCACCGATGGATGTTTCCCTCTCGTATCGATGTTTCTCTCCCTCCCTCCCCCTCTGTCTAAAACCACTAAGCACATTCTCAGGTGAGGATAAACAATAAGGAACGGAATACGATGCATGTGTAGCCAGCCCTCAAAGATGCTCAAGGAAACCGGACAATCTGGACCTCAGATTTGACGGCTGCCGCTGGTCCACACACGCTCCGCACAGAAGGTACGAAGAGCGAGGACGAAATCACCGCTGACACCGCACTGCCCGCCCCTCCTCAGCTGCGCAGGGGCTTGGGACCGTGAGTACACCCGGACTTTAGGAAAGGAACCCTTCCCTAAAAAAGGAAAATGACACCCACCTTTTAAGCGTGTGCGTACGGTACACAGGCAAAGTTAATCGGAACCAGGTAGGCGCTGGAGTTCCAAAATATCAACGGGCTTCCATATCCATTTGGGAGACGTGAGCATCAGGTTCTTTGAGAGAGAGAGAGACAGACAGACAGACCCATGAAATCAGACAGCAGTTAAACGGCCCAACACACACTCATCCCCATTCAGACAAAGTAGGATTGTGGTTCATCAGACGCAACGGCCCTGGGGCTGCAGCACGGGGATGGGTGCTTCCCAGCTGGGGGCCTTCCCCTGCAACTGGCCGCAGGGTCTCCGGACGTTGGTTAAGGCACAGATGGCTGTGCCCACCTGGGGAGATTCCGACCGAGCAGGTGTGCGGAAGGGCCCAGAAACCTGCCTTTGGCACCAGTCCCCAAGTCGTGCTGATGCTGCGGGTCCGAGCCCCCCCACCCCCACGAGCAGCGCCTGTCAAGACCGGGACATCGTTCCCCGGAGCTACAGCCACCTTCCCTGTGTAAATGAGGGCATGGGAGCGTCTCCGAGCATCGCCCGTCATGGTCCTCCTTACGACAAACGCTGAAGTGCAGGCTGGCTCGGCCCACCTCCCTCACCGGACCCCGGAGGAGCCCCCGTCCTCACACAGGCTTGTCCTGGAAGAGACCCAGAGTCCATCGGACTGGACGGCGGCAAGCCCAGGTGTCTGCAGGTCGCACGATGTTTGAGCAGGAATTCCAGAATGGCGTGAGGGAGCAGAACCGGAGGTGCACTGGTCAGCGCCGTGCCCACAGGTGCCTGGCAGGCAGACGGAGGGCGCCCCAGGCACACGCGGGCCCTCCGTCCCTTCTCTGATGACCGAGAATCAGAACTAAGTGACACCCCCTGGGGCACGATCACTGGGGGAGCCCTCCGTGAAGCCACGGCGCCATGGGCTTCGAATGCCAACACAATGCGATGGGGCTTAATGGCCTGAAAAGTAGAAACTAAGTCACCGGCAGTGAAGCGCGGACTCTGCTGTCTGTGACCATATCCCAGGACCTGGAAAAGGGTTTCACCGGCACTCGACTCTGTGAAGGACGGCCGGTGATAACCTTTTCAACATGCAGAATTCATTTCTCCATTCCAAAACTGAAATCACAAGCGGAGGAGGTTTTACGGCATACGTCTGAAGAGTCTGAAATGGCAGGACTCCGAAATGAATACAGAGATCTCAATACTTTCCTGCATTCATTGAAATGGTGCTTCAGATATCTTTACAAACCTCCCCATTTTTTTGTTAGCCTGGTTGAAGCACTCGATCTGCCGTGTTCTCTGTGAAAAGGAGTCGGGAGAGTTCCGTGGGGTTATGGGGAATCACCGGGCTTTATGACAACAATGGGAAAAGGCTTCCTGGCGCAGGCAGGGCACGAGATCGGAAGGCAGACTGTGCGTGCCGCCGAGAGCTAAGAGGCTCTGTTCGGTTGCAAGAGCGGCCCCCGCAGTGGCCCACAATGGTGAGCGTTCATCGCTCCTGAGCGGCACCCCTTCAAGTCCTTTCTCTGCCTGTGAGGAAGCTCGCAGCACAGAGCTGGCAGGTAAAGGGTACCCGGGTCGTCCAGTGCATGGGTTGCATTCAGTAATCCTGGTCAACAGGGCACTTAACGGATGAGGACAGAGACCGAGGCCTTCAAGGGCACCGTGCTCTTGAGTCTGGCTTGCAGACCAGGGGTCCCTTCCCTGGCCTCCCCCACCTCGCCCCAGGCGGGCCTGCAACTCCCCGAGCCGGCCCACAGAGGGGAATCTGAAATGCATCCCTTTTTCTGCAGGTGATTGCAGCTGGGTCTCCCACACGTAAAAAAGCAAAGGCTCTCTGGTCCACAACCGGCCGGGTTTAATGAACCCCTGCTTGAGGTTGGCTTCCTGCTATGATTCCACGTTTATTCGTTCCCTGTAACTTCTCCTGGGTGGGGGGGGGACGAACACATCTTTCTCTTCCCGGATGGCCTGGCCGTGATGAGAACACAAGCAACGGCAACATTGTGCATGAATCTGGTTAAGACAAGGTAGCAACAGCACTCACAGATGAGAACACAAGCAATGGCAACATTGTGCACGAATCTTACGCTGGTTAAGACAAGGTAGCAACAGCACTCACAGACACCTGTCTATATGAACTCGATGATGGTTTTCCGTGACAATTCTTAGGGTTTTCGCCTCCTCCAGAGACACACGTGAAAGCAACATGTCCACATTTCTGACCTTCCCATTTAAATCGCAACAAGGGAAACTGCCCTCGTGTGTTGCTTTCGAAATGCAAAGGACCGCAGCCTTTCTGTAGCTTCTCGGCTGGCCTTGATTTGACATCCAATTGCATGCCCTTGCTCGTGCCAGTGTCTGCAAGGGACCCATATCTAGACCTTGTCACTGTGATTGCAAGGTCCTTCCTTCTCCATTGAATCCGCCACTGACTTTGACGCCGTGGCTGCAGGACAGCAATGAAGTAGCAGCAACAATTCACTGACCTTGGCAGCAGGTGCCATGGCCAAGGACGCTGGTTCAAGGGCATGAGGTCTCCCTTCCCAGTTTCTCTGGGCCGCTTGTGCTGCCGTGGCTACTGCCGCTGTGTCTGATGAGTCTCGTCGCTGCCGTGGTCACTCCTGTCTGAGAGCTGGATAGATTGCCCAGAAGACACCTGGCAAAGTCTTAGAACACAGGCCATTGATGTGCCCACCTGGGACACCCCCTACAGCAGGAGCTGCAACATCACGTTGCAGAATTGAGCCGAACACCATGTAACATGTCTACTCTCCCTCTCTTTTCCAACTGGGGTTTCCAAGAGGACAAAGACACACCTTGAGAGGCGTCCGGGTGCGCGGTGAAAAGTGTAGCACCTGCCGTGGCTATGGGCACACAGCAGAGGCGGCAGGAACCGCGCTGGGAGGCGAACTAGTCAAGGATGCTCCCGGCGCCCAGAGCTCTCTAAGCTTTTGGTTTCACCCTGGGCTCTGCTGGTCCGGCGGCTTCCGTTTGATGTTTTGCACCCATCCGTGAAGCACTTCAGACTTGAGACGCACTTCAAAGTCGCCTCGCTTGAGTCAGAGGTCTACTGACTGTGCTCTCGCACGCGTGACTAGCCACACCCGGCAGAGCTTGCTTGCTGGGACATTCCTCAACTCCGTCCCCTCAGGGAAGTCTGTGCCACAAGGCCCCGAGGAAGCCCTTCGGAATTCTTGCTGATGTTCTAAAAAAATGCCTTGTGAGCATGTCTGGCTCTGCTTTGTGCTAAGAATCCCTCCTTCGTTTAAAAAACGAATTATTCCCTTACTCCAGTCACGGTTGTCCCAAACTTAGAGGACAACAAGAAGAAGGCATTACACTTTCAGCCTCATGTCACTGAGATGAAAGGCGGGGACATTGTTTCGTACTTTTGGAGGCAGTTATTGAAATCTAGTGGACTCTGGGTTCAGTCTTCCTGCTCTGAAAGCACTAGGAGAATCCGTTTTGACTGAGTATGACAATGCCAGTCACCTTCAAGGGCAAGTACTCCGGCACAGCAAAGTCCCTACGAGATGTCCGTGTCTGTGAATGGACATGTGATTGACGCTGGGTAACCTGCACCTGGGCCCGGACTCATTACCTTTTCCATTCTATGGGCTCCCTGTTCAGTCGCTGACTCATGGCCTGGCCTCACCTGCCTGCCTGGTGTGATTGGTTGGAGAGGACTCAAACGGATTAGGCACAAAGTTCCGTTCTGCTCGGGGAAAGCCGGCCACGGTAATAGAGAAATTCTCCGAAGCCAGCAGACGAGGCTGCCGCTTTTTGACCCGAATAATAAACCAAGTGCACATGGGACAGCACAGTCCCTGCAGCATTCTGCACACGTCACCCCGCCTGCCTGCTGGGTCAGGGACAGGTACCGCATGTCCGTCCCCAGGTCCTGGGGGGAACGCTTCTTTTGGATTGACTGATGCGTTATGCTGCTTGTTGTCAATGTCTCACCCTTCTAGCCGATCACGAGACAGAACGCCGGCTTCACCCTCTCCAGACTTCAGTTTTCCTGGTGCTTCCCCAGTGCGGCTGCTCAGGCCGGGTCCCCCTGTCCTCCCGGTCCACGCCGGGGTCTGCGGCAGTCTGCACGGTCAGCAATGGAGGCTGGCCAGCAGTGAACGAGTCTCCAGGGGCTTTGCTCTGGGAGCTGCGGCATGGCAAAGCCAGCGTCCACAAAGGGACATACGACACAGAGGATGCTGACCTGTTTTACTTGATAAAGAACCGAGCCAGAACCTTGCCTTTTGTCTGTTTGCTATTGTTTTAACCCTGTTGCCTTGATCTCTAAAACTCTATACTTAATCGGGTAAACACTGATCAGTTTGGGGGTAAGAACAGGAAAATCAGGGTTTTGCATCTGCCTCTCTGAGTTTCCACAGTTCTTTTCACATCCAGAGCCCACCCGCAGGTGACTGGAGTGCATCTGGGCAGGACCCAGGTGCTCTGCCACCTGGGACTCTGTCCTCAGAGACACCTCTGGTGCTCGGCAGTCTCACTTCTTCCCACGACACGGAACACTCGCAAGGAGCAACACGGAAGCCGCTCCTGAAGGAAGTCAGTGCAGTCAGTTCTCAGTGTGGGGTGAGAGCCGCAGGACGACCGCAGCGCCCCCTGAGGGCAGCAGTGGCAGCACCCCTAACACCCGGCTCTGGGCCAGGTGTGCGCCTTCACCTGTCTGTCTGTCCTTCCCTCACCTGCGACCGTGGGCAGAGACATATCCGCTCTGCCTTCCAGATAAAACACCGGCCAGAGAGCATGTCTGTATGCAAAGTTATCAAGCAAATTGCACATACAACGGTCAATCTCTAACGTGTGGCGATGCTTTTAATTATTTTTAACCTTGCTCTGTGCGGGGCAGGAGTTGACTTTGCACGAGGCTACATAACACTCACCCGTCACGTCCCATGTCAGTGTGGGAATCCTTGAGACAGGGTCCTTCCTACCACTTGGTTTATCCAGACCCTCCAGGGCAACCGTTCTCTACACGTATCTGCACACGCGTGCAGCTGTGCTGTGCACCGGGAGTTATGTGTAGCTGGATCTCTCAAGCGGGGAGGTGAGAGTGTCAAGCTATCATGGCCTCTTCCGGCAAGGTTTTGCATTTCCTTCATGGGCATCAAAGTCGCCCTAAGAGGCGATGATAGCAATTATGCAAATGCAGGAACACTTCACACGTGGAGTTGAGCATATTTGTCATCCTTATATACCCAGAGGCTGGGCGAGTAAATTGAACTTGACTGAGGGCTTTTAAGGAATGACCCACAGCTCCGTGCCCATCGTGCGTGGGAGGTTCCACGGCGCTGTGCAGAGATCCCCCTCCTGGAGTCAAGGTCGAATTTCACTTCTGGCTCCCAAACCCATTACGCCTGTCATTCCCATCGGACACGGCGCTCACTGTAAATCACAGCGGAGCACCCTCCAGAATCGGGGCGCGTCTTACGTTCCCCTTCGGGAATCAATAAAACTCACGAAGCTGTCAGGAGGGCCCGTCCATAAAGCTACGTGGAACCCCTCAGCATTTGGAGTCCCCAGAGTGCCCCGTGCAGAAGTGCACAGGGAAACCGCATGGTACCCAGAGGGAGTTAGTTCCTGTTCGCATTCCTTTCTGGCTGGCAAACTGCCCCTCAGGGTGAGACCATGATGTTACAGGGCAGTGCAGCCGTAGCGAGAGCGCTGAGAACCACCCACTGACCCCAAGCTCCCCTTAGTCACCTGGCCCCACGAGGCTTCCGTCCTCATCCTGGCCCCACGGGCGGGGTGGGGTGGAGGGCAGGTCACCCAGGCAGAGTCTGCAGAGCAGGTGTGCCAGAGCTCGGTGGCCCGACATTGGCACTCTGTGCATTCCAAGAGAGAATCCACTTAACACACTTTGTTTGCACAGGGGTAGGAGGCCCAGGAAACAGAGCAAGAAGAAGGGGCCCGAGGCCCATAACGGCGGCGAGTTCCAGCCCCCTCTGCTGGAAGAGTGCAGGTCCCGGCACCCGGGGGCTGTCGGGTCCGCTCTCACCCCCACCTGCATTCCAAGGGCATCAGAGGACATGCAGTTTGGGAGGTTCGGAGGGAGACCTCGGGGCACGGATCAGCAGGCACAGGGCGGGAGGAGGGCAGCTCCGTCTGCGCTCTGCCGGTAGCAGGAGCAGCCTGAGCCCCGTGGGTGTCCCGACAGTCTCTGGGATGTGACGCACCGGACCAAGGGGCACAGGCCAAATGCCCTCGTCCCAGAGAAGAGACAGCCCCCAGGACGCGTTGGGAGAGCACTGGGAAGCGTGGGTGGGGTGCCATCTGCGGGGACAGGGGCCGGGCCAGCAGCTGCTTCCTGTCTCTGACATGATGAGGCCTTCGTGCGGTGCCCCCCTTCTGTGGTGGGAGCCTGTGTCTGGTCCCAGAGGCAGCCCCGTCTCAGGAGGCAATGGTGACGGGGTGTCGGGAGTGTGCAGAGGGTGCCGTGTGCATTCAGACTGGCAGAAGTGGGGTTCCTGCCTATATACATGAGGTGGCAGGTGGGCCACGGGGGCATCGTCCTGACCAAGGACCTGTGTCACTCTTGGCCTGGGTCATAGGGCCGAACAAGGCGTCCCCCTGATGTCAGAGAGGCACCCCAGTCACCCAGCTCAGGCCCTAGACACAGACCTTAGGAAGTGAGTCCCCGGGCCACTCTGCTCTGCCATCCCCCTGGCACCGTCCACACACACTCCACACCTCCCGAAGCTGCAGAATATGCAAACCTAAGTGTCCAAGGAGAATAAGGAAAACACATTTACCGGAAACCCTAATAAACACGGTTAAAAACGTGGTGCCTTTGTAGACCAGTCAACAGGTAAAAATCTGACAGAAATATTCCGTACCTAGACGCTGTATGTTTCCACGACACTGTCAGGTATGGTGACGGTACGTGACTTTTTTAGGGGGGATTCTGAAGCAACAGAGAAATGGGGCAGTTTGGACACTTACACACGGTTCGGGAGCCGGCCCAGGGAGGGTACAGGTGTCACGGCAGAATGCCTCAGGGCGGTGCCTGAGACATGGACCGCAAGTGTGTTTGTAAAAGCCGTGGGGCAGAAGACGCGGTCTGGGCATGGTGAGACCAGCTGACCCGGGCTGGGCACCCACCCTCCTGGCTCCAGGCAGGTGGGCGGTGGGTGAGGAGCCCGGCCCGCTGACACGTCCGGTGACCAACCCACCAGCGCACCAGCTGCTGGACAGCAGTGCGCACCGAGTCCGGGACTTCTGGGGAACCCGACACCCGGCCGATGCAGGCAGGCTGGTCCACAGGAATCACTGTGGACCCGGATCTGCGCCCACGAGAAGGCCGCGTCACAAACCACACGCTGTTCCCAGTGCTTCTGGGTTTTCTTCTTGGACAGGCTTGGGTTTGACTTTGCAGCCTGAGCACAATACAGATGAAATGCAAATCCAACCCAGTACAACGCACGCTGAAGGCCCTTCGTTACATCCACAGCCACGTACCCCCGTCCCCGCCTCTACCGGCTTCTCCCACCTAACAACACACATACCACCATGAGAAGCCTAAAAGCTGTGTTTCTGGCAGATAGGGAAAGAACGTGTAAGTGTTTTTATTATATTTACCGTAAAATAAAGTTAGTCGAATTTGGATATGAGATGTACTTAAGACTAGTTACAGATAGCTAGTATTTTTTCCTCCCCTGTTGTTATTTTTTCTTAGCTGAATAATTCCCTCTTTCTTGAAACTCCCCAAGTGCATAAGAGGGGGGCCCGCGGTGACAATGTGGCTGCTTCTTTCTTCAGCCAACATGGACCGAGCAGCCCTACTGCGGGTTAAGGGCCCCTGCTAAGTGAACACCACCAGCTTCATCTCGCCTGAGCTGGGGGACGATGCAGAGGGAGGAAGTCAGCGACTGGGAATAAACGCACACACCCTGTGCCTGGTAAAGGGTGGAGTGCCAGATGGAGATCAGCAACACGGCCAGGGAGTGTCTTTGCACACACACACTCCTCCTGCAGTGTCCCTGGGACGCCTGTGGCCGGGTGGCCTCGGGGTGGGGACCGCAGGCCGGAACGTCTGCTGTCCTGGGGAGGCCGCCTCCACAACCTGGACGGGCATCGGAGCGGGGAGAGGCTCAGCAAGGCTGCGCCCACTCCTTCCGAAGCGACCCAGGCACCTACCCTTCCAGGGAGCAGGCGCGCCCCTTCAGTGTGCCCTGCAGACCGAGGGTTCCCCGGGGCTCGGTGAGGCTGCGGACGAGGCAGCGGGCCGAGGTGGGAGAAGGAGACCAGCGGTCCGGATTCAGTCACGCGGGGATGCGGGGCCCATCGGCGGTGCGGGTGAGAGAAACCCATGTCAGGTTCCCCCGGGCCCTGTGGGAACACATACGTGTGGATGTGTGCACATCTGTGCATCTGTGTGCACTGTGGGGGCAGGGGAGCCCCAGGCACACGCAGGAGCACCTTTGTCCGAAGGTGTGGACTGAGGAATGTGAGAACCTTCTACGCAGGCTCACAAGCTGGACACCCTGCTTCCCCGCCCCCCCCCCCCCCCCCAGGAGCAGCTTCTGAGATGGGCGCCCTCTACAACTAACGGAGCCCCCAGCTGCCTGCCTCCCCCTTGCCATTTCTCGGAGCCCCATGTTTCTGGAGCCCCAGGAGGCTTTCGGGGGGCTGGCCCTGAATGGACCTCCTGCCCCGCAGCTGCTGTGACTGCGCAGCGCCTCGGACGTGCTTCGGTCTGAACGCCGACCCCCTTTCTGCAGGAACTGCCTCTGTTCTCACCCGTGCGTCCCTGGCGCAGAGCCGGACTTGCTCTTATGCCAATAACCGTGGACACCTCTCAGTTCTGTAGCTGGGGTGAGTGACGAACTCATGTCCGACGCAAAATTTAAGGGAGGCCGGAATCCTAAGTATTCAGGACAAATAATACTTGTATGCATTATTCCAAAAAATCTAAATTAACCCCTCAAGTCTACGATCATAAAGTACCAACTGCAACTCTGGCCCTGGGCCCTAATAATCTGCTCAGTTCACTTGTGTGCTTGTAATTGTAACACTGGCAGAAGTACGATGCGTTTATGGCCATCGGTAACCACTGTGTCGCACGGGTGGGCCCCCTCCAGTGTATTTGGGGAGGCTGTGGAGGGTGGGCGAGCTGGGGCACCACTCAGGGGCTGTTCTGTGGCTGGTTTGCAGGAGGTCAGCATTGTTGGCATAGTTCAGTCACTGCCAGTCAATGGTCTCAGTTTCCCACTATCGCTGGAAGCAATGGTCACGAAGGTCAAGACACAAGTTCATCACCCGACAGGTGTGCAGTTGAGGGGCCCCGTCTGCAGCCTGTGAGGGAGGCTCCGTCTCCCGGCCTTGTCCAGCACCCGCAGGTGTCCCCATCCTGGGCGCGTGGCCCCTCGTCATTCCTACCTCTGCTTCTGTGCTCACACCTCCGACCCTGACTCTGACTTCCTGTCTCCTCTGAAGAGGACCCTGGGAGGACCCTGGGCCCACCTGGCTCCCCCAGGTTCGCGGCCCCACCTCGGGGTCCTCTCCCAACACAGTCACACTGGCGGGGCGCCTTCTGCCAGGCAAGGTGACACACCCACAGGATCCGGGCATTCCCCCGGGCACATTGCTGGGGGCATCACGCAGCCTGCGGGGCCGTCTTCGGGAAGGGACAGCTTCCTGGAAACGGCTCACTCCCTGCTGTGTGGATTCTCCTGGGGACAGGGCGCAAAGAGGCCAGGCCATAACGCATGCTGTCCCTGAGTGCGCCACCTCTTGGAAGGGAAGAGAACAAAGGAAGCAGGACTGTGTACCTGCAAGTCCTGGTCCCACAGCCACCACAGGTCCACGACTCCTCCTCCCTAGAGGAAGAGCAAGTGGGGAGCACAGACCAGGAGCCTTGTGTGGACAGATGTCCTTCCGGTGGAAAAGGACAGAGAGGAGCCTGTTCTGTCCCGGCCACGGCCCCGGGAGCCCGAGTTCGTGCTAGGCAGTCACGGTGACTGTTTTCTTTTATTGGTGACACATGCAAGCTGTTAAAATTCGTCTCACCGTGTCAAGAAAGGATGAAAAATTTCCAGAATCAGAAAGCACGGTTAAAAATGAGCTGACACTCCGGTGGTTATACAACAGCGTCCAAAACCAACGAAACAAGCCGTAAATTCACATCCCACAGTCCACTGGAACCTCAAAGGAAGGACACAGGCCAGGACGACTGGACAGAGTCCACGGCAGTCTCTGAAAGAAACGTTATGGCCAGTTCTCCAGCAGTTCAGACCGTAAGAAGGAAAAAGAAAGAAATGTCAGGCCAGTATCCAAAGTTAAAAAGGAGAACAGCAGTGTTCTTTCGTGCAGTGCAAATAACGTTGCACGTTCAGTGCAGGCCCCTTTGGAAAAATGGAAAAAATGCGCTTTTCTGTGTAGAAACCATTGGCCTGCTTTGGATAATGCGAGGATGAAAAATTCCTTTGATGACTGGCCTGTGAAATCACTGGAGACGCACGCTGGAAATCTGGTGTGCGGGATGGCTTTCTGTCTCAGTGACCCGCAGGACAGAAACCGCAGCGCTTCCACTCGGGAAGACTGAGCACCTCTGACACTCAAGCAGGCCCTTCCTCCCATTTGTGGAGGAGTGGGGTCCTCTCCCCCGAGTCGTCCAGGAGTCCCGGCCCAGTGCGGAGGGAACACGGCGTTTCTACGCAGAAGTTTTGTAGCTACACCCGCCGAGTCCCGAAGGAGCTGCGCCTGGGCTTTCACAGGCAGCTACCCCATCCCCCGGGGCGAGACCACTGCCGTGTGTCCACCGCTTTACTGTGTCTACAGCCTGGGGGCCGTGCTGGCTAAACCTCACCCTTCCCATGCCATTTCTGCTCCAATCTTGGCCTCGGGGGCTTGGCAACACCAATTGGCTGGTTTCAACAAACTCTCCGTTGCCCTGCCAGGATGACTCAAATATAAATGGAGCCTGGTATTTGCTAAAGGTCAACACCATTTGATGGGATCAGCAGGATTTCCCCAAACATTTGCAACAGCGAATCCTGCATAACACAGTACCTTTGTTAGACATGTTGGGAGGTGGTAGTGTTCACCGAGTGCCCAGCGTGTTGCAGCTCCGTGACACGTCAGTCAAACTGTCCCGCATGGAAGCTAGGTCCACGCCCACGGTGCCAGACGACAACCACAGACAAAGGCCACCGGCTGACGGTCACAGTCGCAGGCAGCGAGAGCACCGGGACGGTGGGGAAGAACTCGTGGGGCCGTGCACCAGCCTTGGGAGCACTGGGCAAGGGCGTGATGTGCAGTGGATCAAAAGGTAGATTCTAATGGTTGTAGAATGCGCACTCTGTAGTTTGTGCAAGAGCCTGCCATTCTCCTGCTCGCTGCCCCCGACTGCTTCGGCTGAGGGTTGACAGAAAAACGAGCGGGGACAGAAAGCCTGGGGTGGAACTAGGAAGCGCCATCTGGAAGGCACACTGGAGACCGTCATCGGAAAGGAACCTGTGGAAGGACGGCCGACCCGCCCATGAACTTTCCGGGCAGTGGATACACTGGAAAGCTACTGAGTTTCTGAGGGATTTAGACTTTCGATGGAAATACAATGTTTCCTTTATTCTCTTCTTCTCTGTCCTGTGCTAAAATGCAGGATGTACTTTGTTCCCAGTCCCTAGATACAGTAGCAACGAGTTCTCGAACTGGAGATGCCAGCACCACCCTGGCATGAACCCTCTGGGTCCCTGGGGGCGGCTGAGCTGGACTCTGCCTGCCCCTGCAGGCCGGGTGCAGGCTGGGACACTCACTGAGGTATTTCCCACTCTCCCGAGGCCACGTGAGGCTTTGCAGGGGACCTGCCTCCACTTGGGACCAGGCCAGGGAGAAACCCATGTCTGTCTACTTCGTCCACCTCTGTCTGCCTTCGTACAATAAATAAATCTTCACCGGACCTGAATAGGGCCTAGGAACCACGGCAAAACGATGCATCATGAAACCATCAGATTCCACAGGACAATGGACAGAAACATCAATGGAGTTCCCACGGCATCTCTCCACCGTTATAATGAAAGAAGGCCACACTCCATGACGTTGTTCGAGAGGTACTGGGAAAAGAGCAAACGGTCCGGAAACTGGCAAATGCAGTCTTTACAAAGATGATGTGTTCATTTCTGCCTGGAACTTGTCATCTGTGTTCATTTTCCCTGGGGGAAGGAGTCCTGGACAGCACCATCCTTCCTTTCTTGCCATTCCTTTAAAAGTACCACTGGCTGCTGTGGCTCAGTGGATTGAGCATGGTCCCCTGAACCAAAGGATCCTTGGTTCAATTCCCAGTCAGGGCACATGTGTGGATTGCGGCCAGGTCCCCAGTAGGGGGCGCATGAGAGGCACCCACACCTGGATGTTTCTCTCTCTCTCTCTTTCTCCCTCCCTTCTTCTGTCTCTAGAAATAAATTTAAAAATATATATTTGAAAAGGACCACTTAGACCAGGCTTCTGCAGCCAGAGTAAGACACAGACTCATTTTGAAGTCACTCTGTCCCTGAGGTTTCCTCCGGTTTAAGAGACAGCCATGCGAGGGCAGGAAGGACGCCGGGAGCATCCCGTAAACGCTTGTTGCAATAGCCTCTAACACCTTAGCCAGGAAAGAAACGTTTGTCTCCTCTCTGAGCAGACTCTCGCTGCGATCAGTCAATTGATCATCGTGACTCTCTTTGGACGGTACTTACTGTGAAGAGGCGCTGGGTGCCGGCAACCCGGAGAAGAAGGAATCACCGGGTGGAACAGACTCCACTCCTCGTGCCCGGCCCTCTGGACACATTGATGAAAATGACGTCAGGGGGGTCATCGATGTTCAAGGCTCAAAAGAGCAGGTGTCGCTGTGAGTCTTCATGCAGGAGGGGCACCTTTGGGAGAAGGAGAGAAAGAGCTCTTATTAGGAGAGGGGTCTGGTGTGTCCGTGCGGGGGAGGCACAGAACGCGGATGGCTGTTTCTTCCTGAACGCGTCCCGGCCCCTTCCCTGAGCAGCTACCACGTGCTGGAACTGGGCCCAGGGAGAGCTCCTTGTACAGGGAGGAAAAAAACAAAGGAACTCAGCAGACAAAACATGTGCTAGGAAACAAAAGGCCAAGGAGCTACAAATGGCAAGATGGTCTCTGAGCACGAGGCACAGGCCAAGGCCCTGCAGGATGGAAACCAAATGAACATTCTAGTGGGACCGTGCTGGACGACGAACTGAGGTGGCGCCCAGCTCTGACAGGCCAACGTTCTCAAAAGTAGCCGACGCCCTGGGAAGTGGGGTGGGGGCGAGGCATGCACCCAACAAATCCAATAAAACACCCTGCTTGGCATCTGCAGAGCTTTGGACATCAGAGCTCGGTGACATTCTCAAAACTCACCCAAAGGAATCGTTTGCTAGGGGACTGTGCTAATAAGTAGCATCAACCGAGTTACACTGGGGGACGCGGACTGACCGTGGCACCAAGTGACGATGGCCCTTATTCACTGACAACTTCTGAAAGGACTCATTGGAAATGGGACAGAGTGTGGTCCCATCCCCTGCGACTGATCAGAATACTGTGTGTGAGCACTCTTTCTCCAGAAGACTAGTGTGGTTGGGTTTCCCCAAGAGAACACACTCACGACCCTTCCACTAAGAGAGTACGTTTGGTGGCCACCTTCTTCTCCTCCCCAGTAAGGTGACCCCCACAGTCTGGCCCACTTATTCGAAGCTGTGGCCCTCATAAGACTCCCTGGGTTTGGAGCAGGGCTGTGGGATTGTTTCAGTCCCGGGCTCTCTCAGACACACAGCGTGGACACCCTGTGATACATCCGGACTCACGGACATTCTTTCTACCACCCGCCGGCGTGTGGGAGTCCGAGCCCGCTTCCCCTCAGCCCCGCACAACAGGGACACAGGCCAGAGCTGTGGGATCCCATGGCTGCAAGCAAACCGATTGTTTTCAACTGACGTGTTGGTTCAGTGACATACATGAGGGCCGGAAGTTCAAGGGCCTGGCGACCAGTTTCTTCCTGGCCTTGGAGGAGCTGTTCCCTGTGGTTGAGCCGCACCCTTGAGTTTTGTAAACCGAGCCACATCTTCAATGCCCCCAGGCACTCCTCTGAAGGGGATGCTAATTCCTTCTGCACAGGTTAATTTTAATGAAGCTCACCTATGAGACACGAGGTGAATCGGCTTTGTCTGTAACAGCTACACAATAAACAGGCAGGCCGGTTGCAGAGCGTGCCAGCATTTACAGAGAAGCTATTTGCAACATCGATGTAACATGTATATTAGTTGGCTGGTCACCACTGGGCATGAAAACAGACGGAAACGTTGAAACTCAGAATAAACGCTCACCTATAATAAAATTTGGAGGCGGGTCAGGTAAGCAGGAATAAAAGGAACAGCTTCCTTGGGCGACACAATCGAACATAGCCCACCAACTGCTATACGAGCCTTGTTCTATGGTTAATGGAGCTCAGGGCTGGTCCGAATCGGCAGCCTGGAGATTCTACACCAGGCGATGAGGGCCCGCTCTGTGCGTTGCAAGATGCTGAGCGGCTCCCGAAAGCCCTGCTGCCTTGGCGTCCCCATCACCAACCCCTTCAGTTACGTGTCCAAACAATGTCCGCAGACACAGCCACATGACCCGTGGAGAGCCACTGCACTCTATTAACAAGCAAGGGGAGCGTTCACGTTGGAAGTCCACCAGCTGGGTGGTGACCTGCGCATTTGTCCAACCTCTACCCAGCACGCTTCAAGGGCCAGGTGCTGTGTGAAGTACAGACGCAGGAACGAACAGTGAAGAGGACTTCTCTCCTCCATGGGCGCAGTTCCCAGGAGGGGAAGACCCTCTGACGTTGCAAACCTGCGCTGCCACCACGGGGGAAGCACCAGGTTGCACCCAGGCACGTAAGTTCTTCCGGATGCTCACAGGCAGACCCTGGGACTCCTGCAGCCCGAGCTCACCTGCATCCCAGAAACAGTTATTGGTCTTTTTCTGCACAGTGGGCTGGGAGACCAGGAGCCTGAGCCCCCAGCAGACTTCTCGGGAGGTAACTGGACCCCAGGGAACAGTGAAGGGAGCACAGAGATGGGCAAACGGACCCTGAGAAAATGCCGTGACACAGCGGAGGACCGCTGACAGGTGTGTGCTGGGGCAGGGGTCGGGGAGGGAGGCGTCAGGCAAGAATGGGCCTTCTTGTCTGGGCTCGGGGCGATGCTGACCTCTGATAGCCTCGGAGGAAAAGGCGGGGCCTGGGCAGTGGGGGCACCGGTGTCCATCAGACGCCTCACAGCCCGCTTCCTCCGGCCAGAGCAGCACAAAGCAGCGTTGTCAACATCTGCAAAAGGAGTATCTCGATCGTGCCTGGGGCTTCCAAAACACTGTCTTGGAAATTAATTTTTAGGTACATCAAGTAAAACCAGACGGGTACATCTATCAAATCACCGCTTTCCAATCATTCCAATTTTTTCACGAACTTGGCAAATGATCCTCTCTACCATTCATCTTAAATCCATTGCTAGGCTGTATATTTGAGGTAACATGTTCAGCTTTTAACTGGGTACCATTCTCTTCCACGTTTCTCTATTTCCCCGACTTAGCAGGAAATGGGTGTGAGCAGGACAGGTTCCTGTAACTCACCGGCACACCTGGGGCTCACTCTGCAAGGTCAGGGGCGCTGCTCGGAGTGGCATGTTGCAAGTGGAGCCTCGACTTGTCTTCCAGGGACGCAGGGGCGGCCTCTGGGCGAGGTGGTGTCCAGGTGAGACCTCTTACCTAAGGGGACTCTTTCTAGTCCTCCATGCCTTGGGAGACCCCAGGCTGCTGTGCTCTCACAATCTAGCCCCTCACCCGGGTCCCAGGTGATGAGACTACTACCCTTATGAGAGACTACATCATGAATCCTGGTCACTTCCCTGCGAGAGTTCAACCCATATTTTCCTGTTACGTTTCACTCTGGGTTCTGAAGGGCTTTGTCTGGAGGGAGGGACCACCACTCTCTGAATTATCCTGGTGGCCGAGGACTGGATTCCCAGCGGCTCTCAAGGCCAGGTTCTGATCGATTTCACAACCGGGACATCAGCAGAGCAGCAAGGCCTCAAAATTGTGCACCTCAGTCTCTGCCGGTCATGTGGGGCCCAGGAGGAACTTAAGACCGCTACTCTCTGGAGGAGACTGTCCACAAATTGCCTCGATACAATTTTCGGTTAGCAAGTGCATGAGAATGTAACAAGACAGCAGAATCAGACTGTGAGTATGAGCTTACTGCGTTTTTTTTTTTGCCCGTGAATAGATAGCTAGCTACGCAGGCTGCTTAACGATACACCCAATTGGTGCGGTAGGATGAGGTTTTTACAGCGTGGCTTTCAATGGCATACTCACAAAAAAACTGCCACCTGTTACCAAAGGAGGCATTTTCCGCACGTATCCTGGTCTGCATTAATCTGGCCACACACCGATACATGTGTGAAGGTCACACATGTCTCAGGTTTCTTACGTCACTGAAAAAGAGCTTCCCCCGCAGCGGAGATGAGGAAGAGGGAGCAAGCCAAGGATGGGGAAAATAATGGACCGAGTTGTGGACATGCTGAGTTTAATAGGAATGGCATTAAATCCATAAATTATCCTTCACGTCTTTGAACTATCCACTCTTTCCTTCCAGGGAGACACGAGACAGTGAGCTCATATCTCCAAATTACCCCAAATTCTCATGATGCATGCCGTGAAAAGTCGAAACTGGACACCTCCCAAATTCACCAAGAGCCAAAGGACAGACTTTCAAGATGCCAGACGAGGGGAAAAACAATCAGTCAGTCCATCTGGAAAAGAAGAGAAGTGACTCCAAATTATTTGTCCATCCCCATGTCTCTAAGAATATTCCCGAGAGTCGACAGTTTCTGGAGAATTCTCGGGTGCAGCTACGTTTGGGAAGGAGTGACAAAGGAGAGCAGAGGGAAATGAGGAGAGGCGGGGGCAAGCAGGTGGGTGTGCGTGGCGGGCAGGGCGCAGCCCGACGGAAAGTTCCCCGAGGACAGAAGACCCCACAACACCCTCCTCCCTGTGGGCCCAGAGCATCTCAAAGCGGACCCACTCTGGTTGCGGTGAGCATGCTCCCCCTGCAGACACTGGGCATTGCCCACGGCTCAGCGTTTCCCAGGAGGCTGTTTGGAAACACAGCGTCCAAACAGCCTCCTCCTCCGCGTCCTGAGAAGGATCTCAAATGCAGGTGAGAGTCCCCCCCCCTCCCCCCCAGCCACCTGATGTCACAGCATCGGGAGACGCTGGTGACCAAGAAATGGAAGGCGACTCGGCTTCCCTGTGCTGGGCCGGAATAAAGTGCAGAAACGGCCATCACGGAATTTACATTCGTGCCTCTCCAGTTTCCTCATGCTGCCCAGAGGCGTGCTGTGTGGGCACGTGAGAGTGCATGCATGCACACACGCACATGCACACGCATGCATGCCCAGAATTGCCTCCCGCCGCCTGTGCGGAGTGGAGGCAGCAAGCCCAGTCCTCTGGGGAACGAACGGGATGCAGTGATGAACTGGAGACAGTTTTGTAAAGTCCCCCCTGTTTGGAAATTCGCACTGACTTTCACACGGGATGGGAGTTGGGAACGTCCCAGCATGAGTGACAGACAGGGAGCCCTGTTCCCCAAACTTGAGTGACGTTTCCCAGGGACGTCACTTGGCACCGTGTCCTGCACGTGGAGAAGGTTCTGTGCTGTGATTTTCCAATCAGTGCCCTGCGTGTTTACTGACCAAATAACATCATGCGTGTGAAAATAGTGACCGCTTCCAGACTTGTCAGATTTGGCAAATAAACCTACAAGATACCCCATTAAATTTACGATCCAGACAGACAGCAGATAAATATTTAGTGTCTGTCTGTCCAATGCAATGCTTCGATCCAAAAGCTGTTTATCTGAAATTCGGATTTCAGTAGGGGTTGTGCGTTTGACCTGGAAACCTAAATGCCGGAGAAAAACATGAGAGACCTGTGGCTTTTGGAGAAAATGCAAAACCTAAAATATATCACACTGGTGCACTCGACACCACCATTCTAAAAGCTCTAATTCCCTGAGGTTTTTTAAAAAATACGATTTTTACAGAGCATGGATTTGTGGTTCCAATGCATATTGATGCATTTATGGGTTGCTTCTTGTATGTGCCCTGACCGGGGATCGAACCCACAACCTTGGCCTATCAGGATGGTGCTCCCAGCAACAGACCTGCATCCGGGGCCTCTGACGGCCTGTTCTTAGACCTAAATGCTCATTCCACTGTGTCCTTACATATCCGTTACTTTAAAATACACAATGTTGCGATCCCGTCACTGAGTGATAACCTCACATGATAAGGACTCAGCCGTAAACAGGAGTTACAGGCAAAGGGTGACGTTTGTGCTGAAAATGTCTTTTTTTCTTTTTTCCACACTGTAACATGGTATTTCCAAGAACTAAGATCTCGCTGCAAAGGCCAAAAGAACCCATCACTGGACATTCTCGGGTGAACAGGCTGGGGTAACGCTTGAGTCATTACTAACATTTCTTGGCGTTTTCTGCTTACACGCTCCTTAACACCTCATTATTTTTCTTAAGTAACTGCAGAGCTGGGAGCCGGGCCAAAAGTTATCTTAACAGATGCATTTGTATCGTTTCAGTGAATTCCATCATTTTTCACGTCCTGGTAATTGTATCTCACAGGTGGAATGCATGCAGGGCGCGGCAGGCGGCTGCCCCCAAAATAGACCCAGAAATAAATGAACACAATCACCTCACTGGTCTGGGGAGGCGGGGAGGTGGCAGGGGGGCCCCGGCAGAACCCACCCGTGGCTTGTGCTTCTGGAATCCACTGCCTGCTATTTTGCGCTTCATTTCCACGCCCCTTTTCTCTCCCACCCCACTGTGAATTTACCTGTGGGGGCGTCACGAAACTCTAGGTTTCCTTGGGAGGAGGATAAACTCATTGCAAACACTTTGGGGTTTGGAGGAAAAGGGGCTGAGCCATCTCTCGTTCATTGCTCACGCTTGAAGCCACGGTAATGTTCCCAGTGCACAGCAAGAGCACAGGGCACAGACCGAGTTTTAAACATTGGCCAAGATGACGAGACTTGATAATTGTCTAATTTGTTTTCTCACACACTAAGACCTGACTCCAACCAGCCTGGGTACAACGGTGTCTGCGGTGGTGTTAATTTCCGGGACAGGCGAGCAAACATCTGTGCTTTTCAGAGTGCGGTGTCCTGTAGGCTAAATGGGTCATTTGTCCTGAGAGCAGGGGGATTCCAAAAAGGTGCCCACCCAGGGCACCCTGGCCCAGCCCCTGAGAACAGTGCCACTTACATGGGCAATCTTTCTCCCCCGTGGGCACGGAGGTGTGACGGCGATGGCTGCTCCCCTGAGGGGACAGTGGGTGCTCCCACGGAAGCCTATGCCAGAGTGATCGGGCGGTGAGAGCGGCCCTCTGCACAGAGCCTCCGTCCAGCCGGGGCGGCCCCTCCTTGTCCAGGGCGTCAGAAGTCCACCCCAGCACCGTCACCTGGGTGAGCAGCTCCGCGTCTGAGGCCTGGCCACGTCGGAGGTCACTCCTGCAGTGACCTGCCCTTTGCAGCCAGCAAGGGACCTCGTGGGGAAGGAGTGACATCTTTTTAAGGGGAAAAGTGAGAACAATGTCCATCAGACAAAGCGTGAATGTCCGGGGAGGAAAGAAGGGGCGTTTCACTGCTTTCGAGGCTGACCCGACTGCCCAAGCTGGGTGTTTTTGCTCAGGAAATGTCTTTAATCTTGTGGGGCAGGAAGAACTTGCTCCTGGAAACAAAGTAACAACCTCTGATGTAACAGTGTCTCTCCTAACACCACCCCTCTGCACCTGCCCCTGCGAAGCTCTGTCCACTCTGTCCTCCTTCCTGTTGCATTTGCTCCTGCTCAGTCCGAGCGCCCAAGCTTAGAGCCTCTTCTGAGACAGATGCTGAGTTTGCACGAGAATTCACATGGCGGCGTTAAATAAACACTCGTCGGCAGATGGGACGCTTTCTCCTGTCTGCAGCGAAACACGCACCAGTGACGGCGGCCGTGTGGAACACGAAAGCACACGAGGCTGCTTTGGCCTGAACTTCGCCCCGCTCTCCAAAGTCGATTGTATCTGTACAAATGAAGGCTTCGTTTAGTGTCTCCAAAAGTCAGGTATGGATACACTCTGTCGGTTAATTCTCTGTGTGTGATGTGACACTGTGTATCAGTGTGTGTGCTCACCTCTTTATCCTGGTCAACAGCAGATGATGTATCATCCCTCACCCTGTCCAGTCAGAGACACTGGATCTTTAAAAGTGTTTATTTTAATGGGCCAGCATTGGCCTTGTGTTTATCCCATTTTGAGCACTTAATTCTCTTCAGCTTTATAAATCTGGTTGACAACCACCTTTATAGTTCTGGCCAATGGTTTTATGGGGCTCTGTGGAAACAAGCACATGGACCCCGTGTGCCATGCATAACCCCTGACTCCGAAGCAAAGGCAAGCCAGAGTTCCGACTAGAACAGGACTCAGGATGGAGAATGAGTCGGGAGAGGAGCCGTGAGCCCGAGGGGGTGGTACCGGCAGCCCCGGGGACGGTCTGCACCTCGCAGTCTGCACAGCCCTTCTTCAGGTGTCCTCGTCAACAACTGCCATGGCCACCGTGCTCCGCACCCTTGTTTGGAGGTTGTCAGGACCTGGGCTGAGCTCAGCCCTCCGCTGATTTTTAAATACTATTTTGTACTGTGTGTGGTGTCCTGAATGGTTCCCTCCTGACTCAGACACACACGGCGCCGACCGGAGGCAAGGGGCACGTTCCGGGACCAATGCAGTCTTCACCTTTCAGCCCTGCCCCCCCTTCCCCAGTGCAGGGCCGTGCGTTCTGGGGGCTCCTGCCCAAGGGGGAGTCCACGGAGAGTGCGTCACAGAGAAGGCGGAGGAGATGAGAAGCCACAGCAGCCACAGCAGCCGCGGCAGCACCGAGAGCCCCAGAAGGAGCGGACGGACCTACCTGCTGACTCACGGCGAAGACACATCACACGTCCCCACCTCTTCACATCTGTGCCATAGGAGACGTGGCACCCGTCCACGGCAAACATGGGAACACACGCACATCGCTTCCCGTTCCGCGTCAGCTCTGACCCCCGTGCAAAGCCCAGGCCCCATCCGTGCAGGGTCTGGCGCAGCAGGGTGCTTACTGCTCACAGCTTCTCCTGCGTTCGTTACGGCTGGGTGCAGTGACCTTGACACGAAACACGCCCTGTGTGGTTCCACCTGGGCTCAGGCCGCCCATCCCTGCGTGAAGTCTGCGTGTGGAGAAGAACAACCAGCCTGGCGCCAGCAGAACCGGCATCGCGCGGCTGTGGTTTGAATCACCCGCTCCTGGCGGGTCATTGCAGTTTTCCCTCGGTGAGTCGTTAAACACCGCCGGGTCACTTAGTCTGCTCTTTGAATATGCAGAGTCTTCACACACACACGGAGCAGTGAGCGGACCTGGTTCAGGGCTCCCGAGTGAAGCCCCAGGGACTGCAGGAGGCGCGGGGAGACGTGGCCGGGACACGCAGGCACCACTCTGTGGCACCCAACAGTCCGCATTTCTGTCTGATTTTGGGGTAACCCTGTTCCTCACCTGGGGCCATACAAATAGTACGCCAACAGATTAAGTAGAAAAATTAGCTACCAAATGTAGTCGAATATATACTCATCCTAAGAGCGGATATACGCACATGAACTGAGAGAGAGAGCATCCTTACGCACATGCTTCTCACAGGCGGAAAGCGAAGCCGGTCCCGCCCAGTGAAACACCTGTGCGGCCCCCTGAATTGCGGCGTCTGCAGAGCCTGGGACTTGTTTCCGACCCATAGAACATCAAGGACGGGGTGATCCACTGATAACACGGCAGAAGACCGCATGTGAGCAGGCTCAGTCTGCTGCGGTCCTCACAAGGCCCCGTTGCTGGCTTTGAGGCAGCAATGGCAAAGGCACAAACCTCAGACGCAGAGAGGCGTGCGTCAGGGACCTGGGGACGGCCTCGCGGCTGGAAAAGTGGCCTCCCGCTGAGCACCGGTGCCACGGCAGGGTCCCCATTCCTCCAGCCCCGGGAGGATGAGTTCTGCCAACACCCCGAGTGCTCGTGGAAGCACACCCTGCCCTGGTTGAGCCTCCAGGAGGGAACACAGCCCGGCCGGCGGGGTGCACAGGGGGGAGCGGACACGGAGATGGACTGAGGTGCGTCTGGGGGGCAGACAAGGCAGGGTGGACCCCGGACTATTGCTCTCTGGGCAGTGAGGAGCAACAAAAGGGCGTAGACCCACCGAGCAGGTCTCTGGCTTCGTTCAGCACCACGCTGCCGAAGGGAGAAGGCAGAGGAGAGCGGAGACAGCTGCCGTTGGAGAAGGAGCAAGGAGCAGACTGGAAGAGGAGAACGCAGGCACCATGCAGCCAGTGACCAGCCAGGCAGCCACGGGAGACCCCGAGCTCAGGGCGCGGGCAGCGAAGAGGCAGCCCCCAAGAAGCCATGTGGGAAGGCACATCTTTCCCGCTGACACCACCTGGCCACAGCATGGAGCTGGCCACGCCCCAGCGGCTGGAGCCCAGCTGGTCCAGATTCGTCCAGGAGACAAAGCGATACACACTGCATACAATGTGTTGCGAAACCTTTTAAATACAGCGCGCACCGGTTCCATTTGCCCGTAACCACGTAAGCTCTGGGATGCAGCGACGGATACCTCGAGACCTCAGGCAGCCGTGGGGCACTATTTCTACGGGAATCCGAGGCCAGGGTCAGCACGGCACGGTAAGCGTGACGTCTCCCCATACATCACCCCGCAGCCGGCCGGCGAGTGTCAACACGTCAGCCCGGGGGACGAGAGGCTGATGGCCCTCGATGGTAGCCTGGTCCAGTGCCCTGTGCCTTTTGACGATCACGCCCTAAATTATTTTTGCCCACCTCACCTACACAGCTGCAGTGATTGAGGAATTCAGTCACTGCTTTTTTTTTTCTCTGAACATTTTCTCGTTGTTTGGCAATCCCCAATAAACCTTTCCCCTGATGTGATACTATTGGTGGAAATGGTTTATGTGTAATATTTATCGATGCTCACGCCTTCCAGGGCTGTTGTCGAAAAGTGAATGTACGTTAGCCTCTTCCAAGTTAGCGAGACATAAAACGCAGGCTCATTGTTACAGCCGAAGCGATCTCACCAGCTGTAAACACATCACCAGAAATTGGCTGTCCGTTCTGTTCTCTGTATTTGCATCCACCTTGCTGCGAATAAAGACACTTAAAGAAATGACGCCTCTGTGCGCAGCGACTGGCAGACACGCAGCGAGCCGAATTCTGCCTTCCTCTTCCTCGCTGTCTTTCTCTTCCCCGTCTGGGGCGGGGAGGGGGGAGGGCTCCCCTGCTAGTTCAAAGACGGTGCCAGCTCTGGCCAGGCTGCCACGTGGCTGAGCTTGGACAAGCGTCTTGTTCCCCCTTCTCCCTCTCTCCGGGTACAGAGCGAAACCCATATTCCCCGACCTGTGGTCCAGTGACACCATTTCCTGTTCGCCTCATTCCCAGTCCCGTCCTTGGGCCCCTTCCCCGTGACACAAAGCAGTCGCTCTGTCCTGAAACACCCCTTCTTCTTCCCCGTCCTGAGCCCCAGGCTCAGTGAAAGCCCCTCCGCACAGCACAAGCCAGCTAGGGCCCCCTGGCTCGCTCGCTCTCTCTCTCGCCCGCTCCCTGTGAGTACCCATGGTAGACTGACTACTCATGCCCTTTTGCGACCCAGCGCTTTGCACATCCATGGCGCCCACGCTGCTCAGGTCTCCTCAGCCAAAGCGAGGGTGTTGGTGCCTCAGGCTGTTATCTGAGAAGGGAGAACAGGTCTCCGGCACACTCAGCTTCCTGCCGGCAAACGGCTCTCTGCAGCTGTTGGGTGAAGCACTGACCCCCTCACCCTTCTTCTCAGCTGCCAGCCGGTGTCCCCCTCCCGCTCTCGGGGCTGCCGCACCTCCCAGGACTGGAGCGCCCCCTTGCACCAAGTTCCTGTATACACCTGAGTCCTGCTTCTCCCACTGGCTGGAGAAAAATGAGCCCGCATGTGGCTCCAGGTCAGTCACTTGCTGACACTCCCCTTTCTTTAACTGAATGGATGGGGAACCTTGCGGTCTGCAGAATTCCCTCTGCCACGCACATGACCGGAAACAGTCCTGGAGGTGACATCGGGGATGAGCGGGGGTGGCAGTACTCCGCCTGGCACCGCACCCTGTGGAACTCCCAGGCTGATGTGCTTTCTTTCCTTCTTTCTTAAAGATTTTGTTTATTTTTAAGAGGGGAAGGGAGAGAGAAAGAAACATCAGTACGTAGTTGTCTCTCACGCGCCCCCTACTGGGGACCTGGCCTGCAATCCAGGCCTGTGCCCTGACTGGGAATTGAACCGGCAACCCTTTGGTTCACAGGCCAGTGTTCTATCCACTGAGCTACGCCAGCCAGGGCTACATGTCGCATTTCTGTACCAAGTTGTCAGAAAAGAGGCTCTGCAAACATGGGAGCTGTGTGCTCATGACCGACCCCCAAGGAGCAAGCCCCAAGGTGTCGGAGCACCATTTGAGACCCTGCCGGTCTGGATGGACGTGGCTGCTTCTGATGGCCACCTGGACTCGGAGATGCACAGTGAGGGTGGAGACGTTCGGAACAACCCTGTGCCTCCAGGGCGGCAATTCAGCAAACAAAAGACGCCTCTTCCTGTTCTTCTTCTAAGTAGCAATGACAAAGTTCTGGAAAAGAAAAGGAAGCACTGTGTAGAATACGCCCTAGAATCTAAAAAAAAAAAAATAGTGATTCCTAGCCCTGCACTATCACTAATGGGCACCATGACCTTGGGTGAGCATCCTTCTTGCACTCCCTAAAACGTGGTCCTTCTGCGTTGAGAGTGTAGACCCGAGACTTGCCAGCAGCCAGATCTCGTTGTGCTGGGATGAACAGAGCATGTCCCGGTGCTGTGAAGTGGCGTGGGCACACGGACCAGGTCGGAAGCACTTCCCGAAAGCTCCCGGGATGTTTTCTATCGCCCCATCTCATTTAACGGGCCGCAAACTCCACGCTGGATCTGATCACGTCTCGGCTCCATGCACGCTCGCTGGCTCCCTCACGACCCCGGAGTTGACTGCTACTCTGTGCTCACCCTCAGTCTCCTGGCTGGTCCCTCTAACAGACACCCTGCCCCCCAGCCACACGCAGCTAACTGACCTACATTAGCGTCTCCTTTCTTGTCACAGGGTCCCACGGTGTTCTCGAATCCTAAATGTTTGCCGGCCGAGTCCACCCCACGCAGTCATGGAGGCCGACCCCAGCAGGAAGGTTCGCTCTGTGACCATGATGAAGGGGTGCATGCGGACAATTGTCCACAGTTCGCCAGTGCCTTCGGGAAATTCAAAAGTCATCCCCCTGCTGCGAAAGCTGCCATCCTCTGAGGCATTGCGCTACGAGTCACAGCCACAGAGAGGCACACGGGGCGCCGAACGCGGAGCTCGTTCTCACAGGGCGCCCGGCACAGGGGACCGAATGTCCAGCCCGTCCACTCACAGGGCGTTGGCACCGAGCTTTCCACAGAAGCACGGCTCTGGCCTCAGTCACCGCTCTCAGTGAACTTGGAAGAGGGTTAGGGCAGGGAGACAGGCAGGAAGTATTTGGCTTAGGCTTAAAAAACTCACGCGGTGAAATTCCCTATTAAGATACGTTTTCCTCTTTTACTTCCTGCTAGTCCAGCGACTGGCAACATTTTTCTTTTCTGTGGGTGTTGCCAGAATACACATCCCTAGATCCTGTTACTAGTTTATGTGTATCTAAAATTGTGTGTGTGTGTGTGTGTGTGTGTATCACCCTGGCTGGGGAGCTCAGGTGGTTAAAGCGCTGACCCCATACACCAAGGCTGCAGGTTCAATCCCCAGTCAGGGCAAATAGTACAATGAACCAATGACGCATCCGTAAGTAAAAGAACAACAATGCGATGTTTCTGTTTCATTCTCCCCCCCACTCTCTCTCCCCTTTCCTCTCTCTCTATAATCAATAACGTTTGAAAGATTTCTCAAAAATAATAAAATTATATCCATATAAGATGTGTGGGAGGTATAAACATGAGAAATACATCCATGCACCTCACGTAGCTGAGTGTATATACATACAGATCTCAACATGTGAATACATACCCAACCCTCGGATTCGCATCATACTTTGAGGGCAAACTCTCCCCTGACCCTGACGGGCTCAGGACAGAATAAAGACGCTGGTCAGCTGAGTCCCTGGGAGGGCTGACCGAGCCTTTCCTCTCGGAATATTTGTTGGACGTCTAGGCCACACCTGTTTTCCTTTGAGCAAGGCAGCAGTCCATGAAGGGACAGAAAAGGAAAAGTGCTTTCTCGCCTAGATCAGACTGTCTCTCCACAAAATTATAGTCTCGAACAAGTTGCTGAAAACAACGCCGGAGCAGGGCTAGGAAGGGCACTGCACGCTTTTGCTGGCTGGCCGGGGAAGAAGGACGCCTCTTTGAGGAAACCCCTTCGTCTTCCTTCTTTGGGGTGTTATCGGGGCTACTGCCCTGCAGGACAGCTCCCCCCGACCCCTCCTTCAACACTGACCCCGGGGTCACAGGAAGACCCTCCTGTCCCCCGCTTCCTCCTCTGTACCTTCTCCACCACTGGGGTGGACGAACCTGGGTCACCCATCCTCTCCCACTTTCTTCCCTTGGAAGAAAATCTATCAGGAGTGCTCACCAACCCCACCTGTGAGACATTGTACAGTCCCCAGTGTCTTTCACTATTAGATACACTGTCCTGCTTCCCGCCTTATTATTTCCTGCAAAGACTGGGAAGCGGTCCTCCAGTCCCTCCCCCCCAGACGTTGCCATGGGGACACCCGAGGGCGCCAGGGAAACCCTGATGCTCCCTGCGGCGGCAGTGACAGTAGCCAATACCAGCAAGCAACACCAGGGCCTGTCCGTAGGTGAGTGGGAAAGAAAGCACGGTGTGTGAGTGCACGTGCGTGAACAGTGACGGCCTCACGGCACCGGTCAGTGGGGGCGGGAGATGCTGTTGAGTGAGCCTGTGTCCTGTGTGGCTGTCTGCACTCAAAATGACTGAGCGAGTAGAGCAATGAATCTGCATCCAATTTTGTGTCCAGCTTGAACATCCCTCCACAGAAACTATGCTGATGACTCAGAAGGCCGTAGCTATGGGCAACTGCTGATTGGCAGCTTCATCATGACAACACGCCTGCTCACGCATCATGTCTTGTGCAGAGTTTTTGGGTGAAACATCCAATCACCCAGGTGACTCGGCCCCCCCTACTGCCCAGATTTGGAGCCCTTTGATTTCTGGCTTTTCCCAAAATTAAAATCATGTTTGAAAGGGAAGAGATTTGAGACCACCCATGAGGTTCAGGAAAATATGACGAGGCAGCTGGTGGCGACTGGGAGAACTGTGTGAGGTCCGAGGTGTTAACTTTGAAGGGGACTGAGGCCATTGTCCTGTGTACAGTGTTTCTTGTATCTTGTATCCTCTTCAATGAATGTCACTATTTTTCATGTTATGTGGAGGGATACTTTCCGAACAGGAGAGACAAAGGGACTAAGAAGTACCCATTGGCAGTTACAGAGTAGTCAATGGGGATATGAAGTCCGGCTCAGGGAATACAGTCAGTAATACTGTAATAACTATGGATGGTGCAAGTTGGGTATGGACATAACCAGGCAAATACTTTATAAACTATATAAAGGTTTATCCAGCACACACACGCCTGAAACTAATATAATATTGCACGGCCACTACAATTAGAAAATGAAGACATGTATCTTTAAAATAACACGGCCCATCAAAGCTAAAAAAATCATGAGAAACTGAAAAAGAAATTGGTACCCAGAAAAATCGGATACACAATAAAGAAAAACGTGTAGTTTTATTTCTGTGCATCGTGTGGGTGCGGAATTTCAGGACGAAAAGTTTGGAAAAGCGGTATCACGGTGCGCGCAGGGACGGCCAGACAGCTTTGCCGATTTCTCCGGAAGAGGCAGACAGGAGCCTTTTTGCTCTGGGGGCCCGGGGTGTGTGCACAGCGCCCGTGGCGTGTTGCCACCGCGTCATGAATGGTGGCGTGGACGCTCGCCCGCGCTGCCTGGCCGCCTCCCACCAGCGTTCTGTCTGCGGCACAGCTGGCGGCGGGCCAGGTGCGACCCAGAAGCAGCGGCGTGCCAACCCCGGACGCAGCAGTGGGGCACGCAGTGATGACAGTAACTCCCCATCCCCTCAGGATGCTTGTCTGCGAACAGGAGGGAAAAAACATCATGCAGTGCGTTAATATTATATGCCCTGCGGGATGTTCTGGGACACAGCCCGTGAGCCCAGAAACACAGCAGGCCAGGCCTGGCTTTTATTTTCCTCTCCCTCCCGTGGAAGCAGTCCTGCCCTCTGACTGCGCGCAAGGCCAGCTCTGCCTTTTATCATCTCCTTCCCCTGAAACTGTGATGCCCCCCAGCCCCCACGAACGAATGCCCAGTGAGCTCGTGGAGCTAACTGCCTTGAATTAGGAGCCACCTGGGGGCTGCCAAGCCCCTGTAACTCAGGAGGTTCTTCAACCGAAGCTGCCCTCCTGAGGAGCTGAGCAGCTTTGATTATAGGCTTTGGCACCGCGGAGCCGGCCTGCACGGGGGCTGCAGCTTGTTAAGCGGAGGAGCCGGAGACCTCCGCCTTCCAGGGCCTGGTAACAAGCCTCTGCGGACGTCTGACCCCTCTTGCTACATTTGTTCTTCGCTCCAGCGCGGAATCAAAGGTGGGCTTCCGCGTGGCTGTCACAAAGAGGCTGCCTGCAAGGCCCTCCGGCAGAGCTCAGGGCCTCGAGATTGAAAGAGCTCCCGCAGCTGAGCAGAGATTAATGTAGCAGGCACCTGGCCCCTGCCCCGGAGGTGGGGGCGTGTAAGGAGGCGCTGCTCTCCAGGACAGCTTTGCAAACAGCAGGGGCTGCTGGCACGGGCACAGACACAGGGCCCCCTGTTCAGCACAGGGACACACGACACCCCCACAACACTTGCTGAGCTTGTCCTGGTCAAGAAACCGTTTTCCAGAACCCACGGTGATTTCATTCTCATTGCGGACTGGGCCTAGGACTTGGATGGTCCCAAGAAAACAGTCTTTTCTACAACTCTCAGGCCTGCCTCCATGCGGATGAGTTTCTCAGTTGCTCCTTAAGCAACAAAACACATTTATGGAGAGGAAACCCGGAAAAAACAATGACCACATCTGCATCCATTTAGGAAAGGCGCAGTACCACGCTTCGGCAGTCGGGGGCGCAGTACCACGCTTCGGCAGTCGGGGGCGCAGTACCACGCTTCGGCAGTCGGGGGCGCTACCTGGAATCCCTTCTGTGAGCTCTGCTGGACGCAGATACGGCTGAAATAATTGCGGAGTCCAGCTGACAGCATCGCGCTGCGGCTCGGTGACCGAGGGCGTCTGAACTGCCGACCATGTGGTCGAGAATGCCGTAGACAGAGACATACATGTGTAGACAGAGGGAGGACAGAAACATAAACAGAGGACAGGCATGAATACAGTAAAGGAGCCTTTAGAGAAGATGGTCAAGCCTCCAAGCCTCACTGTATGACCTGGGCTTCCAGACCACACACCTGCCACTCACAGAAGTGGGAATGGGACCGCGCAGTAGGTGCGCCCCGTTCGGCACCCTGGCCCGCGCCTGACGTGCGTGCCTGCTCTTTTCTTGTCCACAGGAGTGGGGTGCAGTGGCCAGACCGCCAGAGAGGGCACGCAGATAACACAGCTCAGGGCTGGGTTCCTCCTGTATGGAAATGGCCACTGGAACACATAGATGGGTGTGATCATATACATTTGGGATCCTTTTTTTTTTTTGGCAAAGACTTCCTTCATTCCACGTGAAGTCGCTGTCAGGTGCTGTCAAGTTCCAGACAAACCAGGGACAGAGGAGCTCCCTCCGTGGACGAGCAGAGAAAGAACGTTCTCCTGCCGGGCTCACGAGGCTCCAAGCACTTCGGGCTTGGTGAGAGTCAGCACAGGTCCACCCTGAGTCTACACTTTCAGGAGCAGCTCGGAGAAGCCCCCCCGCCCCCGTGTGAACGCCAAGGGGGGGACGCACAGTGCACCGTCTGGCGTTTGGTCTCCCTGGGGAGGGCCCACTTCATTCCTCAAGAATTTGTGTTCGGTGCCACCCAGACCGAGGGGGGGCCTTCATGGCGTTGCCAGAAGTCAGTCCGTCCGTGTCCACGCCTGCCCAGCCCTGCCTCTCTCTCCAGCCCGCCCTTTCTAGCTCAAAGCCCATCACCCAGCACGCGGTGGCTTTTCTTGACATCTCCGTACGCAGTCCCCTTTCCGTGCGAGACTGGTGTGTTCGTCCCCGCCCCAGACCTCTGGAGGACTTAGCAGCACTTCTCCCCTGCCCACGGTGCCCACGAGTTCCGGTGGCCTCAACGCGGTGCATGCCCTGCTGGGCCAGCTGGGTCCCCGTCTGCCGCCCGCTCTCATGGGGCAGTTGTAGCTGCGACGCAGAGGCAGCCGGGTTTGTCCTTCCGCCCCGCCCTGCGTGTGCCGAGGGACATGTGTGCTGAGGGCCTCGGTGATCAACTCTGCATGGCGCGTCAGTTCCTGCAGGGCAGCCCTCCTACGGGAGCCTCTGCCGTGTGACAGTGTTTCTCTCTCGCTCCCGGAGACATCCGTGTTTGTCACCACGGGGCAGGGGCCGTCCTTCCAGGGGGAATGTCTGGGTCCCGTATGAGCAACGTGTCCCGACAGGCCCCATGTCCAACACTGCCAGAGAGCCCAGAAGCCGGCCGCTGAGGAGAAGCGGGCATGGCACTTGTTATTCTGTTTAGGAAACAAATTGACGCTTTCCTCTTGTCTCCATGGCTAAAGCCTTCTGTTCAAAAGCATACAGACAGACTGACAGACAGATTTTTGGAGAAGACGGCTGCCTGCGCTGAGATCCGATGCCAAATGGAACATGCAAATCATAACGTCGTGCTCCAAATCAACCCCGGATTCATTAACCAGGGCGGAACCCATCAGCTATGACTGTGATCCCTACAGATCACTGGCTGGCCCTGCGGGTCCCCGGCGCCATCACGGGCCCTGGCCCACCTGGCTGCCAGGACTGCTGGGCGGCAGGCCCCACTGCAGAGAGCAGCAGCGACGTGGTCTGCATCTCGCGTGGCCAGCTGCTGCCTGGGCACACCTGAGCCCTAGCTCCATTTCTATGTAAGACGCACGGCCCTCGAAGAGGGAGCAACACAGGTCCTGTTCTCCTCTTTCCTTGGCCCCCACTATGCTCAGGTTGCATCGGGCTGTGTCGAGACTCACGTGGGCACCTTCGCTACCCACTCCCAGCATGCTCGGGGGCTCACTCCTGAAAGCCTTTGTCCTGATCCCGGGGAGATGAAGACGATGGAATGAAACGCATTCCAACACTGAATCGGAAATGTCGTCCTCCCCTGCACCCACGCTATGCATAACTTCAGGTCCCTTCACATAACCAAGTCCGTTTCCAAAATCTGTAAGTAAATGCGTGGCCTGCACGTTTAAGCAGGAGATGAAACGGTTGTGCTGTCTCCGACCGCGTGACCTTCACGGATCCTCCTTATTGAACTCAAACTGGGTTTCCCACGATGCTGCTGTTCTTCCCTATGTCCCTCTGGACAAACGGCCACCCTCTCGGCGGTCAGCGTCCTCACCGAGTGGACACCCCCGGCGCATGCACAGGCCACCGCAGTTCGGCGCAGGGAAGCCTGTCGGACACACGGCATCCAGGGCAGCCTGTGCGTTGTCCAGTTGTCCGCAGAAAGCGGCATGGAACAAGACCCCCAGGCCCGGAACGCCGGTCACCAGACTCGGGAGAAGCCCTTCTCTTCGAGGACAAACCGCAACATGGGGAACGAAGGAAGAGGCTGCGGGAACCCGGAGGGGAGCAGGACAGCGGGGCCGCCTTCAGCGCTGGCCGCCTTTCATTGATGAAGTTCGGGCACTTCAGGTCCCTGGTCCGGGCCGCCCTCCCCACGGGCAGCTCAGTCCAACAGCTTCACCTCCGAGACCGCCTGCAAATCTTGAGGAAGTCTCACCAATTTGCTCTTTATCTTCCAAATAGTTCTTTTGGGTGCTTCACTCTTCCCCAGTTTATGACTTTGCAATACACATAATTTCCCATATTTTACAACGGGCTGTTTATGTACCTCACTCTAATTCTTTCTTCCCTGCATATCAAAAATGCCATTACTTCTTTCAGGAGTGGAGTTTTATACATTTAACCTGGGAAACGCCAGGAAAGACAGAGGCTTCGAAGACAGTTATGAGAAGGTGTTTCCAGGGTCTCAGGCTCGCAGACATAGTCCTTCATCTGAGGTGCATTTCACGTTGTCCCAGATGTTACGGATGGATCCGCTCTGGGCCCACACAACTCCGCAGCGGCCATGGCACCCCCAGCCTCCCTTGCAGATGGATGTCCCTGGGGGGCTGGGTTCGGGCCGAGGAAGCCCCGTCTTCCCCGGGTAGCAGGCGTGGCGGTGAGAGGGAGGCAGCCAGCAGATGGGAAGGGGGCGGCTGAGCACCCCCGTACCTCACCCCCTCCCTGCATGAGGGATGGTGGAGTGGGCTGCTGGACGCTGCTGCGGCCTCGGACATCGCTGAGAGGCCGCCTTCTCCCCTCCAAGCTCCCTCCGGACTCCACGTGAAGCTTGGTGTCCCTGAAGCTGGAATGGCTCGTGTGTAAGGGTAACGTAGGGCTGAAGCACACAGCAGCCTCGGACCCCACGTGGGGCCGCCCGGGGGTTTCTCAGAAAACCCAAGCCCTGCTCCCGTGACCACTTCAGGCTGCCGGGTCCCTCTGGTGCGGCCCACAGCTTGCCACGCACCTCGGTGCCACGGCGCACACAGGAATCTGACTGTGACGTTCGGCAAGCCCCTGGGTCTGCTATCTCCCTCAACACTGACCCAGGAAGCAGGGCTCCCAGCTGTAGGATTCCCTAAATCGGGCGTGCTGAGGCATCCAGGCGAATTCCAGGACTCCTTGTTAACATGTGAATTCCAGGCAGACCGCGAAAATAACGTGGCTCTGTCCCACGGGCTCGCGGCTTCCAGCCACGGCAAAAACACGGCAGTGGCTGGAAGAAAAGGGATGCGGGAAGCAGGAAAACTGTAAAATAAGACCAAAATGCAACAAACGAGGCCTGTGGGGGCCATTACTCAGCAGAAGCCACAGACAGATGGACGAGTGAGTGAGGGAAGGATGAGGGCGTGTGCCCACGCAGCAGCCCTTGTGTGTGAGAATCTCGATGTGTGTGAACCATGTTCGGGCCCAGCCTGTGTTGGGATTGCTCACGAGAGGGAACAGTGACGCGCTCCAAGATCCCGGGCCTTGTGGAGCCTGTGGAGGGGCTGCCCCATTAGACCGAGGCTGGTGTCTGTCACAGACGCTCGGGTCTGTGGTGTGACGCCGAGTCCCTCTGGGGTGCACAGCAGGCTGGTCCGTGGGAAGAGGCGGCATCCTTCACGCCGGACACGGCGTCTTTCCTTCTGAACGTGACAAACTGCCCACGCGAGCATGCATGTCCCGGATCCTGACCGGGTCCACACGCCATATCCTAAAACACCTATTGACACCTAAGGGATGGTGGATGAGACACGCCCCCCTTCCCGAATCCGCTCCACGGCCGGGTGCTCACACTGTGTGTGTGTGTGTGTGTGTGTGTGTGTGCGTGCGTGCAAGAAAAATACATATACCTGGAAGTTTTCTGCAAACCACCCTCACTGGAGAGTTTCCAGAAGCCAGTGTGCTCACCCAGCGGGATGGCAGGCGTTGGGGAAACAGGGTTTGGGTGTGAAGGACGGTTTCCACGCGCCGCGTGGCTGCTCCGTGTGGGGGTGTTCCACTGATCGCCACAACCCGACCTCCCTTTTCCGTTAAACTGTGCAGGGCGGAGAGGCTGCAGCGCTCAGGGCAGGCACGGCAGGCTGGTGCTGAGGGGCCGTGTGAGGGTCGGACCCCACAGCACACGGTTTCCCCACAGACTGCTCGTTCCACTGGGGAGGTTCCTGCCGCCTGCTGGGCGCCCCTCCCCACTGCGGGGAAAACGACCCTGCTGCGGGCGGGGGACTGAGGGTGGAGGAAGCGCGAGTGGTCCGGGCAGAGCCGGGCAGGCGAGGGGCTGTGCGGCCGGATTCCGGAGGGCTCCCTGCAGATGGGTGGGTTGGGACGGAAGCGCACCCTCAGGGAGCAGCTGGCGCTGGGCCGTGTGCGCCAGCTGAGCAGAGGGATGGGTGAGTCCACCGGTGCCGCTGCCGTCAGGACTCCGCACCCCCCCCGCCCCCGCCGGGGACGCACACTTGCTGACCCCGAGCGGCTTTCAGAGAAGGTTCTGTCCCGTACATGTCGCTGCTCCTTCACGGCCCTGACCTCTTACTCTCTCGTGACTACCCAACCCCCGCCCACCTCCACAGTCCACTGCTTCTCATCTCTACTGACCCCGGGACGTGCCACGGAGCACAGGTGGTGAAGGAGAGATGCCAAAATGAAGACCCGGGGAGGCAGAGGAGCTGAGGCAGCGGCAGGGGGCAGACGTGACTACGTGACCAGCACGGTGTGTGCTCACGCACCTGCTGCACACCCGGAACTGGGTTTACCCGCGACCACACACTGTCTGGTGGGGAGTGGGAGACGGAGGCGGCCAACGTGTGACGAACTTCCTGGAGCCGTGGCCCAGAGGGGAATGGTGATAATGCCACCACTTACTCAGCATGCATGTGACCGCACATGGTGTACCAGCTCCTCCTGGCTGCTCACGCAACAACACAGAACACATAGCTGCTGCCCACATGGCACGTGCCGGGAGGCTCACTCGTAGCAGATTTCCAAAATGCAGAAACTGAATCTGTGCTGCTGTCCTCCACCCCTACCCTGTGCCAGCTGACAGTCAGGGCTTGATGGCCCAGGCGAATCCCGTACTTCGGTAACTTATTGCCAGAGCTTGTGGAAAACACAGAAACTGGAAAACAAACTTCACATTAACCATACGAGCATCTCCGTCTCTTCCTGTAGCAGGAAACCTGCTTAGACAAGCCAGGACAAGTCAGAAGGACAGGATCCGTTTGCTGAGCCACTAAGATAAGGGAGGGGTGAGCAACTAAGAAACTAACAAGTAAGAACAAAAGAACATTGTATGACCCTATCAGCAGCCCTGTTTTCTTGCTGCTGTAAACCTGCCTCTGCCACGTAGGCTTATTACAATCGGTTCTGCATGCCACACTATATAAACAAGCCCCTGCCCAAGCTCAGGGCCCGGATTTTGGAGCCTGCCCACTCTGGGTCCTCACGCGTAAATAAAGTTCCACTCCTTATACCCGAAAGCGGCTGAGTTGTTTTCTGTAACATTCCGATGCACACACACAATGTTGAACCCTCATTCGAGTGATGAAAAATACAGGAAGGGCCACACAATTTTGTTTCAAATTTCGGTAAAATACAAGAGTGCTTCCCAATGACGTGCAGGGGAAGGCATTTGGGGAATCTGGTATTTTCTGATTTTTCCTTAAGACTCACTTTTCTATTCTTCTTGGCTCTGCCGGCACCTGCGGGAGCCAAGAACAATTAGAACATAAAGGAACGCTTTGAAAACGTTTGAACTTGACTCACCGAGCGAAATGTCAGCGGGCTTTATGGACTTGGAAGCCAAGCTATGAGTAAGAGGTAAAATATAGACCATAAAATGATCCCCTTGAAATCCCCTCCTGGGACGGCAATCGTAAAAATTCCAAATTTGTCATGAAGCCCAACGCCATCTCGAACACCTGGCACCGTCTTGAACACGCCAACATTTTAGTTTTTTCTAACGCGGAGGTGGGCAGTGTCAGCAATGCCTGGTTAGAACACGTCAAACTTGACTTGACTTCCAAACATTTAAGTGGACAGTTATCCAGTCTGACCCACAATGCACAATGCGTTTTTCCTTTAAGCGTAACCAAAGGCCTTGACAATGGTGTAGGGCAGCGTGGCGCGAAGTGGGTGCCCTTTGAGAGAGCGGGTGGGCCCCAAGAAGTGGGTGCCACTCCACACACTGGGCGCACCCCAAGAAGGAGAAGAGGGGAGGCTGTCATCAAGCCTCCCCCAGCGTGGCTGCCCAAAACAGCTGGTCTTCCTGCCACCGGACTCCACAGTGGCAGTCCAAGATGTGACGCCGTGGACAGGGCATGAGTCTAACCAGTGACAAGGATGGTGGTGACAGGCACGCGCAGTGACTTTCCAAACCAAATTCATCCTCCTGGCTGTAGGCCAGCACATGGAAGTCTTGTTCCACAACACTGCCGTTCTCTCGGCCCTTTGGACTTCTCTCCTCCTTCCCTGTGTCCTTAGAGCTGAAGTAGGTGTTGTTTAGAATGTTACTCATCACGCATCATTCACCTCTTAGACTATAGAATGCAACCAACGGTCATTTGGGGCCCAGAAATGTCAGCAGATGTGCTGAACGATGGGGGAGTGAATTAGTTCCCTCGGCAGCATAAACAACCATGAAATGTGGTCTCGGGATAACGCGAGCGCTTCCACAATCATCACTTGAGTCATTCCTACGCTCACCCCCCAGGTGCTCCTGCAAACACCTTCCAAAACCAGGCAACCATTCCCTGACCACCGGTCTGAGAGCAGAGCCAGCAAACCAGGAAACGCCCACCCATCCAAGGACGACTCCCCGCAAAAACTGCGTTCTCTACAGGCTTCTAACTGGTCCTGTCACCGTGCCTGGACTTGTGGTCTGCTGGGTCTCGAGGCTGCAGGGAGTCCCGTTACTCTACCGAAGGCTCTGCAATGAACAGGAATGGACCCACCCACTTTCCATCCCGAAAAGGTCATGTTTGGTTAACACGGAAATCTGCCGACGTCTACGACTCCCAGTGTCCCTGCTGCAACTGTTTGCTTAGAATGGAGTCTCCCTTCACCTACTGAATTTGCTTTGTTCTCCATATAAATTCTCTCCAGCCGTCGGCATTTTCCACGGCTCACGGAGTTGCAGGGTGTCCCTCGGGCACCTGCTGCTTTGCCGTCTCTGGTTCACAAACACGGGCTTCTCCCCCACCAGCCTGAGGACAGGCGGTATCCGCCCCTTCCAAGGCTGAACACTGCATTTCTCCCTGCCAGGGGCTAGCCGCTGGAGCCAGGCCGGTATGTGGGCCCCCCGACTGGACCCCCTCGGATTGCTAACAGGTCCTTCCCAGAGTCACTCAGCCGCCACCAGCTGCTCCAGCCGGACGCCCCCCTGGCCAGCCAGCACCAGTCTGCCACCTCGCAGGGGAAGTGGTCAGGGCCGGTCGGACTTGAAAAAGGCTCGCCCCGTGCCTGTTCTGTGCCCCCGAGTCCAGTTCCACCCGACAGCCAGTGAGGGTCTGCTCGCTGACCGGGCTCCCGTTCGACGGACATTGCGTGAATGTCTCCTGATGGACCGACGCGCTCAGTCTCAAACTGCCTACTGAGCACACCTGTCTGCACAGAGTTCCCAGGGGCCAACTGGACCACAACTGACCTAAAAGTGCTTATGTCTCACTCTGCTTTCCACGGGCTTGGCCACCAAGTCTGTTTAGCTTTTCCCCCATAATATAAAAGATACATTTTCCATTTTCACCAACAACATTACTGATTTGGATATTTTGAGCATGTCAGCTGCCTCCTGCTTATTGGCTTCTAGTGGGCAGAGGCCAGGGGTGCTGCTAAACATCTTCTGATGCATTAAAGAATTATTTGGCCACAGCAAAGGATGATTTGGGCAAAACGTCAAAAGGATCAAGAAAGTTTGCAGACCACTTTCGACACGTTCAATCAGTCACAGCACCTTCTCTGTACACCGCACAATGCATTTTTTGTGTGTTTCAGTGGTGTTTTTAACCGTTTTTGAAATAATAAAGCATAATAGGCTGAAAATGTTGCGTATTTGCTTCAATCTTTAACATTAGAATGGCTGCACAAAAACTTGCCTATTTTGATACGTGTTTTTTTTTAATGCATGCTCATAAGACAACTGTCGCCATAAAAGGCAGCGACATTGTTTCCAATGGAGTTTAAGTCAACAAAGCACTATTCGAGCCATCATTCACACACACAAAAAAACTAAACGGACTTCTTGGGCAATGCAGTATTTTTGAGGATACAGCCCAATTCCTGGCTCCCTGCAGGAATCCCTAGCGGCTCCGCCCAGGGAGAAGGCTGACTAATCAGGGCAAGAACGGACGGGTGGGTGGGTGGCTGACTCTGCCAGTCAGCGAAGACCTGTGGCTGTCATTCCGGCTTTGCCACCGGCCGGGGAACTATCTTTTTATTTCCTTTTCCTCCTTTGCTGTTGGGATGTGGCAGGAAAAGCCAAGTTTCTTCATCGTCTTTGCAAGTTGGGTTTTAAACCTAAGTTTACGGAAAACATATCGTTAGCCCCGGAAATGGTTTAGCTTGTGTTGAACTTGGTGAGTGAGGAGGTCAAACACGGAGTCTCTCCGCGAGTCGTGTGTTTAACTCGTCCACTAAACGCGCTTTAAAAGGTGAACTGGACCAAGGAAGCCTTCTGAAGCGAGCGTCTAACCCATGTGTGTGTCCGTTACACACCCGTGGCCAACAGCAGGGACAGGAAGGTGGTCACCGGAGTTACAGGACATGCTCTGTGCCACAGAGAGCCTTCCTGCTCTTCTAGCTAGACCTTCTACACGGTGACAGAGCTCACACTAGCGAGAGATCCCCCGTCATTTTTACAAACACCTACGTCGCTGTCCATTGCCCTCCACCCTGTGCCTGTGACCGGTGCCCTCTCAGCCCCTTTGCTTTTCAGGGTTTTGTCATCGCTGATGCCGGAAGCCCGGGGCTGCTGCTTTGGTTACAAGCGTAGACCAAGGTGACGGTCACCAATTTGTTCTCCGCTTAAACAAGCCGGGAGGCCACGGTGCTGAGGCCAGGGGCTCAGGGAAGGGTCTCTGCTGCCTGGGGACAGTCACAAACCGCAAAGTGACACGCCATGGGACAAGCCAGGAAGCAGGGCGTTGGCATTCTGCACCGGCGTGCTGTGTAGGTCCGCCCGAGCCCACACATGTGGGCAACGATGCCAAGACAAACATCGACGTGTTGTTCCACTTACTTCTGCATCTTTGGTTGACTCTTGTCTGTGCCTTGAGCCGAGGATGGAACCCACAACCTTGCCCTGCGGGGATAATGCTCTAACCCACTCGGCGGCCTGCAAGGCCTCCTTTTCCTCTTCCGCTCGGGGGTCCAGGTTCCTGTGTTTGATGATGAGCGGCAGCCATACACGTACTTGGAACACATTCCGCCCACGTGGCCGGGAGAGCACACGACCTCTGTGGGAGTCAGTAGAAAACAGCGAAGAGATAACGTGTGTTGGTGTGTGGGTGTGTTGGTGTGTTGGTGCGTTGCTGGTGTTCTGCACGCAGAGCTCACTGAGACGGCTGCAGGGGCAGCCTGAGAACACCACCCCCGTGGTCTCTCTCAGTTTGCTCACACGCAGCTGAGCTCCTCCGAGCACAGCCCTTCGTATCTCATTATCAAGTTCCACCGTCCGCCAAGGGAAGGGGGAACGTCCAGTCTAGTGATGTCTGAAGTGAAGGGGAACAGTCCTGACAGCGTATCTGCTACATCAGATCGACACATTCCAGCATGGCTGCGTAAAAGAAACGCAACCCGTTGTTACGGCCAGAGCTGGTTCTGCAACCTACGCAGGCGATAACAACCTGAGCCGCCAGGGACCCGAAGTAGTTCGGAGCTCGCCGCTCGCTTCCCCACCTGGATCGGGGGTGAAAGGTGACTGTCAGAGAAGGGAAAACAAACACAGACCAACGAGGAGGAGGGCAGTCTAAGACAATCAGATCTCAGAAACGTCACAAGTAAGGAAGACCGGCGGCTTTTCCCGACATGCTGTGTTTTGGGAAGCGTGGAAGGAAGTACGGAATGTAACGTCTTCTCAAGGTGGTAACGGGAGAAGGAACAGGGTTCTGGAAACTCGGCGAGGTTCACGGCCGGGCTCACGTTTTGCACGTGAGGGGCGTGGGCAGCCCCAGCCTTCACAGGCTTTGCACCAGGCACACTCGCCTTGCGGGGGAAACACACTGCTCAGGGCCGCTGGCCCACGCCCATCCGCACGGCGCTTCCCACATCTCTCAGGTCAACGGCACCTCCCAAGGGAGTTTTCCCAGCGTCTTTGGTGCTGGTTTTCACCCGGTGTCACCTGGCAGGGAAGACACCGTCAGCGGCAGCACTTCCGTGAATAGTAACGGAATCCGCAGACCGGCCGGCACCCCTGTACCCTTCTATCTGCCGTGGCACCGGGGAGGACAGGAAGGGCCACCTGAGGAGCCTGTGTGGGAACCGTGGTCCTGAAGGAGCGAGGGGACAAAAGAGGAAAATCTCCATTGAACCCGGCTAGGGCTGCAGAAAGCTATGATCCGTGAACGGCAGCCGGGGCCGAGTTCAAGGTCGAGGCCACGGTGCACAGAACCCTCGGCCAGCCTGGGGAGGGTGAGCACGTGCTTGTGGGCAGTGCTGGCCTGCCCTTGCGTGGGATCGCCCTGTCACCTGCCCGAGGACAGAAACGCAGGAGAAGGTGGAATACAGCTGGGTGACAGGGGGCACGTTCTTGTCTGGGGTCTTCCCTGACACGCAGAAGCCGCAGGCAGCGTGGACCACGAGGTCGGGAGGCGGTTGCTAAAGGGCTGAGGGAACCCGGGGGGAGCGGGCGTCCTCCCGTCACCCACAGGAACACAGGGAGGCTCGCTGCGTTGGCCTGGCCGGGCATGCTGCCGTGAGATGCACAGAAGCCCAGCCTGGCCATAGACAGAACCCTCGGGTAGAGTTCCACGCATAATGAAGTCGCTTTTTAGCTTTGGGTGATCATACACCACTCCTCCCAGGGGCCGTTCACAAGCTGTGTGTGGCGTGGGGAGCTTTGAGACTGCTCACGAGCGTCCCGTGCAGGACCACGCCTGGGGCTCCCCCTGTATGGGGGGCAACTGAAATGTGCCCCTCCGATTGCAGAAAGAGCTCACAGGGAATAGCGGCACCCCCGCTGGAAAGCGCCCCCTCTCCTTCAGCGCTCCCCCAGTCTCTCTCTTCCCCTCGGCTTGGAGCCACTCCAGAGCCTTCGCGGGCTGCTTTCTCTCTCCTTTATTTGCACGGTTTGGAAACACCCCTGGTTCACATTCCCCGCCTCCCCCTTCTCACCCAAGCCCTTCAGCTACACCTGTGTTTACCTTTGCGAAGGACTCCTATTTGCAAATGAATCTTATTTTTAGTAACATGCACAGAACTACATTCCTTAAGCAAGACATGTGGGTGACATTTTTATTAGCCGACTTCATAAGCATGTCGTTGGAAGGGCCTGGGGAGAAGGCATTCAAGGAAATTCAGCGGGTGAAAAGTTAATCATTGTAAAACATCAAGCTCGCATATTTCACGACTTCATGCGAAATGGTATTCAACAGATTGGGAAAAAGTTCTAAGTGCCGTGATACATGATTTAATACTTCTCTGTGTCAGAGTTACCGGGCTATTCAACCATCGTGTTAGAAGGGTTCGACTCAATTTAAAGCATGAACTAGTTGCGTTCCTGCTACATAAAGCCTTGAACTGTTTGTGTGGATGAATGTGTCCTTCATGCCAGAAATAGGTGGCTGTCGCATTCCCAGGAAGGAAATCTCACCAAGAACTGATGCTATCAGGGCCATATCAGATGCCTCCCAGCCTGGGTTCCGAGCGCTGCCCAGTACTGCCCGCGTGTATCATGACTGCGACCACGTATAACATTTCAGGGCGGAAAGAGTTCGTGTGTGTCCCCACAGATGGGGTGTTGACAAGCCTCCTCAGTCGCTGCCAAAGCTAAGAAAGCGTCCTAACGCCAGGCTTGGGAAAAAGGCACATTCCTCAGGAGTTTCCCCTTTATTAGAAATCTTTATCTGCCGATGACAGAAGCCGGCCCCTCGCTCAGGCCCTAAAGGAGGCCGTACCTCCAGCTTCATTGGGAGCCACTGAGGCTTGGGGGGGCTCATTGCAGTGACGGCTTAGTGAGCACGGGCCGCGGGCAAGGCAGGGCACAAAGCCCTGGAAATCCAAACGCAGATGTCCACCCTGTGTGTGAGAGCGCCCTCTGCTGGCTCCCCATCACAGTATTTTCAGCCCTGGCCGGAGGGAGCGAGAGCCCCCTCCCACGCCAGCCGGGGGTTCCTGTGCTGAGCTGGGTAAGAAGGAGCCACCTGTGTGCACTCGTGAGCACAGCCACCTTCCTGACAGGCACCTTCCCCTGGCGCATAATGAACGGTGCATCTGGAGGTAAGAGGGTGCTGACGATGACCGTGAAATCAACGTCTTAGATGCCACAGACACACGGCATGATCACAAGGTGGACCGCAAGGATGACGCTTCTCTCTGTTCTGCCGGGAAGTCACGTGTGTGACAGACCAGGGGAAAGCAAGTCGGGGACGGCCGCTGGAGTTCTCCACCCGTGTGGTTCCAGCGTGCGGCTGCTCCCGAGCCACCTGCAGCCCCGCTGTGTGGCCTGGAGCTCTAACGAGGGGCGGCGGCACGGTGACTGCAAGGGATGTGTGTCAACATCAACGACCGAAACCTGTGCCAACGACGAGCGTGACAGGGACACATCTCAGTGCCTGCCGCCCACGTTGCTTTCCCCCCGGACATGTGGCTTCTGTCTCATGCACTTCCCTTGTCCGCAGCCATGCACCTGAGGTTAAAGAAAAGGTAATTGACCAGGAAAGGCCTTGTTAAAAGACATAAAGGGTCCTCGGCACATGACTGGCAGAGGGGAGGAGAATGTGTCTCAACTGTTGGCAAGGAGCGGGGGCCTGCAATGGGGCAGCTGCCCAGCGGGAAGGACCATGGACGATGGATGAGCCAGGGGCCGGAGATGGGGGTGGGGGTCCTGAAGAGGGTGTTCCCCACGCCCCCGAGGACAGTGTGGCGGGGCCCGCAGGTGCCCCTCGCAGAAGGAGGGGAAACGTCAGCACCACCCGCATTGCTTGGCAAACACACACTCCTGATTGTGTTTCCACCTCGGCAGCGGACAGAAGGAACATACCTGTGCATGGAAACGCAACCCGGCGGTGCCCTGAATGCGGCCAGTGAGACCTACAGGGACTCGGACAGGAGCGTGGCGGCCTGGTCTCCTCTGCAAATCGGCGCTGACGCGGTGTGGGTGGGAGGGCACCCGGCAGTTTGTTTCTGAGGCCACTGTGTTGGAAATGGGAACTATCATTCAAATGAAGGTAGCTTTCCTTTCTCCACGTGTCTGCAGTCTGGGGGACACGTTTCTCTTGTGGTCTTTGCGGGGCTCGGTCCTGTCACTCACTGTGTCTTCTTTGTCCCAACCAAGAAATAGAAATGGAAATAAAAATGGCACCAGAAGTGGGAAGCGCTCCCGGCCTCCAGGCCTCACAACCCACCACGCCCCTCCCCTTGTGCATGCGGGCGGCCCACGCTCTTATCTCACGCGTGGGCTCCAGGGCCCTCCTGCCCAGCCACGTCCTGACGGCCACAGTTGCTGAATCCTGTTTTCTTTCTCCTTAAGCAAGGCTTTCCATGAACCATCTCCTTGTTAAATTCAGGGTGTGCTTCACTCATACCTCCAGTTTAGCCGTGACTTCCACGCGTGCCTACAAACAGCCTGCCTGGTACTCTTACCCACTCACTTCTGGCTGTAGCTTCGGACAGCAAGACGGGAAATGTAGGAAAAGGAAATTTAACGCCCAAGGAGCCTCCTCCTTCTCCAGGAGATCCTCAGCTCATTTCTGCTGAGTGGTCTCCTCTCTGCCGGGGCTTGTTCTCCAGTTTTTCTCCTCAAGTTTCTTGTGTTTTCTCTTTGAAAACTGCTCACCCCCCCGCTAAGAGCTGCCATCTTCTTGTCAGAGTCCACAGGCGCAGTCTGACTCCCACAGGCATCTCTCTGACGTCTGAACCACGTGCACACCCACATCTGAACCATGTTCACACCCAAGTGCAACCTGGCACTTCTCCCCGGAGGACTTGAAACACATTTCTTTCCTACTGCCTGTCTACATCAGACAAATAACTGAACAATGGCAATCTCAAAAGCCAGGGAAGTATTTCCAAAGTAAACACCTGCTTTGCCAGAAAATGCCCTCGGAGGTATGTCGAGAGCTGCGAGAGCAAATGCCCGCGCCGTGAGCAAGCTGTCCAGCACAGCGGCTCTCGCGTGCCTCCCCCAGCCCGTGCGGCGGCCTGTGCTGCCCGGGGGGGAGGGACACGTGGGGTGGCGTGACGGGTTCCCCAACTCCCCCTGACCACGCACAGCAAGTCTAGCAAAAATGCGGTCAGCCACAAAGACGACTTGGAGAGGTTGACACGCACCCAACTCAAATCCTCTGCAGTGCCTTGGAGTCAGTATTCACCATGGTGGCCTGAAAGAACAGGATGGGAAAAGCAGAGACCCTGGGGCCGTGAAAGCCAGCTACGGCCTGCCTTCATTTAACACAAAAAGCTCCCACGGACGAGCCCATGTGTGCAGAATGTCCACAACACGGAGAGCAATACAGACAGAAGGCAGATGAGTGGCTGAGGGCACTCGGGGAGAAAGGGAAGGGACGCCAGATTTGTTTTCGAGGGGCTAAGCACACACCCAAGTGGACACTGGGAGTGACCGCACACTCCTGTGCCTGTACGACCGACCCCTGACCTGTAACTTTCCGTGCGGGAGTTTTCGCTCAGGGGCAAGCGACGCGAAGCTAGTGTGAAAATGAGTCGGGTATGACAGTACCTCCCCTCGTTCCTAGCAATTCTGTGCACTGTCTCGCGCGCTCTCTGTTCCTTTGTTCACGGACTCCGCACACACCCTACCAGGCCAGGGCAGGGTGGTGGGGCCTCGGACCCCGCTGCCAGCCACTGCAGCTTCCTGTATCGAAGCAGGCTCGCTATATCTGCTCAGTGTGTGGTTCCTTTTTCTTTTTAAATGCTTTATTTGCTTATTTTTAGAGAAAGGGGAAGGCGGGGAGAAAGAGGGACAGAATCATCCATGTGTGGCTGCTGTCTCTCCCGCGCCCCCTACTGGGGACCTGGCCTGCAATCCCGGCATGTGCCCTGACTGGGAATCAAACCGGCGAGCCTTTGCTTTGCAGTCCGGCGCTCGGTCTACCGACCCACACCAGCCAGGGCCACAGTGGGTACTTGAAATGGTGCCTTCACGATGTTCCCATGCTCCTTGGCCATGAAGCTTTGGACACCTACTGAGTACATGTGTGCTTCTGCTTTTGCTACTTACACACGGAAATGTTGGCTTGTATCAGACGGTGGCATTCTCCTAGCTCCTTCTTTCTCATTGGCTACCCCTTGCCCATGTCTCACACACCCTGATGTGGACACCGGAAGCACACTCCTTTGGAATTTGGCTTCTGTGGTTCATTCTTCTCTTTAAAAGAAAATATGAGCATTTTTGAATGTCGTCATTTCCGGGTGCACGGAAGCCACCGTGTGTTTCCATGAGCAAGTGGCTGGGGGACGGGGGAATCTGATTGCTTTGGGACAAACCAGGGCGAGCCTGTCCTTAGCGGGGCCTCTGCTTGCTCAGAGTGGGAACAGCTGTGGGTGCCGAGGGTGTCCCTGTTTAATCCAGTGGGTCCCGAGCACATTGAAAAAGTAAAAGTTATTAACGTAAAGCTACTGTGGCTAGAAGGATCTGGAAGGGAGTTAGCAAGCAGGCGGGAATATGATACAGACGGGGGGGCACAGGAATGCAGGCTGGCCCGCAGGCTGGCCGAGTGCCTGTCACCTCCCCTCTGTCCTGAGTGGAACGCGGGGCCTCAGACCGAGCCCTGCATGGCCTAAGACTCCCCCGTCTGCACAAAAACACTCGCATGTTGCAATATTCACTGCGCAGACCCCGATCGCTGGTGCAAAACACAGGTTTTGTTGTCCTCCGTACGTTTTCCCACGGCGTTTGGAAATCTGGATTCGTAGAAAATCCTCTTTAAATTGTTCTAGAATTAGTTAGAAAACAAAAACAAAAACCTTCTCCAGCAGCTGGAAGCAAGAGTGTAATACGAAGAATAAGCCGAGAACAGTTCTTGGACAACCTAGAAGAAGTCAGTGATCTGCTAGAACTACAGAACCTCCCAAGACGAAATCAGGTAGAAACAGGAATATTATTCAGCCCTGAAAAAGGAAGTCCTGCCGTTTGTGACCGTGGATGGGCTGTGAGGGCACAATGCTCGCTGACTCAGACGATGAAAGTGAAGTGCCACGTGGCACTCCTTGTATGTGAAATGTGAAAACAAGAGCTGTCCTCCTGACACTAGACTGCGGAGACGGCGTCGGCAGGGGTGAGAGGAGGCGAACGAAGCTTCGGTGAATGGGGGCCATCATTCGGTGATGAGGTGAGTAAGGTGTGAGGGTCTCGTGTCTGATGTGCTGATGACAGCTGACACCACTGTGGCGTATGATAAATGTGCTGATGTGCAACTTGCATGTTCGCACACACATACACACACACACACTTTTCTGTGTGAGGGGAGCATGTGCTAACTGACTCTATGGGGCAACCCTTTCACACTGTGTACCTACATCAAATCATCGCAAGTGCCCTTTACGTGTCTTCCATTTTCTTGGTCCCTTACACTTCAGAGAGGCTGGGGGAAAAAGGGCCAGCCAAGTTGGAAGCGCCCCTGAAGGATGTGGCCTTCACAAGCTGCGGTGGCTCTCAGACACACAAAACCCTACATGTCACCCACTGCACTTGCAAAAAGGGGACAGGAGAGCAAGGGAAATGCCAAGCCTGCCTTCAGCATGGGCGCCCAGGGTGGACCGTGGGGCTGGGATGAGGCCTCCAGCTGCCCTGTGCAAGGGAACAGAGCCACCGGGTAACTTCCCCAGATGCCAGACTGGCCGACTGCTTTGCTGGGGTGGCCGTCAGACATCCCTGCACAGACAGACGGAGTTATATTGCAGGAAGGGCTGGGACGAGAGTTGGCCACATGCGGGCCTCCACCCAGTCTGGGGACCGCAGGCTTCCCGAGCTCTTCCACTCCCTCCCTCGGTTTTGGACGGCGGGGTGCAGGCTCAGAGTTGCCTTAGAGTCCCTGTGGAGGAGGCTGAGGACGGCCAGCTGCCTTCTCGCTCCAAGTGGAAACTCAGGTTGGCAACGGGATGTGAGCGCCAGGTCTTTCCAAGAGCGCAGGCTCCAAGGCTTCAGGCGGAGGATTACGGGCCTCATGACCGTCCTAAATCCCGCACGGTGCTGTGGCGGAGGCACTGGCCAAGGCCTTCCCCTCTGGCGCTGACCCCCAGAAAGTCTCCGCCCACGCCTGGGGCTTCGGGGACCCCAGCAGGAGGGAGGATATTGCCACCCAGCAGGGTGCCCCTCACGCAGCTTCCCCTCCAGATGCTCGATTCAGCAACACCCAGCACGGCTCGACACACTGCGGCGCATTGGTTTTTGTAACAAGAATAACAATATTGAAACTCCCGCAAAAGCAGCCATGATTTGCCTATTTGGATGCCCTTTTAGAAAGTTGAGCTAAAAATAAGAATTTGGTGCTTGAAAGCAAAAGTTTAAACTCTGTCTATTCTTCTAACATAAAGGAACAAGATCAGTTGCTAGTAAATATTGTCATAAACCGGCTCGTTTGTTGTCACACTGTGGGAAATACATTTTTGAAACATTGAATCAAGAAGCTTAAAGAGCGCAGGGCCCAGACTGGGCTTTTGTGTTGTACGACAGTGCCCCCTGCAGGGACAACTGAGCTGGTTCACCTCACGGCCAACCCGCAGCAAGCTCATTTCCTTGTGTTACATTTGGTTACTAAGAAAGCAGTACAGAGAAGTCAGTTAGGAGAGTTCACATGGCAATCGTAGCACGAATTTAGATGGCACACAGTGCACTGAAATAGATCTTATTAGTTTCTTTTTCAGAAGAAAATATCAAAGCCCATGATAAAAACTTCCACCCAGGGGAGCTGCGTATCAATCGCGTGTAGCAGACAGATAGAAATCACCTGTACTGGAACAAAAACTACAAATGAGAGTTCACCACTACATGCCGCTTCTCTGCTCTGGGCAACTGAAAAGGGGCCCCAGGGAAAGAACTAATGAAAATGTGTCCGTGTACCCGTGCCCACTGGTTCTTGCTTTTAAATAGTAACACTTCGGTTATGTTGTCAATGAATCACGCATACGTTCTATTTCTTTTAGATACATAATTCCACAAACCTCCTTATTCTCGGTAAATATAACGCAGATTCTGGAAGGGAAGGCGTTGGAAGACGAACTGATAATAAAAAAGCAACCACCCACAAACACGCCTTAAACATCATTTTCACCCCCCGCTGGGTTCCCTGGAGGCAGATGGCCACGTGCACGCACGCACGCGCGCCGGAGGAGGGCATCTGCAGCGGACCCGGGCCGTGCAGAGCAGGGGCAGGAAGGAGGAGGTGGTCTCGGGAAACCCTGGGCCACACTGCAGCCCCCCCAGAGCCCGGGCTGACCCCAGGAGCCCCGGCGCGTGGGTGCCCTCCCGGGTTGTCCCGTGTTGGGGCACAACAGCATGCCTCCCTTCCGAGGGTCATTTCTTCCCAGCTGGAAACAATTCCCCAAAGTGCCCGTGCAGCAGCTGCGGCTTACAGCGTAAAGGGATCCTTCCTGGGTCCCCGGAGGCCGTGCCTTGCCCCTGGGGACCGCCACCTCCCGTCCTGAGGAGCCGAGGGTCAGCAGCAGGAAGCGTGAGGTCCCACCGAGGGGCAGCAGGCATGGTGGGGCGTGGGGGCCTCCCTGCTCTGCCCCCACCCCCCGCCCAGGACGCCTGGCGTCCTCTCCATGGAGACGGACCGTGTCCACTCTGACTGCATGCATACCCCACACTCCGAGGGTGGCATCCCGTTTTCCTACCACCCACACGGCCGCCTGACTTGTCCACTCATCTTGTCCTTCGACTGCCGTACCGTCCAGCGTCCATCGGAGCCGTACTCAGTGTTCAGCTTCTCCTTCCCGGGGCGGCTCTGCTCAGATTCCTGCCCTCCTGACCCCGGGTTCTGTGTTTGCTCCAAGAATCTGGCCTGGGCCAGGAGGTTGTGCAATTCTGCACGCCCGGCACCAGGGGGCGCACGCTACCACGGATTCCTCCCAAAGGCTGGCCCGTGCTGTTCAGGACACAGCACCACCGCTATTGAATAAAAGGAGCATCACTAAGTCCGTAATAGCAGCTCCAAGATGCCCTTTTACATCGGAGGCTGGCGGGCAGAGAGGAGGAGATGAACGCATGACCTTTCATTATCATTATCTGCACAGCCATCATAAAAAATCTATGGGCCACTTAATGGGGGGGAAGAGCTCTTGGAAGGTCCTTTGCTCCGGCGTGAGTGCTAAGCATATTTTCCAACAGAAGCGACGACCGGCCGCCTCTGCACAGGTTTTACAGCTTCCATTTCTACACACGGTGTGTTCTCTGATGGCCTGCAGGTGCCTTACATCCTCAGTGACACAGCAGCGGGCTGCCTCCCCCAAACTGCAATTATAGTGGGTGGATTCTGGAAGGTTCCATGGACTCGAGGACGTGGGAAGCCAGGGTAGAATAGAGCACGCACCACGGCTGGATGCAGAGGATGCTGCCGACTGCAGTCCCGGCACCTATGACCGGCAGGACCTCCCGCCAGGGGAGGGTGTCGGTGGCCTGCGGTGGCCCGCAGGGTGTCTGTCATTAAGTCCTGGAACTGTACCTTCCACAGAGTTGTTTCCCAGCCTCAAGGCGGAAGAGAAAGCAGGAAACCTCTGCCTACAGCTAGCAGCTCACTTTAGAAAAATTAGATTAATAGTAGTGTTCTTTGCTTTATACTTATCACTACGATTTTCTACAATTAGCGGTCTTTCTTTCCCCAATCTCATCCATGGTTATTGAGCAGGCCAGTCAATTCTCAAGAATGACACCTTTGTCATGGAATGACTGAAGTCTTTGGCGTTAGGGTGTTCCCCCGTTTAATTTGGTCATAAAACCCTAAGACTATCCACACCGTATTTAGCCCCCTTGTGTCTGAGATCACAGCAAGTTCGACGGAACAGGCTTTGCTGGGTTATTTCAGGGGCTTTGCATGTCTGCAGGTGTGCAGTATAAATTGTGCAAAAACAAAAAGGCCAAAACTGCAGGTGCACACCCAACCTGTCCATTCCTTTCATGTGTCCACACGTGAAAGGTGTGTTAGATAATTGTAGAACTGTCCCACCAGGTATCTGTGTAGCTGCGTAGGAATCCGCATGCACTGGCCGCCCTGTCCAGCACTGGCCCGCCTACCTCCCAGCAGATGTCCTGCACTTGGCTGAGCCACGAGGCTTTTACAGCGGACACCAGGCGAGGCTGCACCCCGTGGTCCTAACTCGGTCCTCCTGACTTGAAGGCCAGAGTGACTTCATGCCACTGAACGCTGCCCTTCTCGGGCTGCGGCTTGCACCCTGCTTGGTGGTCTCTGGGCAACATCTCAGAAATCCCAGGTGGTTGGGCCAGCTTCACAAGTCGTTCCGCTCGTGATCGGATACCCCATTTTCCCTTTGATCCAACACCCAGGACTCTGGAAAGGTCTTCAGCCAGCGCGTTCCATGATGGTGGGATCCCTCGACTGATACTTGCAGCCCCGTTGGGAGATTACATCCCATTGAACGGTGCTTCCACGTGCCGGGACGGCCCACCCAAAGGACAGTCGTACGTTCCTGTGCATGGCGAAATCAACCCACTTTGGGCACAGAACTACATGCTACAGGGAAGACGGAGAGAATCCTGGTGCATTCTTCTGCTTGACCTCACTGCCTCAGCTCACAGATGAGCAACTGAGAGAACAGTTCAGATACACGCAAGTCTAGCTAAGATGACATAAATGCATCCCCCGTGTAACCTCTTCCCTGCGCATCTGTGTCAAGTGTTGCCTCTACATTGCATTGTTTATGTATCTGTCTCCTCCTTAATACCAACCACAGGAGCCGTTTCTGCATCCTCAGTATCATGTGGGGACATCACAAGTGAGTGACGCTTCCGGCACCGGCTGGGCGGCTGGAGTTCAGATGCCCACAGCTCCGTGGTGTGGAGTTCGGGAATCACTGCTACAGCATCTTCTTTCTGTTCCTGTCTGTGCTTCACGCACTCGGGCTGTGGCTGGGCTGCCTCTGAAATTATTACACGGGAAACACAGGTTCATCGCCGTGTTCCAAGGCAGCATCCGTGCGAGCCCCGAGCTGCCCTTCCGTGAAGAGAACCGAGTACGTCTGAGGATCAGGGTAATGCCACTACTCCCCACGGCCGCTAGGAAACGTGCCCTGAGCACTGTGACCCCTCCTCCCAATCTTCACTCACACACACATGCTCCGTTCTGTATTGAGAACCTTTCCAGAAGCTTCTGTGGGTTCACCGCCTCTAAGAAGATTCATGTCCACTTGCAAAGTGAAAGACAGGGGAAGGAACTCACTTTTCGTGTCTACGAACCCCCTCACCCTATGAGGTACTTCACACACCTTCCTTCTCACTACACCTTGTTCATGGTTCCCCACTCGGGAGGTGCCGGCCATAAAGCGTAACTTCTGTGGCGTTCAGTGGGATTCCGTGGCGGAGCCCACGCTGCCCCCTGCAACAGGCAGCTCAAATGGACTCAGCTGGGACGTGAGACACTCCTGCTTTCAGGCTGGTTGGCCAGCGTGAGGTCAGCTGAACCAAGACGGGGCTTTGCCAGGAAGTTCCCAGAGGGCGAACAGCACGGCCCTGGGCTTTGTCCAGACACCAGAGGCGTGGATAAAAGCTCTGCTGGAACTGGAGTGGGGCGGAGAACCCCTGTGGGTGGGAGCTCCAGGAAGCCCCCCCTGGAAGTGCCAGTGCTGAGGCAGCCCAGGACGCTCAGCACCGCTGCAGACCAGGTGTGAGGGGACGCCTTCCTCCCTCCCCAGCGGGAGGTGCGAGACCTCCCCGCCCCAGAAGTGCCCGGAGGCTGCCGGAAGCTGTCCTCTCCCAGGACCTCTGACTCTCCTGCCAGGTCTCCTGGGCAGACCAGCGACAGCACACGTTTGTCTTCCCCACTCTGCTGTGACGGTCCTGTGAGCCTGTTGGAAGAACATTCTCACCCACTGGCGGTTTCCACTTTATTCTCCTCTAGGCCTTTTCGGGGCAGACACCACGGCTACTCATCGGTGCACAGTTGCCGGCCAGCCACAGCTTCCCATGGCTTGTCGTAGGTTCCGTCTGTATGTGTATTATTGACTAGCGGAGCTATTATTGATTAACCAACTACCATCCATAATGCACAAGGCTTCCCTCTTGAATGGGGAGATGGCGGAGAATGAAGGAGTGGGGGCTGGATGAGCAAGAGCCAGCGGAAGCAACGTCCTGACTCCTCTCTCCACGTTGCCCGTAAAACCCACAGTGAGCAGGAGAGGACGGGCGCCGTGCACTTTCTAACCAGCCCCGGCCTCTCTCCGTGGCCCTTTTCACGACTCCCAGGAAAACCGACTTCCACCACTCAGGACGATGGTGTCACTTGTGGGTCAGGAAGTTTCTTACCATGAGGAAGGGTACCATTTTGGGTAACAGGAGATGGAAGTGCACCAGTCAGAGGTGGCGGGCCCTTCCGTGCAGAGGAGAAGTTACGGCGTTTCTGAGAGCAGCACAGGCTGGCTCACATCCGGGGGACGAGGGACGGTGCTTCCCTGAAGCTCTGCGTCCTTTATCTCTGAGGGGTTTTTTAAATAAAGATTTTATTTATTCACTTTTAGAGGCAAGAGAAGGGAGGGAGAAAGAGAGGAAGAGAAACATCACTGTGTGGTTGCCTCTCGTGCGCCCCAACTGGGGACCTGATCCACAACCCAGGCACGTACCCTGATAGAGAATGGAACCCGCGACCCTTCACTTTGCAGGCTGGAGCTCAATGCACTGAGCTACGCCAGCCGGGGCTCTGAGTTCTCCTTGCCAGAGCCCTCGTGTGTCCTCTGGAACGGTGGGCGAGCCGGGAACTGGGTGCCACTGCAGCACTCCCGCCCACTGCCCCAGGCTCCCTCCCCGGATGTACTTCCTCCTCACCCTGTTTGGCCCCTGCCCCCGCCCACGGCCTGGAGCCACCTGTTGATGCTGCCTGAGGCTTCCCGGCCTGTCTGGGTGGCGCCGAGGCCCCCGTGGCCATCAGCTCCCGCAGGTGCATGCGGAGGGCACAGCCCCCCGGCCCGTCACCCCAAAGCCCCATCAACACTCCAGTGACACTCCATCTTCTCGACGCTCTGCACACCGTGGGTCCTCACTCAGTGCTGGCGAGACCTTCTTTCTTTCTCACCTGGAATTCCTCCCTCAGCACGCTTCTGCGAATTTCAAAAGAGGTGGTAAATGTTCAACGGTTCTTTAGGGAACAGCACAGAACACTGGGAGAAACGCAGCCGACTGAACAGCAATTCGGCTGCCATGTCTTGTTCTTCAAGGACAAACTGGGTCATTTTTACAAAGAGTTCTAACCTCCATTATTCATTAAACTGAGGAAAGCCTTACACACGATTGTCTCGCTATCCAACGCAGAATGACGGGGAAAGACATGACACTTAGTTTTACTACTCCGGGAGTTAGAACTGCTACTGCAGGAATAGTTCATCTCTCACCCATAACATTCTAAAACCAGAATGTACATACATTGCTACTCAAAGCCAGGACTAGATACTTTTACACCGACTCTCCTTGGGCATTGAAGTCCGCGAGGACCACACTCTCAACCACACGTTCTGTCTGGGAGGCTCAGCACCACAGCCCAGTGCAAGGCACCACGGCACTGGGCTGAAGGTCTTCCATGGAAATGAACTTGCCAAAGACAAAGAGTCGGGTGATCGACCCAGGACCCAGAGCCCAGACTTCTAAACCTGTCGCTCCTCCACACAGTCCTATAAAGTTAACCGATGAAGCATTTCCCTCGTGGAAACACAAGAGGCCAAACTATCTTGTCATAATCAGTGATATTGTGTTATAACTTTCAGGCTCATAAAACGTCTGTTTGAATGAACTACCGCACGTGGTCTGGTTCATGGATGTTCTTATGTTAAAAACACAGTGGTTTGTTGTAATGATTTGACATGGCGTTCCATTCTCAACCTCCCTTACAACCAGTTACCAGGGTTTAAAAACACTGTTGCTAAATGTATCCTTTTCACAGAGAGGAGGGAGGGAAAGGAAGGGAGGGAGAGGGAGAGGGAACACCAATTTGTTGTTCCACGGACTGGTGCATCATTGGTGGGTGCTTGTACGTGCCCTGACGGGGGATCGAACCCACACCCTCGGTGCATCAGCAGGATGCTCTAACCCACTGAGCTGCCTGGCTGGGGCACATCCAGTCACCAGTTTTTCCAAGCTCGCTATCAACTGGGACTTTAGAAATCTGCAGGGTCTGGCAGAAGGACCACCTGTTTGAGTGTGGCTGGTAGGGTAATAAAATGGGTGTCGTAACATATAGTTTTAACTGGGACATTTCACCTAAAATGTCCTAGGGTGTGCTTGCGTGTGACGGTGTTGTGTCACAGAATTGCATGCGTGTGATTTTGCAGTAAAAGGTCTTGTAATAACAGGAGCCTTATTTGTGCCGGACCTGTAGCCTGATCACGCTTGCCTAACTAGAGACACCAGCTACGGCAAGAGAGATGTCGCTACTTGGCTATTTCAGGACGGGGCCCACCCGCTAAACGGCCCCAGTGGGACTGTGGACGGGTTGTGTTCTCCCATAGTTTGAGGGACAGAGCAGGCTGTCCTGAGAGGCCCCTCTGGACTCCTGTGTCAGCGGCCCGGGGTGTGAGGACAAGGGACCGAAGTGGAGGAGCTGGTTTAAATTCTGTCCTTGCTCACGCCGGGTGGGAGAGACCACGATTTGTCCTCACGGAACATAATTGGTAGCCGGTGACTCAGCAGTCCCTGCCCACCAACGCTGACAAGACTTGGGTCCCCGTGTTGAGTCCTTCCCTCCCACGAGCCCTCCGTTCCTGGTGCCTGCCACAGCTGAGCGTCACACAGAACGTGTCTTCACACTGCAGTGAGGGGCACAGGTGTGTCCCTCTCAGTGCGAGCTGCCTGTCTCTTTAATAAAGGCTTCCTGGGTTCCCCGAAGGCTCAGCCGCAGCGTTCCCCATTGCAGACACCAAAAGACCCTTGTCACACACAGCCCCACATTGTGGGCTGATCCTCGGTCCTGTCTCCAAACCAGCCACCAGTGATGCCAGGACTTCTCCGGTAGCTTCTCGCCCTGTTGTTCCACCTCACCTGTGCACACGTGCTACTTCCCAGCAATTCAAGTTGCCGCCCAACCATGCATTACGGCCACGCACACAGGGATGCACGCCCACAGAATGGTGTGTTAAATATGTACATGTGTGTTTACATGTACTTCCAATCTCCGTGCTGACAAGCACATAATTTGTCCAAGCTGTCTCTACTGCGCCCCCAGAGGAGGGGAAGAGAAGCACATGCAGATTGGAATGAAGAAAATAAATCTCATCCATGAACTGGTAAACTCTAGGAATACGAGTCTTTGCAGGCAGTTGCCAATCTTTAGAGTGCTCTCTTTAGAGTGCAATCTTTAGAGTGCTTCCATCCTGCCTCTGGTATACGAAAGATGTCTGCACTTCACAAACATCTTTAAAACTTTGCCGAGTTTACTTCCCAAACAAACGTCGCAGAAGCCCTATGCTCCTGAGAAACAGCCCTGTGAGGACACAGGTTCTGGTAAGTGCACAGGGCGATCTTTGTAAAGAGGAAACTAAAACGACCAAGACAGCAGTCGTACAAGGGTGCTCAGCCCTGTCTCCACTGTGCTACATTCACAGTGTTTTACCTGCACAGACAGAACCGCCAGTGGGAAAAGGACCCGAGTGCAAGGACACTCTTTTTGTGACGTAGTTCTACACAGGAGTCGTGACTCCGGCTGCCACACGTGAATCAAGACGGAGAAAGCACACGGATGTGGCGCTCCTGGAGAAAGCACCACGGCTGGCCACCCCAGCGGCACACGTGGCAGAGCATGTTCTGATCGGGGGACACCCGCCGCCAGGGTGGGGAGACGCTGACGGGGATCCCACATGACAACACGCACGCATTGCAGAAACATGCCCCTCACAGCGGCGGCAACACTTGATAGAAGAAGAGAGAAAGGAGAGCCCTGGCCGATGCTTGCATGCCTGTGTTTTGGAGTTTTGGAAAAGCCCGAGGCAGGAACACGGGGAACCAGTGTCAGAGTCGGCCCAGGTTCCCAGGGCTGGTCACTCCCCAGGGCACCCCGTGGATGGACATGCATGGGACGCGGGGCAGGTTTGGAACGTTCCTCGGAGCACTGTGCTCCGTGCGGCAGGAAGCTCGGGGCACGACACCCCTTTGCCCCGCACGGAGATGCCCCGGCAAAGGCGCAGAGCGCGCCTGTCACGGAGAAAGGGAACAGAGGGGCAAGCTGCCCGCGGGACGACCAGAGCCGGGGCCGTGCCGTACGCCGGCGTTCTCATCCGAGCACAGAGCGGCAAGCAAACCGCACAGCAGCGGTGGGCTGAGCGAGCAGAATCGGGGCGCCACGGAAAACAGCACTTCCTTGCCAAACATGCAGGGCCTTGAAGGAGGTGAGATAGAGGGACTGTCCTACAGGCAGAAGAATATTTCGCACAAACACGTCAGTGCCAAAAAAATCTGGTATTATAAAGGAAAGCACGTGAATCAGTTTGCTCCCTTGTGAGGTCTACGTGCTCAGCGAAGAATGTTTCATAACCATTTGCATTATGTACTAGGCTTGTCCAGACCACCGAGGTGGGGAGACAGAATACATTCGTTCTGGAACCTGCAGTTCAGAGCGGACCAGTTTAAACACAGCTAACAGGCAGGTTTAAAACATTGTTGAGAGCCCTGGCTGGGTGGCTCACTTGGTTGCAGCGTCGTCTTGTATACCAAAAGGCTGTGGGTTCAATTCCTGGTCAGGGCACATACCTAGGTAGCAGGTTCAATTTCGGTCCAGTCAGGGAGCCTATGAGACACAACCAAGTGATGGTTCTCTCCCTCTTCCTCTCCCTCTTCTTCCCCCGCTCTAAAATCAATAAACGCATCCTTGGGTGAGGACGAAATCTTTAAAAAGCTGATGGCTGGGCAGGGTGGAAGCACGTGTGTGGAGGGTTTCCCAGGTGTCTGGGGTTGCCGAGTGGCTCGGGCATGACATGCCGGTTTGCATGTTGTTCGTCAAGCAAACGGCAAAATATCTCAGTGACGCGTACACCGCTAAAGGGATGGATTCATCCTTGCAGAGAAATCCCCTAAGCGGTCTGCAAACATTATGGCTTGTCCAGGCGCAGCTGTGGGCCCGGTTATAAAGTGCGTCTGGTTCCGCGACTGCTGCCTAACTGTATCCATCTGTGCGTCACGCAGCTTTAGTGATGACAGGGGTCAGGCTGGCGAGCAGGACCGGAATCCAGGGCCACCAGGCGTTTTCTGGATGGGCGCACGCGGACTCAGCCAGGGGGCGCGCACTCCCCCAAACACATGCATGGAAATGAGGAGCTGCCTGCTATCACAAAAGCCAGCCTGCTGTCGGGCACTGTCCCGCTGCAGACCGCTCTTCCTCTCCGCCATGCTGCCGGGACCGTGGCGCAGAAGGGGACACCTCTGTCACGTCAGAAAGTCACGCTGAACGTCTAATGGGCTCCCTGGGCTCAGCCGTCTCCCATCCCGGAGGGGACAACTGAACCGGCTCCTTGCAAAGGGCTGTCACAGATGAGACGTTGCAGGCAGGTCACGGCAGCATCAGCGGCTCTTTCTCATTTTCTCTGTTGTGATTTTTGCTCAGGTGATGAGCCAGAACTTTCTAGCACTTCTGGAAATGCTGGCATTGGGTCACCTTGGTGGACCTCATGATCACATTATTCCAGAAAGTGCATCCACCAAGCTTGGGCCGGTGGCAGGCTGAAGGACATTCTGCAGGGGTCGGATCAACTGAGACAGCTTCCATGAGCACAGCTTGGGGAGGAGAGACATTACAGCACCGATTGGTTTGAGCACAACCGCAGTTGGGTCAGCTTTCCCAACCTCCCTCAGTCTTCAAAGCAGGTGCAGCAAGGACGTGATTCTCTCCAAACGCCGAATCAGCTAAAGCGCCTTATTCAGAGGAAATGTCTGGTGGCCGTATTTCGGTCGATGTTTCAGCCTGAGTACCAGAGCTCGCCGACTGTGTCCTTTCCGAGGACCCCATTCCTGATTCGATACGCTGGCTCCTCCTCAGTGTGCGATCCAAGATTGCCTCCCTCAAGGGCGTTCGTACATCGATTGCATGTCCATTGCTGTGGTAAGTGCCAGGGATACAAATATGAGTACAATGTACTTCCTGCCCTCCGGTCTGGTACCAGAGAAAGATTTGCAAACAGACCATCACAGCGTGAAGTGCCACGAGTCACAACGAAGGGGCGTGCACGGAGCACTAAGAACACAGAGTAGGGACGTCAGGCAGGTCCTGGAAGGATCAGGAAAAACCCTTCGGATGGCATTCAACGTCCCTTTTCCTCGTACCCTTGCCTCAGACAGAGTCCGGGGAAATGGGTCGACCTTCCCTTTGTAGATTGGGTGAGTACAAGAATAGTTATGTCTTGGACACTACATGTAATTATAAGTCACACTTTGTTTTGAATCCTAGGAGTGTGTTCGGTGAGGAGCCACACAGCACGGCCAAACACACCGCCAACAGCAACAGCATGACCCCTGAAGCCAGCAAAAGGGTCAGTATGTTCTGCAAAGGACACCCCAGAATTGTGCCCAGAGTGAACTCTGGCATAGCCAGCCAGCCAGCCAGGGAACTCTAGACGGACACCAAGGGGTATTTACAAGCCGGGGTGACCAGGAGCTGCTGAGCCTCTCGGAGCTGGGTGGCTGGCAGCAGTGCGGTGCGGGCATCAGAAGTCGAATCTGCTGGTTCCACCCAACACCTTCCTACTTGCCCGGCAATCCTGCCCTGGGGCTCCCAGGGGCCCGCCGCACCCTTCTCCAGGTGCCCGGGGTCCGGGCTCTTCCTGCCCATCCCCCGCCACCCCCAGCCTTCCTCGGGTACCAGAGCACACAGGTGTGAGCTCTTCCTGGTCAAAGAACAGCCGACAGCACCTCCCCACCTTTCAAACAGCCCTGCTAAGAGTCCGTGCCCTATTCCACCAAGAAACAAGGTAACAGGCATTCTGAGCAAACGTTTCATTTTGGAACGCTATCATTTCATGATTTCTTTTCCAAGCGATTATTTAATTACAAAGTTCCAAGGCGTCGTACGACTGACCAGCCCATCTTTCCAAGGGAGCACCTACTACGTGGAGTTGAAGGGGGTAATAATGTGTTCACAGATCATGTTCTATTCATGCCACCTGTGTTTTTGCAAATTCAGTGTGTTAAGCCACATTAGCTCACAGACATGAATAGCTTACCAATGCCAGTTCTGTAAATGGCAAGGGAAATGAATGAGAATCCTAAAACCTGCTCAGGTCCAAGGAACTGAATGTCTCGGGGACGTATCTCTCATCCCAAGAGAGAAAACAGATATTCTAAATGACCGCATTTCCATTTTAACCATGTAATGTCCTGGTCGTGTGAATAATTCACGTTTTTCAGCACCTTTCAAAGCTTGGAAGTAATGAAAAGCTTCAAGCGAATGTTAAAATTGTTTGAAAATGTGAGCTTGCTCTAGCAACCTGGATGCTGTTGACATTAATATTATTGCGCCTACGGATAGCAACAGAAACAGTTACTATATGACAAATGTCCTTCTATACTCTTTTTTTGCACATATTAATGCCTTTGGCCTCAGGAACATTGAAATGTTTAAGGATCATCGTCATCCCCTTGTCTTAATAAACAAGCATTTTACGATTATTTTGATCTGGTGAACTAAATGTTTTCCATGTTACCGTGGCTACCGTTCAGGGTAATAATGCAATAGCGAACCAGTTCTGAGTGTGGGACCCACGGCATTCCACGTTCCTGACTTACACCAACTCATTTAACCTCATACATGTTCTATAATTTGGAATTATTATGCACAATGTCTACATTAAGGAACCGAGACACAGAGAGGTTAAGTGACCTGCCCAACGTCACACAGCTGTAACTGGTAGAGCCTGCATTTGAACTGAGAAATACGAGTGCTGACTTACGTTAAGTCACATCCATTCAACTCCCAGTCTGTGAGTACATCCATGCATATGCAGACCGAGGGTTTTCAATCACACTGGCTTGATTTAAACGGATGTGTGTGAAATTTGAAATCCAAACACATATGGTCCTTGTCAAAGTACTCACCCAAAATATTTGAGGCGCGTTCAACGGCTCGGCAGCCCGGCCTCTCTCGCGCGGACGAGCCTTCTGCCGCTGCAGAGCTCCTGGAAGTGAGAGCACCCGTTAGCAGCCACACCAGGGAAGCGGGGCCCCTCTCCTACCTACCTGGTTCCGGACGGGAACAACTGCCCAGGTGCACAGCGATCATTGTGCCAGATCAATAACCACGCACTGAGCCCCTGCCGAAAGCTGTGTCCCTCTGCGAAACCGTGGGGGGCCTGCAGAAGTGGAGTACGACTGTTCTGCCCCGCGGAGGTGGCAGGTCCCCACAGCCCCGACGGCAGCCTGGGGAAGAGGAACCCATCCTACAAGAGGATTATCTACGGGCTCCTCCATAAAATGGGGCAAACCTTTGAGGACAACTCCAAGAGAGCTGGCTGCTCCCTTTGTGACGGGGAGTCCGACTCTTCCCCACACCTGGAATCCCACTGACCGGTGCTCAGTGTAGGCACCACGCTGTTCAGACAAGGGACCTGGCCCTCCCCCACCCGGGCCGGCGCTGGGGAGGGTCCTCCATCACCCAGGGCACCTCCCCCTGAAGGCCCCCCCTCCCGTCTTCCCTCAGCGGGCGGCGCCCCATCTGTCTCGTTCACCGCCGTGTGCACGGGGCCGTGAGAACGCCCTCTCGCAGGGCGCTGTCGGCGGAGACGGCCGAATGTGTGCAGCCGTAGACATGCGCCCACGGGTGACGGAGAGAGGCCGTGAGCTCACAACAGGGCCGCCGTATTTTGCCGTGTATAATGCGCACCTATGTTTCGGGGCCAAAGTTTTAGGGAAAAAAATCTTTGGTTTTCGTTTTTCATTCCATTATTTACATATTTATGTATCTATTTATTTTGAGAAACAAAACTGACGATCATATTCCAGGGTATTATTTTTCAATGTGTACAGGATAATCATTCTGGCTTTCTAGAGTTACACTTTGCACACATAAGCATAAGTAAAAGAGTTAAAGACATTTATATAGAAACGGAGTTAGTATTACCCGTGTATAACGCACATCCTTATTTTTTCCCCTCAAAACTCTGGGCCGAAATGCAGTCGTCATACACGGCAAAATACGGTAGGTTGAAAGCGTCCGTTCTGACAGGTGTGCCAAGGCCTGTCCTCACTCCGCAGACGTCCTTGCTGTTCACGCACTTGCACTTGTGGCCCTGAGGCCCGGGGTAGGTCCCGATGTGTACATTCATTAAGACGCGGTTTCTGTCAGCCTGGGTGTTATACATGACTGGTGGGAAGACGGCCCTGGGGCGCTGAGAGCGCCCACCAAATGATCCGAGGTCAGCACGGAAGGTGATCTTGGCTCACCAGTGGGCGCTACTCTGGGCTGCAGCGATGCGCGTGAGCCAGGCGGATGTCTGCGACAGGCCAACCGGGAAGGCCCAGCTCTGAGAAATAGGTCTGCTGCCGGAGCTGCCTTTTCTTGCTGACGAGCACCCACCAGCACAAGACAGACGCCGTCCTAAAGGAGCCGCACGGGAACCGGAGGGTCAGAGAAGTTCTCGGGACGCCCCACGCAGACACGAAGAGGGTGTGCCCCGAGCTGACAGAGGCGCTGCATGGGTCCAGAAGGCAGCCCAGGCAGGCCTGAGAAGCGAGTGGGGCTTCACGGATAGAAAGCCGCACGAAGACCTTTCCGGCACGGGGACAGTGAATCGAAAATGGAGTTCGTTTTAAGATGAAAAAGAAAAAAAAAAACATCAAGTGCCTCTCGTTCAATCCTTGTCACATATTAAACACTAAATAAGCTTAATACAAAGAGCTGGGGAAAAAAGAAGGGCAAAGAATGAGGGGTTTGGTTTCCTGGCAGTTAAGACCTCAGTAAGTGACATGATGCCCTTCCATAGCTTTGCTCCTAATGGGAACCAACGGTGTCATTTTACGAGACCCTGCTTTAGGTCGCCTTCCGGGAACAGCGGGGATCAGGAGGACTCACTGAGGTGACCGGCGAGGGCAGAAAGGGAAGCTTTGAAATTATTTCAAGGACAACTTCGGCCCCTCTGTGTAGGTCAAGGGCAGAGCTGTTTCCCAGCAAGGTGTACAGGGTGGAGAACACAGACCGTCTTTTCTTCAGGCTTTAAAAAATATGTATGAGTCTGTGATGCATTTTGCACGTCCACTTGCAAGGAAGATGTGACCCCTTATTTTATGGAAGGTATTTGGAGGTATGGAAATTTGGAAAGGGTATGTGTTCCAGCCTTCCAGGTACAGAATACGAAAGGCAAGCACAGTAACTCAGCAAGTTCAACACAATAAGCAACACCAAACATCTCGACCACCTCCACTGTTTCAGCTCCATGCACAGTATTTTACATCTGGAACCTTGCCCACGTTGAATTAGAAGGACACTGATAAATGAATGCGACATTTTAAAACCGTTTCTCTTGAACAGAGATGACTTAATACTTAGTTTCTGCCCCATGTGAGGAAGACCCATAGATGAGTATATATTCTCAAATGGAACCTGTCGTAAATCACCCTTCTTAAGGATGTTTATTTTGGGTCTCATATATTATCAAAGTGTTTTGTTACGTATATGTGTGCATGTATATACATTCCCCCCTTTAAAAAGGACTCACCAGTTTAAGTCATGGGTGCCTGCTGGGAACCTTACACCTGGCTTCTAGCTAAAAACATTGCATTGATTACAGGAACCTGTGCGCTCCACGAGCCAATTGGCTACAGGTACATGAGGTGTGCATGCGCTCCACAAGCCAATCAGCTACAGGCACATGAGGTGTCCACGAGTACCAGTTGCACCCAAGTCATCAATAAGCGGGCCCTTCTTTGTCTCAAGCTAGCCAATAGCAAGCAACCTAATCTCCTTCCTCTCCCTCCCCTATATATATACCCAGTTCGGAAAAATAAAGTTTGCAGCTTGATCAGAATCTTTTGTCTTGCTGCCGTTCTTCGCGCCTCTTGTCCCCCCAACTCATTTGTTCTAGGTAGGTGGTCGAGCCCCAGTTGATTGCTCCGTGGGCCGGAGCAGGTGCCAAACTCATTTTCAGGAGGGGCCACATCAGCCCCACAGTTGCCCTCAGAGAGCTGAAATGATTTTAGGACTGCATACAAGTCGCTACTCCTTCACTAGGGGCAAGGAGCTCGGCACTGCTGCTGGTACAAACAAGGCGCCGGGCCGCATAAAACAAGGTGGAGGGAGGGCCGGGTTTGGCCCAGTGGGCCTCGTGTTTGCCACCTGTGCTGGAAGCGGTCAGTTCTTCTAGCCTGTTTCCGATAGCCATGGGAAAAGCACTTACCTGTATTTGTGAGAACTGTTTTGCCTGCAAGATGCAAAAGCTCAGCTCTTAAGGAGCTTAAGAACACAGGGTGGGTGCAGTGAGGGAGTGAGTCCTGGAAGCTCCGAGCTTCGTCCACAGGCTCAGGAAATGCCAGCACCCCTGGGACCTCGGCCTGACTCCCCCCACCTTCCTCCCTGTTCCCCCCCAACCCTCCCCTGCCCCCCATCTCTCCTCACCTGCCTCCTTCTCCCTCTTTCTCTATGGGCTTTATTTTCTGCTTTGCTCACCGCAAGTGGTGGTCTTCGTGGAAAACAGCTTGTGCTTTGCGCTGAGACAGGAAGGGGCGCAGCCTCTTTCTCTCTGTGTGCAGAGGGCAAGTGCCACCGGAGCACTGCAGTGGGACTCCGCGGTGCTCCCGGAGCCAGGCAGCGGCTCCACTGGGCCCAGGGGCACGCCGCTGACAGCGCCTCCACGCCCCGAGCGGAAACAGCCGGGGCGTGCCCCCGTGTGCGGGGCACATTCCACCACCACCCCCCCCCCCCCGGCCTCTAGTGTTTCCGGGTCACGGAACCAGCACGCAAGGTTCTGAGAGGCGGGGTCAGGGAGGGAGCTGAGCGTGTTGCCTCGGAAATGACTGCGCATCCCACGGTAGGATGGACACATGTTCAGAGGCCAAGGTTGGGAAATAAAATTACACCAATTGCGGAGCAGACTGGAAGGACCACACTCAGAGATTCTGCAATAAGGTCCTGTCCTTGGGGCTGCTGAGGTGTGGCAATGTGGGACACATGGAAAAATCTTGTGGGAAGAAGCCAGGACAGGGAAAGGGGCAGAGAGGTGTGGGCACTTGGGTTTGATGCCAGGTGCTCCTCAGATGTAGCTGCGTCCAGAGCTGAAGGTTTCTTCCTCTCTGGCTCAGTGTGCGAATCAAAAGCCGCTGTGCACGGCTTTGCAATGGCATGGCTTTGCAACATGCACACGCCTCTCTCGTTAGGTATCTGCTATCTGCCTGCCCACTGGACTACATTCCGGGTGAAGAGGAACTGGATTCTTGTCAATTCTGTATGGCCTGTAATAGCAGAGTGTGTGCTAGGCAATGGACACTGCATGAACGTTTGATCAATGGCTACATAAACCAACCACTCCAAAACTAAATTACTAAAGAAAATAAACAAGCAAAACCAGGCAAATAAATTACGCGAAAATGTTCTTACAGGGCAATTAAATTATTGCATACTTGCATTCCAAGGGTAATTTACTTAAATCCAACATCCAAAATAAATATTTATTGATTATGTACTATACTCCCATTGTTGTTCATGGTGCCGAGATTCCGAAGACAAATGTGAATGAATTCAACATTCTTCCTTACCTTAGGGAGCTGAAGTTTTTAATCAGTGGCATGAAAATACATGGAGTAGAAGGGGAAACAAGGGGAGAGTTTAAAAAGACTATGGAACACTCCGAAGTTTTGACAGGAGACTTAAATTCAATGAGCCCTCCCTCACCAGCAAGTGCAGCGGGAAGGGGAGAACTTGTCTGTCCTCTACTCGGAGGAGACTGCGGCGGCGGTGTTCCTCCAGGTTGCCCAGTTACACACTCTCCTCTTCTCCGTCATCCCTCCCCCGGGGCCCGAATGCAGGACGAAATCCCTCTGCCCGCAACACGCCACGTTCGGGCTCTGTAGGCTTGCTTCTCCTTACACTTTGGATGCCACATCACTTTAAACCACACCTGCCAGGAGGTAGAGCAAGAGTGCAAACTTCAGCGGGCATAGCACACCCTGGAGATGCTCTTAAAATGCCGATTCTGCTTCGGATCTGATGGGAGGCCTGGGATTCTTCCTTCGTGATAGGCTTCCTCTGTGGGAAGACCACGCCCTACCCCTCCGGGGATGAAGGAATGAAGCGCTTATCCTTTTGGGCTTCTGGAATGTGCAGGTCAACGTCCCTCTACGAAATTCTAGTGTTACTACAGAGCTCGTAATGGCTTCGGGATCAGCTATGGCAGAGGCTCTTTATGGAAACGAAAACCAAAATTTCCGCAGCACCCCACCCTGCAGTGCTGTAGGCCAGAGGCCAGGAGCCTGGCACCCCAAACAGGGGAGAAAGAAAAAGCCCGAGGTAAAGCGTATTGGGGCAGCGCCCCCCTTCCCGTGTTGCTTAAAACAACAGACAGCCTTGCACTGTCCAGAGTCTGTTCTGTAGCTTCAGGAGAACTCAGTCTGTCTTTTATAAAGGGGACCCGGAGAACCTTCCATCACGAAGCCTGAGACTCCTGCGCGCTTGTTTACTAGGATCACCCAGGACATGCATTGTTTATGGAAACAAACTACTGGTCAGAGCCCATTGAATTGGGGTGGGAGCGTCGGCAGGCTTGGCCACCACTTAGAGCTGCATCTAGAGTCTGTCCAGAGCCAGCGGCGCCACCGGGCTGTGTACGGAGGGGCATGCTACTTGCAGGAGCTCTAGCCCAATTCAGATTTTACCACCCCTTTTGGCAGCTGAGTCACCAGGGAAGCTCAGAAAGGTCATGCCACCCGCCCAAGGCCCACTGAGGACGTGAACGCTACCCTAAGCCGCAGCCCGGCCTCTCCAGGAAAGCTTAGGCAAAAATCACAAGCACGCCCTAAAAAGCAGCCGGACACTCAGAAACACAACCCAATCCCTGAATCCCGCCCTCTAAGGCGGCGGGACCGCCCCGGGGGCGGGGAAAAGAAGGAACCACTTCCGGGAAGCAGCCGCGAAGAGAAACAAGCACTTCCGGGGCGCCGAAAGCGTGGGTCGTTCAGGGTCAACGGATTCTCACCTGAAGGCCGGCCCGCAGGTGGCGCTAAACCGCCACAGGGACCAAAATGCATTCCCGGATGTCCGGAAAATTCGGAGCTTCACACGAGAGTTTTCACGCTTACCCGTAGTCGGGGAACCCTCGGGGTCAAGCGGCCCAATGCGCGCCGCCATGATGACTGGAGTCCCTTAAGTAGGGTGGGCGGGGCCTCGCGGACGCCAGCGTCGGCGCCCCGGCGTCTCCCATCCGCGCGGTAGGCGGGCCCCAAGCACAAAGAACAAGGTCCAGCCCTGGTAGGCGGGGCCTCATTGAGTGACGGCCCGGCCACGCCTTCCGGTTAAGGCGGGGGTTCTGGGGCGTTCAACCAGGAAGTGCGTCTAGAGTGGAAGGGTACGATTGCGCGGGACGCTGGTACGAACTGTCGAGGGGCGGGCCTCAGCCCCCTAGAGGTTGCTCCGGCGGCGACGGGAGCGTCGGTCCCGTCCTCCCCGGCCCTGTTATGGCGGGCGCCTCGGTCCTGTCCCCCACCCCAGGCTGCGGGGGGGGGTGACACTGGGCCTGCGTGGCCTGGGCGGGCCGCCTGGAGATGAAGCACCCTTTTCCCCACTCGCTCAATCGGCTGTAATTGAACCAAAACCCGGGCTCGGCTGCAATGGCTGAGCTTCTGCCCCGACAGTGTGCAAAGGTTTTAGTCTCGTGAATTCGAAGCTTGGGCCAGGTGCCTATTATGATGACCCTAGGACTGGGGTCCTGGGGTCGCCCGAGGAAGCCCTACTGAGGGCCGACTAGTGAGCAGCCTTGCAGGGTCACGATTTCATGCAAGGGGAGTGGGGGGGGGAAATCCCTGCCCACTGAGGCTTGAGCAAACAGTTTTATAGTCAGGTTTCTTCCAGGTGTCACGTGGTACGAATAACCTTTCTTCGAGCCTCCAGTGCCCTGGCCAGGCACGAGCTCAGATTGTCCTAGGAAATTTGGCTGTGCACTGTATGACATTATTGAATGATTGCTCATTGCGTTACTGAATAATTGTGGGCTTTATTTATTTACTTTTAAGGAACAGTGGATGCTCCAAATGGCAATGGGAAGGGAGGGAGCAGGGACTTCCATTTGAAATTGACCGATGCACTTGGAAAAACCAAATGTGTGAGTCATTTGCGATTTGCTACAGTTTAATGATTTTACCTTTCCACCGTCTTAGCGCGGCCGCCAAAAGTTTTCAAAGGTCAAGAAAAAAAATAGCAAGGGCATTGCCAATCGGAATTTATCCATCTGTCTCTTGCCAAGTAATTAAGTAGTTGATTGCATAATCTAATGAATAAATCCATATCTATTCAGTAGGTTGCCTAAGCTTCTGAACAAATATGGGATGTTGTAACTTTTTTTTTAACATTGGGTCAAGGTGAGAGATGGGGGGGTTGTTTCCTTGAAAGATTTGGGAGTTTAGGCTTTCCCTGAAAATGCTATGTTTAGGTCAAAGAATTATCTCTTAATACACAGGCTTGGGATGACGATTAGCATACACTGTAGCAACTCACAGCATTTCTCTTTTTCTCGGGCGGCCAGTTTCCAGGCTAGAATGAAGCACATCAACTTGTCCTTTGCAGCCTGTGGGTTTCTGGGCATCTACCACTTGGGGGCAGCATCGGCCCTTTGCAAACACGGCCAAAAACTGCTGAAGAATGTGAAGGCTTTCGCCGGCGCCTCGGCGGGATCCTTGGCTGCTTCTGTCCTGCTAACAGCCCCAGAAAAAATTGAGGTAATTAAGTAGATTCACCAGGCCGTGTTCCTCCGCCGGAAATTAAGCCCGAACAACAAAGGCGAACGTTAACCCGGAGTTAACTGCAGAGAAATAGGCCTTCGCCTGGGAAACAAAAGGTTAAAACTTTTGAAATGTAGTCGCCGGGGATCTGGGCTGGGGCCTTGGAAAAGACAATCATTTGGGGTGACAGTGAGACAGAAAATGGAATGCCAGATTTTACTCTGGAACGTTTGTTTAGTCTTAAGATTCCAGCTCTGTTTTCAAGAAAAGATATTTCTTCCTTCTCAGATCCGAGGTCTCTTATTGCAGGAGTCGAACATGTGGCGGCTAACTCTGCTCCTTCCGATTCCCATTATGCATTCAGTGGAGGCCTGTAATTTCTATTAAGTGGAATGATATTAGAATTTAATTTGTTTTTCATTCTCGCAGTACGAAGAAGCCTCGAATTCCAAGCAGTTTATCCAGAAGTAATAAAAATGAGCCTTCATTAAATATTTCACAGAATGCAATCTGTGTTTTAAAAATCTCTGTTCTGCTTCTAGGCATTGATTATGCATTCGCTGACTTTGAGAGCCGGCTTTCTTTCCTAGGAGGAGGGTGTATGTGTTAACTCCTTCCATACCCAAGGGACTCTGGACAGCTGTCAAATAATGATCAACACATTCGTGCCCAGGAATGAATTTAAGGGACATTGAAATTTTCAAAAGCCCATGCGGCACATTAAAAACCTTGTTTTCAAATCTACGCTGAGCTGCTTGTAAAAGGGAAAACTGGATTTGAGGCCAATTATTCAGAAATCCGCCTGCCTTTTCACCGAGTCTCTCTAGGATGGCTTCAATGGCAAGTGAAGAAGTCAGGGCTCCAGAGATCACGCAGCGTGAGAACCTGGCGTCTGGGAGACTGTCAATCAGGCACAAACGCCTTCCAAACAGACTCGTGGGCGGTGTGAGCCGCCAGCTATGGCAGGCACTCCCTTCCCAACTGTGTTTTCTTCCCAAGCTACTACGGGCCACGACGGGCCATTTCCCCCACTGTGGGGCAGTCTTTCCCAGGCGGGGGAGACCCTGAGCTTCGAAGTTGGGTGGGCTCTGTTGCAAAGTGTCAGCCAGCTTAGAAATGTAATCAGTGCGACTGAGGATGAACACGATCTGGAAATACTGACATAGCAACAGCCTGAAATTGAGTGATGCTCACACACTCAGTGCTTTACCTGAATTTGAGCCTTGAGTCACCTGTGTGTGTTCAAATCCCATCACCTGTGCTGCTTTATTTCACGGTGCCTTGGAGGCCTGTTTGCATTGTCGAATTGTGCCGGTACGATGTACGAGTGAGTCTTTACCACCACTTACCTTGGGGAGTGGAAATGGCGCTCCCTTTACCCAGGCCTTCCTCGTTTCTCCTTCACAGTAAACGTTCAGCTATTTGGCTTAAGGCAATTTTTTTTTTTACCATTTGAAACACACCACTTGCCGGATGGCTTTGGGCTTCTCAAGCCAACTGTTTTCTGCCCACTCCCATCCCCGTTGGCGCTGTTCTCGCGGAGCGTGTGTGGTGTGAGCTCCTCCACCACTTGGCGGAGTTGTGACAAAGAGGGGCATAATCAATCCAGTTCTGAGCGTACGCATGCATAATTGAGAGGGGCACCTGACGCTGGTGTATTTTTGGGTACTACGCAGATCGAGGCGTTGCTAGGTAAAGAGCTCAGTGCGCAAGCCTTCCCTCATGGCTTGTTCATAATTTGCAAGCCATGGCGAGACGCAAGGGTGACTGGGTCCATTCCTTAATAAATTTCCGGTCTGGGCAGGGATGTGTGTAACTAAAATTAATACAAGACAGCGGCTGAGTGCTGCCTAGCTTACTAGAAGGAGCACGCATGTTACTTGGGGGCTGCCCCACTTGTCCCCTGGAAGTCCGCAGCAGCTTCCTGACAGGCGGGCACACATCCTGTTGTCCGCCCGCCTCCAGCCCACCCCCCTTGTGGCACTGCCAGTGAATTTGCGCACACTCAAGGCGGATGGTCTCCCGCCCTGCCTGCCCCCCACACCCGGCTCCAGGCTCATTCAGGACAGGGCCCACCTTTCTGTGCCCCTTGTGACTTAGCTGCCTCCTCGCTCCGTGACTGATGCCTCTGGGGTCTTTGCCCTCTGTGGGGTCCTTGCTTCTCCTACAAACATCTCCGTCTCCTGTCCAGCTGCTGTTCCTATTTTGGGCCACAGCCCGATGAGACATTAGGAAAGATACTTAATCTCTTCAAGCCTATTTGCTTACCTGTCAGGTGGGCGATTTTGTGAAGAGGAGTTGACAGGAGCTGAATCCGTGGGTCCCAGTCTGCCCTGCTTGCTACATCCATTCACTCAATCCCAGTGCCCAAGACTGATCCCCAAAGGCTGGCACTCGCTGCTTGTGGAGGATAGTCACCGGTCATCGAGACTCCTTCCTCTGATACTGGTGGTGTCCTGAACAACCGGAGCCGTTGCCGAGGCCACGGGATGGGGGTGGGAGAGGAGGTTTATCGTGTCGGAGAAGTCTGCGGAAGGATGTGTTCAACTACAGTCCCAGCCTTCGGGAGATGCCCAGCTGTGGCCATGCCGTTGGAGAAGATTTAAAAAGCAACAGAGGCGGCACTAGAGGGGACACATAGCTTGCCTGGGGACCAGGAACAGCAGCGAGGGCCAGGCCAGGTGGGCGTTTGCATCTGTGCACCTGTGCAGGAGTCTGGCTTCTGAAGGCCGGCGTGGGGTTTACAGTCTCCAGGTGCAGCGTGTGCTCGGAACAGAGTTCTGCAATCAGAATGGATTCTTTTCAACCAAAATGTAGAGTCACCCATTCATTTTATTTTTTAGGAGTGCAATGAATTTATCTACCAGTTGGCTGAAGAAATCCGAAGGCAGTCTCTCGGAGCAGCAACCCCTGGCTACGATTTCATGGCCCGGTTGAGGTATGTGTGTAAATGTATTTTTCACGGTCTTTTCCCCGCGGAGCGTGTGGAGGCGGTGCTGAGGGGAGCCCACTCTTCCTAAGCCGTGGCAAGCTCAGCTCAGCCCCAGTTCACAGGCATTCGGTAGCCTAAGGTGAGTGACGTGGGTCCCATGTTCCTCCCCAGAAGCGGAATAGAGTCGATCCTCCCTCCTGATGCCCACGAGCTGGCCCAGCACCGACTGCATGTCTCCATCACCAACACCAGGACCCGCAAGAACCTCTTGGTGTCCAGTTTCTCCTCCAGGGAGGACCTCATTCAGGTAACGCACTTCCTGTTCCAGGGTGAGGGCAGGTGCCGATGTAAGTCCTTCTCGCGGGCACCGAGCATCGCTCTTTAGACGTGGCATGTTCTATCACGCCTGACATGGGGCGTGCCCGGTGAATGATTCCGGGGGTGAGCTGCAGCGGCCCCTGTATCCGTTCTGCGCTTCTCTCTCAATGCTCAGCACCCTCACGTTTATTCTGGGAGGCAGGTCACCTGTGCAGTTTAGTAGCTGTAACTCAGTTCCTTACCTTAACGTAGCTGGTCATGGCAGTGTAAGTAAGACTCTGAACGTGAAGTGTGCTCTTCGGTCCTCCACTGGCCCTTCTGTGAGTCAGGAGCGACGGGGGCATCTGCTTCCCTTACAGTGCTTTTTAACGGAAGACACCTGGGTGAGAGGGTTCACGGGGCAGACCCCCGGTCTTCCTCATTGCCAGCGGGGACGGGCTGTGGAACCCAGGTCTCCACTTTTCCATCCCGAGTTCCCTTTGGCGTCTACCCTGTGGTCGTGAGGCCCTCCTTTGTATTGGAAATGCACAGGAAGGTTGGTTGGTTGGCTGAGCATTCGCTATGTCTGCAACATGCTTGGGCCCGATGTGCCAATGACCGTGCGCGTGCTAAGGTAAGGTGCGACGTTTCTGTCCACTGAGAAGGGTACGCTTTTCTTAGCAAAAACGGGCAGCTTTTCCTTTCTTTTTCCCTCTGTGGGACTCACAGCAGGCTGCGGGGGACACGGGGAAGGCGGGTTTGGACAGAGGACAAGGTGTGCCTTGGGCGGGAAAGGTGCAGGCTCCGCCGGAGCTGGGTGAGGAATGCATCGGCTCTTACTGCTGGATCTCGCTGCTCGGATTTCACCGTTTGCACGATGTCACTTGAAACACCTGATGAAATGTCGCAGTGCCGAGGAAAGCTGCCTCGTGCTCTACGAGATTAGAGTGTTTGCACTTGGTGTCCCACCGAGGCCAGCTTCTGAGCAGTGCCGTCAAAGGTGAAGCTACGATGTCTCTGTCACCTCATTACAACCTTATGTGGACTTGCCTACTATGCAGGGGGCTGGTCACTCACGCCTGAGTGATCCCAGACAGCCAGTGCCAGTCCAGGCACACGAGGCTCCCCGTGTGTCGGAACCCTGCTGCTGGTGTGGCTGGCAACAGGCCCGGGGGCCCCAGGGTCCTAACAGTAGGGCAGCCCCTCCCCACTGGGCCTGTGCTCAGCCACCCTCTGTACAGCTGTTCCCAGAACCCGTCCCCATGGGCTTGTCACCGTTCGGCCCAGTCCATAGTTCGCGGCTTTGTGTGCTGAGTTTCTACTGCCCGTCTCACTCCACAGAAATGTAAGCTCCCCTAAGGCACACAGGCAGAGTTGCCGCCTGCCGCCTGCCGTCTGCCATCTGCTGCTGTGTCCCCGCCCCCGGCACGGCGGCAGCTTCATCAGGACACGTTCAGTGAGCGCACACACCCAGACGAATAGACCAGCCAAGGTGGCCACCCTCCTACAGGGTCACTGAAAGCAAAGAGCCCAGAACCGGGTCCTGCAGGTGCAGTGAGCTGCACACAGTCATCCAGCAGGTCCGCGGCCGGCCGGGCCAGCGCTCCAAGGGTCTGGCCGTCTGTGCGGTCACACTGCACGCTGGACAGGACACCCTCCTCTCCACTCCTTGTATGCGAGAACGCGTCTGCTGAGTGACAGTCCCCAAAGCCGTCCATGCCCCCGTCCCCAGCTCCTGTGACTGTGTCACCAGACATGGCCAGCGGGATTTCGTAGGTGACGTGACGTCCTGAGATAAGACATGATCCTGGATAGTCGGGGCGCACCCACGCTAGGTCCTCCACAGTGGACATGTTTTCCAGATTGCACGCCCCCTCACTGGGCCTGAGGCATGGCAGTGTCCACGGAAGGACGGCACACAGGCCGCTGGGGACTCCGGGGCACTCTGCCTGCCCCCCAGCATGACACAGGGGCCTCCGTCCTGCAGCCACTGGAGGGGCGCTGCCGGGTGTGGGTGACAAGGGCCCAGAGGGCCCCAGAGCTCCCGGGAAGAACCACAGCCCTGCAGCCCTGCTGAGGCCGGGGTGAGACCCCCGCCAGGTTGCGGCCTGCAGGCGTCGGGGTCACGGATGCGGCCGTCGAAGTCTCTGAGTTCCTGGCAATCAGTTCCAGCAGCACCGGCAAACTCTCGCAACAAGTAAACACGATTTCCTCCGGTTTCCTTTGTTTGGGGTAATGACTATTCAGAGAATGGGTGTAATTACTGGAGTTCATTGAACAGCAGAGAAAGAGTTGACGCTGACGTGTAATACCTTGTAAGGGGGATAATTGAATAATTAGCAGTGATCCCGCGGTATACAAGCAGCGTTTTTCAGTGTTTCCCAGAGCACTCCAGCCTTATTCAGAACGGAGAGGAGGAAGGGAGCACGGCTCCTCGGTGGCAGATGGTGGCTGCACACACGCGTGACATACATGCTAGAATCCTCTGACGCGTCTGGCTCAGAAGAATAACACTGGGTGGAGCCCAGGCTGGGGGGGCGGGGAGGGAAGCAGGAGGGGACAGGAAATGCCCCCCCTCTGAGCAGCGGCATCGTCAAGCGCACAGGCTCTGCCTAAACGCCAGGCCGGCGGGAGCATTTGTCTGCGGTGGCGCGGCCGCAGGACTGGGGTTCTGACCACGCAGGTCAGGGTGGGGAGAGACGAAAGCCGCTGGCCAGCCCCTCGCATCCTCGGGTGGAGCCAAGAGGCTGAGTCTCCACAGCCAAGAGGAGAAGCCACTCACGAGGAGCAGCTTGAGTCTCTCGGGGGCTCTGCACCCCTGCCCTGTGCAGCGGCCTTGGGTTTACTCTCTGGAAAGTCTGTACATGAGATAGATGGATAGAGAGAGAGAGAGAGAGAGAGATTGATGAAGATTGAGGCCAATGTGGAGAAGGTCAGCCTCCATCGGCAGCCAGTAAAGGAACGTGGTCAAGCTGTAAACCCTGGTGATGTTAATGACCCTGCGGCACTTGATGTGTGTTTCCATCATTAGCTCATCCATTCCCTTCCTCGCTGCTGGGCTCTTCATTACTCACCAGCTGCCCGTACCGTGCATCACGGGCAGGGTGTCTGTGGACCTGGAAGTCCAACCAGAATCCTGTCACTTCAAGTGCGTCTGTGTGCGTGTGCTGCAAGCCCCTCCTGGATGCTGTCCAGGGTGGCTGCTTCCTGTCCGTCCCCCCAGGGCTCATGTCCAGGCCCATCATGGCCCGACAGTGACCTCTGGGATGTGCCATGCCAAAGCCCCCATTTTCTCAGCTGTGAAGTGGCCGTCGTACGCTGATCGGTGTGACTGTGGATTGAGACAAGCCTGGTAGGTGTGTCTCAAACACCACCACTGTGCAGGCCTGTGGAACACGGCCGATATTTAGTCACAGATGACAATCAGCCACACCCGTGACGGGTCCGCGCCCCGCAAGTCTGCCAGTCCCACTGCCTGTCCTGCAGGCCGAGGGGCACACGCCCCTTCTTACCCTTGTCACTCTCTTACTCCTCCCTTGTCTTCTTCTTCCTCCTCCTCTTCCTTCCTGACCACCCTGTGGGCACACAGCTGCCCGATCTCGGCATGGGGACTGCTGCCCTCTCTGGCCACATGGACGCATTTGACGTGACACCCCTTCACTACTGGCCTTCTTCTAAAGTTGTTGTGACGGTTCGTTCTCCATGATAAGGACCGACCTCATTTTTGGAGGCATGACAGAAGTATTCTTTCGCTGGTTGGCTGCAGCCATAGCTGGTTGTTTTCTGATGACCTAGTGATGGGGTCCAGCGATCCCTTTCACTTGCAGCTACGATTCCCTAGTCGTCTGGGTCTCGTGTCCACAGTGACTGCACTGAGGGCTGTGGCCTGGCAGTCGGTCCCCTCCCAAATTCACACATTGAATCCCCATGGCCATGAAATCGGGATACAGAGGGGGAGCTTCTGGGAGGCCACGAGGTCACGAAGGTAAGGCCCCAGGCATGGGGTCAGGGCCCTCCTCAAAGACACCCCTGAGCGCTGTCACCCTTTTGCCACATGAGAACAGGGGAGAGCCCCGATCTCCGCAGCCCCCGAATCCGCCCACCCCGGCACCTTAGCCTTCCAACCTCCGGAAGGTGGGAAGCACGTATCTGCTGCTCACAAGCCACTCCGCCTCTGGCGCTTCACTCCAGCAGCCTGCACGGCCCCAGACAGGAAGCAGGTCCCGGGAAGCACGTGCTGCTGTCAGAAACAACGGTGGAAGTGGCCTTGGCCGTGGGCGATGGGCCGAGGCCCAGAGACATGGGAGGCGCCTGCTGGGAAAACCCCCCACTGCCGTCGACGGTTCTGGGGTGGGGGAGGGGAGAGAGGAGAGCAGGACAGCACTGCCACCTGTTTGGACAATGCTGAGTGGTCCTCAGTGTCACAGCAGTGCAAATGGGGACGCTCAAGGCCATTCACTCCGATGGGGTCTCAGACGGAAACGAAAAGACATGTCAGACCGTGCAGAGTGCGCCACCCTCGTTTTAAATCTCAAAAGCACGGCTGAGTCACGTTCCTGCCCTGGCCTCCTGTGGAAGGGCCCCGTCGGCGAGACCTGAAAGTGCACCTCCGACGAGGCCATTTGTGAGCAGAGTTGAAGGGGCGGCCTGGTTTCTCTGGACTGCTTATGGCAGAGATGCAAGAAGAGCAGAACGGCTTAAACATGGCATGGTTCATCAAAAGTGAAGCAGAATGTGAAGATTTGGAACACTCTTCAGCCCGTCCTTTTGGGAAAGAACAAGAGAGCTCGTTCAGAGCGGAACAGGAAGAATGTGGCCCTGTGGTCATGTAGCCAACGGCTGAGGAGGTGAGTCTGCCACCTACACAGAGCAGGACCTCCTGTCCCGGACGATGGAAGGAAGGCCCGGGCATTCAGAGACTGCGGGGCAGCCCCTTCTGGCACGGGGCCACTGTGGAGACCCCCACTAGAGCGACGCCCAGCAGAGCCATGAGGCTGGGGCCACCCCAACACCCCGGAACTCGACCAGCCAGCAGTGGCCTGCCTTGGTGCCAGTCTTGGGGGGTCTCGGGCAGCAAAGCCTCGGGCAGAGCCCCCCGCTTTCCACGGGCCCGTCCCCATTTCTTTACTTCTGCACCTTCACGCATTAGGCCCCGAACGGTCAAGTAGGTGCGTTCCACAAATCAACTCATCCATTTTCAGTTCCACTTTCCATTCTGGGCTATTCGTTTTTTGTTTTCTCCCAGAAACAAAGATGAAATCAGGAAACCCAAACACATTTTAACATTCGTCTTCAACAGAGCGCCATCAGGAAGGCAAGTCTTTGTTTCAGATAGCCATACATTGCTTCCGCCGCCACTGAGCCCAGTGACTTTGAAAGGCGCTGTGCACACCTGGTGGCTGGCCCCCATTTGTCTGGCTCGGTGCAGGTCACTGGATTGTCCATGTTCAAAGGTGGTGCCCTGTGTGGGCTGAAGTCGCCTCTGGACAGACACGCACCCTCTCGGACCTACACACCCAACAGCCTGTCACCAAGAACAGTGTCTCTCTGGTGAAGAAACGCCCTGTGCCCATCGGTAAAGGTCCTCAGTGTCCACGCACATAATGGGACGCTCCTGCAGCGAGATCTCCCATTGAGCTGCGGGGAGGTGAGCTGAGGACAGAGTCCCAGATGGGCCATTATCTCGGGGAGGCTTGGGGAGATACGTTCGAATCTGTCTTTGAGTTCCAGGCACGCCAGCAGGTTCCGAAGCAGCAGCCAGATCCTCATTAAACTCCACAGTCAAGTATAGGTACAGCCAGGACGGGGTGGCAGTGGATTCTCTGAGGAAGCCAGGCCACATGCTCTTCCGAACGGCCCCCGTTCTGCAACATGGGCAGCAGAGACAGCCACTCAGATTGTGGATTGTGGGCGCACTTGGCCGTGCCTTACGCAGTTGCCCCAGGGAGTCACTAACTTTCCTGTCTATCCTGTGCCTGTAGTAGGAGTGAAACAAACCCCCACCCACCATCTGACATCTGGGAAATGCCTGAAGGGCTGGGCCAGGGAAGGAGGCCGGCGAGGTACGTCCCTGCTCTGTGTATCAGCCTCCTCAGCCTTGACCTGGCTCTGCGTCCCCAGGTGAGAGCAAGGGACTCGGTCACCCCCACTGAGAACCCCCGCTCTAGACGTACTGAGATTTCTTGGGGAGAACAAGTTTACTGGGAAGACAAGCAGGACAGGTAGCAGCACAGGCTTAGGGGTAACGCTTGGTTGAAGGGCCCTGGAAGGTCCGTAGAAGGTCCGTCACCATCTGCAGGAGCATCGTGGTACAGCATTTTCATCCAGACGCTTCGGAAGAGCCCCAAGCATTAACTTGTGAACCTGACATTATACTTGGACACAGGGAAAAAATAAACCGCTTAATTCTGGTGCTATGGGGAGGGATTTTTTTTTTTTTTTAAGTAGGGCACAAATCTGTGTGCAGCATAGAGAAATAAATCATTATATTTATAGAGCATCAGATCTTTGCTGACCTCTCAGGACTGAATTCACAGTGTGTGCACTGCCGGCCTGTCTTCTTGCACCCCACACGCCAGCAGCAATGTGGAGGAGTCATTGTCGTTCCTCCCGTGATGGAGGTGGGGTGGGGGGCACCAGGTGCCTCCATCCCCCCACGGAGAAGGGCAGACCCTGGCTGGTGCTGAGTCCCGCCCCGTGGAGGGATGCAGCAAGGAGCGTGTGAGGAGACGTGCACCCATTCCTCTCCCGGGGCTTTGGCCGTGAGGAGCCAGGACATGGAGCCGAGGCCACTGAGTTCCAGCACGTGGGGATGCAGAAAGCAGTGGCCTCCGGCTGCGTCAGGGTGGCCTCTCCTGTGGGGACTGGCTCACCAGCACGACTGTCCTTTAGCTTCACCTCGCAGTCAACAGCCCTTTGAGAGCATAGCTCACAACACTCTCTGAGTTCCCAGTCATTCTGAACAAGTGATTTTCGAATCCGTTTGGGGCTGTCATGCATCTGCTAGTGTGCCAGGTGAAAGAAAGCCCTCATGAACTCCGCCAGCAAACAGCCTCAAAGTCTTCGCTTACCTGTTGAAAGACTCTGGCTTAAATGTTCAGTTTCCCAGTCAAAACAGCAGCGTTCAGAAGCTGCACTGCAAAATGAGGCGTGTGCCCTGTTGGGAAAGCTCCAGGAGCCCAAACCCAGCAGGAAGAAATCGTCCTGTTGAAACGGCAGGGTTTGCCATCTTTGTCAATGCACCATAAAGAGCCAGTCCCGTCCCCACCTGCCCAGGACGCCTCCGGTCTCCAGGCCCCGCCCCTCACAGAACACCAGTAGCTCCAGGAGCGGGGTCCTGGCGGCACAAATCAGCCCAGGCGTGAGCCACAGGTTCCTGGGACAAGCAGAGGGGTTCGCCCCTCCGGAAAACAGGACGGAGACCCTGAAATCGTTTTGACAGCGTGTGTGAGAACACCAGGAATACCTCTTTCACGCCGGGCCACACTCAAGAATTTAGACTTGACTGGGCTTTTCGTCTTGACCTGAACATGCCGATTGTACCCAGGGGAAGTCAGTGCAGTCGTGGAAAACATTGACTTGTCCACTGTCTTTGCAGGTGTCCCGCTGTGCACCTGAAATATACGGACCTTACGTAGTCGCCATAGCAGTTTTCTTTGTTTTTTACAAAGTGTAGAATTTTGTGGTGCACGGCACGCGGGACTGTTGTCAGGGTGTGAGGGCCTGCGTTCACCAGCCGCTTGTCTGTGTGTCCCTGCAGGTCCTGCTAGCGAGCAGTTTCATCCCCGTCTACGCAGGGCTGCGGCCGGTGGAGTACCGAGGGCAGGTAAGCTCCTCCCACGCAGCGCGTTGTCGGTGACCGTGTGCACGCGCTCCCTTTCAGAGTCCACTTTGGTCATTCTCCATGCCGGCAGCGGGCGGCCCGTCACTGCAGAGGGTTCGCTCATGAACGGCCAGGCTGCCGTTCACAGAAAACAAAAACCTAGCATAGTGGCTGTGGCCCCGGCTCTGAGGACCTCACGGCCGAGACGGACTGGGCTGCCCCTTTTGACATCGGCTTTCAAAATTCCATTCTTTTCTTTCACGGAGGGAAAGAGTTTCTTTCTGCAACGGTCTTAGTCACCGTCCCTTCTGTAAACGGCGAGACACAGCACTGAGTGGTCAGGCACACCAAAGGCATCCAGGCGGGCACACCTGCTCCCCCCAACTCCCCTCCCCCCACAGACCCCCAACCCCAAGGCCCTCCGCACAGCACGCCCCCCTCCTCCTTCCTGCACTTACCGGTGGGTCGCAAGGAGGGCAGATGCGGAGAGCTCTCTTCAAGCAGAGATGCCACTTACAGAGGGAGGCCCAGGTTGCCAGACAGGGTCAAGGGCGGCAGCCCCCACAGGCAGCTGTCAGCGCTGCCCAAGGGTGCCTGGCCCGCTCCCCGTGGGCCGCACACCCCGCGTATGCTCTGCGCTCACCATTGCCCTGCACCAGCTGCCCCAGGCATGCACACCTGTGAGATCAAATACAGTGTCTGTCACTCCTGGGCCAGACGTGTGCCACACACACCAGCGAGGCGCCTTGTGTCCTCAAGTACAGTATGAAACGTGGATCGGGGGGTGCAGTGGAGAACCAAATCCAGTATCTGTCTGATATAGCAGAGGCATATACCTTCATAACTGGACACTGTCCGTGGGACACGTACCAGATTTTGATATTTACATGAAATAAATATAGTATCTCATTAACACACACGCAAGATCAGGCACACATTGCTCATGAATCCATTCCGTTGCTTCCCTACATCCATAGCACGTATGTGTTCTTAAATTCGCGCGTGAACAGTGTTTAATACCTGCCATCCCGGTCCTTCGGGCTCCACCAGTGGTCCCCGCTGGAGGCGTTCATGCGTCTCAGCCCCAGAACCGAGTCTCCCAATCCCCCCGACGGATAGGCCTCAGGAATCGTCCCTCAGCCCTGGCTTTCTTTCTTTGAGTCCCCCCAGCCCTTCCGGGCTGTTTCTGTGCCACCGTGGGCCCGCGCTGGCCTGTCTGGCCTGGCGGTGTCCAAGGACTGCTGAGGAGGGCAAGGCGCGGAGAGCAGTATGTCACTGCTCTGTCTGGGATGGTCAGCACAGCCTGGCCGCAGACGGCGCCCACACACTGAGCACCACCGGGAACGGCTGTTTCCACTTTGAACTTGGAGGTTGACGGGCATGTGCCCCCACGACTGCTGTCTGCAGAACTCTGTGCCAGAATCTGCCCCCGGGTGTGTGGGTGGCACTGAGTGACGCCGCTCCTGTAACTCAGGGTGGGCTGCAGCACCTGAGCGGCCGGGCTGGGTCACGGGGCCTCCGGCAGCTCTGTGCACTGCTTCATCCCCTCCTCGTTAATCCAGTCGGAGCACGCTCACAAGGGCCCGCAAGACTTGGCAAGATGATTTCCTGCAGGAGCCGTCATTAGCCCTGCGGGACATCGGAACCCTCTGCACCTCGGCAGCCCAGACTGCCTCTTGTCCTTGAGTGGGAGAGGCTACGTGCGCCCCGACTCAAGTTCACACGGGGTGCACGCTTCCAGCTCTCCTCGCTGAGATCTACACAGGCTCTGCCTCCCGGGGCGTGAGACGTTCGCTTGAGACTAGGACAGAGAAGTCTGGAAGGTGCCTCTCTCCCTGCAGGCACCCCCTGCCCCCGGTATTAACTCGTTCCAGGAACTGGTACCCATGCCCCAAACAATCACAAAACAAAACAGGAAAAGAAAGAAAGCTCAGGTACGATGAGGCGCAGCAGCAGATAATCTGGGTTCTCCTTGTTTACTGTAAAGCCTCTTCCCCACACTGTTTGTATAACTGCATACACCCATACAAGCCTATGTTCACCCACAGAACCGTGCACACATGGGTGTGTTACATACACACGAACATGAAGATAGGACTGTGTGTATACACCCATGCAAGCCTATGTTCACCCACACTTCACCCACAGAACCGTGCACACATGGGTGTGTTACATACACACAAACGCGAAGATAGCACTGTGTGTATAACACACATAACAATATAATAATGGGTATCGTGTTCTTTTAGAAACACTGGCAGTAGCCAAATTATCCAGGTCAGGTTCATTTTCAGCTCATCTACCCAGATCTTCTCCTCCGAAAGGCAGCACCCTCAAAACCTTTTGTTCAACACGTCTCCACTATTTATTTCCTGTGAGAGAGTTGGTGGCTGGCCAAGGCCATGTAAACCACGTAGTCTGGCCATTCAGTCCCCAGCCTTAGAAATAAAAGCAAGGAAGAAAGACATTTAAACGAGAGAGAGAGAGAGAGAGAGAGAGAGAGAGAGAGAGAGAGAGAGGCCTTACGAAAAGGGCATGGATTGTTTTGAGCTCGGAATATTGTATCCTAACCCATTTCTGCCTCCTCGCTGCACCTTTGGGCCAAGTAGCACGGCTTTCCTCTCTCATGTCACATTTTCAATGTTCACGTGAAACTCGGCACACAGTCTGCTCAGCAAAGGTTTCTTGGGGATTTGTTTTCAACCATTACCGGAGCCTGTTTTTCATTTGTTTGTTTGTCTGGCATAGCAGCGGAAGGATCTTTCCCATGAGAGAGATAACTAGGGGACCTTGACCTGGAGTTCTGTGGGTGTGCTCACCGACTGTGAGAGCTCCGTGTGTTAATACGTCAGCTCACGGGTGGATCCGGAGTCTGTCACCTGGAACACACAGCATAAGGAGTGTGATGCTTCCTTGGCCGTCCTTCCCCAGCATGCAGTGCTGCAGAAGCCCCTGCAAGCTTCTCTCACCTGCTCTGTCGACCTGTCTCCTACGGGCACAGTCTGAAAGCACAGACGGTCTTCTGAGCAGCACCTGTTTCTTAAGGAGCACTTCCCATCCATCTAGACCTGCACCCTCCTGTCCCCAGGAGTCACTGTGGAAAGGGCAGGATTTCTGGTGGCTCCATTTCAGTTCGCCACAGAAAAAGCTGCTGTCCAGTTCTCACAGTGGCAAGGAGGTGTGCCGTGGTGGTGGGTGGGTGGTTCAGTGTCCGACGTGAACTTGACTCTGCCCTTGGATTAAAGAATGCGTCCCAAACGAATGACACATGGCTTTGATGCATGCACCGTCCTCAGTAACAACTGACCTCCGTCTTATTGGACCTATTCGAGTTAAAGCCTCTGAACAATTGGCTAGGTTAGGTTCTGTCAAGTTCTTACTGTGTGGGTACAAGGTATGGGTACCCACATACCTTTTGCTTTCAAAACAAAACTGATACTGGATGAGTCCCGATCAATGGTGATTTAAGAGCATGTCCAAGGCAGGGGTCGTAGAAGAGGCAGAGAGCCCTTCCCGGTGCTGACGGGGCTCTTTCTCTCCGCAGAAGTGGGTGGACGGCGGTCTCACCAACAGTCTCCCCATCCTGCCCCTGGGCCGCACCGTGACCATCTCGCCCTTCAGCGGGCGGCTGGACATCTCCCCGCGGGACAAAGGGCGGCTGGACCTCTATGTTAACATCAGCAATCAGAACGTCATGGTGAGTGCTCACATTCAAGGACGTGTGAAGAGTTTTACGTACCTAAACTTCTCCCCAGGCCTGCACGGTTTTGCAAGCCCACTGATCATTGTATGTACAAGTTACATCTCGTCAGTAATGCATCTTTTAATACTTGACAATGTGGTTCATACACGTAGTGCTTGCAGACTGTGAGTGTGCAATTCCTTTACAGTTTAACAACCACCTATGTGGGGAGTGGTTTCTCCTTCTTCGCTTCTTTTCACGTCAATACACTTGGCAGGATTTCAGGGAAACGTGAAGTTAGATGGTTTCTTTCTTTACACGTTGGCAGTCATTAAGTATATAAAACTATGGGAGAGACTCTTGGGATCTCCACTGAGTAATTTACGTGGAAATGTTCATTCCCTTAATCCAGCTGCCGACAGGGGGCGCTGTTGTAAGCAGGAGCCATTTGTCAGAGTCTGCAGACAGGTGTGGCCGTCAGTCACAGTGGGGATGTGCTCATGGCACCTGGCAGGGGAGACCCGGGGTGCCACTCAGCACCCCACAATGCCCAGGAGAGACCCCTGCACAAAGAGGCCTCAGGCCCGGAACATGGATCGTACCAAGGCTGAGAAATGGGGGGCATCAGCTAGTCTATTGGCGGCGTTAACGGTTCAGGGTTCCTGTTTTCCTCCTGACGCTTTCTTTATCCCTGGCCACACCTATGGTGGGAGAGCTCAGGCCACAGAAAACACGTGCGTGGACCGACCTGCCCTGCCCGACAGCCCCACCTGTCTTTCTGCCCTAGCTGTCCCTGGCCAACTTGGTGAGGCTGCAGCAGGCCCTGTTCCCGCCCAGCCAGGGGAAGCTGAAGGGCCTGCACCAGCGTGGCTTTGCCGACGCCGTCCAGTTTCTGCGCAGGGAGAGCTGGTTCGAAGACCGCGCCTGAACGTCCGCGCTGCAAAACCCACCCCAGCCGGCGTGCGTGGGGTTGGCCGCCCAGCCGTTTCACCGTGTCAGATGTCTGCACAGTCTGTTCGTTTCTGTCATGCTTGTCATTACTTTTACTGCTTCCATTTCCACCCGGTGCAAGGAAGGAAGAGGCGTTTCATGAGAAAGGGGCCATGCCACTGGGGGACAGCTCAGACGTCGAAACGTGACCAGGTCAGCTGCTGCAAAGCACGGACAGCCACGCCCACCAGGGCGTCCCAGAAACAAGGACTGAACCCAGCACGCTGCCTCGTGTCTTCTGGTGGCACCAGGCCACACGGATGCCAGCTCTTCCATGACCTGAGTCGCTGGCCTGTCACTCGGAGGAGTCCTGTGTGGGGTTTGCACTGACTCACGTGCCCTGGCTCGAATTTAAATCCTGTTTGTATCTGGCTTTTGCCACGTACAAAGTGTACGTTACGAAGAAGCAGTTAGAAGCAAACCCGTTTTTAATTGCATGGCCTTGGTTCTTATGCATTTGTCTGTTTTCCCAGTGGAACCCATTCCTTACATCAGCTTTCTGGTTCCCCACAGCCCCAAACACACAAGCGTGAACACGGAAACACCAGCTACTGCCTCCTTCCTCAGGAGTTACGCACGGACTCACCGCAGAGCAGCGGAGTTGCTCGGCATTTGTACTTTTCCCACTCTTGCAAGGCGGTTAAAACGTCCTGTGGTGTACCCTGGCTGGGGTGGCTCAGTGGACTGAGTGTTGGACTGTGAACCAAAGGGTTCGATTCCCAGTCAGGGCACATGCCTGAGTTGCAGGCCAGGTTCCCAGTGGGGGGCACGTAAGGGGCCACCACACATGGATGTTTCTCTCCCTCTCTTTTTCCTTCCCTTCCCCTCTCTGTAAAAATAAAGAAGTAAAACCTTTTTAAAATTTTTCAGAAAAAAGAAAGAAAAAGAAAAACCCAACCTCCTGTGTTGTTTCACTGCTTGCCCTGAACTTGAGGGATTCTCTCTTCATTGTCAAGTCTGCTTACTCCCTCCGTAGGTCGCCTCTGGTCATTGCGTGTGAATGTTTGGCTTGTATGATGGTTAATACATTCTGTGTGGCCGCCTCCCCGAGCAAAGACACATCTTCATGCCTTGAGCCTCTTAAAAGCAGTCGGTCCCTCCAGCATGTGCCTTTCAGCTCGTTGGTGGCTGGTGGCTTCCTCGAAGGACCTTGTAGGGCCATGGACGGGTGTGTTTCTCGGGCCGCAGGCTTCTCGCGTGGGGAAATGGGGCCGTGTCCTGCTGTGCACTCCCCTCCAGACGCCGTGTTCTGCAGGTCTGTACCCAGTCCTCGCCGGAGGCGAGTCCGAGCTGCTATGACCTCGGGCGTGTCCCCACACTCGTGGACTGATGCCAGGCAGGCAGGCAGTCCCAGCAGGCTGCGCTGTCTCACGGTGACCAGCCCTCTGAGGCGTGTGTGCAAGGGCGGAAGAGGCTTCCTCCCCCAGATCCTGGGAGGTTGGCGGGGTCCTTACCGTGCCCACAGCTTGCTCAGTTCCCAGTGCCCTGTTGGGGCCATTTCCTGACATCACTGAATCAGTCATCAAAAATTGCATTTGTCATTTTTCCCTCTTTTTTTTTTCAACACCGCTCTTTACCTTGTAACTATGGCACCCCACGGCTTCCCTTGACAATTAGAGAACATAGATTGGTTTTAAAGTAACGTCATGAAAGAGCACGCAGTATTCAAACACCAAGACTGTTGCATGCGAGGTTCGAAGTGCTGGGCACGGCAGGGGTGAGTCCGAAGCTTGCAGAGGCACAGCTGTCCGGCTCTGGGCTGTGCACGGTGATTCCAGACACACGTCAGCACTTGAAGTGGTGGGTGGGCTGTCGGTGCTTCTGACTTTCTGACTCTTTCCTGCTGACGCAGGCTGAGGCAGAGGATACAATGTAATACAGACGGGAGATGTTACAGAACTGGAACCTTACATGGTGCTATGAGCCAGAGCTACCCCAATAAGTTGCTCTTTAAAACATGCCTGTGCCCTGGCTGGTGTGGCTCAGTGGATTGAGCGCGGGCCTGCGAACCACACAATCGCGGTTCAATTCCCAGTCGGGGCACATGCCTTGGTTGCAGGCCGGTTCCCTGCAGGCCAGTTCCCAGCAGGGGACGCACGAAAGGCAACCATACATTTATGTTTCTCTCCCTCTCTCCTTCCCCCCTTCCCCTCTAAAGATAAATAAATAATAAAATATTTTTAAAAATATATAAAAAAAACATGCCTGTAATGACTTCCCTGTTCCATTTATAAATAGTAATCACACAGAGGACTCAGATCCCTTATTTTTATGGTTGAGGAACCAGTCCTCTGGGGAAGTTTGGGGCTTTGAGGTGGTTCTTGCCTAAGGTGTGTCTACACCGTAGTGAAATAAAACTGACAGTTGAGGTCATTATCCACCTAACTCAAGGCCCGAGCAGAAGCAACAGTTACCGATCAGGGCAGCAGCGGCGGCAATACCAGCTGATGTTAATATGATTATCTGCAGAGTGCCGTTTACTCGGCTGCCTTTGCCGTGGAATTGCTGAGTTCTGCTCTTCACGTTGCCTCCGGGACAGAACGCAAAGCTTTGCTCACTCCATGGTAATACACGTACTTAAGTATTCCTCTCATATGTCCCCTCAGGGTAATTTCCCCTGCTCTTGACTGACATGAGAAAGGCAAACATGTCACTCAGTTCTCTCTGCCTCGCAGAGAGCATCTGTGACGATGCGGCCCTGCACAATTCGTAATTGCATGTCTGCCTTAATCTCAAAACAGGCAGTTCTCTTAAAACGGTGAATATGGTCAAGGCGTGTGTGTCTTAGCCGTGGTCCTGCTGCGCAGCATCATCCTGTCTGCAGACGCTGTTTAAATGGCATATATCGCGACTCACTTCTGTGGGCGGACCCAGTCAAGGACCAATCAGCATCCTGCCCGCTTTAGAAGACGGCACCGTGCCCGCCCCCCCAAGGGCAATAATTGGCCCTCACCTGATGTGTCACTTCACGGCTACAGGCAAGCAGGTGGCCCTTCGGAGGGTGCCTGGGTGAAGGCTGAGATCTGTCAGCTGAGCGGCTTCTGAGGTTCGGAACAGTGCCCCGTGCCATGCTAGAAAGTGCAGGCCGTGGGAGACACCCTCCCTGTGACGACGGCCCTTGAGCCGTCCAAGATGCTCTGGGACACAGCGGGAGGTCCCTGTTCTCGTGCCGCTCACGTGAGCAGCAGGGATGAGAGACAACTCTGCGCCCACGAGCCACTGAAAAGGACCAGGAAGTACGAGGGCAGCTGCCTGTCCTACTCCCAAAGGAGGGAGAGGCCACAGGGACGGTGCTGTCTGCCCCTGGCCGTCTGCCTGCCATCGCCCTTGTTCTGTGAGACACCCACCCACACACACGCCACAGAGTGTGTCTCTGCTGCCTTGCAGTGCCTGCACTCTCCCGGCCAGAAACACACAACCACCGTGTCATTAGAAACAAGTGTGTATTGGGCCAGAAGCAGTGCTGTGGGCAATGCCGTTAAAGGCATTGTGCAAAGGTCTTGTGGTATTCCAGCTGTGTCCGGATTTACCACATTGGCATACAGGCAAGGCAGTGACGGGTCGTCTTAGTAGTTCTCAGGGGCGACGCTCGCCAGGAAGATTGCATTCCTGTCCACTTCAAACTGCCCGCGATTTGCAGAGTGTCTCCGTGCATCGGGGCACTGGGTCCCTGCTCCCCGTATTCCCCTCCAATCCACCACATCAGTGCTTACCGAGAGTTCAGCGTGAGACAGGAAGTGCGTTACGACGCTTCAGATGCAAGCACTGTGCCATCAGCAGAGGTCCCAGACTCCGGGACTATGACCGTGGCAGTGACACGTTAGTGAACAAGCCAGCAAGGCTAACAAATGCCGCTGGGATGATGTTACGAAAATAAACAGAACTGTCGGGCTGCAGAGTCACGGCTGGGGCCTGGGGGGAAGTATCGCACCACCAACACCACGGTGATCTCCCGGGCACCTTCCAAAGGAGGTCAAACGTGGCTCCATTTCCGCAAGACTCCCTAGTGCCCTTTGCTGGGGAATTGTACTGTTGGCACTGTGACGGTGACGTTCAACGTCGTGGACGTCAGGAACACCCGGGCAGCTGCACGCAGACATGATAATGACGGCGTTGTTCGGAAATGCACCTCCCGGGGCTTCTGCTGGTCTGTGGGCAGATGGTATCGTGGCGAGAGATCCTTGGTCCCTGCCTGTCCTCTGGGGGCGGCTTCCTAAGCTTCTCTCACAGGTAGTGCCCAGTCCTGAGTAATGCTGAAAAAGTTCTGTGATCGTTGTTGCGAATGTAGTTTTGCACGTTCTGAGGGCTCATCAGAGAGGCGGGCGTCCGCATGCCCACGACCCCATCTCTCCTTTTCTACAACAAACCCGCCCTTTTTTCAGTTTCGTTCCATCAAAAGGCACTTTGTTTTTGAAAATGGTGTTCTGCCCTGGCTGGTGTGGCTCCGTGGATAGAGTGCTGGCCTGCAGACTAAAGGGTTGCCGGTTTGATTCCCAGTCGGGGCACATGCCTGGGTTGTGGACCAGGTCCCCTGTAGGGGGCGCATGAGAGGCAACCACACACGGATGTTTCTCTCCCTCTGTTTTTCTCTCCCTCCCCTCTCTCTAAAAATAAATGACATCTTAAAAAACATAAATAATAAAAGTATCGTTCTGTTATATTTTCAAATACAGCGTTTGAACAACATACCCCAGGGATCCATTCAGTGTAGAGAAATGCGGCTTTGACGGTGGTTTCCGTACTGATCGGAATAAGAAATTACTGTGGCAGGGACCTAAGTGGCCGATTATACAGACAATATTGGCGCATCGTATACAGAGGATTTCCGCCCCGCCCCCAGGATATTGGATGCTAAACGGATGGAGAGGGGACAGTGGCGTGGAAGTCCAACGTGGAGGTCAGTGTTGTTTTTGGCTGGGGACCGCAGGGGGATGCGGGAAGAAGCATGAGGCATGCGTGTCAGCAGGTGGAGAACATGCAGTGGGTGCAGGGAAGAAGAAAACTCCAGGGGCGTCCGTCTCCTGAGGGGGCTCCTGGAGCGAGTCGGCGCACTGCAGCCTGGAGCCCGTGGGGCCAGGCTGAGAGGGGGCTCCGTGCGGGAAGCCAGATCTCTACAGGCGAGGACCACGGGCAGTAACAACAGGGCGGTGCTTGGTTTCCATCCCAGGAGGAAGGACCAGTCACCTCCGCTGAGAACAGGTGTGTGAGAACAAATGGGGGGCTGCCGGGCCGCTGAGAGCGGGTGCTCTGACGGAGGGTGAAACCAGCCTGTGTAGCTGCCTTCCACAGCGAGATCGGGGGCACTGCGCCCCGAGGCCGAGGACCCCGAGCGGCAGCTTGGCACACAGGAGGCCGCAAGACCACGCACGAGGGTGCCTGGGTGCTCATGTGTCCCTCTGCTGACAGCGTCACTGTGCCTCTGCTCCCACCAGTTGCCAGGCTGCGAGGGGGACGTGTGAAGATCTGGGAGAGGACCACAGACACCTGGCCGGGGCAAGGTGCTTCCTCCCTGACGCCCAGCTCCACCCGCTGTCTGCACGGAGAGCTGCAGTGTAAGTGAGCACGCAGTCTAAAGGCATGGGGAACATCGATCGTGTGCCTTTGACTTTCCTAGCAAACGCACATCCGAATTCTGTTCCCACGGGAAGAAGGAGCCTCTGAGTCAGCGGCCAGCCGTAGGCGGTCGCGCATGGTCTAGTAACAATGACCTTTCTCTCGCCGCCTGCCTTGCTCGGGAAAGAGTGTTGGAGGTCCATCCCCGGCCCCCGCCGGCGGCGGCTCCCGAACCAGACTGGCCCCTGGGAAGGCGAGGCAGGTGCTTCCCAGGCCGTGAATACACTTAGACAGATGGTGTTCAAGTTCAGAGTGAAGAATAAGGCTCCTCACCTACCCTTTTTGTTCCCATTATCTAGTTCTTCCCGAGTAATCTATGGCTACCAATAGAGGGTTATTTATGGGAGAACAGGCACGAAAAAAGTGAAACAAACTTGTATTCGTGGCATACAACAAAAGGTGAGATCCGAAACATGGGAGAAAAAGCAGAACTAACAGAAAGTACTGAATCACGATACGCGGGTATTAACATTTATATCACCCTTAGTTTTGTGCACGCTCATGTTTTTCGATTGTAACAGGGTTTATTTTTTATATTTTTTAAAGATTTTATTTATTTATATTTAGAGGGGACGGGAAGGAGAGAAGGAGAGAGATATCAGTGTTGCCTCTCGTGCGTCCCTTGCCGGGAACTGGCCTGCAACCCAGGCATGTGCCCTGACTGGGAATCGAACCACAGTTTTTTGGTTCGCAGGCCTGTGCTCAATCCACTGAGCTACACCAGCCAGGGCATAACAGGGCTTATATAAAGACGTGTCCTCATTACCTGGATGATGGAAGCTCTATTTAAAGCTCTGCTCACATTCTGCAAATTTTTCTTACCCATTCACCTTTCAGGACACCAAAGCCTGTGCAACAATATTCAGAGAAATATGTTCCTGAATCTTTGTAGAGGGAAGAGTCACTTTCTGCCCCCCCTTCTCGCCGCTGCCACATTTGACTTCTACATGCAAAGCTTTCCTAAACTGTCATGATTTGGGTTGAAGTAGTTCCCCCTCACGGTTATTTTGAGGACAGAACATTTTCTGACCCTGAGGAAATGGGACATGTTAGTTTCAGCTGAGTTTTCTTCTTCCCCATAAGAGTAAAAAATCTAAATCTACATACCAATACAAATATAAATATATGCACAAAACCTATAGAAAAACCCCTCCAACTAACAGCCCCAGATTTTCAATGGGCGGCACCCAATGCCCACCTGTCTTCCTACTACAAAGCTGACTTTGAAAAATTAGGTGTTTTAGTTCAAAACAGTACAGGCACAATGGAAAAAAGTATAAGTACATGAAAAGGCACAGTTTGTTCCTTATTGTGGACAACAATGTTTTCCTTTTACAAAGCGCCGTCTCGAGCAGCGGGTGTGACTTTGGAACGCCACCCGCACTGAACCAACACGGAGCCACGGCAACACATGGCCTCCTTCTCAACGCTCTTCCGACTCCGTGTTGTGGCTTTGGAAAGCGGGAGGAAGCCTTGGAAGGTCCCAGCTCTCTGCCGGGTCCGGGTGTCTCCTGTCTGCTGCAGTCTCCTTTGGTGGCCAGAGGACCAAATGATCCGAGCGGATGGGTCCGGAGAAATGGGACTTTCTGGAGCGTTCTGCCAAACTTAAAATTCCAGATCCACAACTCCCCGCAAAGTAGAACTGGGTGTACGGAATCTCGTGAACATGGGCTGCCATGAATGGTGTGAGATTTTATTACATTGCCAGCGACCTGTGGAATGTACCTAGTGGTCTGCACCACGGTGAGGTCATTCGGGGACAATCTTAGGGGTGCCGTGACTTCAAAGCTTCCATCTTCTTCCTCTTTTCCCGGCTGCTGCACACCTGCTCCGCTCTGCGCCGAGACCAGCTCTGTCTCCCCAAACTGCCTGCTCTCTTCTGCTTTTCTTTTTATTCTTTGTGTAATGGGTAAGACTCTGCCACTCAGGCCAGGTCTCAAAAAGCATCCAACCACAGTGCTGTGTATTCCTAACATGTTCCCATTCCCTTCCCTCTTGTTTATATCTTCAGTGACGTGTAGGCATTTCAGGGATCCGTGATGTGTCATAATCAGACGTCATCCGGCCTTGGGCATGTATTCCTCTTTCAAATCTGGGTTTCTGAAATGACGATGCTATTCTTACCAGTTCAACTCTGTCCTCCGTGCTCCTGGTTAAAGAGAGGTGTTATAGTGGTTGGCCTGTGAGTTCCTGCCGAAGAACCATGTCTACTCTTTTGACAGAAAAGGAGAGACGGTGGTTCCCCAAACCGGGACTTCGCAGACAGACAGAGCGGGTTCTAATCCTCTGTCAGCGTCTTATAAGTCACTTAATCTCCCGAACCGAAGTGTAGATGCCTGTCAAATGAATGTAAGACTTACTTTGAAGTTGTTTGAGGATTATAGGCCTGGGGAATGTTGGTGGATCAGCAAATACTTGCCACTTTTTTCTGTAGAAATGACTGTGCAGGCCAGTCTTCAAAGCTGGCTCACCAACCAGGGCAGGCGGCTTCGACTTCCCCGAACCCTTCAACGTACCTCGGTGCCTTTGTGAATGTTTCTGCGGACTGCGCCGTCCGGCCGTTTGGGGAACAAACTGCCAATCAAGCTTTCCTCTGTTGCAGAAATTAACTAGCTACACAGACTTGACTCCTGAAATCCCCTGGACAGAAGAAGGCTGGGAGCCCTGGCTGATGTAGCTCAGTGGATTGCACATAGGACTGCGAACCAAACGGTCACCAGTTTGATTCCCAGTCTGGGCACATGCCTGGGTTGTGGGCCATGTGCCCAGTAGGGGGCGTGTGAGAGGCAACCACACATGGGTGTTTCTCTCCCTCTCTTTCTCCCTCCCTTCCCCTCTGTCAAAATAAATAAATAATTATTTTTAAAAGGAGGCTGGGAAAAACACAGGTTTCCAGTTCCTGTAGGTCTAAGTTGCTTTGTAACAGGAGAGGTTTTGGTGAGCTTCCAAAACTCCGAAGCCTGATTCGATTTAAAAAAGAAAAGATATATGCATACGTGGGAAGCATCACAGAGAGAAAGCACACACTTCTGTTCTTACAAAAGCAGCAACTAGCTGCAAATGCGGCTTTGGAAGGTGCCCATAAACCCCTGAGGAGGAATATGGGCCACGTTTGAGAGACTAAAATGATGGTCATTTCTACTGAGGTCAAAAGTCCTTGCAAAGCCAGAGGAACTTTTTCCTGCCCTAAGAATGACCAGATTTTGCAGGTGGAGATTCCATGTGGTCTGGAAACTTTCTTTTCATTACAATTAGATGGGTACTAGCAATACGCTGTGGGCAGGGTCCCTGTAGGATGATGGCCTTGGTTTTTGCTCTCTTGCTGTATGGTCTCCCCACCCCACAGTGTTCCAATGTGCATTCTGTCCGACACCACGAGGAAAGCAGAGGCAGAGAGAAAGCCGGCGCTTGGGTTTGCTGGAAAGAACTGTCTTTGGAGCGTAGCAGTGTGGCCATCAGAAACGACTCTTCCTACAGGGCAATGGGAGGGATCAGCAGATCGGTTGTGGTCACTCGTCAAAATTGTAGATCTAAAGAACGACATTCCATCATATCACCAGGACGACAAGCTGCTAGGAAGTCAACGTGGAGATTCACGATGTGTTACAATTGTATAAGCCGTTTTGGAAGGAACGCGTGTTTCAAACCAAGACTGGGTACAGACACACACGTACATGCAGAAAGCGGGGCTTTAGAACGGCCCACAGAAAATAATAAAATCATGGATTAAATGAGGAAATTCAGTGAAGCCTAAAGGAAGTCATTATCAAGGAGTCTTCCTGCGGACTGCAGACGTGTGCTTCATTTCATGACTACTAACTAAAAGAAAATAACAAAACGAAGAGCAAAATAACGAAGCCTCTCTCACCGCCCCATTTCCATCCAGCCGTGCTGTGGATACGATCCAGCAAGGACGATAAACAATGAACAGAATGCAAACCGTTTCCAATTAAGCGCTAAGACCTTGCACCGGCAAAATGGAAATAGGGTGAATGAAGCCTTAAAAAAACACCGGCCATCAGAGCTCAGCCTGGGGAGTTTGAAAGAAGTTCCCACAAGTCTGCCGTGTAGACATGGTGACCCTTCCAATGAACTTCACCACCCAGCACCAGGCCGACCCAGTCATGGCCACCAGGGAGGCTTGGGTGTTTGGGAAAGGTTTGAATGGTAAGGGAGTGAATCCATGAAGCGTAAATGGATGTGCAACAGAAGCAATGTAAATTTACAGATAATCATGTCGCCCGGAGTTCAGAAGCCCGTAGCAGGTTTTCTGGGGCTAAACACCACCACGTCAGCAAAGCTGTGGGCCTTCGTGAAAGCTGAGTGGAGAGCAGGTTTTCCTTCCTTTTTCAGCTTCTTGGGGTGGACCACATTCTTTGCCTTGTGCCTGTTCCACCTTCCACACCGGCAACAGCAGCATATCTCCCAATACGCCCTCACTCTGCCCCCCTCTTCCACACGGAAGGGCCTTTCCAACGGTATTCCTGCACTCGGATAACTCAGCAGAGCCCCCCATTGTCAGGCCTGCTAATTAGCAGCCTGAATTCTCTCTGGGCCTTTGGTTCCCTCTGCCTTCTGAGGTGGCAGATCCCCAGGTCCCAGGAATTAGAGTGTGGACGTCTTTGGGGGAATGGACTTCGTTTTTGCCTACAGTAGGAATCACGCTCTTCTGTTCATTTCCCAAATTTAAAACTGAAGTACACAGGGATTATGGGACTGATGTTGAAGATGTGCAATGGAGAATTTCCTCTGGGAACCATGATATACTGACCATTTTAAAACTGTGCTCTTGTCTTCTATGTACAGAATTTTGATATGTACTTCTAACATAATAATGGTTGTTAACCAGAATCTTCTGTGTGCCCTTTGCAAAACATACTCAGATCTCACACATCGAAGTCCCATCCATTTATTTTGAAATGTCTAAGAATAGAAATATTAACACAAATTTGCCAAGAGAAATACATGCAAGTAAAATACAACAACACAAAGCATGTCATGTTGGGGAACAATGATGTCTGAGGTTGAACGACGTCAGACAATCAGATGGAAGCCACAGTTTGATCCGATGCTTAAAAGTACTTTGAATAAAAATTAAGGCTCAATGTGTTAACTAAGGGCTGTGTATGTCAATGTATTTTACTGCTTAGCTTCTCTCTCCCTCCCACCCTCTCTCTCTCTTATTTGGGTGGGACTGTCTTATCCACTTCTGTGGGGGCGACTTCCCTTGCAAGTCTCCCTGTGTGCCACGGATGAGAGTAAAAATGACTGAGACATGATGTGATCTGCTTGGGGAAGAGGGGTGGCCAGTTTCTCAGGGGAGACAAAGGCCTTGAGCAGTGGCCAGTTTCTCAGGGGAAAAAGGCGTTGAGCCCCTTCCTCCAAGGGCTTTTATTGGGTTGTAATATACAGGAATACAGGGCGGCAAGGATCAAACAGTAGATAACATTTCAAAGAAATCTGAGAGCTTAGTCCAAGTCAGAGTATGTCAGGAAGAGAGTTTTAGGGTTTCCTGCTCGAACTCTTAACATGTGAATGAAAGCACTCTTAGCAGAGCAGATTTCACAGGTTTATCAGCAAGTCTCTGTGGTGCCAGGTTTTTCCCCAGGACAGGCTCTAGCAAGGCAAGGAGCTGCACCTCTCCCCATCAGGTGTTCAGGCTTAAGGGGATTAGAGCCAGGAAGCACTTCTCCTACAGGACTATGTCAAAGCTAGGGGGTGAGAGTCCATTGCTCTGTGTAGCAGACCCCCCCCCAGTCCTTCCATGATGACGTCCCAAGTGGTCATGTCTAGTCCAGGTTACCCCCCACTGTGAGAAGTCTTACCTGTCATTGACTTCTGACCAAGCTTTGGGGGCAGGGAGGAAACTGAGGCAGCTTTTGCTACCAGAGACAAGCTTTGTCTCCTGTGGCTCGAATTCCAGAAGTCACTGACTCCTCCTTAGCCACAGGGGGTCCAGTTACAATTCCTGAAACCAGGCAGAGTGGTCCACAACAGTCTTCCTTCCAAAATTAGTGTACATTGAAGCATGCCGGCATTCAGTGTTTTGGTTGATGCCTCACTATTAAATCGCCCTAGGAAAGGCTACTAAGGAGTTTTTTTCCCCCTCATTTTTAATAATTCCGTTTGGCTTTTAAGTAATTCCATTTCATTTTATCTTTTTCAAAATCCATAGGAAAATGAATGTTCCAAGTCTTTATTTAATTCTTCTGCACAAAAGAAAAGAATCTTAATAAATCCTTTTGGTGGAACAAAGTTTGATTTGCTCTGAGATCTGATACTCAAATATGTCAAGGACAAAATTTGAAAGCACTCATCGATTAAGATAAAATGTCAATGGCAGGATTATAGTCATGCATATTTATGAGGGGCATGACAAAGCACCCACAGGTATTTGAAATGTACTTCTCAAATGGATTTTGAAAGGCAGAGGTACTGACTGTGGAAACCTTGGCACGCATTTCCCACGTCTCTGACGGAAGCAGTGAATAGGAAGAGTCAAAGATGCGGGCAATGTGCCCAATCCCATCCACCGTGCAGGGTAAAGATGCTGATGAAACCATAAGTCCTGGAAGCACACGGTGCTGTTGCCATTTTGCACGCGTCTGCACATCGATGCACAGGAGGTGAGAAGGAGCACAACGCTAAATTCGCGAAGAAGACATCATTCTGAAAATACTCTTTGACCTGAAACCCATGCAGATACACACACACACACACACATTGTTGACAGTGTGGTAATAGTAACTCTCTGCATTCGGCAGTGAGACATGGAAAATTAGGTAACCTCCTGCCTCTTGGAAAGACGACCTCAAATACCCTCAGAGAGGTCACCCAGGGCTGAGCAGAAATGCCATGTCTGTGTACGCCCCCTGAGATCACCTTCAGGCATTTTCCACAAAGCACTTCCCTGAAATAGCTTTTCAGGGAAGTGGAAATCCTCTGCCCCCACACAGGCACGGCCTACCCCACCATCGCCTCACATCACAGGGACACACACAGGACAACCCGCAGACCGGCATGGGCACGTCATCTAATGTCCATACTTTACATCAGGAGCACTCTTCACGTTGTACATCCTGGGGACTCTGACAGATGGACAAAGTCATGTATCCACAAAGTAGGTGCAGTGCCCTCAGAGTCCTCTGTGTTCTGTCTGCTCATCCCTCCCACCCTTCCCTTAGCCCCTGCCAACCACGGGTCGTTTTTCTGTCTCCATAGTTTTGCCTTTTCCAGAAAATCACAGGGTTGGGATCATACAGAAGGTCACCCTTTCTGCTGGACTTCTGTCATTGAGTTGTGTACATGTCAGGTTCAGCCGTACTTTCATGATCTAAGAGCACATTTTTTAGTGCCAAATAATATTCCAACATCTGGATGGACCACAGCCCAAGTATTTATCCATCACCCCCAAAGGACATGTTGGCAGCTTCCAACTCCTGGCAACAATGAAGAAAGCTGGTATAGACCTCCTTGTGCCAGTTTCTCTGTGGACATCAGTTTGCAGCTCTTTTTGGGCAAATTCCGGGGAGCACAGCGGTCCATCACGTGATTAAAGTATGTTGACTGTTCTGAGAAGCTGCCAAACCTCTCTCCCAAGGCGGCCGCGCCATCTTGCACTCCCAGCAGCAGAGGACGAGCCCTGCCGTTGCTCCAGGTCCTCGCCTGCACATGCTGTTGTCTTTGCTTTGGATTCTCACCGTGCGAACCCTGGTGTGGTGCTAGCTCACTGTCCTTTCAACTGGAAGTTTCATGAAGACACAGGCTACGCAGCATCTTTTCTTCCACTGGCTTGCCCTCTGCGTATCTTGTCGGGTGACGTGTCCATTCAGCTGTTTTGCCCAGTTTTTAATTAGTTTGTCTCCTTGCTGCTGAGTTTGAAGAGTGCTTTGTGTGTCCTCGGGTAGTCATTCTTTATCGGACACACCGTTTGCAAATAGCTCTTCTAGCCCACCGCCTCTTTTTTACCTTCTCTTGAAAGTGTCTTTCACAGAGCAGACATTTTTAATCTTAATGCAGCCCGGCTTGCCAGTGATTCCTTTCATGGATTGCGGTTGTCTCTAAACTGTCATCGCCAAACGCCAGGTCATTCGGACTTCCCCCATGTCACCATCTAGGAAGTCTAGCTGTGCAAGTTACATTTAGGTCTCGGATGCATTTGAGTTAATGTTTTAAAGGGTGTGAGGTCTATGTCTGGATTCTGGTTTCTTTCCCATGTGGGTCCCCAGTTGGTCATTCCAGCACCATGTGTTGAGAAGACTGTTTTTCCTCCGTTTATGGCCTTTGCTCCTTTGTCAAAGGCCAGTGGACTCTGTTTGTGTGGGCCTGTTTTTCAGTTCTATGCTCTGCTCCTCTCATTCTTCGGCCTATTCCTTTGCCAATGCCACACAGCCTCAATGACAAAGTCACTTTTCGTCCCCGTGCTTACATACATCATGGAAAAGGAAATATCAGTCATATTTATTTATCTCACTTAGAAGCGTAGGGTTCCCAGAACATAATAGCAAGCAGGGCGGGGCCATTGCTGTTTAAATATCAGAGCCTAGGGGATTTGGTCTAAGGTGCATTTTGAGACAAGTTCATATTCATCAAAATTTGCTACCTTAAGTAAACAACCAGAAAGCCAAGATTATACTATGTTTTTCAACTAATTTTTGCAAACGGAAAGAAAAGTCAACAAAACTGAAAAGAAGCACAGGGAACTAAGTATACATAAAAGTGGGAACTGCCCTGGCTGGTGTAGCTCAGTGAATTGAGTGCAGGCCTGTGAACCAAAGGATCGCAGTTTGATTCCCAGTCAGGGCACATGCCTGGGTTGCAGGCCAGTTCCCAGCAGGGGACACAGGAGAGATAACCATATATTGATATTTCTCTCCCTCTCTCCTTCCCTTCCCCTCTAAAGATAAATAAATTAAATTTTTTTTAAAAAGTGGGAACTAAGGAGTTAGGAGAAATATGAGTCTTTAGAATTGAGAGATAATCGGCAAATTTCCAGAAACAGAACAACTGAAGAGGCGACCAATATTTGATAGACTCCCAGGCAAAAGTGAGCCATGAAAATGAATAAGTGGTCAAAAAAGATGTGGTACAGTTACACAATGGAATACTACTCAGCTCTGAAAAAAGAAGGAACTTTTACCCTTTGCAACAGCATGAGGAAACCTGCACACAATTATGCGGAATGAAATAAGCCAGTCAGAGAAAGACAGACATCATCTGATGTGACCTATACGAGGAATCTAAGGAACAAAACACACTGACAAGCAAAAGAGACTCACGGACAGAGGGCGGGTTGACAGCTGTGGGGGCAGGCGGTAGATGTGGGGGGCGGGTGGAGGGATAGAGCAAAAAAGAAACAAAAGAGAAAAAACTCACGGACACGGACGATGGTGTGGTGGTTGCTGGGGAAGGGGGTGGAGGGAGGCGGAGAGGGTGGAGTGGAGAAAAGTGGTGATGGGAACACACCTGACGTGGGGGGGTGAGCACACAGTGCCGTGTGGCGGAATTCTGCCCCCCAAACCTCTATAATCTTGTCACCCCAGTAAGTTCAAGTGAAAGTGTGTGGCTCCCAGTCTGTTAAAAAACTTTATCACGATTCTATTTATCTAGTGCCAAATTATTGAAAGTCAGCTCTGCTAAGGCAATCTTGTGCTTTTGGATGTACTCACTTGACCAAACTTACTAAAATCGTGTTTAAGGAAAATGTATCTTCAGTAGAGTAAATGGATCTGAATTGATGTTCCTATTCTTTCCTGACCAGGGTTGTTTAGCTGAGCCATAGAATCTGAAACACGACTTTGGTGCCCGTTCTGTCAGAATGAGCTGTAGTGTTGATACTCAGAAGAAAAGTTGTTAATGCAGGGCCTAATTTTCCCAAAGAGTTTTGGGCAGACAGGTGGTGCCGATGGACTTTTCACAGGTGTATTTAGTCCACTGTTATTGAGAGTGGATGTTTCATCCCAGAGTATTTAATTGAGCTCATTAAAAGAACAGGCTTTTCATCTGTGAAAATACAGCACTATGATGTCAAGTATAGTTTATCATATCAGCTCTTGAATTTTTAGAGCTTATGTATTTAAAAGCTTACCCATCCCTTTATCTGCCAATCAGACTTCCGGGAAAGGCACAGAGTGTCAGACAAATACCCAAAATTCATATTCAGTGACTTAGGAATAATTTGTTTGTAATAGTAAAGACAGAGGTGAGCTCATGAATAACAAATGCTTATGAAACCACTATTACCCTGACAATGTATTTATTGAGGTGGAAAGTGCCATTCATCACAGCTGCCTCTCATCCCTGCGGGGCTGGTGTACCTGCCTATGCCCCACACAGGAGACACGCAGGTGGATCCTTTCAGAACACCCAAGACAAATGCTTCTCCTCCCAAGGCCAAGGGTCGGGCTGAGAATTTGAATTCCTGGCTGCGGAACTCCATCTCCTACCTCATCACTGTCTCTACTATCAACTCGAGAAGAAGCAAACAGAGCAGATGGTTAAGACAATGTGGGAGATGATTGGGCAGACAGCATCCTCCCATTAATGCAGAGCAAACGTCTCAGACAGACAGAGCCGTCAAGTGTCACCCAGCATTTCTGGGATGACTGTGCCTCCTTCTCTTTTCCTACAGGTGCCGTCTAATGTGTCTACTATAAACCCGTCGCATTTTCCACATCTATTTCTTAAGTTTGTAAAAAAAAGAAAACGATGATGTCCAACAAGCGCAGAAGATTAGCCTTTGAATCAATCCATAAAATAGATGAAACTCTGTAAAGTATCATAAAAAGACAAGCGGGAAAGGGAGAAAAGGAAGTCAACACATTTGGGCATGCGAAACAGATTCCAGCAGACAGAGAAGGGATTAAAGATTTATAAGCGACACTAGGTACCAATCCCTGCATCCCTGCATCCCTGCATCCCTGCAAAAGAAGTGGAAGCTTTGAGAGATGCAGAGACTCTCCTAGAACAATAACAATTCCCAAAATTTAATCAAGAATTGTAGAGTAAGTTGGAAATCTGTATGCATCAATAAAAGCAAAAGAGGGATACACAGCAAGTAAAAAAAAAAGGAAATGACAGTCAAAACTCTCGGGTCCCCGTCACTTAGATTTACTGATGCGATGATTTGGACTCTACTCATGAAACAAAGGTAATCCCATGGAGGCACACACACACTCCCACACTTAGCATAGAGAGCCATTGTATTATTACCAGATACTTGGGGAAGGTCTAATGCGTTCAGGGGTGGGGAAGGCATAATACACACCAGTGCTTCCAATGATTACAAACCAGTCTTTTGCAGGAAGCAAAAATGCAGAGAAGCTTCCCATCCACCCGGCCTGGTGGGCAAGGGCAGACAGAGGAGGGAGAGAGGAAGTTGCGTAAGCTGCGGCGCTTGTCCCCAACCCCCACCCCGTGCTCCAAGCCCTGGCAACCCCAGCAGTCATTAAAACGCCTCCTTGTCTACTCCACAGCTGCAGTGGGTGGCGGTTTACTGCAGGAGGAGAGCTTACACCCAGTAGAATGGACTCTGTAAACATAGCACCGTTAACATGAACCGCGGGGGCCTTTCCCGAGTTCGTTTGCTTGCCTCTACACACAGAACACTCAGTCCCGCAATGGGTTTCATCTGGGTCATTCTCAGTACTACAGATGCCAGGGTCCCTCGGGGCACCATCCCGATGCAATGGATCTTGAGTGTGGCCCAGGCATCCCGAGTTGGCAGATGTCTCTAGTGAACTGCAGGGTGTGTCGATTTGAGCACAGCTGTGCCAGAACTCACCTGGGCATTGTGATACAGTATAGACTGTGCCGAGTTCTGTGCAGGGATGTGGGTGACGAGTGAAGAACTCTGGCCATGCCAGTGCTCCTGGCTGCTGAGCATACTCTGAATGGTTCGGACGTAGGCGTCCCACCCCTCTGTCCTCCTGCAGGCTGGTGTCATCTGATTGCCCGTCCCCATCTTCACTCTCAGTTCATGGCCTTCCTCCTGTCCCACCAAAGCAGGCAAGCCATCCATGGACAGAGTGCATCAGCTCTGCTTGCAGCCCGCCACTGTTACAGAACAGACCCAGGGGGGTGGTGTGAATGATGTACTACTACTGAATGGACCCACCCTTGTGCTCCAGGGGTCCCCTACCCTGTCCTAGGTTCGTCTCACCCACCACCAGGGAAAGACATCTCTCAATGCCAGAGACTGGTGAAAAGGAAAGGGATTATTTATTTAAAGAGCTATACAAACTTAAGAGTACTGTTTTCATTGAAATCTCAGAGTCCTTTAGAATACCCACAAACACACAGTCCTTCCTTCCCCCTTTCCCCAGTCTGGAGTACCGTATCTCAGAGAAAGCAACAGAAGTCCATGGTTCTTCTCTGCCCAAACCGCATGGTCCCAAAAGATGCCACATGGCTGCCATGCCTGGGTGCCAAGCTTCCTCTGCCTCACCATTTCTGACTCCGCCCACAATTGGCCACACCTGCCAGCATTCCCCTATTCTTCCAGCTTTTCTGGGCTGCCACAGTAAGTCCAGGCAGGCGTGGCCCTGTGGTTTGGAGCCAATCACCTCCAAGCTCTCACGCAGGCGCTGTAACCAGGGGGAGTTGCCTCCCAGTTACACCATGGGTTGAAGTTACTCCCACCCTCCTGGCTCAAAGCATGGTCACAACTATTTAATATATCTATGTAACCAGTTAAAAATTATAGATATGTTAAATGACCTCTCTTGAGGTTATCTGCAGAACTGTGGCTATACAAAACAACTCTCAATAGCCCTGCTTCATACATCCCACCCCCCAGCTCAGACTTGTGGGGGGTGAGGACATCTTATATATATATTTTTTCTAATATTTCCTGAATACCTTGAGTACTGGGCCCCATTACAAACCCCCATTTGGGGCCCCCCTTGGCTGCATCCTATTACACCACCTTGAGGCATAAATGCTGCCCTTCTCCTGTGACCACAGTCCATCCATGCCAGTGAATGTCAGGGTGGACTTCGCATTCTTTCTCTTTGCGTCATTGCCACAGAGCCACCCTCGACCATATTGCTCCAGGCAGCAGCTGGCCATGATGCCCCATCCCAGCAAAGATAAAATAAATCCCTTCTTCTCCTCATCGCCCTGTTCCAGAACTGCCTCAGACTCTCCCCCAACATTGAAACACCTTGGACAAATATGGTATGTTTTCATATCTTCCACTTGCTGTTGACCGTTTTATCTTTCAAACGAGGGCACTGGCTCATTTTGAGGTCACCAACGACCCTCTGCGATGTCAAACTCAGCCCCCAGCTCACCAAAAGGCCCCCCAACCCCAGCACCATTTATAGCATCATCCCTCTTCCCGCCTTGGAAGCCTTTCTTCCCCTTGCACACCTTGCTGTCTGGGGCTGTTCCTCCCCACCGCACCAGCCACTTCTTCCCAAGCTACATTATTCAGTGAGCTCATCTACACAACCTCTAAACACAGCAGTGGTCCAGTCTTGGTGAGTGGATGGCCCTGTTTTCTTTAGATTGCACATATAAATGAGATGCTACAGTATTTGTCTTTCTCTGTCTGACACGGGTCAGTGGAATGCCTTCAAGGTCCATCCTTGTTGTCATGAGTGGGTTTTTCAGCCAGGAGAAAAAAGGGATGCTCACTGCCATCTTAGCATGTCAAAATCTGAAGTCCTCATCATGCCTCTTCTGATGCCATGCCAAAAAAAAGAGAGAGAAAGAGAAGAAAAGGAGGAAGCAGAAGAGGAGGTAAGGGAGAGAGAGACAGAGAGAGAGAGAGAGAGAGAGAGAGAGAGAGAGAGAGAGAGAGAGAAGGGAAGAAAAGAGAAAAAAGAAAGGAAGAAAAGGAAAAGATAAGAGAGGAAAAGAAAAGAAGAGAAGGATCCCTTCTTCCTTGGCAGTCATCTCCAACTGAATGTCAACTCTGCTCAGGACCAAGCGTGAGGAATTGTCCTTCCTTCCTAGCCATCCATCCTTCGCTTCATGAATTCCATAGTGTCCTTCCTCCAAGGGCCTGTGGAATGCCACCAACTGTCCAGCCCACCAGGGTTGCTGCCCTGTACTTTAGTGCTCACACTCCAACGGACCTTGATCCCAGCTGTCCCTGCGGTAGACTACTGGTAGTGCAGTAGGCACGGAGACCCATGGCAGCTGTGACCGCAGCCTCTGTCCCCACCTCCTTCTGAAATGGTCCACGCTTCCCTGCCACCTGATGTCCTCCACATCAGTGTCCTGACAAAGTTTTGCAAGGTCCTTCATGACCCTTCCATGACTTCTTATTACTTTTCCTCTTAATTCCAATGAGCCTCCTAAGCAAAGGGCCCCCTCCTGACCCTTGAATACTCCTATCACCTTCTAAGGCCTGGACAAGGTCCCCCTTTTCTCAGAATGCTGCTCCTTAGATCGCCACATGGCTTGCTTCCTCATCACCCCCAAGGTTGTCTGAAAGACAGCCTTCGCCAAACCCAGGAACGTAGGCAGGGATACCTTTCTCCAATGATCCTCAATGTGATTCATTCCTAGTAGAAGAAAACCGAAGGTGTCATGGGCAACATAGAATTTTTTAAATGGGGAGACATAGATTTTGCTATTAAGACCAAATCTCTTAGAACAGCGCCTCTGAAACTGAGCCCTGCATATGCAACAGCTGGGGATTTGTTAAAATGCAAATCCAAGTTCAGCAGCTCTGGAGAGCAGACTGACGATTTGCATTTCTAAGGGGCTCCCAGGTGACCTCCAGGGTACAGCTGGTCTGTGGGCCACAATTTGAATACAGGGTCCTCAGAGGATTGTTGAGCTTCTAGAAACGTAAACAAACACTGGAATACAAAAAGAAGTCAAATAAATCGTCTGCTGTTCTCCCTAATGCTAATATATTGCAAGCAACATGTGGGTCTATTTGTGTTTTCTTTTTATGGAGGTTGCCTTTCTCTTCCGTACATGGATTCATTTTGAAAGTTAGTAAGCATACGCCAGGCAGCGTGGCAGTGGTAGATTGGATGCTGAGCATGTAAAAGTAAGTAGAGTCTCAGACCCCTGTGATCCGGGGTTCCCATGCATGTGAATGACAGGAAGACCCAAGGTTGCAGTTCAGTTTTTGATTGCTGAGATAGGACAAGCATGACCTTCCATGGGAACGTGTCAACCTTGTTGAGCAAAAATTAAATACCTAACACCCCCCCGTGCACACACACACACACACACACACACACACACACAGTAACTGTTAGGAGGGTTGGTAATGGCCATTCACTCTAGACTCAAAGAACTTGGCACGCCATTTCTCCGTAACGTTCAGAACTGATTTCCGCCATTGACATTTCATCTGCACAGTGTAGAAATACATGGCAAACAGCAACAAAGGGTCACACCTGAGTGGTGCCTCAGCAAGAGGACTTCGGCAAGTGTGGTCTGAGTGCACACCTGTGGCCTTCAGGTTGATTTCCACCGTAAACATCATTTTGTTCTGCTTGTAGGCAAAGTTGCTTCACCGACAACAACCATCTCATTAAAATGGCATTATGTTTTTGGCATAAAGTCAGATGTGTGGAGAACGGACACAGAGGAAATTCACTTGTGCATTTAAAAGAACAGTCTTTGAACCGTGGTTTGTTCTCGCAACTGCAGGTGTGTTTTTTATGTTTTGTGTTGGGACACGGCAGACAGCAGTGCGCAGGCAGATGTCATGTGCAAAAGAGGAAATACGGCCCTTCTGTCCGGACGCTCCATGTAGGCTGGTCCCTCACCCATCAACGTGCCACTCAGCAGTCACCGAAGGCACTTCTGCAAAGTGTCTGCGACTGTGCACAGGAGACCATGGGAATGTGAAGATGATTAGGGTGCAGTCTGTACCACTGAGGGGCTCAGCTTGGAAAGAAAACTGTGACGTAGATAAGTATGGCTTCCTCGGGGCAAGGAACAGAGAGTGGAAATAGAGTATCGTGGGCAGAGTATGGATGGACCTCATACGAAAAGGGTCTTGACGGTGTATAAGTGGTCTCGAAGAATTAAAAACTTAGAGAATATATTCTAATAAATTCCCAGAAGTGGAATCAGTGGGTAATAAGGGGAAGAAACCCAAAACACTAATTAGAAAAATTATGTGCACCCCTAGGGTTATTGCAGTGTTATGTACAATAGCCAAGATTTGGCAGCATCCTTGATGCCCCTCAGTAAATGAGTGCATAATAAAGCTATGGTTCATTTATGCAATGCAATACTTCAAAGCTGTAAAAAAAAAAAAAAAGAAAATCTTACCTTTTGTGACTTTGTGCATGGACCTGGAGAGCATCATGCTCAGTGAAATAAGCCAGTCAGAGAAAGACAAGTGCCACATAATGTCACTTATGTGTGAAGTCTTAGGAACAAAATAAACTAGCAAAGAAAATAGAAACAGACTCGTAGACACAGAGAACAGACTGACAGCTGTCCGAGGGGAGGGATTAGAGGGCTGGGTGAGAAAGAAAAAGGGATGAAGCCAAAAATAAACAAATAAAAATGCCCTGTAGACACAGACAATAGTACAGTCGTCAGCAGAGGGAAGGGTGGGGAGGGTAGGAAGGTAGCCTTTTTTCTAGCAAGGCAGAAGAGGGGTAAATGGGGATGGAAGGAGACTAGCCTTGGGAGAGTGAGCACAATACAGTGTACAGGTGATGTATTATAGAACTGTAGCCCCGAAACCTATGTAGTTTTGTTAACCAATGTCATCCCAATGACTTCAAGAAAACAGAGTGCATTCTCAGTGTTTCACGCTCTTGGAACAGTGAAGGAGTCTCAGGTGAGAAGGTGCAGAGTGGGAAGAAGCTTGGTGAGAGTCTCCAGACGCCAGAGGTGGAGAGAGGGTGGAGCGGATGAAACCCGAGGAGGGCCAAGGCCAGATTTCGACAGGCTCTGTCCCCCAGAGCAGAACCCTAGAGAGCACAAAGGGACACAGAAGGGACACGGGCTTGCCCAGCGGCACCAACATGAGAAGGCACAAACGCAGAAGACAATGCAAGTGAAACTCTTGCATTTGCACAGGACAGCACATGTGTTCCTTGGGCAGGACAGACAAAGTCTCGAGTTGGGCGCCAACACGGCAGAGAGAGTCAGAGGAAAAACGTCACGCGGTGCCCCCAAGGGATTACCCTGTCTGTGGTCATTTCATGGGTAGCAGCAGGTGGGGGGGGTGAGTGCATGGACCGATAGGGCCTCTGTAACTAGGCAACAGCATCACAGCGTTCGTGAAGAGCTGGTGTGGACAGGCTTACAGTCTCAATCGCATGACACCCTTCTTTCTCTTCCTCAGCATCCCTGGTAAAGGGAGAGAAGAGATGCCCAGACTGCGGCCAAGCCTTCCTTGTCCAAGGGCTTTACAAGTTGGGTATTAATATTTTTTCCTAAACTATTTTAATATTATTTACTTTGAAAATGTTTAAACATCAAAAAATTTAGTGAATGGGCTGCAATTCAAGTCTTCGGAGAACATCAGAGAGTTAGATGAGTTAATGTCCGTATTTTAAGACCTGCCCAAGAAAGCCACTTCTGATGTTTCTGTGGACTTCTTAGCACGGAATGAGCCCTTGTCTCACCCAGGAATGATCTTAACACCTGGGAGGGATGTCTGTGCACGTTTGCCTTCTTTCTTCGCGGGTGTGAAATGTTTGGACATGTGATTCCTGTTGCCTTCAAATTTCACGTGGGCATTGGTGACGGGATCCCTTCTGACTTGAGCTCAGCCTGTTCCCTTTGCTGGTCAATGCAGGATCTTCTCAGCTATCACCCTATCATTAGAGAATTTATTTTTCCATCCACTTATGCTTCAGATTGTTACACCCACACAGAGTTCTTGTTTGGCTGAGCAAGAGGAAGCCCATGACAACAGTTCCCTGCTTTGGAAAGGAGTATTCTGATAAACAGTAGGTCTTCCTGCAGTCTAACTGAATACGGCACCAGTGAATCGTCCAACTTCTGATCTAGAAGACTGTTCTGAATCAATGGTACTCCCTAAATAATATATGAAGCTGGCTACTCCACATTTCCCACTGAGGCCTGAGAGGGGGGCCCAGCGGGCTGAGTAGAGATTAATGGGACTGTATATTGCTCACTCTGCAGGAAATAACTCAACAGTTGCCGAGGAAGTCACTGATGGAAGAGAGCAGACCCTGCACTTCAGTGCTAGATATTCTGAGACCACATTCAGTAGAAATTAATTACGTGCTACCCTACCTATGACTGAATAAGTCTTGGGGGAAAGCTAGAAAACTCAGTAAAAAGGAAACAAAATAAGAAGGAAATGAGTTCTCAGCAATAGTGGCAGAAACAACAATAGGCCGGGTTGCAAGCACAGCTTGGAGGAGGCACGGCAGAGACAGCCTTGAGCTCCTTATATTCCCCAGGTTCTTGTGCCATTTAATCAGTATTTGCTGGGGCTCTTGCTGTCATGAGTGAATGACACCTGAGTCCTCCAATAGGGAGTGAGTTCATCCAGGGAAAGTTCAAGGCCTGGAAGAGGGAGTGTGCAGACTGACCAGAGACAATGGTGCAATCGTGAGAAGAGGCTGGTGAACAAGGGGTTCAGTCTTTCCAGTATCCTCTGAGTCACTAAGCTTAGGGGACAAACAGACCCATTTTAAAAAACCTATCACACTGTCGTCTGACGACCATCTGCGTGTCGTATAGGTAAGTTCACTCCGAAGGCCATTAGAAGGACGAGCCAAGTTTTGTGAGGAAAGGCACATCTCTGATGAACCAGGAATGTGAAAAGGACTAGAAGAAGGGTGCCAATCTTGGGGAAGATGCCGTTCCATTGAGATTTGAAGTTGGGATTGGCATTTGATGTGTGGCAGTGCAGGGAGAATAGGGAGGAGTATGTGAAAGGCAGACCGCTGACATTGAGACACGAGTCTTGCCCTTTAGGATAAAGACCACTGTGCACAGAATACGACCCCTGTGCTCTCCAAGTGCTAGACCCTGCTGGACTCTCCACATGGCCTCTCCTTGCCTACTCACCCTCCCACAGGCAGCCATTCTTCTTCCCGTGTCAGGAGCTCAGCGCTGGCTGGTCATGAGCCAGGATGGGCAGAAGGTAGTACGGCTCTTGTGTCATCCTGGAACGCGGTGACTTGCTATGACCATTTGGACGGCAATTTGCCTTGCACTCTGCTAAGGGCTTTACAAAATTTGGTTTGAAGGTGTTACTATCCTGTCCTAAAGTGAATGGAGTGGCAGCTTAGACAGGTAAACAGATCCACTTGAAGCCACACATCGGAGCTCAAGTGTGGCTCATGCAAATGGACCTTTTTATAACACAAAGACTGGACAGCGGAACCCTCAGCTATTTTATGTGAAATAACAACCTTATGTCAAATTTTATCAAATATCATTGTGCATATTCCTCTAAGAAAGGAGAGTACAGTATTCAGGGAAATGAATTAACTTACGGGCATTCTTATTCCTTGATAATAATGCTTCACATTATCAAAATACCTATTTTGTGTCCCACAAAATTCACATATTGAAGTCCTATTCCTGCTTATAGTGATGACTTTGGGAGGTGATGAGGTCATGGGGACAGGGCCCCCTGTGAGAGAGATCGGTGCCCCATGTAGGAGACACAGAGAAAATGTGGTGAGAACACAACGGACCAGGAAGCCGGGCGTCACCAGGTGTTGCATCTGCTGACATCAGGATCTTGACTTTGAGACACCAGACTTGGGAGAAATAAATGCCTGTCGTTCTGAAGACACCCAATCATTGCATTCTGTCTTGGCAGCCGGAATGGACTTTGATAATGGGTTTTTGATGGTTTAGGACACAAACCACTCATGAAGAAGTCTAGACTGACAGAGGGCTTCGTACCAGCTCCAAATAGATTTATTATCTATCGACTTCCAAGTCCACATTGGCAAAGAAGAGCCCAGATTCCAGAAAATGAAGCTAACTGGTTAGTTCCTTCCAAGTTACCCAAGTCGTGCCTGTACAAAATGCATTTTTATTCTTCTAGGATGTATTTCTTAACCTGCGTAAATTTTAAAAAGCCCAAATAAAGGATACACGAGATGGTACCAACACAAAGGGAAGCAGCAAAAACACAGTTGGAAGACGCAAGAAGGGAATGAATCCAGCTAAAAGTTGGCAGTTTTGGTAGTTAGGTGAGCAAACTTGCACATTCCCTGTGGCACTGACTTAACCACACAACACCCTCCACCGAACTCCGATGGGATGCATTGTGATGGTAGATTGAGAAGAAGTGTCAGAAGTAAAAAAGAGTCATCAACTGTATAATAACACCAGCTCCAAACCATAGAAGCTCGACTCTGAGCAGAGTCGGGTAGAAATAGACATGATCAGGTTCAGTTTTTGTACAACACCCTGTGCATCTGTGTCTTCGACACAGGGTATTGGTGTTCAAGACTGTTTTCAAAATATGCATTTCTCTTATTGAACAGAGGTATGTGTCTGCTTTAAGAAGTAGGAAAGTCATACAGTCACTTGCAGAATCAATCAGGAAGCCACATGAGGGTGACATGGGGCCCGACACAATAAAAACTCAGTAAGACTGTGACAGGGGATCATCTTCCTGGGTAGTTAGTTGTCTTTCAACCTTACAGGTGGTACAATCTAGAGACGCACTGTAACAAGTCCATGACTGCCTGTGATGAATTAAGCATGGGAGTGCAAATCAGCTGTCCTTTCAACATTCCAACCTGCTGCTCAATCGGCCTTCGAGAGCTTCCCCTCCCGCTCGATGATATATTCATGCGGATTCAGAACTCCGATGGGCATGAATGGGAATGGCAGTCCTTCACTGAGTGCCACAGCCGCGTGTGAGGGTGAGCTATGCATGATACGTTTAATTTATTCCTCGCATATGTAATGCTGCTTGCTGTGACGGTGCCGCCTGGAGTCATGGGTTGCCATTAAAATAACGAGATATTCCAAATAATGATACATGCGGCATAAATGCAGAGTGAGAAGTGATTTGTAATGGCTCTCTCATTTTCATGCGGGTCCATTTCCTCCTAATTACCATCATCTGGAGAGCTAAGAGGAATACATTTTTTTCATTTGGGTTGTATTCTGGAAGCATGTGTTTTCAGCACAGCTAACTTGAACACCACGCGCACGATCTAGAAGACCGTGTGAAGGTGGAACGTGGAGACAGAACTTTGGAAAAGCTCTTGGGGGTTTCCACAAAGCGGAAAGTGTGCTGACTTCATGACCCAGCATGTTCATTTCCGGGTGCACACTGACAGACAGGTGCCAGGCTGGTGACAGTCACTCCACAGTATTCGTAAGTGGCAGACTTCTGAGGATAAAAGTAAGGCCTTGGCTAGCTGACCGGCCAGAGTTTGGAGGCAGTGACGGTGATGCAGACATGGTGCCTGGGCGCCACCTGACAGAATTGTTGCCTGATTATCACGTGTGATTTATAATAAGTTATTTCATCTCCTGGATACTATTGACGGCTCATATTTATTGAATACTCTGTGCAGAAATAAATGTATCGATCGCCTGAGTGAACACGGCTCTAAGTACTTGACATGCACTTGAAAATAACTTTATGAAATATTACTGCATCCTTTCGAAAGACCAAGAAAATGAGGTGTCCCAAGATCACTTGGTCAAAGTCCAATAAATAGGAAGGGATGAGTGCCGGGAAGGAAAAATCAGGGGGATATTGTGCAGACTGACCGGAGGTGGCCGCGTTGCTCAGCATCGGGGCTGTCTTTTGGAGAGTGGGTATTTCAACCGAAACCTGAGTTTTGAACTCGGACATGAGAACACACCAGGGAGGGTTATTCACGGCAGAGAAAGCCACTGGGGAGGGGGCTGTCAGCAGGCGTGTACTTAGTGCGTCGAAGGAACTACAAGTCCCCACTTGACTGACCCATCGAGGTTGAGGGATGGGTGAGCGGGGCGAGCTTGGAGAGCCGAGGGCCTGTGGGGCGTGTGTACCGGGGAGTGTGGGGGCAGGGGGCCACTCCAGCAAAGAGGAAAGCACCTGCAGTGAGGCATCGGGGGTAGGAGTGAAGGAAATTGGACAGACTTGAGATAGTCCTTAAATGTACATTTGACAGGCTTATTCACACGGGGTACTAGGGGATGTGAGAAGACAGCAGTGCAAGATCCAAGGTGAAATCAGGGTTCGCATGCTGGTGACAGAGACGGGGGCACCAGGGACGAGAGAGAGGGAGTGCATGCGAGTTACACCATCAGCGGCCTTATTCTGCGGTGCCAGTTCGGAGCTGCCTGTAGACCTCCAAGTGTGGGCGTCTGTTAGGTAGTGGGATTTCGGGTGTTAGGAGAGAGGCCCGAATTGCAGACAACAATGTCGGAGCCATTGTGATAGAAATGCCGTGTCTGACCTTGGGGGTCGGTAATGTTGCCATGGAAACACAGGAACGGTGGACTGGGGAGGGGTCCCCCGGGGAGCCCACCGTTTAGAAGTTGGCGGACGAGGACATGCTGGGCAAAAAAGGCAGGAAAAATCGTGTGTGCACAATCGCAGACAAGAAAATGTGTCTGGGACAGATGTCGTTTAATGGAAAAGAGCATTAAAAATGAAGCATAATAGGAAAAGATATTAAAGCGCTTATTAAAAAGTCCCTCAGCTGTGACTGAACAGCAATCAAAATGATAGCAGTAACGTTGAGAGCACGTCTGTAGTTTGTAGTCTTGTGTGTGTGTGTGTGTGAGTCAGAGAAAAGAACCTCGGCTCTTTGAAAAACTTGTGTGAAAAATCTTCACCACGCGGCATGCGGAATCTCATTTTCCTGATGGTCCAAAGAGCGATCTGAGTTCAGAAACCTGGGTCTGCCTGTTCTTGAGCCCACAGAGCTAGATCAAGGGCAAGGCCTTGTTCAGATGCCCCTCCCGCCATCACGAGCCCTTTCAAGTTCACCTCTCTTTGGTGCAAACCCCAAGCGGCCACCCGATGAGTGACAGCGGCTGATCACCTGGCTCATGGCCATTTTGTTCTCACCAGCTTCCCAGGAGAGCAGCACGAATGGATGAATGGATGCCCAGTGGCAACCCCACCGGCTGTCACACGTCAGAGGCCAGCGCCAAGGCCGCCTTTGCTGGAAGCGACTTCATTTTCAGAAGTCGTCTGTATTGCCGTTAGCTGTGCCAACGCAGAGGTGTTCGGGTGCACATTCAAAGCGCAGGTTTAACGGTGGCTGTTTTCCTTGCCCATGGCTAGCATGTGTGCTGCTCTTATCCTGACCCATGAGGCAAAAAGAATCTCTGGGGAGGACCCAGCAGGTCCCCTGGTCACCTGGCTGCTGGGTAAGCCCCTTGGGAGCCATGTTCCACGGCTTCTGAAGTCAGCAAGGAGTCTGGGTGGCTCTGGGGCCGGCTGGCGTTAGCCCCGGAGACCACTGATGTGGTGAGCAAAAGCTTCCTGCCTCGACACTTCCTAACAGGACCTTTCCAGGAGGCTGCGCCCACAGACTCATGGGAAAGAAGGCCCTGAGTCCCCACTCTTGGTTCTTGGATGCACACGGCCCCCTGCCCTCTGATCCCAAAAGCACAGACAGCACCCCCCGTCCGATCCCATCTCCCGTGTTGCATTGGCGGAACACACCACCCTCTGCCCACCCCCCTTAGCACCTGACTCTGCCCAGCATGTCTTCACGTGTGGGAGGCATGCTTCTCACAGCACGCACAGATTCAGCGTTGCCATGGGCTTTCTACCGTGTGGTTGCAGGTGACACACCAGGTTGTTTTGTATCAGTTTCAGGTGTGCAGCATCGCAGTTAGACAGTCACATGAAGCTTGGAATTCAGGTTGACTGGGGGTTGAGAGAAAAGCCAAAGAGATGTTCTTGGTTCTAATGTTTTCCTTCCCTGACAAGTGAAAGGAGACACGTTTGTTTGTAGGAGCCAATCTATCCTACCCTCTGCCACCCCAGCCCCACACTGAAATGCAAGGAGTGTTGTCTCGTGTGGGCTCTCATGAGTGACAGGAGATCATAAGAACCGTGGTTCACTTGCCAGATTACAGAACTGGAACTCCAATTGGCAGGCGACTTACTTTCCAGAAAAGACAGGGCTGTCGAATCAAATAGTGAACGAGGAAGTCCAGGAAGTGCTTATCTCTAATTCTCCATCAAACTCTGTTGCCTCTGGAAAGAGTTGGCCAAGGTTTCTACTTAAGCACTTAGCTTTTTTTGTTTTCCCCCTTTTCTTTTCTTTCTTGGCATCTCCAGACCTTTCCATCCAACCAGGAACTCCGTTTCCTTTACCCACAGCACATCTTGATCTCGCAGAGCTTTCTCTGTCTGGTGTTTGGGGAGGCGGTGTGCCAGGGAGTGGGGGAGAAGAGCAGAGTCGCTTTAGAGGGTCCCTTTGTGACGTTCTGTCCCCTGCCGTGGGCTCCGCAGAAGCATCAGGGGGTGACTCGGAGCTGACAAGCGTCTGAGATTGCACGAGGGTGTTCTCGCTTCCCTGAGCCCGCCCTTTCGTACTCAACTTGACCTTCTCTGTCCCTGATGCAGAATTAGTAATATCTGCCCCAAACCTTCCCTTCTCTCCGAGCGCACAACACAAGAGCATGTTCTCATCACGGTCTGAAAAAGAAAGTGTCTTGTTCCACCAGCAGCCCCGTCGTTCGTCCCTGTCCTCGTGGGATACATCAAAACAAAGTGGAAGGGACTCAGATTTGGGGGGTCTGAATGAGTAAGTGTAGGTGAGGACGTTTCAAACCATAAGCACTACATTAACACCAGGTACGTAGTAGAGTCCTCCTTCACTCGACAATGGTCTGGGCCCCATGAGGGACTTCGTACAGTTCTCTGGTCCGAGTCTATGGCTGGACGTGACTGTGGAAGGGCATCTCGGACGCAGGTGATGACAGCGACTTTCCTGGACAAGACCCCTCATGCGTGGCTGTCAGAGGATGCAAACGACTCTGCATTTTAAGACTCGCTATTCCGGAATCCTCCAATCGCCACCTCTCCGGGTCCATTCATGCCACCAGACGCACCGGGATCTTGATTTCCACTGCAGGCTCTTTAGATCATGATACTATGTGCTCTGGATTTGTCCTGCATGTGGCATCTAACGCTCAGAAAACACCCCCCTCAGTTGCAGGGGCCGAAGTCCTCTGAGAATCATTTCCAGGGTCCCCCTCCACTCACAGCCCCCTCTACTCCTTGGCTTCCTTTGTCGGTCTGAACCACCGCTGCACCTTCTTGGCATTTTTCCTTTTCGACGATGAGACCCACCCTTCACAGAATCCTCTTTCATCTTCAACATGCCTCCGGCTTCCCTTGGTGGCTCTCCTGTCCTCTCCCTCCCCTCGGAACCTGGGACCTCCCTGGAAATGTCACCTGCAGAGCTCACTGACCCATCAGTGCATACAGCCTCTTGCTGAAGATCGGATTAGTGTTAGAATGTTCACCATCATCGGGGATGGTTTTGGGCGAAAGGGTGCAGGTGAGCTTTGACAGCGCCCTCATCGGCTGTCTCACCTCTCAGCGTTGCCCGATCACCTGCCCCTCCCAGGTGCTCACAGGCTTTGATGTGCCCCCAGAACTCCTCCTCTAAACATCTAGAACTTCCCTGTGAGTTTTGGTCGAATGCAGTGTTTTGCACTATCAGGCATTGAAACAAAGGGAAACTTAACTTAAAAGGAGGTTTTATACCCCTTGCATTTCAATCAAGCCCGTTCTCCCCTAAATTTACAGAAGAGGAACAACGTCTGACAAGAACAGAATGAGAGAGAGAGGGAGCGATTGTGAAGCGGGGAGCTCTGTTGGGGCACAAGGCACACCCCAGGGGTAGGTGCGGAGCCAGGCAGAGCTTGTCCTGACGTTCTGTGCACAGGGCAGATGCCTCCTGCGCAGCACTGTATGTGAGGGATCACGAGCATGAGACCTGTACCACAACTGTCACCCAATGCGGTGTTTCTTCAGAGGGACTACCCTGTCTTATAGACATATGTTTTAAATAACTTCAAAGGAATATAATAGACGACTTTCTTCTTCTGTTCTCCTTTGTTTACACACCATGAAGCATACACTTATCCATCCAGCCACCCGTCTATCTGCCCATCCATCCATCCATCCATCCATCCATCCATCCATCCATCCATCCATCCATCCATCCGCCTATCTATCTATCTATCTATCTATCTATCTATCTATCTATCTATCTATCTATCTATCTATCTATCTATCTATCTATCTAATCCATCTACCCATCCATGGGCCTTTCTGCCCATCTATCCATCTACCTATCCACACATCCATCCACCCATCCATCCCTCTATTCACTATATTCATTTACTCCGATCCATTTATCCCACAAATATAAGCCCAATACCTTTTACGCCAGAGCCTGTGCTGGGTCCCAGAAGCAGACTCACTGTCTGCCCTCCCTGCACTTACTGGTGTTCGGGAGAGACATTCAATTCCGAAGGCACAGCAGACCTGGAGGACGCATACAGAAGCCGACGGGTCCTTAACGACCGGCAGCCTGGTGCTTGCCTCTCCCCTGCACGGAAACCCTTTTTCCACTATTGCTCTCTGTCCCGTAGAAGTGTCCCAGAAAGAAAGGTATGTCCTGGACACAGGGAAGAAAACAAAAGCAACCCACCCATTATCAGTCACAAAGCGGTGGCCTTGCCCGGGAGACCACAGGTGCCCCTCTTGAAGGGACTGCCATGGGTCCCACCTTCACTGAAAGCTGTTCAACACTCTACAGTCCTGCCCACAGCACCCCAATTCCGCAGGGGTCCAGACTACCATCCCGTACGTGGGTGCTGGTGAGTCTGCCGTTGCCAGTGTTGTTCAAGGCTGCATTCAGCCGTCAACTGGGGTTTCCCACCGCCATCCCGGACTCCGGGCCAAAAATACCAGGCAAAAGGCACTTCTGCTTCAGTGATCAATCAGCTCTGGCACCCTCGCCCAGAGACCCACCCCTTCGCCCCCTCCCTCCCCATCAGGAGCCAATGTCCACTTTGTCTTTCCCTGCCCCCTCTCCCACAGCAGACTGTGGAATTCCTAGTCTACTTTCAATTTACACTCCTGTGCACCCAGAGGCGCCTCTGCTCTGTAAATGCATCTCGTCGGCAGTAAAAGCCGATTCCATTAACTCGTCTGCGGTCTGCCTCTGGAGGGAGAGGCAGAGAATGCAAATCCTGTTAGGACGGCTGTGTTCTGAGTCCCTCCCTGCTCCGGGGCATCACGCTCTAATTTCATGGACGGTGCGCTGCGCGCTATACAAATAGATAAATAGTTCATAGAAATTAATTCTCGTTTGTCAGTGAAGATTTTATGACATTTTATTGGCTCTAAAAAATGGTACAGCCAGCCACGGGAGCACGAGGCTGTCTCCCGTGGAAGCTTGCAGTGAGGGGGGGGGGATTCAAGTTTGCGATTATGGGGAACGTTCGCATCGTGCAGCTGCAGTGCGCCTACTGTTGATTGACTTGAGTGGCGGGGCTGCCACTGAATTATCACATATATGGTGTAAGTGAATTTAATCCTTTAGCTTCCATACAAATGCTGGTTACAGCCCCCAGGTGAAGCATAGCTTTTGCAAAATCTCAGACACGTATGATTCCCTGTATCAGCAGAGCTGACACTTTGCTAGGTATATAGGATTTTTGAAGGGTTTCTAGCTACATAGGCATATAGGTCCATTTATGCACTGATTAGGCATGTATACATAGGTGTGCATGTGCATGTATGTATACATAGTTGCAGACTCACCTACATATAGAGGGGTTTGAATCAGTAAATCATACCCTGTAGGCTGACGGCTATGTTTCATATATTCCAGGACGGTTTAATTTAAAAATCAATACGTCTTCAGCATGGGCATATCGAATGTGTCCAGCCACCAACTATGTATTAAAACGAATTAATAAAAATATGGGCAGATTCCTTCCTTGTAGGGCTGTCCTTCCAGGAGAGCCCATAAGACGCCAGTCAATGGCAGGAATGGGGACATGCTTTGACCTACAGGGGTCGGGGCTCCCATGCCCGTAGGTGGGAGTCCTGCAGGGGCTAGAGATGAATGAGCATGCAGCCGGTCCGTGGTACAAGCCTGTGTTTAGCAGCAGACTTGGGTTTCTCACAGCCATCCCGGACTCCGGGCCAAAATACCAGGCTGAAGGCTGGTGGAGACTACATGGTCAGGATTCAGTAGCATGCATTACCTTTGGCTATGGATTTTTGGAAAACTTGACTTAGTTATTTTTAGAGAGAGGGAAGGGAGGGAGAAAGAGAGGGAGAGACACATCCATCAGTTGCCTCTCACACGCCCCCAAACAGGGACCCAGCCCTTGACTCAGGCATGTGCCCTGACTCGGATCCAACAGGTGAACTTTCAGTTTGCAGGATGACACCCAACCCACAGAGCCCCCCCATTCGGGGCTGGCTTGGGGTCTTTGACCTGAATCGGGAGTAGCAAAACTACCTAGGAAAGAGTAAGCTACGCCATCTTCCCCAGGTTGCCAAAATCCAAAGTATGTTTACTCACAAGGACTGTTCCCTGTTGCCTGTGTTTTCACGACTTAAAAAAATTTTTTTCCATTAAGGCCTATACCTGAAATGGGCTTAAGGAAGAACTTGTCTACCAGTTTTACAGTCATCAATAATACAAAATGTGTGGACTTTCAGATGACCGTCACTAACTCCTGTCTGTTTTAAGCCTGCTGGCACTGAGAAGACACTGTGTAAGTTCTGAAGTGCATTTTGGAACCTGGCCACACCCAAATATCACAACATGTTACTGAACAGAACAAGCCAGGGGGCAGGCGGTTTCAGGGAAGCCAGGTGAACATCATTCTTGGCTGGCATCGATGCGGAGAACGTGAAGTGTTCTTAATTTTTTTCAAAAAGGGATGTGGACTAACATAATCCAGTAATGCCTTTAGAATCAATCTACAATCAAGACAAAGGCAAGATATAAGATTTGTGCTTCTGTTCTCCAGCTCAGCAAGTTATTTCCCCCTGCAGAATGTGGAACGCAATGCTCTCCCTGGACGGTTACGGGGAGGATTTCATTCATTTTAATCAAGATAATATTCTAAGAGGTCCGGCACATAGTAGGAACACAATGACTCTGCAGTCTCCTTGTTTTGTGGATGTGAAGCATCGGCAGTGAATGAGTGTGTGACCTCCCCACCCGAGTCTCCTTCTGTGACATCAGTGGGATAGGGAGGCACAATGAGGTTTTGCATTTATGGTCCCTTAGATCCGAGCCTCTGGTGGGCAGACTGAGACATTGGGAAGTTAAAGCTTTTGTGCATCAGCAGAGCTTAAACTCGGCGAGAACTTGTGGTCCATAGTCTCACATTCGTAACTGGAGTTCTGAAAGACAAGAACTTGGAAGTCCGGAAACTCTGCAGCATACGCCTCTGGTCCTCAGAAGCAAGCACATCCCCTTCCACCTTATGCCAGAAATTCAGAATCTGCATCCCGTCAGGCATGCTCAAACTTTAAGGCGCCAAATGATCCACCTGAGTGCTTGTTACTGATAAGATGTCCAGGAAATGGGGCTCAGGATCCTGCCCTTTAAATAAGGTCCCCAGTGACTTCTCAGGTGATTCCGTTACAGAACACACCCAGGGGGATAAGGGGGCAATGATGTACTATTACCAAACGGGCCCACCCTTGTACTCTGGGGGTTCCCCACCCCGTACCAAGTTCATCTTGCCCACTGCCAGGGAAAGGCATCTCCCAATACCACAGATTGGTGAAAAGGAAAGGAATTATTTATTTAAAGAGTTATACAAACTTAAGAGTAACGACTTAATGTCTTCACTGAGATCCCCAAGTCTTTGAGAACACCCACAAACACACAGTCCTTCCTTCTCCTTCTGCCCAGTCTGGGGTACCGTATCTCAGAAAAAGAAATAGAACTCCATGGTTCTTCTCTGCCCAAGCCACGTGGTCCCCAAAAGACCCTGCATGGCTGCACACCTGGGCTTAAATCCCAGCACCAATCTTCCTCTCCCACACCATTCCTGATTCCTCCCACAATTGGCCACACCTGCCAGCATTCCCGTATTCTTCTAGCTTTTCTGGGCTGCCATAGTAAGTCCGGGCAGGTGTGGCCTGTGGTTGGGAGACAATCATCTCCAAGCTCTCATGCAGGCGCTGTAACCAGGGGGAGCTGTCTCCCAGTTATGTCATGGCTTGAAGTCACACCCATCCCCCTGGCTCAAAGCTTGGCCACAGGTGTTTAACATACCCATGAAACAAGTTAAAGATCATAGATATGTTAAACAACCTTTCTAGAGGTTATCCTCAAAACTGTTGCTATGCAAAACAACTCTCAACGGCCCTGCTCCATGCGTCCCATCCCCCAGCTCAGACTTGTGGGGGTGAAGACATCCTATAGACATATATATATTTTTTCTAATATTTCCTGGACACTGGGTTCTGGACCCCATTACAAATCCATATTTGGGCCCCTCCCTTGGCTGTACCCTGTTACAATTCTGATGCCACTGTTTTGAAGATGACAGTCAGGCGGTGGGTGAGGCTGAGCACCCACAAACCCTGAACTGCCCCCAACCCACTCATTACTGGTGACTGCCTGTCCTGGACTTCAACTTGTGCCCTCTCACGGGTAAATAAAATCTTTGCTAAATAAGAGCTAATGACTGGTCCAGGGCACATGATCTGTTCTTATATGTTTAGAAGCATTTATTACAGACTACAAATTTAGGGGTAGAGACATCTATCTTCTAGCACAGACTGATACTTCTCTTCATTTTCTTTTTGTAGCCATAAAGTACATTATTTTGGGTTTGCGTCTCCAACCAGTTTATGTGGAATTTCCCACAGTCTCCTCTTACCCCTTCTGACTTGTGAGATGTAACTGTTTCTTTTCTTTATAGCATTGAATCTCATTCAGGTAATGATCTGGTGAAATGCATTTTTGCTGGATAATTCTGTGTTCCTCTCTTGAAAAAAAAAGTGCAACTTGTAGTGTATGTCTAGATTCTAGAGCAGTCCGTTAAACATCAGAAGGACTCAGTGAATGCTGAAATAAATTCGTGAAAGGAAGAGAGGGCAGGAGGGAGGGGGGAAGTGATTTATTGCTAAGGTCATAGGTCTCTCTAGTTTCTGACTCACTGGTGCTGATCCTGGGATGTTTGTCCCCTTCTGTGCGCCTGAACAGCTACAGACATCCTTCCAGGGCACACAGGGCGCTCTTGGGAATCAGCAAGTATTCCGGCGTCTGGAGAACCTGAGACACGGGCCACAGCCTCTGCCCTCGGGTGCTTACTCTGCACTGGGGAAGAGATGTGAACTGCAGATCTGGTCTGTCTCCAGAGGGAGGGGCCCTCTGGTAAGACCTGCAGGGGTGAAGAACTGAGTTCACTTGGAAGGTCCTGAGTTCCTCCACAGGGTCGGAGCTGGATCCACAAAACCTCAAAGGTTTGTTCTGAATTGCAGCAGACAGACAGACAGACAGACGCCACCCCCTCTTGACGTGGAATCATTACAGCTCATGGTGGACACCAACTACATGCCTATAAATGCTCATATTTGATCATCACGGTTCAACAGTTGGACGTCCATGCATGGGAACGGGCGCTCTGACAGAGCTGGTGGAACTGGTCAATATCTCTGTCCATCACAGTTTCCTCTTGGGCCACCCTCAGAGGGACATGTCCCTCTGGTCAGGGGGTGTTTGGCCACAAGCATGGTGACTCTTGTCCTGAGGTGCTGTGACAAACCAGCAGCAGGTGTCTAACTGACCAGCCACCTCGCTCACTAAGGGAATACTGTTAGTTTTATTTTTTTAAATGTTTTATTGTTGTTCTGTGACAGTTGTCCCAATTTTTTCCGCTTTGCCCTCCTCCACCCGGCCCACCCCTTGCTCCAGTCAATTTCCACCCTGCAGTCCATGTGGTGGGTCACTCATACATGTTCTTTGACTTATCCCTTCCCCTTCATTCTCCCATTATCTCCTTCCCCACTCCCCTCTGGTCACTGCCAGTTTGTTGCTTATTTCAGTGTCTCTGGTTCAATTTCACTCGCTTGTTTGTTTTATTGATTAGGTTGCACTTGTAGGCAAAACCATAAGGTATTTCTCTTTTATCGCCTGGCCTATTTCACTCAGCATCACGCTCTCCAGTTCCATCCATGCTGTTGCAAAGGGTAGGAGCTCCTTCTTTCTTTCTGCTGCATAGTATTCCATGGTGTAAAGGCACCGTTTTTTTGATCCACTCATTTCCTGCACTGCATTTTGTCCCGGCGATCCCACTGCTGGGATCATACCCTAAGAATCCTGCAACACCAACTCAGGGGAACCTATGCTCCCTCTGTTCCTAGTGTGCTGTTTCCAGGGCCCACCGCTCATGGGATGTTGTAACGCTTCCTCACTTGAGCGGCTGCGTCCTTCATTTTTCCATTCTGCGCCTTGCCTTCCTTGCGTTGGGACCGCCGGAGCAGCTGTTTATTTGGAAAGCTTCCATTCTGGTCATAATAATCTCCAACTAATTGCACATCAAATATTTATTTCTTGCCCATTAAATTAATGAAGCAGTTTCAACAAGAGAAAAATTGGATCAGGTTGACAAAGGCTGCTGCTGAGCCCAGGAAGGCAGCCCAGCTCGTCTTGGCCGTGATCCTTCTCCACAGACTAACAATTTTTAAGTGGAACATTTCCCCATTATCCAGTGGTGACTTTTCAAACAGACAAGGTTTCATTTTTCAAGTGCTTTTTCTCCATTTTCCCTGGATATACCACGTTACAAACAGCTTTCTAAAATGAAAAAAGAAATCCATGCTATTGATTTTCAAATAAATTATTTATCTGCTTTGCCCTGAATGTAACGTGGTATTTTTCTCCCTAATTCTGCTTCTGATACTGTAAATGTTTTTGATGGGTGGACATTTATTTCTTTGTTTATTCTTGTTTGTTGACAGCTTCGCCGAGGGAGGGATGACAGACACAGAGGCCCGCGTGTTTCAGTGGGAGCCACGTGATGGGTTTAGAGGTATGTAGACACCTGCGTGGCTGTCAGGGCAATTCAGTAACAGACAGCCCCCACCCCCACAACTTGTCCCCTTGGTGCTCTTGTTTGTGGGTTTCTGTGGCCGCACCACAGGAGACTGAGTGCCTTAGCAGCTGGGAAGCACCAACTACCATATCGTTAAATACGGGGAGTGTTAGCACCAGGCATGGGGTTGCTGGGCAGGTCTCGAGAAACTGGTCACCGTGTAGACACTGAGACTGCGTGGCCCTTGAACTCCGCCTCCCCATTCCCCTGGCAACCTCTGCTACGTCCTCCACCTCTTGCTCTGTTGTTCTTTCTCTCATTGAAATGGAAACAAGCAGCATTTGCCCTTCTGTAAGCGGCTTACTTCTCTTGCGTACACATTCCTCCCAGCAAGATGTACCCATGGCTGGCAGGTATATGAAAAGATGAAAGAGAGGGGAGGGAGCAACAAAGAACATGTGCGCATGACCCAGGGACACAGACAACGGTGTGGAGACTGACAGGGGAAGGGGGTCAGGCTGGGTGGGGGGGGCCCAGGGACAGCACCCACGGGCCCACCAACAGGTGGGCGGATAAAGGAAGTACGTCTACTTCCGATGGGGTATTATTTGGCAATAAACGGAAAGAAACATGGGTAGGTTTGGAGGACATCCAGTAGATCTCAGAGTTTCCTGGTTAAAAGCAAAAGTGGGCCTGCTGTTCTCGAAACCAGCTTGCACCTTCAACGGACATCGCTCCCCTTCCGATGCGGTCTTTGACAGTTTCCTGGTGCCTTGCTGGTAGAGAGAAAATGACTAATAGTTTTCAGAAAGGGGCTTCAGGAAATAATTTCTCCAAGCAGTGGCTTTGTCAAGGCTAATGGTCATGCCTGTGGATTTCTTTTCTCAGAATAAACTATTCTACCATTTTGCAACTGTGCAATTGTGCACAGTTGCCACCAAATGTCACTGAGGGTTTGCAGTGCTTGGGAGAGGACACAGCTGCAACCAAAGTGGCCTGGACAAAGGGTGTGCAGCCCAGTCACTGACTGACCAGAGCTCTGCGAGCCTCCGTGGCCCTGTGTTGCATGATCCTTGGAGCAGACTTCTGGCCTCAGTTACTTGTGCATGGAGCGTGGTTTGCATTTGCTTGCCCAAAGGTCCTTGGGACGCCAGTTGTCCAGTTCTGACCGTACTATCTCCTTCACGAAGCCACCGACGGGAAAGTGCCTCCTGTTCCTCCATTGCCAGGAAAGTGATGATTTTCTTCACATCACTTCCACTCTTTTGTAATTTTCGTGCAATGCCCATTAGAATTTGGTCACTGAGTTTTGGGTTTCAGGTTTCTTGGTTTTAGAAGCTATGTTCATCTCATCCTGTTCTTTTTCTCCACGGATGCTTTCGTATGTGCCATGTGGGAAGAATAAAATCAATCTAAAATCTCCAATTTCACAAGAACTGAAACTCCCTAAAATGCTGAGTACGTGCCAGAAAAATCTAGGGCGCATTCAACGTGACTTGTTCGGGAAGACATTCTCTTCCCTTTTCGATGTTTCTCTGTTTTGGAGCTGAGATGCCAGCACCCCCAGTGGTTTCTGGAACCTCACAGTTAAAGCAGTCCTTGCTGGGAATGACCTGCGGTTCTGCAGATAGCTCCGCCGGGTGAAAAGTGGCATCTGTCATGTCTTCTGTACTCCTCTCAGCCTTGACACGGTTTCCGTTAGTTTGGCGAGGACAGAGCTGGTGGAGGGCTGGGTCCGAGGCAGGCCTGTCTCTGCACAAGGCCAGAAGGGGCCTCAGGGTCTGCACCTTCCTTCCACATGGAGATCGCTTCCTCCATCACAGACGTTTGACCCACACATCCAGGGCAGTGTGCAGGCAGTGAGCCCTTCTTCACACAGTTCGCGCTGCTGCAGGCAGAGAATGAGGCTGGAGGCAGGGAACGAAGAGAGAGCAGGCTCGCTTGCCTCATGATGGTGCCGGGCAGAGGTGCCTGGCTGAGACATTGGAGTTTGCGTATCAGAGCAGGAGAGAGTGCTGTGATTACGTGCTTTCTATATGCCGCATGAAAGGATGGATCATGGGGACCGAGAATAAAAGACACAGTCCTAGGTCTCTTTCAGGAAAATAGACACCAACTTCCATCGTGTTTAGGTGGACGCTTCGTGCCTGTTACTTCGCTGAATGGTCTGAACTGTGATAGAGGGAGGAAGAGGAGCACTTGTTGGGAGCTCACGTTGGGGGAGCCCAGCTGACTCTTAGCTCCCCTAAGCAACCTGCACCTCCGTTTCTTCACGGGTGGGCCGACAGAGTCCTGGATCGCCAGGCATGGGGACCGTTCAAGCCCGGTGGGCCTTGGCCCCGTGCTCGGCAGTCACAAGGAGCCGACTGGGAGTTCTCGTGAGAGGAAGCCATTCCAACTGCACCCCGGCCCCAGGTATTTCCGTTCGCGAGGACCTAGGCTAGGAGACATGTCCTGGTTGCTAACTCAATATGACGCAGCCACGCAGTGTCCTGGAGGTGGAGCTGGGGGCTGGGGACAGGCAGAGAAAGTGTGTTTGGGGAGAAGAGACACAGCAGGAGCACCCGAAGCCCGGCTAGTTAGCCTTCCTTCCGGAAAGTCCTGTGTCCCCGCCATGGTCCCCTTTCCCCCTTGACTCAGAGCGTCCCAGAGAAGCTTCACCTTTGCTTCCCCCTTTCAGGATGAAATAAGGGCACGAATGTGGCCCTAAATAGGGTCCACGCGCCACAGCCCTCACCCGAGCTCACGAGGTGATTTAAATTTGGAAACCACACGGTTTCGCGCGGACCGTCAGCCAGCCCACCCGTTCTCCACCTGCAACAGGAAGCGTTGTTGCCTCCTGTTGTCTTTGGGAAAATCACCCTGTTTTGGGTAGTCACACTCAAGGTGACACCTGGTGCTGCAGGTGTTAATGAAGCCGGAACCGTTTCACCTGGCCCCTGGTTTCAGCGAAAATACAATCACCTTGTGACAGGAAGTTAGAAATTAGACCGTGAAAATTGGCACTTTTTTCCCCCCCAAGTCTCTCTGCCAGAGGGTGTTTGAAATGCTCAACCCTGCATCTTGTTCCCCTCAACGGTTTTTGTGAGATTTTGGCCCCTAACACCAACGTAAACCGCCACAGCGTCACCGGCCACACAGCCAGGGCTCAGTGGGGCAGGACGAACCGCCGTCTCTCACGTCCGCGTGTGGACGCAGGCCTCACATCTGTTGTCTCTTTTGTCCAGGGCACCAGTCCCCTGCCGGTGGACTTCCCTTGGGGGGATGTTGCGGGGTCAAGGGGAGAGAGTCCGACAAGCCTGAGTCCGCAGGCAGTTCAGGAATTGGAGGGTCCGACTGGTGGGAGACCGGCAGCAATGTCAGAATCAGCCGAAGCTGCTCTTGGTTCCCAGTTGTGTTCCACTGGGCAGTGGAATTCGGAGCCGATGCTGCTGCTGACGACTCTGCCTGTACAGCTGTGGCTCCCAACTGGGCCAGGTCAGGGGTTTGCCCTCCATGTACATGCTGGGGAGGCTGGACCCAGGGGCCAGGCCCCAGAGGGGCATCCACAGAATTCTAGGCATGTCCCCTGGTGAACCTTCCTGGTGCTCCCAATGCAGGGGCATGAATGTATCCATTTTACAAAGCAGAATCCTGAGTCCGAGAGGTGGACTCATTTGCTGCATTTCTAAGGAACAGGTGGGACCAGAATCAGCAGTGCGTGTCGTGTGGACGGTCACACACTTGTGTTTGTCAGGCTGGGCTGGGCCCCCAGTGTGTAGGTGAGGATGGGGGTGAGAGGGCTGGAGCTTGTGGTCCGGCTCTGGCTTTCCTGGCTCTGTGGCCAGCGTGCTGTGCTAGCCACCCTGCAGGTAGCCAGTGTCACCGCACTGAAGGAGGGACAGGCAGGTACTGAGTTCCCCTCAGGAACGTGAGCTGGTGCAAGGCACTGTTTCTACACGTGGGTGTCATCGTGGATTTTGAGTCCACATGGACACGTTTTAGGCCGTCCAGTCTTCTCTTAGCATGACTGCCCACTAGGACGGCTGGTGCCTTTGCTCCCTTAGGACTGTGTCCTGGGCCTCAAAGGGAGTGACATGGGGACGACACCTCCTTGAAGGACGAAGGGAGGTGATTTGGATGCTGTTCTATCAAGGGGTGGGCCTTTGGTGAAGCCAGGATTCAGTAGCATTTGTTCAACTCCAAGTTCAATGTGTCAGAACCAGCAAGCGCTCTGAGGGGACCGTCCGTGGATGCCGTGCTAATTGTTGGCAAGGAGGCCCTTGTTTTGGGAAGGGAAGGCCCCTGTTCACAGACCCAAGGGGGGCCCTTTCTACTGGCACCCAGGCATCAGAATTCCCTGTGTTCCTGCCCATGGACCAGGGGTCCATGGCTGGGCACCCTCACTGCCTGCAGCTCTCATTTGCTCTCCGTTCCATGAAGATGGTGGGCCGTCACGCTCCACTTTTTACTTTTCATGTCTTATCAGTCAGTCCTCTATGATAGGAGTTCAGAGTGTGAGCTGAGAATGTCACCTAAAACGGCAGGAGTTTAGGACTGAGCAGTGCCTCCCAGTGGGAAGGCCTGGCTCCCAATAGCATGTGGACATGACCACGGGAGTGTCACAGGTTTAGACCAGGTTGCAAGGGTGGGGTCCTGATGATGCACGGGCAACCTGGTGAGGACAGGAGGGGGCGCCAGAGCGTCCTCTCCCCACCATGGGAGCACTCGACAAGCAGGCGGCCACCTGCAAACTGGAAATGTAGCCCTCACCCAAACTCTGCTCTCCCAGCTGGGACACCCACATCCCCCAAACTCACATGTAGAAACCGTCTTCCCAGTGTGACAATGGTCCTTTGAGAGGCCATGAGGTAATGGGGCTGGGGCCCTGGTGAACAGGAGTGGGGGCCTCATCCAAGAGACCCCAAGAGCTCCTTCACACGCTGCCCTGTGGGGACACAGTGAGAAGACCCCATCAATGCACCAAGCCCCCAGCCACCCTGGCGCCCTGATCCGGGACTGCTGGTCTCCAGAAACGAAGCAAACACCTTCCTCTCACGTGAGTCTGTGTGACCCTGTGACGCAGAGCGGGCAGGCGGAGGCAGGAAGCCAAAGGGACGTGTCCTTCCACCAAACGGGCCCACCAGGCCCAGCTGTCCAAGGGAGCTGACCCAGGCCGGCTCAGCCACGTGTGCCGTTCACCGAAATAGCTCGGATAGTGCTCATTTGACTGAATTCATGACCACCACCAGACTTCTAACCTGGAAATTGACCTTTGAACCCTCGACCTTTGAACCCTCCTATGCCAGAGTTCTTCTATCTTCCAACGGAGCACAACATAGGAGAATGGGAACCTTTCCTCGTCCAGCCACCTCAGCACCTTTTGGCACTAGACAAGCTGCAGATAAATCGGTGACCTGGGTGGAAAAGTCGAGGGAGAGATTGCCAGAAATATAGCAGGAGTTACTGATCACCAAGTGATTCAGTCCTACCAGAAAAATGAAAATCTGATGAAGGACAAAGCCGGAGCTTTTCATTAATTACATCCCAAATCAAGGCACAGCGTGACAAAATAAAGCCACTGGAAAAAAGTCCATGACTATAAGGAAACAAGCACTTTTATATCATCGACAAGACTCGTCTCTCCCACATGAGACGATATCACCTATTTAAATCTTAAGCTATTTCTGCTTTTGCTGTGTCTGTGCAGGTACTATATTTAAGGCAGATGTGTGCTGGAGAAAATAACGCCTACCGCAGTGGATTAATTTAGGGGACCCGCTTCAAAAATAGCCTTAGCTTCCTCCAAATGAAGAAATAGTTACTCTCCCTCTGCAGACGTCAAATGAGAAAAGAAATGAAAGGGCTCTTGGTTTCGGCAGAAATGTGTCTTTATAGTGCCATAAATTATGCCTTGCAAATTAAACTTCCACCGCGAAATTTTCCCTTCATTCTGGGAACGCAGACAATGTTAATGCAAGGCGTTCCTTTCCCACATTTTGGGCTTCTGCGTCAACTCAAAATAAGTTAAAAATAACCAAATACGACTCTGTTGATAACAACAACAGCAGCAAAATAGGAAACAGGGTAACTCAGTCCACCGATGAAGAAAAAGCTAACAATAAAATTTGCTGTAAAGAATAAAACCCCTTGTTTTTGCAAAAGCATGCTATCATTTTTCAGTCTGTTTATATCACAGAGAGGCCTCAAATGTATTGTTTATATGATCATAAGTTTTAAGTGGATTTGTTTTTTGTTTTCAGTATTACATTCCACCAGGCGGATGAACACAATTCCACAAAGTTAACAGTTTTGTGAAACTCCAAATTGGTATTCTAAGAACTGCTCCTGGGAAAGATGTCAACCCACACAGATGTTCCCGAAAACACCACCTTCTCCATTCAGGTCTTTGCCTAGAGGTGCAGACCTAACCCAAGTCTAGTGTTTCATCTCAGCGTTGAGGAAGGGCGGGGGTACCAAAGGACGGAACTATGATGCACATGACCACTCTGGGCTTTAAAACAGACATTTCTGCCCCAGGAAGGGAGGCATTATTTCTACCATAATGGTCAGGCAGTGATAGGATAACATATAACCACACTAGCGCCCAGAAGCAATGTATGTAAATAAGGCCACAGGGACAACTAAGTCCACCGGGCGGAATGCAACTCGCCATGAAGTGCTTTGACAAACATAATCTGAAACTGCTCAGTGAGAAGAGACCCCTTTCCACCTGAAGGGGCTTAGAAGTGGTGAGTGGCTGTGGGCCTTGAGGGCTTGCCTTGAGACAAGGAGAGAGACTCTAGTAGCAAGAAAACGGTCTGAAACAAGCTAAAAAGGAAGGTGATGTTGTCTTTCAGCGTAACCTATGAAGCAAGCTAGTCTCTCCTGCGTTACCCAGTCATCTTTGTCTGTTCAAGGGTAGCCTGGAGGAGGAATCACGATAGGAAAGGCTGCGGAAATGAGGGAGAGGGGGTTCTGGGAGCCTCGTGCTCGTGGAGGCAGGAAGCTGGATGGGGCATCTCGCACCTGGACAGACACCTGCCCAGGGACAGGGCTGGGACATCAGCCAGAGCGTGGAGAAACTCGAGTGCCTTCGGCAAGCCAGCTCCTGCCTTATTTTGCTTGGAACTGGCCCAGGCCCTCCTTTTCGCTAAGCCACCTGGTCCCGCTCTGCTTCTCCCTCTCTGGTCATTGTGTGGGGCCGCAGGACAGAGGTACCGGGGAGATGCGAGCGCCCTCTGAAGTTACCAGACTCAGCACCGACAGCCCAGAGCACAGGTGCATTGTGGGAAAGGGCACCTGCGGGCCTGGACACATGCATCACTCGCTGCAAATGGGATTTGCTGAAAGTGCAGCTGGGACTGAGACAGGCTTTCGAAAATCTCTTTCAACAGCCCAGGCACCCAGTGCATTTTCTCATTGAGGATCTACTAAATAATACATAGCAAGCAGCGCCGTGAGCTCTGTGCATGACCAGCTCTTTCCGGAGCCCTTCTCCAACCAGGTATTTTCAACTTGGTGTTCTTGTCAAATGAATAAAAAAGAAAAACAATTTCCTGTCTTTGTGGCTTAAGCTTTTCAGATACGCCTGGACGTCATCTAGATGGAAGAAGAGAAATGCTTTTAGGATAAAATTAAAAATGAATGACTGTTGGATGGGAAGCATAAAAGCCAAGAGGAAAAAAAAAACATTGATCTTGCCATTTCTTCCTCGGTCACATGTATTCATAGTGTGAAGCCTGTTCTCTGAAAGTGGACAGGCTTTTTTTAGAATACTCTGACCATGTCCATTTTCAAATGCACCTGGAGATATGCTCTCCGGTGTATGAGGAAAAGGGACAGACGTGAACTCATAGGAAACCCAAACGATGCTAACCATCGGGATGGGCTTGCTCAGGCAGGAAGGCATCACACCGTGTGCGTCAAGATTGGAAAAGAAATACCCGTTCCCTGCAGGGAGACAGCACCACATACTAGCTGCGAAGGTGCGTAAATGAGTAGGGTGAAAAGGAAGTTAGCGGCGGCTTGCTCCAGTTTACAAATCAAAGAGAAATCACACGCATGTTCATGAAGAAAGAAGCACGCACGCACACCCACACAGCAGGCGTGCTATTTGCATGTTAATGCAGGTAGCAGCGCACACAGTGAGCAGGCACATGTGATTTGCAGCTTGCACCCAGTGCTAGAGACAGCAATTTTACAGGACTGAAATCTGTAATTTGGAACTGATTTAACATGACTGGCACACGGCTGGTTCCTGATGAATGTGTCTAGGTCACGCGTTCATTTAGAATTTAAACGCAAGGACTCCGTGCGCACCTTGATGAGTGTTTACTGATGCCGTCGTGTGGTCGGCACAGTGGAAGTCACCCTGTGATAGAATTCATCGCCCTGCAGGCCAGCTCTTTGCACTCCAATGTCAACACCTTCCGGGCGGCATGTCCCCAAGGAGCCAGGACCGGCAGAGAACAACAGTGTAAATCGGAGGGGGAGGTGCAGGCCTCTTTCTGTTTACAAAGGTGTCTAAGAACATGAGCTGCTCCGATCTTAAAAGACTTGGGTACTGCTGACACCCATGTGGGGCTTTCAGTGTTCCCTGAGGGCTGTCTCTCGGACTCTATACCTAGATTCCCTGCTCCCACTTCCCCGTCACCGAGCGCCTCTCTGTCTCTCCTCCCTGGGTGGACCCACGGGTCAGAGGCACTATGGCCGAGCAATTGGATACATGATTTTGCACTAAGCTCTAAGCCGTCAGTTCTCAACCGTGGCCCTGCACCAGAACAACCTTGAGCGGCTCTCAAGCCTTCTGTCCCAGGCCGATGAAATCAGAATCCGGTGAAACTGTTTCCTAAACTCCCCTGTGATTGTACTGTGCAGGTAGGTCTGGCCTCAGAGGTGGCCATGGGCTCACTCTACTAGCCATTCATGGGCATTTGTATCACATACATTTATGTGCCCGCATATCAGGGCATTCAAAAGTAACGCCTCCACACAGCAGTTCATTAGAAGGACACTCTCCTGAGATTTATTTCTACGTAGGGGGTGTGTCAAAAAAGCAGAGTTCTGCAGCCCAACGCCTGTGTGAATGGACACGAACTACCCCACCCTCACAGATGAAACTGAGCGTGCGAATACTCTAACAAGTCCTGGTTGTAAAAACACACAAACAAAACAAATGCCGAGAAATAAGACCCCTGTAAAGTTCTTTCAGTCAGGACGCCCACATGTTTTACGACCACTCGGCAATTTGTTTTCCAAGCGTCAAAATGAGCGGCCTGTGAGGCTGAGACTCCGTGGTTCTTCCATTGGGAAGAAGCTGTTCTGACACCATCAGAATGTTCTTTAATAGTAGGACTTGGACCCCAAGACAAAGTTGTGGGAAGGACCCAAAGGGATGACCCAGAATAAAGTTTCAGAATTGCTCCTGTAGGACCTTGTCCAGCCACCTAACATCCATAGTCCTCAGCGAATCATCCGTAACACGGAGACGGAGGAAATCCCGCCTTGGTAGTGTGTTTCTGACCATGGGATAAAAACGCATTTGCAAAAAGCCCAGCAAAGTGGCCAGTGTGCGGGACACAGTCAACAAGCAAACACAATCAGTGTTCCAGAGGCCAGACTTTCTGGGAACAGAGCGTAGGGAATTCACAGGAAGGACGGCAGAACACAGGCAGAGCTTCGGCCTTGCCATGAGGCCCCTGCCACCAGTCTGTGGCATCGTCATTAGCAGGTCTCCGGTTGTAAGAGACAGACAGAGAAGAAGAACAGTAACAAGCATGACGGATTATTTGCTAAAAATTCCCTCATCTGTTTGGGAAGCACCAAGGAGTGTGCTTGGACCTAAGGAAGTACCAGGATGCAAGAAGAGTTGAATGTTGATTTAAAACAAAATTTAGAGTTAAAGTCTTTTTTTATAAGAGTAGAGTTAGCAAGCAAGCAAAATAGAACCAGAGACACTGAAATAAAGAACAAACTGACAGTAATCCGAGGGGAGGTGGGGGAGCATAATGGGGCAAAAGAGAGAACGGTTTTCAGGGACATATATTTTTTTTTTAGATTTTGTTTATTTTTAGACAGGGAAAGGAAGGGAGAGAGTTAGAGAAACATCAATGTGTCGTTGCCATGGCCCCCACTGGGGACCTGGCCTGCAACACAGGAATGTGCCCTGACTGGGAATTGAACTGGCGCCCTTTGGTTCGCAATCCACTGAGCTACACCATCAGGGACATCTATTAAGGACACGGGAGAAAACCAAGGGGCTGTAGGAAGTGGGGATGGCGGGGGGGGGGGGAGTTGGGGAGAGTGAAATGGAGACTACTGTACTTGAACAACGATAAAAAAATGAGTAGTATGAAGATTGCAACATCATGCCCTGGCTGGCGTAGCTCAGTGGATTGAGCATGGGCTGCGAATCAAAGGGTTGCTGGTTCGATTTCCAGTCAGGGCACATGCCTGGGTTGCGGGCCAGGCCCCCAGTGGGGGGGGGCACGTGAGAGGCAGCCACACATTCATGTTTCTTTAACTTTCTTTTTCCTTCCCTTCCCATCACTTTAAAAATAAATAAACTCTTTAAAAAAAGATTGCGACATCATTGAAAAGGTACATAGATTTTCTGTGTACCCCCCTGCCCACACACATGCATCCCCTCACCTATCATCAACGTCACTCAGCAGAGCGGTTCATTTGTCACAACGGATGGACCTGTGTTGACTCGTCATCATCACCCAAAGTCCATAGACCACCTGAGTGTCCACTCAGTGCTGTAGATTCTGTGGGTTTGGACCAATGCATGACCAAGAGTATCCACCATTATAAGACCACACAGAGCAGTTTCGCTGCCCTAAGCATCCATCCTCTGTGCTCCATCTGTTTATACCCCAACCCCCATCCCCGGAAACCACTGATACTTTCACTGTCCCCATAGTTTCGCCTTTCCCAGAACGTCACAGAGCTGGAGTCCTACAGCCTGGAGTCTCTGCAGATTGCCTTTCCTCACTCAGCAATTCATCTTCCTCCAGGAGTGCCGATTCTCCAAAGTAATGGATGGGCTCAGCCCAAGAGGATGGGCTGATGAAAATCATTTTTAGGCGGGAAAGAACCGGTACAAGACTTCAATTTCAGTGTCCCCCACTCTGGAGATGACTTGGCAATTTGGGGGGAAAATGAGTTGGTCCCAGCAAGAGTCAAGCCTATTGATGCTCAAATTTCTGTTTTCAAGGTGACCTTGGGAAAGGGTCAGAACGTGTGGTGTAGAGTGAGGAACGTCAGGTGTTCATGCAGCGTCTGCCCCTGATAGAAAGAGACAGTAGGTGATGCGGGGCTTGTTACTTAAGGTCGTGCCCTGGTGAGGAGACATTTCATTATCACCGAGCTGACCAGGTGAGAATTCGCGGAAGATGGACACAGCACCTAGCAATACGTTGTCTTTGCAAAGCAAAGCTAAGGTCCCCTTCTTGTCCTGCGCAAGTTCTCAAACTAGTAAACATGTCAATAGCGCCAAATTATAATGTAATTCAGAGTCCGCTTCTCAGTAACATGAAGTAGTGGGGTGTACGGATTTTCTGTTTTGATGTATGACTTACACTTTCGACATCTTCAGAATAGGCTCTTTACTTTAGGTATGGCATTTTATTTCCTCCTACATTAATTTTGAAGCGATCCCTTGTCCTTATGGTTGTAATTGGTAAAAATAGTTGGGATACTGATTGCCTAAGGGCAGAGTATTTTTTTTTCCCCTTGGGATGCAAAAGGTCTGATTTTCAGGGCTCATGAATCTGTGTAAAATCAAAGCCATTACCTGTGCTGTTTGTTGCTATGGCTACGGACTCATGTGATCTGTACATCCGAGAGGACTCAGGCATCTGCAGAGCAGTATCGCTGCAAAGACATCCGAGAAAATTTAAGGAGGGCAGGAAACTGAGAAATGTGATTTAGAAAATAGATTTTAAAAGCAAAGGGTTCTCCAGGAAGCAGATTTCTTACTTCATTTTGTAATATAGTTTCTTCTTTTATTAATAAATAATCACACAGGTTTTACATATGTTCTTTCTCTCCTAGGAATCTATTTCTTCTGTTTAACATTTAAATGCACATGCAAACTAGACAGAAACAAGGTAAAAACTTTCTTAGCTGTGGAATATTCTGTTAAAATACCGTGAGAGGGCTGCAGAGATGAAAACAATTGGTTGTTTTTGTTTTCCAATCAGAAACAGCATGAGCTATGTTTCTGTACGGAGACTTTCTCACACCAAACCTCTGTTAAATTATTGAGTGACCTTTGGTGGAATAATAGAGCTGCCTGGATTTTGTAAACATTCGCTTTGTGAGTTCACAGTTGGGTTTGTTATCCAAAAGTACAATGACATTTAGAATAAAAGAAGTGATTGGGAATTACTATTGTAAATAAAGTAAGCCTCATAACACGGGTGCCTAGTGCGACGGTTCAGACATCGGTGGTAGACTTCTTGCACCATTAATTTGTTTCACTGGACGTGATTGGTATGTGAATCCATTGTGGTCAAAGCCTGTGTTCACTTCCTGGGAGACAGGAAGTCATGCTTCTTGACCTAGTGATGCCTGTGGGGTCATCACATTGCACACAAACCTACTGAAGTAATTAATAGAACGTAGCATTGATACTGAATATTAGAGCAGGAATATTACTAACAGACTAGGAGGTAAAAAAGAAAGAGAATATATCACGGTGAAGCTGGAAAACAGGGAACATAGGGAATGGCAACTGGAAATAAAAGGCAAAACATTGTGTTCTTTTCCACACAGAAGCCGCAGACGTGGGTAATCAAAGCCATGGTCAAGTTCAAAGGAAGCTGGTGTTTGAAAGTATGAGTTTTACCTGTGAGTGTCTGTTCTCACTCGCTATATTATTGATAGATTATCTATCAGTCAGGGGTTGCCAGGGAAACCACACCACCATGATGATAAATCATAGATAAATAAATAGATAGATAGATTCAGAGACATGTGTCTATCTTTGCTACCTATTGGTATCTCTCTGTATCTATCCATCCATACCTACCGCTCTGTCTATAGACCCATCTATCTATACATTAAGAAACTGTGAGAAATCGGCTGCCTAGGTCATGGCAGCTGGCAAGTCTGAAATGAGCCAGATACACCCAGGGTTTTCAGATTAGAGCCTCGAGGCTGAATTTCCCTGCCTCTAGGAAATCTGTTTTTGTCCATAAGGTCTTCAGGGGATTGGATGCGGCTCTCTTGTGTTATGAACAGTAAGTCCCCTCACCTTAAGGCATGTTCCATATTAGTCACTGCTACAAAATACCTTCATAGCAATATGTACACTTGTGTTAAGCCAGACACCCACACCGGAGCCCCGGAGCCTGGCCAAGTGGAGAGGCGTACAATTTAATCACCTCACTGACCCTTCCATCAGCCGCAGACGTGGCTCTTGGAGCAGAGGGAACAGATTTCTTGGTGTACGTATCAAGTTCCCAGGCTCTGGCCAACCTCGTGGTGCCTTCCCTGAGTTCTTGGCTGGGTTAGTCCCTGGAATCTTTAGAGAAGAGCACTCATGGGAGTAACCATGAAATCCGTAAGGGGCCCGGAGAGCAGAGGCTCACACTCAGAGCCACCTCGGCCTTCACGGGCCTTGGGGTCACAGCAGAATCCGATCCACAAGATCGACTGTCCTGCCACCTTCTCCCTGGTCGCTGAGGTCCTTGCCTGCATGCCTGCCACCTCCTGAGCTCAGGTCTCCCTTCGGAAGACATCGCCCACACTTTCGGTCACCTCCTCCCCCAGGATGTTCTGAACCCTCCACATCCTTTACACACACATTTTTCCTTTAAACTTTTTTTTTTGCATCATCCCAAGCTTGGCCTAGACTCCATGGGGGCAAGCGGCCATTAAGAAGAGCACTGAAAGAAAACGCCTTAGGCCCTGAAGGAGGTGTTTTTTTTTTTAAAAAACATTTTCAGTAGTGAGGAGAGTGACTGGAATAACTACGTGGTCTTATAAGTCGATCCCTGTGAAAGGCAATGGTCATTTGGCTAGAGAATGTTTTGTACTTTTTAGACGATTAAACCATAAACAGCATAACCCACTCATGAACACGACAATAAGCGCAAAGTCCACATACATGTACTTCACGATACATGCACTTTGCCTCACTGGCCCATGTGAGGCTCTACCCAGCAGTATTTTTAATGTCAGCATGCAATATTCTGGTCTCCTCGCTTCATCTGTCCTCTTTTTCCTCTTTTCCCGGTGATATGCACCCCTTGGCTACTCCTATCAATTCCAGAAGGCATCCTGTTCTCCCCGTAGCCTGAATGATTAATAAACATGTCACGGGAAGAAGCCCAGCGTCGACTCTTCCAGCAGCTCAGCCACTTTCGAAGTCTGCACACTCTTCACCCTTAAGTCAGGTGCCCACAGCAGGTTCTGTTTGGGAAGCAGATCATTCGCTCCTGTCGCCAGGGAGGCAGATGGTGCAGTGACCCGCACCGCCGCTGTCTGAGACATCAGGGCTACGGGCGGCAGTCCCGGAATGGCCACCAGGCCACCGTGACAACGTGTCCCCTCACCCCAGCCTCCTGGGCTGTGTGAGCAAAGAAAGAGCCACCGCTGGCACCTCTCCCCTCCCCACTGTTCCACAACTTGGTGCCCAGGAGCTCCTTGTGCTGGGCCAGCGGCAGGTGGCCTTGGGACAGACCTGGCGACAGGCATCTCAACGCTGAGCTTGCAGGGCCCCTGCTCACCTGTTTTGATGACTATGGACAAGATAGGATTGTGATCACAGGGCCAGAGCTTCCCTCCCCCGTCAGATTCACTGTCAAAGACACCCTGGGTCATCTTTGAAGGCGATGAAGAGAAGACGCTGAGGATTGTGAAGGTCCCTGGTTCAGGCAGGAGAGGGCCAGTCAAAGGGCCGTGCAGAATTTCCTGGGCGTGTCTTCTGAGCTCTGTCCTTACAATGCCCTGGCATCTGAGGAGTCCCACAGCTTTCAGAAGTGAACAGACTTCACAAGCGGCCCTTGCTTCTTCTGATGTGCTTCTCGGATGGGGACCTGCGGGAGGGTGCCCTGTGGCATGGCTTGGAAGGGTTGTGGAGACCCCCAAACCTCCATCAGCGCCCTCCGTGTCACCAGAATAAATACGCACTGTCAGCCAGCTGCTCGCTGCACAAACACACACCTGTTCTGCCTGTCGTATGGATGCCTGTGAGCTCCTTGGTGTAAAATCCTGGCATCTCTACAACATCCATCACAGGACACAGACTTCTTTAAAAACAAGGAAGAAAAATCAAATTCCTAAGCGCATTCCTAGCATGGGGTCTCAGAACCTGCACTGTGCCCAGGGCAGCCAGCTCGCCCTTCAGACAGTGGCATTGGAACACTGTCCCCGTGCCATTCCAGATTTCACTGATGGAGGGGGAAGCGGCTGGGAAGGAAGCGTCTGTTTGGTGTGCAAATACACAGAGTCTGTAACAACGATATTATATGTTTTTCCCCACGACTGTACACTGTCACACCTGAAAGGGCGGATGGTGGTGTTGGCACCTCCTTACTCAACGTGGCGGGTCCCCCTGCCCACACACTGAGCCCGAATCTCTAATTCGCATCCCAGTTGAAGTTTGAGGATGGCTGGGGAAAATAGGGAAACAGGGTCTAATCCAATTGTTGACCAGCAGCCCCATCCTCCCTCAGCTCACAGAGAAGCGAACACATGATCACACGGCACCTACCCTGTGCCCTGGGTTTGCTGGACTCACTTTATAAGCCGGCAGAGTTACTTCTTTCAAGCCGAACCCAAACATTTCAGCTGCACTGTGTGCTCCCATAAGGACTGAGCCATCGGGGCAAATGAACAGAGCTAAGAACGGACAGGGCAAGGATTTTAACGCCAAACTCTCACTTCCGCGACAGTCCCACAATAAGCCAAACACAAAGGGGTGCATCTGAGAGGAGTCAGTTTTTATTCGTGCTAATGTTGTAGTGGACTCACCAGTGGCCCCCACCCCCTGCAGGGGAGTGTTAACCCCTGAGCCGACGTGACACCCTCTATAGGAGACGGCACTTTGACAGCGTGAGTCAGGGGGCAATTGCATGTGGCTTTGCAGGGGGGAGGTCTCGTGGAAGCTGCACCAGGTTCCCCTGGATTTTGCCCCCTGGCACCTGTCCCTCTGTTGCTTTTCCTTTGCAGGGTTCACTGTGCTAAACCGTAGCCATTAATATAAACACTACATCCTGTGAGTTCTTCTAGTGGATGCCGGCCCCTAGGGCTAGTCTCGGGGACCCAGATACACCCCTCTTCCCTCAAAGAGGCTGCTCTGTCACCTCGTGCTCTGGGGCTGGGGGACATCTTTTCCACCTCGTCAGGTTGTCCAGTTCCTTCTTGTGCTGGGTGTTCGGGTCTGGAGCCAAGCCCACTGCGGGCTGCGTCCTCTCCAAGGCCCAGCGGCCCCGGGGCATGAGTACCATCACCCTTAGCCACTGTCGTGCACCGTGGGGTTCGCACCTCTGGAGGGTGTTTCCTGTGTGCAGGTCCTTGTCCAAGGGATCGGCTCCGAGCCCACAGGTGCGCTCCAGCCCGCCCAGCGTGCCACCTGGCCCCCTTCCTTCACGTCAGACTGCACAGGAAGTCCGACACTGTCTCTCTCAGCTACGTTTCTAGTTACTTTCTGTCTTCAACTCATTACACAAGAAAATACTTCGGTTCTTTTATTTCTTTTTGCTCTTCCTCCACCACACAGGCACAGCCCATTTTCTTCTAACGCTGTCCCCGGGCCACGTGAGGGCAGGCAGAGAGCCACATGTCAATGCCAGCCCAGGAGGAGATATATGGTTTCCAGGCGGCCAACATCTTTCTGATTCCAACGCGTTCCTGGGACGGGAGGTTGGGAACGTTCAAACGGAGCTTTTATCAGATCACTGAGAGTGCAGACGAAACTCTCCATAGAGAACTGAAAAATAAAACAGTGTCTGTGTGGGACCCAAATGCCGGTTGACCTGGACCAACACGCCCTGGGGTGAGAATCTCAGTTAGAGCCCCGCCTTTCCTTTCCACGAGGAACCTCCTTGGCACAGTGTCTGGGCTCGTTCCAGCTCCACCCCTTCCAACCTGCGTCCTCTCTGCACTGTAGCCCCAGACGGTGTCGCCCTAACATCACCGGGTGGCCACTGCCCCTCTGTCCCTGCAGGTGGACTGCAGGGTCCCTCCCTGGGCTTCATGACATCTTGTGCTGTTTTAAATACGTCTTTCACCCTTTGACGGTAAACCTAGCCCCCTGGTGGTGATTCCAGCCCATGGGAAGCCATGCAAATCCTGATTCAATTCCCTGGGGGACGTGTGTGTGTGTGTGTGTGACCTGTCTATGGCTCAGGTCACGGGAATGCTCTTGGTCTTGCCCTAGGCCCTGTGTCCCTGTATTTCACACATTCCTAACAATATCACAACCAGACACCCAAGCCTGCCCCAGTGACATGCTTGATGCTAACCTTCTACAAACCTACTTGTCTGCTTGAGTTACCTCTTCTCTTCTCCTCTCGCCCCCGATGGTTTGCCAGGGAATCACATGTTAAGCTGGACCCTAAGGCACAGGGACCCAACGCAGGTAAAACCAAGCTAAAATGGACTCACAGTGATGCCCATAAACATGTGACCACTTTTTCTGCCTGAGGAGATTTGTGAGCTGGGAGAAGAGAACAGCTATGGGAAAGAAAAAGAGGTGGTTTGGGGAAGGGGGATAAAAGAGAGGGTGCAGGATGGGCAATGGGGCAGAATCAAGGGAATAAAGTCCTCCCAAAGATGACTAATGCGGTTTTTTTTTAATATCCTGGGAGACACACAAAGAAGGCAAGGACTTTGTGTTTTGGGGTTGCATGTCTGTGATAAGGCCCGACTGAGGTACGACCAGCTAACCAACATCCCCATCTGGGGGCAAGCACCCACTGTGTGCTGGTGGCTGACATCACCATCTGGGGGCAAGCACCCACTATGTGCTGGTGGCCCACATCCCCATCTAGAGGCAAGCACCCACTGTGTGCTGGTGGCTGACATCCCCATCTGGGGGCAAGCACCCACTGTGTGCTGGTGGCCGACATTCCCATCTGAGGGCAAGTACCCCCTGTGTGCTGGTGGCCGACATCCCCATCTGAGGGCAAGCACCCACTGTGTGCTGGTGGCAAGGGTGTGCTCACAGCACTGACAGGTGAGCACCGAGCCCTGGCTTAGGCTGGCCAGTTGTTTCTGCCCTCCAGTCCCCTCCTTCCCTGCGGAGAACATGAAGCACATTCGCAACGAATCTGACATAATTTCAGACACTGTTCTATTCTTCATCTGACGGCTGATTCCATCCAGGAAACTCTGACACCTGCTCCAACATGGAGGAGCCTGAGGACATTATTTTAAGTGCAATAAACCAGTCAATGAAAGACACACCCTGATGTCATTGCGGTGAATTTGTGATGATCTTCTCAGCAAAGAGCAGATGAAAGAAACCAAGACGTTATGTTACAAAGTAAATTCTCCAGTGAACATACTTCACAAACCAGATAATTCAGATTAACAGTAAAATGTGTTGCGGCGTGAAATATTGGTTCAAAATGATAAAACGTTCCTTCGTGCTTGTATTATTACCCACCATACCGTGCTATGCCATATATGAATATATAGGGTGTAAAATCAAGATAGACTCGGGGAATGAATTGAGTGGGGGTGAAAGAAACAATTTCACCAGTATATTCTGCAAATGAGGGAACTTCTCTGGGTGGGGAATTTCCACGAAAAAGAAACCCGAACCCTTCTTGTTCAGCAACATTTTTCTTGATTCATCTATTTTTTTTTACGAATGTCTGTTTTGCCGGATTATTCAATCTGAGATGGTGCTCTGTCCCCCAAACTCCCCAGCAGAACACACCAACACCGTGCTCATTACTGTAAATGTGTGTTCAGGCGGGAGGTCTGCTGAAACTTAGGTAAAGCCCCCCGGTTTGTTATGATCACTATTAAGTTCCGACGTTAGCAAATTAGACCAGGAACAAGTTTTCACGGAAAATGAGCTGTGGAGGACGCATCTGCCCTGCACGGGAAAAGTGTTCTCTTGCCTAGTGGGAAATATTCTATTACCTCTCCGTCGCCAGCCAGGCATTCTTGGAAGATCATCTCTAAGAAAATTACTTTACACCAAGTTCCTTTTCATCTGTGATCCGACTCCAGCCTCCCCCGGTAGTACTGTATACAGTGAGGGCTGTTACTCAATACCCAGTGAGCATGGCTATGGGGTTTCCATTAAAATTGTTTTCCAGTGAACATATGACGTGTTAAAATGATGCTGGTGTCTGGGCCCAGGGCTGGCCTCCCCATAATACCCCGCGGTGACAAGCGGGTCCCTTTGAATCACAGTTAGCAGACCAGCAGGAGGTTCAGGAGGGGCACGCTGACCTCCCTGTCTCCTCGGATGCAGGAAGTTCCTCTCGCTGGGTGAGCTGCTGTCCTTGCTGCAGGGCTGAGGGAGAGAGACCCCCGACCACTGTGGGTGAGGCCTCCAGGGCTGAGAACCTTGCATGGCAAACTGCGTTCCTCCTTTACTGGTTCACCAGCTGCCCGGGCCCCAGCAGTGTGCCGAATCCTCAGCAGTGAGCACCCTCTCTGCAATACTTCCCTTCTGTTCACGCCTCCAGGATTCTGAGAAACTGGGGGGGAATAATAATTCTGAAAACAGATGAAAAGGAATGGAAATAGAAAACTGTTTAATCTGTCCCAAGAACGATCAGTTTACTTAGGCCCTGTATCTCAAGCCATAATCAGAGGCGTCAATGTGCCCAAGAGGAGAATTTAGAAATGACCAGGAATTGATAAACTTCGGTACTTCGGTGCTTCGGAGAAGGAGGGAGATGGACATGTGAAAGGTGATAACCGTGCACGCCCCTGCACAGAACAGTCACCACAACACGGAGGTGAAAACGCCACGTGGGTGAGCAGACAGGAAAGGAGGAGCCATTCTTGAGAGCAAGGCACCTCCCTGACGTCTCCTGCTTTTCTACACTCTTCGGCATCTGGACCTCGATGCAGCTGGACAGTGTGCCCGGCAGGACACAGGGCAGTGGCTGGCTCGGCTTAAACTCATCACTCACCACATTCCAAAGGAGCTACTGTACCTCACAGAGTTTAAGAGCAAATAATTGGGGGCCTGGGTACAGACCCCATTTCAATATGGTGGAGGGAAGAGTGCTGGGGCTTTGTGGACCTGCAGGAATTGGTTTGAACCCATGGGTCATCACCCTTTGACCCTTAAGATGTGCCTCTCAGGCACTGGTATACTAACACCTGGGTTTGGATGGGCATCGACTGAAACAATAAAGATTTAGGGCCTGTGTCCACCTTCCTGGGACTTATACTTTACAGCATTAGACAGTCCTTGCATGAGGGTCAGCAAACTACAGCCCAGGAGCCCTTCACACCATGCGTGGACTCAACCAAATGCAGGCCTGTCTACAAAAAAGTGGTTCATTGGGACAGAACCACCCCACTGGTTCTCGTACTGCGTGTAGGGGGTGCAGGCTGCAACAGCAGAGTTGGGGGACTTTCATTTTTTTAAGGAAACACAGAAACACTTAACTTCTGTGAGACATCAGCACGCTACTTGCTGCTTGGTGGCCATTCCAAATGTCCACATGCTTCTGGGCGCTCGCTGTGTGAAAAAACCAAAGGGGAAGAGGAAGGAAGGACAGGTGGCCCAGTGCACCTGGATTCCAGGGTTTGCGAAGACGCTCAGTGTCTGTCAGACCCGTGCTCATGGGAGAAAGTAGCTGTGGTCATTTAGGACGGAAACGAAAACATACTTCTTCCTTTCAGTGGCATCCATACTGTTTTTTAAAATGCCGATGAAAATGTTAGTGTCTACCTTCTTCGTGACCAAAACTGTCAGGTCGTCCTCACGAGGAGATTTTGGAGAGATGAAGCACCCCGTGGTCTGGGGAAGGTGGCCAGCCTGGACTGTCCCAAGGTCGGCGAGCTAACCTGACCGTCCTCTCTCACCCTCCGAGTTCCGCATCTGTTGTGCTTGGCTTTCTGCTGCTCTCACGGTCCCAGATACGTGGGTGTAAGGTGCCTTTGTGACAAAACCACCTTGAACTTGACCATGGAGTGGTCGTGAGCCCACGCGGGATCCTGATGCAGGGAGCTAAGAGGACCATACGGACTAACTTCCCCAAGATGACCCTCTTCAACCTCCAGGAATCTGCTTGCCAGGGTTTCGCTCCGGGTTAGACAGATGGCGGGGTGACCTAACTTTGTTTCTTCTTCGAAGGCTGCCTCTCTACATCACCTTCCAACTCTGCCCACCACGGGCCAGCAGCTGCCCGGGGATGCAGCCCCCAGGACACAGGAGATGCCGGACATGTGGAGATTTGGTCTTTCCTCTTGGGAGGGCCACCGCTGCCAGTTTGGGGCTTGGACCTGTGGGGCCGAAAACCAACCTTCCGCCATCCCCCTGCCCTGTCAGTGACGATTTCAACCCCGTATCCTCTTTCCTAATTTTCTCCACTGGAATCTGGTCTGGAGACCTTTCGCAGACCGTGCCTGACAAAGACCCACATACTAATTATTGTTACTCTCCTCCGGCAGCATAATGCAGGCTGTTTTCATCCAGAATGCAGTTGTGGTTCAGGGACTCTGGCCTCCTTGCAGTCCCCGCCTCCCCTATTTCAGAGATGAGAATAATCCCAATGACTGAGCCGACGGAAAGCCAGCACTGGCATGGATTTCTCTAGCTCCGAGACGCGATGACGGCCAGCGCTTGGCCTTGAGTCTACATGGTACTAAACACAGAACCTTCCCCGAGGCTACGGGTAATTTAGAAAGTAAACCCACGTGTAAATGAGGCGGGAAAGGCAGAAGCGGAGGCGCCTTCTTCTGAAGGAAAGAGCAGGCCCTTCATTAACCCGGGAGCCCCCAGCAGGTTCATATTTTAGCTGAAGGGTTTGCCGGTCTGGGTGCTGATGGAAGGGCGCCGCCAGTTCATGTCACCCAGACTGGGATTGTGGCCTCAGGACAGCTGGAGAGACAAAATTCTGGAAGTTCGCCAGGAGCCATCACGAGGACAGGCTGAGTGTGTTCCTGAGTCCTGGCAGTCGCTCCATCTGTGAGCTCGTGATCCAGGTCTCAGAGCTCGACTTCCTGTTCGACTGACCCCAGCTGACCCCTGGCGTCCGGGCTGCCGGTCTTAGGGGGGGCCTTCACGTTACCCTGGGTGTCTTCCCTACCCGTAAACGTCCCAGGACCCAGCCTCCTTTCTCTAGGACGTGGCCTTCTCTGAGGAAGTAGTCTTCCTCGATGATCACCTGCTTGTCCGGACGCTTTACCCACCGAGAAGCTTGTCCACTTGCTCTAGGTCTTATCACCTGTCCCACTGCCCAGGGTGCACAACCCAACTACCTCATGGGTTGCCTTTCATACTCGGGGTTGTCCTGTTGCCCTGTGACCCTGGCCTAGTTATCGAACAAACTTCTGGAGAAGCCCTGAAGAGTCTGGAAGCTCTGTGTCCTCTACGGGTAACTGGCTCGCCCACCTTTAATGTGCGATGTCTGGGTACCGTGTCGGAAGTTCTGAACTCTGATGGTTGTGCCAGAAACGCAGGGACGGTCTGCGCTCCCACCTCGGCTGTCTAACCCACCACAATCTGGGTCACGGGGAAAAACTCTTCTTGACAGATGCGAATGGAGGGTCCGCAAAGTGACGATGTCAATGCCGACCCCAGTGCTGAAAAATTTCCCCATCTGCTAAGCCCACTGGAAGGAGAATTTTTCCAGAACACTCCATGCTGTGAACCTAATTAATAATCTGTATGGTGTTGTGAAATTTGCATCTTCCTTTGAGTGAAAGGGAAAAGCTGGGTCCTTACAGCCCCGCCCCCAAGCGTAACTAATTAAAATACTGATCTTGCTGTCATCTCCCTGTGCATTTTGCACTTAGACAGGCACGGCTTGAGGCCCCTGCACGATGGCAGAAGTAATGGGTTTTCGGGGGAAAAGATAAGCTTTCTCCATCCACTCCTCATTTGGGATTTGTGTTCTAACAAAATAAGAACATACACATTTGATGAAGTTAAACTGATAAGTGTGTTGTGGTCATTGTCTCAAAATGAAGGCAGGAAAGTAAAAAACGAAGACTATCCCTGAACTAAATGGGATGTTCACCATGGGCTCTTTGGTCTGGAAGAAATCAGACATTTATCAACTGGCAACAACAGAGAAAAAAATAGTCACATGTGCCCTCCCTACTTCATACAGCATGCCCATGCATGGGGTGTTTATCACGTTTTCATATATGTGTTAAGTATGTAAGTTCCAATTCGATGGGAAAGAACATAGAATCTGTCATCCAGTAGGTATTTGTCTGCGTGAGTGATTCTCAAAAGTGGGGGTCAGTCCCCCACTTCCAGAGGACATGTTGCCTGTCCTTACTGAGGCTGTCAGCTGCTACTGGCACCCACTGTCAAGAGACCAAGGGTGCTGCTCCATGTCCTACAATGTTGAGTGCCCACCGACCCCTGACAAAAAGCATTCGGTCCATCACAGTTAGAGGGAGAGGCAGTCAAGGTCTAATTAAGCAGGTATGAAACGCCTAACAAGAGTCCAAAGTGAAATAGAAGACATATCACTTATATACTGTGGAAAAAACATTGGAGAACCCATGGGGAGAGAAAGGGTTGAAGTTTCATGGAAATCTCAAGACGAGATAAACGTGGTCAGATGAAAGCAATAATATTCACCTTGCACCTGAAAATCAATGGCATATTTGAAAGATCAGAGTGCCGAGGATTAAAATATATAATAAGATTCTCTTTCAAGAAAAGGCCTTTCAAGAGAGCTTTGGTTCAGAGAATGCACCGATTACAAAAATCACTTAAATTATAAGCAGTGAGAAGTGGGTGTATAGGGAGAACCCAGGCTAAATATTCAGAAGATTTAAATAAACTCGTGTTCGCTGTCTTAGGTGCACAACTACGATTATCGGGTTGGCCAAAAGTTTGGGTTTTTTTCCTGTAAGCTGGCTCTAGTAGCACTTACTTGTCTTGAACTTTGTTCGAAATGGTTTCGTTAGATGATGTTGTCACAGCTCTGAAATCAGCATGCATTGAAAAAAGTGAAAATTGGTGAATTTTTGTGTAGCCATTTTAATGCTCAAGATGAAAAAATACAAAACATTTTTGGGTTATTATGCTTTATTATTTCAAGAAAGGCAAAAATGGAACCGAAACGCCAAAAAAGGAAGATGTGTTCTAGATGTGTCCCCACTGGAGAGCAGAAGTTTTGGGTGTCAGGGTCTTCAAACCCCCTAATGACCACAGGGGCCCGTCTTGTAGCCCACGGGCTGCATCTGGCCTCAGATGCCTGTAAATGCACCCAACACAAAATTGTAAATTTACTTAAAACAGTAGAAGATATTTTTTGTTTTTGTTAGTGTTTGCCTATTTCATGGGTGGCCCAAGACAATTCTTCTTCTTCCAGTGGGGCCCAGAGACGCCAAAATCTTGGACACGCTGCTAATTCATGGTCTGGAGCCTTCGTTCCTCCCCCTCTGTTGTCCGTCCTTATTCCCACGACTTCATTCAGGGCCCCCAGGGGTCTCCTGCCACGTGTCCTGACACAGCAACCCTCGTCCACCTCTTCGGTGTCACTCAGCAGGTCCTGGGTGAGGGGCGAGGGGACGGCCATCCCATGGGCTCCACTGAGTTCTCCAACATGAACGTCAGCTGGCGCCTTCCTGAGCCTAAATCGTTCCACCCCATGTTTTCAGATGTGCCCATCTTTCTGCTGCGCTGTCTCTCCCTCCCAAAGACCCCATGCATTTCCAAAGAGCAAGGCAGCAGTGTGTGCCCACAGAAAGGAAGTGACAATGACGCCCATAATAATTGCGTAGGACCGTGCTTCGAAATGAACCAGGCAGTGAGGGAAAATACCACATGATCTCACCTTTAACTGGAACACAAGCAACAAAGGAAAAAAGCAAACGAAATATAACCAGAGCCACTGAAATGAAGACCAATCTAATAACGACCAGAAGGGAGGGGGAGGGGACGGAGGAGAAAAGGGTTTTCAAAAACTACTGTAAAGGACACGTGGACAAAACCAAGGGGGAGGGTGGAAGCAAGGGAGGGAAGTGAGTTTGGAGGGAGTGGGGGGAGCGGTGGTGGGGAAATGCAGACAACTGTAATTGAACAACAATAAAGTAATTTTTTTTTAAAAGGCAGCTCTAGACACGAGGCTTATTTTTTGGTAAATGTTTCCCAGCTTTTCCTTGAATCCTAAAGTTCTAGGATTCGAAAAGCAGCTGCTGTGATGTTTGCACTTTGTCTAGGCTTTCTTATTCCGAACCGCATCGGAAATAAATATGTTTTATGGCCACGCACGTCAAGAGGGTTTTCAGAGCCATTTACGGATATACTTCAGTTACGGGGGGATCAGGTTGTGATGAACAGCCCACCCTGCCTATCCCCACAGGATAAGCCACTCCTTTATGAGGTCGGACCGCGGTTCCTGAATAAGAATGAGCATCAAGAATCGTGATCCGAAGTTCAAGTACGGGAACGTCTCTCTACAATGCCGGGCTGGGAAACAGACCCTGTCGATGGCTCTCAGGACAACATCGGTATGTCCGCCCTGCCACGCACGCGCAAAGAGAGAGAGATATAAATTCACAGCACCGGATCCTCAGAGGCGGTCTATAACTCAGCCTCCAATGATGTCAGACATGTACATTTTAGTTCACTTTGAGAGGCACTAAGCCGTGAGCATCTGTGTTTTTCGTTTGTTTGTTTTCCCATGTCACTGAATTCCGGCTCCCTCTCTTGTGGAAGAGGAAGGGTTCATCAGCGCAGCCGTTACGCTCTCTCTGTGAGCACTTGAAATTGAAGCCCCTGACGCCAGAGACAGATCCGCAGCCGTCCCCGGAGGGTCCCACTCACACGCTGTCCTGCTCTTATGGACAGTTCGGGGCACCGAACACGCAACTTCTTTCTCTTTCCCCAAACTGCCTCTTGCTCTGCCCTCTCTGTTCATGACAGGACTACTTTCTAAGGTCTTGAACTAAGACACTTCAAGATCTCTAGTTCCCTATGTATGTCACCAAGGACATTTAAAAGCATGCCAGTTTCTGAGCAAAAGACATTCAAGTGCATGGACTGTCTCCCGAGAACATTCCATGCCTGTGTGTTGCGGCCTCACTGGGCACGGAGAATGGGTCTCACGCTTCCTTACCCGCGTCTCCCAAATACCTCAATGGCACTATGCAGTCACAGAATATCACACACCCACGCACCGGACCTCCTGACGGTGCCCCATGGGATGCAGCAATAGCTGTGACAAATCTGATGAGTGTGTAACTCTTATCCAATGAACTTCTAAAAACATTATTTTCAGCTCCATAGATTGTGATTGTCCCATTGTCAAATTTGTAGCCAGGAAGATCTTAAAGAAATGGTATTCAGAAAAAAATAAGAGGGTTAAATTTAGAAATCACATTTTGGGTCAGTTATTGGGAATCACGTTCTGGGATCAGTCATCCCAAATGAGCGGGATGATGCAATTTGAAGCAGATCATTACCCCGTGTTTAGGGCACGTGTGACGTCCAAAGTCAAGTTCCCGCAGGGGAAGGTGTGCAGTAAGCAAGCGCACCCACCCGTGAGGCTGGTGTTTTTCTGTGCGGCGAAATCCCGTGGGAAGGAAATGAACAGACCGACCAGCTGGGGGCCCCTTTGCACGGCTGCTGCAGAGAAGGCAGGAAAGTACAGGGCGCTCAGTCCTGAGCATCCTACACTGAGCAGATATTAAGGTCCCCATGTGTGTGGGTTTGGGTAGGACCAAAAGGAACAAGCAACCACAGAACTGGGCAGAGTAGATGAGACAGAGCTTTCAGCTGTAGCGCGGTGCTCGGAGTGGCTGTGCGGTGTCTGAGAGGAAGAAGCAATCCAGGGCGGCCGACCAGGACGGGGCTGGGGCCCAGAGGACGGCAGGGTGCCGAGCTGTGAATGCCATGTTCAGGGACGCTGTGGCGGCCAGAGGTTCAGGGCAGAGTTCACGGGAGCAGGCAGCTGCCCAGGAAACAGCTGTGACGCTCCCCCTGGGGATGCGTTTGACATGAGAACTTGGACGTGCAATGGAGGCAGCAACAAGGAGCCACGTAAGACGCAGGAGACTCGTTAAAAGACACAGTGTAGGTGACCAGCATTCTAAACTGTCCTGGCCCACAGGTGACCGCCCCCACTCTCTCAGGTCCTGGGGGCCCACGCTCAGAGCTGATAGGAGACTGTGCCCTGTGACTGACAGGTGTTGGAGGGCCACGGACGGCCTCATAGCTCCGGCAGCACATGGGAGAACTCGGCACCCGCTGAAGAACTCTCACTAAGCCCCCCAAACCCAGGGTGAGTCCCAGGCGTTGCATGAATAAATAATTGCTCCCCCCAATCCCAGAGCCCTCTCTGCCCTAAGGGCTGGCCACTTTCTTTTCGGCTGAAATCAGCTGTATTAATGAACGCATCACAGCATTCTTTCATTTACAACACCGCTCTTCTTCCCATTAAATTCAAACTACTGCAGCACCGAATGAATGTTTAATATTAAATCCATCTAACATTTTCAGATAGGGTCTCACCACGCGGGTCGCAAGAGGAGACTAAGAACCCCTGACATTCTCTTCTGCACAGTTCCACTGGCTTCCGTCAGTGTCTGTAATGGAAAACCCACGGGTCCAGTGACCTTCTGCAGCGCGGACGCCATGAGACAAACACAAATGAGGAGACGGTGTTCCCCGCAGGCGTATCTGAAAGGGGCCATCCCGCCTCCTCAAAGCAAGTCCGTCTCATTCCCAGCCACACCTCCAAAGGGAAAAACACGCCATAGGTCGATGTTTCTCAGCCCATTTTGGATCGTCATTTCTAAAGAGACTTCTTCGACTTCCTTCTCCCTCCTTTCACCCAGCCTATGTGTGTACTTTTTAAAAAAATATTCTATTTATTTATTTTTAAAGAAGGGGGAAGGGAAGGAGAAAGAGTGGTAGAGAAATATCGGTGTGTGGTTGCCTCTCATGTGTCCCTCACTGGGGACCTGGCCTGCAACCCAGGCCTGTGCCCTGACTGGGAATCAAACTGGTGACCTTTTGCTTCACAGGCCCGTGCTCAATCCACTGAGCTACACCAGCCAGGGCGTGTGTGTAGTTTTAATACTGCAGACATGCCATGCATGCTTTACATTTATATGTTTAGATACTGTGCCTATATCCGTACTCTTTAAAAAGAAAGAATACGAGCCCTGGCTGGTGTAGTTCAGTGGATTGAGTGCCGACCTGTGAACCAAAGGATGGCAGTTCGATTCCCAGTCAGGGCACAGGCCTGGGTTGTGGGCCAGGTCCCAGTAGGCGGCGCACGAGAGGCAACCACACATGGATATTTCTCTCCCTCTCTCTTTCCTTTCGCCTTTAAAGATAAATAAATAAAAAAAAGAAGAAATATGATGCATCCCTGCCAGGATCCTTGTTCCCTCCGCTGGGTGCCCCGTCTCCCACTGAGGCATTAGCTTCCGACCAGCCCCACCCAGTAGAACTTGCTGTGGCAAAGGAAATATTCCATAACAGATGGCATGCAGGAGCTACAGGGGGCTAGGAACCTGAAGTTTAATTGCAACTCATCGCAGTTAGTTTCAGTAGTCACATGGGACTGGCGGTGAACATTTTGGATGGCATCAGCCTAAACGGTTAAGGGAGAAAAGGATGAACGATAGGTGTACGAGGGCAAGTGTTCTGCAAAGTCCGAATGGCTAGCCAGTGGGGTTCTCTTTTTTAAAAAGGGAGACCGGCTTCTTTTTTTAGATTTCCCATCACAGTTTACCTTCAATAACGTTATTCTGTGCGGGTTTCAGGTGGACAGCACAGTGGTTAGACAATGATGTCCTTGACAAAGTGTCCCCCCCCAGTAATTCCAGCACCCACCTGGTTCCACCCATAGTTTTTCCGGTTTTACTGAGTCCATTCCCTGCCTTGGACTTCACATCCCTGTAAAGTAGTCTTGTCACTACCATCTGTCCTTCTCAGTCCCTTCAGCTTCCCCCCAGCTCCCCCAGCCCCTCTGACCCCCAGCCACCACCGTCTGTTCTCTGGGTATGTGAGTCTGTTTCCAGATTCTATGTTAGTTCACCAGACTCCACACTTAAGTGGGTTCATGTGGTCTTTGTCTTTCTCTCCCTGACTTCCCTGAGATAGCATCCAGCGGACAGAAGCCCCAGGTGCCGGTCAGCATGTTATAAATGCCCAGGACAGCCCCCTGCGCCACCCAGCAGGGACTCCTTGAGCCCCCACCATGTGGCCCACACCACAGCTGAGAAAGCTGCTGCCCACGACGACCATTGGAGACTGTAAACCATAGCAGGGGGCAGTTGTGCCCCAGCACACCCCCCAGCATCTCCATGTGCTTTGACAGCATCAGGGAGAGCGACTCACCCCCTGCTATGGTTTCTGGCAGAGAGACCGAGACAGCTGCATGCACCAGGGTTCACACCACAGCCGCCGTCTGGGAGGCTGGCGATCTGGTGAGCAGGAGCCTGACAGCAGTTCAGGTGGAACATGGACTCAGCCTTCTCTGAAGGCGTAAACACCAGAGAGTATGGTGCACAGCCCCCGAACACACGCCTGACGCATGCCCATCAAATGGAGGGGTACCCGTCAGCCCAGGGATGCTGGGCGTGGGCCACCACCATCTCGTCGGCTTGGCTTGCAGATGAAGAAGGGAAACACTACTTTTCCTGACAGCTGGGAGAACGGCTCAGGAGATGGGAATTGCAGGGAAGACACAGTTGGGGGCTGTGCCCATAAAATCCACTTTTCCCAGCTCGGTCTGGGGCGAGGCTGACTGTGCCGGACAAGAGGCCCGGGCCCACTCGTGGACACTCGTGCTCGGGACCGAGAGAAGCGCTGCATGGCCAGGCCACAGGGGCTCACCCGTCTTGGAGCAGCACAGGGAAATGCACCCCACTGTCATATCCTGGGAGGCCCGTTTTGCTGATTAATTTACAAATGACCGTTTTATAACAATCGTGCGATTCTGGGAGCGTCTCCATCTCCATCTCTCGTTTTGTGGTAGGAGTTAGGCTGAAAAGCGTGCGTGGCATACGATATTCCCGGAGAAGCCACGGAGAGAGGAAATCCTGAGAGCCAAGAGGATTGCAGAGAAGCGTGAGTCCAGACAGAGGAATCCAACGTATCGATTTGCACGGGGAGAGGCACGCTTCCACCCCCCGAGGGGTCTCAGAGAAAAGGCTCATTCCCAGGGGGCCCAAAATACCAAGGTGAAGTTACTTCTCAACATTGAAATCGAGTGTCCGGAGGATGAAAATAACCACACGTGTGATTTAAATCAGAAACAAAGATGGTCACCGAAAATATTTCCAAAGGGAGCCAATGCTCACCTGTTCGCCTGAGCGCCCTGCTCTGTGTTCCTTTCCCTCGTCAAGGGGGTGATAAGTATGCTCACCGCACCCAGCACAGGGTCCCAAGCACCTTCTGCTTCTGCAGGTTGGAATTCAGCAGCTGCGTCATGCCCATGACCACGTGGCAAATGCACGCCGAGTGTGCTCAAGAATGTGAATCGTCCTGATGTCAGCAGGGCACACGCAGTGCATGCTGGGATTATCCCCTGTGCTCCCAGGACAAAGGCAGTCACCGGTGAACAGGGAGAAATGTCCTGGACCCTCTGGGCCAGGGCACCCAGTTCTCTTCTCCAAGGGGATTTTCCTGCAGAGTCTCTGGTCTGTCCTGGAGGCCTGAGCAGCCACTGTGGCCCGTGGTGAGTCTGCATCGATCCTGGAATTTTCTCCCGCACACAGAAGCGCGGGAGGCTTCTCCCAGCACGTGAGCGGAACAGAGTCTCCTGTTTTCCCACACTCGGCACCAGAGCCCAAGCAAATGGAAGCCCCCCTGGCCACCTGCAGCCACCGGTGTTACCATCGGGCCGCAGCCAACGGGAACCAGACTCGACCCGTCGTGTGGGAGCAAGAAGGCAGCGTGTTTCCCTTAGGGGCTGGGGCACCCACGGGGATGGGTGGGGCCTCCTCGCCAGCCAAGAGTCCCTCCTGCCATTGAACTCATGGACAGGGGCGAGAGAGAAATTTCACGAGCTGTCAGGTTTTTAAAGAAGTTCTAAGTCCAAAACGACCTACGCTCCTCGGATTGAAAACAATGAGTTCCTAAACAGGTAAAGAAGCAAGCCGACTGCGAAAGAGAATCAGCAAGCTAGAGACATTCCAACACCAGCCCAGGGGAAGAGTGTTATCCGTAGGGGCTGCTGTGTCACTGGTCACTGGTGTTGACTTCCGGTTTTGAATGACAGTGCCGAGTTTTGCAGGAGTGACCTCCCCGTCGTCCCGCTGATGCCCACTCAGCCTCCCTCCTTCAGTGCCTCCTGCAGCTCTCTCTCCTGCACTTACCCTTGTTCACCTGCACAAATGCCTGAGAACGGGGCATTTGCATATTGGGTGCCCAGTTCATTCACCTTGAGGGAATGTGACATATTCCAACCTGGGTTGGGGAGCTGATGTGCACAACCAGGTTAGCTGTACACGGCCGTGACCACGAGCATGACATTGATGACTTTGATGAATAGCTCCTGCCAGGCTGTTGAGAGCCCTTAACTAATGCAATCCGACATGCACCCCGGCTGGGTGCACCCCAAGAACGGGGACTTACCTCCTCGTATGGTCATTTTTAAAAACGTTTGTATCTTATATTCCCTGGTGCATATGTTTGCACATTCACTTACTTTGTAGATGAAAGTTCCTACAACGGCATGTACTGCCTCAGTCTTGGCGAACTCTGCTGATGGAGTTACACAGTCATCCCCCCCCATTCCCGGTTTCAGTGAGCCATGGAGACCTTACACGGGAGTCCCACAAACAGGGCAGCAGCTTTAAATCGTGCACGGCTGTGCGTGGCACACTGGGGCACCGATCACCCCGCCCGTGAGTCCCCTACTGGCTTCTGTGTGACCACATCAACTGCCACTCGATTTTCTAGACGTCGGCAATGTGGGTGTGCAAAGAGAAGCCATGGTGTGCTTCCTATCAGGGGAAAGGTGTGCGTGATTAGCAACGCCGTACATGGTGTGCACAGGGGTGCAGGCATCCGCTGTGGGTCATAAAGCCCATCCCCCATGGATACAGGGTCACCAACAGCATCTTTATTAGCAAAAAATGTTGATTGCAACCCTGGCGTCATCAAGTCGGTTGCTAAGCATTATTTCCTTTGCATCCGAAAATGCCACAGTTCGCCGCCCCTTGGTTAAAAAAGGGTCCCGGCAGGGAATGAGGTATCTGACAAAGTAATTATCTTTCCCGACTCCACGCGCTGGAGACGGATGCAGGGGCCCTCACCCAACTGCACAGCTGTGTCTCGCACCTCGGCAGACAGGCCAGCCCCGCTCCTTGCCACACGGCTGACAGCTGCAGGGTCCGCTGTGGGACCTCTGACCTGCTCCCAGACCTCCGGCCCACCCCGAGACCTCTAACCCGCTCCGGGACCTGGGATGCTTCACAGCCTCGGCCCTCCTGGAATGGCATCCATCCCCCGACTCCGGAAGCCAGCTTTTTTTCCCTTCTGTTTTTACTTCCTGCTGGTATCAAAAGCAACAAGAGCTCTCCTTTTTATTATCTGTGACTGATTACAACCTAATCAGTCACAGATAATAAATGCAGGTGTTACCGCGTAGGGAAACTTTTTTAAATTTAAGGATATCCTTCCCAGTCCCCAAAGAACAGCGCTGCCCCAAACCCCCCAAACAGAACTCCCCGCCGGGGCCTGTCAGGGGCACCCACCTGGCCGTCCAGGTCTGGGCAGTGGCCCCCCCCCCCGGGAAGGGAGGGGCTTTTCCAAGGGGACGGTGCACAGGACAAAGGCACAGAAGGAGTGTTTGTCTCACTCTCCTCCTCTGGGCGGAGCAGCTGTGTTTCCTGTGACACCACAGAAGGGTCACAGGAAACACAGCGAGCTGCTACTTCCATGAGCTGCCAGCACCGTCCCAGTTCCACGGGCCCAGGATGGACCAAAACAGACAGGACCCAGGGCCTCCGGAGGCAGGCGGGGCGTGGAGACACTGGGCAGGCAGGGGCCCGGGGAAGGAACACAGACTGGGTGACGTTCGAGTCTGACCAGGGCTTCGAGAAACGATGGAGCAGACCGGAGGTAAGGAGGAGGGGGGTGGGGTGAAGGACCACCCAGTCTCTCCTCACTTCACACCAACCTGTCCGGCTGGATTGCACATGGTCGTCACGGCTATGTTTTTCTCCTCGCCCTGAAGTCGTTACAGATGCAACGCATGGCTCCTACCTCCTTCCTTCCTCCCTCCCTTCCTTCCTTCCTTCCTTCCTTCCTTCCTTCCTTCCTTCCTTCCTTCCTTCCTTCCTCCCTCCCTCCCTCCCTCCCTCCCTCCCTCCCTCCCCATGGGCTCTCCACACCTGTTCTCCCTTCGCCCTCAGGGTTTTTCTTGATACTCCAGGCTGCTTCTTGTTTGGGCTGGAAGTCTCTTTCCAGAGCCCTGGGTGGCCCTGCAGAGGGGCTCATTGACCTTGACTTGCTAAGGCCACTGCCCGGCAAACATGCGCTGGACGCCTACCACAGCTTCACCCCGGTGGGGACTGGTGTAGACCTCAACGGCCCGACCCCATCCGTCCCTGCAGCTCCTCATAGGAAGCGGGAGACCCGTGGGAAGGCAGAAAATTCAAATACGTGGTCACATGTCCCCTCCAATGCTTCCACAACAGGAAGTCTCGCCCCTTCACCCAGAGAACAGAGAGGCACAGAATCAGAGGCGTTTGGTGTGGGCACCTAAGTCCCGCCCCCTGCAGGAATGTTGACAGGCAACCCACCCCCTCCCTGCTTCTAGAACCTGCCCACGTGCAGGTGAAATATGAGGACGCATAAACCTGGGCATGAAGATAGGCAAGGAAGGTGGGGGACATTTACCCCAAAGGGGGACTTGTAAACTCTCGCCAACTGACAGACGGGTGGTTTGGAAGCCAAACCCGGCTCCCCATGGAGGCCAGGTCCCCTTTGTCTTCCCTGAGCAGGAACAAACAGATTCGCCTGCCAGCAGGCGAAGGTGCGGTCAGACATCCAGACGAAGATTTTGACAGCAGCATCGATTCAGCGCTAACCAAAGGTTCCTGGCTCCGGGCGGTAGTCAGACCCAACCCTTCATTTTAAAAACCTCATCACCATCTCTTTCATATGAAAGAGACCGTCACAGGAAGACTGTGGGATGGAAAAAGAAGGACCAGAGGAAACCAACAGTGTTGACGATCCTATTTTAGAGTTTGGGAATTAGGCCATTTCGCGGCATCCAAAGAGTGATAAATACTAGGTAAGATCGGTCTGAAGTCAACTATTTCTGAAAACCAGACGTGAGAGACACTGGCCTTCACTGAAGTTTATCTGTTTGTGTTTTGGATTCTCCGTCATGGCCTGACCCTAGAAAACAATGCTATTTTACTGGGGTGGGGTGACCCCAATAACCCACAATCACTTAGAGGAAGTTTAAGTTTGCTAGGACATATTTGAATACTGTGCATTTATCAGAGACCCTCACTACCACTTTAGCTGGTTTCAAAGAATTGTCATGTGAGTTTACTACCAAGATAGACTTATTTTCCTCCAACAAACTATGGAAATTACAAACCCCAATGCAAGTCTTACTTTGAGAATTAGGAATATGGGAAATCCTCTTTCACATTATGTTAGGAATATGGGAAATCCTCTTTCACGTTATGTTTCAATGACAGTTGACGTTCAGTATTATTTTGCGTTAGTTTCGGGGGCACAGCCTAGTGGTTAGATAATCCCATACTTTACAGAGTGCCCCTCCCCCGATAGTTCCAGGACCCACCTGGCTTCACCCATGGTTGTTACAATGTAACCGTTTATGTCCCCGGTGCTGGCCTTGACACCCCACTGGCTATTCTGTAACTGCCAATGTGTACTTCTTCACCTCTTTGCCTTTGTCGACCACCTGCTAACCCCCTTCTCCCCCGGAAGCTGTCAGTCTGTTCTCTGTCTACGAGTTCATTTCTGTCTCGTCTGTCCATTTATTTTGTCCTTTAAGATTCCACAAATCAGTGAGATCATGTGCTACTGGTCTTTCTCTGTCTGACTGGTTTCACTAAGCATGACACCCTCTCGGTCTACCCACGTTGTGACAAATGATCACCTTTCCTTCTTGTTATGGCCGTGGGATGTTGCACTGTGTGAAAGTACCACCGCTTTCTGATCCTCTCATCCACTGACAGGCAGGCGGGCTGCTTGCCGACCTCCAGGGCGGCAAACGATGGTGCAGTGCACACAGCGGTGCCTACACTCGTCCGAATTCGTGTCTGGGTCCTTAGGGGATAGGAACTGTGAGACACCCTTGGACAACAGCCTGCAGGGAAAATACCAGTGCTGTCTTGTCACCTCCTGGCCACGCGCCAGTAATGGCGGACTATGCCGACGCTTCAGTGTGCCCGCCTAAACTTTCCAGTGTGTTGTCTGCAGAGTCCTTTCCGGGACAATCCTGGCCACCTCTATTTAAGTTACTCTCTCTCAGAAGCCTTTACAGCCTTCTGGTGTTTATTTGATGTCATTTGTAACAGGTTCAGGTGCAAGTCTTGAAGGGGACATTGCACGGGACACTGTGTTTTATGTTTCACTCCTTCCGTTCGGGTGGAAGATGCAGTGAAACACGGTGGCAAGGCAGTATGGGCGTTGTGGAAATGAGTCCATCCTTCTGCAAACTGTGCTCTCACACAGCGACCGCTGCAGGACAGTCCCTCCTCACATAGTCACGTGAGGCACCGGGCACCATCCTTAGGGTTTTGTGGTTTTTTCTACTGGTGCGGTGTTTTTAGGTGACGCGGTAAATGTTTTTCTCAGGTATCGCTAGCACCAAGTAGAAGAAAGTTTATGCACGAGCGAGCAAGTGGAGATTAGGCAAAAGTTTCCAGGTGCCGCTGCACACACATGTGCAAACACACACTCACAGGTTGTCCCTTCTTGCACCAGCCACATCCCATTGAGTGACTCCAGCGCACTCAGGGTCTGCAACTTCCGGGTACAAGCAAGCAGGTGACTATAATACAATGTGATTTTTTTTTTTTAAATTAGGAAAAGTTCACTGTGATGCTGAAATGCAGGGGGCAGCACAGCCAGCAGGGTCTGTGGGCCATCCGTGTGCATGGTGTGTCCCCACGTGACCTGGTGAAACACACCCAGGAGATGGAGTTCTCGCCATATTGTCCCTCTGTGGTCATGTCCCACTCCCAGTAGCTCCTTCCGTTCTCTGCCTGCACCTGAGCCTGAGAGGTACATCATCCCTGATTTCCTAAATGCCCACATCATTTTTCCCCTTTGTTACTGCTGCCTTTGACTTGATTATAGTTTTAAATCCCATTTTCCCAAGAACTTTGGCAGAACACCAGAGGGAACATGGACCCCAGCTGTTGACCCTCTCCACCTCTGGGACTGGAATGGGGACCGCACCCTTCCTCGGTCCCGCTGGCCGATGCCCGGCTGCCAAGAGCTGCCGTGAGCATTTGCCCCACTCACTCAGGAGGTGGGACCTGCATCTGCCCGGGGAGGCGTAACCCCCAGGGGATTTTGCCCGTCGCCTTGTCCATAAGCCCAAGACACCCTTGCAGGCGGCGGTCCACAGTCCTATCTTTGAAACACAGAGAGCAAATGACGGATCTCCCCTTCTGGGTCCACAGAAGGGGAACACCACCCAATTAATATTTTACCAACAGACAGCTGCGACCTGCAGGCAGGTAATGCAGCTGCGGCGGGCCGCTCACAGCAGAACAGTAGGGGGCGTGCGCGTGAGGGACATGTGCTAATGCCGAGGCTTCCGCCACGACCCACACACGTCACGGTCAGAGGGGAACCGTCCTCGTTCTCATGGGCCATCTCCACTGTGGTGGGCAGCTACGCCAGAATGGAGGAATCCAATGCATTTGTCAGCTGGCTGCTGACTGGAAAGTCGGCACTGGTCAGCGGAACGTTCATTGGAAAGTCACCTGAGGGCCCTGTGAGCTGGGGGGGGGTGGTTCACAGGCCTCATGCATGCAGCAGGTGCTGCTCCTCTATCCCAGGTGCTGCCCCCGAGTCCCTCCCCTACTATACCCCCCCTCCCGCTCCAAGGCAAGACCCAGGACTTGCATTGTCTACTCGGGAGGTGATTCTTCGGAACCAGGACTGGGAAGGGTGAGACAGGAGTAAAGAGAAGTCAGTGCAGGTGTGTTAACAAGTGGCTACCTGGGTGGAAGACAGATGCTCCGTCCCCCCAGAGACTGCGGGCACAGCAAAGTTATCCCACCCAGGGGCCCAGGCAGCGGGACCTTAGACGCCCAGTCCAGCCTCAGGGCCTGAGGGCCCCTGCCAAAAGCAACTGCCTGTGACTGACCTGCAGGCTACTGCTTCCTGGGGTCACAGAATGCTCTCGAGGCTGACCTCTGGGGATGGCGGGCCCCAGCCCGTGCCACCCTCCCCGTGAATGTCCCCAAGCACCGTGGGGTTCCCCCCCGCCCAGGTCAGCAGACATGCAGGCTTGCCAGTCTGGCACCAGAGACTTCATCTGAAATGGCTGGGAAGCTAACCCGGCCAAGCAGCGCCCCCCACAACCTGTGCCCTCTCAGACCCAGGGCCCCTCATGTCGCTGCGGCTTCATTATGGTTCCTCCCGTGATGTCTTCCGGTGGGTAACTTCCTTCCCGCCCCTCTGAGCTGCCGCTATCCACTGTCTGGCTCAGACAACTGGGGGCATCCGGTAGCCCCTACCCTGGCCTCTGACTGACCAAGTATATCCACTGGGCTGGACTCCTCGGGCTCCAAGAGCCACATTCAGTTCGTGCTCAAGCCTCTGCAAAATCCCTAACAGCCCCGAGGCTCTGAGGGGAGACCTGTGGGTCTGGACTTGTGTTTGGAAGGGTGACATAAATGTACGGTGTATCCGTGTTTGTCAATGGATGCAGAGCAGACGTCTGCCCGAGAATAGAAAACCCTAAGAATAAAAAGCCCTAAGAGGAAAAAAAAAATCCCTGAGCCCCTCTGTCAACTTTTTAAAGCAGCATTTTGTTATATGGCCGCTGTCCCTGAGTAGGTCTGCCTGGAACATCAGCAATACTGGTCAGCACCTAACCTCTGCAGAGCTAACGGCCCTACCCGAGGGACACTGTTCAGCAACCCTTGAGTGACAGCTGGGCAGCTTGGGAAGAAGCCCGTGACAGTGCAGCCTCCTCCAACTGCTCCGTGTCACGCACACGGTCCAACCGAACACAACTTGTGCTAATTCTGAAAGTCAGCTGAGAAAACACCGCCTTCCTCACAGAGCTGTACAGCCTGTGAACATCACGTCTTACGTGCGTGGCTTGGGTGCCACGCTGGCTAAGGTCCACAATCTCTAGAGTCCTGCAGCCGGAGGCCACACCGCCCTACAGGGTCCACCTCCCCGGGAGGGGCTAAGGAGATCATTACGTCCACGCAACCAAAAAGTTTGTTCCGGTTGCTGAGCGAGGCCTCCAGGAAAGAGTGCTCTCGGGTGATGTCCGCAGGCTGGAGCACAAGGCGGATTTGCAGACACACTGCAGAGACCGGATGAACTGCACGTATCTGAGAGAATTCTCCCTACATCCTGCTCTTCCCTCTGCCCTCCACGATCGCATCAGGCCGGCTGTGGGTCCCTTTCATAGCGGAACTTGCCGTGTCCCAAAGAATTTCCATTTCGGAAATGCAAATGGGACACAGAGACATTCACCCATGGAGATGGCAAAGTCGGGAACTCCATCACTATTCACAGCGTCGGATGAGACTCACTGGCGGATGATGCAATTATAGCATGAAGCCAGTGTCTGCGAGTTAATTTTCACGTTAATGCATGTGGCACTCACGCTGTTCTGGTCTTTGATTGTCTGCTACCTGGGCCTGCGTCCGGGAGTCGGAGCCACTCAGGAAAACGCATCCTGACATAATCAGCTCTCGTTTATTTCCTCTCCTCTTCACACGTTAAGTGGCAACTTAATTGGAAGTGTGTGCACTTAATGTATTTCGCAATTTGGATATGTCTGTTCAACTATAACGTTAAAATTCGTTTTGCGGAAGCAAGGTGGAACGCATCATTTGGGGAATTTCAAACACCGCAACATTGAAATCCAAGTGTTTACTGTGGGATCTCCATGTGGCAGAATCTGATTGGCATCTGCTTGCTACTGATTCAGACTGTTTCAGTGTAATGCTTAAACTGGATGTAAGAGCTTCCTAAACACTTTTCTTCCCCCCGATAAAAAATCCAAATAAACGGAGAGAGCCGTTTCCATATTAATTATTTATACGTGAGAGAACTGGAGAATTATTTGAATCTGCAGCCCTGGGCACGGCGTGTAGCCTCCGATGGTTAATCGATACATGTTCGTGACGCAGATAAATGAGGTGTGTGTGCGGTGTTCTAGCAACGGACGTGAGGGCCCGAGGCAATTACGTGAGACAGTGATACCAGCCTTTCCAATCAGGACTCGGGGTGATGATGCCCCTAATGTGAGGCTTCACCTCAGACCCGGGCCTGCCTCTCTCACTCCCTCCCATACGATGAGACATGAGAAGGCACTGTTGGCCTTTGTCATTAGGAAGTGTTTGGTTTGAGAGGAGTTTCCAGGTGGTGGTAGGAGAGAGTGGATATTGGGGGGAGGGCAGACGAAATGTTCAGTAGGGAACGTTGTCATGGGGGGCCTGGTGGAATCCGGCTTTTACTCCCAAACAGGCCCTTTCATGTCCCTAAGCACCAGTTTGATGATTCCTGCTTGAGTGAATGGGTTTGCCTTGGTATTTAATAGGCAGCTTATGTTCCCCAAACCTGTTCTTGCAGAGTAGCATCAATAACCCCCACGCTCTCCACCACCCGCGAACAAATGATAGCTTTGCAATGTAAGCACACAGGATGATGGAGACACGCCCCTCGGGTTTGTCCCAAAGTCTGCGAAAGGGGAGTTGCTGAGAATGTGTTCCACTTTGGCGTTTAACCGCGACACCCTGTCCACCAGCTATGTGTGCACGGCCTGCTGGCAAAGTCTGGCTCTCGCGTTTTCAAATCACCGGAGACAATCATTAAAATTAGAAGAAGAAGAACAATGACGGCGTGTGCAAATGGCATGAAATTCCAGGTTCGCTGGCTAGGCACCCTGTTTGAGGACCCTGGCCTGCCTGTTCGGTTGGCTGTTGCCACGACTGAAGCCCTGTCTGGCTGCCGGCTGCCAGAACAGGCGAGCTGCTGAGGCGGGCACCGGGGAGAAGCACAGTGGTTCATTCCAGTGCCTGCGTCTGGAGAAGATGGGGTGTCATGTCTCTAAGTGCATCTCCATGTCTCAGTGTGGGCAGAGGTGTTCACAGGAAAGGGGAGGGGACACAGAACAAAGACATGAGGGGTGGGGGCTGCCAAGTTCTCTACGGGCAGGCGACCACAGCCCCGTCCAGTGAGGCACGAGATGGCCCCGTGGACATCACCCTGGTTTAGTCATCCCGATTCCCGTCATCCTGGCTCCATCCACGGCTTCTGTGATTTTCAGCACAAGGGTTGCAGGACACGCCTGTACGAAACAGACATATTTCACAATGAAAGGCCTTGACGGTGGGGAGTGAGGAGAGGGAAGCATCCATTTTCACCGGCAGTTCAGATTTCCACTGGAAGCGGCCGCCTCTCCGACGCGTGGCTGAGGCCCTGACACCACCGTGGTCCTTCCCAAGGTTCCAAGTCAAAAGCACAGGAAACCCGTAGGAGAATGACATTTGGGCTCAGTTCTCCTTTCCTTGATACATTGTGATCACATTTATGAAACCAGGGCAAAGGGCAGGGCCCTGACGGAATCCACAGTTCAGCTTCTTTTGGCATGAAATACATGGGCGTTCGGCTATGCCAGGGAAATGGCTACACGCTCCTTTCCCCGGAAATCTTTACTATGGGGACATCTTTCAGGATGCGTAAAGGCAAAAGGGGCCTGGGCATATGTATCACCCGGTCAAATAGTAAATGTCCATGTCTCCCAGGAGGCTGACCTGAGTGGGAAAGAACACAAACTCCATCCCTGGGACTAAATACTGTTACACAGAGTAACACAGAGCTGCCTTTGCTGATTAGTGGGGAAAAAGGCAGACTGCACTAAGGAGGCTCCCTGCAAGTCCCCCCATCATTCTGGAGAAGTCTTGGTGCTTTTTGAGTTGTTGAACGGTATCTTGCCACATGAACGTGTCCCTTCAGGACATCAGTGGGGTGGGGACCTCTGACGATAGACACACTGACCACTTAGTGACAGAGGACTGCAGACCGAGTTGGTTAAACACCTGTCTGCAGATCCCATCCTCATCCTGAAAATATGGAGTGTATACTGTAATTAAAAAAATTTAAAACATAGAAAAATAACTTAAACAAAGGGAAAAGACGTATGTGTGGTGTTTCATCTTAAATGCTGCATGCCACCATGAAACGGACATGTGGGGAGGGGTCACTTGCTCGTCTGATCTGCATTCACATCTGCCCTTTTCTGAAGGTCACCTTGAGGGCTTCTCACAGGAAGATGCTCCCACTGGTGTTGCAAAAGCTAGTGAAATCAGAGCAGGACTGGGAGGGCCAGAGAGGAGAGGTGGGCTGGAGGCCCCAAGATAAACTGGAAAGCATCTGGCAGCCTCAACCAGATGCTGCGCCTGCTCCCCAGCCTTGACCTTGGAGCTTACCTGTCTCAAGGGTCCACGTGGAAAAAGCCACCTGATGCAGCACAGAGATGCCATGAGGTCTGCGCAATGCCCACAGTGTCCCTCTGCAGCTAACCTTGGGACATTCACTGCCTTGACGGTATATACGTTGATATACTTTTAAACTTTATATAAAACTATTTGCTATTTCATGATTTCCCCAGCTGACAGTCATGCATGTCACTGGAGATGTGAGATAGAGAAATAGTGCTGTATGCCGTGGTTTTTCTCCAGCCAGGAACAGCCAGACAATCAATGTCCACACGGTGAACTCTAATGGGGTAACACTGTTTCATAACTCAGAATTAAAGGACCCATAATGTGTTGTCATAGAAGATGAAGTGTTTCCTGCCTAGTTGCTTTTCTACCTTCTTCATATGGTCTTCTTGCTAAGGGGCTAATTGTTAGTCTCCGCAAGGACGGGAAGGGAATTCACCATGTTACGCAACTATCTCAATATTGGTAAGATGCTATAAATTTGATACTGTCTAAAGGAAATTGAAAGCCACCTGTAGAACCAGTTGATTAAACACTGAATTCACTTGTTCCTGATCCACGCTCTTAGTGAAATGGGCATAGAACTAAAAACATCTTCATCGATGAACTGCTACAACCTGTAGTTCATAGCAAGCGCAAGGCAAGAACCATTTCTATTCTATTCTGCACTGAAGACCATACTCTGTGTGATACAAAAATGCATGCATATATTAAAAGGATAAAGATTGGCCCCGGCTGGTGTGAGTCAGTGGATTGAGTGCCAGCCTGTGAACCAAATGATCACCGGTTCAAATCCCAGTCAGGGCACACACCTGGGTTGCGGGCCAGGTCCCCAGTAGGAGGCGCACAAGGGGCAACCACACATGTGTGTTTCTTTGCCTCTTTTTCTTTCTTCCTCCCTTCCCCTCTCTAAAAACAAATAAGTAAAAATTTAAAAAATAAGTAAAAGGATAAAGATTAGAAAGAAAACCCAAATCTGGTTTGAGAATGAAACGAGAGGTGCCAGAAAAACCCCACATAATCCACATACCAACTCTTGAACTGATATAAGAGCTTAGCAAGTTGGCTGATGGCCAGACAAATATAAAATTTATATTGCATTTGAAGTTGTTATAAACGATGTAGAAAAATTCTATTATTAAAATTATGGTGCATCATAAAATATATAGTATGTAAGTTGACGGATAAAGTTACAAATATGTAAGACATGGATAGACAAGCACATAAAAGACGCATTAAGTATATTCCATGGCCAGTGAAAACCGTCGGTTCAAAGGTGGACAGATTCAGCATTGGGACAGAAGGGGGAACCTGCCCCAGAAACATGGGGGTCCGTGTATAGGGACTGACCACATAGACTTCTAATCCTGAGATCATTCTAGGAAAGCCCCTTTCCCCCTCTATTTCCATCAAAATAAAATCTGCTGCATTCATTTTGGACCCAAGCCTTCCAAAAAAAAAAATGTCCCCAGTATATGGGCCCATTTTCCTGCCTGTGGTGCCTCTTTGGTTCCTGGGTGGCCCTTAGCTTGTTACTGAAATAATCTTCTGTCCATGAAAGCACGTCCCATTAAGAGCAAACGCCTTACTCGTCCTAGTTCCTGAGTTTCAGATGTTTAAGCGTCTTGCTTTAGGAAAATGCTCTCTGGGTGCTGTGTTGCCATTTCGTAAATTGAGTTTGTGAATTTGACCCTGCCTCTCTCCCAAGCACTGGGCTTTGGTGAACGAACAATGATGTTAAAGGCATTTGTATCCATCTTCCATTCCTCTGGAATTATTAAAACTGGAGTTGCCTGCGGCCTTGATGACTTCTCGTCTCTATGCAGTTGGGGGTGTGGTTAACAATGGACCATCTCCCAGCATCCACTTGAGACAACCCAACGCTTTTGTTGGCAACTCTGATGTGGGGGAGACAGAGACTCCCTTCGCCAGGAAGCCACCAGGGAAATTAAAACCAGACCCCTATGCTTCACCCAAAGACTTGGACACGTCTCGGAAATGGTGATTTTAATTTCCCAGGCATGCCTTTTTCAAGGACACCCTGGGATAGAAATGTGTGGGTAAGCTCAACAACGTGCCTGGATATGCTACCGCATTTAAGAAGTCCTGCTCTCTCGATATTTTTAATGAGCCAGCTCTCCTAAGACCCACCGGAGCAAGACATTTCATTTTGGTAAAACTCTCCAGCCAAATAGGTTTGTAATAATGCCAGCCAAAGTGTGCGGTCTGATTCTCAACAGCGCAGTTTTTCTGTCACCTAGACTGCCTGGGGGCTGCGTGGGGTGGAGCCACCTGGGGCAGGGAAGGGCACCGGCGCCCAGCCAAGGGAAGGGGCCCCTCAATGGCGTGGACGCCCTAGGGTCCCGCTGCTTCCCCTTGAACCGCAGTGCACCACGAAGCTCCGAGTCCTTTCCAACCTCTCACGGAGAATGACCTAAATGTCCAGGTGACTTTGGGGTCTTTTTGAAAGAGCCATCAGTTGACTCACCTTTGCAACATCCTGTAGACTGAGGTTAGGAAGCTGCATCCCATTCTGCTCTCTTCCCCTTTGAAAAGGCTCTCGTTCTGGACTCAGATGTTGAAAGAAGGCGCATCCCCTTTGTTGGGCGAGAGTTGCCGTAATGTGTCCGCCCTCATTGATAGTGGAGGATGACCACAGTGTTTCAACCCATGCATTTGGTGCATGCCAGGCTCCTCCGTCATGTCCCTTGGATGGCTTTGTCCCCTCAGTAACGGCTTGCTCTCTCACATCTCCACTTCCCCATGCTTCTCTCTAAGACAAACGACATCCAAGTGCAGAGGCAAACTCCTACGACCCCACGGTGCTGGGCAGGAGGGGGACCGAGGTCCCTGTGAGGGCCCTGAACCCTCACGCTGTGTCCTGGTCTCCAAGTCTGTGCGTGACCACCTTCCCTCCCTCTCCCCCTCTCCCCGCTGCTGCTGACTCCCCGGCCTCTCAGCAGCCCCTGACCTCCTCCGCACAGGGCGTGCAGACTTCCAGATCCCCTGCATGCCAGGGACAGGCTCAGGGGAGCCTCCAGCCTCGCCCCCAACCTGTGAAAATTCGTGGTTCACACTGCATGTCTTCACCATTCCCAAAGCATGGCGACCGCCAACCAGGGCAAGATGGACTTTCTGCAACAGCCTCCTTGTGTCCCTGGGAAGCCAGGGAGACAGGCTCTAACCTCGCAGGGAACTTCCCTACCATGTCGACATTCGTGGGGCTCTATCCTAAAGCAGCTGGGGGGGGGGCAGAGAATGAGGACCCTGCTCTCTGACCACTACACCCCCCTCCTGTGTCCCCTCTCTCGCTCCCGTCCACCAGGACAGCAGGGCAGGCCCCACTTCTTCTTCTCTTGTCTGGCACCATGTGCTCCTGTGTCTCTTCTTCCTTCAAGGTGGCACCAAGAAGCCAGCTCAGCCATCAGGGCTGCCGTGGGCTGAAGGTCTGTGTCCCCCCAAAGTTCACCTGCTGAAATATTCTCCCCCATGTGACGGCATTAGGAGGCGGGCCCCCTGGCAGGGGGTTGGGTCATGAGAGTGGGAGTAACCTGGGAATGCAGCAGTGTCCTCACGAAGGGGACCCCACAGAGCTTTGTCACCCCTCCTGCCATGTGCGGTCGCAGTCAGAACACAGCATCCGAGAACTAGGAAGCAGACTCTCTAGGCCCCCAAGTTTCCAGCACCTTGATCTCAGACCTCCAGCCTCCAGAACGCTGAGAAATGAACTTGAGTTGTTTATAGGGCACCGAGTCTGCGGCAATTCTGCTACGGCAGCTCCAAGGAACGAAAGCAAGGGAAGAAATCCTCAGGACGGCGTTGAAGAAGCACAGCTTGGCTGAGCATTGCTATTGTCTTGCGTTATTCAAGTCGTCTGGGAACCAGGGAAAGATGAAAACAAAAATGATGTCCTTGTTCCTCACATTTTACTTAGCAAGAGTGCGGAGAGAGTCCCTGGCACGGAGGAACACACCCAGGGTTCGCAACCAATTTCCTCTGCCTTCCTTCTCGGCTCTTTTCTTTGTACTTAATACTTGAGCCGCAGTTGCAGCAGGATGGACCACCTGGGGCCGCGGAATGATAGGAGCTCACTCCCTCGCACCTGCAGAAGGGACAACAGCCACGGCAACACTCAAAGGGGCTCCTCTTATCACCCAGTCGGGATCAAAAGCGCTGATGTCGGTGTAAGCTGGGGAAGTGATTTTTTGCTCCACTTCCAGGCCTCTGCAGATTCTTCTATTGTGATCAGCTGCCTTGTCTCGAAGCATCCCTGACGGAATTAGAAAGCTCTTTCCAAGTCAGCCCAACAGGACAGTGGGATAAACAGAAAAATGACAGGGGCAGCCGCCCGCCAGAGAGGAAGGGAGAGTCGGTGAGTCCTTGGAGCAGGGGGTGGCGCAGGGAGGCCTGGGTGCCTGGCGGAGCTCGGAGCAGCTCAGAGGCAGCCGCCTGCCCCAGAGGCATCGGTGTTCCCGCCCAGGGACAACCGCCCCCGGCGGCCCCCTGTGTGCGCACAGAAAAGTGGGTGCTGGACCCAGGGGTTCTCGAATTGGGCTGTGCATTAACATGTGTTAGGAAAACATTTTAAATTTACTTATGGAGAGAAGGAAATGGATGGAGAAAGAGGGACACAAACATCCATGAGAGACACATTGATCTGTTGCCCGTCACACGCGTACCGACCGGGGACAGAACCCACAACCCAGGTGTGTGCCATGACCAGGAATCGAACTGGCAACCTTTTGCCTTGCAGGAGGACACCTAACCCAGTGAGCCGCACTGGTCAGGGCTAAAATGCACTAGGAAATTTAATAAAAGATTTTGATGTAGTTGGTATAGGGAGCTACATGCATTTTCTGAAAGCTCCCCTCTTCCAGACTATTGTGCTGCCAAGATCAAGAACCCCTATGTTTTTAAAAATATTTTATTTATTTATCTTCAGAGGGGAAGGCAAGGAGACAGAGAGAGAGAAATATCAATGTGTGGTTGCCTCTCGTGCGCCCCCTGCTGGGAACTGGCCTGCAACCCAGGCATGTGCCCTGACTGGGAATCGAACTGTGATCCTTTGGTTCACAGGCCCGCACTCAATCCACTGAGCTACACCAGCCAGGGCAAGAACCACTATATTAATCAGTATTCACAGACAATAAAATAAACCCCTAACCTTTGCAGAATATAAAAATTTGCATGCATATACATACATGCTTATACCTATGTATGTATGCATATATGCATGCATATATATGTGCATATATATGCATGCATATATGCAGATGCACATGCACCCACATTGTGATCAGCTGCCGTACCACCATTCAGGGCTGCTGCCTATGAGGACCTTTGGCAGGGAACCCAAATACTGACCATGGATGGTTAGAACCAAAGACACGGCTAATACGAAGCTGCCCCACGGACCGAGTAGAGCTGAACCTGTTCGCCAGGAGAAGGCAGACACCGTTATGACGGTGGGACCTGTAAACTCTGAGAATTAGTACTCACGAGTGCTACATGTACGTCTCGTCCTCAGTGTCTAAGCACGCGGCCCTGGAGCACAGCTGGGTGGGACTGAGACGCTGGCCGAGTCCCCGGCCAACAGGCCAGCCTGCCCCGGTTTGAGGAATGCCGTCAGGGCACATGGGACTCTAGGGTCAGAGACGAAGGGCAGATTATTGTGTGTGACAGGGCAGGAGCCGGCTTGTCACGAGGTTTCCATCAGTCCCACACGGCGAACCAGAAGGGGTGACAGGGGTGCATCACATGCTGTGAATTATATGGCAACAGCAGAGTCCTGAGTGTAAGGAACTGCATCGTCCACAGTGGGCAGGGGACACCTTGCCTTTGCTCTGGAGGAAGACACTATGCCGTATCTTCCCAGAGATGCTCACTCTACAGACATCGTCCGAAAGATGGCCTACGATGATCCGCCAAGAGCATCTCCCTTGCCAGATGCAGCAAAGTGAGACAGACTCTGTGGGAGCATTCACCGATGAAGACGGTGGCATTTCCACTGCTGCCGCCTCCAAGTTCACTTTGCCAAACCTCGCCCCTCGCCACCGACTTCAGTGGCAAACCCTGGGGACCACACCCACGTATCTAGTGAAATCCCTGTCTACAGAAGCTTCGGTGCAAGCCAACTCTTTAAAGAAAGACGTATAATCGTCTACCTTTCCAAGAATATATTACGATTATTCAAAGTCAACGTCAGCCAAGATGGTGCAGTTCATGGTGAGATGCTGATGGTGAAATGACAGCCAAGCACAGGACACAGTGTGCCGTGACAGTGGATCCCAGTGGGGTGGCTTTCTCCTCCTGGAGATGTATTTCTAGGGGGCAAGCAGCATTACAGATGATAAAGCACTTGGGCAGTTGGAATGAATAACAAATCTCTACTCATAAGCTCATCAAAATGTAGTAGTAGCAAAAAATTCGCAGCGAGAGCCCTTCCCAGTCTCAGTTAATGGAAAGGAGGTTCTACAGGCGTGAACTTTGCTTTACCAATGCAGGTATCCATGAGACCAACAACTTGCATTTTGATTTACAGTGAAGTGGGAAATAATTAGTTAAGAGACGGTAAGAGCTACAATGCACACTGTCCGATCCTGATTTAAACATACACTGTGTTTATAGTCTCGTGGGAGATTCGATTTACACAGAGATGACAGAGACACACACACGCATGTGTGTTTGTGTTTGGAAAATAAGAGTCTAAAAATGAGCACCGTCTCGTTCAGATCAGCACGGTTTATTCTTTGTGTTTCATGCACATCCGTCCTTGTGCACCCACACTTATTATCGCTGCAATCTCACCATGAGAAAAAAAATTGAGGTGTCATCTTGGTCCTTGAACTGGCACAGACATTTTCAACGTTATTATACAAATTCAGGGCTTATCACTTTGATGGCTGTGGGATATTCCTATCAGCTTAGAAAACTTCTTCTTTTTTTCACTCGATCTGCTAACCCTCGAGTTGTTTCAATTCTCCTTTGCCTTTTTTGGGTTATTGCCAAATACGTGCCTTTGAAAACAATATTAGAGAGTGAAGTAGCTATTCCTTATTTGTGCCTCTTTAAAGGTCTTTATGGAATGGCCCTTCAGCCGAGTTTGGCCAATAGACAACGTGTGATTGCAGAATTGTCACCATGACATAGGGTATCACCCTGATTTTACATCCCCTCCCCCCAACTTATTCAAGTAAGACAGACGCTGTCCGTCTGTCTCTCTGTGGATAGAGCTGGTTGCCAGGAGAGAGGCACTTCTGGGCTCAGTAAAAAATTCCTGATTCATTGTTTGGCCATAGCTGGAGGCAACAGAGAATCAGAGACCTGGGGGAGGACAGAGAGGAAGAGGAAAGAAAGGGTAGAAGCCTGCAGGACTTGAGTGAGGGCGGCTTCTCCTCCTGCATCCTTGGGCACCTCACACACTCCACTCTGCCCGGCTCTCCTGGGTCTCCCCGTGAGAACCGAGTGCTATTATATTATACGATTAACTGTGCAGTACTTCCCTGACGCATAGCTGGTTAACGCAGGCTGAAATGTGTTTGACCAGTGGCTTTGTTTAACTGCAGCGCACCATAGGAAACAGCCAGCTCTGTATTTCTTTCTGTGCTCAGAGACTGACTGTGTGACAGCAGTAGACGCCCCGCCCTTGGCCAAGTTTGGAGGGCGGCTCCAGGAGCCTCCCTTTTGATTTAAACCCCGAGTTTTCAAAAGGCCAGTCTTCGAGAAGGGATCGTGGTTCTGTGGCGCTGTAAATATCAGGCTGCTTAAGAAAGCCTTGCCCTGCGTTTGAACAAGTTACTCTTCGCAGAGTGCAACACACTCTAAGTGCTTTATAAGCGGTGTGGTTTATGACCTACTTGAGAAGCAGAGCATTCTGCCTCTGCAGGCGGCGCTGGAGGGGGGCCGCGACTTGAAGCCTCAGACAGGGAGCTGAGCATTTGCAGCTGACGCTCCTTGGAGGGATGCGTCACAGGGCTTTTTATGAGTTGCATCGTGCTGTGGTTTCTCTCTTCATTTCTCTGTTTCCTCCGTAGCTTGGGAAAAATTCTCCACGGAAGGGAGAAAAGAATAAACTTCCTGGGCATTTCAACCGAAGCGCAACAACCAGGTGTACATGTAAAACAAACAAAGAGAAAGCACATGTGCCACGGAGGACTGTATACGCTAAAATCAAAACACCGGGGAAATAATAAAGATCCGAAGTCTTGTTCATGCCATGGGGTAAGTAAGTGGAGTTTTAGGAAAGAGGCTTCAGCGCTGATTTGTGCCGTTTATTTTAGCTCTGCGTGAGGAAGAACTACGTGACTATGCCAGTGACTGTTTGCTACCGGCGTGTGTGCTTCTGTGCAGACAGCCAGGTGAACGGTTGTGAATGCCAAGTTGCAGGCGGTGGCTTTGTAGTGGGACTGCAGCGTGTTTGACCTGCAGATCGGATGCAGGAGTGCATGCACCAAATCCGCTAGGGAAGTCCGCGGACCCTAGGCTGCCTCACCCACGTGGCCTCCTGCCAGTGGCACCAGCCTCAAACACTGCAGACACACGGAGGGTTCCTGCAGGGCACCTACACTGAGAGACCTGCCAGAGACACGTCCACACCTGAGGTGCAGACCTCAGCTCTGCACGGGCTCACAACGGATGTTCGGTGCCATTTCCCACAAGGCGCAAGGCTCGGCCCGCATCCAGCAGATTACAGAGCAACGCGGGGTCCTGAATGTCTGTCTGTGCCCCGCACTGCCGTCGCCCACGGGTCTGAGGCACACCCCAATGCGCCATGTCCCGCCGCAGGCTGGTATCACCACCCGTGTTCCTCTATGACGCTCCTGTCCGGGGCTGTCACAGAATCGGCCTGAGTCACCTGTGTGACCATCGGTGCCATCATGTTCCCAATCCGTATTTGTGCACAGCGCCTGCCCGCGAACAACACACCTGGGGGTGTCAGCCAAATTCGGCCACCTGTCCCCATCATCAGAGGCAGAAAAACTCAGAGAGCCGTCGGGATTCACGAGCACGTCGCACCCAGGTTTCTGGACCACTGCGCCCCTCATTTTCCCTCTCATTTGTGGGTTTATCACTAAGTCTCCACCTGCATCTCCCCACAAAGGACCGATACTCAGGTATACACTGAAAGCAATAAAACACTCCTGCCTCTGTTGTTCTTAAAACACACACACACACACACACACACACACACACACACACACACAAAACCTCTCTAGCTGTGTGACATCATTTATTCATCTGTACACCTACTGGAAAATGCATGGGGAGGTGTTGCTGCACCGTGAGTCACTGCAGCGCCCCAAGCCCTGAGCTCTCTCAGCACCCGCCCCAGGTGCTCACCAGCTGTGCCGATCACAGGTGTCTGCTCACCACGAGGAAATCATGAGGTTTAAGTGACATGGTGAGCACAGAGAAGAGACAAGAGCCTTCCCAGATGGGAATGCTCACCTTCAGGCGATACTGTTCCCCAGCCAAGTGCCGCCACAACCCACAGACCCTGTCCCTTTCACGAGCTGCCTGTTAGATCGGTCCTTTTCATGGAGGAAATAGACAAACAAGCATCGTTATATTCCCATTCATATCCCCCATATGTATCCTAAAAATCTCAAAATAGCTATGCAAAATTGACGTTCACAATGGGAACAAATCTAGATCCTAAAAATCCACCTCAACTTTTATTAGCACTTGGGGAAAAAAAGGCAGAAGAAGGATGATGTAAATGTCTTGAAGGCCCAGTTATCTCTTAAATCTTCATCTACATATATGACTTTTCACATTGGGTGGAAATATCACACTGTGTAGACCAGCTTCTCTACACGCTACTCCACACAATACAGATGAGCTAACTCTAGGGTACGGGGGTTTGGACGATATTTTTCTTTTTGTTTCATTTGTCATTATAGGTATTTTAGAGAAACAGTGCTACTTTGTAAAAATCCTCTGTTCTTAGAGTCACGTGGAGGATATTGAACTCACATGGAAGACACAAGAAGAGTGTTTCACAGGTGGGTTCTGGCCACGTGCACAGTGAGGTCAGGCTGTGGCCCGTGATTGGAGCAGTCACCCCAGTGGGTGTGTCCTTGGTCATCAGGAAGTCATGCCCTTGCTCTGTCCTCACCCCGCTTCAAGGAGCAGGTGCGCCTCTGAACCAGCGGGCACCTTGGCTACTCACAACAGGGTGCAGTCTGGGGTCCTCAGCAGCCTCAGGTTTCCGAACTCGTTACTAGGAGCTTCCTGGGGAAGCTCACAGCCCGACCTGCCATGTGGGAGCTTCACAGAGTCACAGCAAAGCGATCAGACTCCCAGCTTCCCTTCGCCCTGCAGTTCAGAAGCCTACGCTTACTTCAGCTACAGAGAACAAAGAGGCTGCCCAGTGATGTAACCAACAGAGGCTGCATTGTAACGAGATGCATTTCGCTAAGGCTGGTTTCTTGAGAATCTGCCACATGCAGCTGGGAAATGAAAACATCTCCCATGACTAATCATGAGTTGCCTAAATCAACACACACACACACACACACACACACACACACACACACACACACCCAATATGAAAAATAACAATACCGTTTCAAGAGAAAATACGCACTTTGTCTGTGAACTGCTGTGTATTCCTATGGCTGGCAACTTAGGAAGGTGTCTTGTGGACTTTTCGCCCCCTCAAGTTACAGAGATAAGTTTATTGTGTCTCTGTTTACACTATGAAACCTGGTAGAACGTAAAGTTTGGATTCTCATCCCTAAGTCCAAGAGGGAAACGAATCTGTAAGTATATTTCCATTTCTGATGAGACCATGGCTTGGTTTAATTTCACACTCACTGCCAAATAACAAAAGGCATCAATGTGTCACCAAAGTATTTAAAAACCAAGGTCTGCAGTGCTGTTAGAATCTTTTAAAATGATTAAATTTAAAGATCATGGCATTGCAGGATTCTGAGCCTCTGAAACTGAACTTGAACTGCTGGAGGTAACATAAAATAGGGAGAGAGAACTAAGAAAGATAATAAATGAAAAAATAAGTCACTAAACGGAAATACCTGTAACAAACAGGAAATCAAAGGAGCTTTAAAATATTGGGGTCGTTGGAATTCCATATCGTGATTGGCTGTGGACACATAAATACCTATATACATATGACATGTGTACTGAATATAATATGGATGACATATGTATACAATGTATGTGTATAATATACATATGATGTGTATATGCTATTATGTGTACATGCTATGTTTTGATAATACCTACAGGTGATATATAGTATGCATATCATATAGATTCATATACTATATGTGAGTGATACACATCAGTTGTTCTACCATATACGGAGCACGATATCACTGAACACTTTCATGAGAACATACAGTAACTAAAATAAACTAGGGTGAGCTTACGAATTTAATGAGTCTTCTTCCAACCAGACCCCGAATGTGCCAAGACTGAGCTGGCATCATTGGAACTTCTCACCAGAAACAGTATCCTTACCACCTGAAAAATGTGTGGCACCACAAAGAAATTATGTCCCTTAGTTTCCGTCAGATCCCATTGACTCCTGGAATATGTGCACAAGGAAGTTCAGCCATACACGTGCTCATGATGGATGGACCAGGAGGGGATGTGGTTCAGGGGTGGGGTGGAAGTTCGTGGACTGAAAGTGTCCCCCAAGATGGGCTAAAAGCAAGGGGAGTCCCCATCGACACATTCACATCGGTGACACACTCCCAAAACTCCACACACTCGCGGAGTAAGCGAATGAAAGCACAGGGTGGGAAATGCTCATCATTTGTCTCGTCATCCCGATTTCAGAAATGTCATTAACGACATTACGAAACATGCAGTTTCGACGAAAAGTGGTTCTACGATAAGAGCGTTCTGAAATACGGATCTTTAAAAACACAGCAGTAATGATTCTGGGATGTGGAGATTAGATCCGTGAGCGTGCAAGGAGGTCTAAGGTGCCCCGTCACAAAGGATGTGATCACGGAAAAGAAAATCCAGGCAGAGAGAGGTCCTGGAGCAACCCCTCTTCCAAATTTCAGTCACCTGCCTGCTAGCCTTCATTTCGCATTTTCAGAGGCCAGTTGTATAGCTTTCACACCTTGATCTCCTTTTCTAAATGCCATCTAAACATACCAGTAGCGTGAACTCAAATGCATTTGAAATTCCCCCTTTACTATTTTGGATAGAAAGAATCAAGAGTGGCTTCGGTCAGATCTTTTTTATTTTTACGTTTCCCATTGCAGTTGGCGTTCAGTATTATGTTAGTTTCAGGTGTACGACATAATGACTAGACATTAGGGAGCGACCCCAGGATAAACCTAGCACTCATCAGACCTTATACATAGTTATTACAATGTTGCTGACTGTCTTCCCGGGGCTGTACTTGTATCCCCATGACTCTTCTGTAACTATCATCTGCACTTCTCAATCCCTTCACCTTTTCCACCCAGCTCCCCAACCCCACCCCCTTCTGGCCACCATCAGTCCGTTCTCTGTCCCTGTGAGTCTGTTTCTGTTTTGTTGGTTCATTTATTTTTTCTTTTAGATCCCACATACTAGTGAAATCATGTGGTAATTATCTTTCTCTGTAGGACTTATTCATGTAGCATAATACCCTCTCGGTTCATCCACATGAAAAAGGTAGGATTTCATTTCTTTTTTTTATGGCTGCATAATATGGAACATTCTCAAACAATTAAATATATTGAAAGAAGTACCTTATGAGGCAGCCATTCTACTTCTAGGTATTTACCCAGAGAAATTTAAAAAGAAACACTAATTCAAAAAGATGTAGGCACCCCTATGTCCAATGCAGCATTATTATGTATAATAGACAAGAGGAGGAAGGAGCCAAGTGCCCATCAGGGGATGAGTGAATAAAGAAAGTGTGGTACCCTTACACCATGGAATATTACTTGGCCATGAAAAGTCAGTCTTTTTTGCATGCATTTTTATGACTTATTATGACAGGACCAAAGACCCAGAACATGATTAAGAAGCCTATTCTTGGCAATAGAAAATATTGGAGATTAAAATGATCGCGAGATTTATTTACTGTATAGTGAGTGCTGCCTACGATTAATTTGCATAGCAGATGAACGCCTTTTGTGGCCTGGCATTTGAGAAGGCACGCATGGTTCTAAAGAGCTCTGCTTTTCTCCTGTTCTGAAAGAAAAGGAAGGAGAGACAAGGTCGTGTTATTTATTTATTTAAAGATGAAGGAGGGTCCATGGGTCTCTAGTGGATTTCCATGTTGTGGGAACAGCTCCTGGTCCCAGGAAAGAAGTTGGGAGAAAGAAGAGGAGGGAGCTGTGTGTTGAGCTCACACACACACACAAGATAAATATACAATTGTGAGCTCTGAAACAGTCATCAAACCCTGTCAGCCTCATTTGTAGCAACTTTTACCCCATCTTCCGGGTCTGGTGGCCTTACAAAAGGACAGCGTTCCACCGTAGTCTGTATTACTTCACTACCTATTGTCACTTCCTCTACTCCAACACCTTCATGGTTTTTCTTAAGCACCTCTCCAAGTTCACATCCCGAATGTGTCCCTGTGTTATAAGGCGGGAACCTTAAACTGCATGAGAAAGGCTCATGGTCAAGAGGTTCAAATACCAAAAGAATCTGTCGGGGCTCAGCGGAGCTGTGACCTTAAAAGGGTCCAGTCATTTTGACCCTTTTCCTCCCTGGGACATTTTAATGATGTAAAAAACTCCCAACTCCAAGATGTTATAGGTGCACTCTCTTTTCAACAATTGCCATCTTTCTGCAGCATGTAAACAGAATAACAATTTCTCTTTAGGAGAGAGTCCAGCATGTGGGATTATGCAAAACAGAGCATTCGACACTGTGATGAATGCTGTACCCTCCGAATGACTCCCGCCCACTGTTCCAGACTGGGCACCCCTGGTTTCCTCCACAATGTACACACCCCAGACACACAGACCGGGGACTCTGAAACGCCATTGATGGCAGCCGCATAAAACAGAGGTGTGAATAACTTGTCATGTCAACAAGCCTTTGCCAAGGAACACGCTTCATGACTGAGAAGCCTTTGTGAAGACAGGAAATAAATGCTCAGACTTTCAACAGTGATCTAAATATACTTTGTTCACATTCATTGTCTCCTGTTCTTTAGTCAGTCTGTCAGAGGAAACAATTAGGGGAGCGAAGCAAAAAAAAAAAAAAAAAAAAAAAAAGAGAATCTGTGAGCTATGAAGCCATACTGGTGTGTTGTACCAGAAGGCAATTCCAATGTACGGCCATTTTTCATTATTGAAAAAGAAGGAAACTTTCAAAGTGTGACTTTTAAATGTCTGATATCATTACTGGTTGTCCAGCTGTAATCATCAATATTACAAATATACGAATCAAAACATTCTATAGATTATAAAGATGAAATTGGTAGAATACCCATGTTAAAAATATAGCCAATTTGCTTTTCTTCTCTATGAAAACATTTGAATTAACAGTATTCAGAACCATCTAATTTGATTGCCCCCAAGTCCTCTAGGTCTCTCTAAACTCAATACTATTAATCACCCCAAGTTCTAAGAATCATTCTCTACCCAGTGACGCATTATTGGGAAAAATTTAGCCCAGACTCCCTTTACTAAACAACTTCCTATAATGACTTGTTAGTTATTTTTAGAGGTTATTTATTTATTTCAGAGGGGAAAGAGAGAGCGTTAGAGCAATATCAGTGTGTGGTTGCCTCTTGAGCGCCCCCTACTGGGGACCTGGCCCGCAACCCAGGCGTGTGTCCTGACTGGGAAACAAACCGGTGACCCTTTGGTTCGCAGGCTGGTGCTCAGTCCACTGAGCCACACCAGCCAGGGCGACGTACTGTTATTGCTGCTGTTGGCATTATTTGTAACCAGAAGCAGAGTTGGAGAGGTGCCGGTAGTACTGGTGACGTAAATGTGAGCAAGCGCTCTTTCTAAGAGGGCTGTGCTTTGCTTCATTTCATGCTGGGTGAGCATGCGCATGCACAGCACACAGACCCCTTCTCCGTGGACTGGATTGTGACCCTTTCCTTCAGCTACTCGGCTCCAAAAATGTGGACTCAGTCCGACACGCACTCATGTTCGTTTGTGGATTTTTTTGCCCAGGTACATGGATCTGTTTTTATTCGAGAAGTCCACACACTCGCTTGTCCCCACCCTGTGGAGTCCATGGCTAGCTTCTCCGTCCATGTCCACAGAAGCCTATGACTAGGTGACCCACAGCCAGGGGACTCCAGAGACGAGCTTGCCCACATCCAGTGGACTCTACGGGCTGGCTCATTCCTACCCTCTTTGTGCATGACAAGGCACTTCATTAAAGCCAGAAACGACTTGGATATACTGTCAGATTAAACTGACACACAGTTGTAGCTCTGAAACACATTCTTCTAAAAGTCGTCTGGGTGTTCCTTGCTGTCCAGGACTCTTCTAAACGGAAGCCCTCGGGTGTCCCTTGAGGGACCTGGCTGACATCATTGTTAGCATCTCCGTTCCCCAGAATTTGGCAACCTGTCTTCTTCGGTTTACAGAACGAGTCCGGCAGGGCTAAAAGCATTTCTCACTATTAGTGATTATCTCCCTGGGGATCCCGATATGATGATATCCTGCTTTCTCCGAGGGTTGCCTGTGTTGTTGTGTGTTTATTCTGCCATCAGGCAACAAGGAATGAGTACGCTGTGTTCATTATTTCCTCTTTATTGATCACTGAGCTAATATTAATTGCATTTCTACTACGTCAGGAATATGCTCGGTACTGGGGATAATGAAGTGAGCCAGTGATATATGACCTGTGTTGGCCACGATTTTATTAACCCCTGGGAAAATCTGAATCAATAATAAAATAATAGCGATAACATCAACCATAATGATAATGGCACTTACGGACCACTTCAGTGGTAGGCACCGTGAAAGGTGTCAGAAATACCATCATGGTGAAAAAAAACAACGCTAATAATTTTGGAAAATCGTCGGGGTATCCACTGCAATGATATTAATCCATGTTCTTTGGGAAACAGTATGACGTTTGGAATTCTCACCTGCATTTCTGTTGTCTTTGTCTCCTGGAGACTTTTGCCCGTGAGACCTAATCTACTGTCTGGAATTCAGAGTGTTCATTTGTTCTGGGCACCATGTGGCTGAGAACGTATTTCAAGAGCAAGATCATGGGTGCTTTTCGTCTTTTCTTCTAGATGACTGGCGACCTCGTACAAGGTTTCTCGATAGCAGCTCCTGACAAACTCAGCTGATGGGTGGGAATCTGCCAGGTACGACCTACTGACGGATGATCCCTTTTAAACAGTGGGGCAAAGAAAGAAACGGAAAATTCCTAAGGGGGTCTGAGTACCATGAATCACCAGGGGACTTCACAAGCATCAAGGACGGCTGCGTGATCGCCGATGAACTGTGATACGCTCCCAAGATCACCCCTATGGCCTTTCTCTCCCACAGACTATTCCAGAGTCCAGTCCAGACTCCCCTTTACCATAAAATCTTTCCTTTAGCACGAGCCCAGCAGAGAGACAGAGGCACCAGCTACCGAGTGGCGTGTGTAGCGTGTGGGCAGGGTTACGGGGAGGGTCTCCTTCTTTATGCCTCATGACGTCCTCGCATGAAGCAAAAGCAGCGTACGGTGGAAATAAGCCCTGATGTCCCTCACAGAAACAATGAAGCGTGGTGGGAGAAGTTTCACGAACTCATTGCTGTCCCAGACGTGTGATTTTAACACGTCTGGCCGTATGTGTAGGAGCCAGCCAAGGTGACGTTGAAATGTACTGAGTGCACAGCCCTTGGGAAAGTCCCCAAAGAGTCTTGTGCTAAAAGCACAGACACAGAGGGGCCCGAGGAAATGCTTAATCGTGCAGGTTGGAAATGAGGCATTGGCTAGAAAGAACGTGATGATTAGCAGTTCTTGGGATGATCATGCGTTCTGTGAGTGCTAACTTGGAAAGCCAGAGTCTGGGGACCGCCTCTCTGTGTTTTAAGGTCTGTGTGTCGCTCTGAGCGAAGGCAGTCATTTCAGGGGGCACGCCCCAGCGTTCTGCAACCCCCCCAGCCAGGCCTCTGCTTGCAGGCTCCTCCATCTGCCCGGCGCTCATGGCATCACGGCTATCTCCCGTTGCTCTTTTGCAAATGAGCTCTATGGACAGTCTAAAGGGAAATGCCTGTGTTTGGCACACACATCGCAAGAGCCTCTGCGGTTCGGCTGCAGCCCCTCCCAGAGGGAGGGGTAGGGATGACCCTCCCCCGTGTGTGCACAGCCAGCTCAGCACCATGCCCATCCGGAGCCAGCCCATGGAGACCACGGCCGGTGGGCACTTGGGCTACAGAACAGGGGCGTCTCTCTGGGGAAGGACATTGCGCCTTAGGGCGTTCACTTGCCCTCAGGACATCAGCTTCAATCCAGGCTGGTCAGACTCCCCCGTAAATCCTAAAAGGGGCCCTGTGGCATTAGCTTCTCCACAGCCTTCTTAGCTGGGGTCGGCCTGTATCATAACCAACCTCCTTTTGGGCCATAACCCGGGAGGGCTCTGAACACAACCTCGAGGCATCCGGGGCCTTCTCAGGTGCCTAATGAGGACACGCATCAGAATTTGAGTGAATTTCTACCACACTGATACCTGGATTACGCCGCTGTGAACCATTCTGAGATCATTCACAAACAAACACCTTAACAGAGAAGAGAGACCGGCAGGAATGTCTGCGAATATGCAAAGCCAGAGCAAACTTTAGAGCTGCATGTTGTTTATTTGTTTTCAAGAGAGAGAGGGAGAGAGAGAGACTGGAGCAGAATCAAACATAATTCACCATCGTGTTCCAACCTATTAATGCAGAGCCATGTTAATGCAGTTTCGTGGATGTTGGACATCTGTGCACACCTTCCTCTTGCCCCCCCGGGAAACAAGGGTTCACAAACGTCAGGGCCTGCCCCAGCAATTGTCGGGCTGCCACTGGTAACTTTGCCATTCCACCCAAGTGGTGGGTTTGGGGTTTTCAAGGTCACAGATCAGCCTCCTTTGTCAGAGGCGAGGAAGAAACACCTTGTTTTCCTTTCAGGAAAGAAAAAAACTGAGTTTCTGTGAATTGATTTCCTTGTGGCTTGCAGTTCTCCCTCAAGTGTCTGGAGGAAGAAAGACGGGGAGATGCTACACAGAGCACGTGTGGTCTGAAAAGGGATTGTTCTATATTTGTTCTTGTTCCCACCTTTTGTCTGCATTTTCCTCAACGCGGCCTTATTTTCACCATGGGCATCGTGATTCCAAATACGACCAAGGTGGTGATTTAATTGGTTCTAAGACCTTCGTGTGATGCTCAGAATCATTTCTCCTGTAGGAGCCCTGGAAGCTTTCTTCATACTGATCTGATTAATTGACCTAACTGCTCCGGGCGGTCGCTCCTCCCCAGATGTGTCCACATCCTGTCTCAGCCGTGACATGTCCATCCTTCCCTTGCTTCCTTCAGTCCCCTGGGCGTGAGTCCTTTAGAATGACACCTTTCTAAAAAAGAGGCAGCTCACTCTGTCACTCAGAATGGGATGCATTCCTTTTCTGCCTAGCTCATCAGCATTTCACCGAGATCTCATTCTCAGTATGCTACGGCTGCACAGGTTTGGGTTTATAGGAGCAGCCAGCAGACTTCATAATCACAACTCTAATTTACTGAACAGGACAAAAACTGCCAGGCACTGGCTACACAGAAGGGCTATGCCATTTGATTTCACTCTCTACCAGCTCCCTTCTGAAAAGTGGGATTCACAGCCCCCTTGTTTCCCCCCCATGGGAAAACGGATGCTTAGAGAGTTGAAGGATCCGTTCACAACCCGAGCCAGGGAAGTGCCGTGCTGGGATGCGAACACAGAGCTGCTGTGCACAGAAGTCAGGCACGCCCTCTGGTCACTTCACTCCACAGGACCATGCCCAGCACTCTGGCAAGTACACCTTCCTGAGGTCCTCCTTCAAGAGCACCTCACTTTCATGAGATATGGCTAAATAAAAATAGGGGGTGTGCCCAAAATCGGGAAGGAGTTTCCATCCCGAGCTAAACATCCTTCTTTCAACACAACCTCAAGCCCGTCGCCCTCAGGATAATCCTGATAAAGACATTCCTGCACAGACTGTGCGGTGTCGAATTTAGAACACAATGCCTGACAAAAACACAGTTAGGAGTTACAGATACATTGCAAAAAGCATTTTAAGCGGTACATTAATCTTCCATATTCCTGAGCGCTTCTGAGTGGATTCCTCTATCAAAACATATCCATGGAAATACTCACTCTTCTGACATTAGACTAGTCTTTGACTAGTTCGTTCAATGTTTTCCACAGGCAGTCAGATCAAAATTAGTTCTGTATTTTCTTTCACGTGCTTGCTATGGAAACTGTGAGATAAATCCCTCTCAATATCTGGCATCAGGAGAGAATTTTTCTGACAAACTTGTTTGCTTCCTGTAATCAGATTGAAAGAGAAAGGATAATTTTGTGCCTTATCTTACTCGGAAAAGAGCAGAGCAAATATGGGCATGCGTACAGAGGGGTCTGTCATCACCAGCCTCTGCAGATACAGTTTGTAATGAATTCTTTGGTTGTCTGTGGTGGTGGGGTGTATTGTCTCATTTACCTATCACTACATAGATATACCTTCAAAATTTAATAACCTCGAACAGCAATTGCGTATGTCCTCCTGCTGCTGTGGGCGCCGACTTGGAGCAGGGCTAAGTTGAGATAGCCCATGGCCGTCACTTGTGACATTTCAGGGGCTGGTCTTTTTTCTGAACCATGCTGGCGGTGCCTCTGCTCCACACAGTCTCACTTCATCCCGAAGGCCAGGGGAGGCTTGACCCTGTGATAACAGTGTTCCCAGAGAGCAGGCGCCAAGGCTACAGAGTTTCCTGCCCTCCAGCTGTGGCAGGTCAGCAGTGTTACTTTGTTGCATTCATGGAGCCTTCTGAGCAACCACTGCTACAAAGCAACACACTCCTCTTGTCACCAGGCACTGGGTTTCCACTTAGGGAAACAGGAAATTCAAACTCAGGCAGTGGCTGTTCCAACACAAAGAAATGTAAACAGTGTGTATTTCCAATGAACTGCAGACTCATGAATGAAGGAGACATCAGGGATTTCATAGTGAGAGTGAATCACAGAATCAGGAAACCAAAAGTAATTGCAACATTTCAATACACCTTAGGACATCTGCTCAGAATACTTAGAAGAATAAAATTCTCTACCTGGGTAAACTTCTTATGCTGGGTAAGAATAAACCTAGAAGAATATAGCTTTCCTATGTTTTAGAATGACTTGTACCTTGTTCTTTTCCCTTATGCCTTATTTTTTCCATTCATGCGAGACAGATTTTTAAGTGACTGCTCTGGGGACATGTCCGTGTGTATGTGTTTGTGTGCATCCCTTCCCCAGTCATTCACAAGATTTGGCATCGCTGTGTTTAGGGAAATGTTCACGATCTGACAAGTAACCGCCACCAAGGCTCTGTCTGTTTTTCAGGAGCAGAAAAACTACTCCGCCTAGGGAACAGTAGTGAGGGCTATCAATAGATCAAAATACAAAATGAAGAGATCTAGCCACAGGAATTTAAACAGAGGAGAAACATGCAGTTATGGGCTTGTTTTTAAGTGGGAATTTCCAGCCTTGACTCTGGCTGAAGGATAAGTAGGGATTTGTGTCCTTGCACGGTCTCTGTTCTTCGCATCCGCTGAAAGGCACAGGGGACAGTAACTGCGGCACCCGTGTGGGGAAGCAGGTCTTTCTCTCTGTCTCTCCACGGTCCCTCTCTGCCTCTACCACGGCAGGTTTTCAACCAGAGCGATGCCCCCGTCTAGCACAGCAGATGCACACACATCAGAACCCCAGGGACAGCGAGGCCTTTGGCAGGAAAGATGTAATGACATCATCGTCATCGATCAGCTTTGACAGAAGGTGGAGCTCGGCAGTGAAGACGCAGTCCAAGCACTTGGGGAGGGTGTTCCCTGAGAGCCACGTGGCAGGAAGGGTGCGTTCTCCTGGGCCCTTTACGGGGCCGCTGTATGTGAGACACCCGAGACCCACACCGGAGAACAGCTGTTACGGAGTGGCCCTTCCTCTGTCCTTCCACTGGACATTTGCCATGTCGCCATGTCGGCAGCCAAACGTGACGGCTGAGTTAGAAGGCCTTTCTTAGTGGTTTCACAGGGAAACCCAGTGCTCTCCGAGGACCCACACACAGCGTGCCCTTCCTTCCGCGGGCCACAGCGACACAGGCATCCTGAGTCTTACCTCTCCCCCACATGGCACGGGACCCCCTTGAGAAATGCTTACGAACCTGCGCGTGTGGTCCGGCCTGGGATGGGGCACAGCTGGGAAGCATGTCTTCTCCCAGCACCTTGCAGGGCAGGAACGATTCTGAGCGATTGCCACAGGCCCAAGGTCAACAAGGTACAGAAAACGGTGGGTATTCATTCTCCTGCTGCCCACCCTCCACAGACTGTTGCCTGATGTCATGAGCGATGGGCGGGATGCGCCTGGCTCAGGAGGGGCGGACCCCAGACGTGTGGGCCCAGAAGTGGTTGCAGGAGGAAGGCTCCCCGGTGGTGTGTGAAAAACAACACGTGAACGGTCTCTGGGAATCGGGTCTGCTGGGACCCTCCTTCCTGGCAGGCCTCTCGCACCCCAGAGCAACCTCCCTGGGGAAGGTTCTGTTGGCAGAAATGCACCACATGCCATCTCTCTTCAACAGCGACGGCTGCGTGCCCTTCCCCGGGGAAGATAATGAGGAGTCGTCTTCCAATGTGCATCACGAGGCTTAGCAGGTTCTGAGATGGGCTGAGTGCATTGCTACCGGCTGTCTCAACAACGAGGGCCAGGTGAGCTTGCAGACAGGAGCTGGTGGCTGCTGACTCTCGATCGGTGATTTTCACACCTGGTTGTGCAAGCCAGGCTCAGAGGCCGCCGGTGCCCGGAAAGGGAAGCGGAACGTGGAAGAGACAGCCCTGATACTGTCCCTAGTGCCGTCCCGCTTGGAAGGCACAGCGCCCCTCGGAGGATGGAAATGGCCGTGGTCACCTGGTGTCCGTGCCCCAGGTGTCTCCTCAGCTCCCCTGTGCTCCACCCACCTTGTGGCAGCGTTTACGTCATCCCAAGGACAGAATGCCTTGGTCAGGCGGCCTCCAAAGGTTCCAGTGAGAGCACTTCTCACAATATCGACACCATTATTGGCCCTGAAAAACGGAATCAGGTTTGTTGACAGAAAATAGCTCTGGTTGGGCGTTTTGTTCAGACCGGCAGGGCTGCTTGTACAAGGACTGTTTATATTATTGTACATTTTTTCATCAATGTCCCATGATGGCCCAACATTTGTACAGCAGTACAATGATATAATGTAATGTAATGTAACAGAACAATATCATATATTAATATCTGATCCTTAAATCTTTTGCCAACATTCAGCATGTGGAAAATGTCAGATGTCAACATTAACATAGATAAAGAAGCATATAATTATTGAAAATTATTTTAAAATAGTGCACACTAGCCCTGGCTGGTGTGGTTCTGGAGACTGAGTGCAGGCCTGTGAAGCAAAGTGTTGCCGGTTCGATTCCCAGTCACAGCACATGGCTTGGTTATGGTCAGGTCCCCAGCAGGGGGCGTTTGAGAGCAACCACACATGGATGTTTCTCTCCTTCTCTTTCTCCCTCCCTTCCCCTCTCTCTAACAATAAATAAATAAAATCTTTTAAAAAATAAAAAAAAATAAAACAGTGGACACTAGAAGCAAACTCCTGAAGAAGAGTGCGGTTCATGTTTCCCACGTCTGGAGCTGCTCTGCAGATGAGCGAAAGCGTACAAAGAGATCAAGGTGTGTGGGGTTGAGGGCTGGCATGAACGGGAGCAAAGCTGGGGTGAACTGAGACCCATCACCGGGACCACCTGATGACAACAGGAGAGCTATCTTTTCTCACCGGGGCACAGAAAGAGCCGGGGAAAGGACACAGGACCTCCCGCCCCGATTGCTGGAGACATTCCAAGCACAGGCAGTGCTGGGGCAGAGGGGAGACTGCTGCTCCGAACGCAGAAACCTGTCTTGAATCTCAGCATCCAGAGCCTCGGGGCCGCATGCCTGCCTCTTCCCATTGCCACCACTAAAGTGCAGGTGCAGGGCCCCCCAGGGGGCCCTTGGAACAGAACATTGGTCTGTGCAGGTAGGACTGAATGGGAAAAGCATCCACTCAGCCCGAAGGAGGGTTGCAAACAGCTTCGGAAAGTCCCCACAATGCATGCACGGGTACCACGACGCCAGGCACGTAGATTTGAGTGCGGCACGGAGGGACCATCAGGAGCGTCGGGGGCATCGTTCAGACTTAAGAACAGAACGGGAAACATGGTGGAGCGGGAGTGGAAAGTCTCGAAGCCTAAATTACAGGCGGCTCGATCGTGCATTCACCAGTGAGGAATAAAAAGGGAGAAGCCAATAAATGGGCAATGCGGGCTTAAAAGAAAAGGATCTGTGAGGGCAAGGAGAAGGGGAGGGTGTGCCAGACAGGACCTGAATCAGAACTGTTGGTTCTCTGAGAGGGGGTGCAGAAGAATCGAGGGTGAGCTTGGGAGAAATCGGAGGCTGTGGAGGTGGAAAGGAGAAGGTGCAGGAAGGGTTTTGAGCATACTAAACAATCTTGAGAACTGTGAGCAGTGCGAGGTCTCGGCTGTGGAGACAAGAACAGGCTGCCGTTTCAGGGACATGGAAAGGCACCCTTCCCAGTCCCTCCACACACCATCACCCCTCACACATAGGCACTGAAGGAATCGCAGAGAAAGGAAACAGCAGAGAATGCCAGGTGAAGCAAGAACAGCTAAAACACCGGCAGGACACTGTCTTTTTATGTGTACGAACATGCATTTAGAGCAGAATATTTTCATTGAAAACATCCACATGAATCGAGTTGGTCATTGCCAAGTTGAAGAGAGAGAGAGAGAGAGGAGAGAGCTTTTGAATGCACCTTTCCTTTTGACAGACTACAAAAGATCTGCAATATTTATCCTACTCTTTTGGTTTTCAAAAATAGGCCATCAAGCTTTAGACATTCTAACATCCCTGGGTACCACGTTCCGAATGTCTCATGTCTAGAGGAGCATGAATTTATTTTTAGAGGTCACTGTCCTGAGTTGGAATTATTTCCGCCCCTCCCCATAGCTTTTCATTTTAGCGATGTTGTGTGAATAAACGAAAGCTTTGCAGAAGTCAAATGAGAAAGACATTCATTTGCACCAAAGGGGTAGTTGTGAGTTAATGGAAGGGGTCAGCATTTTATATCTAAGTAAATAGTTCCTTCTCCAAGAAGCAGTCATGCATAGAATTAGAATTTGAATGCCTTGTGTGATGGTGGGGATGGAGATGAATGAGCATTTCCTATGTCAGCATTTCCCCATTTTCTAGTAATTATTTCTATTACAGAGATGACTATTTCCATATCGATGAATGAAGCAAAATCTGCCCTGATAACATTGGCTTTCAATCACAGCTTTATCTCTTCTTCATATTTACGTGTACATTGATCAGAAGGAAACTTCCAGAAAGAGAGAAACAAAATGATAGAAAAAGCAATCAACAGAAGCAAACCCATAGCTGACAACAACAAAAGATACTAAAAACAGTTATTTTAACTGTATTTTATATGTTGTAAGAGCAGGATAATGTCCTCAGAGATGTAACAATGACACACATCAAACACATTAAGTTGAAAAGTACAGTGTCTGAGATAAAAATGCGCTCACTGTGGTTAGCAACAGATTAGACACTGAAGAAGAAAAGATTAGTGAACTTGACAGTAAAGTGATAGAAACAATACAAAAATAAAACCTCCCCCCAAAAGAACACCAGTGACTCAAGGGGCAACCTTCCATGTCTAACAGAGGCATGTTAGACTCATCAACAGACTTTTTATATACACTTTTGACCTCAAAATATAGAATCTTTTGTCTCAAATCCAGAATATCTTTGGTTCAGTCTTCAGAGAGTAGGGTTTTTGATTCACACCTGGATCGCAGAGGGGAGTCATAGGACCACGTGATCCAGAAATCTACCCAGTTTCCAAACACACTTTTGAGCAATCTTATTTTAACCAAACTCTACCTGTGCCTCAGAGCTAATGTTGTGTCTAAATTCAGGGTTATTGAGTGCAAACCAGCTTGCCTGCTTCCGAATAAAACTTTCACCTTCAATCTATACCACAAATTATGATTTATCCACATGTTTTTTACCTTCCAAAAAATAGGTCATCAAAAATTCATCATTTTCCTGTGTTTTGCTCTCTGTGGGTCTATAAGTTTCTTATTGCCATAATCATAATCAACAAACCCCCTGGATCAATCCAATGGGCATGAATATCCAGAAATAACAGCAGTTCCTGAAGGACACACACAAAAATGTAGCCATTAAACTTTGTAAGTCCCATCCTCTTCAAGAACCTGTTTTTGCTACCATTATCAATGAGTATCTTACATGAACATTGAAATCTAATCTCCTAATGATTTGTTCTTTAAACTTATTTGTTGCTATCTTGTGTTTTGGGATTCACTCTCAACAGGAAAATGTTGACTATTTTTCCTCCTTGTACCATTTTCCATGGGTACTTTTACCCTGCCCAAAAAAGCTTACTGGATCTTTTTTTTTTTTTCCTTTAACGTTGGTATGAAAAAGAAAAATCACCGGCATGCAGGCATTTTTCATTTTCCTGGCTCACCACAAAATCTGAAAATCCCGTCCTGTTGCGCTCGATAACATGTCCTTCCTCTCTCCCATTTTTACCACTTTGTTTTATATAAATCGGAAGCACAGGCTCATTCCTACATTTCACCTTCCAATCCACCTCCTAGATACGCAGCAGGCACTTCCCTGCTCTGACTGCCGGGTTACATATTCAGACACCACTTTCATTTCACCTCTCTTGCTCCTGATCAATGGTTGCTTTCTTCCAATAACAGCTCTTAGTTCTTCATCCTCACTTGGTAATGACAGTGCCCTTGAGGATGTTGCACAGGGGTAGCTGAAGGCCTCTCCAGCACTGCTTTGCTCACTGCTCACTGGGAAAGGTGGCTTACACTTGGCTTTCTCATTCGTCTGTTTTGGGAGTGGACAGGTGTCCGCACACTGTACTTGCCTCACAGGTGAAGTTGTACAGTTTTCCTGTGAAGGGGGAAGGAAACCACGAGGCAGAAATTCCTGCAACTCTACTTTTCTCTACAGGCAAAGCCTCGTGCCCTGGGGAGGGTGGAAGGGCCTGGGCTCAGGGCAGCTGTAGACTGAGGCGGCCTCTCTGGCGAAGACAGTGTTTTGCTGTTCATTTCGTGTCCTCGTGGGTTGGTAGTTGGATGGAGCCAACACCCCCCTCTGGAATGGACAGCACCCTTTCCCAAGGAGCCAGAAAGGCGGTGGCCCATTTCAGGACAGGTGCTCTGTGGTCCTGTGCCTTGCTTCTGTCACGGGTTCCCTCAGGTGGGCATTTTTCCTGCCCCATGTGGTCCACTGTTGGGCTCCTCTGGATTCCAGCCCTCACGCCTTGCAACGGCCTGGTCACGCATGTGGCGTGTCCCATGGTGAACTACAGTGCAATGCAATTCTCTTTCTCCCTTACCCTCCATTTGGCATACCTGATTGTCATATTCCAGAAATCAATTGTTCTTTCCTTTTACATGTTTCTGTCATTTTTCACTGGCACTGGAAGCAAGGAAGTGTTGCTCAAGTTCTCTGGAGCTCAAAATTCACTCTTGTTCCAGCATTGTTTAATCTGAGCTAATCAACTGCAGTTGCTTTCATCTACCTGCGTGCAATTTGTCCCTTTAATCTTCTTTAGTTGTCTTCTCTAAGCGTGCTCCTGTGTCCTTAAAGCTCTTTTGTAAAAAGTTGCACGTCATAGGCAGAGTTCTCCCAACCAAAGAGCATGTTACCCAGAGATGCTATTGTACCTCCATGGGAAAATCCCTGAGTCTTTACCACACAATGGGTGTCACTCACAGTACAATACAGACTCCAAAGCCTGGCTGTTGGCAGTGTGACTTTGGTGTCACGGAGGAAAATCTGTGTGTTCCCCAAACTCTGCTGACTTTTCTACCCAGGCACCAAGCCAGCACCCCACCCCTGCAATTAGGAGCCGTGCTCTGGACAATGGCAGCATTTCTGGAGTGCCACATTTGCAACTTAAGTTTCTACATTTTCAGTGATATCTATATATATATATATATACACAAATTCTACTGCTTCATCCTTTGATGAACTACAATCCCAACTGAAACATCAGTTGTGGGTAACACTTGGAATTCTATAGTTTAGCACTCAGATTTTCCATGTGTCTCCTGCTTCTGGAGACCTCAAGGGTCCTCTGGACTGTTGACATCCTGTTCCATGTCTGTCCCAGTGGTGGTTGAACCATTTGATGCGGGAACGGCATCGACAGGATGTATCCTGGAAGCTTTGGCTTCCCATGGAGAGATGGCAGTCGGTATTCACCCGTGGGAGACAGGAGACAGAGGGGAGCTCAGTGGGTAAATGCTTGGCTGAGGGAGCACCATGCTTTAGGTACAGTGCACCTACAAGGTGTCTTGTGGAGTGAGAGCCCATGTGGTAACACGCATGTCCCTTCGCCCTTCTGCTGTGGGGTGCACCTTTAAGTTACACACCCCTCGCCTCAGGCTCTGCTTCCTGGTGAGGCCAGGACTCAACACACCATTTCTAGGAGGATCTGCATTAGAAAACATAATTCTATCCTGCAGGAAAATGCACATGGAATTCACTGAGCATTCTCGGGGGGAACAATCTTCACTGGGGCCTTACTGCTCTGTTCTGGGATGATACCCATAGAGTCACTGTTTCCCAGCTAGCCCTGGCCCACACAGGATCTCCAGCAATGGTGGGTGGAAGCATTAATGAAACATGAAGCAACATGGTCCTTTGGAACACCGGTCGTGATGTAGATCCTTTATATTGATAAAGCTGTTTTCATGCCAGATAAAGGTGATGACTGCTGCATTGGTCATCTAGGTCTGTCCTAATAAAGTACCCCTGACTCAGTGGCTCCCATAATGCAAATTTATTTCCTCATGGATCTGGAGGCTGGAGTGTGAGACCCAGAGTGGGCAGGGCTGGCTCCCCCTGAGGCCTCTCTCCTGGCCGTGTGGACGGCTGTCTTCCCCCTGCGTCCTCACACGGGCGTCCCTCTGGGTGTGTCTGTGTCCCCATCTCCTCTTCTTACAAGGACCCCAGTCCTATGGAATCACGACCCACCTTAGACCTCATTTTACCTTTATCACCTCTCTGAAGGCCCATCTCCAAAACACTCACATTCTCAAGTTGGCTGGAATGACCACATGTGAGTCTATTTGGGGTGGGGGGCACAATTCAGCCATCATAGTTACTATGTAATCAGTCAACTCTGGTCCTAGACACCACTGAGTCATTGAATCAGTAGCTAAAGAGAACAATTTGGTACTTGTGTGTCCATTGAAGACCACTGGCTGTGCACAGTGGAAGTATCCAGAATTCGTTTGAGAGAAAAATGAAATTCACTGAAGAGAAGTGAACATAATCAGTGAAATTCAAGGCCAAACCAAAAGTTCAGGGCAGTGAGGAAAAGACAAGGGGCACCTCCAGGATGCCCATCTATGGGGAGGTGGAATTTCTCTCCGACACCCACAGTGCTTCTTGGACTAGTGACAATTGGCTACAGAGGTCTCCCTTTATTGGTTGTTTTGCTTTCCATGGCTTCAGTTAACTGCAGTCAACTGCAGTCCAAAAAATATGAAATGGAATGTTCCAGAATGAAGCCATGCATATTTTAAATTGCGCGCCATTGTGAGATCTCCCTCCATCCTGCCATGTCCTGCCTGGGACACGGACCAGCACTGTGTCCAGCCTCTCCACGTTGTAGGTGCTTGACAGTCCTACATCACTGAGCTGCCATCTTGGATATTGGAGCAGCTGCCGTGGTATCACAGTGTTTGTGTTGAAGTCACCCTTAGCTTACGTAATCACGGCCCCAACGTGCAGGAGTAGTGATGCTGGCCATTCAGATTAGCCAGAGAGAAGCCATAAAGTGCTTCCTTTAAGTGGAAAGGGTTGAATGTGCAGATAAGAACAGGACAGATAGGGCTCGGTACAACCCATGGTTTCAGGCAGCCCCCAAGGGTCTTGAAATGTATCCCATGTGGATAAGGGACACCGCTGTGTCCTCCTTTATTCTAAAAACAGGATTCATTGTCAGAGGGGGGATCGGACTGTCATTGCCTTTGTCAACGCCCATTCCTTGACAAGGGGTAGGGAGACACTCACACTCACAGCCTCCCCAGAACTGCCCACAACCCAGAAGATGCGATTCCCAAAAGAGAGTTGCAATGCTATTTCACTAAGAAGGAGATATGGAGACGTGAAGGCAAAAAAAAGAAGAGGAAAAGAAATCACCTCTGCATAAGCTGGCTTGCATTGTTCACACCAAGGGGCTAATCACTGCAATTCCCTTTGTGGACAGTGATGGACTCTGGAAAGCTGGAAGGGACTTGACCCTTCAGCCATATCCCCCACCTTCCCTTGCATCTGTATTTTATCTGCCATTAGGACTGGCATTATGTATCATTACTTCCCCAGCCACAGGCTAGGAGAGCAGGGGGGATTCCGCTGACTCAGCAGGTGGACCAGCTGCCCGTGTGAGACACATGCCCAAAGACAGCTGCCCTGCCATTGATTTTCTGGTTTTCGGTGATTGCTCTTTGCATCCACAAGGTTAAAATAGTGCCACAGCTTAGTTACAGCTCTTTTGAGAATTCTTTGCTGTTCTTTTGACTGTTATAGCCTGCTAGTGACTCTTTTAAATAGCCTGTGCCTTTTACAGTGGAAAAAAAAAAAACGATGGAAGAGTGGTTTTCAAAATGACCATCATAAAGAATTCTGCCAACTGGACAAATAAGGCTGATGGCCATTTCTTGAAGTTTGCTTCTAGAGGACAAGCACTTAACTCAGGAGGGTTTTTTTCCCCCTCATAAGACAACTCCATATACCATATTTCACATGTATGAGGACCCTGTGTTGAGATCCCATGTTACATAAATGTCCCAACCAACCCAACCCTGCATGTGACCTGGGTGTTGGACTGCAGTGTGCCGGCCTCTCAGTTCTGCACCCACTTCTCCCTTAGAGAGTGTCTTGTGTTCAACCTCCCATGAACCAGGGGGTGGCTGATGTCTTTGCAGCAAGTAAGGCACAGATCTCCCCTCTGTCATTGCGGTGTAGCCGAGGATATAGATGTGCAACAAGAGACACCAAGACCTTTCATCAAAGGGCAGAAAGCAAATATGTTTGGCTTGGGGGCTCACAGGCTCTGTTGTACCTACCGAGCCCTGCAGTGGTGGGGTGGAAGCTGCCATAGACGGTGCAGAAATGAGTGGGAAGGCTGTGTTTCATGAGAGCATTATTCACCTAAACCAGCAATGGGCCAGTTGTTTGCTGACTTGTGACCCAGAATGATGTCTTCTTCGCCAATACAGGGAGCTCTGAGCAATCCAACAACAATTGGAACAAAAATAACCATATTTTGAATCTGAACAATGTGCCTTGTGAAAATACATTGACCTCCATCACAATGCAATCAGGTAGCCATCTGCACTTTATGAAGAAAGAACTGAGCTCCATTAGCTAATCTGAGTAACATCTCCAAACCTTCCAATGGAAGCTTCAGATTTGGCAGTTTTGGGTGTTTTAGTCTGTGCTTGAGTGAGGTTGGGTTGGGCGATGGTGCTGCGACAGGCAATCCCCAAATCTCAATAGCTCAACCAGCCGAAATCTGTTTTTCCTTATGACAAGCTGAGGCCATTCCTCAGGTTGGCTGTGTTCTAGGTCAAGTGTATGTCATTTCTGCACCAGCAAGCTTCAACATGCACATCGATCACCTGTGAACTGGGTACAGTGAAGTTTCTGATGACAGGGATCTGTGGGGGTGGGGTCTGAGATCTGAATTGGGTCTGGTGACCCCATTTCGAGTAGTGAACATCCTGGCTGAAAATAATTCTCTGGAGAGAGAGAGAGAGCGAGAGCGAGAGCGAGAGAGAGAGAGAGAGAGATCTGATCAACATTTCATAGGCCAAAACAAATCCCAGGGTTGGACGTAATTGTAAGAGGATAAGGAAGCGGACTTGACTGCTATGGCAGAGAGCAGAGGAAGCATGTTTTTGGAAAGCAGTAGCAAATGCCTACCCAGTCCAGGATTGCTTGACCTCAAAGCCTTTACCCATTTCTTAGTATTACTCACCTACCTCACTTGCAGGTGGACCACACCAGTCAGTTTGAATACATCTTTCTCTGAGAGTCTCCTTCCCTAGTGTTGCATCCTGGTTTTCTAACCCCTTGGCATGCAAAATGTGGCTCCTGCCCCACCTCCATCAGGATCATTGGCACGCTTCAGAATGTAGACTCTCAGGGTCCACGCCAGACCAACTGAACCATAATCACATTGTAACAAGATCCCTCAGGTGACTCGCATGCCCATTAAAGAATGAAAGCCGTGCTGTAATCTGCCCCATAGACATCAGACTCCTCCCACCTGTGAAGAAATTGCCTGGCTCACGGATGTCACCTAAAGCAATTCCCATTATGCCACCATTGCCTCCATCCACCACGGCAGGTGCTTCAGGAAGCACACCTGCAGCCCAGGGAGCCTGGAAAGGACACAGGTGATCACGTGATGGGCCCAGCAGGCACCTGGAGGGAAACCAGAAAGAACTGCCAGAGCAAATGCCCAGGAAGAAAACCATGGTGGGAAAAGATAGCAAACTCAAAATGAATGCAACACGCATTTGGATAAATTTCTACCCAATTAGAAGATATTCTGCCTCTAGCCACATGGTAGGTAGACTAGATATTTTGAAGCTCTCCTTTATCATAAAGCACATGGGAATGCCAGAAAAAAGATTTTAAAACATCCCTTCAAATACATATATGGTTAAAAAATTAATTCTGAGAAGTGAGAATAGAAGAATGAGTCAAGAAAAGTAAATCAGTACAAGGCTCCTAACCACTCATGACAGCAAGAAAGAGCTTCAAGTTTAAGTCCTGCTCCGGTCGTGGGGAAAATGTCTTAGGTCCTCACAAGGTGAAGACTGAGCTAGAAACTAGAAAATGTGGCCATCTCTGTGAGCTCTGAGCCACAACAACAAGCAAACCTGAAACACAGGACAATGACATGTGGCTGGGCTTGAGACTCAGTCCTATCCAAGGGCTTGCATATCTATAAAGACTCAGATTTCTTACCAAATTCACCCTGATTGTGTCATGTAAGAATTTCAGGCCCAGAGACGTTACTTAATATGGCTTTACATTGTTCGTGTCTCCAGAAACCTGATGAACATAAACACTCATTTTCTGGAAAGGACTGAAAACTCAGGCCACAAAGATTTTACGTCCCCTCAAGTTCAAGGCAATTTAAGGTCCCAGTCCGAAGTCACTAAACACACAACACAACCAGAAACAGGAGCAAGAGCGGCCAAAAGAGCTGGCAGCAAATTGGTTGCTTTACATGTTGGAATAAACAAACAAAAAATTCCAAATAAATGTTTTAATAAAATTAAACAAAAAAGAAATGATGAAAATCATGAGTGAGACAAAAATTATAATGACAGAAATTTCAAAGGAGTTCAAAAGTGATCTGAATTTCTGTGTGAAAAAAATATATATGGCTAAATATGATAGTCAAAATACTTTTTTTACAACATGCAAGGCACACAGTCTTGAGAATTTTCACACCTTCTGCTTACTTATCCTTCCAACAGTCTTAGGAGCTGCGTATAAATTAATAAAGCCACACAACGGTCTGTTAGCATAACCTCACCTGCTGAATTCTCGACCCATACAAACTAGTATCTCTGAATGACCCAATCTAACACGCGGACAACAGCAGTACAGAGAAAAATCAGTGAACCGGAGTGTAGATCTGAAGATACCGTGGAGATAAATTCGCAGAGATGAAACGAGGTTTGGAGGAGCAGAAGACTGAAGGAGAAGGTCAAACACACGCCAACACTGGAGTTTCAGAAGCAGGTGATAGAGAGAAAGGGGAGCACCCCACCTAGGAGAGTGCTTTTCCAGACGTGGTCAAACTTGTGCCATACAGATTTGGTGAACCCAACCCATCTCCAGCAGGAAAAAAATTAGAAATCCATACTTAGAGATTGTAATGAGAATGCTGGACATTTGTCAGCTGTGACAAAGCTGAGGTCTTAAACTGCACGTGCACCCACAGAGATTACTAGATTGCCCACCAAAATATCCCACATGGGCCAGGAGCTGGCTTCTCCATAGCACCAAAGGTAGCTGAGGATAAGGGAACCACTGGTGCCTTGGACACTGATCTAGCACCAGCCTGAATCTGAGGTTGCTTAGACTCCTTGACCCAGAAATCCTATTCATAATCCCCGACTTAGAACATCGTAGAGGGAAATCTTAAAGACAAACACAAATTCCAGAGCATCATTCTTCCTAACAGCACAACATCAAGAAAGCACACACACAAGGATGAAAACTACTTGTCCTCGCTGGGATTACTAGAACAAATACCACCCACTGAATTACACAATGATTGTTCATTTCCCCCAGCTGGGGAGGCTGGAGTCCAAGAGCAAGGTGTGGGTAGGGCTGGGTGTTGGCGAGGGACACCTTCCTGGCTTGCAGATGTCTGCCTTCTCTTTGTGTCCCCACATGAAGGAGAGACCAAGAACTTCCTTGTCTTTTCCTGTTTGTGTAGGCAATTCATGCCCATGAGACCCCATCTTTAGGATGCTATTTAACCCTAATTCTGTCCCAAGAGCCTTACCCCAAATACCATCCATAGGGAGTTAGTGCTATAACCTAGGAATTTGGGGGACCCAGACATTCAGTGCAGAGCCTCCCCCAAATGACCCTATAGTTTATCCATTGTAAAATATATAACATACATTAGTTCATCATACTGGTTTCTCCAAAAAGTTACTAGTAGTTTTTGTTCTCTTATGAAGGTGCATTTATTACCACATTTTATGAGGCTTAATATCCTAAGATATTGAAATGTACTCATATAAATTCAGATCATTAATCTTTTATTTCAAAGGATAGCTGTTAAATGCCAACCACTAAGTTCTGGGCATATGATGAATAATAAAAAAGAAACTCTGGCATCGCAAACCCATCACTTCATTTGTAAATAATGGAATCTCAATAGATGGAAATAAGTGTTTTTGCAAAGGAGTGCCTAATGTGCTAAGAAAGCATACAAAAGGATGAGAAAGGGGCCTTCATTGTTGAATGGCAGCTATAAATCATGCCCTCGGCAGATGGCTTCTACATTTTCCTCTGTCCATCTGTTAGCTGCAACCCTGTAATACCTCCTAATGCCAACGCAGAAAACAGCCTCAAGGGTGTGGGGAATTAAACTGGCCAAGCCAACTGGGGGGGATGTTAAACCAGTGCAGGGGGCACCCACTCTGAACGTTCCCTTGGCATATCCCCACGAATTCGGAAGGTGCCCACACGCACACGCCAGTGGTCACATTCCCCAGGACTCCAGAGTCCAGACCAGGACAGAGACGTTCACTTCGGGGCCTGGCCAACTCCATTCCCTGCTTTTGACGACCTCCTCTGCCTCAACATCTATCTCAATCGTAGACCACAGGTCCAGAAAATTGCTCTGAAAAACATCTTCTTCACATCCACGCCTTCAGACCCGGGATGCTGAACTTGCTTTATTACTTCACTAGACACACTCCACACCAGGGCTCTGCTGGACCATACAATTCTTTCATCTCCACTCAGTCCTCTCCATAAATATTGCCATTTCTGTGGCAGGGGAGGTCACTGGGCGTTGAGAATTACATTAAGGGAGACACATAGAAGGGTAACTTCCTGTATCCAGTGTTGGACTCGGGTGGTCCGTGAAGTGAGCTTCTAGGTGAGACAAATGGGCAGCGACGTGCCTTCTGAGACTGTGTGAGCAGAGCCGGTGACTGCCAGAGGGGAAGACTGCCTTCACCGAGAAGACGGCTTTGGAGATTAAATGATGGATGTGGCCTGCCCATCCCTGCTGCTGGTCACAGTCCCTGTGAGCGGGGGAAATTGAAAAGCCCAGGCCTGGCAAAAGGTCCCTGCTGTTGTTGGCAGGAGGTATGAGAGAGGAGAAGGAGAGACAGAGGGAGAGGGAGAGAGAGAGACATCGATTTGTTGTTCCAGATGCATTCACTCCTTGATTCTTGTCTGTGCCCTGACTGGGTATGGAACCCAGAACCTTCATGTACTGGGACAACACTCTAACCAACTGAGCTATGCAGCCAGGGCCACGATGACAGCCCTTCTGAAGAATGTCTAGCTCCTACGTGGACCATAATTCCCAGGCTGCGGGTCACCCTACAGCTGGTATCCGATTATGCAGTTATGGCATTGTGATATCGCGTTAGACTGGTATGGTGATTTGAGCCATATGACAGCTTTACTTCCTGGAAAGCTCATGAGTCTGTGCAAAGTGTCAAAGTAGTGACTTGCACACACAGCCAGCACATTTCAGGTCAGAGAACCAACAGCATCACACCTAACGTGTGAGCACCAGGGTGAAGCATTCCACGGTGCATCCAAGGCTACATTTTCTCTGCGCTCTTGCTTGTCTGTCGGTTACATTTAAAGTTCTGTCAAACGACCTGGAGACCAGCAGCTACCATGAGAGCAGGTCCCAACTCATTCCTACTGGGGTGCTGACGTGAATTGGGGGCATTTCCATCCTGGTGGACAATCTCACACTAGGTAGTTGCCTTTCTGCATCAACACTTCAAAGATCAAAAGAACGGTTTGACAGTTTGACTTTCAGAATCCACCTTCCGGCAAAGGTATCATCACGGATGTCGGGATGGTAGTTTTTTTTAACGATAGATCATAAGTCACAGATGCCAATTAGCAGCATGGAAATGGCCAAGTTTGGGAGCAGAAATCCAAATTGATCTCCCAGCCTGAGCATATATAAGCAAGCTGAGCTTGGACAAGTTACCTGTTTTCTGTAGAAGTTAGATTTCCCCACAATATACTTACTCACAGGTTTTCTCTAAGATTCCATGAAGAGATTTTTCAAAATCCCCAACATAGCTCACAGGGTCTGTATGAGGACTCAATGATGGGATATATTCTTTAACCCACAAATAAGGTGATGCACTCCATCACCCCAGGACAGGACAGTGGGCCAGATATTTAAAAGTAGGAGTGCGAGACAGACATGGACACACACCCAGCCACATACACGGGGAAAACACTTTGTAAACTGTACAGAGTGATGGAAGCGAGAGTTGCTATTATTCGGGCATGCAGCCGGGTGCTGTGCCTACGTGGCTGAGTGCCCCACAGTCTGCCCTGGGCGTCCAGAACAACGTTTTGGGAAGACACACATCTGCACTGACACACGACAGCATTGGGCATTTCGGGTACGTTATTTAGACTTCCTTGCAAGCCAGGAAGTCTATCGTGAGCAGATTCCCAGACACCTATTTTAATGGTCAGGGAAACTGAGCACAATCCATGGGCAGAGGGACCCTGTGATACAATCCTGAGTTGTTTTGTTTTGTTTTTCTGGGTGATTCAATGGACACAGCAGGGCTCCCTGCTTGCCTCCTAAGAGGAGCCACCGAGAAAACTCTTCCCGTTGACTTCCCTGGTGGGGAGTTGTCTTCCGCCTCTTGGTGGTGACTCCGGCTGTTTCCCATCAAATTCCACCCATAGGCCAGAGAACATGACCCTGGGCGGTCAGTTAAAGGTCTTTCAAAAATCAGTAAGCATAGCATAGCGATTAGACAATTGTCCACTTCACAGAGTGGGCTCCCCAGTATGGCAAGTACCCACTAGGCTATACATCCAAAAGTGATACAAGATAATATGTACAACGGGAACTGCAATTAAAACAATAAAATTAAAAAATAAAATTTAATAAGCAAACCCACGTCTTACAGAGGTAATTTCCCATGAGAAAAACGATTCATTAGATGACATCGATTAATGCCTCGATAAATATAACGAGTAAGTGAAGATTTTCAAGCAGCAATTATTGATTAGGGTAAAACATTTTCTGAGATTAAGACAAATGGCTGACATGGAAGATTGTTTATTAAATAAAATGCCCCTCATGCCAGATCATTTTAAGCTCCCTCTTAATCTTAGGTATGGTCTGATTTAGGGAAAGGGAGAGAGCAGAGGATATATTCTGACGGGCTTGAATTAGCCTGAAAAATGAGCCTCATCAGCATAGAAGCTTCCACTGGAAAGTTAAGCCCTTATCATTGCCTTCAGTAGGAGAAATAAAAAAAGCAAGCTGAGAACACTTTGAGAACATTTAAAAATATTAATATTTGAGAAGGTACATTTCAACTTCACTATAATATCTCAGTGAGTAGACATTAAGATGCTACAATGGCAACATTTACCTTAGAACAGAATTGCAGGTGACAATAGTTTTACGTTGCTTTCTGCAAGAAAATTTGGACACTTTCTATTTTCTTTACACTAAAAACAAAAGCTAATGGTACTTTCCACTGCTCTACATAGTAGGGCCTGTTGATTCCCATAATCCTGTGCATAACCCCATATGTTATGAGGCAAGCAGACCTACATTCCTGCAAAGGAAACCTAGCAGAGTTGTTCTACCGGACATGTGCCAGGGTCCCTCCATTTCCAGTCTATGACACATAAGCAACAAGGTACCAAGAGTAAGACAAATGAACAGCCACCTGCTGTCAAGGTCACTGAATATGTTCTTGGACACCCTCTCACTGACCTGTCTCCCAGACCTGTGTGCCCACATGGCACACCTGGAGTTCCTTCCCCAACGGTGCAAACTCCGTAGGTGTGACGTCACGCCGGGCCCCCCCTGTACACCATGTTCTTTCCATCGGGTGGTCTCTCAGTGGAAGACAGGTTCGGAAACACTGGAACGCACCCACAAAAGGATGTCGTGCACATCATTTTAAGAATGAAAGACAGCTGCCACAGGAACAGGCCAACTGAGATTTGTGGGTGGGACTCGAGAGTTGGTACAAAATACAGCAAGTGTCATAGCCTCGGTCTTATTACTTAGGATTTCGTATCGATTATCCTAAGTATGTAGAGAAATGTGAGAAAACTGTGTCTCCTGAACGTATCCAATAAAAGACAAAACAACATGACAGTTATCTGTGAGCCTAACGTATGACTCAATTTACTGTAGAAAAAAAACAAACCCAGTCCAACGTGAAAGCTTTCAATTGGCATTTGTGTTCGCACTTCCAGTAAACTTTCAGCAAATTGGCAGCCTTTAAAGAGGGGCAGATACGACACATTTTAAGACAGAAGAAAGCAATTCAACACCATGATTTTTAAGGTAAAAGGAAGCAAGTCAGCTTTCCAGAAAGAATCAGAGAGTCTAAAATTGCCCCAGAGACTTCCATTAGATGCCTACGACACTCTAACACTAACTAAACAGTGTGAATGTTCTTCTAGAGCCATGTATGGAATCACTGAACCTGAAAAGTGTCTAAACACAGAGGTCCAAGCACCTTGCTTTCATTGTTGAAGGAAAGACGACCTGAGAGTGAGGAGATATCTTGCTTTGATGGATAACAAGTGTTCAGTAATGTAGCAATTGCTGTATGCTGCCTGCCAACGTCTCTTCCTGACCAGGGAAGGACATCTCAGCCACTTTCCAACTGGGTGGGTGTAGCCACTTTTCTCTCCAGTTGACAGGTAACAAGTGACAGGAAATTAACATCCCTGGGGGGACCTCTTAAACATGCAGAGTCAGGTCCTGGGGAGTACAGCTCCTTTGATCTCTTATTGGATCATTCTAACATTAGTTCCCCCCCTTTTTTCCCAGGAAAATTAAGCCACAGTCATCCTCAGAGAGAGCTGCCTGAAATAGCAGGCACTTGAGGGCCACATGGTAGCTATCACCCACAGCTCGACTGAGTATTTGAAATGTGGACTGTCTGAACCAAGCCGTAGTCTATTTGTCTGTTTTCACTTTGGATGCCTATGCCCTTGATGTCATAGCTAAAAAAAAAATCATTACCAAATCCAATGTTATGAACCTTTCCCCCAAAAGTTTCTTCTAGGAGATTTGTAGTGCTAAATTTTAGTGTTAGGTTTTTAATCCAGTTTGAGTTAGTGTGGGCATAGGGCATAAGGGAAGGGTCCAACTTCTCTCTTCTGAATGTGGATATCTGCTTCTCACAACACAATCTGTGGAAGACACTGTCGTCTCCCCCACTGAGTGGTCTCAGTGTCCTGTCCAAGATGATTTGGTCAAAAGCACAAGGGCTTATTTTGTTCCATTGGTCTATACGTCTGTCTTTATGTCCATGGTGCCATGCTGTGTTAATGACTGTAGTTTTGTAATATGTTTTGAAATCAGGAAGCACGAGGCCTCCAAGTTTATTCTTCTGTTTCAGGTTGTTTTGACCACTTGAGGTCCCTTCTGGTTCCATATGAATTTAGGTTTTAGAATTCCACTGGAATTTTGATAGTGATTTCACTGCATCTGTAGATTGCTTTGTGTAGTATAAATATTTTATTAATATTAAGTCTTCTAATTCATGAACACAGGATAGCTTTGCATTTATTTGTGTTCACTTTGATTTTGGTCAGCAATGATTTATACTTTTTAATACACAAATTTTCCATGTCTTTGGTTAAATTTATTTTGTTCTTTTTGATGCCACTTTCATGGGATTGTCTTCTTAATTTATTTTTCGAATTACTCATTGTTATTGTATGGAAAACAACTAATTTTCGTGTGTTGATTTTGTACACTGCAACTGTGCTAAATTCATTTCTTAGTTCTGTTTTTGTGGGTAACCGTTTTTGTCTACATACAAGGTGAACATTTTCATTTTTCAATATCCCTTCTTTGTATTGCTGCGCTTATCCTCATAGTCCCCAAAGAGACATGGTTTCTGCGTGGCAAAGCCCGACAAAGACATCTAGATAATTGATTCATTATTTTAAAAATCACAGGGACTGTCTGCCTGTGATTAGCACCAGCCCAAGCTATTGGGGGGCCTGGGCTTCAGAACCTTTTTCCGGAACATTTCAATAACAAACCTCGGCGAGGAGAACTGGTCCTGCCTTCATGCCTGGCCGGTTCCCTGCCAGTTGGCAATGACGGGCTTTTATTCACATCCCAGGATCAGAAACATAAAATGTATTCAGAGAGGACCGTGGGGAGACGAGAAGGCGAACACACTCTACCATCCTTGGCAGTCCCGTCTATTCTGCAAGAGTCGCTTGTTCAAACGAGCCAATTTTGCTCCAGCGCTGCCTCCTCACAGCCTGGCTCTCTCTACGGCAGTCAGGGATTGATAACCCACAGCGTGGGTGGAATGCATGACCCTGAGCCGAGCTGCTGTGGAAGCAGCCCCTCCCCTCACGCCAATATGAACTGTCATCATAGGAACCCCGACAGGAGAATTGCAAGGTGCTCACATATTCTAATTCCTACTTGGCTGACACAATAGGCTGGGAGAGCAAAAGAAAGTTAATATTCCCGGCGTGGGAAGACGTATTACTCTGAATAATTTAAAGACGGCTATCGGGAAGTCGCAGGAAATGAAATTCAGAATTGCCCATCTCGTGGCATGGAAATTAAAAGACGCTGTGGAGGGATAACGAAGAGAGAAAGGCAGGAAAAGACGATTATCAGCCCAGGCTGGACCTCGGTATCTTTTCCCTTTGGGGTAGAATTTCGACAGTGTAGACATCACAAAGATGAGAAGGGGTTCGGTGTAGAAAGAAACAAACCGAAAGGGCTCCACCTTGAACATTAGGTCACCTTTTCCTTGTTCCTATAAGATGCAAAGCCATTTCTAAATTTCCCTTGCAGCAGGGTGTCCCGTGGGTGGCTGAGTCCCAGCGGAAGGCATGCAAGATGTGCTGATCTGTGGCCCGGGCCCTTGCCCGTGGGAGCCAGAGTCTCAGATCCCGCCCAGCACTGCTGATTTAGAATCTGCACTTTGAGAAGACCTCCAGGTGATTTATAGAAACATAACCAAGTGACAAGGCCTTCTCTAAAGAAAATGGATACTCTATTCATTAATCAAGAAAGGCACGCCAGTTGGAAGAAATGCAAACAAAGAGAATCATAATTCATACGCGTCATGGGTATTTGGGTTCAAAACAAATATGAAATGATGAGGCGTTACTTTGCGTGGGGCAAGAATCAAGGACATTTTTTATGTCATCTGACGTAGCAATAAAATGGACTGAGATCAGTCTAAGCTTGGATTTGTTTCTGTCCAGTGGATACTTGCTTAATCATAGTAGTTGTGTGTGTGAGTGTGTGTGTGTAATTGACTTAAACTGTTCCTGGCAGTACAGATGTGAATGATTAAGCAAGAAAGCCATATAAACTCCTTTGAGTATGCAACAGAAGACCGATGATTCTGGGGAACCGTGTCCTAAGGGTGTGCATCGGAATAGACATCACAGTGGGAGTCTGGCCATGTGTCATTATAATCAATCAGTCAGTACCCAATCATCAGAACAAGCAGTCTGCTGTACCCCTCACTTAGACGTATGCAGCTGGCTCTTTCCTTATTATTGGACGGTGGTCTCTTAGAGATGATCCAAGTAGTTTGCATTCATGAAAAAACCACTTTACCATTCTCTTCATCTTAGATCGAAACCCATGTTTCTTCGACGGTGAGCCAGGCAGTTCTTAGGAATTTCTTCCCTGACCAGCCAGGACTGTAGCTTCCCCCGGGGGCCGTGGCCCACTCATTCCTAAAAGGAGGCTGGTAGTTTGCCCAAGACCGAAAGGGTGACCTCCATGAGTTACCATTTCTGCAGACTTGCTCCTCATCCAAGCATCTTGTTTTCTGTGGGCCCGACTCTAAATGAGGCGAGCAACTCCAGATGACCTAACCTGCAAAACCTTTTGCAGGGAAAGTAATTTGTGAACGATAATGACACCCTGCAAAATTTCCCAAGATAACATGGCCATACTTATCAATCAATTCCATTGACTCAGCAGTCACCGAATGGATTTGCATAGGAATCTGCTGCCACAGTCTGTTTACAAACTTCATCCACCATCCATATCTTTTCCTAATTCTTGACACTGTGATGGTCTCTGTCCCCACAGGGACCTTCTGCTTCAACCTGAGCTGTGGTGACAGCCCATCAATGTTGGTCCAGGTCACGGAGGCCTCATTTGCAAAGCGTTGCAGCAAGTTTTCCCTGCAGTCCTTCGTCTTTCCTTCCTGCCACTAGAATGGCCCTCCCTCTGCCTCTCACAGGATACCTAGTCCTGCCCCGCTGTCCTGGGGCCAGTGTGGGGACAGGAGCCCGAGAAGAATGTCCCCACCCCCGCCATTTCCCTGTGAGATGTTAAAGAACTCAGCACGGCTTCTGCGGTGTTGAGTCCTTTGCTGGAAGCATCTATATCAACACACGCTCTCTCATTTTTATCTTGAACCCTCACAAGTATTCATACAGTATGTACAGCAAACACATGTTAATAATAATAGCAGCATTCCTGTGTTTTCAACCATATTGAAAATCAATGCAAGTCATTCATATTCACCTAAGTCACCCCGATAGGTTGAAATTAGTTACGAGGACTGTCCATTTGGATTTATTTATTAGCCCCACTGATACAAAGGGATGCTAACTAACTTAAGAGGAAAAAGAAAAGAAAAAAAATGGACCAGTGGGATCTCAGGGAATGAGGGCCCACAGCCACCAGGGAGAGGCTGCCCCCTGGATGCCAGGCTCAGGGACCAAGGGGCTATTTGGTTTATTTGCAGCTCCCGCCATGGGTCTGTCTGCAGCCTGTCTCTGCTCTGTCTCAATACCCAAAGTCCCTAAATAAAGACTCTGTCACCCTAATGGACATTACGTGCCCTCACCTTCATCATGCCGAGGCCACCCAGTCCCTCCAAAGGGAGTCAAGATGCTATTATTCTTAGGAGTGGGATGGGTGAATGAATTTGTGATTTAAAAAAAATCCCAGAAAGTCCTTTAAATTGCCTCTTACCATTCAGAAACCCCCTGCTCTTCATACGCCCATTTTCCAAGTTATCCTCCACCTGGTCATGTTATAATAATTCCATGCACAATAAGAACTTGCAGAAGTCCTCCCTAAAAGAAAGTGGACAGAGCCCTGGCCACCTGGCCATGTGTCCTGGGTACCTTGGGGATGTCCTGGCTTCTCTGGCTGTAACTGCCTCCCACCGCGATATTCAACAATGTGGCCATCAGTAACATGTATGTGATAGCTGCGTACGGTGCCAGGTGAGTACTAGAATTATGGGGCAATCACCTTGTAAGTGGTAGAGTTGTCTGACCACCCTGCAGCACACCTGAAACACTCGTAAAATGATACTGAACATCAACAGTACTTGAGTAAAATACGTAGGTAGGAAGGGACACACAGGACCATTGCAGTGACCATGTCTACAATTTACGGGGAAGGCGGGACCTAAGGCATTTCACTGAAGTATTAAACTGTCCAAGACAGAGCAAGGCAGGTCTCCAGGTGGCATATGGGGATCGTCACTGTGTCCTTCACCACCCATCAGGTCCCTCTTTATTGCAGGTAGCATGAGGCCAGCTTAAGCCACCTGAGCCCTGCATGTGATGCTCAGCGCCACATTCCACCCCCCTGACCACTGTGCACAGTGTAAAAATAGGAAAACCTCGGGGGTCCCGGCGGGTGCTCCCCTGCCCCCTTACAGAAGACTCTGTTCCCTGTGAGTGTCCCAGTCAGCGGCCTCATACAGGGTCCTGATCACCTAAACCAGGGATGTGGAAGGCCCCCAGCAGGGAAAAACCGGAGCCTAAGCTTCTCACCCCTGCTGCTGGAAATGTGCCTACACAAGGAGGAGTTTCCTCGCTGGGGAGTTCAGTGTCTGCCTCAGACAAGCTCAGACTCACCTGCCGGAAAGTCAAACATGTTCTGAGTGGGCCATGAGGGACTGTCATGGATGGAGACAGAGAGAGAGAGAGAGAGAGAGAGAGAGAGAGAGCAAGCATGTACTAGTTTGACAGTTATTAAACTATTAAGGCACAGAGAATAACACTTAGTTAGAAGTATGTCCAGCATTGGCAGAATGCTATGTGTTCTTACCTAAAATACTGCAATTCCTTTTTATTTAAATTTAATCTATGAGGTCTGTCTAGAAAGTGTCCAGACATGTACGATGAAAAATAAGACATTCATTGAAGAAAGTACAAGATACAAGAAACATTGTCCACAGTACAAGGACACCTCAGTGTCCTTCAAAGGAGGCACCTGGGGACCTCCGACAGTTCTCCCAGTCGCCATCAGCTGTTCTGTCCTATTTCCCTCAGTCTCATCCATGGTCTGAATTCTCTCCCCTTTCAAAGGTGATTTTAGTTTTGGGAAAAGCCAGAAGTTGCAGGGCACCAGATCTCAGCTGTAGGGTGGGGGGACTGAGTGATTTGAATTTCCACCAAAACCCTCTGCACGAGACAATGATGCGTGAGCAGGTGCATTGTTGCAAGGAAGCTGCCAATCACCAGTTGCGCACAGCTGCAGCCTCCTAAGTCATCCGAATACTTTCTGCAGAGGAACATTCAGGCTTTGTGCAAAATTGGGTGCACATGCACTCGAAGTGCTCAGTCCTTTTTAATGTGATAACCACAGAGTACACACACTCACTCATCTGTGTCTACTGCCCCCACTGACTGGTACACGGAACTTGTCATGGTTCACACATGTGTGTGCCAGCCCACCCTCCTTAGCTGCCCAATCACATCGATGTGACACAGACTGTTCTCCTTATATTAACAATGGCTGGGCTCTTTGCAGACACACCTTGTACATTCATTTCATTTTGCTTTACAGGGTGTATACAATGCAGCAGATATTTTACTTCCCGCTGTAGAAAAGGACTTGGAGATCTTTCTCCAAGTCTCTCTCCCAGCTTTGGGAGAAATGGGCTCATCCTCTCATGTTATCTGTGCTTTTCCCATAGCCCTTTAATGTGTATTTGCTTCTCTGTATTGGGACTCTCCTAGACAAGCATCTGTGGAAGAAAACAGTGTATTTTTCTATGATAAGTACACTTACTGGATTAAAAAAATAAGGAACAGAAGTAACTCTAACAGAGGAATTGGAACACAAAAAGCCGGGCAGGCTCAGTCTGATACCGTGATTATTTTCGCGTTTGCTCTGCAACTGACAGAGAAAAGATGGGGAGTTAAACAAATGAAAAATTCATAATAAATGAAACCATAAGCCTACGGATTTATACGTGATTACGGCAGAGGGTAATATAGAAAGAGTATAATAGGACAAAACCAATTACCTATTTATTACTATGGAGATGTGCTCAGCCGGAAACAGGAGAATATTTGTGCTTCGCAAGGCTCATAAACCAGCAAACGTTACTGATTCATGGGGGCAAGGTTGCAGCCAGCTCACGCCACCTCCCGAAATTGCTCTCTTGGACCATCGAGAATTCTTCACTTTTGATTGATCCCAACAACATTATTTTATAGCCATGATTACAGTTTACTGATTTACTGCCAAACAGGGTCATCTATTTGGGGACAGGGTTCTGCTTATAAGTAAACCATAAAATTAATAAAAAGACAAATGGCAAGGGAAACTTGGGCACCAAGTTGAGAGAATAAATTAAGGTATAATTTTTCTTGTGTATTTATGACCCAGACTGTGTTTTACGACACGGAACTGTGATCAGTGGTTGTGAATGAAATAATTTCTAGTTGAGAGTTTCCACCACATACAAGATAAAGTTGAGCATTAACATGGTTAATGGCATTCAAGGTGATATGTCCTCCTTTGAAGTATTGGTTCCGCGCTTGATTTACGCCTTGCATGTTACATCACAGTGCATAATACATTCACATCATCGAATGCCTTAATATTTAACCCACAGCATTTAATCTAGTCTTCAGCCCACAAGAACTTTGCTAACTTAACTTTCTTTTGGAGACAACTAACAGAACAGCATGGAGTTAGAGTAGAGAAACTTTTTTTTTTTTTTATAAATTCCGTGGTTCATTCCCTGATTCCATTTCCCAAGGCATTTCCCTGGCCCTAGTCATGGTTGATGTTCTGAGTGTATCTGTCTATTATTCATGTGTCTTTCTTAGAACACCTTCACTTGCAAAATGTCCTTTCTCCAAACAGATGGTTATAGATTACCATAGTTTTGGATCTCTGAGCCCTTGGCATTTGTATTCATGTCATTCTTTTTCTTTTCCTTTTTTAAATAGTTGTGAATTAAAGTAGGCATACAATATATTACATTAGTTTCAGGTGTACACCATAGTGGGTAGACATTTCTAGATCTTACCAAGTGGTCCCCCTGATAAGGGTACTGCCTACTTGGCACTCTGTTCCAATATCATTGACCACATTCCCTGGGATGTACTTTACATCCCCCACGACTATTGTGTAACTCCCAATCTATACGTCTCAATCCCTTCAGCTTTTTCGTCCATCTCCATAGATCCTGCCCTCTCTGGCAAGCACCAATCTCTTCTTCCACAACCACGGATCTCATGAGCTATGCGCCGAAGATTTAGAAAAAACAGTAGATAACAATCTCGACAATCGAGGACCTTGCCAATTAACCATATGCAATAAAGTGGACAACCTTTATGTTCTGGAAAGCGGTGCATTGGAAAAGCAGGAGCGTGGATTCGGATGTCTGCTAATAAGACTCCAGGTCGAAGGGGTCCGTGACAGCTGCTGGGACGGACTCTGCCTGGTCATAAATTATTGGACACCACACAGCATCCAACTTTCCTCTCCTGTTACTGCTCACATCATTCTTTCTAGTGCTGCGCATCTATTCCCGCATCCAGAATTAGATCACAGGAGGAATGCTGTTGGTAGGGTGTGAGCGTGGCATCACTTCATCTAAGTTTTATTCCAGAGATGAATGATGTATGCCAGAAGGTCACAGCGATGGAATCAGAGTGCAGGTGCGTAGCTGAGAGCACCAGCCGCACAGGAGAAAGGAGAGAAGCACCCAATATGCCTCCCCCTCCTGCGCTCGCTCTGGCCAGTACAACCAGTCACTCCTACCACCCTGCACACGCTCACTGATCACCTGCTTCTCCCGGACTTTGGGTACCTTTTTGCTTATGTCTTTCCCAGCCTTCTGCACACCCCTGCCATCTGCCGTCATCATATGTTTTAAGATAATATTCTCAACTCACCCTGGCATCCTTTGCAAGTCAGCGCTGGGTCTTTCTCATTTGCGAGTGTTCTCGATATAATTATACGTGTTTTTGTCATTTCTCGGGTTATGAGGTTCACAGGCTTTTGAGAAAAACGCTCCCAGCCAATCTTCCCATGAGCCCTGCTATTTTTAGATAATGGTTCTGCAGATGACTACACTTATTTATCTCTTTTCTTCCTGCCTTCAAACTCACGGAGTCTTTATTTCACCCTATTGTGCACCAGAACCACAGGACTCTGGCGACCCCTCACTTCAGAGCCAGGTCCCATAAAATATTAATCTCCTATTTCCATCTCCTCCTCAGCATCCCTGTTCACTCCTCACCCTGTTGCAGCCTGGCTTTCACCTCATCGCTGCATGGAAACAGCTTTTGCATGGTTCCCGGGAACATTTATTTCTGTTGCTCAATTCCACAGTCCAAAAAAAGGATGCAGTCCTCCTTCCCCTCTATTTGGGGCTGGATGTGTGGACGGCGGTGCATTTGGGCAACCAAACAGCATGCAGCAGGGAAGAGACCTGGACAGCTGACCCCGGATGTGATACCGTGCTGGGCCTCCTGTGCAGAATGCTGAGGGGAACAGGCCTCCTTCACAGACCGAACGTGGTGTAATTCCCTCACGTGACACACATGCAACCTCAGGGACCACAAAGAGACCGACAGCACCCAAGGGCCGGGCTGGGGATGCCTAAAGGGGTGTTTTGGGTGAGGGGAGAATACAGCACGGTAATGGGGTTGCTCTGTCTGGATTCCAGGCTCTTCCAGAACTGTGTACATTTCTCGAACGCACAAAACTGAACACTTAACAGAATTCATTTCACTGCACATAAATTATGCCACCACAAAATACATTTTCAAAATGCATTGATTGGTTATCTTTGGGGATCTCGTTAATACCTATCACATGTGCTATGAACTTGACCCCTGCTAGGTTCTCTATGTTTACAGAAGCATCGGAATGGGGAAAGACAGACTTCATCATTGATTCGTCCCTTCTTCATCTCCGCACCACCCAACCCCCACGATTCTTTGATAAATGAACAGCTGGACTCGATTCTACACTCTAGTCTTTGATAGGCCTTGAACCTGGTCCGTCCTCTCTATGTGCTTCACCCCTGCCTCCCTTCACATCCCCGCCATCCTGGGCTGGATCCCTGTGCTCATTTCCACCCTGTCTCCCTCCCTCTGCACTTCTTCCTTACTCATCTGAAGAACATGCACTTGGTCTCAACACTCACCCCTCGACCTCAAGGACGTCCCCGACCATCTGGCAGACATGAAACTCTTCACGTGTACTTAAACCAGAAGGTCCTCATGAGAACAGCTCTTCAAAGATGTTGAGTTTCTAAAAAAGAAAAAAGAAAAACCGAAGCTGTTTACTGACTATTAAGTGCTGGAGACTGCATATCCCTGGATGAATTATGTTCTGTGCTGGCCGCAAGGAAAGAAGGAAGCAAATCAAGAAAGGGGCCACTGGTTCCAGCCCTTGAAGACACCCCCAGCACCCTGTGGGTGCTAGAAATAAATGCTCTGTAAAGAGAGAGGGCACCTCCTGCAAGGAGTGTGCTTGTCTTTCTCTCTGATTTTCCCCAAAGGAAGGCTGTAATTTTGCTCTCCTGTTCAGGCTGAAATATCAAGGCTGAATGTAAGTCCCTCGTCGGTGTCAACACAAATAAAATAAAATATCACTGTTGATAGTGAGCGATGAAGGCAAAGCCAATGTTCCATGACTAGTCAGCACCCTCCCAATGCACTCATTTCCCTCTGCTTTACTGAAGTGTGATGGACAAATAAAGTCAGAAGATATAGCTCAGGCACAGATGTGATGATGGTATGTGTGGGCACTCTGTAAAAGGATTCCCACGCATCCGACACCAGACACACTTCCCTTTTGTTGCGTTGACAGCAGGTAAGTTCTGTGTGAGCGAGCTTCAAATAGAGAATACTACAGTGCCCACTACTGGCACCACGTGAGGCCTTCGACACTCAGACCTTATTCATCTTATCACTGAACATTCATACCTTTTACCCACCTCTCCCTAGGCCCCTGCTGACAATCATTCTCCTCTTCATCTCCATGGGTTGAATGTCTTTTTGAAAGTTTTCACACATAAACTGTACTATGCAGTCCTGATCTTTCTCTGTCTGAGTTAGTTTACATAGCATGATGTGGTCAAGGTTCACCCATATGGAAAAATGGCAGGACCCCCTCCCTTTTCAAGGCTGCATAATATTCCACTGTAGAAATGCCGCTCTTCCTAGACCCACTGCAGCATGGAAAGACTCTTAGATTGAGCCCGTCCCGTGGCTGTTGTGAATCATGCTGCAGGGCTTGTAGGAGTGCAGACATGCCTGTGAGGTGATGGTTTCATGTCCTCTGGGTGTATCCCCAGGACTGATGCTGGGTCACCTCTTGGCTCTATTTTGGACTTCTGGTGGGTTGAGACATGAAAGAAAGAGGCATTCAGACGCAGAGCATGAAAGGAAAATAGGCGTGAGGTTTGTGAAAATGGCAAAGTGCACTTGTTTTGGGACTCTCAGGACAAGGGTAGGGACCACTGCCGTGGTGTTTTGCAACAAGGGAAAAACAGGAGGTCAACTCCAAGGATAACAAGCAAAGCCAGGGAACAGGGTTGGGCATGACAGGTGGCTTTGCTGCATACAAGACTGTGCACAGAGGAGGGCATTTCTCACTAAAAGCAGGCCAGGGGTGACCAGAGAGCACAGGGGGATGCTAGGGGCTGAGGCGCACACTCAGATGCAAGGGAGGACGATTCTGGCTAAACCAGATTGACAGGGTTTTTGCTGCCCAGGAGTCTAGAATGACGTGCCCAGGGATGGAGTCTAGCTAGACTCAAAAGGGCTGATTGGAGTTCGGGCAAGGAAAGAATCTTCCTCAAGATGACCAACGCCGGCAAAGCCCATGTCAGGAAGGCACATTATATAATGGTGGTAACGGCAAACTTTCTATAGAGCTCATGACACCCCGTGTGGTGTCTGATGCCCTTCCCCTGTTTTCCAAAGTTCTCACCCCACCTGCGAAATAGATCCTTAGATCACCCCCCTTTGCAGCAGGAGAAATGGAGTCTCCCAGATGGAAAGGCAGGTAGCTAAGAGCATGCATTCGGTACCTGCGCACCTCATGGGAGGACCGGGCAGGCTGACTTTGTGCTGTGCGCTTGTCATCATTGTCATCTCTTACCAATTTGGCCACCAGGAAGAAAAAAGGGAACATTTAATGGTTAATGGGAATCCTACGAACAAGAGTGGCCACCACATCCCCGCTCCATCCCTTGCTTTGTAGTCTCTCCCTGGGGATGGAAGCTTCCTGGGGAGAGTGAACCCACTTCATGCATAATGACTTCGAAACCTGGAAATCATATTTCAAGGAAACTCGCTCCATTTTTAACCTAAACACATATAAAATACAGCTAGTTCTACTTGCACAAGTATTTCACTTTGACAGGCCCGGCGAAGTAGGTACTAGAACAGGTTATTTGTCAAACCCTGGCAAACTGTACCCTAATCATCCTTTTTTTCCTTATTCCCATACAAAATATGTAGTGCCAGGTATCTGAGAATGCTAAGTAAGTACCACCTGGGTTTTTTTTCCCCTGTGAGACATAAAAAAAAGGAAGTTCTATTTCTTACCTCAAGTGCCTTCTTATTCTCTTCAGACACTTCCCACCCAGAGGTCAGACCACAGAGGCGAAAAGACGATTCCACCCCCCACCTTCCTGCTCTTCTCACACAACGGAAGAAAGATCTTGGAAAGATAAATCTAGTTTCTATAGATGAAAACATGGGGAAGATATCCTCAGGAGGACCTTCAGGATGGACATGTCTCCTTCACATTAAGAATGTTTCTTTTAGCCCTTGGCAGGGTGGCTCAGCTGTCCCGTAAACCAACAGGTTGTGGGTTTGATTCCCACCAGGGCACACAACCAGGATGCGGATTTGGTCCCTGGTCGGGACATGTATGAGAAGTCACTGATCGATATTTCTCTCTCACACTGATTTTTCTCTCCCTCTCTCTCCCTCCTCCCCCTTATCTCTGAAAATCAATACCCATGTCCTCTGGTGAGGATAAAAAAAAGAGAGAGAATGTTTCTCTTAAATCTATCTATTTTAAAAAAGGCATCCAATCAAAAATAATATTGAGGCGATGTGAATGTGAACACGAGCAATGTTACAGTAATTAATTTTTCATAAAAAAGAATCAGTGAGAGTGGTTTTCGCTTTACTTTCATTAAATGTGTCGGGCTGACCCCGGGAGGCCATAAATAAGCCGCATGTGTGTGGGCAAATGGTTTTCAACAAAAAGCCAAAAACACACGATGGGGGGAAAAAAGACTCTTCAATAAATGGTCCTGGGAAAACCGGAAAACCACAGGCAAAAGAATGAACCTAGACTACAGTTTGTTCCCATGTACAAAAATGAACACAAAAATGGATCAAAGACCTACACATAAAACCTGAAACAATACATTGCATCCAAGAAAACATAGGTACTCATCTTATGAACCTTGGTGGCAGATCACATTTTATGAATTTGACCCCAAAGGCAAGGGAAGTAAAGGCAAAAATAAAGGAATGGGATTATTTCAAACTAAAAAGCTTCTGACCAGCAAAAGAAACCTCCAACAAAACCAAAAAGGCAACCAACGGAATGGGAGAAGATATTTGCAAACAGCAGCTTTGAGCAGGAATTAATACCCAAAATATGTAAAGAACTCATACAACTCAACATCAAACAAACAACCCAATTGTTTTAAAACATGGGTGTATGTTTTACTTCACACTCTGTTGCGATATTTGTATTGTAACAGCAACTAGGCTGGTGTCAACCAGACAGTCATGATTTGCTGGGTAAGGATCTTTCCCAGTTAAAAAAAAAAGTCTGTTTGTGGGTAAAGTCTCTACAAGAAATCTGGCTCAATTCTCTCCCTGGCTTCTTGTTCTGTGCTTTTAAATGTTACAACCTGGACACAGGGAGTCATGCTAAGGGACAGCATGTGCTCATGTCAGACGTGAGGACATCACTCCACGTCACCGAGATTGCTCCTCCCTCGTGCCGCACAAAGAAAACAAATGCTCCATCGCATGGAGAGTGGCCGTCCCTTGTGTAACCGTGACTCAGAGCAGGAACCCCTGCGGGCCCGAGGATGTCCTCCTCCATGACGTCCAGGGAGCATGGCATGGTGTGTGTGTGTCCATGGGTGTCCTCCTTCCGGCTAAGAACAAGCGGTGACCACGTGCATGTGTTTCTGCGATTGGCCCTCCTTTGTTGGAGTCAGCAGGGTGGACAACAGTGCCGAATCCCTCATTCGGGGAGGTCCACCTGCAAGGACACCTGACAGGGATCTCTTGATCTCACGGGGGATATAGTCCGAAAACAGAAGACAGTAGGTAAAAGCCCCGTGCAAAAGCCGGCTGCCGTATTTCAATGTGCTCAACCAGACTAAAGAGAAACATACCACTCCGTAGTTCTGATTGCTCCCCTTACTTATTCATAGATGCGTTCAATGATTCATTCTTTCTACAAGCAATTATTGATCATTGGTTAGCACAGTGTTCATGAGCATGCATGTCACCCAAGGATCCTATTGCAATGCAGGTCTGCTTCATGGGGTCTTGTGGGAAGGGGGCATGAGATTCTGCCCCTTGCACAGCCTTCCAGGTGATGCCCATGCTGCTGGTTTATGGCTAACCCTGCCCCTGGCGTTTGGGATCCTGAGGTCAACAGGTCATCGTCTTCTGCTTCACGGTCTGCCTCTCAGTAGACTGAGGAAAATAACCCCATGCGGTTTCCCTGAAAATTCTCACGCCCTGAAGTTGAATGAGAGAGTCAACACGCTCTATCTATGCAAACCACCTCAGGGTCCCATTGCCTCATGAGCAGTGATGTATCCTGGGGACCCGCCTGGTCACTGCCTCCCCTGGTGGCCTTCTCCATGGAAACACGGAGAGCTGGTCACTCCAGCCCCAGTCTGGACATGACAGCGCTGCCTGCCGGGCCTGGCCTGGTCCTTCCTGCTACTGTGGCCTCTGTGTGACACTGTGTGTCTGTCGGAACCTCTGCCAGGAAGTCCAGTCCCTGCAGGTGTGTTTGAAGGTGACCAGACCCCTCACCTCAGGGAGACCCACAGACAATTAATTCAGTGCTTCTCTTCCACACCGTGGTTAAAAAGGAACGGCACGCCCAAGACGGAGTCACTTGTGCCAAGCCTGACCAAGAGTTCACAGCAGGTCTAATTAGTTTCAGCCTCCCCCAGGAATCTTCAGCCAACCTGTCTGGAAGTTTCTGGTCAACACTACTGCAGGATTCTGCCTGAGAAGATGTCCTACATTTCCCTCAAGGGAGGTGACATTTCCTGAAAGAATCCAGCCCTAACTTTCTGGTCCTGCCCCCTTTCTGCCTATAAAACCCTTACATTTGTACAGCTCCTCAGAACCCCTTTCTAACTACTCGCTAGCCGAGGTCTGCATCATTCAACAAATCTGCACATTTACTCTGCTGAATATTTGTTAGCACCGCCTTTCACGGGGCGAACACAAGCTCCTGTTTCCCGTAGGACAGAAAAATCTTTTCCTCCACCTTTTCACATTCAGCGGCTGGCACATGTCAATTAAACTAACAGAAGACAGAGTAGTACAAGAAAAGGTCTATAGATGTTTGTTGAAACTAGGAACTTCAACTCAGGAGCTTACATATATATATTTTTTAAGGCAGTAAATCCTGGAGAAGGGACTGCACAGGGGTAGGAGGGAGAGTTTGGGCTTCTAGGGGCAGCTAATTACTGGAAAGTAAATATGGGAAGGGAACCAGGGGCAGATGAGGGATGCTAAGCACAGTTTGCATTGGTGCCCACTGCGCTTATGAGGCGTCTCAGCAGGTGCTGTCCCCCTGACATGGGAGAAGGGGACCCCTCCCTGACGGAGGAGCTGGGTTGCCTTGACAAAGGGGGATGCAGTCCCCACGTTTGAGCAGGGGAGAGAGCAGACAGTGCCTCCTGGGTGGGATCTTCCTCCATTGCCTTCCGCTCAGAGTAATCCTTCTGCCAACACATCATAGTTTGCGGTGGCATAAGGATCCCCTTTGTTGGAAATGACAGAAGCTGAATATCACGAACTCCTCTTTCTTACTATTCTCTGGGGAGACGCACGCCCATCTTTCATCCCCAAATATCTTTCTTTGGCACTTTGTGGCTTTAACCAACCACCTCCTTCTCTTAAGACATTTTAGGCACCTGACTAGTAGAGGTGCCCACATTATGTGCATGCCATTATCACCCAAGAGCCAGCCCAGAAGGGTCCTGTCCTGCCTCATGGGATCCTGAGTGGCCTTGCAGGGACAGCAGACTCACAACTCACGCAGCCAAAGCTGGGGCACAGCTTTGACCTTCAGATGCACCCAAAACCAGAGCCTCACCCCATCCCCTGCCTCCAGACACACAGACCCAAAGGACCTAAGCAGCACAGCACATGATCTGAGCTTGAACGCTGAACCCTTTCAGAAGGGACAGGCACGCTGCCCAGTAAGAGCCAGTGCCGAAGCCCCGTTACCATAATGGCCAAGCTCAAGGTCACACGATGAAACCTCACCCACCAGCACTGTGCTAACCTGGTCCCTGAGCCCCTCGAAACCCTTAACCTAGGACAGAGAGCAAGACGCACCTGGGACACTGCTAAATTGCCCATCTTCTCGGGGAGAGGGGGGGCTTTCTGGATCAATAAGCCTTTCCCAGCTGCAAACTCTAATGTTTTGAGTTTTGGCATGTTGAAGCCTAGGGCCCACGAACCACAGTGTAGTAACAGCATCGCCAGCCAATTTCTAGCAATTTCGGTTTGAAAGGTCGCTGCAGGCATGATCATCTGATCAGAGGCTCTCTTTGCTCTGATCGTAGACGCTGGGGACAGCGATGTGATTCTGGCACTAGTACGCCCCAGGACACATCGGAACTGTCTCTTGGTGACATTACATAATGACAGATGACTGTCCAGTGCTCACTGCGTTCTTGGCTTCTTCCAGGCACCTGACTGGTGTTAATTTATTTCATCCTCCCCACAGCTAACGAAGTGAAGTGAGGCCTGTCACACCTGCGTGTTTGAGTTGAGGAAGTCACCTCGCCGGAGCAGGGAGAGTCACGCCCCGGTCTTGTGATATGGCTTCAAAGGGAGCGAGCTGAGGGGTGCAGTGGAGGCAAGAGCTTGGCTGAAACAATGAACCATCCACAGTTCTCTTCCTCGCTTTCTGTTTTGTATGGAAATGTCACACTTATTTTGCATTCAGTTCCCTTCCTAATAGTTCAGATACTTTTTCTGCAGGAAAACGGAAGCCTTGTGATGATTTTGTTTTGTTTGCAGCTTGCCATCTCCCGCCTTTTGACTGTAACTTGGGGGTCCCATGGGGGGGGCAGGAATCTGTCCATGGAAGACAGAGGAAGCAAAAAGTCTGGGTTTTGAAATGCAAGAGGTATCTCCTTGCTCCCCACCCTTTCTGAGAAAAACCCTGCTTTCCTGACATGGTTCAGACCTTCAAGACTTTATCCGTGATATGTAGACACCTTAGATGATATGTCGACACCTTAGATTCATCTACATGTACAGGAATAATTGCCAGGAGCACAATGGCCAGCTGCTGACTTCACAGTTTCTTCAATGTCATTGTAAATGATTTAGCGGCACATAAAGGGAAGACCTGGTCACCACGCATCGTAAGTATGTGCTGTGCATTTTATATGCTGAGACACACAGAGATGATATATGGCCATACATATAGGAGGTCTGACCAGAACGTTCCCAGCCACATCCTATGAAAAAGAGAGACATTTACTGAAGACACAAGATGCAAGAAACATTGTCCAGAGGACAATGACGCCTCAGTCCCCTTCGAAGTAGGCGCCTGGGGGGCCTCACACCACTCTCTCTATCATCTTCTGCTGCCCCATTGTATTTTCCTGAATCTCATCGATGGTCTGAAATCTCTTCCCTTTCAAAGGTGAATTTAGTTTTGGGAAAATCCAGACATCTCAAGGCACCAAATCTGGGCTATAGGGGGAGCTGAGTCACCTGGGTGACTGGATGTTTCACCTAAAAACTCTGCACAAGACGTGATGCATGAGCAGATGTATTGTCAATCCTGATGAAGTTGCCAATCTCCAGTTGCCCAAAGCTGAGGCCTTCTGAATCATCCGAATAGTTTCCCCAGAGGGATGTTCAAGCTTCACATGAAATTGGATGCAGATCCATTGCTCTGCTCGCTCACTCATTTTGAATGCAACAGCCACACAGTACACATGCTCACTCAATAGCATTTACCACCCTCACTGACAAGTACAGTGAAGTCATCATCGTTCATGTGTGTGCACTGCAGTCCACTCTCCTAGGCTGCCAGGTTACAACAGTGTCCTGCAAATCATTCTAGTTATAATATCAATGGCTGGACTGTTGCCAGACAGACCTCACATGCACGCAACTACGGAATAAATGCGTAATAGAAATAAGTCTATAAACGTACACAGGAACTTTCTCTGGACTCGGACTCCTCAGGAATCTCTGGAGCTGCTGTTTTCCCATTGTATTTCAGTACCCAAAGTAGCCTCTGGGCCGAGCCACACTGAGCCTTGTGGTTAAGCCGCCGACAATGGAAAATGATCCTTGCTTTAATTAATCAGGGCTCTTTTAAATCTCCTGAATGCCTCCTGCTCCACAGCCTACACAGAATGGACTAATCCACTCCTGGAACCAAGGGGCTCTGTGGCTGCATTCTATCAACGTGCTTCCTTTTCAGGCCTCAGTGCCCTTGGCATTGACAGCCAAATGCCATTGTGTTCCAAAGAAATACACTTCCATGTCAGCTGCAAAGCACAAACCCAGGATGATCCCAAAGACGCCAAAGACATGGCTGAGGAGATAAAAGCAAGTAAAAGCTCACATTAGCTTTTAAAACACACCACGAAGAAGCCCTGGCTGGTGTCGCTCAGTGGATTGAGCGCGGGCCTGCAAACCAGACAATCGCGGTTCGATTCCCAGTCAGGGCACATACCGGGGTTGCAGGCCAGTTCCCTGCAGGCCAGTTCCCAGCAGGGGATGCATGAAAGGCAACCATACATTAATGTTTCTCTCCCTCTCTCCTTCCCTTCCCCTCTAAAAATAAATAAATAAAATATTTTTTAAAAATCTTAAAAAAAAAATGTACCACGAAGGCAGAATGCTCTTGGTTAGACATGTGGAGAAATGTCTTTGCCCTACTCCTTCATTTCTAAATTCCACCAGCTTTTTCCCCCTCCTTTGGCAGAGTGCAAACAGAACGACAACTAACTTTTGTTTCAGCCTGACAGTAAAAAAAAAAAAATCACTATGGCTTTGATTGTGTTAGCAAGAATAAGTCATTTTGAAAGTCAAACAATTTCTTTAAATGACCAAACAGCTTGTGGCCAACAAGTAGGTGGGTTAAACTGAAAATTAAGAAGCATGACTTATGAGGAATATTCAGTAACATGGGACAATATTTGTAAGGACGTGTTCTGGGGCAAACCATACACTCTCTCTATGTAGGTGTGATGTACGTATCATTTCATGGCAATTGGGCAGTAGGTAGATAGAGAATGGGAGCACATGCGGATAAAAATACACACCCAGATACACGCAGGTAGGTAAATGGAAAGAGGAAACGCTGTAATGATAGATGACAAAATCATAACTATGTAGTGATCTCTGGCAGGATTTTTCTAAATACACACATTTTATCAGAGAGTTCATGGGATTAGTGAGCATCGATGTGTCTCAATTGCTTGTGTTGCAGTTCATGACTTTTCCCTAAATGTGAAATGTGGGTGCCCATGGATGACCATGGGCGCATCTGTCTGCCCGCCGAAGGCTAGCATCTGCTTCCATGGGTTCAGACCAGTAATGATAAGGGGAAAGTATCTGCCAGATATTGAATAGCTTTTGATTCCACTTCCAGACTCATGTACTGTTTCCTCCGCAAGGCCACTGTCGTCGCTATGGTGATGAGTCAATAAAATGTAACTGTTAGGCCACACGGGGATAATGACAGAATAGGGCTTGTAGGTACATGTCATGCATACACACAGGGGGACATGTATACATTTACACACGTGTGGGCAAATACATACATGCATGTGTATGTGTGTGAGCATGTTAATGACTACATACGACATAGTATTATTTCTCATATATGTGATCATAATGATGAACATTAACCAACTTAGGTGCAAAGCCAGCCTCAAAGGACAGACCAGCTGGGAAGTGTACAGCCACACAGCCTACAACCGCCTCTGCCTGTCTTCCCTGGGCAACACCCCGTGTTGTGGCTGAAAGGCTGCTACTCCTCCGACTGCCTCCTACCTTCGTTCACAGACACCCACTTCTCACCCGCGAGGTTTTCCCAGAAGGACTTCAACGTCACTTCATGTCAGCGTCTCGATCTGTAGAAAGGGGTCAGTCCTTGCAAGGCCTGCTGGGTATCGTCTTGCGGGGATGTGAGTCTCAGCACTGAGATGGGTCCATATGAAAGAATTAGCTGCCATGATGGAGAACTGCAGGGAACCAACCTGGTGGCCACAGCCCAGAGAGGCCAAGCTTTGTCCTCATAAGCCGGCTGTGCTGACGTTCAGAGGTGGCCCATAAACGGACAGGTAGTTCCTACCCTCGGGCGAGAACAGTAGTCAGATGGACAAACGGCAGCCTGGGGCCACCTCCAGCCCGTGTCTGGGCTCGGCGCCCCGGGAACTGGCTGCCCGCCCTGATTTCTGCACTTTTGGCAGCCACCTTCACCCTACAGATGCAGACTGCATGTCCAACACGCCCTGAAATATTTACTCTCTGGTCCTTCATGGAAAAAAAAATGGCTGAGCCTTGGACTTGGATCTTAATGAGGCCTGTAGATCAGATCTTTATTCTCAGTCCAAGGTTTTGTTCATATATATTGATACGGGCAGTGGCTGACATTTGACATCAAACACATTATCTCTGTCCATCGCAAGTGCTACAGGACGGGGTAACCGCTTAACTGTAAAGGAGATTTATGAATCACAGGCTCAAATAACCACGAAGCAATGTAATTAGGACAAGACATAAGGGAGGAAACAGCACTAATGAAATCCTCACTTCGCAATAAATCCCCCCGCGGAGCCCATAGCGCCATTTTTAATGGGAAGGAAGAGCAAAGCAGGGACCTGCTCACCTCTGCAAAACCAGCTCCCACTTCCCTGGCCGCACTGCTGGTCGTAAATCTCTGCGGTTTTACACCATTTCACTGAGGCCCTTTGATTCCTGGCCACTCTCCGCTGGAATCCCCTGTGATAGATGATCTCAGAGAGAGAGATCTCTCTCTCTCGAACACAGTCTGCATTTCTGAAATCACTTCCTCTGGCCTGCACAGCCCTATGATTGCAGACTGTAGTATTTCTTTTACAAAAGCACACCAGCACTCACACTTCTGTTCACTGCGTGGCTGACAATCTTGAGCCCGGGGGTGAAAGTTCCTCAGGCAGCCTCCAGCTTGCAAATGTGCACTGCGCCCACTTTGTCACCAGCTCCTTTTATAAGGGGACCCTGCCTGTCACACTAATGATTGCAGGCTCAGCAAGCCTCCAAGCCTTAGACAACCATCAGAAGAGCAAGTGTGATGACCATGAGGTCCAAGAGAGGACTTCTCTCTCCGTTGAGATGAACCACCAGGCTCCACATGGGTGGGTACAAAACTGAATTATATAAGCAGGCTGTGACCAGGGGAACTCAATGACATGCCCTGTCCTGGAGTGGGACACTCGTGGCTGGGCTTTGGGAAGGTCCAGCTGGATAATGCTACTTCTGCAAATACTTCCCTGGCGCCAAGCAGTTTTTTTTTGCTGCATCGTTCGGGCCTCCATGACTTACAGGTCTGGGAAGCATTTGTTTGGAAAACATAGTAACTCCTGCCACGGAAACAGACTGATTTTAATGGCAATAACTTGATATTACAGATGGTTCCATCAATTACGAAGAAATTGCTAGGGCGCGATAACAGGTCGGCAAACCAGAAAACAGGTACGGCGGTGACTGCGAAGGAGGAAAAGACACTCCTGGGAAAGAATGCTAATAAAAATGTCCAACCTGGCAGTAAATTGGGACAAGGAAAATGCCCCTTCAGGGATACAGTTCGTGCCTGAGGGGGATGAAGCCTGCTCCAGGCTGCCAGACACCAGATATCATTTCACGGCCTTGCCAACGGTGTCTTCCATCTTTTCCGAAAATCGGATTAGAATCTTCCCTATTTTTTCCCTGCAAGACAATGAAAGATTCTATCTCATCAACATCAAAGCTGGGGGTTCCATGGGAACTATGTCCTTTCTGCCCAGTTTTTGTAAAAATAAAATGAAGTCTGCATTTAAAAAAAAATCAAACCTGGTAAGCAGGGAGAGAGCTGGAGATAACAAAAAGCACTGTCCTCTGTAGCAACGAATCTGTGCTTCCTAATCTTGTCTCTGTATGTACCCAGCCCCATAACCCCTTCCCTCTGGCACCCGTGGAGACATTCTCTGTACCCACAAGTCTGCTTCTGCTCTGCTTGTTCCTTTATGCTGGTTTATAGATTCCATGGCTGATAGATATGTGTTTACTGCCATTTATTTTTCTTGTTTTTCATTTCTTCTTCATAAAGAAGACCCTCTAATGTTGTACACAATACTGGTCCGAAGGTGGTGAACTCCATTATCTCCTTCTTTGGTCTTTACAGAATAGTCGCAGGGAGGAAAAGTGCTGCCTACAGAATATGGTCAATAATATTGCAGTAACTGTGCATGGTGTCCCATGGGTGTGCGATTTATCAGGATGGTCACTTCAGTTATGTAATGTCTAATCACTGGGGTATATGCCTGAAGCTAATATAATCATGTATGTCAACTCTAATTGAAAATTTAAAAACTATATATATTTAAAGCACCATAAATGTTCATTTCGGGAATTTTTTTGGTTCTTGACCTCAGGATCTGTGCTCTAGTTCCTTCCCCTTCCTTCCATAAGCCTGGGGCTGCCACATAAGGCATCTGATGACCTCGAGGTCGACTCCAGAAATATGAACATTGCAGTCTGTGTAACCTGCCTTTGTCTCACTCTGGAGCCTTTTTACAATGGAGGAATGCCCTGGCTTTGAGGGAGCAGACAATGGAGTGCCAACTGCCAGCGTAGGTGGCAGCGTGTAAGTCCCACCCAAGGACATTTGCAGTAGCCAAGAGGGCAAAGCGGACCAGATTGTAGCAGTGGGGAATTGCAACCCACCTTGCTATGCTTTTCACCTTGTTTCTGTTCAAGTTAATACCAGCTGTGGCAGACTTGCTGGCCTTCAACCATAAAGCCAGGACGACATAAAACCGGGTAACACGCACCAGAACACTGCTTAACCAGTTTCAAGATTTCCGTCGGAGTGGACTACGCTCGTCTGCACATAGAGAGAACTTCTCAACCCTCTCTCCTACTCTCTCTGATCTTTTTCCCTCTCCCTCCTCATAAAACCCTCTCCCCCCACTGAGACGTGGAGATGGGCTTTGAGAAAGAGATCCCCAAGTTCCTCAGAGGCCAGCACTCAAATAAACCATTTGCCTTCTAAGTAGCAACAGTCTTGGAAGTTGGGCTTTTGTTGTAGCAGGCAGCTGGATGTGGGTCCAGTGACAAGATCAGGAGAATGCCCTGTTAAATTGGGAGTCTCCTCTTCTCCAAGTTATTAATCTCCCTTTTCTTGAGGTTCTATTTGTTTACTAAAAATAAATGGCAGCAACAGACCAGGATGTCCTTTAGATACTGTGGGTGCTGGGTCCGATTTGGACACCACGCCCCTACCGAAGAGCTGAAACATCAATAAACAGAAAGCTAGCACCATCTCTCATGCATCTCAGCTCCTCATGGGATATAACTAAGCACCTCCTAGCTCCCTCTGCCCTCTCTGGGGAAATGTTACAACCATATGCATCGATAACCATACTGAAAAGGTCACTTCTCACCTCTGAAAGTGAGCGCACGAAATACACTCTCAACCCATTTTTACTCCAGGGATGCCTAGGAACAGCCTTTGTCACATGAGACGGTGGTGTTATGTGGTGTCTGCATGTACGCTTTCTGTCTGCTTCATCTGACCACTTCCAAGTTCACTGCAAAACCTGAAATCCAGCCCTGTGGCAAGAGGTGGCTCAAGAAAGTTAACTGAAGTTCTGTCCTGGAGAGGAGGGGGAAAATATCTATGTTTCATGCAGATATATTTGGTGGGTTAACTGACGTTCTCAATCCAATGTCTAGACTACATGATAATACATGGTAGTTTATCCAGTACATATTGTTGGTGAAAAGGGAAGGAAGGGAAGGAGGGAGGGAAGGAGGGAGGGAGGGAGGGAGGGAGGGAGGGAGGGAGGGAGGAAGAGAGAGATAGAAATGGCAAAATTTCCAATTACTACTGACTATGGTCTTCTAAAACATGTAGCACCAGACAATGCTTTTTAAAAATACTTTATTTATTTTTAGAGGGGGGGAAGGAGGGAGAAAGAGAGGGAGAGAAACATTAATGAGTGGTTGCCTCTTGCACGCCTCCTACTGGGGACCTGGTCTGCAACCCAGGCATGTGCCCTGACTGGGAATGGAACCGGCGACCCTTCGATTCACAGGGATTCACAGGCCAGCACTCAATCCACTGAGCCACACCAGCCAAGGTATTTTAACAAATGCATTTAAGTGATAACCATGGAAAAGAAAAGGTGATGCATTTACAAGAATAGTTTGCTACATAGTCTTTGCAAATGAACTCCGCTTTATTAATTATCCTGCAATGCATTGGGAAATTGCAGGCAACATGCTTTTACCAACGAGTTTTAATGGATAAAATTTCCCTTGATGTCTCACAATTTAAAAATCCCTTTCCTTGCCAAGATGAAAAGGAAAAGAAAAACAGAAGGATAGCCCTGTCATGTTCTTCAGTATCAACATGAATGGGGCTTCCACTTACCATGTTAACTTATCTTTGTGTATCTGAGTCAACAGTAGTTACACCTTTTCATTAAGCAGGTGCTTCAACAGATCCGACCTCTCGGGGAGCGCGCCTTTGAGTCTCACTGCCCATCTTCTCTCCTTGGGCGTGCTGATGAATAGAGCTACCCAACTTTGGCTCTCCTCATTTCTCAGATCTTCAAATAACTCTATGAGCTGGAAGACACCTCCTTTCATAGTCTATCAGAGGCTGAAAGTTTAACCAGAGCCCGCTTTTCCCCAAGGCTTTGCCGTTCCCTTTAATTATGCAGCTCCATGCTGTGGATGGAGAGTGCTTTCTCTCCACGGCGGGAAGACGACCTATTTCAGCCGGCTGCAGAGGAAGAGAGGTTCTCTCCTCACCAGCAGTTTTCCTTAAGACTTTGTACAAGACAGAGATGGGCACATTTTCTATGTGCAGATAGATATATGGATATAATTAATGATAGTGTACATTATCCCCTCTCACATATACTATATACAGTTACAATTATAATGCATGCTATGCACTGACATAGTTGTCTATACAATTTTATATATAGTGTGCATATATAATATATAGACTGAAATATATATTATGAAAATTTAACTACAAAGCAATCTCTGAGCGAAACAAGCATTGAAATCTAAATTCAAAAATGAAATATTTCCTAAAGATGTGGTGAGCCAAGCATAGTTTAAAAACTGCTTTTAAAAAATTGACCTCATTAGCAGAAAATAGCAACAAGACACTATATTAAACGGTGAAAGTGCACTGTCTCATTAGAATGTGTTTATGTAGTGATTATTTTTTATGAGGAATCTCTACTGTGGAAGGATTTTACAGCCAGATTACTAAAGACATTATGTATTTTCTCACAGATGTGTGTTTCCAACTGCCCATACTGAGCTTAATATCTTTGCATAACTATGTATGCGGGGCCTGTGGGGGTGTTCATACACACGGATAGACATATAATTAAGAATATCTCCAATTTCGGTATAAAAATTACTTGAAAAGGGAATGATAGCCTGAGTATAAATAGAGAATAGGGAATACCACAGGGAGCATTTTAGAAAGGAAATGAATTTGACCAAACTTATCTCCCTGATGTTCCAAATTTATGAACAAAACTACTATCGCCCATAATTTCATCAGAACTTCTTGGGGACAGACTTTGGTACACGAGTGATTATATCAATAAATGCCTTTTTATTGACTTTTAATTTCTAATTAGACCTCAGTAACATCACAATGTTTTATTGATGGTCCTCGGCCAGAGCAAGGAGATACAAGTGGCAGAGACTATTAGGAAATAGAATAATCCAAGAGGAGGTGATGAGCTGTGTGTCGGACAGATTATTTCGAGGGCTGTTTAAGAGCAGAGTCTCACATCTGGAAGGCAGAAGCAAAATAAAACTGGTGTTGAGTCCCAGGTGAGCAAAGGTAAAATCAATGCCAGCATGCCTCTGTACCTTGTCTACTCCATGAACAACGCATATAAAAATATGTTTAGATTAGCACAGAAAATATTCTTCATGGGCAAACATGTGGCTCTTAATTACCTTTCTATTTGGAAGACATCAAAGAAGTTTCCATTGTATTTTTCATGATAACTTTCCATCGCAATCAATGAAAAATAACCGACAGGCGTCAAGAGGAGAGAACAGAGGAAGATCAATGGAAAGGTGATGGCCACTAATTCCAAGCAATTCCACCCTGGAATCAAAGTGCCTCCTTACAGATGGCTTTTCAGACCACGTTCTCTGGCAAATTGGAGAAATAACAGTGAGTCTGGTCTGGCTATTGGAAGGCAGTTGGAAAACTGAGTTTAACATAAATAACAGCAGAGTTAGCTTTTCCAATGAGTAGTTTGGAAGGACGTTAAGGACAAAGCAAACACCATGCAATTGACACTACTGTGAATCTGGGCTCCAGAAAGCCATGGCGGTCTCGTTGGTTTGGGGTTCACTCTGGGTCCCTCGCACACAGAATCGAGTGTGTCATACACGGCTGGGATGTTCGCTTAGCTATGTACGCCCAGAGCTAAGTCATATTACAGAATGCCACCTGCAGCCTACTGGTCAGGGGGGAACTTGGTCCCTGGACTCCCATCACCTTAAAGATGATCATTTATTTAAGCCAAGGCCCCTGGCATTTTCTGAATGAGGAGCTTGTCATCTTCCTCTCTACGCAAGGGCTCATTTTAAAACAAGAATGGATTTGATGGAAGACAGACAGTAATGGTTAGCGGCGGTCACGGGAAAGATCAAACATCTTTCGCCATCAGTCAAAGAAGAAAGAGAAATGGCTTGAATCCAGAAGAAATGGTAGCTTCCAGGGCAACTCCCGCAGCGGACCATCATTGTCATAAAGTCCTTTCACTGAGACACCGGGGCCTATTGCCATCAGAAGCTGTGTGCCAGGGGTCTGGGCACAACCTCATTTGTACAATTTAGGCGATAATCCCCCCTTAGCTCAAATTTGCTTTTTGGCGTCTCTGACATAATCCAACTCTGGCTGTTAGAATCGGGTCCCAGTGAACAGGCAATAAAACAGCTTGGATTGGCTACCTCTGCCCACTACAAATGAGATGTAGGGAGAAGTCAGTCAGCTTTGGAAACAGAGGGAGACTGTGACATGAGATTTCTCCCCCTGCCACATCACATAACCTCTCACAAGAACCGTGGTTCCCTCGGCTTGATATAAGGTAGCACTGTGTCCTAGGTGATGCTGCACTCACCTGTGTGGACACTGTGATGATGATGTTCTGGGATATTTCCAATAGCAAGGACCAAGTATTACCAAAAGAAAATACGTTGTCCTGGAAACAGATCTGTAGAAAGGGGAGTATGCATAGCAAGCGTACAGAATCACTGTGGAGGCTAAATGAGTTACCATGTGTGGGGTGTTATATAAATAAAAGAGAAGAGAGCCACTGGTATTTTGGTTGTTGGCTTTTTGTATGCTAGGCTCATCTATACACTTCTGCAGTCATTCACCACTTCATTTACTTAACAGGGAGGGAGTGGAGCCCTGGCCAGGTGGCGCAGTTGGTTGGAGCATCATCTTGCACAAAGGTTGCAGGCTTGATCCCCATCCAAGCACATACATAGGTTGCAGGTTTGATCCTCGGTCAGGGAGTATACAAGAGACAACCACTTGATGTCTGTCTGTCTGTCCCTCTCTCTCTCCTTTCCTCTCCCTCTAGAAGCAATAGAGAAGTGTCATTAGGTGAGGATAAAAAATATAAGTTAATAAACTAACTCACAAACGCATAGGGAGTGAAGATATGATTTCTAGCAAACTAGACTTAGCCCCTGTCACAGGAAGCTTTCAAGTTAAGATGGAGGCATAGCAACATAAAGAAAAAGTTAAAAAAGCAGAAAGACATTCAGAGAGAGACGCAAAGAGAAAGAAAGAGAGGGAGAATGAATTAAAGAAAAAAGGAAAGAAGAAGAAAGAGAGCAAGGGAGGGAGAGAAAGGAAGGAAGGAAAGAAAAAGGAGAGATGGCAGAAGGAAGAAGGGAGGAAGGAAGGGAGGGAAGGAGGGAGGAAGGAAGGGAGAAACCAAGAGACGGCAGCAGTCAGCACAGTAGCTATGGATGTACATATTCCTGGGGACAGGCCCTTTTGCTAGGCTGGAGGTGCTGCATGGAGGGTGACCCGACATTCAGCATCACTGGTAACTCAACTGTGGCAGATGGATGCTATGACAAAAGTAGTGTTGGGAAAATATGACCTAGAGTTGGAACAAAAGAGAATTATCTGCGTGCCTGTGAGTATCTTCCCCTTTAAAGAAGGGTAACGGCACATGTTCATGTCAGACTGAGTCGGGTGATACATAGAAACATACCTGGCAGATCCTCACCCTTACGAGGTCCTGCGGGGGTTGTTTATACACCTGTCATTTCGTGTTTTAGTTCTCTCATTAAGTTTGGTCATGATCGAGGCACAGGGCAGCAAGAGCTTGGAGTTTCAAGAGAGGGGAGGCACAGGAAAAATAGTCAGACTTCAGGTAAGAAAATCAACTGCACTTGGAAATGTGTAGAAAGGGAGATTAAACATTAATGGGCCACTGATTGTTATAGGAAATGGAAACTGTTCTATTGATGTTGGCTTTATTAGAGGGCAAGACAATTACGGGGTCACTGAACTAGCATTCCCTCACGACTCTCTCCAGGGGGGGAAAAGACCTAAAATACTTCAGAGCATCAGATCACAGCTTGTTAGCACTTTTTAAAAAATCAACATAACATGAATATAAATTCTTCACAAGGTGCATCAAGGACAGATTTTTTTTTTCAGTCATTCGACACAGAAGAGGAAGAAACAGATAAAATCACACCATAGTGAAGGAGGTCTAAGGGCAGGTTGAACTGGCGCATCCAGAAGCATTGCCTAGATGGAACTTATTATTTGCTAAATATTCCTGTTACTTTTTCTCAGCAGCATCCACAGACGATTGCTAGACTCATGGAGAGAATGCTATACTATACCCAGAAATTTCTAGAACTCTGAGAGAAAGACTTGACTCGATTCTTCTCACAGTGGGTCCCAGGGTTCCACAGATCTTCCCGAATCAGACCCCCAGTTCCCAAGCATGTAACTAGGAGGCACCTGCTTGTGGCTGGTAGAGCCCTTAAACAGGCTCTGTGATCCATGTCCTCAGGGTCATTGTGTCAGGCAAAGCCATGATATAATGGAGAAACATCTCCATTGGCCAAGATCAGCAGCAGTAACACACTCAGGAGAAAAATGCAAAACTGGGTCTACCACTAAGGACTTGAAGGATGCTGGAGCACAGGTGTCATTCTATCCTTGCTCAGATCACCTGTCCAGTCTCTACAAACATGAAACATGTCTGGAAAATAGCCAGGGAGCGCCAGAAACTTGCCCATTCAGTAGCCCCCATGGGAGCCACTATTCTATGTTTTGTGGAGTAGGTCAAACTGAAGTACCACTCTCTGAGGATTCCTTGATCTTCAGGGATAACCCAAAGCATTTGCCTTCACATGGTGGACCCTCACCTCTGTCACCTGGATCACCTTGACATTCTGCATATTGTCACATGGGTCCATTGTTGTGACATTCCTCTGGCCCATAATGAGGAAGTTCTGTCTGTGCCCTGATGAGACACAGATATGCCAGAGTGGGGATGAACTCAACAAAGACTTTACAGCTATGACAGTGACCCTTAAGGGGAGCAGGGGTCTCGGCGGTGCCAGGACTTCAATTTCAGGCTAAAGGACCATCTGCCATATCATGAATGTGTTACTTCTAACACAGTGTATGTGCAGAGAGAGGGTTGCAGCTGAAGAGAAAGTTTTAATACCACTAACGGGAAAATGATTTTGCCTCCTGAGAGAAGCAACTCTGAGGGAGGAGCGAGTGGGGGGAACCACAAAAATCATTCACTTTCGACATGAAATTTGAGATTTGTGTTGAAGAAGTACTTGGGTGTTTGGGTCCATATTCGGGGAGAAGTCACTGTCAGAGATAGGCTTTTGGGGTTGTCAGGATAGACCAGTGTTTAGAATCATGGAGCTGGACAAAGTCCCTGGAAAACTGAGCACAGACAGACATCCAAGGACTGAGCACTCCCAAATTTAGGGTCATTGAAGCCACACTGTCCGATACAGCTCTCAGACAGGGGTGGCTGACTCATGGCCCACATTCACGCCCAGGGCTGCCCCTGAAGCTGGCCTTGTATTTCCAAAGCCCAACCCCAATTCTTCTCCACTAGGGTGCAGTCAGGCATTTCAGCAGACTCAGGCATTGCTTAGCCAGCTTCTCCCAGGTCTACCTAGCCAAATTTCAATGCACAGAGGGATTTACCTAACACCTTCCACAGGCACCCTCACAGGGAGCTCCATCAGCCATCAGCCAAACTGCTGGGCTTGGGGATTAACACCTCATTTTGCAAATCCCTGCCATTCTTTGAGGAGACTCTCAACTCTGATTTAAGATTCCATGGCACAAAACAAAACCTAGGAATTCTTTGAGCTCCTAGGTGTTGATATACATAGACTCATACATTAAAATTTAGGTGCTTAATTTTTGTTATTTAGAAAATGATTCTTCATTTTAGGGGATACAGGAAATATACAAAGCTGTGAAGACAAGTGTGAAACTCTCTCCTAAACCCATGTGTTAGATTTAAACCTTCATAACTTACAGCACGTTCCATTCTAACCAAAATTCATGTTCCTGTTTGGCTCCCAAGAAGGGAGCTCCTGACGTGCCTTCAGTAACACAACTCCCTGATTTTTTGGAGATGCAGCAGGAACCAGGAAGGCAATTCTAAGCTCAACAACCAAATGAGGCAGCTGCAAAGTATTAAAATCTGAGCAAACACTGGCAAGTATAAAGCCTATAGCTGTTTCCCATGAATTTTAAATGGTAAGTGAATGCATTTCCAAAAAAAAATTCTGTAATCATAAACACAATGTAAGGATAACTCAGTTCAATGATTACTGACCCAACATCTCTTATTTCAGGCCATTTTCTAGGGTTAATGGGTGAAATGAGGAATGGCAGGGGCATCTTTGATTCAAAGACCTTAAAGTGGACTAGGAGAGTTAACAGGTGAGACTACCCATCATAGACCCAAAAGGTGTATACAAGCAACCATTGATCCCAGCGTGTATCTTCCTCTGTTTGCCTTAACCATTCATGGCGGGTCCTCAGGATCAATTTGGGAGAATAAATATGCCCAGAGTGGGAATTCTCTCTGTGTCATGTCCAGAGTGCAAACTGTTCCCCTGTCCTAGGAACCCCCAGTGTGTGACTTTCCAAGGCAGGAACCCTGTCTCTTGGCTTAGAGTCATGATGCTTCAAGCAGAACACACCTGGAGCTTCTCAGCAAAGCCAGCAATGAGATGCCCCCTCCGCCAGCTTTTTAATTACAGTTTGATGGCTTTTCAGAAGTAACAGCTTCCTGACATCGGACGTCTTAGGCAAACACAATCAAACCCACACCTGAGGGCCCCCAGCTCACAGGCACGTTGCCTAAAAATAAAACCACACAAGATGAACTTGCGGAATGTGAATTTTTCACAGTTTTCCTCCCTTCGCAATTGGACGTGCTTTCTGCACAAACACCCGTGCTGTTTTGTTCTGAGATGGCTAATGAGGCCCCAGGACTTGTCCAGCTTGCGGGCGCCTGTGGAAACCTCTTTCTGGCCTAAAGGCTGAGCCCCTCAGGATTTCTTCCACCCACCCCCACTTATCTGCCTCCCCTTGCATCACAGGTCTGCATCAATAACACCTGTCCTTATACACCACGAGTTTGATTTCCAAGGCCAACAAAGTGATACGGCATGTCCCCCAGGGCTAGGTACTGGTGGTCCCAAGATCCTATTTAAATCTGTGTTGGAAACGCCACATACGTGCTGTGAGGTCTTCTACTCTCCTCCGCTTGTACCAGAACTTGGTATGTCTCTGCCGAAGGGAACACACTTGGTTCCAGACGTCTGGGTTTTTCCTGCTTATCACTACTTAACACCTACTTTCAACAGTTTCTGAATTTTCCCTGACAGTCCAGCCAATGGACAATAGTTGAGTGGAAATACAGACTGAAGAGTCATAGCATTGATGCAAGGATCATATGACTTTTTTTTAAGCACGTATTTTATTTAGTGATTATAATTTATAAAAGTCACACATTCTAAATTTATAAGAAAAAAATTTATAAGAAATCTTGCAATTCTAAGTTTTCTTTTTTTTAATTTTATTTACTTATTTTTCAAGTACAGTTTTCTGTCTATTTCTTCCATCCCAGGCCACCCCACCCTGTGCTCCCCACCTCCCTCCCATTTCCACACCCCTTAGTTCTTGTCCCTGTGTCCTTCATACTTGTTCCTCCAAATCCCTCCCCTTTTTCCATCTTAAATTCCCTCCCCTCTCCCCTCTGGACACTGTCCCCTTGTTCTCTATTTTAGTGTCTTTGTTTTTTTTTCTGCTTGCTCGTTTGTTTTGTTGTTTAGCTTCCTGTTAAAGGTGAGATCATAATGGTATTTGTCTTTCAATGCCTGACCTATTTCACTCAGCATCATGCTCTCCAGTTCCATCCATGCTGTTGCAAAGGGTAGGAGCTCCTTCTTTCTCTCTGCTGCATAGAATTTCATTGTGTGTATGTACCACAATTTTTGGATCCATTCATTTACTGATGGGCACCTAGGTTGCTTCCAGCTCTTGGCTATTGTAAATTGTGCTGCTATGAACATTGTAGTGCATAGGTTCTTTGAGATTGATGTCTTACGATTCTCAGGATATAATCCTAGCAGTGGAATTGCTGGGTCAATCATTCAACCCCTGGCTATAGTTCTGCAGTATTTTTAAATCTGACCTCTTCATGAATGCATTCAACAAATATTGGGTTGGCCAAAAAGTTTGTTTAGTTTTTTTTTTTTTCTGTGAGCTGGCTCTAGTAATGCTTTGTTGTCTTTAACTTCATCCAAAACAAGTTTGTTAGATTGTATTGTGACAGCTGTCATATCAGCATGCATTAAAAAAACTTACCAAAATTAGTGAATTTCTGTGCAGCCATTTTAATGCTGAAGGTGGAAGAAGATGCACATTTTCAGCATATTATGCTTTTATTTATGCTTTATTATATCAAGAAAGGTAAAAATGCAACTAAAGTGCAAAAGAAAGATTTGTGCAGTGTACGGAGAAGGTGCTGTGACAGATCGAATGTGTCAAGTGGTTTGTGAAGTTTCTTGGTACTATTGACATTCTGGTGAAATAGTTCTTTGCTGTGGGCTATCTTAGGCATTGGAAGATGTTTAGCAGCACCCCCGGCCTCTGCCCACTAGAAACCAATAGCAGGAGACAGCTGACACGCTCAGAACATCCAAATCAATAATGTTATTAGTGAAAATAAAAACCGGGTCTTCTATTTTACAAAAAGAAAAACGGAAGGGACTTTTTGGCCAAACCAGTACTTACTAGACACCACCATGCAGGAGGCCCCGTGTGGGGTGTGGGACACCAACCCCCCACCACGATTTCTTTCAACAAGCACGAGGGAACACCTCTTAGCCGGAGGAAACAGTTTCAGGTTCCAGCAGGGAGGGCAACAAAGTTTGTGAAACCTGACCCTGGAGATGTTCTGCAAGTTCCTATAAACAATGAGTAGCAGGAGCGGCCCCCCTGCTGTGTGTACTGAATGCGTAAGGTACCAGTGTTAAGAAAGGTCATCAAAACTCCGAGGACCACCGTGAGAACCACAGGATGCAGAGTGAGAGCTCTAGCTCAGCAACAAAACCTATGACGACTTTTTACATGTCACTTAAAAAAATATTGTATTTATTTATTTAGGGAGAGAGGAAGGGCAGGAGAGAGGGAGAGAAACATCATTGTGTGGTTGCTTCTCTTGTGCCCCGTACTGGGGACCTGGCCCGCAATCCTGGCATGTGTCCTGCCTGGGAATTCGAACCAGCGACTCTTTGGTTCATAGCTGACACTCAATCCGCTGAGCCACACCAGCCAAAGCCTATGTGTTTTTTTTTTAATCATCATTCAAATAACCGGAGCTTGGGCTCATCAATACTTTCTTCACATAGAAGACAAAGCTTATAGTAATTGGCTAACATCTCCACATCAGTAAAAGGGAACAAAATACTGAATTTCTGATCCTTGCTACAACACCGATCAGCCTGAGAAACACCATGCTAAGTGAAAATAGTAGAAATCACTGACTGATTTACCACCCCGTGTATGATTCTCTTCACATGAAAAGTGCGGAACAGGCAAATTTATAGATGCAGAGAGGAGATTAGAGGCCTTTGGGGGCCAAGATGGGAGAGTGGCAAGACCTGGGCACAGTGGCATTTCTGGGGGCAACGCATGTGTTCTCTGCCTAGACGTGCTGATGGTTTGTGTGTTTCTCTAAATTGTTAAAATTAGTTAAGCACCTGAGTTCCACTGTGCAAAAAGGGTGCCTCATTCATGCTGTTTCCTAAAACGGGAAGAGAAGAAAAGGCCACAGACACAAGAACAGTGAGATGCCTCATGCCGGAGAACTGCTCATTTGCTTCTGCAGGCCATTGTGAGTCCATCAGCCACCCTGCTGGGGAGACTTACGCACCTGCACTTCTCCTTCCTCCCCCACAACCACTACCCTCTGGAGAGCCCCCCACCAGCTGTGTGGGGCTTTTCCCTGCCAGTTGGTTCAGCAACACCAGCTGGTTCTGCTGAAGTTAACTCACTTCGGACACTGCCGGCCCAGACTAGGCATCAGATCCCACAGGCTACAGGCTCAGTGCTGCAAGGCCACCAGCCATGGCAGACAATGACCACCAGCCCAGCTTGTCACCTGTAGTGTGGACCCACCGGCCCTAAGCTGCATGTCCCTACCACACCCTCGGGTTCCATTCATTGGCTACAAAAGGTCACAGAACTCAGGGACAGGCTTGGCTTCCTATGTACGGATTCGTTTTAAATGGATGTGAGCAAACATGCGCACGAACATGGGGATGGGGGAAATTTGTCGGGCATGGTGTGTGGGGCGTCCATGCCTCCCCAGAGCCCGGCTTTCTGGTGCCTCCACATGGGCATGGACCTGGAGACTCCCCCAACTCCATACGTCAGGGATTCCATGGGGACTAATCATGCACGCATCATCCATCGGTAACCCCACTTCCAGCCCACCCCCCTTCCAGACAATGCGGGTGAGCCTGAAAGTTCTAAGCATCTAATCAAGGGTTGGACTTTGTGATCACCGGCCCGTCCCAGGAGCCCTGTAACTGTCACCTGATTAGGACGAAATACCCTCCCATGACCAGGAGACCCCAGGGATGCAGGAACCCTGGGCTGGGAACCGGTGGCACCGACCAACATCCATACTTGATTGCCTTACACTCATCTCCCAGGGACCTGCAGACCCTTTGGTGGCTTCCAGACCCAACCGTTCCCATGGAAACCAAGCTGCCCTTCCAAGTACAAGCATCAATCTCTCCCCAGCGGTTCCCCGGCCGCCTGAACTCCCAATCAATGCCTTGCGCTTTCAGCCAAATATGGGACACAAGCCCTGCTCACCCCGGCCCATCCTCCAGAGCCTGATTCTCTGCGGACAACATCAGTTGCGTCCCTGCTGAGGGCCAGTTTGCACACGCCCGTTACAATTCCTCAGAAGACCCTGGAGGAGGCAGCTTTTCAAATGCAGGGACTGTTGCTTCCAGAGGTGACATTATTTGCTCCAAGGTGGTGCAGACAATTAATGGCAGGGCCACCGTGTGAATCCCACTCTCCCCAGTTCCAGAAACTCTCCTGTAAATTGCTTCTGTGTCTCACTGAGATTCGTCCCTACTCTGGCATTGCACCCCTCGGTCCAAAGGAATCGGCATTCTCTCCAACGGCGGGCTTCCAAACAGTGCCGGTGTGCGTTTTGAAACCATAGCACTCGCTGCCTGGACGAAGCAAAGTACGTTGGTTTGCGATGCCTACATGGCGTGGTCTCTCCTCACGCCGTGACGGAGCCACACAAAATTCCGGAACACCTGTCATGCTACATTGTCTCCACATAAAATCTATCTTCAATTTCATTCAGATCACCCCAGTGAGTAAGTGCCAAACACACTTCACTTAGTATAGCTTAGTTTCTCCCCCCCAAAATTCTATTTAAATGTCCTCCTCAAAATAACATTTTCACTGCTCCAGGGCATGTCAGACAAGCGAAGAGAGTCAACAGCGCGCCCATCTCTACGGAGGACAGAGAGAACCCAGACCTAGGGGCTGGGACCTATACCAAGGAAACCAAGCAACGCATTTTTGTTGAAACACTTGAAAATTGCTAGAGCGGGTTTTATTATACTTTCGAGCTGAGGACAGTGACAGGGGAGCATATTTGTGAAATGAACTCTGTATTTAATTCCAAGGCTACTGGCAGCCATGGAAAGCATCACAGAAATTGTGTTATTTTCATCAGGAATTTTCACCGGGGGCAATCACACACACACACGCCATTTGTAGAGGGCAACTAACCCCATTGGGAGACAAGTTTTGGTTGCTGTTTATTAGGAGAGGGCACTGGTACCCCAGACAGGGTAGAGACCAGGGTCTCCTCTACGTACCCCACAAGACACAAGGCAGCCCCCCCCAACAACACAGTTGTGCAGCCCAAACTCACTCATCAACTGGGCTCAGACAGAGCCACCCCAGTGTTCCCAGAGACCACAAACAACTTCCTGTGTTTCTAAAAATCACTCTCAGAGAATCATGAAACAACTCATGATTTCAGTCCTATACGTTCTTAGTTATCATCTGATAGAGTGCATTAAAATTCTAGAAATGGACTCCAGAATCATTCTGCAGGAGCCTCATTTCAACTTGTCTCTCAGGAAAAGGCTTAGTGTAGAATGATCGGGCCACCGGCGTAACTCAGTGCCATATGCTGGGGAAGCTGTCATCCTTTTGAACCCCACCCACCCCTGTCTTTTGGACAGAGTGACACCCTGGGTCAGGGAGCCATTCCAACCGGTCCCCAGTACAACGTCCCCAAGGAGAAATAAACAGATTTTTAACACAGGCAGGCCACCAAGGCGAGAATTCCACAAGCAGCTTTGTTTCCGAGCTACCTTTGGGTACAACATTAATTAAGTGCCCTTCAGGGACTCTTATTTAGAAGCTGCTCAGCTATGGATGCTTCGGTCCACAGGTTCGGGAGAAGCACCCTCGGCCAGATCGCTGAGTGACTTGGATCAATTGTGCCTCACACACAAGGACTTAGGAAGAAACCTGCTGGGAGCAGGGCCACCCATTAATTTCCTATGGCCTCGGAGGCATCAATTACGTATTGATTTACCGGAGAAATTTCAAGTGCTTGTCGCTTCAGCCCAGTCTCCAACACTCACGAGAGCTACTAAAGTCTTTCTGGACAAAATGTACTTTTCCAGTTAATAAACTTCTTGTTATTTATCTCTTAATCCTTACACAAAGGAACAGTCATAAAGCAGTCACTCAGGGTTCTGCAGACTCACCTCAGCATCCTGAATGAGACGCACGCATGGAGACAAACAGCATTTTTCTACAACTCGGCAGTTCTTAATCCTGTGCACCCCTGGGTCCTAGTTTGGCCAGGGAGGGGTCTGGGCACGCATTAGCCATTCAAGGGTGTTGACGTACGAAACGTCCACACCTGTAGACAATGTTGATGCGTTCATTTGAGCCCATCTGAAGACAATTGCCAGGCAGCAAAATCTCAATAGATGGAGAAAATGCGGCAGGGAATGGTAGTTTTACCGCTTATTTACACATTCCAATCAAAGTTGGAGGCGTACAGAGGGTGGCATGAAATCCGCTGGTGGTAGATGAGGGAGGTGGGAGGAAAAAAAAAAAACTAAGAAAACCTCTGAGATGGGATAAAGACTAAACCGGAGACACAAATAATACCTCTTTTACCTTGGTGGGTACAGCACACAGAGGTGGTATGTGGGAACGAGATAACCGTGAGGGGTTCTGTGGGCTTCTGCTCTGGGGGGAGATGGTGCCTTTAGGGGTCTGGAAAGAGGCAATTACTCCGACATTGTGAAGGAACGTGGTTGTCAGAAAGACAGTAGACAGTCTTGGTTAAGGTAAAGACTGACCTTTTGTCGAGGAAGATACCAGCCTTGGGCACGACTACCAGCCATGACTCGCTTTTAGGGAAGAATTTCGGACCATCCCATGTGGTTACTTTGGTCTCTGAGTTTGTAAGGCTGCCACGCAGGCCCCCTTGAACTTGTCAGGTTCAGTATAGAGCCCGTGTTTGGCCCACAAAGATAACACTCCACCTACAACCAGCTACAAAATTTTGGGTAAGGCAAGCCAGTTCTGGCGGTTGGCACGACTCTCGATTTCACCGTTTGGAAATCTCACACTCAAAGCCACTCCCTGAGAAAGGGGGTCTCAGAGTGGTTTTCAGTCTGTCTTTGACCTTCTAAATCGGTGATTTTCAACCTGTGTGCCACAGGAATTTTTAAAATACGCAGTAGCTGACTATTTAGTCAGGGGCACTGATGAAAAAAAAAATGACAACAGCCAGCACAACAATAGCCACGTGGTGTGAATGAATCGAAATTATACCTCTTTTTGTTCCATGGCCAAAAAAAGATAGTTTTTGGTGTGCCACAGAATTTTAGCAATTAGTTGAGGTGTGCCTTGAGATGATGAAGTTTGAAAATCTCTGCACTGAGTTCTGGTGGAGAGGTCAAGCCCAAGGATGGATGAATCATGCACATCAGAATTAGCTGGGGGTGATTAGGGGAAGGGTCCTCATCCCCCAACCAAGAGGAGTTACATCAAAGGGTGGCCGGTGTTTGTGGAAGATTACAAGGCTGAGCCTCTCCCTCCCTCCCCCCTCCTGTCTCCCACCTGGCTTCTCTTCCTTTTCTGATTCTCCGCCCCTCCCATTCTTGTATTCTCCACCTTTTCCTCCTCTCAGTTGAAGCCTCAACCCCTCCCTCCCCCTAACCACCCCCATGCCACGATGCTAATATTCAGGGACAACTGGGAACCCCTGCTTGACTAGTTAGTTACCTTGTTTTTATACTCCCTGTGTGTCTGCCTGAAAGCACTCCTGCTTTCAACCACAGCATGAGACCGCCTGCCCCTCCTTCATCCCCACTTCCTGTGGGTGTTTGTATAATACCCACGCATTAATTATGTCGTGTTTGTCAAAGGTCTGAAGCTGCCAGGGAAAAAGGCACTCTATTAACGGCATTATTATTGGCGTTTTCTCCGTTAAATTTCCATTATGAAAGTCATCAGGAGAGGAGCTGAAGCCATCTGTCACGCAGCCTCAAAGCCAACACGGCCCCGGAATTTTGTTTGTTGCTGAATGGAACTGCTCTCTAAGCCATATATAAAAATCATTTTCAAAAATGAGCCCAACAGCTGTTGTGTCCCAGACTAATCTTAACACCTCGCTAGGAGCTATTATTTTCAACAACCTTAAAACAAATCACTGTTTCCATTTACTCGGATTTAACAATGATTGTGTAAGCATGCCTCATGTCCTCGTAGCCAGCAGTTCCCTGGGTAATGAGTAAAAGCCGCAGTTCGAAATTTACTTTTTGACAGATTGCCAGGTTTCCAGCAAAGTCTCCTCTTGCCTAAGCCATGAGTTGCCCTGAAGAATGACCAGGAGGAAAGTTCCAGGAAGGCCTCCATAAACCCAGGACTCCTGGCCCAGGTCGATCTCGACCTGCCCCTTCCTCGCCACTGAGTGTGATCCAACTCTTGACCATTGTCACTGCAAGAGGTAGTAGGTACAGCACCTCCTATTTTTCCATTTCTTCCATCTTGCATAACACTGAGTATTTGCTGTGTACATCAGCGCTTTGTACTTTATTATCTCCGAGCTTCTCATGCAGACCCCATGTATGGAATGTGGCATGTTCCTTTTTTATTCACAGAAGCACTGAATTCAGGGAAAAAAAGCATCTTAGATATCCTTGCAAGTCATTTTAAATTTTAAATTTCCATTTGCCTGTTACACATCGCTCATGGATTTGGAGATTGTGTGAGGTGGACTTCACTTTTTGAGGCCATTAAAAACAATGCAACTGACTCAAAATAAAGTCACTTACTTTAAGCCCAACCTCACCAAACTGGCCGGCCCAGAAATGGACTCTTGAGCCAGGCGCTGGGCAACCACCTGACCAGCATTAGTCAGGTCATCTGCTGGGGAGCCCCTTGTCGTCCCCTAAAGGGGGATCCTGTCATAGGCACCCACTCTTTTGTATTATACAACACCCTCATTCCCACCCGCTTCTGCCTGTGAAAGCTTCTTTCTGTACAGCTTCTTGGTGCTTCTTTCGATCTGCTCAATGGGATGTTGCCCAACTCAAACCAGTGTTTGCTTTAATAAATTTTTAACACTTCTGGTATGTCTCAGTTTATTTCTTAACAAGGATATCAATTCACAGTTTACATACAGGGTAGGGACAAAAAGTGGGTTTACAGTTGTTTGTATGAAAAACTCACAGTTTCTTCTTGTGTTATTGTTTATTATTATTGTACTGTTTTCCACACGAACAAACTGTAAAGCCAGTTTTGCTCTCCCCTTTACATTTCCTTTGTGGTTTCTGGACTGAACCTGATAATTAAAAGGCTCTTCCTCGCATGATAGAAAAAGAAGCAATTTCTGTATTTTCATGCTCTTTAAACATAGACACTTAAATTACCTATAATTTATTTGGGTGCAAATTGTGAAGAAAGAATCCAGCTGTGCTATTTAAAAAGAAGAAAAGCTATTCAGTATCATCACCACCACCATGAAAAAATTATCCATTTTTCTGAAACAGCACCTTATCCTAGACTCAATTCCCATGGCTGGCTGAAAGTCCACAATGTCCATTGTTCTATCTTCCAATTACCACACTGATACAAAATCATTTCAATTTGGTCTTTACAATGTATTTGTGTATCTTGTAATGCCTCCTTCGAAGTTGCATGTTCTTCCTTGGATGACCGACCAGGAATGCAGGCTGTACCAGTCATCGCAAACGTCCCAATGTGTCTTCACATGCAGGACACATTAAATGGCAATATATGCCCTTGAAAACCTACTCAGATATTTATAAAAGTGAAGCGCTGTGCGTCCCTCAAAAAGTGTCATGACGGTGAGTACGCAAGTCTCAAAGCTGAGTGGCATGAAGTCGGTCAGGTGAGCTGTAAAACATCTTTAGAGATGGGTGCTTAACAATGACCATTTCATCCTGGCCACGGTGGCTCAGCTGGGGTGGCATCCCATCAACCAAACCATTGCAGGTTTAGTCCCCTGTCAGGGCTCCTGCCTAGGTTACAGGTTCGATCCCCAGTCACAGTACATACAGGAGGCAACCAATTGATTTTTTTCTCTCACATCTCTCTCTGTCTCTCTCATTAAAAAAAGACAATAAAAATAAATTCAAAACTTTAAAAAAGGAAAAACATAAAAGCAACAAAAAAAATGTCCTTGAGGGCTGATTTTTAAAAAATGATACTTTTCTGTCGGAATCTCTGAACTTTGTCCTGGAATGTGAAGAGATGAATGCCAGGCCAATTGTGGTCCCAGACATAACAGTAGCTACACACCTCTCATTTCCTCCTGACTACGAACACAGTGGGTGTGTCTCTGACTGCCAACTGTCAGTTTGGATTTCCCCTGGCTGTGAGTTGGAGACAACTCTGCTGGGGTAAGTCGCTCAGATGATTCACCTCCAGAAACACTGTAGGGCTTGTAGGAAGACCTGAACGGATGTGCCCAGGACCCCGGCTCCTTCTATCTCTGCTTCCACGTGGTCTTTCTGTGTCCGGTCATCAAATGGCAGCTAGGGCTGCAGGTATTGAGCCGAATTTCCAAGCAGAAAGAAAAGGCAAAGGAAAAAATGCCAACAATAGATAATACGGAAGTTTCATTGGCCACTGAGGTCACATGAAGACGTCTGACTGTAAAATTTGGCAAATCAAATTGCTTTCCTAGTTTTGGCACAGCAGCTGATAAAGATACAGGAAACTGAACCCAGTGGTCGGATTGGGCTATAAAAACATCTTTCATTTTCAGTTCAGATGAATTCATGAAAAGAAACCCATTAGAAGATACTTTGAGAAAATGCTGACATTCAAAACTGCAAAACACAAGATGTTTTCGAGTCAACAGTTCCTTGACTCTTTAAGAAATCAGATTATCCCAAAGGAAACAGGCAAACTCTAGGACTGTCTCGCAAAGCACAGACTGTGAGAAGAAAAATGAATGTTTGTGTGTCTAGGATTGTAACTCACAAGTGGTACCAGCAGCCAAGGAAAAGAATTTGTCAGGCAAAGACTTCACCAGGATATCAGATGCATGTGGTTCTCTAAAAACTTCTTTAAGAGCCCCACTAACTCGATAAATAAATCAAATTAACATAGCAACAAAGAGTTCTACATGGAATGAAAATGTCAATCGATGATGAAGCTCTTGATCAATGTCTGAACAGTTACGGTGCTAAAGCAAAATCCAAGCGGGAGAACACAAGTCTTAAAATAGAAGAAAAATAATGTAAAATATATACTTATGTGATAGGTATAACATCCTACGTTACAACTAATATAGTTACAATAATCTTTAAAAAATTTGTTATTGAACTTATTGAGGTGACATCGTTTAATGAAATTAGGTGGGTATCAACTGTACAATTCTATAACATATCATCTGTATATTGTACTGTGTGTTCACCACCCCAAGTCAAATCTCCTTCCATCACCATTTATTCCCTTTTACCCTCTTGTACCTCCCCCACCCCTTCCCCTCTGGTCATCACTACACTGTTGTCTGTGTTTATGAGGGTTTAAAAAAAATTATTCCCTTCACCTTTTTCATTCATCCTCCAACCCCACTCCCCTCTGACAGCTGTCAATCTGTCATCTACATCTATGGGACTGTTTCTATTTTGTTTATTTTGTTCATTAGACTCCACAAAGATCTCAATCGAAAAAATCAACTCATTTTAACCAAAATCTATGCAGAGGGAAGTAAAATGGTGTTAAAAAGTGTGTTAAGCCACGAGGAAAGGGCAAAGGGAAAGTGGTGTTATTTTAGAACTACACAAGCAAACGTGTTTGCTTTGGTGTCGTTTTCCAATAACCAGGGAGATAAAAGAAAAGAAACATGGATGCAATTAAGTAAAAAGTGGGAAATCACTAAAAAGCCCTCGCAATTAAAAGAGGTGGCAGAGAATCCAATATTACCCACTAATGGAATTACACTTATGTGGCTAATGTAGAGGTTCTGCTACATGTATGGTACACATGTGGTATTGAACATATTTCCCAGACCAAGCTGCCTGAGAGGACCTCACTGATAACACAGGTCACTCCAGCTGCTAGTTCCAGATGCTCATACAGTAGAATATCATCCAGTTTTTCAAAAGAAGGGAACTCTCCCTTTTGTAACACCACAGATGGACTTGGAGGATGGACCACAGATGGACTGTGCAAAGTGCAATGAGCCAGACACAGAACAGCAAACACTCCCTGATGCCACCAACTTGAGGATTCAAAAACACTCGGACTGAGAATCACAGTGATGGTTTCCAGAGACAGGGAGGAGAAGGGAGTGGGGAGTTGTTACCAAGGGGAACAGGGTTTAAATTGTGCAAAGTGACGGAATTCTGGGGCTCTGCCGTACAACACTGCACCTGTGACGGACACTACAGGATTCTGCACTTAAAATGTAAGAAGGTAGACAGATGTCTGGGTTGTATACTTGAGACTAATACACTACTGTAGGTCAACTGTAACTTAAAAGAATATTTAAAGTAAAAAAAAATGCCAATTTGGCTTGGCACGCTGATTACAGTTTAAAAAAGCACCAACTGTTAGTTACAGAATAGTCATGGGGATGGAAGGTACAGCACAGGGAATATAGTCAGTAATATTGTTATAAGTATGTGTGAGGCCGGATGGGTGCTAGATTCGGTGGGGGGATTACTTCATAAGGTGTAAACGTCTAATCACGGAGTCGTACACCTGAAACTAATATATTCCATATCAACTGTAATATAAAAACTTAAATATTATTGAAAAAGAAGGTAGATCTCATGTTAACTATTGTTACAACAATGACAAAACCAAACCTAACCAAATCCCCCCCATATACACACAAACCCCAAAAGGCACAGGAAATTTACAGTGTGGCAGACAGGCCTCTTACCTGGATTGTGAAGACCTCATGGGTACAGGCATAATCCCATGGTCATCAAATTATACACATTAAGTATTAGTGGTTTTTTATAGATCAATATTATCTCAATAAAGCTGTTTAAAGTTTTTTAAAGTAAAATAAATATGGAAAGACTAGATAAAGTTGTTCAAAGTCAAGCCTGAGCTGGGTTTAAGAATAATCAGGTCAAATAACACCAGGCAGAACCTTCTAGCTACTGAGCCACAGGTGAGTTACAGAGATTTTTTTCTTCCACATCCGAAATATATTAGGGCTATTTTTAATAAAAATAGCATTGGGTTTGGGGTTTCAGCTCAAAGTTACTTAGCATACAACCCTCAGTTTAGTTCCTATAAAATATGGATAATATTTCCTAGTTCTTGGGATTTTTAAGATTTTTAATTAATCCAGGAAAGCATTTATGACCACGCTGGTTTTTAAAATATTCATGTTTCTTAAAATATTACCTTTTATATTTATGGCAAAGGAAAATTTCAGGAAGCCAGTGGTATTTTGAGGTCAAACTACTCAACCTCAACCAAAGTTGGAAATGAGGAACTAAATCAGACAAAATGGATTGGTCTCTCTATGCATGGAGATAACACTTGAAACCAAGGGAGGAAGGTGAAAACGGCATTTAAAAATACAGTGATTTTACAGCAAGGACTTATGTTTGTATTACAGCATTCACAGAAAATCCAACTGGTGACGTGATTTGAAGAACTAGAAAGCTGGGACAAGGAAGGGGCTGTCTATGAATTCCCTCCACTCTTGACCCACGGTGTCCCTGTTGCCTGATGAACATCTTTCTCCCGAAGTCGGGGAGGGGGTGGAGTTCTGCTCAGTCTGTGGGTCTTGAACCCTGCATTTCAATGGAGGAAAAGAGCTGGAGAAAGGGGGAGAGGTGAAGAAGAGTGCAGCTACCATGCTACACACAGCGTCTTAAGGGATTAGTGTGATTCCATCAGCAAAGATGAAGGGTGACAGGTGATACCACTGCAGTCCATAGACTCACAAAAGGTCCAAGTGGGTTGAACACAGACTTGTACACCAAATCCCAGTGCACCACCAGGATACTCCTTCCCTTCCATCTAGAAGGAAGGGAATTTAGGACAGACAGACAAAGGAGACATTGAGCCAACAGAGCAGGTAGCAACGGCCCACTGGTCAGACACCCTCCCTTAGAAAACCAGGGGCCAGCCTGAAAGATAAAAAAACTTCTAACGACTCCTAGGAAAATTCCTTCATGACAGTTCTATCAAAGGAGTGGAAATGATGCCCAGGAAAAGAGGCAAAAAGGGGCCAACATGAATGGCTTACAGTGACAATTATGCCTGCAACTTGGGTGTTTATAACAGTGGCCCTGCACAAGCAGCCACACCAGCTGGGTCGTTTGCAGGTCGCCCCCCTGTTGCCTCTTTCATGAGCTTCAACATATCCTCACTGCCGGATTTATCATATGTCAGCCCAAGTACTGCTTTTACGGACCTGCCCATGGAGAGCAGCCCTTCCCAGATGCTGCACAGCACGAATGAGCCCCAGTAAAACCATTACATTCAGATAGGACTGAGGCAGATCTGGAGTTTCTTTAATGACCCCGCTTTTCGAATCCCCGCCCCCAGGCAGGAACCAGTGCCTCTCGCGGAAGATGTAGTGAGGCCACTTCCAAGAGAGAAGCAGACCTTCTGCTATCAGCCAAGAATACACACCCCAACGAGTCATTGATGAAATCCCCGGATGCTTGTGGATTAAATAGAGTGACTTTTAGAAACCCAGTTACAGAAAATTCTTGCTTTGTCAGTGAGCGCCGTCTAAAGCAAATAACGTGGTTTCTGGTTATTGCAACCCCCAACTTACTGCTTTTCTAAGAAAGGGGCACATTGGGGTTGGAATCCATCCCATTTTCAAATAGCAGTGATCGTCTTCAATGGATTAAAAACAAACGTGTAGCCTGCTTGCACTTTACGCAACACAGTTTCTCAAAAGAGGGTTGAACTTCTAGAAATCAGTTGTTAAGTATTTCTTACCACATCTGGCAAGAGAGTAAAAATGGCACAGTTGGAAACTTAAAGATGTGTCTTGACTTACATCTCGGAGTCTAGATCTCGTCTAAACCACTATTTCATCCACACATGGATGTTTATTAAATGTTTTCTGTCATGGTTTGGGTTCCCAAGGACAAACACTCATTGAAGAATTTTTATTTTAAAGAACCGAGGGCCAATACTGCCCCAACTGGAAATTTAATGGTTCAGCAAGTAGCTTCTGATACATGATACTTGTCTGCATTTCCTCATGGCATTCCTGGTTCATGGACAGACCATCGTGAGCCAGGGTGGTACTGTAGCCCACAACCGCTCCCTTCTTATGCCCCTGGGCACTTTTTTACACCACTGTGCAATTAAGTACTCCCATGATTCACTATGAAAACTGAGGCAAAAACCCACTGTCTTGACTTGCACCTGTTAATAACAATGGGGAAGGAATATTAACACCCACAGCCAAGCATGGGGTAAATTTCTTGTTTACTCCGCAGGTATAAATACATGCTGACCCAGTATAATATTTTGTCATTATCCAAGGGGTAGCCATTGGAAACCCTGTCATCTGGTCAACCCGAACCCTGACCCTAACTAACTTCCCTTCCTGATTGTGAGCCTTTTGGTACAACCGCACCTCTCACGCTGTGTTAGTTTCTGCTCCACCCTTGTTTGTGTTACTCCCTATCCCTTCCTGCTCTGTGACACTTTCTGTCCCCTCACTTTCTTTTATGAATTTGCTCCTTTATGAATTCATGACCCCTTCCTTCTATGTCACTTCCTGCCCTCTGCCTCTCCTTCTTCTATGTCACTTCCGGCCCCATCCCCCTGACCTTACATCATTTCCTGTCACGCCCCCTCCTATGTCACGTCCTGTCCACCTCCTTCTTTTATGTCACTTCCTGCCCCATTCCCGCCTTCTTTTACATACTTCCTGCCACTGCTCCCTCCTTCTGTGTCACTTCCTGCTCCCCACTACCTGTCCCACTGGAGTTCAGGCTTAAGTCTCCCCTGACTAAGATGAAGGACACAGGACCAAGCAGAGGGAGCGGATGATACAAATGCCTGCATCCAAAGTACCTGCTGACTCCATGGGCTGCTCTGGGATGAAAATGGCCCCTCAGGGTTTCCACCCTCAGAAAGAGGCAGACAATCAGTTTTTACCCCCCTTCTAGGACCAGCTGTCAAATGCAGGCAGCCCCTGAAGTGGGGGCAACACCTTGGGTGAGGCGCCTCTCTTCAGCATTAAGACCCTTCTGGAAGACAGACTCAACCCAGCAGAGGGGAGGCAGAGGCCCTGGTCCTGGAGGGGGCTCTGAAGAGGATGCTACACCTTCTTCCCCCTTAGCCTCCTCTAAAGAACTGCTTATCACCAAGAGGAGTATGAACAACATTAAAGTGTTGTCTGGATCTTTAGAAAGCGTAAAATTCCATGAGGGATACGAGGCATATATACACATCCTGGAAGTACTCATGGAATCTCTCCATCAGATTCTGGTCCTGAAGCTTGGGTTATAATTGCTTTAATATCTCTTACCACTGGATAGAAATAGCAACACACTGATAATTTCCAAGAAGGGATCCATACAGTATAACCCAGGAGCTGAATTGTCATCATCCATTTTAATAAATAAAGCATTACGGGAGCACGGTCATGCTCTTTCATTTACCTATTCAACTAACTGTCTGACTAGGAACACAGGGGACTGAAAGGGTGCAGAGCCCAAAGAATTGTCAGAAGAATGGGGGAGGATCCTGACCCAGACACACACAAAGACTCTACACATGAAGTTCATGGTCTTCTATGTTCTATGAAGGGATGGGGCAATCAGCCTCATATTCCACAGGGCTAATTATTAAAAGCTGGGAAATTATTGAGAAATAAGAAGCATCAACATAACTTTATCCAGTAGCTAAACACTAGATTATTTTTTAAAGTGATGTAGACGCCACAGCCATTCAACAGACAGTGCCCCCGGAGAACAATCAATATTTGATGTCATATCCTCTTGAAAAATCACTCACTTCCCTTGCATGTGCCTTGATGGCATGGTGACCGATCAAATGCAAGCCACAGAACAAGCATTAGACTCAAGGGTGTAAGACGAGAGGCAGGAGCCAAAACAGCCCCTCTGGGTTTACAGGCTCTTGTCACGACAACATATAATTCAGGGGCCTCCTGTGGACAAAGATATGATGGGCAACCGAAGACACGTAAGTGACACCTAGGATGTTATCGTACTGACAGCTCATTACTCCTGTTATTTGCAGAAGAGGAAGATAAACACATCAGCCAGCACCCTTTCACAGGCAAGCTCAGGGGACCCAACTGTAGATCGTGCACAAACGGAGCATTGCAGAGGTGACAGCATACACATCCAAAGCTGCATGGTGAAAACAGCCATTTGTATTCCCACGGTATCGCGAAAGCCACTTGCCTAAATGACACTTGAGCATTTTCATTTAGATCTTTTGAATTCTAATTTCTGGCTTTATTGCATATTTCATCTGGTCCTCTTCCAAATGGATCTTCTGGCATGGTGATGGGCTATGATGAAGTCTCTTCAGTTTAAAAATCATTGCCTTAATCATCTCTGCTCCTTCGATTTGGTGTGAGAGATGGCTGATGTGGTTTTCTTGCTTCTTGTTGCAATCTTACGGTAAAATCGGTTTTATTTTTTAATTGAAACTGTGGGTGATAAAACAGAAGTTGAGAGCACACCTGTCTGTCTTGACTTTTGTTTCCTACAAACGGATGTTAAACCAGATTTGACAACCATGTAAGTTCACCTGAGCTGGACCAACCGCAGAAGTTGAGTGTTTGCTTGAGAGGACAGAGAAGTTCATTTATTGGGTGTCTTCTGAATTTCACTTGAGAACACTGGGTCATCAGTGGTTATAACGCCCACCCATTAGCAGTACTCTAACACGTCACAACAGCAGTTAGCCATGTGACTTGTCATTATTCAATTTGGCCTAATGGCTACATTTTGAAATGTTTGCTGATTACATAAAAATATCTTCTCACAGGCAACAAATGTAAAATACATAAATTGGGCTCCATCAAAATTGAAAACTCTGTTGCTCAGAGCACATAGTCAATAGACTGAAAAGGCAATGGGGGCAAATATTTGCAAATTGTAGACCTGATAACTGGTTAATATCCAAAACATGTAAATGACTTCTAAAACTCAACAACAATAACAATGAAACCCCAAATAACTCAATTAAAAACTGAGTAAAGGAGTTGAATCTATATTTCTCCAAAGATGATATACAAATGGCCAACAAGCATATAAAAAGGTGCTGAACATCATTATTCATTAAGGAAGCACAAATTAAATCTTCCATGAGATACTGCCCAACACCCATTAGAATGGCTACCATAAAAAAAAAAACAGAACATAACAAGTGTTGGCAAAGAGATGGGGAAATTGGAATCGTTGTGCTCTGTTGGTGGAGATGGAAAATGGTAGAACCCCTGTGGAAACCATTATGAGGATTCCACAAAAAAAATGTTAAAAGTAGCACCACCATATGATCTGGCAATTCCACCCCTGGGTGTATATTCAAAAGAATTGAAAGCAGAGTCTTAAAGGGATATTTCTATACCAGTGTCCTCAGAATTCAGAATAGACAAGAGGTGAAGGCAACACAAGTGTCTGTTGACAGATGAATGGATAAACAAAATGTGTTAAAGACACTCCAGGGAATATTGTTAGCCTGAAAAAGGGAGGAGATTCTGTCATATGCTAAAACCTGGGTGAGCTGTGAAGACACTGTGCTAAGTGAAATAAGTTACTATAGGATCCCAACCTATAGGAGACATCAGAGTAGCCAAACTACTTTAGACAGAGTAGTCCCATCAAGGCAGAACATAGAATGGAGTTGTCAGAGGGAAAAGGAGGGGGAGTGGAAAGTTGTTTTGAATGGACATAGAATTTCAGTTTGCAAAATAGAAAGTGTTCTTGAGATTGGTCACGCAATCATGTGTGTTAGTTACCCTGCTGAACTATAAAATGAAAAACACTTAAGGTGGCAAAATTTTGTTATATATTTTGCCACAATTTGATTTTCTTTTAAATTTTACCAATAGTTTCTTAACCTCAAGGGGTTTGCACTTTTTGTTTCTTTTCCATCCGAAATGGCTAAGTCACAGGTAGAATATCATGTGTCTACCTAAAAATGTGACTTGGGCTGGTTTTGTCAAGCAAAATAATTGCACAGTTCAAGTAGCTGCCCCATTTTTTTTTGAAAGGTTTCTGAGACAGACAGAAATGTTTGGAATCAATGTGACCTGTCTGAGGCCGACCCAATCCATTTTGCTTTTGAACACCATGCAATACCAAAGGTACCGATTGCAAACTCTGGCTGTTCCTCGATAAGCCTTCCATTAAAATCTGCATTAAATATTTACATTTCTTAACTGAGGGTAGGAAGAGATGAGTAGATGGGGGACCTGAAAGATAATACCCCATCTGTATTATCTCTATCTTGAATGCTTCTTTCTATTTCTGTTTAACCTTTTAGAAGAGACTTCCTGAAACAGCAGACTATTTGTGTTGTCAACAAATATTGATCAAGCACTCTCGGGTAGGCCAAAGTGTTCTAAAAGAAGGAGATCTGCCATGGCTGGTGTAGCTCAGTGGATTGAACACAGGCCTGTGAAGCAAAAGGTTGCTGCTTCAATTCCCAGTCAGGGCACATGCCTAGGTTGCAGGCCAGGTCCCCAATGGGGAACCCATGAGAGGCAACCACACATTCATGTTTCTCTCCCACTCTTTCTCCTTCCCTCTCCCTCTCTCTAAAAGTAAATAAAATATTATAAAGAAAGATATCTTGTTTACTACTCGCAAGCAGATACAAAATGAACCCCATTATTAATAAGCAATCATTATTATTACTAAGAATACTAACTTAAAATCTAGGTGGCTATGTTATAACCTGTAAAAGTCACAGTACAAAAATAGAAACATGGTCCTTCCTATCCCAAAATTCATTTTCTAGGATGGGGGCTCAGGAAGGGCTGACTAGTGTGGTCTGGGGACCCCGCGTGTGGGGTGAAGCAGGGACGATAAGGCTAGAAAACTGGTCCCTCGAAGATCACTCAAGGTGCAAAGGGAATACCTGGGAAACTGGAACCAAGCAGGTCAAACCCCATTGCTGGAGTGATGGAGAAAACAATGACAAATCAACAGGAAAGAAGACATTCCTTCTCCCCTCTTCCTGCCTTCCCACATCTTCTCCTGCCCACACTGGTCTCACTACGTAGGCAGCGGCGGACAAAGGAGAAAAGTGCAAGCCCCAGCGTCACCATGGAGAATACACTCTGCGGGTTTGGAACAGAGAGACATGCGATTAATAACCAGCTGGGAAGCCCTCTTGAATTCCTTCAGAGTCTTCCTCCATGTGCTTTACAGGCTGAGCACCCCCTAGTGAGTTACTGATGGCTGCTGGCTGAACACACAGGCGCCCAGCTTTGGCTTATGACTGAAATCCAAGGGTAGACATCCATATGGAAAACCAGCTGCTCACCCAGGCCACTAAGCCCTCCTAAAGCTCAGCATCCATGGAGAAAGAGAACTCCAAGTGAGTCTTCTCTCCTCATGGGTCTTCTTGCATTTGCTCAAGTACTGGTCATTCATCGAGCCTTTCAAAAAAAAAAAAAAAAGCTTAGTATCTCTCAGGTACCTGGCACTATTCTCGATGCCTGCTCTCTAATTAACAGCTGACCGAGTACCTAAATCCCAGTTATTACAGTATTTAAAATAGCTTATTGAAAATCATCAGGAACAGAGCCTCGGGCCTACCAGAGTCTGCATATATTGGTGGAGTGGTATGTAATCAGTCCTTCGTTTGACAGGTGTAGGCTGGTGTGGATATGAAAGATCACTTGTGTTCAGAGTCAGGCCTGCAAGGCAGCAGCAAGAGCACACATTCACACTAACCAGCCACTGAAGAAGAAGCTGCGTGTTGCATGCTTCTGATGCATGCAGAGCAATCATTTGGTTCCTGTTCAGGAGCCGTCATTTTGGAAATGCATTTGTTTTTTACATAGCGTGCATTCTGATGATGGATAAACTTTCTGCCACCTTGGCTAGACGAGGGGCCTAGTTGTTTGGTCCAACATTAGTCTAGACGTTGCTAAGAAGGCTCTTTGTAGATGTGTTAACATTGACCATCACTGAACTTTAAACCAACGAGGTTATCCTCCGACACATGGGTAGGCCTTATCCAACCCTTTGAAGGCAGTAACTGCACAAAACCTGAGGTTTCCCAGAGAAGGAGAAATTCTGCCTTGAGACTAAGATCCAGAAATTCTGCCTGAGTTTCCACCAGCCACACTGCCCTGCGGATTCCCAACTAGAAGCCACACCATCAATTTCCCTCTGAGGTTCTACCTTGAGGCCTACAGACAGAATTCAGACTCAAGGAGACGCCAGACTGCAACAGGAATTCTTGCTTGAGTTACTGGTCTGCACCCCATCCTATGGAACGTGGACTTGCCAGACCTATGGTTGCTTGAACCAATTCCTTAAAATAAATCTCATACCTATATCTATATCTCTATGAATGCTTATAGGCACATATATGTATATATGTAACATATATCTTATTATTCTGGAACACCATAATTTACATAGTTTTTCAGCTAAGGAAGAAAAACTATGTAAATAGTCTCAGCAAGCACAAACCCCAGTTGTGGCAAAAACAGTGACATCACCCAATGTCATACTCTACCAACAGGAGAGAAAATGCCACTTCTTTCCCTGGTAATTACTCTTAGTTTTCAAGGACTGAGGTGAAGACTTGCTCTTTAAGGTTGCGCAAATCCAGTGGATTTATGGAACTGGAATCTTCCCCATTTCCATCTTCCCACCCCTGCCTTTGAATATCGAATCTTTATTATTGAACCCACTGGGGTGACGCTGGTTTGCAAAACCATAGAGGTTTCAAGTGCACAGCTCAATGAAACATCATCTGCAAACTGCACGGTACACCCGTCACCCCAAGCGAAGTCTCCTCTGTCCCCCTTATGCTTCTCTTTGCCCACCTCCACCTACCCCACGCCCTTCCCCTCTGACCATCACACCATTGTCTGTGTTAAACTTGCAGCAGCATTGAACGGGACACCAGTGACCAGTCCTGTTGAGGAACTCCTGGGAAGTTCCCTGTCTGTGGCCACTCCTGGCCATGCCCCCGGTGACAGAAGAGCAAACATACATCTGAGGACTCCCAGTCTGACTTCACTAATCCTCTCCCAAGCGGAACTCATAAATAAACATAAGCAGCCACCAGCACGTGGCCGTCCAGCAGGGCAGAGCCGTGGCCTGACAGCGTGATTGAGGAGCACAGATGAGCACAAAGGCAGAGTGCCTCTGGGCAGCCTCGTGAAACGTAAGTGACTGTTAAGGTGGGATAAATAAACTTCTTTCATCTCCTCTGGCTTTGAAGATAGACTTTACAGCTCTTCTTAAAACAACACAGTTTCTTTCTCTTTTATGAAAACCGGCTTTGGTTCCCTGGGAGGATAATAATTAAAAACAAAGCCTGTGAAAGAGTTGCCATGGTATACTTGGCTGGCTAAACACTGAATCTTTCTAATGTAGGGTTTTTTTTTTTTGCCTCTTCTGGTGCGTTTGTATGAACAAAGGTGGGTTGCCTCCTTCCCTTCCATTTAGCCCTTTCTCTGGAGACTCCTCCTTTCCTTTTGATTGGGGTTCTCTCTTTGTCTCCCCATCTTAGCTGACCGTATTTGTTTGTTGCTGCAGGTCACATTGGTCTGCTTTTGACTGCCCATCCTCATGGGGTGGCCTTCTGTGATAGGAGTTCGGTGGCACTCAGCGGTGCAGGTTCTTTGATCTCTTCATCTGGATGCTCTAGGGTTACCCTTTACTCAGTTCATGTGGGCTCTCTTGTTGCACTTGGGCTTTGATTATCGAGAACTCATTCGTTGGCAGATTCTCCCCTCCAGCTGGCTGGCTAGGAGTCACAGTCCCCCCCACATCTCACATGCGCCTGCTGAGAAGCATATTCCATACTCCTGGGATCAAAACTTCACGTCAGCTAGGATTCCAATGATCATTCAGGTTGTTTGTCAGAAGATCAGCCGAGGTCCACGTTGCGGACAAGAGCAAGTGAGCTCAGTGTCCACCGACTTGGCCGTCATCTTCTCCCTCCAGGTTTCAGGTTCTTAGTAGTGGCAGGATATCGGTCAAGCAGGATGCTAGAGAAAGCTCCTGTGGTTTTTGAGGAAATAGTGTTTTAGATTGAAGGAGAGATTCGTTCAGCACGAGTTCATTTCACCTTGAGGGAAATACCAAGGTCGACTCTCTCAGTGGGTTCAAATTCAGTGTCCGTCAATCCCAGTGGCTTTTCTCTGTGGATGTGCTGCTTTGGAGGGAAAAGGGTGATGGGTGAACTTTTTTTTTAAATTAATTTTATTTAGTTATTTTTCAAGTACAGTTTTTTGTCTATTTCTCCCATCCCAGCCTCCCCCGCCCCTTGCTCCCCACCTCCCTCCCATTTCCACCCCCCTTAGTTCTCGTCCCTGTGTCCTTCCTATTTGTTCCTCCAAATCCCTCCCCCTTTTTCCCCTTAAATTCCCTTCCTTCTCCCCTCTGGTCATTGTCCCCTTGTTCTCTATTTCAGTGTCTTTGTTTTTTTTTTTTTTTCTGTTTGCTTGTTTGTTTTGTTGTTTAGCGAACTTTTATGTTGCTTAGCTCTGCTGATGTTATTTGCTAGTGAAGGCATCTCTCCGCTCTGAATAATCGAGCAGTAGTAGATGGCTTTTCACACATTTGTTAAACCTCCAATCATGCCGGGACTACTTTTGCTCTGTCGCATGAATTGGGGTAATATGTTGCCACCAGATGAGAGAAGAGCAAACATACATCTGAGGACTCCCAGTCTGACTTGGTGTTTTCAGAGGACCTGGGCCATGGTGACTGCCCAGGGTGGCTTGAACAACAAGCAGTCTTCTATTCTCTCCTCCTCTCTTTTCTTCTGCCCTCCTGGACACCTTGTCTCTAAGAGCATCTTCATAATTGCCTGAGAAGTGTTTTCTCATTTCCTTTCTCTCTCCCCCCTTATTTCTCCTCTACTTATCTCCAGAGCTTTGCACAAAACAATATCATAATATAATGCGAATATAGTACAGATGCCACCCCTCTTGGCTTCCTTCCTGCTTTTATTTACCACCTCCACTTTCTTCCTGGAGATAACCCATTTTATAAGGTCATTGGGTAAATTCCCTCCACTGTTTACAGTGGCGCTAACAGAACAATGCATCGTTGTTGTCATTTACTTGTTCGTGAGTCTGAATCAGGCTCATTCTTATCCACACAGCTGTCTGTATGTTCTGACCCATTTTAGATGGGGATGGATTGTCCTTTCAATTGACTTCACGTGTAGCAATTCTTCCTGTAAGTTACATACAAATCTTCAGTGCCTTGTACATGTTGCAATGTTACATCCACAGGCTGGGGTTTGTTACTCAATGTGTTTGTGATATTCTTTTTACTAAAGATGGTTTTCATTTTAACACGATCATATGTATTTCCCTTCGGGAAGAAGTCCCTCCACTTCTGTCCTGGGCACTGTGCATGCCATGTCACGGAGAAGGAGGAGGAGGAGGAGGAGGAGATGGGGCTCAACAACGTCATATTCATATTTAATCAGCTCCATTTCCCTGCTCTGCCTCACTTATAACCATCACGTGCCTTTTGTCGTTGATTCACCAGTCTCTCAGGGTTCAGCTATTAACTCTTTGCCTTAAGAATCTAAGAAGAAGGTATTCCTACTCTCTATACTAATTATCACTCCTCTTTCATACTTTCCACCAACAGAATTTCTGAGATTTGTTCAAATATATACTCCACTCATCTCTTTATCACTTCTGTTCCCTTACGATCACTTAGTGGATGGGGAGTTACAGATGTGTGTAACCCACTCATGAAGACCACACACTTTCTCCCAACTCAAGAGACCTCTTTGAACGAATGGCCTTTTCTCCGCAAAGACCAGTGGTGGGAGCTGCCCAAGGTACCCCACCAATGGGAGAGATGTTCTTAAATGCTCTGATTGGCTGAAGACATGGACCTAGAGGGTGTTCTGTTGAGTGAAACACACCAGAGAAACACATATACAATATGATTTGACTTATATGTGGAATCCAAGAAAACTAAACACACAAAACAAAAACAAATTCCTAGATACAGAGAACAATTTGATGGTTTCCGGAGGGGAGGGTTTTGAGGGGATGGGTGGAAAAGGGATAGGAAGTACACATTTCCAGTTATAAAAACAGTCACAGGGATATAAAGTACAGATTAGGAAATATAGTCAATAATGTTATAATAACTATGTATGGTATCAGATGGCTACTAGATTTATTGGGGTGATTACTTTGTAAAATATGTAAATGTCTAATCACCATGTGGTACACCTGAACCTAAACTACTATTATATGTCAACTATAATTTTTAAAATTTTAATTAAAAATTTTATTAAAATGTTCATGAAATACGAGGACCGTTAAAGCACCCAGTGGTTTAACTCCTGAATAAAATAAGGTTGGAGATTATCTAGAGATTTAATTTACCACCCTTTTCTCCTTCTCCTCCTCCTCCTTCTTCATGATTAGCATAAACATCAGACTCCTATTTGTACTTCATATACAATCGTACTTCATATACAATTCATTGGTGACTCTGATGAAGAAAATTTGGGGGGTTGGCAGTGGCCAAAGTTCTAGAAGAGTGGATTCAAGAGTAAACAGGCATTTAAAAATAAATCACATGTGTTGATCCTTAATATTTAAACGATGTGGATGCCGTGTTTTGCAGTAAAGACAAATATTCATTGGCACACTAAGCTAACTGGGACACAGCTGTAATCTTAGAAGAAATGCCGCAGGGCCAAAGATGATTTTCCATCCAATATTCCCCTTTGGCATGCCAGTAGCAGAGAAGACATCCTCAAAGACAGACTATCCCTCCAGCAGCATGGAGAAGCAAAAGTCTTTGTTTGACATTGGGACCACGCTTCCTATCAGGGTATTTCCAGAAGAGGGGCACTGGCAGTGTGGCAGACCACTTTAGTCACAAAAAGCCTGATGCACCCAGAACAGCCAGTGCAGGAGAGAGAGGAGAAGTCCACCAGCACAGCAAGTGACAGGCAGAGAGCTGTAAGTATAAATCAAGTAGAACGTGGCAATGGAACACATAGGGCACCTGAGGTGCCTCAGAGGGTTAGCAGGAGCAAAGCAGGGACAGGACACATTGCTGACCATTCAAAAGGCACTGCAGTGTGACCCACGAGAACACTAAACTCCTGCCCCTGTGCGCTCCTCGATCAGAGGTATCAATAACCACAGTAATAGAGACAAGCGGTCATTTTTCAAGTGGCCTGGACTGTGAACGTGAGCCACTTTGCCTCAGATAGTGGGTCAATGCAAAGTTGTCTGGCTGTTCTCTGCTGTCCATGGTCCTGAGCATCACTGGGCTCATGGGCCCCCGCCCAGTTGGTACCTGTCACCTATGATTTCTAAAGTACAAGGCAGGTGTGAATTGCCCTGGTCAGCCCCCAACCGACCATATGGGGACAACAACGTAGGCCAACAGAATATTTGGATTCATCTGTCCCCCACAAAGGATGCTCTCAGCTTGAAGATTGAAGCTACTTCTATATGTAAATGAATTTAAGCACAATAGACCCAACTTTGATGGGTGGCTAAGGACCCTTTTCGGCTGAACTCCAATCATGTAAGGGAATGGCAGTTATTATTTTTTTTGTCAGTTTCTGAAAGGCTAAAATATCTCGTTGGTTTTGAAAAAGGAATCGATAATTGTAAACCATGGGTGTCAGGAATTAGAAAAAGATTAATTGTCGTGGATCCTTGCTTGGGGTGAATTAACAACCCCGGCGAGCAAGGTGCTAGCAATTAATAAAACAACCAGCCATAAGATTTACATTAGTGTTCAAAGGTCAATCCATTATAATGAAGGAGTGTATTCATTACGAAAAGGAACCTCCAGGGAAATCCTGTAGCTGGCCCTGATCAGGCATGATTGTATTAGCTTTTCCACTGGCAAAAAAAAAGACATACTTATGAAAGGAAGGGTCTGGTGTCCCAGCCGTAATGGCTGAGAAATGCTCTTCACAAACATGGAGTGGTAATGGAATAATTGTACAGCTCTTCGACTGGACAGCGGAGGGCATGCTGAGGGCTTGGGAAAGTAAAGCATGTTGCTTGACTTTCGATCCTACAGGAATAATGACTTACCCTTATCAATGCAATCTGAAGGGGGAAGTGAGAAGAAGCCTGAGAAATTTTTTTCTTTTAATTTTAATGATGTATTTTTAGAGTGTATTTTTATTGTTCTTCAAGTACAGTTGTCTCCATTTGCCCGCCATCCCTCCCCCACTTCACCCTTCCCCGCCTCCCACCCTTGATCCTACCCCTTTTGGCTTTGTCCATGTGTCCTTTATAGTTGCTCCTTGACAACCCTTTCCCCCCTTTTCCCCTATTCTCCCCCTCCTCACCCCTTCTGGTCACTGTTCTTTACTTCAATGTCTCTGGTTCTATTTTGCGTGCTTATCTGGTTTGTTGATTAGATTCCACTTAAAGGTGAGATCATGTGGCATTTGTCTTCTTTCTTACAAAATCGACATGTTTAATTCTAATTCTTCATCAAGAGACATTGATGACCTAGCCAACAGTTCCTGAGAGGTAACCACTGCTTGGATTCTATGGTAGATTCTACAGGCTCTGCAAATGCCTATCAAACAAGTCACATCACACAGTCTGTTGTACTGAGCTCCTTTGGCTCAGTATCCTACGTGTGATATCCATTCAGAGTCTCGCATGTAGCCCTCATTCGCTTTGTGTTGTTGTATAACACTCCAGTTAAACACCATAGAACAATTCTACTATCTTCGTGATGGGCATGTTGATTCTCTCTGGTGCTGGGCTACATTGAACAACTTCCTGTGCACATTCTTCCCTGTCTTTTGGCGAGAATTTGACCGGGCTTTGCACAGCTAGAAGCAGAACTCCTGTCTAAAGGGGTGGAAATACTATTGGCTTTAAGTTGATGCTACCAAATGATTTCTATAACAATTTACAATCCTACCACCTACGTATAAAAGTTGTTTCTATTCTCAGCAACACCTGGCATTTGTTTTCCTTTTTATCTTTATCCCACTCTGGTAGGTGAAAATGCCATATTTTTATGCAAATCTGATTTTTAAAAAGGGTTGTTGTGACACTAATTTATTTCCACATTTTTCAAATTCGAGAAATCTTGCAAACTATTCATTAAACACTCTGCGCTTGATACTACCTATTAGAGAATTCTCTCTCCTGCTAGCTAACACTTTTTAAAGTATATTTTATTGGTTATGTTATTACAGTTTTCACAATTGTTTTCTTCCCTGTATCCCCCCCTGTGCCCTGCACCCCTCTTCCTACCCACATTTCACCCCCTTGCCTTACTTTATGTCCACGGGTCGCACACATAAGTTCTGCGTGTGCGACCCGCAGAACACAGAGAATGGCTTCTCCATTTCTCATATTATTCTTCACCTCCCCCTGTCTATTTTATGCCTAACAATTATGCTTCTTAAGCCCCATACCTTCTGCCTCCCCATTCTTCTCCTCCCCCTCCCCATTAAAAACTCTCCACGTGACCCCCATTTCTCTGGCCCTGCTAGCGAAGAACATTTTTTAATGGCAGGAATAGAGTTTGTGTGGTTTATGTTGTCTCCATGGGATTTATGGTGCTGGGGCCTGGTCACAGTTCCTCTCTGCTGCACACCACGGGTCCACATCACAGCAGCATTTAGCTTTTATAAGTTCACCTCACATGTATCGCGTCGTACCCCCAGACACTTGGCAACTTGACAAATGTTTGTGTATTGGTAGGTTTAAAATTTTGGTGTGTTGATGTGCTTTACCAAGATCCTGCACTTGTTTCCTTTCTCTTTCTGCTCCACAGGCTCACCCTGAATGACTTCTCACATGCCCTTGGGGTAAAAAAAATCACCTGGACCCACAGAACCCCCAACACAAGCCTCAGATCTCATGAATTAGGGCCAAATTGCACCTGAGTGTCCCAATACATTTGGCATGTTTTAAGACCCCAAACCAAACAAGGTTGAGCTGATGTGCACTGGACTTATATTCAAATGTTAGTGCTTCATCTAATGAAATCCCCTGAGGAGCATTTTGAAAAACAAAAAAGAATTCAAAAAGTTTCCCTTTAAATCCCTAAAATATACATTGACTGATATTTTACAAAGATAGGAGAAACCTGAATGTACACATGCAAACATGACAGTCATTCATGTAAACATTCAGTCTGTACATATTCATTGACAGAGTCTCAGTCTTCAATCAATGCTTGCCTAGTGGAAGAGACAGCACTTACTCAAGGTAACCACACACATATGTTACGACTTCAGTTCATGGCCCCTCTAGGGCCTGAGGTGATACACTGGGAATCTAAGATCATGCAATGACCAAGCAATCCAAATGTAAGCCAAATCACTCATTCACGTTAATAATTTAAATTCAAGATTCCAATGGAGCATTAGATAACTCCATCCCAAACTTCAACTACTGACACTTGCAGTGCTGTGCCCATCAACCAATAGGACCAGGGTTTGGATTTTTTAAAAAAAATGGACCCTAACAGGTATCTTAACCTTACAGGTGGCTGGCCAGTTCACTGCAGCGAGACTCTGAGAAGTGCCCCTTTGTCGAGGAGGCAATTCCAGAAATGATTTCCCAACACCATCTGCCTACAGCACCTGCAGACAGACATGAGCTGTTTCACGAAGAAAAGGTACAACAAGAAGGTACACCGAGGCGCATGTGTGAAGTGTTCCACAAAGCTCCTCACCAGGCTGGTGGGGAACTGACCATCATCAGTGGTTCTCGTTTTAGTTGGTTTAATTTTTGGTTCATTCGGCAGTGTCTGGGGGTGAATTGGCAGGGTGTCTGTGTTCTACTCACACACCATCACCCCCAGCACACCTCCTTGGGATAGGTCATGGGTGGAAGGTATTCAAATCCCTGTGCACGCAGCTACCTATTTATACTGCACTCATGTGAGTATTCACAAAGAATACAGCCTTCTGTGAGAATACCTTCCTACAGAACAAGAGTTAACTAAGACTCCCTGCAGGTGTGGACTGGGGACTGGGGCAATTGACTAGGGGCTGGGGGCAGTGGCGGAGGGCAAAGGGTGAAAAGTGAGAGCATGGTAACAAAAAATCAATTTTAAAAATCCTTAAAGAAAGAAACGTGTGTACTTATCATAGAACTATCCTTTTTTAAAATCGGTTTCTACAAAGGTAAAAGACCAAAAATAACAGAATACATGAGCTCAGACGGGTCAGCCCCTGTCCGTACTATGTTTAGGGAACCCAAGCCCCTTCCGGGGAGATTTCCCATCCATTTCTTGAGATTTTCATGATTAGACATTTTTGCTTAATGTCGCCAAAACTTACCATTTCTCTAAGCTGTTTTTCCCGGAATAGCACAGGTGAGACATAGTGAAGTAAAAAATGAGAGTTCCCTGTGAGGGACACTATGCTTCCATATGGCCGTAACTGAAATGTAACACTGAGCTTCCTTTGTAGACAGGAGACAGAAAATAGTCCAATGGAGCTGACTTCTGACCATGCCTAACACGTACCAAACTCTGCACCCAAACCAGTCAGAAATGAGGTACCTGGAGGTCACTGCACTCCATAAGCTACCTCCAAGTTATCACCCGCTTTTTACGGGAACAATTTTTTTTGGAGTCCATAATTTCCATTACGGAAGAATTGAGATGAGGAAGTGTCGGTAAAACCTACTGCAACTGATTTAATCACTTCCTGTAAGCCGATTTAATCACTTCCTAGTGCCTCCATTTGTTATTTATGACATGGGGATAAAACTGACTTCTTGGACTGAAAAGAAGAAATGACTACACATGCCCTTGGCTTTCCACATCTGAATAGCCCCATGCACCTGATTTCCGGGTATTGCAACACCAACTAGACCTGAGGTCAGCAAGCTATGGCTCAAATCTGGGTCCCTGTCATTTTTAAGGTTTCCTATTGAAACGCAGTCAGCACAATGCATTTACATATTAGTCCATATTGCCTGTGGCTGCTTTGGAGTAGCTGAGAGGAGTAGCTTCCACAGAAGCGGAGTAGCTTTGGCAGCAATGGGATGGCCCCTGAAACATGTCCTGTATGGCCTTTTGGAAAGAATTCATTTATACATGAATGACACCAGTCTTTGTACTTAGCGACAAAGAACCTGAAATTTACATCAACTCAAGAACCTGCCCCAGACCAGGCAGAAAACCCATTTAAAAAAAAAATCAAAGATCCTCCTTGCAACATTTAGTATAGTGAGATCTGTCTAAAACGGCACTATTTCAAATAATAATTAGGGGGGTACAAATAAAAGAGGATGACCCATATTTAAACATATATTTATAAATCTATATAATTCCATGCACCATTTATTTTATTACTGCTATAGCAAATTAATTAGATGTGTGTAGCAGTGGCTGCAATGTTCCTAGGGGTGGTAATTATGTTAAGTGCTCCCTGTCATATCTGGTCTGGGGAGATGGTATTTTCCTCTCCTGGGTGCATCCAGTATATCAGCAGCACCAGTGAAGCTGATTTTAGAGAGCAGACTTGGCAAAGGACCTGGCTTGGGCCGGGGCCAGCTGGCTGCCTGGTTTTGTGCAGCCCACGGGCTAAGAACAGTTCTTAACATTTTAAAACAGTTTTGCTTCCCAGATCGAAAGACTATGTATGACAGAGAGTAGGGAAAATACCCATGTGAAGGTCCGTAAATATAGCCTGACTGATGCACAGCCGTGTTTCACATATGTGCGTCATCCATGGCGACTTCGGCAGTGAAATGGCTGAGCTAAGTATTTGCAACGCAGATTGGCCCATAAAATCTGAAGTGTTTATCGTTTACCCTCTTGCAGACCCCAAATATGGACGCAGCTCTCTCTCTCCCGGGGCCTGTCCTGACGTTCGGGGCACCAGGGAGCTCAAAGTGCACACAGACTCGTCAACCTGAAGGCTTGTTTGTTCTCAGCCTGGAAGTGTTAGGTCAGTCCCAACAGCTTCTCAAAATGTCATGTGCGTGTGACCATGCACCCCGTATATTCCAGTTCAGGCCCTCTCCCCGGGCCTCCCAAGGGGTTACTTTCCTTCTCAACCCAATGCAGTCATACAAGAGCCTTGTCTGACCCTAACAGGGACCCATCCATGTCCCCTACACATACAGACATCATAAAAATGTGTTGAGTCTTCTCCAAACACCACACCCCCAGGTCATACGTCATTCCTACAACATCCCATTAATGTAAAGAAGTGAATATTACATAATATATAATATATTGTAAATATATATAACACCATGACTATATAATGGGTTATGTACTACAGATAGTATACATTAATAAATTAATTGAAAATAGTTGTTCTATAAAATATTTATTCTACAGAATGGGGTCCCATGATTATGAAGACTGGAAAATCCCAGATCCTCAGAGCTGTGTTCCCGATTAAAACCCAGAGGCCAGACCCTGCTGCCAAACAGGAAGAGCCAACGTGTCCCTTGGAACCTTGTCAGGCAGGAAAAGTCTGCCTGACTCCAGGGAAGCCCCGCCCTTTGTTCTGGCCAGGCCTTCCACTGATGAGGGAGGGCCCTCCACAGCTGGAGGGCAATCTGCTTTCCTCAGTCCACCGGTTTAAATGTTAGTCTCCCACGAAACACGGTCCCAAAAACACTGAGGGTGGTGTCGGGCATGTAGCCAGGCATGGCTCCCTTGGGTGGATGCATAGTATTAAGCATTTTGGCAGCACTGACCAACCAGGCATTTGTACGTCCAGTATCAAAGGGTGACTGAAGTTACACACATTATCTCTAAGCTCGGAAGTTAGGCATTTCTCATCGACAATGATGCTAGGCTGGAACAGAAGCCTGCCCATGTCCTACTGAATACATAAGATGTCGCTCACAATGCAGAAACCGTGTCAGGAATAAACACTGGGAATCATTATTTCCGTTCTTGGTTCAACCCACAGGACACGTGATCCCATTCCACTTTTTCCATGTATTTCATCCTCTGCTTAAGATCAAGAAACATTTCTCTTTTTTTTTGTTGTTGTTTTTTTTTAATTTTAATTTTATTTAGTTATTTTTCAAGTACAGTTTTTTGTCTATTTTTCCCATCCCAGCCTCCCCCTGCCCCTTGCTCCCCACCTCCCTCCCATTTCCACCCCCCTTAGTTCTCGTCCCTGTGTCCTTCCTATTTGTTCCTCCAAATCCCTCCCCCTTTTTCCCCTTAACTTCCCTTCCTTCTCCCCTCTGGTCACTATCCCCTTGTTCTCTATTTCAGTGTCTTTGTTTTTTGGGGTTTTTTTTTTCTGCTTGCTTGTTTGTTTTGTTGTTTAGCTTCCTGTTAAAGGTGAGATCATATGGTATTTGTCTTTCAGCACCTGGCCTATTTCACTCAGCATAATGCTTTCCAGTTCCATCCATGTTGTTGCAAAGGGTAGTAGCTCCTTCTTTCTCTCTGCAGCATAGAATTCCATTGTGTATATGTACCACAATTTTTGTATCCATTCATTTACTGATGGGCACCTAGGTTGCTTCCAACTCTTGGCTATTGTCAATTGTGCTGCTATGAACATTGTGGTGCATAGGTTCTTTGAAATTGATGTTTTAGGATTCTTAGGATATAATCCCAGCAGTGAAATTGCTGGGTCAAAAGGCAGGTCGATTTTTATTTTTCTGAGAAAAATCCATACTGTTTTCCATAATGGTTGTACCAGTCTGCACTCCCACCAACAGTGAACTAAGGACCCCTTTTCCCCACAACCCCTCCAACATTTGTTGTTTGTTGCTTTGTTTATGATAGCCATCCTGACTGGTGTAAAGTGGTATCTCATTGTGGTTTTAATTTGCATCTAACTCCCATCACACAAAAGCCCCGGACCAGATGGTTTCACAGGAGAATTCTACAAAGCATTTAAGGAAGAGCTAACCCCTATTCTCCACAGACTATTTCAAAAAATTCAGAAGGACAGAAAACTCCCAAATTCTTTTTATGAAGCCAGCATCATCCTAATTCCAAAACCAGATAGAGACACAACAAAGAAAGAAAACTTCAGGCCAATATCGCTGATGAACATAGATGCTAAAATCCGAAACATTTTGATTTACACTTGCTGGAGGCAGTTTATTGACTAATAAAAGTATGGCAAGGGAATCCTATAAGAATGCTACTGGAGGGTGCTGATCCCTTAAGCAAGGAGCCTATGGAATTATCACTTCTACTACGAATGTTACTGGGTGTATGAGTATTTTCTTTGTCAACACTCCAGGATATACACTGTGGTATTAATTCTTTATTATTTTTCTCTATTCTCTTAACCCCCCTCACTATTTCCACTTCCCAAAACTCTCCAGCTGCCCCTGACTCAGGAAATCAAAGTGGAACCCTAACTGTACTGTTTGCAAATTGTACTGTTTTTAGCATATCCGGCAGCATTAATTTGCTTTTCTGATACTTGCAAACACCCCATTATACTCGCCAGGTTCAAAGCAGCTGGGGTTTAGGGGTGAGGCCGTGAGGACTTTAATTCTGAAACCTTGCCCCCAAAGTCAAGTGAGGAACTTATGTTTGTTCCAGGGGCAAGGACAGCAGGACAGCTTACGTCGACCACAAAGGGAAAAAAAGAAGTGAGACGGAACGGAGGTGACTAGAGATGGAAGGAGCTGAAAGTCTGCGCACGTAGATGGGCTTCTCCTCTTGCTTCTCTCTCTCCAGACAACGCCTGCTAATCCAGCCCCACTGGGGGGTGGGGAAGGAGGCAGAGTGTGCACTGAAGTCATGCTGGAAATGCCTAGAGTCTACAACCTAAGAGCAAAGCAACGGTAGAGAGGTGCCGCACCTGAGCCCGATTCTTCCCACAGAGCAGGAGTCGCCCGTTCTGAATCTGCTGGACTTTCACACTGGAGCTGATGGAAGAAATGGATGAGGAGAGGTGGGCACCCAGTGCTGCCCCTCTGGAATAGAAACTTTCAGACAACCATGGAAAGATGACTCCAATGACCAACGTGCCGGTGGGCAAGAGTTGCGGACATTGGGGTGAACTCAGGTGCACTTGATAGAAGGATGGCTGCCTGGGGCGTGTGTTCGGAAGTGTCTGTCTGCACAGTCACTGCAGAAACATGCGTGTCTTTGCTCTGAGAGCTCAGAGGGTGGAAGTGACAGAGCTCCAGGAGCTCCAGGAAAACAATCTTGGTGCTCAGTAACATTTTGCAATAAAAGGCTCCTTGGGGGAATGTCTGATTCTAGCCCTGGGAAAGGAGATAGATGAACTGAGCCTGGAATATCTTGCAGCTGCAGAGAGTAAGGTTATGCTCAAAACCAAACCAAACAAAGAAAAACTATGATGATACGGGAGCCAACTGCAGGGTCTGCCAGCGACCAGCAACCAACAGTTCAGCAACCTGAGCAACAACATTAGGGAGGATTAGAATATAACCCAGCTCTGGCTGGTGTAGCTCAGTGGATTGAGCACAGGCCTGTGGAGCAAAGGGTCTCTGGTTTGATTCCCAGTCAGGGCACATGCTTGGGTTGCAGGCCAGTTCCCAGCAGGGGACTCATGAGAGGTAACCACACATGGATGTTTCTCTCCTTCCCTTCCCCTCTTTCTAAAAATAAATAAATAAATAAAATATTTAAAAAAACAAGAATATAACCCAAACTATAGATACCTGTGTGTCACACTTTAGTTAGGAAGCGATTGACCAAACAAACAAATTGGAGGCACAGACACACCTCTTGGGCGGAAGAATCTTCCAAACAAGTTACACAGATGCTGTGTCTGTGAGGCGCTTCACACCTCCCAGGTCACATCTGGGCTGCGCTCCATCCATAGTTCAGGGTGCGGTGCAGACGGCAACTTCACGGTACAGAAACGGCACAGAAAGGGCACTGTATTTATCTTCCTCCCCAAAAACCTATCGTTTCAGGCTAACCATGAAAAAACACCTGAGAAATGCCAACTGAGGGACATTTGACCACCTTCCCCACTGGGAGCCTGCAGAACAATCCAGATCATTTAAATGTAAAAGGAGGTCTGAGAACGTGTCGCCATCAGGAGACATGACCACCACAGGCAACGTGCACCACGGGATGCAATGCAGGGACAGGAATGTGTCATGAAGGGAAAACGTACACAAAGTCTGCAGAAGAGGAGACTTTAGTGAGCAGCAAGGTATCCACCGACGTTGGCTTCTGGGCTGTGACAAACACACCAGACACCACCAACAGGGGAAACCAAGGGTCTGGTGCGTGGTGACTCTCTCCTACCTCTGCGAGTATTCTGTAAATCCCAACCTCTTGGAAAATATAAAGTTTAATCCCTTGCTCCGTCCATGGGACAATAGTAAGGTGATTGGAAGGAGGACGGGGTACAAGGGGGATGAATGGTATGAGGGGAAAACACAATAAAAAGGAATTTAAAAATTAAGAAGGGGTAGGGTCATCAAGAAACACATCTAAGGGACCCATGGACAAAGCCAAAGGGGGTGGGTGGGACAGGGGACAGTGGTGTCCCCAAGTACAGTTGTCTTGGGTAAATGGAGACAACTGTACTTGAACCACAATAAAAAAATGAAAAAGAACAACTAAAAATAAGTAAAATACAAACTTCATGGTTTATAACATAAGAAGAAAAGCGAAATGGGTTGAACTATTATTACATGTAAGGACTGGTGCCCTCATTCCGATTCTGTGGTAGAGAAAACGAACCACAGAAAAGTTCACTCCGTTATCTCAGGCCACCAAGTTACGAGGTGGCCGGTCTGGAGTTTCCCCTAAGACAGCATAAGTCCCCAGCTCTGTGCGTGCGTGACACTGTGTTCCGGCTTCGGGGACAGCAGCCCTGGGCACTGCTCAGGGCAGAAGGAGCACCTTCACGCTCCCAGGTGCACCAGTGAGTGATTCAAGATCCCAGCAAGACACAACAGCTGGGACGATTCTTGCCCCAGGTCTGCAGACTGATCACATTCTCCACACTGTTGCAGATAAATAAAACCTGAAGCTGGCAGAAGGCTGTGACCTGGCCCGCGTCACGGAGCTGCTGGGTGCCCAGGACATCTGCCCCTGCCTTCTTGCCCTGAGCAACTACTTAATAACGATTATTACAGACCACCAATTAGAGTTACTGCAATTATATCTATATTTCAGACTGAGAATATCAAACAAGGGCCAAGTGTTGCTCCCTTTCCCCAATAGGTTACAGTTTGCATGACTAAGGAAAACCCGAGGGTTTTCCCCTCAAAATGTCCTATAATTATACACTCTGTCATCCTCCTTTGAAAGGCTGCCAACAATTTTTACTTTGCTATCGCGCACCCAAGAATAATCCACACCTGTCGGAAGGCACCTGCTAACCAGGAGGCAGGGAGATGTCTTAAAGCCAGAATTGATTTGCTTCACTGAAATGCTAATAACTACAGAGATGGTCCTTCCAACTGGAGAACAAAGATCATGGAAAAAAAACAGAAGTCTGTGGGCAGGTCAGTATTTCCTCAGCAATTTTCTGGGGCTCACTGTTGCAGAAGCATGGGGAGTGCTCACGGAGTGTGGGGAGTTGGCTGTGCACCGAGGAACAGCCTGCTTCCCTCACTCACTGGTGATTTTCAGCTACACTGTACATGTACATGATAATAAATAGCTGAAGTACAACAGCGCACAGATGGAAACGTCAACCAGAGAGTAGTTTCATGCTTGCCTCTTTCTCTCCACATGGTAGAGCAACCCCCCTAGAGGGGCCCCTTAATTAACTCTGCTTTCTTTTAAGCCGTGACAAATACTTCTAATGGGAAAAAAAAAAAACAGCTGGCTGTTAAAGTTAAATATCTGAAGCCTCTATTCATGACTTCAAATGTTCATGTTTAGGGCACAGAAGAACAAAAAGCACCAGGTATTGTTTACAAATCGAATTGCAACCAAGACATCCGATACTGACCCCACCCCACCCCTCCTCCTGTCTGCAGGAATAAATGAAGTTCGCAGGATATCGCGATGTTTCCTAGGAAAGCAAGGTAATTTTGTTCCCTGGGCTGTAAGGAATGAGGCAGCAACACACACTGACAGAATCTTGGATTGCTCGCACCAAGAGTAGAAAGTGTTTCAACAGTGGGAAAAGAAACCCAGCACTCATATCACGATGATGCCCCACTCCCTGAGCACGGCAGCTGGCTGGTTTTCAACGGGCAAGTGAGGAAGAAGCTGGGCTAATTTCATAACCAAGTTGGTAGCTAGATCTCTAGATGTGGATGGACCTGTGCCCACAGGCCCAGATGCAGATGGGTCACTGTCATGCCCCAGACTAAGGGCACCCTGCCCACAGGTGAGGTCCAGACACCAAGCTCTGCACTGGGGACTCAAGCCATGGCCAGCCCTGATCAGAGTCCTGTAAACAGACAAGGGCAGAACTCATGCACTTCCAAGTCTGTCTTCTCTCTGGAATAGCGTGAGGAAAATTGCCAGAAAACATGTCGACCACCACACTATTGGTGCCCACGGGTTTCTACGGAGCTGGCAGGGTGGGGGTGCCTCTTAGCATATCCATGGAGTGCCTGGAAATGCCTTTCATTGGCTAGGGGCTCTCAACATATCTCTTGAGACAGGTCTCTTCTGGAACATTTATGATGGTTGTGTTTAATTTACCAGCACAGAATTTCCAGAATGTCATCTTTGCATTAAAAAAGGAAAGCATTTACTGATGGGCACCTAGGTTGCTTCCAACTTTCGGCTATTGTAAATTGTGCTGCTGTGAACATTGGGGTGCATAGGTTCTTTTGGATTGGAGTTTCAGGGTTCTTAGGATAGAATCCTGGCAGTGGAATTGCTGGGTCAAAAGGCAGATCCATTTTTAGTTTTCTGAGAAAACTCCATACTGTTTTCCATAGTGGTTGTACCAGTCTGCACTCCCACCAACAGTCAACTAGGGTCCCCTTTTCTCCACAACGTCTCCAACATTTGTTGTTTGTTGCTTTCTTTATGATGGCCATTCTGTATGAGGTGAAGTGGTATTTCGTTATGGTTTTAATTTGCATCTCTCTGATAGCTAACGATGTTGAGCACCTCTTCATGTGTCTCTGGATCTTCTGTATGTCCTCCTTGGAGAAGTGTCTGTTCAAGTCCTTTGCCCACTTTTAAATTGGGTTGCTTGTCTTCTTAGCGTGGAGTCGTGTGAGTTCCTTGTATATTTTGGAGATTCAACCCTTGTCTGAGGTATCATTGGCAAATATGTTTTCCCATATGGTTGGTTCTCTTTTTATTTTAATACTTGAACAACAATGAAAACAAACAAACAAACGAATAAATAAATAGAAAAAATTAAAAAAACAAACAAAGCAAAAAAAATAAATAAACACTAAACCCTGGGTCAACATTTACCTCCCTTGACAGTTCAGCATTTCTGTTGTTAACGAGGACTACACAATAGCAGAGAGAACATAATCTCTGCCCCCGAGAAAGAATTTACCAGATTGAATTAGTTTTAAAAGCTCGCATCCTCTCATGCTTTTCTCACTCATCAAAGGCTTAACTCTATTTGCTTTAACCTTTAAAATGCAAAGGCCATTTTCTTGCACAGGGAAGGCAGTGGCAGTCAGAGTTTGAAGCCCTCCTGGGCTCTGTTTATTCTGCCACCTTCTGTCACAGACAGGGCTGGGATTTCCTGGGTCTCCTGGCCGCAAACTGCCTCTCAAGGACCATTAAGTTTCCTCAGCATTTTCCATTAGCCTGGACTCAACGCACTGGACATTCTTCTACTAGGATCTTATCAGGGCACTTTGTAAAAGGGCCTGTTGATTTCCAGGGTCCTCAGGGAGCATCTGTGTTGTCATATGCTGCCCGTGCCCCAGGGCTCTGCTCCTCCCAGCGACACAAAACACACTCCAAAACTATAAAACTCCGATTTGCACAAGAAAACACCACAAAAGGGAAACAGAACCAAATGCACCAATGGCTGCAAACCATCGCTTCCTTTAAAAGCAAAACTTCGTATTTGCTCTTTTGGTTTTTTTTATTAATTAATTTTATTTAGTTATTTTTCAAGTACAGTTTTTTGTCTATTTCTCCCATCCCAGCCTCCCCTGCCCCTTGCTCCCCACCTCCCTCCCATTTCCACCCCCCTTAGTCCTCGTCCCTGTGTCCTTCCTATTTGTTCCTCCAAATCCCTCCCCCTTTTTCCCCTTAACTTCCCTTCCTTCAACCCTCTGGTCACTGTCCCCTTGTTCTCTATTTCAGTGTCTTTGTTTTGTTTTTTTTTCCTGCTTGCTTGTTTGTTTTGTTGTTTAGCTTCCTGTTAAAGGTGAGATCATATGGTATTTGTCCTTCAATGCCTGGCCTATTTCACTCAGTATAATGCTTTCCAGTTCCATCCATGTTGTTGCAAAAGGTAGTAGCTCCTTCTTTCTCTCTGCTGCATAGAATTCCATTGTGTAAATGTACCACAATTTTTGGATCCATTCATTTACTGACGGGCACCTAGGTTGCTTCCAGCTCTTGGCTATTGTAAATTGTGCTGCTATGAACATTGTGGCGCATAGGTTCTTTGACACTGATGTTTTAGGATTCTTAGGATATAATCCCAGCAGTGGAATTGCTGGGTCAAAAGGCAGCTCTTTTCTTTTTAAAATGCCTTATAACTCCCACTGCGGAAAATAGAAACCAGAGAAGAAGTAAAGAAAAGGGTGCAATGAAGGGCCAGCATGCATCTGTCCACGCTAAAAATTACCAATGTTGTGTGTTCTATACTGGTACCCATTCCCCATGTCCATGTCTTCACTACTCATTCTCCAGGTTTTCTGAGATGAAGTATGCATACATTGAAATTTAAAAATAACAGTATGACTTTGGCCAGTGAGTGCCCCTCTCTGATCCAGAGCCATAAAACCCTCTAGAACATTTTCATCTCTTTATGAGGCCCTCCCATCCCTTCCCACTCAGTTCTCCAACAGCAGGGAGCCCTGGCTCTGATGCTCTGCCCTCTGATTCGTGTTGCCTGCTGGGGCAGCTCGTATACACAAAACCACACAGCGTGAATTTGCTCACATGAGGGTTCTCTCATTCCTTCTCACAGCTGGAGCTTCATGCATATTATTGCTCTAGTCAGTCATTTTTTAACTAAATACACAATTTGCTGCCTGTGGCAAAGAAAGCCAACCTCCTGAGACAGGTGCTGGTGGAAAGGAAAGTGGTTTATTCCAGTGCCACCTGAGAAGATGGGGGTCACCAAGCCTATCTCCCCGTCTCAGTGGAGGCAGAGGTTTTTTTTTTTAAGGAGAGAGAGGGAAAGCAGAACAAAGGGACGAAGGGGAGGGGAGTGAAAATTCTGTACACGCAGAGCAGCGCTGTCCTTGCTGATAAGGACCCTGAAACTGGTCAAGGGTTTTAAGTGCATCATCATGGTTTATTTATTGTGGTATGACATCATCCTGTGTTCACGTTTGGACGTCAGCAAATCTCCCAGAGCTGGGATGACTGAAGGTTGGCGTCCGTACCTTCTCTGGTTAGTTCCTAGGATTTTTCATGTTTGTTCCTGGGAAACAAACATGGTGTTTACCTGCAAGCGACGTATTAGTCAGTGTCAGCACTTACAGAAACAGTGTTGGACGAATGGGGGTGGGTTCCAATTCCCCACAGCTACAGTTTGTCTCTTTTCATGGCTGGGTGGTATTACATTGTATAAACACACCATAACCAATATGCAGTGGATACAGACAATACTTTATCTCCTTCTGTTGCTCACGTGGGCTGTTTGCAGTTTGCAGCAACTGTAAAAGAAACTGTTATCATGCCTCTTGCACAATCAGTTTTCATGGATAAACACCTCCAAGTGGAATTTCTGAGTCCAAGGTAGACGGGCATTTAATGCTGTAACAACTTGGCAAACTTCAGTGTGGTCACACGTAAGACATCCAGTTTCTCCCCTTAAGTCTTTCTTGTCAGCTTTTTCCATTTCAGCCATGACATGTGCTCTATAACTGGTGTCTTGTGCTTTTAATTTGCTTTTCTCACTTAACTAATAACACGGAACACATTTTCATGTGCTTACTGGCTCTTTCTGTATCATTGTTTAAAGATCACTTTTTAATTTTGAACAAACGTTACTTTGTGAAAAAGTTAGGAAGCCAAGTTTCCTTACGGCCTGGACCCCTTACTCACTAATGTTAACAACGTACATAACAGAGTACGATGACCAACTATAGGAAATGAATGCCAGTAAAATGTGAACTGAAGTAGAACTCAGTTTGTATTTTAATAGGTAAAAGTGTCTATGGTTCGAAACAAGAAATGCTTTTTAGAAAGGCAGGTCCTGCGTGGAGGGCTGCCCACTCAGTACTCATCTCCGCTTCTGGCCACTCCCGTATCTTTCTGACAGCTGCATAGTCAAACGTGAATATGCACAACCACTCCCTCTCTTTACACAACATATAGCAGGCATTTCACAAGTTGCAACACAGTCTCCGTGAGGCTGGTGCAAACAAAGATGGTGCTGCCCGCGGTACCAAAGGACATACAATTGTACACAGTGTATCACAGCAAATAAGCAGAATGAATGTTTGTGTGTTTACTATGCGAGACTTCTTACTGCTGTCTTTAGCATGTGCCGTTTGTACAGATCAAGTTTGCTATCAAAGAGCATGCTGCGTGACGCGGGCAGCAGCCTCAGAGTTGTCACGCATTCCGCGTCTCCTGGTGGCGTCATTTCCCTGGTGCTCCCTGTACTCTCGGTCACTGTGGGCAGTAACATGCTCTGCACACTCGTAGCCCAGGAGCGACAGGCTGGGCCACAGGGTCCAGGTGGGAGGCAGGCTGCCCCGTGCAGCTGTGTGCTTCTGGGATGTTCACACAATGACACAATCACCCAAAGACACACTTCTCAGAATGTGTCCCTGGTGTGTGGCTGTACAGACACATGACTGAGGATAGTATCTGCGATGCAGCGGAAGACAACTGTGATCGGGGAGAGGTATACGGGAGGAGGGTTCACCTTACGTACAACATTAGATATCAATAAAAGCCAGCCTGCCGTTCATGTCTGTCCTTCCTCACTCCACGGCCAACCCAGCTCTGGGGGGTGGGGGGTGGGGCAGATGGGCTGAAGGGACCTGCTAAACTCAGCATGCACACAGTCAGCAGACACCACCGCTGGCACTCTGGGACTTCCAACGGGACACAGTAAAATGACCACAGCAACACACACGTTTTTGCGAGTGAAAGCAAACGACTTTGCAAGTTCCGTCATGAGCAGGGGAACTGGAACTGTTTTAATGTAAGCTCCACATAGTGAGGGCAGGCAGGAGAATCAGAGGCGGGTTCACAAGTCAGTGGGAGCAAAGACCTGAAATACATGAGCTCACGGAGTAATCATAAGAGATGCTACATCCCTACTGTTTTTCCATTTACTTAATCATCCACTCTACAGGCTTCTTTACTCCCCCCGCTACGTCTCTGAGTTGAAACAAGAGAAAAGATTTGCAATCTAGATACAGAGGAATTGAACCTGCCACTTACCCGCCCCCCCTCAGTGAGCAAAGGCCTGGAACAATTTGATTATCATGTGTTTGGGGAAGCTGAAATAAAAATATTTTACTGAGAGAACACTATGTCTCTGATAAATCCTCCACAGTCAGGGTGTGTCACTGGTATGTTGATGGAACTGAACCTGTGTACATTCTTTACTGTCACCTTTTTGGCTATGTTATTCTAAAAACACAGAAGTGTGAAAGGGAGGGAGGGAGGGAGGGACGGAGGGAGAAAAAGAGGGAAGGCGGAAGGAAGGGTCAGAGAAAGAGAGAGAGAGAGAGGGAGAGAATGAACTTATCAATCATCAAATCTACCTTTATCCCTTTATCAAAAGTATTGTGTGCTTGGCTGGTTTGGTGGGATTTGCCATTTCTGCCTTTGAGCTCCACTAGATTTTGGCCAGCTTTACTCTTGCTTTTCGATTTACAGTACAGACTCGTTGGATGCCTTTTAGTCTGAAGATGCATCACTCTACTGAATATTCATTTTCCAACCTCATATGCCCATATCACACCTGCCTTGTGGAGTACGTGGGCACACCCACTCCCCACAGGCCCACACACTACAAAGGCATAGTGAGATTTTGCAGCTTTAAAGGAATTTTATGCTCATACGGACTATACCTTATTTTTTTTTAGTAAAATGAAATTTCTGGGTACCTTTTTTTTTTTTTTTTTTTTAGATTTAGAGACAGGGAAGGGAGGGAGAAAGAGAGGGAGAGAAATATCCATGTGTGGTTGCCTCTTGCACGCCGCCTACTGGGGACCTGGCCAGCAACCCAGGCATGTGCCCTGACTGGGAATCGAACAGGAGACTCTTTGGTTCACAGCCTGAGCGCGATCCACTGAGCTACACCAGTCAGGGCTGGGTACGTGGTTTTGAAGCCAACTGGAGCAGAGAGACGCTCCTTGGACCTAACTGTTGAGCAGATCGACCCCCTCTGTCCTATGGAGCGTACACTGAGATGAGATGACAGAAACTTCCAGATCTGGCCGCCAACAGCATGTGACGAGTAAGCATGGCAAAGGTGGCTCCTACAAGTACAGAGCACATTTATTCTATTTTATTTATTTTTAATGTGTTCAATGTATTGAAGTTTACCTGGCCACATGGGGCCACTAGCAGTTCACATATCCACCAGCCACGTATGTGAACGTTTGCCTCTTGTGTTTGACACCCTTCCTGCGACTCCTGCCTGTCTCAGAAGGCATCGTCCCACACAACATCCCCACTCCAAGCCAATGCACTTTGGGCCACTCCATCCGACTAGGGAATGTGTGTTGACTGAGCATGTGCCAAGTATAATGTTAGCATTGGAGACCCAAACATAATGGAACCCTGGCCTTTCGTGACCCCTCAGCCGCACGCCTCACTCCCCCCCGAGTCTCACCCATTCCCCACAACACCTCATGGCTTCCACCCACACAGGAAGTCTGTGGTTAACAAAAAGTCTCCACGCAGGCAAAAGTGATGTAAAAGAATCAACTGTCAGCAATTTTCATCCCTTCTCTGAACTGACAGTTCACTTAACGCCCCGTAGAAATCATCCATTTCTTCTAGCTAATAGATAAAAAGTAAATCAGGACACTTGTATAGAACAGATCCCCCAGAAGAAGCTCGTGAGCTGAAGAGTGATTTTTGTGTTTGGGCTTGCTTCCGCAAGGACTCTGGACATAGGGAAGTTGATGTTGGCAGCTCTCTGGGGGCTGCATATTTCTTCTCGTCTCCGGTCCTCAGTGGGAGAAGGCTGACCCTGGCGGAAGGCACATTCCAGGAACTCCCTTCCCGCCAACCAGCAGCCTGAGACTCGGGAAAATGGAATCGGAGGGACATGTGTGCAGTTTTCTGATCACATGTTCGAAAAGTCCTACAAAAGGGGGAGGAAATTGTGGAATGTAACACCAACGACAATCTAAAGAAAACAGCAAGGTGACTATCACACTGCTCTTTTCCTTCATCAGAATGATGAGCACTGGGTGGGAAAGGTGCCTGGGTCATGTGACCCATGGCTGTTCATTTCCACGCCTGTAAGAATCAACGGTCTGACACCCACAAGCACTGTCACTGGAGGGAGCTCTGGGCCTGTGCCTTTGTCTGCTCACCGTCGCTCTTTCACCACACTCAGGAAGCTGAACCCAAAGCCAGATCGTCCGCTGGAGTCAGTGATCCAAGAGGCAGCTTTACCTGGTGGCCACACAATGCCCAACAAGCGATCAACTGAGTCTTGGGAACTGGAAATTCATGCACATGCTCCAACGAGAGAGGACTGAGGGAAAGGGACCCAGTGGGTATGTTCATAAAATCATGCATAATTTCATTTAATTCAGCACGGCCACATTTTACTGTAATGGAATCTGACTAAGCTTGGGATGTCCACTTAAGTCCAGGCCATTCAAAATCACGCCATTATGCTAGACAACGGCCTAAGTCTCAGCATCACCCCCCCCCTTTTGTTTTTAAATTTCAGTAATGATGTAAAAACAGTAAGTTTGCTTTTCCAAGTAAACAGAACATGTGTTCTAGTCCCCAAAGCGCATCCATCAGAGAACCCACCTCCGGCCATATCCGAGAAAGACCACCATGTATGTGTGCACAAGACCCCATGCTTTCTATTCTCTAGTGTTTGGGAGTTTGTGAAGAACTTACAAGTTTGCAGCGGGGAGCTGGGAATAAAGATTTTTCTCACAAAATAATCCAACAGAGGTAAACATTTAATGTTCTTGCCCGCTGTGGGCAGAGCCAGAAATAGATGTTGCATTAGGTACCTGATTTGAGGGGGGAAATAGGTGGGCAAAGATTCTTTTAAAGTTTTGATACCACAGTGAGTTTGTAACCAGTAATTCTTTAAAGGAAATCGACATAGTGTATTGTCGTATTAATCCTTCAAAAGACATGGCTAAGACAGATTTGGAACGAAGTGGTTGCTTTCCTTCATTCCTCCTTCTCTCCCTCCCTTCCTTCTTTCCATCACCTCTCCTTCCTTCACTCATTTTTCTCAATTTAATGACATTGCAATTAAATAATTTCTATAAGACACATAACATTACAGAGCTTTTGAAAACATAAAAAGGCAACAGTAATAAACATAGGAACAAAACCCCTGCACACTCCAAATTAAACTCTGAGGGCTGGAGTTAGATTAGGAGCTACCTAGAGAGTTCCACAAGAATGTTACGGAAGCCCTACAGGGTGGTAGGAATCTCCCATCTCTTCCTCTGCCCTAGAGGGCTTTCATTAGCAACAACTCACTGAGTCCATCAGTGAAATGTTTCCACCTTTCTGTATGTACTTAAAACCTTGGCAGGGAGACAAAAAAAAACACAAAACTTTTAAATAAACATACGAGGTCTGTCCAGAAAGGTATCCAGCCATGTAATAGGGAAAATAGAAACATTTACTGAAGAAGATACAAGAAACATTGTCCATAGGACAAGGATACCTCAGTCCCCTTCAGAGCAAGCACCCGGGGACCTCACACAGTTCTCCCAATCACCATCAGCTGCCCTGTTGTATTTTCCTGAATCTCACTGGTGGTCTGAAATTTCTTGCCTTTCAAAGGTGCTTTTAGTTCTAGAAAATGCCAGAAGTAAGTTGCAGGACACCAAGTCTGAGCTGTAGGGGGGCCCAGTCACCTGGATGATTGGATGTTTCAGCATAAAACTCTGCACAAGACGTGATGCATGAGCGGGCGTGCTGTCGTGATGAAGCTGCCAATCAGCAGCTGCCCATGGCTACGGCCTTCTGAGTCACCCACATAGTTTCCGCAGAGGCAAGTTCAAGGCTCATGCAAAATTGGATGCGGATCCGTGGCTCTGCTCGCTCAGTCACTTCAAATGTGATGGCCACACAGTACCCATGCTCACTCAGTGGCACCCACGGTATGGAGGCCAGTGATCTGAGGGGGTGTGGCAAAGTTTTGTCTGTGTAAGACAGCAGCTTCCTGGGAGGCCTCAGTGCCCAGGAAATCTCATGCCTCCCTGTAAGCTGTCTATCAAGACATTATTTTATTGTCACAATGCCAAAATAGCAACCTCCACATACAAGAGGGGAGGCTTGGCTATTGACTTCTCCCTACGGCATTGAACAAGACTTACTTTTGCTCCTCAAGCCATAGCTGGAAATGATCAAGACAATCTGTGTCAAGTACCACTCTTTGCTTCAGGGACTTTCAGCAGAAAAGAATATTTGGGGAAGATGCAGGCAGCTCAGTCTTTGGAAGAAGTGCAAAAGCACACCCACACATCTATGTCCGAGAGCAACTCCTAGAAGCACAGGGAAGAATTAGCCAGGCTTTTACCCATAGACAGCTTCCAAAGCCACCTGAAATGTCACACTGCTGTGTTTAACAGGAGGCCACCCTTGCACCTGAACCCTGGGAAAAGCTAGCAACGGGTTTTCTTTCTGTTTGTTTGCTTCATATCGTCCACAGTGCAGTCAGAATTTACCATGAGGAGGAAAAACAAAGAGGAAATAAAATGAAGAGATGGTGCTTTAACGATCTTAAGCAACAGCTCATGGCACCTGCGTATTACTAGCAAAGGAGCAATCCATCACTCACAGCCATCGACTTTAAGGTTGTAGATTTAAAGATGAACAATGGGTGTCTTTTTTCCTTTGGGAGGTTTGGGAGACAACCCATTGTCTGGGATGATCGTGACTGATGATTATTTGTGTCTTTCTAGGATAAATTACATATCCCAGGGAAATTCATGGATTTGCTTTTTTTGGCAGCTCCTTTTGAGAGAAAAACAGATTTACAGCTCAGAACTTAATTGCTACTCAGGCAATTAAGCTATCTTCTAAAATTTTAATGACTTTATAAGATACAGAGGCATTAGAGATATTTGCATTGTGAACATAAATAAATATCATGCGGTGACCACTTCTCTGGGGCAGAGAACAAGATGCACAGAGAAAGAATAAAGGGGGAGGAGGAGGCATGAGAATAAAAAAAAACTTTCGTTTTTTAGAAAAAATACAGAAGTACATTTCTAAAAGAAAGGCAACCATTGTGCTTACAGACGGTTCTTTTTAAACAAAATTGTGGAAGCAAACCCTCCCCGTTTTCATAGATATATAAAACACACTCTTCCTAAAAGTCCAAGTGGGATTTGTGTTGGACAGATCTTAGAAAAACTGACATGGTCCCCATTGGCTGGAGGGCATCAGGCACCAAGGTGAATGAGAGTCTTGGTCTAGATCAGGGTTTTTCCGCACTGGCGATACTGATCCTGGACTCCAGCCCTCTGGGTCCTTTTCATTCATTTATATCACACTCCTGAGACCTGCAGGCCTGTGTGTTTGTGACCCTCAAGTATGTGGGGACATGATCTCTCTCTCTCTCCCTCTCTCTCTGTCTCTCTTTGTTCAAATGACAGCATCTCTGGCCCAGATATTTCTTTCCTGCGCTTGTGGGAAAGGGGAGGACCACCCTGTGCTTTTGTGCTTTGGAGGATGCTGGGCTGCATCCCTGACCTCCGTCCACGGGGTCCCAGTCACGAGGCGCCTGCTCCCCATGGCATCTCGTAATAACGTCTCCGGCTACCATCCAAGATCCCCTGGGAGGGGACGCCGCCCTCCTGCATTTCGGAATCTATTTCCTAGATATCAAGTCAAAGCGAAAATTCTTCGCCTCAGTATTACTCTACTATATCTAAAAACAGAAGAATGAATGGTATGTGTTTTTTTTCCCTTTCTCGTTTGAAAATCACTACCCCCAACATCAAGTTATCCCTCTAGCCCCTTTCCTTCAAACCCATGAAGACGGAGTCAGACCAGTGGGCTCCTCTGGCTGAAGCTGATGAAGACATTCATATTTTCGGCTCCCTGTTCACCTTGCTAGGATTTCTTTCCCATTGGTCTCTTGTGGCCATGGTGTCTTGCCATCTGCTTGCATCGAACTCACACAATTTCCTTCTGTGAGAATTCTCTTCCCCCTTCAGCAAATGTCTAATTTCATTGGCATGGTGTTTTCTTCAGAAAGACTGGACTTACTATCAATAACACAAGACACAGCCAACACTAGAAGATTAGAAAATGTGTTTTTTTTTTAACTGACCATGCCAGATTTTTCACTAGGGAACCAAATGACATGCATCCTTCATGCATGCATAGTTGTTTGTGAGAACACCTTGCCTGCTGTATTATGTGTTATGAAGCTTAAATCACTAACACATTTATGTCTAAATAAACAGTTATGCCAACACCAGATGCCTTTGGTCTTGTGCAAGTCAGTCTTCCTTCTAAAGTCCTGGCCACAATTTAAAGCTCTCAGTTAAGACGCAGAGCAAGACAGCAACCGAAAACGATGTATTGTTTTGTGTCTGTGTTCCATTTGGACAAACAGGAGGACGGAGCAGAATGTATGGTGCAACCTCTGTCTTCCTCGTTGTGAAGACTTTGCTCACACATCTACAGAAAGAATTACTGCAGACCCTACCCAACACCCTGGGGATGGCATTGGCAAGCAATCACTCTTCCAGACCCTGTGATGAGATCATTTGCAAGCTGCTGGCAAGCCAAGTATCTGTCCTTTGAAATCACTCTTGAAAGACCCGCTTCCAGGTGTCACTCAGCAGGACGTTTACCATGGGAGACATCCACTCCATCGGAAGTGTTGACGGTTACCTTCAGGGCGGATCCATCCCATGCTTTGCTAGTCAGAAACGACAGGCACATTTGCAAGGGGCAAGCACTGGCCTGATCATAGCTAAGCCTCCGCTGAGGTCTGTTCAAAGCCAAGGTTCCTAAGGGTGCTGGCGATGGTTGGCTCTGTCTGATCAAGTAAACACAAGGACAGTTTTTTCTTTTACCAGAAAACATTTGGTGTTTTTTCCCTATCCTCCAGTTTGCTTTTTCCTGAGGGAGGGACCGTGACTCCGGGGAAAGAGGCGAGCATCGGCCAGCTGTAACCGCATGTTGCCATTCTTGCCAAGTCCCAGAGCATTCAAAGTTGCAAGGGTACCCTCCCATTTTCCCCTTCCTTGCTGTCCACCAGCAGGCAAAATAACACATGTGATTGGGAAGATTAACTCATTATGAACTTGTCACGCCCTTTGGTGGCAGGAATTGTGGCTTACATATCGAATGGAGTGTGACTCTGTTAAATGAGATGCTCTCACGTTTGGGCTTGTGAACCTTGACAAAAGAGACACTTACTAAGAAGGGCTGGTGGCTAGCTGGGCTCAGGTTTTAGCAGAGCCCAGCAGCCATTTCTGCACAGGTGTGTCTAACCCAACAGTACTTTGGGGCACCGTCTGCGCTGAACTGCCCACCTGCAGGGGAATTTCTACCATCTGAGCAGCCCTTACAGAGGAGCTCCTGGAACTGTATTTTAACCAAAAGGACTGAGACTTTCCCCATCCAATCAGAGCTGTGCAACTCTGACCAATCAGAGTGGTTCTATCTTAGCCAATCAGGATAGTCCATGCCTTTTTTTTTTTGGACCAACCAATCACATGGTGAGGATTTGGAGTCTTCATTTGCATGAGAAAGGACCAATCGGGGACCAGGGTGGGACCTGTGTCCACAGAAGACAGCTCCCCTTGGTTGTGGGAGGGTGCTGTCCCTTTTCGCTGAAGACTGTGGACTACCTCCTCTGGGGGAGCTGGACACTGAAGATGTCTCACTGGCCTGGGGCAGGGGAAATGGCCTTGGCCTCGGAGCTGCCTCACAGCTGTGTAGCATCATAGCAGAGCGATTGAGCGCTGAATACAGTTTCCTTCTTCAGTGCATCCCAAGTGAGAATTCCTGCTGGTGCTGACTTGGCTCCAACCCCCATGGGTTGACAAACTGAAACGCTTTCCCAAATTTTCTCACCCACTTTCTCCCAAGTCCCACTTTCTCCACCCCTTGGGAAAGTCAGAACCTGGGCAGTAGTAGACCACAAGTGAGAGAACACACAATCATTTCATCTCGTACCAAATTCCTTGCTAGGACTGCTGGTGTGTCTGTTTATATGTCCCTGTTGATTCATTCTCAAACTACAGTTTAAGAAAGAAAAACACATATCTAGCATTTCTTCAGAGAGAAGGTGAGCATTCCCTTGGATGTGCTACAGTGAAGAGGATACCAGAATCACCCGTTGTCTTCTCTGGGTTAGACGTGGGATGCCTGCTGATGTGTCTGTCCAGCTCCTAGCTGAGCCCTCTGGACCTGGCCGGTCTTGCCTGTCTCATCGTGGTACGTCTTGTCCACCTCAGGGCCAGCCTTTCGACCTTCCCTACATATGGACATGGCCGCCAGGCCCCTTCCTTAGTTTCATCTGCCAAAGAACACCTCTCCTGGTGGCCATCTTCTCTAACACCCAGGAGGGCTTATTCTCCGCCAGGCACCCTTCTGGGCACTTCCACATGTAGCTCAAGCAAGGCTCATAGCATCCCAATTAAAAAAAAAAAGGAACTTCAATTCAATTCTTACGAGCACAGAGAGGTGAAAACTTGCTGAAAATGTTAATGCTACTTGGAGGAGGAACTTTGCATGTTGACTGGACAGTGTGCATGGAGTGCGGATCAGATGCCAGGGTCTGTGCAAGATCTCGGGAGACTCAGACAGACAGGGACCTGGTTTTGTGGACCTACAAGGCCATTGTGCCGATGCTATTTTTCTCTGCATTCTGTGGTCTATTGAGAAGCTGGAAGAAGTTATCTCCAAACCACAGGTCCGACTTCATTTTGAATAATTACCCCGTCTTCCAAGGCTGTCTAAGCTAGCCGCAATCTCCTCTGCTCTGAGCCAGGCTACTCCTGAGCCTAATTTGAGCCACTGTATCTTTTCCTCGGCTGTCGAATTTCTCTTGTTCCAGAACAGTCTTCTATGTCTTTCAGAAATAGATAACCCAGGGCTTGTTTTCTCCAGCTGCTCTAGTGAGGCTGTGTCTACAGAAATAGCCACCAGAGAAAATCTGTGGGTAATGAAAGATAAGAGTTCCCCTATCGGCCAGGAGAATGAGGCATTCTCGACAATTTGATCTGTGATCCACATTGAGTCTCTTAGCCTCCAAGTGCAACCTACTCCCCTTTTTCAGACATTCATTCGTCACATGAAGCGTTCATTCACTTTTGTTGACAACCAACACAGAAGAAGACCCTAAGCATCGGCCTGGAAATGCCCAAGTAGGGGTGTTTTAGACTCCCTCTCTCCCTGTCTTGTGGGGCAGATACTGTGATGAGGAGACAGAAGGAGGGGAGGGGAGGGGAGGGGGGGGAGGGGAGGGGGGGAGGGAGGGAGGGGGGGGGGGAGGGGAGGGGGGAGGGGGAGGGGAGGGAGGGGAGGGGGGGGAGGGGAGGGGAGGGAGGGGAGGGGAGGGGGGGGGGGGGAGGATTTATTTATTATAGAAGAACACTCTAAGCCCAGTCTAGGAACCTGGGCTACCACAGTAATTAGAGAGCATCTTGCTTTGGGAAGTGTGGCCAATTCTCCCCATAAATCCAGCACCTACAACTGACCCGCTTTACTGCAAAGCAGACACGCCAGGGTACCTACTTCTCCCATTCTTTAAGAAGTCGGTGAAAAACAGGTTAAGGACGAATCACTCACAATAGCATCTCCAATGAGTGTGAGGTTGCGACTCTGAGCACATGTACAAAGGCGGCTTTTTAGGCACCGTGTTGGAAGGCTTTGCGGACGCCGTGCTTAGTGCTGAGTCACGCGTGCAGGGCGCTGGTCATTTCTGACCTCCTGGGCAGCAGCAGGCCTTTTCCATTTGTGGGCAATTTCGCCCTCAGAGCAATTCTCCAGGGCAGGCTTTGTGATGTGCTGCCATTTCCCAGGTGACGAAGACTGAACTTGCCGAGATGTTAAATCAGCCGCTGGGCTGGTGAGCGGCGCTATCGTAGCTGACACCGGGAACTGTGCCTACATTCCCTCCCTCTGTGAATTATGACAGCCAAGCCTGCCGTGAACCTTTCCGAGGACTGCTCTGGGGCTCACCGTTTCCGCTGTGGCGTTGACCGGGTATCCCAGACGACCGCCAGCAGGGAAAAGGTAACAAGTCCATCCATGCACCCACGCGGCTCATCTCCATGGGTACACCGTCCGCCAGCAGTGTTTAATTACATAAAACATCTTTCACGGATGCAGTGCAGTCATTCCCCTGATTATTGGGCTCCTTTCAAAAAGTGTGTCTGTGCTTCCAGAAAGCTATGCTTTGTGCGCCACTGGGTAGATGGCGGCGTTCTGACCGTGTGCTCCAGGGCATTGATTGCATCTGTGGACGGGGAGCTCAGTGGTTGCCGCCGCCATGCCGTGCATCCCCAAATTGTCACTCCTGGGGAACAGGTCCTTTTGCCCTCTTTCCAGCCCTGGGAAAGTTGCAGGTAGCCTATATCGTGGGGTAGGGGACGACCCCCCATGCCAGTTTGCAGCTACACAAAGATCCACTTGTCTTCACAAAGGGGCACAGAAGAACAGCAGCTCCAGAAATACACTCACGCGGAATGCATGATGGTTTCCACGGCTGCTGTTGCTGCTGGTGGGTGGACCAAAACCGAGCTTGTCTGACCAGGAAAGACCTCACCAAGCCCATCGAAGGAGCGGCTGGAGCCCCGCAGGACCTGGGTCCACACCTGGGCCCTTCAGGGCCCATGACAAGCAGCCGGTCCCGTGGTCTTTGACCCAAGTCCTTAAATCCATCCGTGCCCTGTCCCCAGTTAGAGAAACAGATAAGGGCCCTGTCCCTCTCTCATTTAAGAGGCTTTAGTACGCTTCTGGGTGTTTTAGGATAAAGACCGAAACCCAGGACACTGCTGCCCCTCACCCAGTCCCCGTGTCTGCCACCCTGGGACTCTTGTACATGAAATTGCCTCTTCCTGGGGGAGTCACCCAGCCATCTCCTCCCCATTTGACTATAAGCTCCCACAGCACAGAGGGCAGGTCGGTTCTATGCTCACCTTTGTGATCTTGGCCATGAAATCCACAAATGTGTATACGGGTGTGGCCACGCATGGGCCCGCTTGGACACGTGCCCACACATGTGATAGGGAAGCCAGTGTGTAGAGTCTCCCTATTTTGTTTATCAGAACTCTGTCTGGCACACAGAGTGTTTGATCCAAGCATGTGAATGAGTACATGCTACCTGCGATGATTTATTTTTATTACCAGAGCAACTGTTTGGTAAATTAGCATCAAGAGAGTTGGATTAGGGGCCTCTGTCACCTGTCACTCCACAGTGGGCATGTGGCCCTGTTAGTTTTTTGGTATGTTTGGTCCCATGAATAATGACATCTTGCAACAGCAAGGATGACCGAACTGCAATCCCAAGTCAGTAATAAATGTGCAGTGAGAAGTATTTCCTTGCCAAAACGGGTCACCCAGGTGTGGCCCAAACAATGCTCGCCTTCACAGGTGCCACACTGAGTGCAGACATCGCACCTGAACAGGAGCAGAAGGGGGGAGTGCTGGCCATCTCCCGAGCCAGGCCGGGGAGGAACATGAGCAGAGGGAAACATTCAATTTCAGGGGGCACAAAAACTCAGTGATAGAGATAGATATTTTAATGCAATCACTTTTTAAAATTAAGAATTGATGCAAAACATGCATGATGAACAGAATATCAAAATTTGGGGGGAAAGGGGGACAACTGTAATTGAACAATTAAAAAATTTTTAATTGAGTTTTTAATCAGTATTATTGAATTTCTTTTTGCATTAAGGTCCAATGTGGTGAGTTGCTGCATGTCCCTGATCCTCTCTTCATTTAAAACTTTGATGTTGTTATTCTTTGTGGATATTTTACACAAACTTTCCTTTTTTAAAGACCAAACTGATATTGCCTTAATCGATTTGTCTCAGTTGCTGAGTTGTGCTTTGCAGGCAAATGCTCACCTCACTTGCCCTGTCCCCAAGTCCGATGAAAAACATCCTGCCTCAAATTCTAGCAAATCCTCCAAAAATGTCTGGCACGTAAAGAAATTCAACATCCCAAGAAACCAGCCTTTTTAAAGAAAAGATTCATAAAGGCAACCCACATGCTCATAGTGACCCTGAGCGATGCATTCTTTTTTCCCCCCAAAGAATCTTGGGGTGGAAATCGAAGTGAACTACATGGAAATGTGAATAATTGGTGCTCAAGCACCAGACCTCAGAAGCCAATTAAAGTGCATGAAGGCTGGCCTGGCGCTCGGGGTCTGCTGGTGATGTGTTTAATGGGCCCAAACCAGAGAGATTCTCACCTGAGAATCACACAGTCCTCAGCGGAAATCGCGGGCCTCTGCTAACCTATTTTCATAGCTATTAATCGGCAACATTCAGGCAACTTGACATTGAACAGAACTCTCAGGTTGCCATGGTTTTGGTCGGCGTTGTAAATGCTAGCATTTTGCAAATTGCCCACCGTAATCTGACCAAGATTCACATTCCCGAAAAGTTTCAAATACGTGCTTATTGTAGGTTTTCTTTGATTTTGTATGTGTAGATGGATCTCCCCGGATCTTCCTCGTGTTACTAACAGCCACCCACTTATTCATATTATCATGTCTTGAGCTGTTAATTAACTCATACTCTATATTTTAGAGTGTTTATCATTTCAGGGCATAATTATCACCGAAGGCTATACATGTGGGCCTTGATTAACGAAGGCCTTTCGGGCAATTGGTGGATTAGAACGTTTTTCCGTTTTTATAACCGACTTATCCTGGCTTTAAAATAAATTGTTAACAACGTGTTTACAATGGTCTTAGTGCCTAATCTTTAAACACTTCCATTTATTGTGGAATTGAGCAACGCAGAATGCAAAATTAAAAACCCTGAATTACACTATTTCTGTTCTTTCTCACCCTTGTTAATGTATGCATTGTTCTCTTAGGAACTATATTGGATTGGAGAGATGTTTTTTTAAAAAATCCACTGTGTGTGAGAATTTCACAGATTTCCAACAGAAGGTAAAATTGGAGTTTGTGGGTTTTTTTTTTTTCCATTGGCAGATGAAAGGAATACAAAGCACCAGATTGATTTTCTGGGCACGATTCTTGGGATGAGAAAAATATAGTCACATCTTGTAGATGAGAAGGAAAAAAACCCCCAAATCTCATGAATCATGTGTAATATGCAAATGCCAGCCCACCAAGTCTTCGTCTCTGAGAAAATGTAGTAAGCAAAAGTTGTACATTTGATTTTCTTCAACCATTCTCCTTCCAGCTTCATAAACACTTCACGTGCAGCACCCATAACTTCTGGTTTAATGGTATATTCCCACATATTTTATTTGGGCGAGTCTGGTAAACACAGCTGATTTGGAAGAGAAGCTAGAAATGGTGTTGTCAGCTCGTCATTTATGTCTGGGACATTGAGCCTGCATGTCACGCATGTGAAACACGCAAGCTGCTCCGTGCACGTGCGGGAATGTGTGTTCATGCTCACATGCCTGCCGTTGCCAGGGAAGGCATGTGACGTCCTCCTCACTGGAGCTTCTCCATCAGGTTTCCTCCCTGCAAAGACCCTGTTTTAGTTTCTACTGTGTAACTATCCCTCTTCCAAGCAAGTCTGTCACTTCCCAGAATTGCGTGTTTCCCGAATGATGCCCCAGGCTTGTCTGTGTGCTTCTCATGTCCAGGACCAAAGAAACTGCCGTGGAGGCTCATGGCCAAGTCCTTGTCTGCACCTGCTCTGGGCCAGGACTGTGGCTCTGGGCGACCATCTCTCTCCGTCTAGCTGTGTGGCTTTCCCCAAACCCACGAAGCGGTAACCAAGAGCTTCTGCAGTGGGCAGGGCCATATGCAGGGTGTATTTCCTGTGGTCACTGCAGGCCACAGCGTCCTCTGCTCTGAGCTGACCTGAATGGACAGACTCACATCCCTGACAACAGCTCCTTGGTGACCTCTGGCCACTGGGCCCTCGGCATGGCCCTGCCCGGGTGCACTGTGAGGCATTTGTTTACTGTTTTCAGTCATCGTTGGCATTACTACGTTCATTTTTAACCACTACTATGCAGCCTTACATTTTAATTGTGAAAAATAGGGGGTCCCAATTATATTTTTATTTGATTTCCTATTTAATGTCGTGTTCAGAGAAGGTTCTCTGCCTGCTTCTTGTCCTTTTAGTTGTGTCGAGACTTGACTTAGCCCGTAGACGTGTCCCATGCATGCTCAGTATTATACACAGTCTCCAGTCGCTGGGTCAAAGTTTCCTTATGTAGCCATGAAATCGACATGCTAAGTCGGGTACCTAAATCCTCTGTATCTTTGGCTTCCCCCCTTCATTCCATCTTTTAATTTTTTTTTTACTCCCTGTACGATCAGCTACAATTACAGACAATTGTAAATCTATCAATGTCTCCCTGTGGCTTTCACTTTCTTGTTTTGAGAAATATTGTTAGTTGCATACAAGTTAAAAAACTTTGTAGTATCATCTAAACTTGTGAATGAAATGTATTTGTGCATATTCTACAGTGTCCCTGTTTGTCTCTATCAATGAAATTTGCCCTAAAATTTATTTTCTGTAAGAATGATATTATCATCTCAAATGTCCTTTCCCATCATTTTAGCTTGGTGCGCTGAGCTTCTGGTGTATGTCCCATGCAGGTACACAAATGAGGACACACATGCCTTTTAAATTCTATCCTAACAACGAATATTTTTCTGCTGGAGGGTGTAACTTATTTGCACCTGCAGTTATTCAGGATTGTCCATAAAATGCCACTTCATGCAATCAGCTGTCTAAAATCCTATGAATTGGGCATGAGGTGAGCATGTCACTGAGAGCTTCACATCACGGGGGTGGGAGTTCTGGGTCAGGTGACTGGCGGGGCCGCAGCATTGTTAGTATTGATCGACACTATTGATGGGAGCCCAATTGATTGGTGGAATCTTGGCTGAGCAGGCCAAGAGAACATTGTAACCTATACACACTCTCTTGTCACTTTACTGTGCCCAAGTCCCCACCCCCCACCAAAGCTGTGATGAAAACAGACTGCAGATCTAGGTACAGATGAATTAGAATTTAATAAAAATATAGCGACGACTCCACCACAGGAGCAGTGCCAACAAGCAGACAGGAAATGACAGGAAAGCCAAGTGAAATGCAATTAGTGGAGAGTCAGAGCAAATAACCACGCCGCAAAAATGAGTAAAACATGAAATGCCCATCAGACCCTGTTCCTCGCCTGTCGTATGGGGCAGAAATACTAAATTTTGGCAACTCATAGGCTTTGGACAGTGCCCCCCGCCACCGAACCTCCTGTCTTCTTAGTTGAGATACAACCTGCGATAAAACTTTGAAATGCAATTCACCCACGCACATGTATGTGCAATACGTGTGTACCTCCCCACACATTCATTTAAAAACATCGTTTTCTAATTTCAGCAACCGCATTTCACAGACTATAACCAAAAGAGGAAAGAGCAATTGGCCTCAGTCCAGGAAAAGCAATCAATGACAGAGTCAATGGAGGAACAACCACCTGGACCAAGTCAGTCTAGGGGAAAGAAGTCAAGGACCGAGTCAGTCAGGCAAAATAAGTTGATGACCGAGGCAGTCAGCAGGAGGAGTTGACTGGAGAGCGCTGCAATGTCAGGGGAATGAAAATGGCCTATGAGGAAATCGCTCCAAGCAAAACATTAATAATCCGATAGCAGGCAGTCGACGACCCCCCTGAATTTCTAGAAACCAGCTGACCACCCAGTCAATCCAAGACAACCATGACTGAGTTAGTCCTGGGAAGAACTGAGGACGAAGTCAGGGGAGGGGAAACAAGTCAATGACTGAGGGGACAGTCCAGGAAAAAGAAGTCGATGACTGAGCCAGATGGAATAAGTCAATGACCAAGTCGCACAGGCAAAACAAATCGATGACCGAACCAGGCAGGATAAGTTGATGGCCGAGTGAGAGGCAAAACGCGTGAATGGAGCCAGGCATAACAAATCAATGACCAGGCAAGACAGGCAGGATAAGTGGATGACCGAGTCAGTCACGCAAAACAAGTTGATAACCTAGTTATAAGGGGAGGGAGATGGGTGGGGAGAATAGATGATGGAGATGACTGAAATCTCAGGTGAATGAAAACAGCCTAGAAGGAAATTACTCCAATTAAAACTGGGGCCAGAATTGGAAGGCAGTACTGAGGACACTTGCATGCTGCCTGGTCACGGGGTCATGTGCTCACCCCCGGAATTGCAGAGATATGCTGAATTCTGCACCCATTCAGGGGTGTCGGGGGCTGGGAGAAGGTGTCAGTGTAGAGAGAGGCATATCACTCCTAGCCAGGCATAGCTGTGGGGTCCAGATGCCTGGGGCTCCCAATGATCCCCTGGATCTATGGAAAACTGCTGATGATCAAGTCAGTCCGAGAAAACAACGAGCCAATCTTAGGAAGAATTGGAACCAAGTCAAGTTAGGGAAAACAAATCAGTGACAGAGGGGCCAGTCCAGAGAAAAGAAGCCGTTGACTGATTCAGACAGGCATAACAAGTCAAACACCAAACCAGTCAGGCATGCTGAGTTGATAACCAAATCAAGAGAAAACTGCTGAAGACCAGAGGAAGTAAATCACTGATAATAAAGGCGGTCCAGAGAAAACAAGGACCAAGTAGACCAGGCAGTATTAATCAATGACTGAGTCACACAAGCAAAACAAGCCACTGAAGGAACCACTCAGGCAAAATAAGTTGATCACTGAGTTAAACAGGCAGAATAAATTAATCACTGAGTCAGCCGGGCAAAACAATGACTGAGTTGGAGAGACAAAATAAAAATAAAAATAAAAATAAAAAAAATAGATGACCGAGTCAGCCACTGACAATATTTGATGCAGATGACCGAAATCTTAGCTGAGGGAATATCGCGTATGGGAACATCACTCCAAGAAAATCCGTTAACAGTGAGACGGCACATTGGGAGTGATCTCCTGACTCCATGGGAAACAGCCCACCACCCAGTGCCTCCCAGGAAAGTGTTACTAAGCCAATTTACGTGGAAAAAAATGGATGACACGCTCAGCCCAGGGCACATAGTGATAACGGACTGAGCCAAGGGACAAACGTTAATGACCCCGAAGCAGTGCGGGAAAATAGTCGAAGATGAAGTCCACCCAGGAAACAGGTGGTAACGGGCGACTATGTGAACAGGTAATCAAGTCAATCCAGGAAAATATCAACGCCCAAATGACATGTAAACCCCCTAGTGAATAGAAAACAGTAAATACCTGTGTCAGGCCAAGGAAAATGGTTCAAGAGATGAGACGCAACGATTCTTTCAGTCCAGGGGCAGAAACCAGAGAACAGAATCGCTCCAGGGAACCTAGTCGATGACTGAGTCAGGTCAGGGGGAACAGTCTAAGAGCGAATCAGTCCAGGGAAAACAAGTCGATGACCAAGCTAGTGAGGGGAAATAATTGAGGGAGAAGACTGCAATGCCAGGTGAGAGAGAATAGCCTATGAGCAAATGCCTCCAAAAAAAGAAAAAGCACAGTTAATAATGAAATGGCAGTCACTGATGATCCCTTATGTGCATGAGAAACAGCTGATGAGCTAGTCACTTCAGAGAAAACAATAATTGAGCTGCTTGAAGGAAAACAGGTGAAGACCGTTAGGGGAAATAAGTCACTGATAATAGATGCAGTCCAGGGAAAACAAGTCAAACACCAAGTCAGGGAAGCGATGACTGAGTCAGGCCAAACAAGTCAATGACAGAACCAGGCAGGACAAATCAATGACCGAGTCGGTCAGGCCTAACAAGTTGATTACCGAAGCAGATAGGCAAACTAGCAGATTGCCGAGCCAGGCATAACAGGCCGATCACCGAGTGAGACAGACAGAAGCAGTAGATAGCTGAGCCAGACATAACAAGTTGATTACTGAGTGGAGTAGGCAGAAGTAGTAGATTGCCGAACCAGGCATAACAAGCTGATCACCGAGGTGGCCAGGCAGAAGAAGTAGATGGCCGAACTAGGCGAAACAAGTTGATGAATGAATCAGCCAGGTAGTGGTCAATGATGGAACCACTCAGGCAAAATAAATTAATGTCTGAATTTGGCAAGATAAGTCAATGACCAAGCGGGATAGATAGAAGACCAGATGACAGAGTCAGTCAGATTAAGTGGATAATAGGGTCAGACAAGCATGACTAGTAGATGAGCAAACCAGTCAGGCAGGATACAATGACCAAGTCAAGAGAAAACTGCTGAAGACCAGTAAGGGGAAGTAAGTCACTGATAATAGCAGCATTCTAGGGAAAACAAGTCAAGGACCAAGTCTGTCCAGGGAAAAATGTCAATCGCTGAGTCAGCCAGGCAAAGGAATGACCGCGTTCGAGAGGCAAGAAACAAAAATTGATGACTATCAGAGAAAATAAGTGGATGACAAGTCAACCACTGAAAATAGTTGCTGCAGATTACTGAAATCTCTTCAGCTGGGGGAATATCACCTATGGGCACATCACTCCAAGAAAAGCAGTTAACAATGAGGTGGCACATCGGGAGTGATCTCCTGACTCCGTGGGAAACAGCCCACCACCCAGTGTCTCCAAGGAAAGTGTGACTAAGTCAATGCAAGGAAAAGAGTTGATGACGTACTCAGACCAAGGCACATAGTGATAGCGGACAGAGCCAAAAGACAAACGTTAATGACAGAAGCAGTGCGGGGGGGGGGGGGGGGGAGCCAAAGAAGAAGTCCGCCCAGGAAATAGGGCTGATAACGGGTGACTATGTGAACAGCTAATCAAGTCAATCCAGGAAAATCTCAGTGCCCAAATGACATGTAAATCCCCTAGTGAATAGAAAACAGTAAATGAGTGTGTCATTCCAAGGAAAATAGTTAAAGAGATGATGAGATGATGAGAATCAGTCTAGGGGCAAAGAACTGAGAACGGAATCGCTCCGTGGAAGTTGGTGGATGACCAAATCAGCCCAGGGGAAAGCAGTCTGAGAGAACGAGTCCAGGGAAAACAAGTCGATGACTGAGACAGACCAAAGAAATCAATGACTGAACCAGGGAAAATAAGTTGATGACTGAGTCACACAGGCAAAACAAATCGATGAATGAGTCAGGCAGGATAAGTTGATGGCCGATGGAGACAGGCAAAAACTAGTGATGGTCAAGCCTGGCATAACAAGTCAATGACCGAGTCGGTCAGTCAAAACAAGTCAATAACCTAGTCAGATGGTCGAGGGGGGCATAGTTGAAGATAGAGATGACTGAAATCTCGGGTGAATGAAAATAGCCTATGAGAAAATAACTCCAAGAGAAACATTAATAATGTGCTGGTAAGCAGTCGATGATCCCCTGGACTTGTAGAAAGCAGCCGATGACCCAGTCAATCCAAGAAAACAGTCAACCCTAAGAATAATTGAACACCAAGTCCGTCCAGGGGAAAGAGTCGATGACCGAGTCATCCAGGGGAAAGGGTCGATGACCCAGTCAGTCCAGGCGAAAGAGGTGATGATGGAGTCACCCAAACACTGTGACCCTGGATGTAGCCGATGATGGCGACAAGAGAGACCGTCTGTTCAGAGAAAGCAGTGCATGCCCATATCACCCTAAGGAAATCAGTTTGACGCGGGGACGCCCGGAAGCGCCTCCCTATCAGGGCCTGGACTGCAGGGCCCAGCAGAGGGCGCGCGCGACTCACGCGTGGGTCGCCCTGCAGGCCTAGTACGACCCAGGTGGACCCGAAACTCGACCCGGCGGAACCCACGGGGCAGCGCCCTGTGGCTGAGGCTTCTCGCGTGCAACCTAACGGTTTTCGTGGAATTATCGCTGCTGTGCATGGCCGTGGCCTGTGCATCTTCCATCACTGCCGAGTGTGGGGACAAGCACAGGCCATACCTCCTTCGTTCTGTTGGTGCAGACTTCGCCCATCTCCCTTTTTATCTCCTTTTTCTCTTCACCTGGTATAAATTCTGTTGCTCTTCCTTTTCTGGCACAAGTCTTTCTGAACCACGTTTTCGTTTGCCTTAGGTAGATACGGGAGGTCAGGTCATAGGGTCATGTTTAGTTGTTTTCTCATGGAATTTCCAGTAGTTTCTCCTAAATCGTCGTGGCATTTAACTCTCTCACTAAGCATCTATGTACATTCCAGCTGCTTCACGTCATCGTGGACATCTGATGCTCTTGGTCCTTCTGGTTCTAAGGTCGAGGATGCACGCGAGTCTCAGCCCACCGGGTTACATGGGCCCAGTCGTCCGGTTCAATTCTTTCAGGTCAGAACCGCATGCACATTGCTTTTGGGAGTCCCATCCGCTTTCGGCCGTCTGGGGGTGCTCAGCGAACTGCTCTTACGCTGCGAATCAGTGACAAGTGGCCGTGCAGAGGGGCTTCAGAGGAGAGAACACCCTAACATACACGCTGCGTTGGAAGGAGGTGCGTTTGAAGAAAACCTCGGCGAGGGATGGGTCCGTCGACCTCTGCCAGGGTATCGGCTGGGACTGCATCTCCTGGCAGGTTTGTAAAAAAGGAGCCAGGCAGCGATTGCTGCATTTGCTCTGAATGGGTCATGGTCTGGATTGTAGGGAAAACGTGGGTTCAGAGACTGTTTGAGAATTTCTGCATCGCATCTTTAAGGAAGAAGTATCCATTCAAAAATTTCCTCCAAGGACCAAATAGCTCAGCCTTTATCCAGATGTCCCAAAGGTGGCTTTTTTTGTTCGTTCAATGCTAACCATTCTCTTTGCCAAAAATGGTAGCCCCATTTCACCCAGTTTCCTTCATTTCAGACGTAAAAGGTCCCGAATCACTGCTGAGCTGATATTACTCTTCTGTATTGGTTTTCTTTTGTTACTTCTGTTTATAATCCCCAGTTTTTACCTCTTCATTTGGTGCTGCTTTTAACTCTTTCCCATCTAGCACCTTTTACTCTTATTTCCACGGTGCAAAGGTACCGTACAGCCCAGTTACCTTTCTCCAGGATACTTCAAATTTGCGGGGCTCTCCACAGCTATCCAGTCCTTGCTCTAGACTTGAATTCTTGAAAGAAAAAAATGAAAAAGAAAACACCCATATTCTGTATATACATCACTCTGGCATAGTCGTGGGGTAGGATACATCGTAGGTGCTCAAAATGCTTTAAATCACGTTCAATCTTGGTGGATACTTCTTTGAGGATATATTCCTATTTCTTTAAGACTCTCGTTTTAAATCGATTGTTCTGGAAATTCCACCTGAATCACGTTACCCACCTCTCTCCCTGCTACTATTCATTTTATTAGTCTTTTTGAAGATTATGAAACCAGTCGTCTGCCCATGCTTTTCCCTCTCAGTTTCTGTGGTTTCACATTAAAGGTGAATGCCCTGGGAATTGTCAAGAAATCATCTCTTTTAAACTGCAGTCTGTCTTCTTTCATTGAAACAGCAGCATTTAACAAGCTGTTCCTGCTTAGGGGTAAGTAGCCTGGTAAATAAGCTGCCCGGATCAATAAACTAAACAGCAACAAAACTAATAAGCACGTTTCATCCTCTGAGCCCTGAACCCGAGCAGCACAATCGCCCGTCCACAGAAAACGTGTGTGAGGACACCGTGACCGACCAGCGTCCCCAGCTGAAGGGACACCGCAGCAACCAACAGCCCAGAAAGAACACTAGAAGGTGCGTTACCGGTTCCCCAAACCACCACCACGCTGACCCCCATTAAAGAAGGAGACGTGAGGAGGAGGAGGAGGCACACCACACAAAGACTGCTGCTTCCTTTGAGGTCCCCAAACGGCGCTGCACAGCCTGTCATTTCAACTTTGTTTCCAGCGCACGGCGCACTGGTCATTATTCCAAAGCCCACACTGACTGCATATCCTTACCGAGATCACGGCGTCTGGGTATCAGGAACACCACTTCCCATTGGGTTGCGCCAACGGCAGGGGGGGCATACACCCCAGGCCTGAGGTCTAATACAGTTAAGATTGTCTCCTGGGTCATCAAGAACCTTCTGAAAGGAAAACAGTCTTCGTTGCCACCTCTGCAGGCAGGAAGGCAGATACTCCTGGCAGTTCAGTGTGCCAAACAGACTTGTACCGAGGGACCCACCGCTCTGCACGGCATTTGCACAGTCCGCACAAAAACAGACTCAGTGAAAACAGGTAAATATAACCTGAGTGTTATTAGCAGAAAGATTTTGACCTAACCTCTAAAAGGGTTTAGACACCCCCCACTAAACATCTTCAGACGGCTCAGCCCCCACCAATATCTTTGACTACACAGGAGGGGGGCTTTTTTCCTTTTAAATTATTACCTCCTGCTGGCTCTTGCATTTGACAGATTTTTAAAGGGCGGTGTCTGATGTCTGGAAACTCGATTCAGGCCTAGGAAGCCTGCCAGGATCAAACATTGGTGTTGGCAAAATTTGCGGCCCTTCCTTCAGGCTCAGAAGAACCTCGGAGAAACCGCACAGGAAGTGCCAAATACCTGGCATGTGTAACCGCCTTCCCATCTACCTTCCCGAATGAACGGCGCTAAGCTCTCACGAATGACACAGTCAGGATTTAAAGCGACGTGACTGATCCAGAGAAGGTGCGGGGTCGGAAAACTGCTTGCCTAGTAAAATTGAATTAAGTTGGGCTCAGGAAAAAAAAAAAAGGAAGACAGAATACAGACAGTCAGGGTTCATGCCCACCCATCACGGGGAGAAATCTTAGAACGGAATCCTAAAAGGGAATTTGGAAGGGTCCAGTGGGGGTTGAGACAAGGATAAAGGCAGAGCGGTGATGGCTTCTATACTCTCCCTTTTGTGAAGTTGCAGCCGATAGACAGCTTGGATAAGATGGAGTTTTTTTTTTTAATTGTTTATTTTTGCCAAGGGCAAAGAATGCTGAAAAACATCTCCCCACCCTCCCACCCCAGCGTGGGTGTCCCACCCCCCCCCCCACACCCTCTGCTTTCCCATCTCTCGACTTTGGAGTGGACAGACCTCGGGGAGCTACTTCAGTTTGCAGCAGCATCACGGGCTTTGAGGGCCCCTCAACCCGCCGAGAACGTAGGGTGGGTGTTAAACAGCCTTGCACAGGTAACCTGCCGTGATGGAGGCAACCCTTCCTCCTGGCCCACGTATGGGACTAGTGTCTGTACCGCTAGAATCAGCCCAGACTCTGAACAGCTGCCTTTGGGAATGCGGTGTGGACTTTCTTCTCGGAAGAAATCCCTTTGAACCTCTGAATTGTGTGTCACTGCTTGCAACGCCCTCATGCACATGCCTTGTGGCCACTCTCGGGGGCTATTTAGACGTTCCCAGCTTGTCCACGACGCCCAGTTAAGAACACCCGCATGAGGGGAATCAGACCACTGTTTATGGCAACACAGCGTTGCAACTGCAACAGTTTTCTAGCATTTCTAATGGACTGGGTTGGGACATTGCCACCCAACCTGGGTGTCTCAGGGTGTTGTCACGAATTCCTCGCACACAGTGCTCCTCAGCCATCATCAGGGCAGTTCAAGTGCCAACTACGTGGATTTCGCTCCTGTGGTCTCTACGCAGAGCGCAGAGGGAGCAGCCCGAGCAGCCCCCCAAGCAGTTCAGCACCTCTTTTTCCCATCCGTCTTCAGCTTGTAATTATGCAAGTGAAACCGTGCCTTTCACTGGAACTCATCAGTCACACCCTCAGGGCGATCCGAGAACAACTTTACTGAGACACTGCCCGGTGTCCCTGACTGTCTCCCAACGCGGGGTGCATGACAGTGATGAGAAGGCCAGGCCCTGCTCAGAGCAGACAGGATTAGTGCAAAAGAGAGCAGGAGGCACCCCCGGGGGCTGAGTTGTGCCGAGTCAGCCAGAGGCGCCCTGCAGGTGGGAGCACTGCTACCCTGCAGAAAGTGGGCCTCGGCTCCGTGGTTTGGGGCAGAGGGGACTAACAGGTTAATGTCTACGTCTGGTTCCTCCAGGTCAGGTGGTCTGCGTGGATACCCCCTCTGGGGACTGCAGAGTCTTAGATCCATGGGTCGAAGATACTTGGCGCATTTTCCCCAAAGCTTTCAGCATCCGATGAGGGAGACAGGGACCGAAGATGAATAACGCAAGGAGATATTCTGCAAGCAGGAGGGCCATAAATTTATCCTTCGGCTAAGGAATTATGTTACAGGTAGCTTTTTTTCCCCCTTCTCTCTGACATCTTTTTCATCGCCTTCCAGACCAAACAAGAAGCAAGGCGTATTTACATCGCTAACTGGACGTGTTAGGGTCTACTGTGCTTGTGTTAGATTATAAATAGTCGGGGAAGGGGCATATTCTGTATCTGGGGTCTGTGACTCAATTCATTTGGTAAATGGTCATGGGCTGTCTTTTACTCCTTCACACAGTACAAGAATAAGCACCCATGGCTTATGCCCACACAGGCAGGCACGAACAAGGATAGAACTGCGTCGTAAGTTTATAAACGGAAGAATGTCAAAATGCTGAAGGAGCAAAAAACACGTTGAGGGTCCCAACACTTCCCGCCCCCCACATGCTGTAAATGAGAAGTGAAGGAGAAGGGAATGGAAAGGAGGCAATGTGGAGCGGAAATCGATGGGGAAGACAGAATGGACGTTTTGATGGTGATATACTAGTCGCCCGGCCCTCAGAGCAGGCCAGCTGCTCGCTAACGCGTGGACGGTTATTCCAGGAGAACAGAAAGGTGTGATTTCTTAGTTGATGCTTCGTGTAGGCAAGAGGGGAGAACATGTCAGCCCACAACGAAAATCAGGCAAAATACTGCTGCTTGTTAACAAAACAAGTTTAAACTACGTAAAGCTTGAAAGTGAGAGCCATGAAGTTAAAACATAACAGATGAAAGGAGACTCCAAAAAATGGGATTGTCTTTTGGACAGGGGCAGGCCCCTGGTAGGACAGGCTTCCTCCACCAGGTGAGTGTTCCAGGGACCCGTCTGCGTCAGGGGACCAGCTGGTGCTGTTGTGAGAGGTGGTGTTCCACTGCAAACAAATTTCCTGGCAACCTTTTTCAATGCCTTTGCCCATTTCTTGGTTTTTCAGCAGTGTGTGACCAAAAAACGGTACGACCCCCGTGCCTCACCCACCCTATTCACCCAATTTTGCTCCAAGCGACCTTTTTTTTGTTGTTGTTGTTTGTTTCCCTGGATGGAAAAAGTCCTTCAAGGGAAATGTTTTGCCAATATGGAAGAGATGCAACAGAAAATGGTGGAAGCACGAAAAGGCACCAAAATTGACAACTTTAAGAACTGTTTTGAACAGTGGAAAAAACATTGTGACAGCTGTATTGCACCCAATGGAGAGTACTTTGAAGGTGACTGGAGTGCAAACATAAAAATAAATACACAATGTTTAATAAATAAATTCCATTTTTGTCCCCCACCCTGAACGGTGAAAGGCGTCCCATTGGGACTTCATGGGAAAGGCAAATTAAGCTATAGTGACGCAAAGGGACACACTTGGAACTCACAGCATGAATCTATAGTAGGACAGCTGTATCCCATAGCAAGGACTGCCATCTCAGCACTTGGTTTTTCCCCTGAGCTGTTCCATCAGAGTGAGTTCTCTTGGGTTTCTCCCGCTGGTGTGGTTTTGGGCGACATGCTTTGAGGATGACCCACTCTGTCCAGTGTCTAAACCCAGTGCTTACAGAATGGCCAATGATCCTACGATCGTTGTATAAGGCTGCCTCGTACCTCCCACCCTCTACACTTGTCAATGGTGATTTCAATGAGATTTCATGCACATGAACAGAACATGAAAATATCCATTGTATATACCAAGGGCTGGACAAGCGCACTTACTGGCATGGGATTCTCTCTCCTGTCGTGGTATAAAACACCAAGACCTGACGTACTCAGAAAGGCCTTTGATGTAGAAAGTGAGCAGGATTCATGCTTTTATGTTTGTTAGGGAATAACCAAAAATCAGAACTTTTCCCCCTACAAAGTCAGTGATAAAGGGTGTGTGGGAAATGGAGATAACTGTACTTGAACAACAATAAAGAAAAAGAGAGATAAAAAAATCTAAAAAAAAAAAAATGTCACCAATAAACCTAACCCAGTCACTCTTGAGCTTTCAAACTTGTGAATTTTAAGTGTCTCAGTAAAGCCTGACTTATTCTGCATAATCCAGTCATAATCCGATCCTGGCATAACGTCAATTTCCAACAATCTGGAGTCTTTCTCGGTCTAGACATTGATTTCTCTGTGCCATCTTTTCGACCCTGCCTCTTGCTCGGAATGCTGTAGATAAAAGTGAACGAGAATGGTACAGATTAAGCTAGTTTTGCCCATGAACCTCGTTAGCCCATTTGCATGATTAATAAAAATGCCTGTTCTCTCAAAACCCAGAATTCATGTATTTTAGGCTTCCATCCCCGAAAAAAGCCCAGACTTTATGACTTTGCAATCCAGGCCCACCAACGGTCACTGTCTTACCCTTACATCTTGGGTCTCCTTGTCACGCATCTTCATGAACAAACCAGGTCACTGAATTGCATATAAATGCACTGTGTTTAATACCAATTCCTCACGATGTTCTTGAACACAGACTATAGTTATCCTACTAGGCGTATGTCACTGAATGAGCCTTGTCACTCCCTAGGACCAACATGGAGTCCCCTCTTCCCCCCTCTGATTTCAGCTGGGTAGGGGACAGCTCTCTGCTCACCTGTGGGATCAACCTGATTTCAGCTCTGGGGCAAGAGGGCAGTTGCAGGATCCACGTTGGATTTCAGCACGAGGCCAGGGGACAGCTCCATTCCTACCTTGGATGCCATCCCTGACTTCAGCAATGTGGGAGGGGACAGTACCAGACGCCAAACTAGCCACCTCTGCGGTTTCAGCCCAGGTCAAACCAAGGGGCATTCATGCCGGGGACACCCCCTCAAACTAATAAGTTATGGGCATTCGTCCCCTAACTTGATGTCCTTGTTTCCCAAAAACCTTGACCAAAAATGTCTCAGTGGCCTTTTTTTTTTTGTAAGAGGTTGACCTGCCTTTGATACTAAAGGCTAGGATGCTTAGCTGGACAAACGCAGCCCTAAACTTATACTGGCACTTCCATTTATAAAGAAAAAACAAGACAGGCACGTCCTAAAGGTACATTTTCTGTAAGCAGTGTCTCAAGGTCAATAGCTAAAGATTTCAGGTGATGGTGTCCAGAGCCTGGTTACATCGCAGAGTCGGTCCCCTCTGTGATTTTATCTGAAAAAGTGGTTGAAACAGAATTGGAAGTGGGCATCAAACACAGAAGGCGGCGTTCTCGCAATGTCTGCATTTTATGTTCAAAAGCCTGTATTTTCAGAAACGCTATCTGCACCTTTCTGAGGGATCAAACCCACAAGAGTCTCTCTGCGTAAATGGCCTCAGAATTACAGTGGACAATGCCCGGCTTCTTCAAAGCGTCCACGCTGTGCCGCAGAGAAATTCCTGGGGAGATGAAGGGGCGTCTCTTAGAACCAAAGAGCCCGCCTCCATGTTTCACTGGACGCTGGGTGTCACGGCCACATCACACGGGGCTAAGCGGAACCCTTCATCTGGCGCCCTCTTCTTACAGATGCCCCGTAGGTAAGAACACCACATCACAGGGAAGAAAGCCTTCACAGATGTGTGCCTGAGATCGCCTGATGGGTCGGGATAAAGAGCCCAGACAAAGTAACCCCTGGTCTTTTGTCGGCAACGCTTACAAGTAGCAAATTACAGAGGAAAGCTCCTATTTGGCTGTACATGTGTTTCCCAAACCATCCCATGAGTTGCGTCCTGATTGCTCAAATTTCCTCGGGGTGGTGTCACACAGATCAGCCTCAGAGTGTGTTCCTGTACAAAAGTTAAGCCTGAAAATAGCCAGCCCTTCTCTCGCGGCTTTCCTCAGCATCAGCACCCCTGTGTCTCTTTGATGGGCTGGCTGAAGATTCTGCCCAGATCTGCAGATATATCCCCTAAAAAACAACAAAACCCAACAAGTCTGGGCTTACCGGAAAACTGATGCTGCATTAGTAACAGAAGACTAACAAACACCAACATGAATCTTTCGTTGCTGGAGAGGTTCACGCTGACCATTCTCTATTTCCTTCCAAATAGAGGACTTCCCAGGGCAGAGTGGAAGTTAACAGTGTCCCCTGAACTCACTGGATGTGGTCAGGCTGCCCTGGCTGCCCGCATGTGGATGAGAAATGATGACTCGACTTTGGGGCAATGACGGAAGACACTCTCCCGTCACTCGAGATGGGAGCAAACAGGGGCGGCTCATTCAGAGCGGGCTCCAGCCAGCTGTCCCCGAGTCTGTCACACACTCTAAGGGCAAGAGGAGAGCGGACACAATATAGAGAAGACATGGATGGCGTATATTATTACTGTGCTTTGGAGCGGGGACAGAGGGTAAAAGAAATTCTGCATCCCTGTTGAAGAGGTTGTGGTTTGGATTCTAGAGCTGAACAGGTGACAGGTGTGAGTTCTATCACCATCCAATGCTCTGTCCATTCTCCATGGTCCCTTCCGTCCATCAGGTTCATTGGCAAAGCCTTGCCCTTTAAAGACGATGGCTCATGAGGAGAATACAATTTTTACAAGGACAGGATAAAACGTTAAAGAAATGATCGATGGCAAATAATCTGTTAGCCAAGCCAACAGACTTTTAGAACGAGCATAAATAGAGGCTACTACCGTGGTACCCAAAGGTGGTAGGCAATGCAAGAGATCTCAGGAGTATTTGGGGACAATTGTTTCATTTTCTTAATAAGGGAATGGAGAAACAATGAGAATTGACTTCTCAAGGTCATGCAACGAACAGAAAGCGCGGTGTTGCTGAGGAATTTGTCATTCAGAGTACGCACATCACAATGTGCTCTCTCACTTAGTTTCACGTGGGGTGTTCTCTGTGGGGGGTCCCCTCTTCAGTGACACTTCCTTTTAAATTTCCCATCCCCAGGTCAAACTGGGTAAAACTAGAGTCCAACGCACCCATGAAAGTATTACATCGCAAGGCGTTCGGTAAATGCAAACTATTTGACTATTTGAGGTAAAATGATAACATCCCTTTTTGCACAGACATTAGAATGGACCATTCAATGAACAGACAGAGTCGATGACTTCTTTCATGATCAAGAAAAACACATTTTCACCTCTAACGTCCTTGCAGAGTTCCCAGCGTCAACATTTACCGAAGGACCCAAAAAGGACAATTAACTATGGCCCACAATTTAAGAAACAAGGAGAGCCTGCCTTGTTATGCCGGACAGGAGCGTGTTTGGATGACTGGGTGACGGGGGATCTCTCCCTTTCTGTGTTGGCGCAATGCTGAGGCCTCCTCCCCTCTTTCTCTGACTGACTGTGCATCTTCCCAGAAGCCGAACTCTCTAGAGAGAGAACCCTGGAAACAATGATCAAAGTCTAAATGCATGCAAATTCCAGGCTTCACCTTAATTACCAAGCCGGCTCTTGTCAGCAGCCTCTTCCAAGGTTTTGCTGATTAGAACGATCGCAAATAATTATTAGTTCATCTACAATTCCAATGATGCCGAGCCCGGGCTCCCCGCCTGGCTCGCACACTGCCTTCCACCCCTCCTCCCTGTGCTTTTCTGCTATGTGGCCACATCACAGCCCCAGTTATCAGGGACCGTGCTTTGTCTTTACAGCAGCCTCCAGGAACTCTTCCCTCCAGGCCGCTGTGGCTGGTCAAGTTCTCTCTTGATTGCTGCTAAGTCAGGAAGGGGCATGAATCTGCCAAGAGAAAATCACCTTCTCGGCCTCCCCTGGTTTCCAGGAACCCACCTCCGATACACTTTTTCCCACCCACTCTCCCATGCTCTAGCTTTCAGAATTCCCATTGGTGGAGTGAAGTCGGAATTCTGGAACCGCTCGAGAGAGTGTCAGGGAAACAACTTCAAAAGCGATCACAGGAGAATACAGAAGTGTCACGATGTCTGGGACTCTGCAGAGACCTGTGACTGCTTTCCTACTCACCAGGAGCGAGTCGACCCATCACTGAATGAAGCAGCAGATCAACTGCCATCAGAGAACTCAGACACCGAGGTGGAGGGTGCTGGTGAAAACAAGCACACCGGTTTGTACGAGGACCTGAGACATTCACCGTTCAAGAAACACCCTCCTTCTGAAGCCAAACCCTTGTGCCTCTGGCATTGCAGAAATAGGAGGGGCATGCTCTTGGTTGCTCTTAGCAACTTAATGTGCATGAACCGCACGAATGCAGAATAGTTGAAAGAATGCAAGCACACATGGGGGGCTGCAATGGAAATGCCAAAAAAGAGCTACTTGAATGAGCTGCCTCTCGGAATCATTTTTGGGGGGGATGAGAAAGGAGAATGTATCTGCATTGATGAAATTTGTTGGCAAAGTTGTCAAAGTTTTAAAATCCTTCCACAAACTTCCAGGCTCTATGTAGCATATTCACATGCCACCTTCTCCAAGTCTTATTCTCCTGACGGGTGGGCGGTGTTTAATATAAATGGCCACATATAGCACCCCCAGGGGTGTTGGGTTGAGAACCTGCCCACCTCCTTTATAGGAAGCTTCCGGCAAACGCCTTTTGCATCCTAGCTGTCTGTTTTCTCACGTGAAAAATGTGTTCAGGAAGACTCACTTTGGGAGAGAGAGCCCCAAGGACGAACACCAGTTTCGGTAGAGTCCTTTCTACGCAATAGGTTGGCCAAACAAACAAACAAACGAAAATGGTTATTGGCCGTAAACCCACTTGTCAGGGCACAGGTCAGGCTATGAATCTTGACATCTGCTCTATGAATACGTTACATCTCCCCGGCTTGAGTAGTGAATGATTTATTTATATTAAGTGCACCTAACGTCTGAATCTTTGTGTTTTCTCCTTGTCCAAACAGAAGGCTGAAATGTCTTGAATTACTCCTGAGAAGGTGCCCCAGGCACTCTGCACCATAGTAAACATGCATTTTCCTAAGTGAATACATTGTATCTTTGTTATAGCATTTTAGCGACACCTCCCATATTTACGAGTAGAAAAATGCGGAAGGTATGTTCCCTTTTCTCGATAAAACATAGTCCACAAAAAGCTTAGTATTCTTGTATTTGTTTCCATGGACAAACGTCTTAAGACAAGAAAAAGGAACAGAAATCTAAGGAAGATATTCCAGGCCACCAAGCAACCTCAGTTTTATAAGAAAGATATCCTTTAAACACTAAGGTTTAAACATGTTGCTTCCTTGTAAAATCCCAAACATTAAGTAGTGCCATTGATCGAGAAGTGGCTTATGCACTGTAAATATATTATGAAATCATGGATTTCGAGTATTATATAACATGACTTTCTAACTAGTTATGTGTGGGACTCTTTACATCAGTATAGTGAGTCTGGTGTAGCTGACATACATTCACTCTCTAGCTTAAACAATAAAGGGGGTGAGACCGTTGGCCTTAGCACCTGGCCATGGAAATGTGTTCATGCGTGAGCCCAAATTCTCCTCATTTCAGATTTTAAAGAAGCAAAAAAAAAAAAAAAGCCAGTTGGCATTTTGAACACCCTGATTGTACAGGAGGGCGCAGGCTCAGGTAAGTGTTTCTGACCTAAAGTTCTCATGAGGGATGGCACACTGCATCTGATACGAGAACCCAGGTCTATTCACGACTTGGGTATCTTTTCATGGGCTCTTTGCAGGTGGAGAGGTGCCATAATTAATATCACGAGGCACAGTGATTGGGTTTCGGAAGCTTCTCCCAGCCTGACCCCTGCTGTGTGGCCCACTGTGGAACAGAAAACATTTTACTAGCACTCGGTGTTCCAAAGGCACCCACTTTGCTCTCCTCCCAGCTAAATTTAGATTCAGGCAACCTCCAGAAAGCCATTACTTTCTGGTCCAAAGGATGCTCTCAGTTCAGTTCAAAGTAGATTAGTTGCATTTTTTTTTTTTTTTTGCTAGATGAGGTACATTGAACTAATTCAGGGAAGTCAGAATAGGAGGGAACTGCCTTTTCTGATGGTGCTGTGAACGGACAAAAGCTACTGTTAAACACGGCGAAGCCAATGGTGAGTAAATTTTCAAGTGTGAACACCCCAGGTCAGATTAATTTAGAATATTCATCAGTGAAATAATAGGTAATGGGCTGTTTTTCTTACTGAAACGCTTCCAGTTCTGAGAAGCTGCTGTACACTTTGCTATTTTTGGTGAAGTACTCTTACTAAGTGGCAATTGCATATCAAATGAGATGTGGTTTTAAAGCATTTTTATAAAGAGTCATTTGCTCCAGGTCCTGAGCTACCTCATAAACGTAATAGGAAAACTACCCGATATTGTAAAAACTGGTGCCCTTTTATGCATTTCAGAGCTTCCTGAGAAAGCTAGGAAATTGGATGATGAGAAGTGGCTGCATTCGACCAAGGCATGTTATTCATGGAGTGTGAGGAAGGGCATGAACTTGCAGATAAGGTGACGTTCACAGTGTCCTGTTAGTGGAGACGGGATGTGCCTGAACAACACGTATAGCCTTCCTCTATATAAAAAACGAAGCCAATCTTTAGCTGCCGAATGATCATTACTCATACCCTGGCCACACAGCTGGACTCATAAAACAGGACAGAGAGCAGAAGAACATACCTTAGCTCAGGGATTGAGCCCCAAGCGAAAGCCAAAATTTCTCTCCTCTCCTCTTCCCTTCCCCTCTAAAGATAAATAAATAAAATATTTAAAAAAAAAAAAAAAAAAAAGAACAGTAAAAAATGAGGTGGAGGGAAGAGAGAGGAAAAGAAGCCACTGAGAGAAAGATTAGTGTACTATTGGGGTCAGCAGGCCGAAGGACTTGTACGTCCAAGTGAAACAGGGTGAAGATCAAATCTGAGAGGCACACAAGAAGCATTGGGAAAGTGGTCCCTTTTCCCAAGTGGCCAGATGGGTTTGGGGATTAGCCAATGCAAGCATTTTTGATTCCACAGAAAAGAAAAACATCCGAAGACCATCTCTGTCAATCTCGGATGTACAATGAGCTCTGCTTATCTAGTTAACGATAAATATGTCACGAGGAAAGTTCGTAGAAGCATCTTATGTATCACCTACTGCGCCAGCGTGTGGGTAAGCCAGTACCTTGTGGGCGGGATTTTCTGGTGCCACGTGGGGTTGGAAGCTCCGCCCTTCCCTCCGGGGACACTGTGGCAGTCAGAGTCAAGCAGCAACAGGTAAATGGCAACTCCAGGCTGCAGGCGAGAAAGAGGAGAGGGTATTGCCAACCTCTCAGAACATTTGTGAATAGCAAGGAGCCTGTATGGGCGGACCCATGTTCCCCAGCTATGGTGTAACCGCCAATGGCCAAAAAACAAATAGCAATTGGTGATGAAACGTCCATACCTGTGGGACTCTGGTCACCCCTAGACCCAACAAGAATATTAATTCTTGGCGGGGTTAGGTGGATTTTTGTGTCCCCGCGCTTTGCCCCACAATTTCCTACATTCACATAGCAGATGATCAATAAGCTGAAGGAATGAATCATACACGATTTCCCATCAAGGAGGATGTTCTACCATGAACCCTTGCAGGTTGAGTTGAAAGGGACCCCAAAATGTGCCCCCTGTTAAATGTGCCTCTTTGCTGGATGGATTATTCTGAGCTAAAGGCAATGGAGAATTGGCAGACGCCAATAAACCTCTTTACCTCCCCGGACCACCTGTAAAGAGAGTGTATAGATTCTCCCTTTTGTAAAGAACATTTCTATTCCCAAAGGAGAGCCCATCTTTGTAAAGATGCTACTGTACCAAAGAGAGAGCTGCTACCGGCGATGGATCTTCTCACCCAAGGGGCTTCCCTGCCCAAGCGGACAGCGCTCAGGGCCACGCATCCCCTCCAGTCCCCACCCACAGGGTGCCCCTTCCTCCTGGAAGCCTGGACCTCCGGCTTCGTTCGGTGTGTGAAAGTGCCAAACATCTGGCCGCCTCCTTACCCCCTTGGTTTTTCTTCGTCAACTCCCATGCTGATGTACAGCCTTCAACCTGGTTTGCCTCTTGCTAGTCTGCCCCAGGGACAGGAGTTGTGGCACCTGAAGCAGTCTGGCTGACAGAGGGACATCAAGAGCACAGGCCTGGGGTGGCATTTACGCATGTAAGGATGCACGATGTCACCTGGGTAAACCTGATAAGCCATAGGACCTGACGTGCCAGGATAGACATGCACTGCACCCAAGCCCTCTTTGCTATTGTTTGAATGGGTTGAGAACCAAGAACCCAAGAGCAAAGTGTAATTCCTAGGATGAAAATAATAACAGGGAGGAAGACAAGGAGAAAGTGATAGGGGAGGGGAAAAATCCCCATCCTTCGGGCTTAGCAAGTTTCGACTTCCCCCGCTCAGGGGGACCCAGAAAGGAAATGAAAGCAAGCTTCCGCGTCAGCTCGGAACAAGAAGAAGTAATTTTGCATCTTAGGGAAAAACAAGGCGTCCTATCCAGTTCAGGCGGAAGAACAGGAAAAATTCCATGAAATGAAGACCCACCGTGCATCTTGTGCTTTGCCTCAGATTCTCTCCGGCACGGGGCCCACACTCCAGTCTGAATCAGACGGTGAATTTTAACATTCGCCATCCAGTGCACGAAGGGTTGTATTTCTTGCCCCAAGACTAGTGTCCTCTGCACCCCTTACACAGGAAGAGGACATGGCGTTCCCAGAGGGCTGCGGCGTCGGCTGGCGGGGAAACCCAGGTCAGGCCCTAGCTTTCTTGCAGGGTCATGTGGGGGATTTCACTGCCGTGGATGAGCAGCATTGGTAAAGGAACTGCTAACGGATACTCGCTTTCTCTCCTTTTAGTTTAAGGAGGGAGACAAGTGCACTGTGGGTGGGATGGCAGAGAAAGAGGCTCTTTTCTTGGCCATCACCTAGCTGGGGCCAGTGTCTCCGTCCTTGTCCCCAGAGGGGATAACCTTGTCCCCTTACCACCTGGCACTGAGGCACGCCTGTCCGGGCAGCCAGCACCTGGAGCAGGGGGCTTTGCCCACACACACAGCCCCACAATTCCTGCATCGACACACCCTCTCTCGGGGACCCTGGCCACTTCCCTGGACACTCTATAGGGGAAGGAACCAGACGGACCGGGGCCTGACCGGACACAGCCCTCAGAGCCACCCGCCCCAGGTGAAGCCAAGAGCCAGGGCCCTGTGCCACTGCTCGACCCGAGTCCCCTCCCAGGTCCACCTGGGCGTGTGCCCAGCAGGCAACACGCAGAAAGTGACCACTAGAATACAGTCCGGAGAGAGAATGAAGGGGACGTGGGAAGACCCTTTTCCGGGTGCATGCTGCATTCTGTGCGGAGAGCATAGGAAGATGCTGTATGTGGGCATCTCGGCTCCTGTCCAGGGAGGTTCCCAGTAATTGTCCTCTTTGCTGTCCACCCAGAACTGAGGGCCACAGCCCCCAAACAAACCACAAAACTGCCTGTCCGTAACAGCCCATTTCATGAAAAGCCACAGAAATAAACGGCCTATAGTGGTTTGAAAAATGGTCTCTTTAGAGTCTGCATTATGTCAAATAGTTGGCAAAAATTGGGAGAAACATTGCTAATCATACTCGACACATCCGAATTACATATGTGTGTATATGCATATGTCCATATATAAAGTATTGCGTTACAAATACATAGTATCAGATTACATTAAGAAGCATGTTCTGTATATGCATTGTTTCATAGCAATGATACAACGTATCATATTATATATAACATTACAACCATGTAAACTTCTACACACTATGTTAGTAAGCCTTACATTGTAGAGTTGCTAATATGTTGCATATTGCAGTTTATTCTATCTTGATCACGTGTGTATTTGCATGTGAAGCTCGGCCTTCCCCAGGACCTTCCTCACACGTCCTGAGCGTGGCCGCCCCTGTCGTCAGCTGTGACGAGAAGAGCATTCTCCCTCATTATTTCCCACACTCAGAACCAACATCTTTTTCCTCAGCACTTTGGCCAATGAGACTCACAGCACGGAAGACCAAAATCTAATAAAAATGTCTTCTTCCGATTTCATTTTCGGGAATCGTACAGTGCAGGTGACTTTAAATCCTCGGTGAAATGTTTTGTGGTGACCCTCGCTGACCTCGCTGGGCTGCAGTGCCTTCCTTTTGGGTTCTGAACAAGCAGAGCTGATCCTCTGCACCAGAAAAAAAAAGGCAATTTATTCATTCTCCTTGTTCTAAGGACATTCGGTGACTCTCTGGACAAGTTTAAAAAATTCATAGATCCTTGAGGCAGACCTGTGCATGACAGAAGGCAGCAGAGATGTCTTTAAGCAGGGACAGAAGAAATGGCAGCCCCCCAAATCATAAAAGTAGGCATTAAAATTCAAGCAGAGTGAATGAAGGGTCTGGATTAACGCACAACAGATGTCCGAAATCTCATCAGCATGGAGGGGAGGGAAACCATTTGTTCCGCTGGCCCCAGGTTCACAGCAGGTCTCTGGGACGCTGAGTCAGAGGGGTTCATGGGTGGTCCGCTGTAAACCGACACATGCCTGCAGAAGGTTTCCGTGGTGAGCCGGAGCCAGCATGTGGCGGCCAAATGGTTTCCTCGCGCTCACAGCTCGCTGTTGGTGAAGTGGCCCACCCCGGTGTCCCCCCTCCTTGGAAAGATGAAGACACAGCTGCATCTCCGTCACTTGCCTCCCCTGCCCCAATCACACCAAGTTTAGCTTTCTTCCACCAAAGCCATCACAAGAGTAGAAGGAAACATTCCCCAAATCATTCCTATTTCATGTTTTTCATTAACACTGGGCTGGATCTGAACCAATCTCTCTGGCTTCTCCGCGTGTGTATCCGCGACACTCAGCTCCCCACAAAAAAGATGGTGTTTCTGCGGCTGCTACCTGGTCTGGTCCTTACCTACCCAGGGACCTGAGCTTCTCTTTCCTGTCCTTTTCTGCTGAGCCGTTCATCTCTCGAGTCTGATCCTGCATGCGTTTCTATTTTTCCTTAAAATAACCATGACCACTTTGTGAGCACTGGTGGTGGATGAAGCGTTTGTTCTATGTGCCAACGGTGGTGAGTTGTTTGACCTTGCAACACCCCAGGACACAGGCATGGTCCTGCCTGCACACTGGGGCCCCCGATGAGCCGGAAGGCCGAGACGCGCCCCAAACCGTGCCTCCCCACAAGGGCGGCCGTGGGTGGGCACCTGTGGCCAGAAGCCAGGAGACCCCCAACAAATGCCCGGGGCTGAATCCTGGGCATTGAGAATGTGGCAAAAGGAACTTTGCGGGTGAAACTGAGGTTCCTACACAATTGATCTTAAATCAGAGACCATGGAGGGAGGAATCCTGGTAGGTAACCAGCTAGGTTTGGGGCAATCACACGAAACCTTTAAAGCACCAACAGGTGAGAACACTGGAGAAATTCGAGGAAGATTTGTTGTGGCGTCGCTGACTTTGAAAACGCCGGGGGCATGTGACAAGTAGAAGTGACTTCCAGAAGCTGGTAATGACCTTTGGCTGAAAGGCAGCCAGGAACTGGGGACCTCTGCCCACCAGGCCGTGGAAATGAACCCTCCTGGTGACCTGAGTGGGAGGAGAAGCAGGCTGCGCCCCACCGCCTGCAGGTAGGGGCCCAGCACCACTGCCACCTTGACTCTGACATTGAGGACACGGAGAGGCAGAGGATCCAGCCAAGCCCCGCCCCCCAGGACTTCTGACCTATGGGACTGAGACATCATGTGATTCTGGTGTGGGAAGCTGCTACATTTGGGGCAATTGGTTACACTGTGGATGCAGCAGAATCGGAACAGAAAACCTAAGCACACCAGAGGCAGAATGGTTGCAGTTTACCAGGATGCGCCTACGCCGACCTTGATTCTAAGCCACACGTGGAACCGGCCAAGGTCCTTGCACTCAGCCCTCATCACCCCATCTTCCCTGAAAAGCGCCAGCCCCCCCTATTCTTCCCCCCTCACTCCCAAGCCTGTGCTTCTCCTATGTTCTGTCTTTTCCAAGGCCAACTGTTTTGTCTAAATGTTGGCACAGTGTACAGAAACATGTCTATTGTCACTTTCTATCTCACATCCATCCCTGAAGATCAAGATTAAAGGCTCACGCCTCCATCATCACACCTTCTTGGCCTGTTTCTCCTTGATAGAAACAAAATAAATGTAGCACACTATGCATTTTCATGCGGACCCTCTCATGGGGTCATAACCCAGGAATCTCACGGCCTCAACATCTCAACCTCCTGTTCCCATTTTTTTTTGTTTGTGTGAACAGAATAGAAACTTTGAGGACATGTACGCAAGCTGTAGAGATAGGAATAAGCATAGGGGCCACTTATTTCTAGTGTGGATTCTTAGTCACCTGACGATAAAGTTCAAGCTCCTTACCATGAGCCACACTGTCCTTAGGAACCGGTCACTGCTAACACACCCTGCATTATGTCCCCTGCACCCAGGGACACTCGAGACACAGGACGGGCTTTCTGGTGAGCAGCACACCTTTGCCAGCACCCGGTAACTCTTGCATGGATTTGGGTACCAGGGAATTCCTCCTCCCCCCCAGGGACTCTGCGGGTCTCGGGAAGTTCTTTAATTTTTGTGACTCGGTCAAAGACAAAACGGCCCCTCTTTGGGTCACCCATGCACGGAGCTCTTGCCACCTGGCAGATAGCATAGGTGCACTTGGGGAGTTTCAGCAAGGCCAGCTGGGTGACCTGAGATGGCTCACCGAGTCATGATGTGGAGGTTTTGAGAGAAAGATGGAGAAATCTAAACCAGAAGTCAACCCATGCATCAGACTAGATACAATCATTTTACACTGAAAAATTAATAAAAAACGTAGAGAAGAACCTCAAGAAAATGATTCCTTTCACTGTTCATCTTTTTTATCTTCTTTTTCTTAGGTAAGTCCCTTTAACATTTCATATAACAAGGGCTTGGTGATGATGAACTCCTTGAATTTGACCTTATCTGAGAAGCGCTTTATCTGCCCTTCCATTCTAAATGAAAGTTTTGCTGGATAGATCAATCTTGGATGTAGGTGTTTGGATTTCATGACTTGGAATACGTGTTTCCAGCCCCTTCTTGCCTGGAAGGTCTCTTTTGAGAAATCTGCTGACAGTCTGATGGGAACTCCTTTGATCACATGGAGGGTTAGCAACAGGGGAGAAGGAGAAGGGGGGAGAAGGTACAGAAAATAAGTAGCATAGACAGTAGGTAGAAAATAGATGGGGGGGCAAGAATAGTAGGGGAAATATAGAATGTAAAGAACTTGAGACACGTGGTCATAAACTAAAGGGGGGAATGGTGGGACAGGGGTGTGCAGGGGGGAGGGGAATGAAGGGGGGAAATAGAACTGTAATGGCATAATCAATAAAATATACTTTTAAAAAAAGAAAAGAAAATGATTCCTCCCTTTTAAACAGGGTTTGGTCTCTACACAGCTGTTCCTGAAACTCAATCTGTGCCCTGGTCTTGGTCCAGCAACCTCGCCACCTGAGTCTGCTCTCGCAGCCCCAGGTAGGGGTGGTACCCAGGTGATGTTGCTCTCAGGAGTCATAGTGAGCTGGCGTGACACAGGGCAGTTCCACTAAGACCTCAAGGATAACTACTCCTTCTATCTCTCGATTATCTCTCTCTTTTTTTTTTTGCATTTTAACGTTATTTCACACAGAGGTCACCTTCATCATAGAATGCAAGGGCATGGGCTACGAGAGCAACCACATGAGATCATGCCTCTGATGTGCACTTCTATTCTGCAAGTCCATTGGAACAGGGCCCTGTGGATAAAGTGCGGGCTTCTGAACCAGCCGCAGGGAACAGATGCCCTGAATTCACCTGGCGGGGGCTTCTGTGTTGAACGCGGGGGTCTGGACGCAGAACCAGGTCCCGTTCCAACCTCCTGGCTGCAGCACCAGCGGGGAAGGGGAATGATGTCCATGTAGTGCCCGTCAGCAGGCCCCCTGCAGAAAAGACCCCTGAACTTGCTAACCTTATAAACGCCCCTTCCAGAGCACCTCAGCCAGCAGCTCCGTGAGGACCCAACGCAGTAAGTATCACCATCACCTGGTGGCCACCAAATGCATTCCAGGCAAGTCTAGCAATAACTGGCTGAGGGGCTGTTCCAGATGAAAACAAACAGACAAACAAACAACCAAAACTGAATGCTCTGTGTGATCACGAGATCCCGGATGAGCTCTCTGACTGGGGAATAGGTGCATGACTGTGGCAAGTGGCGAAATTTGAATAAAGGATGTGTGTCAGATGTCAGATATCTTGACTTGGATCTTTGCATTCTCGTTATAAGGGATGTCTTCGGTCTTACTCTGAAATGCTCGGGAGGGACTGAGACAGAGAGAGCTAGAGCTGGAGCTAGAGAAAGAGAGAGAGAGAGAAGATACAAATAGAGACAAATGTAAATAGTTGGTGAATCTATGTAAGATGTATGCAAAAGTTCTGTGCACGACTTTTGCATCTTTTCTGTAATAACAAAACAATCATAAAATAAAATAAATGTTATAACATGTGAGGTGTTGGCACATGTGCATGGAAACCCACTCAGACAAAGGCGACTCTTGAGTGATGAAGATAAAATTCGGTAATGAGCGCAGACACTGAGAACAGAGAGACTTGCCGTCTTTGAGAAAAGATAGTGGCTTATGAATCAAACCACGAGTCTATAAATATTACAGAGAGTGTGCAGCCCAATAAATAGGAGGTGGCAGGATGGTAATAAACACGAATTTATCTCCATCACATTGGTTTTCATCTCCAGTTGCCACTTTAATGAGAGCCCGTATCCGATGGGTTTTTAATTAATTCAACACAGGGAAGTCATTTGTATTCCCACAGTTCAGACCCTGGCGATCCCTTTCATTGTTTTATCGTCTAAGAGAAAAGAACAAGGAAATAGATAGTTCCCTTCTTGGTTTATTTCATCATTTCCTTCTTTTAGAGGGGCACTACCCTGCAAAATATTTTTTTTCCACTTAAGAAATCTGTACTTGAGCCCTGGCTGCTGTGGCTCAGTGGATTGAGCACGGGCCTGTGACGCAAAGGGTCGCCGGTTCGATTCCCAGTCAGGGCACATGCCTGGGTTGTGGGGCAGGTCCCCAGTAGGGGGCGCACGAGAGTCAACTACACATGGATGTTTTTCTTCCTCCCTTTCTCCCTCCCTTCCCTTCTCTCTAAAAAGTAAAGAAATAAAATCTTTTAAAAATGGACTTGAAGAGGGCATGTGCTTCCCTAAGAAGGAAAGAAAATGACGGAATACAATATTGATTTTGTGAAATCGAAAAACCTGAGTCATGGCTTCTCAATGCTCGCAAGCGGTTCCGAGTTCTTGCACTCGTGTCTTGCAATGAATAGAAATTTGGAGACCACAGCTGTTTCACCCCCTTTGCTTCACACTTGAAATTTACAAATAAAGTCTGAAGTTAGAAAGCGATCCTCCTCAAGTTTCCCTTTTAACTCTCGGCTGAATGGTTCTCATGCGGATTATCTGGGGCTCTTCTCTGCCCTCGTTCTTCCTCCCGACCCGGGCATTTCAATCATCGCCAGCGCACAGGGCTGCAGACTTATTTCAATCCAAAGCCTGGCCCAGCATGGGAAGAGAGAGTGGTCATGCTTTCTGCCTCCAGCCCTTGTTCCTTGCGCTGTGTCCCGACTGCCCAGTGAAGACAGGACATACGGCTGGAGTTGCCTGGGCCAGGCCCCCTCTTCCCCTCCCTGCTGCCGCCTCCCAGGGCTCAGATTTCATGGGAAGATGCTCTGTGTCAACAAGGCAATCAAATCCTCTCCCAGGCTGGATAGAAGTGCCCATACTGGATGCAACCTTTGCAACGGAATCAATACACAAAACATGGAAAGTAGGAAGCTCCACAGAGTTCGCATATCCAGCTGTGAGCTACAGTTTGAAGAGACAAAAAGTAGTCAACCCACAACCGGCTATGGGAGAATCGAACAGCCCAGAAAGCTCTGCTATGGGAAATGCTGAGGTTTTTTATTTTTGTCTAAAGATTTTATTTTACTTATTTATTTTACAGAGAGGGGAAGGGAAGGAGAGAGGGGAAAAAAAATTCATGTGTGATTGCCTCTCACAGGCCCCCTACTGGGGACCTGGCTTGCAACCCAAGCATGTGCCTTGACTGGGAATGGAACCAGTGGCCCTTGGGTTCTCAGCCCTTCACTCAATCCACTGAGCTACACCAGCCAGGGCTGCAGAGATTTTCTATTAAATTGCATCTGAGATCACTTTACCTAAATCCACCCCAGTGCCGCCGACCCACAACTCACCAGTTCCAATGTGGTCTTTCATTCCAGGTCTGCACCAAATGCCACTTTATACCATAAGCTTGAACGGAGTCCCCCCACCTGAAGCCCATCAACCTTACTCTGTAATTCTTTGTAGCACTTTCACAGCCTTTTCCTCTGTGGCAGGCAAATTGGTTTCAAATTTGCTCTGAGCAAGAACCGCTGCAAACCCCCAAGAGAGTGTGCTTACCCCCATGCACAGACTTCCTGAGCAACCTAACCTACCAGGTGCATCCAGCAACCCAGGAGGCGCTGGGGCGGGGGGGGGAAGGTCTCCCCTTTGCACCTACCTAGGGTGTGGCAAGGAGGTCGTGACGCCAGCTGAACACATGCAAACCCATTCTCTATCAGGAACCTGGAATGGAGGTTTGCCGGCACTCTCCTCTGAAGCAAGGCCGCTGAATCAGCATGAAACACGCCAGCTGCATTTCCCTGTACACGCAGTGTCAGGAGAAGCTGGCGGGCGGACAGTGATTTTCACACACACGCACACGAAAGAAAAAGCATGCATCTCATACAGATAAAAAAATAAATAAACTCGTGTTGCAGGTTTTATTTTACTCCTTAATCAATGACAGACCCCTGCAGATGTTATAACTGGTTCAAAGAAGGGAAGGGGGGTGGACATCACCGCTCCTGTGCAGCAGAGAGAGGAACTGAGAGGAATAAATGAAGGCAAACTTTCTTCAGGGGGCCCGGCGTGGCCGCTTACAGCTCTCTGTAGGACAAGCCGGTTTGCCTACGTATCAGTCACCTGCACTTTAGAAAGTGGTCCCAGTGAGCTAGAAGACAGTGAGCAGGCTGAGAGTCTACAGTGTGGGGAATGCCCACCAGGAGCTCTTGCAGGTTTTTGCTGAACTGCATTGTTTTTTCCTACAAGACGCTGCAGGAAGAGGAAGGGAAAGCAGTTCCCTTTATCCAGTATCTTTGCCATACACGTTTTCCCTCCCCAGGAGGCCGCTGTTCTGCACCCTCCCCAGCTTCCCGAAGGATGCAGAGACGTCCCTGTGATTCTGTGCGTTTGTATTTTTGGGGCAAGTGTAAGAAGACTTCTGTTGTTTGCAAGCGAAGCACCTTTGATAAGATACCACTCCTGTGGGCAGGGGGAAAAAGTCAAAACTCGCCAAACTGTTTTGGTTCAAGGCAGATGGAGGCACCCTGGACAGAGAGTCTCCCACAGGCCCACCTATTATTTCTGGGGCGTCCAGATGCTGGTCTGGGGTTCAGAAAACACACAACGCCATGAACAGTGGGACACACACAATAATCCAAGACAACTGCACTTGGTACATGTGCTCGATGACATCACGCTCGTCGCAAAGGACATTGATCTCTTCTGGAAATCTGGTCTGGTGGTCACACCTGCCCCACCTCACCTGGCATTCTGGCCACGCGGGCACCAGCCTTTAGCATTTTCCGTCCCGTCACCAAAGGGCGCCCCCTTTCCAAGCTGCCTCTAACTGCGCCCCAGAGTCTGATCTACAGGAAGCCCCTCATGACCGTCCTGCTTGCCCCCTGGGACAGAGGCCGCCCTGGTAAGTTTGTCATTCCCCTCCAGGCTACAATAAATGTTCTTTTGCTTTTATTTCACCAGAAATGGCTCGGCTCCTTCAAGGAAACTCTGTCACGGCGGCTAAGTGCCCCTCGAAGGTTATTTTGCTACATGGATGGACAGGCAGTCCCCTTGTAAGATTGTGGTCCACAGGCTGCCATTTGGACTCAAGTCTTCCTGCCAAACTCACTGATGTTCAACTTGAGAAAAGCACGAATTAAATACATTTTTGACCTCAGCATGTAAATAGATGGGTATAAAAGTGCCAGGTAAAATGCTGTTTCTCACTGTTGTGCCTAGAGAATCCTTTCTGTAGAGAATACGTCTGTAGTTCACATTTTAAACAATTGTAAATTTCACTTTGATTTACAGTTCTTTTCTTATTTCATACTAATAACGGAAACATTCATTCCCTTTCAAAGAATGATTTAGCTACTTTCATTCTTTCCTCACAGACCGGCTTGATACAAATTAATGACTAAAAGAGATGAAATGGTCTCTTGTTAGCAACATTGTAAAGGTTTAAGTTCCTCGATTTTTAGATCTTCTCCATACTAATGACCTCAATGGAGAATATTGAATGCAAAACCTCTACTTTTGACCTACTGAAATTTTTCTTTGGTTTTGTAAACTCAGAGCTGGAAGTTCTGACACAGAAATGGTTTCATGGTCCTCCATTTTTCTAATTTCCCTTAGTTCTAGATTCTTCTTTTCAAACAAAAATTTAACAATAAAAATAGGTTCAGGATAATAAAAAGCAGTCTATGAGCTCGCCAGGAGTCATTACAATACTATGAAAATTGGGGGAAAATTTCATCTGTGGCAAAGAAGACAACTATTTTCGTTTTTTAAGGAAAGAGATGAGTCTCAAAAATTAGTGTCCTCATGCATCTGGGTAAAAAGAATCTTTCTTTCAACAACACATTGAGAAAGAAAAAAAAACACTGCACCACCTGATTAGTCAACAATGTCAATAGATGTTAGAACAGTTGGAAATACATATCAAAATCTTTAATGTGCGTGTCCACCTTAGGATTTTTCCCAGGGAGGTAATCAGACACATGTGAGCACAGTGGTGCAAAACTTTTCAAGGCAGTTTGGTGTAAAATGGAGAAAAGTATAGAAACACTCTAAATATTCATCATTAAGGTTGATCAGACAACAAGTAGTACAATTTATACAGTGGAAATCCAGGGAAGTACTTACAATGATCATAGAGTTAATGATGATGATAGATGGATAGATAGATAGATATAAAAATTGATAGATGATAGATATAGATGATGATGATAGATTGATATATATATAGATGATAGATAATAGATAGATGATATAGATGACTGATACAAAAGAAGGAAGCAAGGAAGGAAGGAAGCAATTGTCCTTGATCTATTCTCGTAGGGGTGGGGGACAGCATATTCAAGCTTTCTGTTTATTGAAGCCATCTATCACCATGGCAAAAACCCTCAGTTCCATTATAGAAATCTGGGATCAATTGATTTTTAAACTCATAATTGTCATCGGGGCTTAGAACTATCAAGGACGGTATCATTCCTGAGACACTCCCAGGAAGCAAGCTTCCTATTGGTGCACGTCATCATCTGACGGTAGGCTGTGCATCCAATGAACAAACAGGTAGGTCTGAGCTGGAGACAATGAGATGGTCCTACCAGCCTCTCCTTTTCTTTCCCCCACGCCTGGCTTGGGAGCATCTCAGGGGGTCTGTGTTCAGTCTAAGCCAAGCAATACGCCCGAGAAGAACCAAAACCTGTGGAGAGATCATCCCCCACGACTATCTGTGGCTGTGGGTCCCTTTCATGATGCATACAGCCGATTTCATCAAGACTGGCCCTCATCAGTTGCTACACAAGACGTAGACTGTACAAGTGCATCATTTTCCTACGCGGTATGTGGGAAATACCTCACACAATATTCCCATTGGAATGATATTTTTTCGTCACTTTTCTTTCAGCAGACAGGTGGATAGGAACGTGAATTTTCCCTGATCATGTCAAATTGTGTTTGTTCAACCTGTGTGAGACTGGGTGCCCGGGAAACTTGCTCAGACAATGTTGGAGTTTAACCAGACTCATGCTAATAAAATTGAGCATCCCTCCTGCTGCGGTTCACACTTCCAAAAAACTGACTCCGAATCAAATAACAAACCCCCAGGATCCAATTCGGAAAAGGGTTGTCCTGTTGCTACAATCTTCTGTTCTACTCCAGGATTTCCTAATTTAGCGGAAACATGATGAAGAAAATAAAACCTGCCCAAATCGGAAATGATGAGATTTATTACCACAGTAAAAATGGTCTAAAGTCATGCTGATTTCATTGTCTTCACAGACTCAGGAGAGACCGGCCCTTCTGTAGAGCATTCTGGCTAATTTGCTAGCTCGCTGAATTCCAGAGCAGCCCGCCTAGCCTCTAGGCTGGGTGAACGTATACAAATATAATAAATATCTATCTATATAAAGTCGAACATGCCAGTGAAAGCGTGCCTACGTTATTTCATACGCTTCTGCCATTTCAACCGACGACTGATGAACTCAAGGATGGTAAGCCTTGATTCTTTGGACCAGAAAGGAACCACCTCATCATAATGCTCCTAAACATGCCCCAGGAACTATTTTCCTCCTATTCAAATGCTCTTGCAGCGTCTGTGACTATAACAAACATGCCAGCTTTCTAATAGACGTTAAAGACCGGGGGGGGTACTCCTAAGAGTCCCTTCCGAATTGAAGATGGCCAAGCCGTGCCCTGAAGCCAAAGTGTGTTAGAATAGCCCAAGGTGTGTACCCAGCCTGAGAACAGGGGGAGCAAGCATGATCACCCTGCACCCCAGACTCCGAACACAATAATCTGCCCAGCAGCCAAGCCGTAATTCTCCCCTGGGGTGGGACCAGATGTTCACATTTTGTTAACCAAACTGGGGCAACACTGGTTAACACCACTCTATAGGTTTCACGTGTACAATGGACATCAGCTGCCTATGGCATTGTATGGTTAGCACCCACGGTCGAGTCTCCTTCCCTCACATATATTTGCCCCCCTTTATATCTCCTCTTAGGTCCTCCGCCCCCTCCCCTATGGTGACCACCCCACTGGTGTCTGGGTCTCCGAGCTGTTTGCGTGCTTCTCTTATCTGCTCCTGTGTCCCTTTTGGCGTTCTACACGCCAGCTGTGAAACAGGATGGGTGGGCTGGAGGCAAAGTGGCTGAGGGCGGCAGGTGGCCATCCCCAGTGGAGAGGCGGACAGGGGTCCCCATGTCTACAGCCCTGCACTGTGCTTCAAGCCCATCATACATTAGGCAGAAGATTAAACACTCTTAAGGCAATAAAGATGATGTGCGTGTAAATGAACTCTATCTGGCTTCCATAACCGCCACGGAGTTTAGGAAAAGTACGTGTCCTGTTGAGCTATGAATCGAGCATTTTAAAAGGGTTCCCCTCCCAAATAACATGTCCCCATTTTTTATTTCATGGGCAATATAGTTGCAGGCCAGATGCCTCAGGGAATACTTCGGGCAGGCGCCGAGCCCCCTTGGACTTGCAGGTGTGGTACACGGAGAAGTGGCTGTGTTACCACGCTGTTCGTGAACTGGTGTGGGGGAGTTGTTCTGCAAAGTGTTCAAATGGCCGTGTTGGATCACCGGCAGCTCGCCTGCGCGGATCACAGGCTCCATTCCAGCTCAGGCCGTTCTTCCGCCTCTATCCAGAATAAGCACTCACTGTCTCCTGGCCCGAGGCCCCCGAGGACACAGAAAAGGGACAGTCACTCTCCTTTTCTCTCCCTCGTCCACAGGGACCTACCATGAAACCCCGTTCCTTTAGTGCATAAGGCTATACAATGTTCAGCACTGTCCCATAAATGCAATGCAGTAAGGTACCGGTTATGAGGAAAGGTTGTGTTTAAATTTAGCATGAAGTCCATAATTAGCACGACCCAGCGCTGCATGGCAGGCGAGATAAGACCCCCTCAGGGATTCCGGAGAGAAGCCTGAAATCAGAACAGGTGGCAAAGCCCGGCACCTGCAAGGCACAGGGCCTGTTTGACCTTGAAAAGTCCTTTCTGCTTTTGTCTGGCCCTCAGGTCTGCACTGGGGGCGAGGACCACATCGGCACACTCTGCTCACATGAGCAGAATAACAACTAGCTGAGGCCACGCCAGTACTGCAGTGGGATGCATCCGGTTTCCTGTGGGCTCCTTTGGGAGCCGAGCAGATTTGCATTCTGAGCGGGGGCGGGGAGGGGCTCTTCGATCCATGATTTTCGCTGCTGCCAGCAATTTAGATCCCTTGGAGGAAAGATGGCCTTGCTCCGTGTTGGAAATCCCAAGGTCTGGAGGATCGGATTTTAGCTGTTTCATGGTGTAGGGCTTTGTTCTACCTGGAAATAGGCTCCTTTTCCGGTTAATCAGAAGGTAAAGAGGAAATTGGCAAAGCAAGCGGCAATGTCTTGCCAACCCTTCCCTCCCTAGTTCAAGGTATTCCACGTGGCACTATCAATATTTAAGGCCCTGTAAGTCTTTCCCCATGTGGGGGGTTGTCTGGGTGCTGGGAGGTTTAGCAGTATCCCCAGCCTCCACCCACTGGGTGGCAAGACCCCCTCATGGGCCATCCCCAGTGGAGAGGCAGACAGGGGTCCCCATGCCTACAGCGGGGGGGGACTTTACCACAAAAATAAGTCAGATCAGCTGTACTTTCCAATGTGTTCCACCCTGTGGTGGTGGGGGACACAGTTTTATCTCATGGAGCTGGCCTTGACCTGAAGGAACCTATGAAAGTACTGTTCTAACAAGCCTTCTTGTGCCGTATTTTAAATCCCCGAGGCAAACACCCGCCCAAATTACTCCCTGGTCAAAATATACACCATCATCAAGTGTTTCTTTAAAAACCTCCAACTATGTCCCGGTGAGTGTAAAAGGCTCACTTAATACACACAAGTGTCATGGAGAGTATCTCTGTCAATTTACTTGCATTGCTCCATAATCTTTTATGTCCTTGTCTGTTTTACCTAGAAATCTATCCATTTTTGGTAATACATAGTGCCCCCACAGGGGGTACCTTGTTTCCCCCAGGTTGTGTGTGCAATGCATAATTTGCTTAATTATTGATGACTCTGTGTTTCAAATTTGTTTAGTAGTTGATACACTGCATACGCAAAATGCCAGGAAGACCTCGCGCATGAAAGTTCATTCTGTATACAACTCACATCCCTCCTGTTGCAAACACAGCTGTATCGGAAAAAGCATTCAAGTCCCCTGCAGTAAGAAAGTAATATTTAATGCCAAAAAAACATTGCAAGGGAAAGTTCCACTGTGTGGCAGTCCCCCTCATCAATACTGAGCAATTTGTGGAAGGCTGGCTGTCCTACGACTGAACTCAGCTCTGACACCATGTGTCTGGAGACGTGTCCGCTGACACAGCTGAAACACTCTGTACTACACGCCTGATCCCCTCCCCTGTTCACCTGCCAAGGGCAAGCCTAGGTCATCACCTGTGATTCCGAACATGGGCCGTAGGTCACAGCTTCTCAGGAATCCCTCCTTGGGTTCCATTAATTTGCTAGAGGGGCTCAAAGAACACGGGGAAACATCTTACTTATTAGCTCACTGGTTTGTTACAAAAATGGTTAAGTGAGGAAGAGCCAGTGGGGAGAGGTGCACAGAGCAAGCTATGCAGAGAGGCGAGGGACTTCCGTGCCCCCTCTGGGTGCACCCCTGGCCTCAAGTCACCACGTGTCCCCAAGCTGGAAGCTCTGCAACCTGTCCTTCTGGGTTTTTACAGAGGCTTCATGACAAGGTCATGGTTGCTTAAAGCACTGGCCATTGGAGAATGATTTAAGATGCATCCCCTCTCTCCTTGGAGATCAGGAAGGGTCTGAACATTCTGGCCCTCTCTTTTCAGGGTGCGCTCCCCTCACAACAAGCCCCAATCCTTACTTGCTCCAAAAGTTGCCTCATCATACGCAAGGACCTTAATTGTTCTCATCACACCAGAAACTCCAAGGATTTTAGGAACTCTGTGGCAGAAATCAAGACAAAGATGATGCATATCTTTCTTATTTGAAATGACGTCACACCATGTTGGGAGGACAGTGTGCAAAAATTTTCGGTGGGAGACATGCTGATGGGTCGTGGCTTTGCGTCCAATATTTAACCCTTCCACCCACTACTGGGGAAGAGAGGGTTCTCCTCTAGTATTTTTACAGGTTTCCACGTTTCTTTAAAATAGCATTTCATTTTTTTTTTATTACAGAAGGCGCACTCCTGTGCCTATTGTTAAACCACAGAAAACATACACAGGTACAAAGAATAAAGTAAAATGCATCCATCGCTTTAATACCCAGAGATCAATCTCTATTCAAACTTGGATGTGGGTCCTTTCGGTCTCTTTTCACTACATAATTTTGACATTTTTTAAAAAAGACAAGATGACATAATAGAACATGTCTTTATGGAGATCAATTCTGACTGCATACTCTCCTAGAAAGTGAGGGGAAATTGCATTTAAGGAAGAAGGTGCAGCCGATTTTGGAATTCCTCCAAACCTTAACATAGGGCTCGACAAACTTTTTTAAAGGGTCAGGAGGTAAAAATTTAGGCTTTGAGGGTCGTATGGTGTGTATCACAACTACACACCTCTGCTCTCACACCAAAAAAAAAAACAAAACCACAGACAGTACATAAAAATAAATGAGCAGTTGTGTGCCAATAAAACTTTATTCACAAAGGCAGGTAGTGCACAGGGTTTGGCCCACCAGTTGCAATTTGCTACCTCCTGCCCTCTAGTGTTCAATCTTATAAGGAATGAACAAGTAATAACATCCCTGAAATAACGTACCACTTGTATCTAACAGCTAGAAGAGTTTCTGTCCTATAATTTAAAAAGAAAAAAAAACCCACAAATAACATCAAGGTAAAAAGTCCATCCAGTGTGTGACTGAATAATCACTTGTTCATTTGTTGAAACATCTTATCAGGGAAAAACACTGTGTCCCTGACATGGTCCCCTTGCTTTTGGTCCACACTTCCCCACACGTTCTTCCACAGATAAGCTGTTCGCTGGAGAATTGATCACACTGTGACCCCTCTATTTCGGCCTTTGCCGGCTGCTTCCCACGTTACAACCATTTCTACCACTCCGCAGAACTCTTCAATAATTTCCCCCCAATGAAGCCCCCTCTAGCTTCTCTGATCAACCCATTTCTTTCCTACTAACCCCAGATTTAATCCGCTGCACGTGGCTGACGGAATCTGTTTTTAGAAGGACATTCTGTGATTGGGCGGTCTTCTTCAAGGATAATTGCTGAGCAAATCACCAGTGATATTATTTTCCTTGCAAGGAATGTCTGAGAGGAAGGTGGGGTCCCTTCCCTCCCTCACTCTCTTTCCCCCTCCCTCCCCCCTCCCTCCCTCCCTCCCTCCTTCCCTCCCTTCATTCCTTCCTCCCTTCTCCCCTTCATTGTTGGAAGTCTCCTGTTTGTCGCCAATTCGCTATTTGCAGACTGTATATCGAAACAGACTTTCAGCCCAGCGATCCCGGAGTGAGACTGTTGGCAACCCCACTGTGGATCTGGTCACAGCATCCCTGCCCAGTACGCACCCCCTCCAATCACCTGTGGGTGTGCTCCTCTAGCCCCGCCCCAACACCAGGTGGTGTTTGCCCTACTGAGCACCGCCCACATCCCACTGAGCACTTCGAACGCTCCGCCTTGCTGGGTCTGCACCCCACCAAGCCCCACGCTGCAGCCAATAATCCAACGGGGCACACAGGAACGCCGGCTCCCTGGCCTTGAGGAGAACAAGAAAAGCTCTAAGACACTGTACCGACTCCAGCCCTCTTCAGAGACGAGACTAGGGCTGGCCCTTGGCATAAATCACCCTGCTGGCCCTTTCCCCTTTTCATCCAGCCTCCTTCCTTCCCCTCTGGGGCCCCCAAGAACCCCAGCCCGGGCTGTGCCCCTGGGAAATGTGTGCTATCGTAGGCACCGCATCTGTTAGCTGGAGCTTTCTGCCTCCTTCCAGCAGGGGCCCCCACTGACCCCTGGGATGCCATCTTCTCCAGTGCATCCTGAGCCTGGGTGCCCCATATCCATCGTAAGAGAGCTAAGGAATGGGCATCGAATGGGTACGTCTGTCATCACTGACAGCCTCTCCGATTTCCCAGACAGGGGCTCAGACGAGGTCTCGTAGGAGTTATCTGGCACTTAAACTAACCGGGTGTTCCTTAACCACGTGGGCACCACTGCCTGGCTCTGCGGTGGCAACGAGGGTAGAGTCTCCATGGATTCATACAACCACCTCTGCTCTCGGATCAATACCGTCGGAACAGCCCCCCAAAATACAATCTTTATCTATTTATGCAGCATCGATCAGACCCTCGTAAATGGATTCAGAACGATGATGCAGAATAATGCATGAAATAAAATGTCAGTGTCTGCACCAGGCATGACACAGAAACAGACTTGGGGACGGGGGCCCACCCAGCCAGGTTCCTCCCATCTGGGAAGCAGGGTGGGTCATCACGGGGTCTCTTCTGTTTCAATTCACAGAGCAACCGAATAGGTGTTCTGACAGGTCCCAGCTGGACTGCAGCCGGAACGGGCTAACCTCGAGCGCAGGAAGGATTTGCATGTCGAATTAGCTCGCAGCGAGGCCTGCTAATTGTGTGGATAATGATGAGCAGGGATATCTTAAACGCTCTCCTTGTAGCAGACTTTGCTTCGAGTCTCTGCGTGCCGCTGCTCGGCTTGTTAGCGGCACTCGAGAGCTGCGGAGATGATCTCCACGTTTTATTAGTGATTAGCCAGGGCGTGTGATGCGCATTCTATTTGCTGTCCTTCAGCTCCGAGAGCACCTCCTCACATACTGATTACCTGGCTGGATGACTCTCGAAAAGTTCAGAAGCCGGATGGTTCGGAAGGGGAGTTATTCCGGGAGGAAACATAATCCACGGTACCGGAACGTGAACAGCCCTTCAGAACTTTCTACGTGCAACTATATTAAAATGTCATTATGACGTTGAGGGGTCAAAATTTTCTTAACCGGGACAAAGAATAGCCAATCAGTGACCGACATGTTGATAACTTTATAATTATAAAGTACGTAATTTAGCTATAACTTGAACAATCAATCATCAACAAGACCGACCAATACAAACCATACTTGCTATTGTATCTTTAGCATGAAACTGATGAAAGGTTTATACAAATAATATATACTTAGGACACCTATAAATATGTACATATAGTCATATGATATGAATATATTGTATAAAATATTCTCTATTAGTAACACATGTCTCTATTTCTGTGTACGTGTGTAGCTTTCAAAAAACCAAAACCCAAAGCAATCAATGGAAAAAGAATAGAAGCAGGAAATGCTCAGAAAAGGATAGTTAATGGCTCATAAATATCTGAAAGCATATTTGATGGCAGAAGTCATCAGAACACTGTACAGTAAGATAGCAACAAGGTATTCCCTGAAAGCAGTAAGACTGGCCAGTATTGAAAATTCTGCTAATCTCCATTATCAGGAGGTGGCTTCCATGACGCCTTGGACAGGGACAGAAAAATGCACCTGACGTCGGAGGCAGCAGCCTCCTTCCTAGTTACGAGACACGCCAAGGAAGCGCTCATCCGAGACCTGGAGGCATGTCCAAAACGGCAGAAAATAGAAACAACTTTCGTGTCCATCCATCGAGAGACAAAGTCAGGTGTTGGCTTTCATGCAATGCAAGTCCTGCACAGCAGACCCAATGGATCAACTGGAGACATACTTCCTAAGAGGCAAAAGGTCTAACACCAGTCAGGGCAAACATCTTGGAGAAGGGTGTGTCTGGGATTCCATTCCTGCCAAGGTTTAGAATCGTTCAGACCAGGTCTGCACATCATCTCTCAACACCTCACCCACAGCCACGTTTTATAGACACACACACACACACACACAAACTTATCATCTCAATGTTTCTGGGAGAGGGCAGGATGGGATTGAGTGAGGAAAGGGTACAAAAAGCAGGCTGATTGTGTCTGTTACTTCCTGCTGTCAAAGATGACAGATATCCATGTTTAAATAGTGAGGTGGACACTGGTCTGCAGTGTCCATGTCATTATGGATGAAATGAGACATTCACATGGACTACCAAGTCCGGTGGAGGAAAAGGGACAGCATGGCTTTTCTCTCAAGGGGAGCAAAAACCTCAGCCCTTGAGGTGACCGGCCTTTATTTGGTTTCTCAGCACATTACAGGGTGGTCCTCATTTACTGCGCCCAGGTTGCTTTAGGTGGTTGCCTTTTACAGAAAGCAAAGGAGCCAATGGTGCTAATCACATCACAGAAGAGGGGTATTTGCAAATGAAAAGAGAAAAGTGGTCCAACCAGTCACACTCGACCTTGGAAGGTTTAGCATGGATTTTAGGAAGTTATTTTGTAGTAAATGTTTGCCACAAATCCGGGGCAGGGAGTTTTAGGGAAAAGCAAGACTCAAAGTGGCCTAGGTACATAGCAGGCCTGATTCCCTACCGTGGAACCTATCTGTGGGCATGGATCCTGTGCATCTCTGAGTGGGAGCTGGGCCCACGCCATGCAGAGTAGTCTCCTACAAAATAGAAGGATGGATGGATGCATGGATGGACGGATGGATGAATGGATGGGCAAATGGATGGATGAATGGATGACTAGATAGATAGATAGATAGATAGATAGATAGATAGATAGATAGAAAAATTGACATTGATTTACCTATGATTCTCTGAGAAGAGCTATTCAACATTTCCCAAATACTCACTAGGTATAGTTGTATGCCAGATATTATTTCACGAAAATAATTAAACCACTTCCTCTTTCTCAAGACAAACAGAGCAGACCTAGGGACTACCCAAGCCCTCGGTCACCACCAACAAGTAGCTCATCAGCCTGCAGCATGGGCTCCATTTCTGCCCAATTAAACACGTTCTTCACAGTTAACAATGAACTTCAGGTCCCGTTAGGCTGGATAAGAATGGGAAGTTGGCTGTCATACCAAAGTTAAAAATGAAATCCCGAAGAAACCAAAGCCACCCTTTATTCCTGAACCCTTGTCAGATCCAATCTTTTCATTAGTGTAGGTCTGAGCGAAGTAAGGGACTCAGTGAGAATTCCACCTCCAAGAAGTCACTTCCACACACATGATCTGGCGTGTAGAGGCCATCAATGCGTGCCTTTTCTGTATTCTGTTTTCTCGTTTCCTTCACAAGGTCATTCCAAGGAACGGAATTCATATACTGTTTCTGTGAGAGAAAATAGAAACTCAAAGTACGTGCATAGACAGAAATATACAGGAGAGAGATTTTCAAAGAGAGGAAGCAATTAACTCCCTGCTCTGTAAGAAAGTGTTTGCAAATTACGCTCAGGAATCTTAATAAGAAGGTCACTTAACTCAAAGGTATTAAGAGAAATCTAAGCCAATAATACTTCTACAAATCTCATCAACAGTCCTAGAATTATTAATCTGACAGTAAACACCCCAGAGTCATAATAATTTGATAGTTTTGAACTCCCACTTGCCTGACTTTAAATATTTCCAAAACTGTCCCTTCAACCAAAACAGCATGAAGCTGCCGATGATAAAGTTTATTCATAATCATAGTTAATTCTATTAAATAAATTGTGTTTCCATCCTGAGGTACCAGCCTATGGCCCTCTGTGTAAACATAATTTGAGTGTCGTGTTTTATTTAGATAACTGACATTTTGACCGACATACACAATGCTTTTTTTTGCCACTCATGAAAGTTTATGCAATTTCCTCTTAGCTCCGAGGCTTATTGAATCTTAACGATGTGACTTATGAATAATAAGGAGTAAAACAGAATGGGAAGGGAGAGAGCAGCCTGCAGGTTATGGTTTGATTGACTATGTTCTACGGTAGAAAACAGAAACAAAGAAATGCCATTCTAAACAAGACAGAAATGAGTTTCCCGTCTCACACCAGCATCCACAACTCTTTTGTTGGCCACCTTTCATTATAGGAGCGTTAGAATATGAGGAATGAAATGCACACAAACTCAGTCATCTGGCACAGACACACAACTATACGGTGTGTGTCTTCCCAGATGCTGTTCTGTGGATGAAAGCTACATCATTCTGTGCACGGTGAACCTACTAGAAGAGTCTTTTAAAAAACCCATGAATCCAAACCACCTCATGGAAGGTCCAAGGATCCCCATTCATAGCATCCCTCCTGCCTATCAAAGTTGTGAACTCATTAAGAAAAAAGGGGTGTGTAGATGAAAATGCCACCTTGTCCGCACCCACAGAGCACATTTTGGGGAGTGTGGTTTTTGCCTGGGCAATCTAGTACTGACCTGAAAATCTGAGCCATCCACTCAGTTGCCCCCAGCATTGGACCAAGGTACATGTCTCTTTCTGAGACTCCTTAAGACCCCAATTTATGAGGCCAGAGGAGAATGACAGCTTCCCACGGGCTGCAGGTTCTCAGGAGAAAGGGAAGGAAATGAAGATGAGCAAAGTATGCTCCTTCCAGCTCAGACAAGTCATCCACTCCTCACTGGGGCAGTGGGGGACAGGGGGTGAGTGAGGGACAAAAGGAAGGGAAGAGGGAGAAGGAAAGGAGGGAGGAAGGAAGGAAGGAAGGAAGGAAGGAAGGAAGGAAAGACAAAAGGGAGGCAAAAAGGAAATAGAATAACATAAAGGTCCATCTGTCCAACCCACTAATGATGCCGCCCCATGCAAACCAACTTCTCCAACATTTTGTAGGTTTTCCCAACCACAGCAAACAAATAACAGAGAAGCTCAAGGAAACACAGAGAGAGAGTGTATTGTAAGGCAACAACATTTGAAGAGTTAGTGAATGGAAAATAAAAACAGGAAAAATGTGATTTATAGGGCTGATGTGACTCATTGAAGAGGAAATGTTCTGAGGTATTGGAATAATCACCACTATTATTGGAATGCGGAGAGGAGTTCAGTAGGCTGTAGAGATTCCTTTGTCTATAAAGAAGAACACTGCTACATTTTTATAAACCATTGAATTAAAAGTCACTTACTTACGTTGATCTGTCTGAATTTCAGTGCGATTTTAAAGTCGGAAGCCCTATAAATTTTAATTTGTTAGAGATGTATAGCTCTTTCGACGATGTTATGACATCGTTGCTGTTTACCTTTGGTTTCACAGGAGACAGAAAATGGTTCTTTCGGTAATGTCCATTAATAGATTTAAATCCACGCAAACTTCTTCAGGGAAGGCAATTCTGATGTTCATCTTTTTTTCTTTCCTGTTATAAATATCCTTCTTCAATTTGGGAAACAATCACTTCTTTCAGTTTAATGATCCAATAGTGAAGAAGAAAGAAGACATTACAGGGGAAAAACTAGTAGCTACATGGTGCACTATTACCTAATTGATTGCAAGACCTCGGAACATTAATTAGGAACAGGATTTAAAGTCTACAGCCCCCTTGTGGAGAATGTTGGCCAACAGAGTGCTGTAGCAGCCTCCCCACCCCCCTCCCCTGGTACAGAATGTGAAAATCACAGATGAAATGTTGGCATTCTCTCTCTTTTTTTTTTTCCTTCAAGCAAAGCTAAACGGGCAATTAAGAATCGGATATGCAACAGCGCAAGTGCCTGAGGTGAGCCAGCCCTGGATGGAGTGCTTGCCCTTAGGTGTCTTCTGGACTCGCACTGCCGGGAAGACTCCCTCTTCTTCAAGGTCCGTGCGCGTAGGACAGGAATCCCAGGTTAGCGCTGAATGGGGGCAGTGCCCTCGGAAACTCACGGTTTCCGGAAACTCAAGACTCTGTGCACGTCACCCTCTCCTCAGTTGTGTGTTGGTTACCAGAAAGTACAACGCTCTGTCCACGTCACAGTTTCTCCACAATGGCCTCCAATTTCGAAGGGCCAGGGCGGGTGCCGTGTGGGAGCAAACACAAGCTTTAATAAGTAAATCATTTACAACGCAGACTGTAAATAATTTCTGCTAAGTATGTTCCAGTGAATGTGAATTCTCTCCCTCCCACTCCATCCATACCCCACTGTGAGATGTACAAGAAATCATGAGAGAACCAGTACACTGTGAAAAATAACAAATTTGGAAATGCCATTTAAACAGCATCAAAACACATCAAATACTGAGCAACAAAGCTAAGAGCAGATGCAGTCATATAAAACGGCCACATCGAAAATGACAAAACACTGAAAGAAATTTAAAAAGGCATAAATGAATGAAAATATATGTCATTTTCATATTTTATGGGTTGGAAGATTCGGTATGACTAAGATCACTCCTCCCCCCAAATCGGTGTCTCAGTAGAAGTCAATCCCAATCCCCAAGAAACCAAGCTGGGGTTTGTAGAACTTGAGAAGCTGGATCGGAAATTTATGTGGAAATTCAAAACGGCTAGCATAGCCAAGACATTCTTGAAGAAGAGCAAAGTTGGAAGGCGTCCATGACCACGTTTTGGGAGTTACGCACAGGAAGATAAACAAAGGCCGTCCTAAATGAGGGTGAATGGAGTCTGTTTATTCTCAGCTTGCTCTGCAGGAGGCCTCAGCTACCACCGCTTGCATTTGGCTAAGAAGCAAGGGCTGGCGGTGGTGTAGAAAAGCTGAGCTCTCTCGTGAATGAGGTAAGGCTTCCTGTGTGCTGTGAGTGGAGGGTTATGCCGTGAGGAAGCTGGCAGGGTGGTCACAGACACAGGAATTCTCAGGTCATTGGTTTGGGGAGCATCTTTGACTCCTGCGGTTGGTGTTGAGTTCGAAAAAGAAGGAAGGATTTTGGAAATCGGTGGACACCGGCTGGGCCAAGCTCTGTGTTCATACGTGACCCAGGCATCATCGTGCATTCGATGTTCTGTCTGTCAAGATAAAGCTGAGGTTATGAGAACCATGGGGCCTTGGTGGCTCGAAAAGGGGCAAACAGGGCGGACTGGGGAGGCCAGAGGGGCCCCGTACCTGCCTGAGACACAGGCTGTCTCTGCAGGCAGGTGGGGCCCAGAGCGTCTCTCAGGAACAGCATCTGGATATTCCCACGGAGGGGGCAGGGCTCTTTGATTAACTTTAGAGCCCAATAAGCTACATATGCCTAGTACAAGAAAGCGAACAGAGTGAACAACTTCCAACTGTGTGCAGATAGACTGGGAAGGGGATTGGAATACAGCACCCCAACATGCACCATTTCCCAGTAAGGATTTATCTGAGCTACAGGCAATTGACAAGCAACCCAAGAGAAAGGGCCGTCTTCCCCCACTCCCCGCTTCTCTGCCTAAAAGCAGGGCATACGTCTCCCTAGGACCAAGGTCACCACCAGCTCACCAAGGATAGAGGAGCCTCTTACAACACAGAGGGAAGAGGACACAAGGGTGAGTTTGCACAAACAGACTTTATGGAAAGAGCCTGTAGGTGCCATTAGCATTTCCATCCATTTCCTGGTCACTTTCTCCCAGCCCAACATCCGTTGAAACCGCAACCCTCTTTCCTCTGTGAAAAGGGTGCATAAGCTTCCACATGTAACTGTTTTGTTGGCTTTCAGCCCTTTTCTGTGAGCTTCCATATGAATAAAAATCATGTGCCTCTTCTCTTGTTCATCTGTCTCTTGTCCGTTTAATCATCGCCCCTCCCTAAGAGAGGAGAGGACAAAGTATTTTCCGGGACAAACGGAACCAGAGAAGGAAATTCAACCTACACCCTGCAGGAGAGTTGTCTTTCCTGCGCGTCTGTGAATGCGAAATTCAGGGTGAAGTAGAAAGAAGAAGGAAAAACAAAGTCTAAGACAACCAGAGTAATGAACTCAATCTAATTATTATGGGTGCAAGATGCAAATAGGTATTACTCCTAGGCAGTGGCAGTACACATTTTTAAAGATAGGGCCGTAAGACAGGATTAACTCTGTGAGTGGAGTCGGGGTTTGAAGGGCTATCAACTGTTCTTTCAAATAATAACCTCAAACTGAGTTTGCTGCTAATCTGAGCATCGGGATACGAGAGCGTGTCAGGTTTTAACAGCTTAGCTTCAGGACTGAAAAGCTGGGGAGTATTTGAATAAAAGATGGGAGTGGATGTGATAATTACTGTGGTAGTCTCCCACTGGCTGCCTCCAGCTTCCTGCGGCAGCCGACGGGGACCGACCGTAAATACACGCAGAGCAGAGCCGTGGGGAAGAATGTTGCAGTTCAGCACAGCTCTGTGCGTGGGCCAACCCCCCACATGGATGTATAGTGCCAGGGAAATACCACATTACAGAGGGGGGAGTGTTGGGGTCAACAGGACTCTGAAGGTTGGAGGAAAAGGAACGTGGTGATTGTTGCTTTACACACTCTGGCACCTGGGCACGCTTCCCAGGTGTCCTGTTTGTGTTGTGGAGGGACAGTTTCATGTCCAACACCCGGATCCACACTCGTGAACAGGCACCCACTGCTCCATCCACACGGACTTTGTCATTTCTGAGAGCGGACCTCCACAGTTCTCCAGGACCACACGCAGGGGACAGGACCTTAATTCTTGGACGATAGTTGTAGCCACGGACAAGAAAGTGGACAGAGGAACCACCCCAGCCTGCCGGAAACGCAATCATGTTTCCCATGAACGGCTCAGGGGCAGATTTAGGCTCCTCCATCGGAGGACAGATTCGGCCCGCAGGAAGCAGTGAGCTACCTACCATCACTTGTGTTTGGTAAAGACGTATAGTTCAAAGACAACAGAAAGAACTTGCATGTTTTCTCCAGTAAATACACTAAGGAAAGGGAGCCTCTTGCCCCTCCTTTGTAAGGAGGAGAGTTACACCTCTTATTTTTAATTTGTATGTGCCATTACTGTGCCATGTGGGTCACCACGGGCCTCAGAGATGTGTCCCCCGGGGCTCTGCTGATATTGTTCCAAATGCCCTCACATTTCCAAGATGAACTCAGCCATGGTAAGTGCTGAGGCTGCCTTTGAAAACCCAGTTGGGTAAGGGAGAGAAAACGTTGTGATTGGTTCTGCCAAGCTCACTGAACTTTATCTTCAGAGAAGCCAGCCCACACTCTGGCTGTGAATGTGGTTGCTCCCAGGAAGGTAGGTAGAAGGGTGTGTGAGCTAAGGAAGGGGCAGGGTTCATGTCCACTTCCTCCAAGCTTTTGGAGACGATATCAACAAAGACACCGCCTCCCACCTGACCCAAGTGTTATGATGGTGGGAGGTGGCCAGGATTCCAGCTGAGGGATAGATTTGAGAATTATCTGTGAATGCCACACTTGAGAGCAGTTACAACACCTGGCCTCACTTAAGAGTTAATGAGCACCTTTAATACGCCATTCTCTGCCCTTCTCCACATCCTTCTCCACACTAAGATCCCGAGAGCTGTTACTACAGACTCGAAATCAAAGGCAGACAAGTGTCTTTCATGTAGCTTTCCTCACCACTGACGTATAACACATTTTTAAAAAAATTTTGTCCCAATCATTCATTGATTCAGCATTGAAGCCACAGAGGTCTCTGCTGGGAGGGAGGTCAGGGCTCCCACGGGGCCACTGGCTTTGGGAAAGTTCACAAGAAGGACGAAGGAAACCAGGCCCTGGGTGTTCGGCAGGCTCAGAGCTTGGCTTGTGGATGCCGGTGTTCGTCTCTCCCCGAGTCTTTGCTTTGTGGCTCTCACTGCAGTTGAATCCAGCTTCCCAGCTGCCTTCCCGGGCATGTGATCCCCACGCTTGGTTCCAGCTGTGCTGTGGCCCCTGAACTTCTCAGTAAGTTCATCTTGCAGCTCATGTCCTGCGAGTGCAACTTGACGGGTCCTGGGAGCACACCCAAGAGAAGAGCAAATACACTCGGTGGGTGTGGTCGCTGTCTCGCCCACGCCTGTTCACACGCTGCACAGGCAACGCACAGGGAGCACACGGTCCCGGTGGAACCACATGTGCGGGCGGATCAGTGAGGGGCCAAATGAGAAAGAAGTGAGCTCACCACATTTACAACAGTAAGCTAACAACTTGGCGGGGCCAGCTTTGTATTCCAACCACAGCTTGCTTCCAAGGCTAACAACAAAAAAAAGGAGGTGCAAGGTCAAGGTCATTCTAAGACATAGGTCAATGGTGACATCTCATCCTGTGCTTCCTGGTGTTACTTCCTATGTTGGCTCATCCCTGGGATGCAGAAGCAAAGGCAAACACAGGCAACCCCAGATTCCTTTGCCATGAACTCCTTCCCACACGTTATCAGTAAACTGGGGGCAGAGAGTGTTGGTAGCCCATACACAGAAGCAGAATGAAAAGGGCTGACTGAGTTTCATGCCGAGTTTCCACTCTTCTGGTAGGAACCAAATACAGAGGCAGATCTACCAGCTGTGGAATGTAAACCCAGTGATTTCAGTAGTTCCAAGTATAAGTTAAATGCTGTTGTATTTGCACTGACAACTGGCATTGCACAATGTATAAATACATAGTAAGACTCGTGTTGGTCATTTAATTTTCCTTTGCTTAGGGAAACATCAACAGGCAAATACACAACACCATCACAAGCCGGGAAAGGAAAAAGCTTTGTATCTGATTCCTTTAGTGGCAGTTTTCTTCCACTTCCTGAACAAGGGTCTCTCATTTTCACTTTATCCTGGGCCCTGGGAATGCTTTAGTCCACCTTATCTGGGTGTGTATTCTTTACACACCCCATCCACACGTCTAAAAGAATCTAAACATTATAAACAAAACTGTGCCATTCTAGTTCCTGGCAGGTTTTATTATTTTTCCCCCTTAGATACTCAAACAGACCTTTCAAGCAAGCTCTGTGCAGTGATGTTTACCTTTGGGAATGAATCGTTTTAACAAAAGAGATTTCAAAGATGGGCTGACTCTCTTGCTTTGAGTAAATATGCCAGTCTCGTAGGCAACAGCACATTTGCTAGAAGGACACTTGTCTCCATCCCCTTCCTATTTGACATCCAGCATGGACATGAGCTGTGAGCCAGTGGTTCTCGAACGTTTTTGCACGATCACATGACCTGGGTTGTGTTTTTAAAACACCCCAGTCTCCAGGCTCCACCCCAGACAAGACACTTCACTCCAAACTCTACGGAAGGCCAAACAACAACCACCAAGGTCAAGATCAACGGTCTAAATCCCTGGCAATGCCTCACATGTTTGCCCGAGTGGAAAAATACCATTTGAGGGTCTGGCTGGAATTGCAGACTCCTCATCCAACTCCCTGCACCCTAAAGGGTAGAAACTCAGTGCAGTGTCCAGCTGCCCCAGTTACTCGGTGATCAGAGCATTGCTCTTCTGAGATGAACTGGAGGGAAAGAATACAGAGAGAAAACCGGTCGGCCACGAGGCAGCCGGTGACAAAAGTCTCTGAGGATCATCCGAACCCTCCTGCATTCATTCTCTGTATCTGTGCAACAAACTACCATACGCTGTGTGACTCCCACCAACACACACTTTGAATCTCAGGTTCCTGTGGGTGAGGGATCCGGGCAGGGTGGAGCTGGGGCCCAGGATGCCAACTCCTCAGAAGGTTGCGACCCAGGCATTGGCTGGGCAGTGGTGTCAACTGCGGCGGCGCAGGGAAAGGATCCACTTCCGAGCTCACACGGTGGTTGCCAGGCTTCAGTTCCTGGTGAACAGTCGGTCGGAGGGTGTTTGTTTCCTGCTCAACAGATGTGGCAACTCCCTTCTTCAAAGCTGGCAGAGGGGAGAGGCTCTGGGCCACGTGGAAGGTACGGTGTCCCATAGCATTAAGACAGAAGTGACATCGCATCTACTCTGCTGTGTTCTACCGGCTGGACCTGTAGGCACCTTTTGGACCCTGCCCAGGCTCAGGAGACAGGAATTACATGTGGGGCCAGCTCCCAGTCAACGGTGGAGCCATACAGCTACGAGGCTGTTTGCAGAGTCTAGCACCAGAACTTATGGGTTCCCATGCCAGCCCCTCCGCTCACTAAAACACAACGTGGATGCTTCCTCAGGTTCACGAGCCCTCAGTTCACAGGTCTACCCACTAGCGTTTACATGCTATGCACTTTTTAGTGTTCATGTTTGCAGGCGAACCCACCCCCAAAGCACGGCAATGCACTCCTATAGCAGCAATGGAAGAAGGGACGCAAATTGTTGAAGAGAATGACAAGCAAGCGCTCTGGCAGCTGAGAGGGAGACCCTTCAGGCTGCAAATTCCATGGGTAAGACATGCACGGAAAGAGCCGTAAACACAACACAATTGCTATTGGAAAGTCTACTAAAAAAAGCCAGTGAATCAAATATCAATAGTCAAGTGCCTCACGTGGCTAAAAACGGCAAACTTCTGCACGCTCCATGAGAGGATGGTGGGCTTCTGTATGCTGTTGCCAGAGAGGGGACCTCGTATCTGTTGTGGCCATTCCTCAGACATGGGTTAGAACCCCCTCCCTCAGTCCGGGTTTGTCAGAGGTCAAGGTGAAGGGGAACAAATGCATCACAGATGTGGGAAGATGTTTGTCACTGTCAGAGTGAGGGGGCCAGAGGGGGCTTCCGCGCTGGTACTGGGAGGTACGAGGGAGGGAGCCCTGGTCTCCAGGGAGCCAGGAAGGGAGGTAAGTGAGTGTTACCAGGGGTAGGGCATGATGGAGTGGTCACAGCACCTGAGTGCAGCCTGGGCTTGTCCACTCCAACCCCGGCCCCTTGGGCCAAGGAGGGTTTGCTTGAGCATCCTCCTGACCGCTCCTGGCCATGGGACAGAGAGTGCTGGGCTTGGAAGCTGTCATCATCCATACGTCAAACATGACATCACTCTTTCCGCTGCATATCTTCCTCATACACGTGATGTAACCACAGCGCAGGGATTTAACCATTTGCCCAGGACCCACAGCCCAGCCAGAAACAGCCTGAAGCCAGGCCACACGTCAGGACCTACGCGTTACATTCACAGCAGATGACGAGAAAAACAAAGAGACTTGCCCTGTGTGTGACCTGAGGAAGCACAAGGTCAAAGGTGAGGGATCAAGGACGGAGGATGCTCAGTGAGTTTGAGATGAGGAACCAAGCCTCTTGCAAGACAGACGTCACGGTCCCCTGTTTTTGCGGCTGCACACGCAGAACAAGCCCAAAAACTCTAAGCAAGGATGTCTTTTTCAAACATGGCATTGCCAATGCTTCAAAATTAAACACAAGTATTTGTGCAGAGGTGCCTTTAAAAATGGCATTGTGTGCCAGGGTTATGAATTCCATATCTCCAAAGGAGATACAGTCTTCCTATTTAATAACCCATAATCAGCACCATCCCTCCCCCCAGAGGGCTGGCTTTCTTACCAGACAGTGAAGAACAGGAATTTGCAGAGGTGAGAGCCCTTCTCTCAAGTGCGCGTCTCTTAGAAGAAGGAAAGAGAGGTCAAGGACAATGGCCAAGGACTTCCCTGTCTGGGGTGCCTCTTACTACCGGGTATCGATGCCTTTTAACAGGAGATGAGAGGTCTTCAGTCCTCATTGTCCCACATCCATTCATGTCTCTCGGCAGCCAAATCCAATTAGCCCCCCTAAAGGATGGAGACATCACATGGCAGACATTCTCTGTTGTAATTAAATATCCTTTTTAGTTCGTCGATGACCCTTAGAATCCACTTCAAAGGGGAAAATAGCAGGCAACGCTTCCAGCGTCTGAGAAGTTGTATTTGTAACTGTTTTCCAGCTGACACACACACTTATGAGGTACCTGCTCTGTGCTGGGCCGTGGGTTAAACACGGGAAATATACCTAATAAATAACTAGACGTGTGAATAGGCCAGGCAAACTACAGGAATGGGCTACAAAGGGCAGAAAAAAACTTGAACAAAAGGAGGCATAAATTCCACGCAGCCTTTGGGACCTAATCCACAAGACACCTTTTTAAGGTCTTGTGGACTTTGTTAAGACTCTTTTTAAATGGTTATTTTCTTTTTTAAAGAAAGAGAGAGAAATATCAATGTGTGGTTGCCTCTCATGCGCCCCCTACTGGGGACCTGGCCTGCAACCCAGGTATATGTCCTGACTGGGAATCGAACCAGCGACCCTTTGGTTTGAAGGCCCTCAATCAGTCCACTGAGCCACACCAGCCAGGGCTAAACAGTCTCTTTGTAAAGCGCCCAGCAAGGCGCATCTGCTGATTGGGCTTGCTGCATTTTTAATATTGGTTTATACATTCTGTATATACGTCTTATGTAATATAGGTCACAACTAACTTTTCCAACTCTCTCACTGGACTTTTCACTCCTTCAATGCTGTGGTGGGGTAAATGAAATGTATACATAATTTTCCTACAGGTTTTACTTTTTCCAGTACAGTTGACATTCAATATGATGCTAGCTTCAGGTGTTTAGACAATCATATGCTTTTCAAAGTGCCCCCCCTCATATCTCCAGCACCGCCTGGCGCCATCCATAGTTATTACATCACTGACTGTGTCCCCTGTGCTGGACTTTACCGCTTATTGGTTATTCTGTAATGACAATCTGTACGTCTCAATCCTATCTCCTTTCCACCCAGCTCCCCGACCCCTCTCCCCTCTGACAACCAGCACTCTGTTCTCTCCACGTAGGCATTTGTTTCTGTTATGTTTGCTTATTTCTTTTGCTTTTAGTATTGCACATCTAAGTGGAATCCCCCAGCGTGCGTCTTTGTCTGGCTTACTCACTACTTTCTGTCCTATGCACATTATTTTGGATTGCAGTGTGATAGAGATAACCCCTGCTGAACACCCCTCTCCCCCCCCCCAGCCCTCCGAAGCACTCATGTTACTCACGGTCTATAGCCACCGCAGCCACTGTGGTTTCCAACCCACCGCACCTGGCGTGTGCTCTTAAATCACATACATAAAACATGAGCTGCACCCCAATAGCCCTGTCTTCCCCACTGTTGTACAAACCTAATAACTCTTGCTTTCTATTATTATCAATGTAAAGATTTCAGCAACCGCCGTTGTTTATTGTACACACGGGCAGTTTATTCTATTTTAAATCCTAGGATCATTTCAAATCCTAGGTCGTTTTTGTTCCGTGGATGAATCTCACATTGGCCTGGATTAGTCATGAGACTGACTCATTGAGCTGCAGTCCGTTTTGTTTTCCTCAGTCATCCATCTGGGTTTGCCTTGAGGCAAGTATGACAGGGTGGGGGGTGATGTCTCTTGAAAGGCTAAACCATGGCTGCCACAGAGCTTAATCTTTCACCATCTAGATGTCTGGAGGACCCGTTAATAGGTAACCTCGCTGGTCAATGCAGTAGTGAGCAGAGAAAACGACAGCTAAGGGCAGAATAATGTGAGACCGTAGCATCTTCCGCAGGATAAAAATAGAGAATCCGAGTGGCAGAGTGGCACGAGCCAGTCTGATGAAGACGAGATAACCCAGATGAGAGGCAAGAAGAATCGGCTATTAACGTGCTCCGCAATTCCCCGGAGCGGCTGTCAAACAGAAATGATCACTCCAGTCATTCCGGAGAGAGGTAGCAGGGAGGGAGAGAAGGCAGAGAGAAGGGAGACAGTCTGGGAGAGAAGGCAGAGAGTCTGGGTCCAAGGCTGCTCTGGCTGCTGACAGGGGTGGGGGAGAAGGACCTCAGGAAGGGGAGAGCACTGTGTGATGAAAGGCAGCCCATTAAGGCCGTTTCAGAAAGCTCTAATCCCCTCCAGCTTCTGCTGCTGGCAAAACTCCACTACAGCAGCTGCCGGCCCATCCTGCCTGGATTAATGTCCACTGGAGACAAAAAAAAAAAAAGAAGTTTGGAACTGGAAATGCCAAGATGCGGGCTGAACTCAGCTGGGTTCCAAGGAACGTTCGTTCAGTATCACATTAGCGGGAGATCCGCCCGTAGTAAGCCAGGCTCTGAGAATGACATCTACTGAAAGGCCTTCAGATACGTGAACATGAAGAGATATTCTACAAACTTCCCCCTTCCTCTTTGGTGAAGCTAATAGATGTATTTGATCTAAATAATTTTAGAAGCCTCTCATGATGCTGCTAAATAGAAACACCACATTAGGCAAGTTCCCCATTGGGCTGGATGGGCTGTAGGCCGAAGGGCTCTGGGGAGCAGGAGGGTGTGCAATGCATTTCCTGGGCATGGTGCACCCAGGCAGAGTTTGCTCCATCAGCTCTGGGTGCAGCTCAAGTCTCTGCATTCCTGACAAGCTTTGGGGGATGCTTAAGCAGCTGAGCCACACACCTGTAAGGCTCAGAATCACCTGAGGCTGTCAGGCAGAGACTCGGAATGACGGCAAGATGTGCTTGGGTTAGTTTTCTATTGCTGCTATAATGCACTGCCACGGACTCAGCAGGGCATCCGGGTGGCTCCATGAACCTCTCTGTTCAGGGTCTCACAAGGGTGAGAGCGAGGCATCAGCCAGGCTGGGTTCTGATCCATGTCCCAATTCCGTAGGTGGCAGAGTCCTGTCCCTTGCAGTTGCAGGATGGTGTTCCCTGTTGTCCTTCTGGCTGTCACTGTGGGTGTCCCTTTGGTCCTAGGCACACCTTGACCCTCATTGCCTGCTCAGTTCCATATCAGAACACATAAGATACATGGCATCCTTCTCAAGTGTCTGCTTCCATTTCTCCTCTCCTCATCCTCTTTTCCCTTCATCTACTTGACGGGCAAGTCTGCCTTCCTCGCTGACTTGCAGGAGATCAAGTGATTAAATGAATCTATCCAGATAACCCAGAACCATCTCCCCATTTTAGGGCCCATGACTTCACTCACATCTGCAAAACCCCTTTCCCATGAAACAGACCATCTTCATGGGTTCTGGAGATCAGAGCATGAGAATCCCTGGGCGCCCATTATTCTGTCTACCACGAGGCCCGACAACATCATTCTGTGATCACCTTCAGGTCTGTGTCTCCTTTCATCAGGGGCCAGGCGTGTGCTAGGTCTCTGAATGTATCTTTGAAACACAGCGGCATCCACACACATGTGTGCACATGCACACATCTCCTCCTTTCTTGGTAGATCAGTCAGTTTGGGCCGCTGTAACCCATGGCCACAGAAGCTCCAACGAGAAACGTTTTTCTCCATTATTTCCATGCATGTGTGTATCCATCTGTCCTCTTTATGTGAGGACCCCAGGCATACTGGATTAGGGCTTGCCCTGATGACCTCATTTTAACTTAATTACCTCTTTAAAGGTCCTACCCGCCCCCTGCACAGTACGTTCCATTCTGAGGTGCTGGAGACTAGAATTTCAACATAGAAATTCTGGAGGACACAATGCAGCCAAAAACACATGGGACTCAGTCACTGGTCCACTCCCCATCACTCGTTTCGGACGACCTTTGAGCAATTCCAGGTGCCTGTCCAAGTGTCTCTGATGCTGAGCTTCCATTTCCACCAAGGACAGAACCCAATTTCCTTCCTCCTCAAACTCCAGGCCTCTCTGGTCGTGGCTCTTACCAATGGGCCCCCCTCAGGTTGAGGTCCTGAAGCAGAAGAGCTGGCCCAAGCAAGAACTACAAGAAGACTAAAAAGGGATTCTTTACAATAGCTGTGAGACCTGTAATGGCTCCAATTAGATGGCCATTTAGCCAGTGTCCATTCCTTGAGGAGTGAGGTCATCCACACTTGAATTCTTCTCTGATGTCAAGTTAGGGTGCAAGCTGAGCAACTAGCTTGCACCAGAGCCAGGTGGATAGGAAGGGAGAGGAATTTACTTGTGAGTATTCCAATACCAAGGCCAACGGCAACAATCAGGAGTCTGCGTAGTTGTGAACGATAGGTGGATTTGCATCATCATATGGGAATTTTAGATTGCTGTTTTGTTCTGTCCTTACTGTTGAGTCTGTTGATCCACTGCAGACAAGCCAAGGGCTCTGAGCCGTTTCCCTAGAGTGGAGTCCAACTGGCATTATTCCCTCGAAGTTCACATGCTGGCCTTGTAGTGAGGGCTGCTGTGTGTGAGTTTAGAGACAGATGGTGTGGTTAGGGTTTGAACACACTGCCAGGACCCCACCAGCAGTCCCAAGTCTTTGACCCTCATCCTTGCTCCCTTAGAAAGGAGCTCTCACCAGCTGCCCAGACCAGCCACCGCAGATTTGAGCACATTCACAGCTATCAAAACACACTTGACCTCCAGGATTATCCTCTAGTATTGACTTTATTCCTTAATGTGTATTCAGGTTAAATTAAGCCCGGTTAACACAACTCAAGTAAATCTGGAGGAGGGGAGGGAAAGCCACCAAAGTCGTACAATGCTTATCACTGTGTCACTGTGCAAATAATGTGACAGCTTTATGAGGTGCTCAGGCAACTCACTCCTATAAAAGTATCAGTATTCTCCTCCACGGAAACCAAGGACAAGGAGGGGGGTGTTTATGGCACTGATTGTTGAGACTTTGAAAAGAGAGGTTGTCTCATTCAACAGATGAAGACAGTTAGTTTCCTGCAGAAGGCTATACAATTTTGAGTTAGCTAGGCACGATGGACGTAGCTGACGAGAATTAACTTGGCCTTGACCTGAGTTACAAGTGCATCTTATGCCCATGTTGGCTAAATACAGCACTTCATAATCTCTTCTAAGCCCAGGTAGGCCTTATAGATGAGACGAAGAAGGCTTCAGGGCACTGAAGAGTTGCCTGCTCCCTGGTCCTGTGCACACCTGGTACAAAGCGCCAGGCTCTCTGTGCTCTGAGCCGGCGGTACCTGGGCACACCTGCTTGAATGTCCACACAGAGATCTAATGCCTATGCCCTCCTTTCTTGGTGATGGCATTTGGGTCCAGGTCTTCTCTCTAGTCTTCCTCTAAGTTCCCATCCCTTTGTTCATCTTTCTACGTTCAAGGTTATACAGAGCTTGAGTTTCTCAAGCTGCCAGAGAAACTACCTTAAGTAAAATCAAGGAGAAGGCCTGTCACAAGCATTTCATTGGCCCCTGCCACCAAAGTCCCCGTCCCAGCCACAGGGACACAGAGAGGGCACAGCTCTGCAGAGCTTGTGGTGGGTCCATTCCCCCTTCTCTCAAGCCACAGCCCTTGGTAAAACTCGGAGCCCACAAGACTGGAGAATCCCCCCCAAAAAGGAGCTTTAATGTCCTAGAATCAGCGGTGTGCTCCTTGGCATAGCCCCTTCCCACCTCACCCTGTAGTCATCCTCCTTGAAATGGGATCATGAAGGCAGCTGGGCGAGGCTAGAGACCAAGGAAAAGTGAGATTGTAAAGTTCCAGGACAACGAAACATGGCTTTGGGGGGAGTCCCTTGGCTGTTTAGGGGAAGTACGCAGACACAGCACCTGGGGAGTGAGGTGAAGGCGGATGACAGAAGAGACAAGTTCTGCCTGGGTCATACTCTTGACCTTCACAGAGGGACCATGAAGCAATGGTCCTTCTCCCAGGTTATGCAGCCATTTCATTCTCCCGAGTGAAAGTTTCAAATCTGTTAAATTTGGGAGGCAGGGGTTCATGCACATCACTCAAGCATTTACAAACACAATTTCTCCAGAGAAGCCAATACCTCTCCTTAGGCAAAATCAGATGACTTGAACAAGCCAACTTCACTGTCCAAACCAAACAGGCCTAACTCATCCCCTTTCTCTTTTTGTTCCACTTTAATTACTATTATTCTGATTTCCAGTTAGATTGGTAGAACACTGTGCTGTCAGAGAAAATGCTGTCTGTAGGCTTGATCCTCACAAAACAGGAACTTCAGCAAAAGTTTTGTTGTGAAATCTACTTCGCACCAAAAATAGTAGCAAAGCTTCCATTGTTCATTTCTGGAGGTTTTGTGGGAAAGGATTTTATCTGCAAAAACTACAGTTTGGGCTAATCTCTGTTGTATTTGTTGTGAGATTTTGTCTGCGAGGTATCTTAAAAATTGAAAAGAGGATTAGAGTGCCTTTATTGTTGTACATACAAATTTAATGGTTGAAAGTGTTTTCTCCCCTCGGGGATAGAAGGAATCCCTGGGAGGATATTCTCTGCATAAATCCATGCTGTCTTCTATTTTATTCCTTCCCATCAAGCTTGCCTTTTCCTTTCTCTCGAAGTCACAATCGGAATTTCGCCCAGTCCTCAGCCGTGTTCACCAAAGGGGCAGCTGCGTTTAGTAGGGCTGGAACTTAACACGTCAACACAGTTTCCTCCCCAAAGGTGACACTTCTGCATCTTGACCTTGGATAGTCAGTTCTCAGCACCATCTATTATTCATTGCTAATTAATATGCCACCACAATGAATAATGACACCTCCAGGGACACGGGCCCGGAGCCTGCCTCAACCACAATGCCAAATACACTGCAAGTGTGCTGAAGTTCATTTTTTTGAAAGAATATTCATTTATTTCACTGAACACATCCCAGTTGCTGGTAGAAAAACATCGCAGACCACACAAAATTGCCATGGTTGAATACTGGTGATTTCACGGAGTTCCACAGAATCTTTAGGGAAAGGTGTCAATGGGTCTGCAAGGGGCTGTGTTCAGTAAATGAGTCTGACCTCACCCTGCATTTGGGGGATTCAGGGGGTGCAGTATACTCTGAGGTACAACAGCAACTTTCCAGGGGAGACTCCGGTAGAAAGTTGAGAAACCTCATCCTCCTTTGCAGTCTCCTTCTTGAGGCAAGGTGAATTTCTTTATTTTTAAGAAAATCACCTTCTACCACCCCAGGCAAGGGAGAGGAGAGAGAATCCAAGTCTAGAAGAGTGTGGCTGTCTAATCTGCTTTGAATCTCCCTTCTTTATTTCTGGTGCATCTCCTCTCGCTGAGCCTTGCCCTGCCTCTTGGAGAGCTTGCACTGAGCTCTGTTTTGTGCTGGGTGCACTGACCGGCTGTTGCGGTAATTGAGCAGATTCTTCTTACACGGCACAGGTGTGGACAGCATCCCCTGGGAATGAAATGAACCTCAGTGGCTCGTGGATTGCAGAATCTGTTTCCAAAGAAAAAATGGTGCCACGGCCACCTTGTTCAACGTCACAGAATTCCCTTTCAAAAGCGCAGCAGTAAAACTGCCACAGCACTTTAAATTACAATAGCGATGTTTATGATCTTTTTTCCTGCGCCATCTGATCTCAACGTGGCTACTAAAACCAACAAAGACAACCAAAAGAAAAAATTAGCAAAGGATTTTAAGCGACGTTTGGTTTTCCTACAAACGTTAGTATCTTTGAGATGGAAATGGACACATTCAGACGTAGTCACTTTTTATACATCTGGCACGGAGACCAGACAATGCACATTAGACCATGCACTTAACCCTGTAAGTATCTGTAATACTTTAGTATAAAAGGGCAGCATCCTCTGTGATGCTTTTTTCACGCTGAGTGCCCAAGCTGGAGTCCTGGGCTGATGTATTACAAAGTTGGCAACACAAAGCCCCCCAGAAGCATAACTTCACTGTGCTCATTAAGCAGCGGTTTCGCGAACCTAAGGGCATATGGTTATGATTACCAAGTCCGCACACTGTTCTGTGTAAGAAGTAATAAGAGAAGTCAGAACTCCTTGGGCAGCATTTGTAGTTGCAAACAGGGGCAAAGACCTACGTGAAGCATTTCACATCGCAGACTCGGGGCATGTTTTCCAGCACCTTCCAATGAGCCTCTTAGGAACGACCGAATCCTTGCAGGACCAGACCAACGGCCGCTCACAACTCAGTCCAGTGGACATTTCTAAAACCGTCTGTATCTTGTGGTGCCTGAGATTTCCTTTTGCGAAAGCTGAAGCCATGCCTATGTTCATACAAGCAGAAGAATGCTTGCGACACTTTTATTGTTTCAAAGGCTGGCCAACTTCTGAAATACATCTCCAAGCCCCAGTCTCTTTTCAGTCAATATATTTGTCTTTCTGTCATTTCCCCCCCCCTTAATTGCATGCATTTCTGAGTGTCTATGGTCAATGATTGACCTTCCTGCATTTCTGAGTATGTATGGTCCGTGACTGGCCTTACCGTAAAATACTCTTAGAAAGATTAAAAATGATCCTGCTGACTGAACATGCAAATCTGAAGTGACTCAATTATCTTTTCTTAGGTCTGATCAATTTTGTGGCCCAAATAATTTCAGCTTTTAATTTTCTCTCCCAGCTTTTCCATGGCTATGGTGAACACACAGGTTCTTGCCTACATTTCTAAAGTAGTAGCTTATAAGAGGTAAACTTATTTCATGAAGTGATTCAATGTAGTGTGTAGTATGGATAGAAGTAAGTTGTATCCAATTTGTCTCCTCTTTCTTGAAAGGGAGAAAATATAGAAAATATCAATTATTGCCTTAATGTTTACACCCCAAATATTAAATAAGTGTATTGACTATTCGACATTTAATAATTATGGGCAGTCAAGTGGAGTGGGTTAAAATGGTTTCAAAACTGCTGATGAAATAAGTGGGTAACAGCGAACTTTCTTACAAGACTGGTATGTAATCTTGCATTGCCCCCGCTCAGGGGTGAACTTGATTTTGCCATAAGGGAACAGACATACAAAGTGTCAGAACGTGGCAGAGTATATGTGTCTCACGATAAAATCCTGGAGCTGGGAGGATGGACAGTTTTATGTTATCTTTTCCCCGAATTCATGATAGTACCAGGACTTCATTCTGGCTCCATCAACCACAGGCATTCTGGACAGCAAATATTTTTGACTGACTACCATGCCCTATGCACAGTTCTAGTCACTAAGAATATACAACAAAGTTCTGCTCTGAAGTGTGCCTATATTTAATATTCTGGTCAAGAAACAATGATATATATACATATGCAAAAATATGTATTTTCATGTACATATAATCTAACATACAACGATGGTATATATCAGGGGACAGCTAGAATGAGTGCTAAACTGAACTTTGTGGTGGCAATTTTGTATTGATTGTCATTATCTATTGTCACCTCCCAGAGTCCTCTCTTTGCATTTACATGGAGGAGACAGTGAATGGAAAAGCTCCAACAGCTTTCGGCCTCTTCAGAGACACGTGTACAACTGGACATGGTGGGCTGTCCTGGTTGGCCACCCACTGACTCCCGGATGGTGTCCGTCAAGAAGTCTCTTCGAAAAAGGGCCGAGGGGCTGGGTCTAGAGGCTTGCAAGCAAAGGTGATATGGCATTTAATGGCTTTAAAAGATATATTTAATTCAAGACTGAAAGGGTGGACTTGAAAAGAGCTCTGAATAGTGAGGGGCAGGCCAGGCTCTAGGTGATGGAATAAAAAAGCAAATGAGATAATAAGCTAACAGTCTATCTCTCTGCCTGTCTGCCTGTCTGTCTCTCTCCTTCAAGGCTCATTCTGCAGGATTGCTCCCTCCCATCCACATGCAGAAGGAAGCTTCTCCAATGCTCACAAGCAGGAACAACAAGAGCCGTGCTCTCTATCTGGCTTGTTATACCATCCTCCCAAGAACAGGAGTGCATGCTCTCAATGCCCAGATACTTGTACACTCACCCCCTACTTCACACCCTGCACTTGACTCTACCCTCACAGCCTTGGTCCTCACAGCTAGAGTGTGCCTCACTCACCTGCCCATGCAGCTGGCCCTCCCCTACACTGTCTCTTTCACTCACCACCGCCATCTTTATCATTTTACCTCCTGTGTATCTGGCGCCACTGAGCCCGGGCTTGCTTCCTTCCCTCCTTTTCTTACTTTTCATCGGCAGCTTGCTCCGCTGAAAGCTCATGTCCCCTCTCCTATTTTATTATTTTATTCCATTGCACACATAACTCACTGTATTCCGAGGGCCCTCTCTATTAGCTTGCAACTGGGGCTGAAGCCAACTGACCCTAAACTCGCAAGTGCAGACGACAGAAACGTATCACCTCACTGTTCTGAAGTCCAGGTGGCTGCCCTGGTCCCTCCCTGCACGGTCTCACAAGGCCAAACTCAAGGTGCTGGCCAGCCCGGGCTTTCACCAGGAAGTACTGGGGAGAGGACAAGAATGCTAGGCTCTTCAGGTTCATCCCCATGGTTGCAGACCCCAGTTCCTTGGGGTTGCAGGACTGGGGTTCCGGTTTTCTCGCCGGCTGTCCGTGCTGGGATCGTTCTCCACTTCCAGAGGCTGCCTGCGTTTTTCATCACATTGTCCCCACTGTCTTTCCCTCCAGAACCAGCACACTGAGTCCTTCTCATCCTGATAAACCAGGATAATCTCCCTATTTAAGGCCAGTTTGCTGACCTGTACAGAGTCCTTCGAACACAGTAGCATACTATAAACATGGGTCTATTAGCAAGAGTTGAAGGTCATGGGCACCTTACACTTGCCCAGCACACTGATTGGACATCTCCTCGGGATCACCCAAGTTATTCCTCAAGCTCAAGGTGCCCCAAACCCCCTTCCCTTTCAAAAGTACCATCCTTCAATGTTCTAAATATTTGTAACAGCACCACCATTCATCTGTGTTGCCCTTGCTGTGAATGTCCCAGTGTGGGAGCCATGGAATTATGTGATAGGGTGCTTTGTGCTTGCTCAGCCTTTTCTTGTCCAGCTCACGTAGAAAATGATCACATGTTTACCTAACCGAACGCAGGTGCGGCTGCCTACCACCACAAAAGCCAAATTTATGAGACAGGTGCTGGTGAGAAGGGAAGAGGTTTCTTCAGATGCCAGCCATCTGGGGAGATGGGGGTCTCTCGTCTAAAAGCCCATGTCCAGGTCTCAGTGGAGACACAGGGTTTTGTAAGGAGGGAGCAAGCAACAGAACAGAGAGATTAGGAGAGAGGGTTGAGAAGTTATCTACACGCAACCCAGCACAGTCCATTCTGGTATAAGGACTCAAAACTGGTCAAGCAAAGGTCTGGTGTGTGTCCTCCTGGTTTTCCTCATCCAAGTTTCATGGCTGAAGGTCAGCAAGTCTCCCGTATCTGGAATGCCTGCAGGTTGGAGTCTATATCCTCCAAGGATTCTCGTGCAAACAGGCTGTTGATCTACAAGCCACATGTTCATCAGAGTCGCACTGACAGCAACAAGGTCAAAAGCATGGTGGGGTGGGTTCCCACTCCCCACGGTTACTTTTACACCACGGTGGCATCAGTACGTGCCGCCCCCCAGTGCATCGAATCAGGGTGTCAGCACAACTGCTCATAGGACGGTGTTCAAGAGGTCCCCAGAGCCCAGTGTCAGCATGACCATGGAGCTGCTGGACAGGCAAGCTCTCAGGCCTGTCCCTGATGTACTGAAACCAAAGAAGAGAGTCCCTACGTCTCTTTTCTGGGTGTGACACCCGACCACTTAACTCCTGGAGATACGAGCTTGCATTGTGCTACCTACGCCTGCCAGTTCCAATCAGCCCTGTCCCAAGTTCTCACACACTGATTTCCGGTCCATCACGAATACTGCCTCAGATCGATCCTTCCTGAAGGTTCTTTGAACACCACTGAAAGCATCCCTACACTTGCCTGCTAATCACAGACCTCGGCTGAATTTCTCACTCAATGCCGTCTCCCTGCGCAGCTAATGCTTGGTGAGGTGTGAATACGAGTCTGGCTTATAGAAACAGCCCACTGGGTAAATCATGTCAGGTGATACATCTCTCTGTGGTCTTGCTTTCTTTCATTTCCATAATTCATATTGTACTTCATCAGGGCTTGAACTCATGGTCCCAGATGAATTACCACCTGGCTCCAATAAATATTTGTTGTTGCTGTATGTTATTAAATGTTCAAGGTAAAATTGAGTTTAATGTCTGCTTCATTTTTCTAAGGCGAGGGAGGCTGAATTTTAATCTCAGTCATATATCTTCCAGTAAGTTATATCTGTATAGAAACATGACTCTTGGACTTAAATAGCTTAGGGTGATGAATAGTATATCACTCAACCCCAGTCATTGGTCTCTCAGCGCCGTTTTCCCGAGATACTTTAAAAATACCACTTAATTGCAAACTCCTGAAATGGTGATACTGTTTTCTATGAATGTCCTTTACGTCAGGGATCCTCAACCTTCGCGTGGCAGACTGGTGTCTGTCCGGGCCTGTTAGGAATTGGCCTACCTAGCAGGAGGTGAGTGGGAATAATGGCTCGAAGCATCCTGAAACCCTCTGCCCCCCACCCCTCCACACCCCAGTCCCTGGAAAAGTTTTCTTCCGCAAAACCGGTCCCTGGTGCCAAAAAGGTTGGAGACTGCCGCTTCCAGGGATTGCTATTTTTAGGTGATCCACATTTTTTTCCCCATCTGACAAATTAGGATAATTTCAAGCCTTAAATTCCACGAATGGTGCCTGTTCTTATCGCTATTGGTTAAATGCCACGTTTAATGTTAAGAAATCTGTATTATAAACGTTTTGTTAAAGCGTGCCTTATAATCCTATTGTTAAAATGTGTATTGCAATCTTATCATTCAAATGGTTGTCTGAAAAATAGAAAATAACTATAATAGGACAAAAATGAATAGATAAAGAAATCAAGGTACAGATTTGGGGTTTATTGTTGGCCCCCAAAGCTGGGTAGTGTTAGAATTCAGTCGACACTCTGCATTTTCTTGGGTGCTAAGAGAATGAAAAAAAATGAGACAAGAAATCCACTTTAAGATCTTACAGCATCATTGCAAAGCAGGCTCTGGACACGTCACAGAGTAGAATGCGTTCCAAGGGGCAATGCTCTGATTGCATGTGACAAATCACAGTAGACAAGAATGGCCAAGAAGGCACCTTCAGCCTTAAAAGAGAGCTAGAATTCAAAGAGATGAAGACATAGAGGGGAACAGGGGGCTGACGAAGACATTTGAGTGTGGGCACATGTGTGCATTTGTGGAGAAAACCTACAGAGTCCATAGCTGTAATTGTGTGAGTAGCTCTTAAATATCCGATTTTAAGTCTCATACAGATCTGATTTTAATCCTAGAGAACCAAGGGGCTGGGGGAGGGAGGAATAAGGGAAAGACCTGTCTCAAACCCATTTACTTAATAACTGCCATTTAATTTCGCCATTAAACATTAAAAGGCGTATAAAGCAACGGCAAATAAGCCATGCATACTATGGAACCTACTGACCGTATAAAACTGGAGCACTTAATTATGGAATAAAGTTTGATGAAAGGGGTATTCCTATATGCCCAGGCAATATTTTCCCATTTGCTGCGCGCATTACTTAGTGCCTTGGAATGCTGAAAACACCACAGTGGGGGGAAAAATCCTATTTTGAGTTTTCCATGATGGGAACTGGGAGGGAGAGAACAAAGGATGTGAGCTCTCTGTTTTCCAGGTTTGCTTTGTGGATAAACGAAGAGGGCATGTAAAAAGTTAACTGAAAGACACCTCACAGAGCAATCTGATCACACATCCCTAACTGGGCAGGTCCTGCCTGGGAGGCACACACGGGTCAACTAACTTCTTTGGTGCAAGGCTCATCTTTGAGGTAAGCCAGCCCCAACCCTTGTTCTCCAGCATTTACCTCAATGCACCTTTGAAATAAGCCAAAAGCACCGTCCAGAGAGCGAGTCACAAAGGGTAGGTACGTGAAATAAGCCAGGCGGTGAAAGACAAATACCAGATGATCTCGCCTATAAGTGGAAGCTAATCAACAAAACAAACAAGCAAGCAAAATAGAACCAGAGACACTGAAATGATGAGCAAACAGACAGTAACCAGAGGGGGGGTGGGAGGGGATAAAAGGGGTCAGAGGAGGAAAGGGTTTTCAAGAACAATGATAAAGGACAGGTAGACAAAAACAAAGTGGGGGAGGACCAAGGGTGGGAAGTGGGGAGGGCTGGGGTGGAGGGGAATGGTGGTGGGGGGGAATGAAGACAAATGTACAATAAAAATGTGAAAAAAATAATAAGAAAACCTCACTCAAATGAAAAAAAAAAAAGCACATCATCTTGTTATCGTTCTGTTAACTGTCCCGTAATCCAGTCTCTCTCATTTTCTCCCACCTCCTCGTCGGCTTCCTTAGGTTCGCACCTTAATTCCAAACACAGAAATGAAACTGCAAACCGTCGTTCTTGGGCACGGGTGAGACCTTATTTCCCAGCATCTTGTCCGCGCGGCTCAAATGAAGTCATAAAAATTCTGGACAGGCTTGCACGTTCTTTACTTCTGCAGGAATTTTCTCAGCTCCCTGAGAAATTGCTTCTTCACCATTCACATGGGCATGCATTATAAACGGACCCTGCTCACCATGTCTTGCATTTCACATCCCTCCACAAATGGGTGCTATTTTCCAATCCTGTGTGATTTCACAGGGGCGTGAAGGAACTTGGTCAAGGCCACCTTCAACACGGGACAGCTTTATTTCCTTCCCATGGAGTTTAGACCTGGTTTCTCTGATGACTTATTGTATTTAATTTAATTTATTTTATTTTTTAATTTCCCTCTGCAAGAGCATGAATGGATGGACCTGGAGAGCACAATGCTCCATGAACTCTAATGAACAAACTCAACTCACCAGCAAAACTGAGCGAGTTTTATTCTTGACATCGGCCTCTGACTCGGTCCTAACCGCCGGGGGTCCCTCCCCATTCCCTGTCCTCACTCAGAGCAACCGTGGCAGGACATGAAAACTGGTTCAGACTAGAGGGAAAAGGTCTAAGTACAAAGCCACCAGAGGCACATGAAAGGAAGGAGCACTGAGGGGCACATACATATGCCCAACCTCATTCCACACGCATGGTTTCCAAACTATCGCCGTGCCCAGCAATGCAATATGTTAACAAGCAGTGAACTCAGAGCCTTCCCACGTTGCCTGTAAACCTCGATTTTACACACGGTCTCCCTGTACGACCCTAAGATCACATCCACAAGGACGTTTTCCAGGACCAGCCATTTTCTTTATGGTTTTGGAAGCTAATGTGTCCTGCTTAATGGCTTCCAGAGAACGGGACACTAAGCTTTTGACAGCAGATTAAACCGCAAGAAATTCTCGTTGATGATCAGAACAGAAAGTGCAAACATATACATGTGCACAAACAGGTCTCAAGTGTTAGAAGTGGGTGAAATGCACTGGTTATTGGGTGTTTCAGGAAACATCCGACTCAACGATTTTCAGCTGGCGTGCAAGAACTTCTACAACAACCAACAGCTGACTATTTATTCAGTTGCGGGCACTGAATACTCTTTTTCCTCAGATACATTTGCCAAATAAAAAAAGACAACCCAAGAATAGCCGTCTGGTGTGAATGAGTTAAAATTATACCTATCAGTAAAAAAAAAAAAAATGTTTGGTGTGCCTCAGAAGTTTAGAAATTAGTTTATGTGTGTCCTGAGATGAAAAAGGTTGAAAACCACTGTTTTCATTCAATATTACATTTCTTCCCCTTTAACTAGAAACAGTGATTTTTAAATGTGGTGTCGTGATTCCTTGAGCTGGTAAAGCAAGAGTCTGAAAAATCCAAAACAGTCGATCTTTCCCCACATCGTTGATATGAAGTTGATATTTGCATAGAATAAACCTCTTCACACTTTTATTCAGAAAACCAGCAATTTCTGACCGTACACAGGAAGGGTCTGTGTTACTCCACTGTAAGCCAGTGTTGAAGAGGACTTCCACATTTGGGTAGCAACACAGAAGCGATAAGAAAGAATTTACAAAAACAGTGACTTTGTCATGCGGTAGCTAGCTGAACCAGTTTTTTATTCTACTAACATAATACTTTATGTTTTTGGCTTATGCTGTTTTATTTAGAAAAACAAACAAACCAACAAACCCACGCACATGCCCAAATTTTCCCAAGGCTAACAAAGATGGGAATTATAAGGACATCTTTCCTTACAAAGATGTCCTAGGAAATAAGGAATGTCAGAGAACAGGCTAATTACGTTCTGCATGTCCTGTGTTCTGCAGAACAACCCCTAGAATTTAGTTTTACTTATTTCTCTATCGCCTCTACACTCTGTCTCCACGTCTGTCCGTCTGTCTATGCCTACTCTCATTGGAGCAACACCAGAATTCTGTACACCTCTACTGCCCTTCTGAGCAGCCAATCCAGAAGCAAATCTCTAGTGTCTAATGTACTACGAACATTGAATAAGTGATACCGTTACTAAGAAATAGTAATGTATGTGCTTTCTGTGGACATACAAGTCACATGTTGTCCAAGGAGATGAGTCTAAAGCAAGCTTTATATCACTATTTTATGACTGAAGATAATCACACATTAAGTGCAGCTACCTTTCAAACTGACATTACACTCAACATCCACTTTTAAAACCCTACCATATGGGCAATTGGTTCTCCGATAACTATGTATGGTCCAAATTGGACTCCCACGATGGGCTCAAAGAGACGAGCGCTTAAATCGTTTTTTCTCTTATCAGCATTTATGACATCTGATTTCAGAAAATGTCTTTGGTATGTGTGTAATTTCCTGAAGCCAGTCTATCAAAGTCAGTCTATCTCTGGCTTTTATGAACACGCGGGACAAATTGCTTCTGCTATGTCTTCAAAACCCACAACCCAGGGAGCCACTCTGGAAATGTAACTCTAGTGTTCTGCATTTCTCGTGGCTGGCGGTGGTCTACCCGGCCACGTGGGCATGAGGCAGGATGGAAGGGGAGTGAAGGAAGATCATGGCTGTGTGTGCTGCCTGGGTTTTTGGTTTTGTTCCTTAAGATTTAATTTATCTATCTTTAGAGGGGAAGGGAAGGAGAGAGGGAGAGAAATATCAACGTATGGTTGCCTCTCGTGCACCCCCTGCTGGGAACTGGCCTGCAACCCAGGCTTGTGCCCTGACTGGGAATCGAACAGGCGACCCTTTGCTTCACAGGCCTGTGCTCAATCCACTGAGCTGCACCAGCCAGGGCAGGTGCTTCATGGGTTTGATGGGCAGATGACCGCCCTGCAATCTCACGCCCTGTGACGCTTTCCCTGGGGCATTGCGGCAGACGGAGCTCTCCTCAGTTTCCAGGACTCTCTTCCTGAGTCTGGGAACCGGCCTCCCTCCCCTTTCTCCTTTGAAGTCGAGAATAATTAAAAAGGCGGCAGAGCTCCGTCTTTGCAATCTCACTCCATAAATTACATCTCAGTGGTGTTGAGGAGCTACAATGTGACCCCAGCCTCCCAAAGTGTCACTCGATCTACAATTCAAATTTCACTCGTGTGAACAGGTCTCCTTCAAGTGTTGTTAATTGGAAGCTCCAGGATCCGCATGGAAATAATGCAAACATATTGCTGGTTATGAATGTGATAGCTTGCAGATGGCCCTGCGTGGGGGGAAGTATATTACGACCTAAAAAAAAAAAACAGTATTTTCTAAGGCTCGTACCAGAGTTGTGGAGTCAGGTTTGGTATTTTAGAAGCTGAGTAGATAATTTTCTTGCATTTCTTGGTGGGAGGTAGGTCCTTAATCCTCATAATTTCTGCCAATGCTTAGCTAAACAAAGAGGAAGTTTTCATTGGTGTTTAGGTCGAAAGAACAGAGCTCCGAATGAAACAAATTCAGGGTGCTATAGATTAGGCTACACAGACCTTCTAGAGAGTTCACAAGAACATCCCTACCTACATGCATTCACTCCCCCACACCCCTTCTTTCACGGAGTTGCCTGCACCAGTTACTACGTTCTGCAGCTAACGTTCAAAGTTGAACCGGAGGGTTGTTGGTTTGTTTGTTTGTGTGACTAAATCACATGGTCCTGTGGACACCAAAGTCCCATACACAAAGCTGAAGTGGAAGGCCAAGTGTATGATGGGACTAGTACACCCAAGAAAGCATGGGAACACATGAGAACAAGGCAATCCGCCCAGGAGAAAGGCTCCCCTGAGGGTCCACTGAGTCTTGGAGGATGAGGAGGAAGGAGCACAGGAAATAAGGTGAGACAACCCCTTTTCCAGGAAGGAGCAGCAAGCAGGAACACATAGAGTAGTTGCACAGAGACTGTACGTACAGCAACCTCCCGCCTGCCGGGGGCCGTAGTACCTGATAAAGAGTTTGTAGCTTCATCTCGGAGGAGAGGAGCGGTGACCCCTCACAGTCTGCTAAACAGAGAGAGGTGTGATGAAGCTGATGGTAGCAACAGAGAGTCAAGAGAGAATGTGGGTTCTAATGAGCTAACTTCAAGTAGGACGGCAGCAATGGCGAGAGACAAAAGGAAGAGTGTCAAGTGACTTTGATGGTGACTGGGATGAGGGGTGAAGACCAGGGCGAGTCAGGATGATGGTGGGGTCTGCCCGCCACTTGGGGGTGCAGTGGAGGGAGTGACGTTCTTCATCAAAATGGGGAGTGAGGAGAGAGCCACACACACACACGCACAGAGAATCCTATACATAAAAGTGTCTAAACATAAAGTAGGTAATGAGGCCATGAGACAAGTTCTTGCTGACTAGGTACAAAAGCCATACTGCAATATGTATGGGACATTAAAGGTCATATATCAGCAATCATTAAATAAGGACATGAGCGCATAATCTATTTTTAAAATACTCTTCCTTATTTACATTGTAAACGAGTTGCAGCTTACTGGGCCATCTATAATTGTACAGTAGAGACAGTTAGCAATATCAGGGAAAGAATCAGTAGTTTTTGGTACAGTAGACAATTAAAGAGCAAGGTTTGCAGACTTAAGAGTGGCAAGTCATGTGCACACATGAAACTCAACCCGGTTTCCTCGGTTTGGACTTTGGGGGGATGGGTGGGGCAGATCGGCACATGGAGGGAGGAGACCTGAAAGCAACCTTGGAGTCCCCCAGAAGTGAAAACGCAGGGGGTGCCCTGTCTAAGGGGTTAAGACTTTCAAGACAGGAGCAGAAGGACAACCCACCCCCCGGCCCTTCTCAGCGTGAGGCTCTGTGGGACAACCTCGTGTCCATGCATCCAGCCCTGGCTCTGGAAGAAAGACCACCTTGCAGATGCCAGCGCTCAGTGGGTCCCCCTTCGCATGGGAGACCAGAGTGCAACACCACCCCAAAAATACAAACAGATCAGTAATCTTGACTGACCATTTCCTTGTGGGCAACTGCAGAGGTCTATGTGGACAATGAAATGGACAGGTCAAAAATAAAATCTGAGCATAATTTCCCAATTGGGGAATAAGGACAAAATGATCGTAGGACTTTAAGATCAGAAAAACCCCAAAGGGAAGAGGCATTTAGAAATTCAGGAGGCCTGAAAGGAAAGGTTCTGAGATAAGGCAATAAAAAAAAGCAAGACTTGGGGACCTACAGGAAATTCAAAGACGGAAGGAGAAGGTGGCAAAGAGTGTGGCACGAGTATCCTACCTCACATTCGGAACATCACGGGACACTATGCCTGGAGGTGACAGGAGGGAGTGGAAGTGTGACCAAGCCTAGGACAACATTTTGTCTCGCCACTTAGCACCTCCCAGGTCATGACGATGGCCACACTGTTCTCCAGAAAGAGAGAGAGAGGCGCGATTTTCATTCAGAACTCGCCATGAAGAAGAGAGGCCATTTTTTCCCCCAATGAAATGGAGCTACACTATTGGAAACGAGGCAGGAAGATACTGCAAGTCACAGCCCAGGGGAGCAGGCCCTGGTGATTACAAAGCCTTGTCCCTCACTGCCTTCATGAGAGGCTCTTGCAAGGCAAAACACACTGTGATCCCGAGAGAACAGTCAGTCAGCTGTGAGGGTATTCCGATTACACAGTGAGCCAGGAGCCTGCTGCTTTGTTGGGGAAGGACCAGGAGCTCATTCTTCACACTCCTGATACGCACCACAGGCCCACCCCAGGCATGCAAAAGCAGACGTTTTGACAACAGAATATGCAATGAATAATTATATATATTGGATATATTGGGTTCAGCTCTCAATAAGAAAATCACTGCAGAAGATTAGTTCATGTTTCACAGGCAGAGCTTCTGTGGTGTCTTATTTCTGCCCGGGGCCGTGTGTCTGTCACCTACCCCGTGAGGTCTGAACCGCCCCAGGACAGCATATGCTACTGGGAAGCTGATCCTAATGCTTGCCAGTCCTCTAAGGTACGGACACTACGTCCCACCTGGCTTTCCAGATGGAGACCCAATCCTTCAGCAGCACAGGAAGCCATGCTGAGAGAGACAGTGCCTATCAGCAAAGAAAGACGGAAAATTCATAAACTCATTACCATCCCAAGAAGTTAAAAATCAGCAAATAGTGAACAGGAAGGCAGAGGAAGAAAATCCAGAGATCAGACCATAATTTCACTAAACAAAAAACCAATATGGAATAGCCCAATTTGGCAAAAAAGTGAAAACTGGTTATTCAAACGTTCCCATAAAATGAGCCAATAACTGATTCTGATCCATAGGAAAAGAGGGAAGGTAGAAATCACCGATATTAGGATCAAAAATGAAATACCAGAAGATCTCACAGCATCGAAGAGACAGTAGGAGAACCCGTAAAACAATAAATCCCTAGAAAGATGTAACTTAAAAACCGAGAACAAATAGAATGTCACATACCCATTAAGACCGTTGAGTTCCCAGCCAAGCACTTCCAGAGACAAAACGCTTGGCCCCCACGGCTTCCTCAGCGGGCGTCAGAAAGCACTCAAGGAACAAGGAATTCAGATTTTATTCAAAATCCCGTGGAAGGCCGAGGACAGTCAATAAATCATTTCGCGATGCTCCTACCATCTTCATTCCAATACCTCACAACGCAGCATGAGAAAGCATGCTTAACAGCCGCTCTCCGCCAGCAGATGCAAAGAAAAAAGAAAAACAAAATAATTTTTGGCAAATACCTCCAGCCATGTATAAAAATCTAATAATGCTTCCTGCCCAAGTGACTCTATCCCAGGACGGCGGATGCCAGTCTGACACATTCATATCCCTCGGTGAACTATCCCTTATCTTGCGTATATTTTCCGTGCCAACATGAAATTAGTAACTTCATTGGCCTCCTTCAATTAAAAAGATGTGGAAACCCAAGGTGCGATGGGTTAGGAAGGATGTCGTTGTTCGGAAAGGGTGAAAGGTCACGTTCATGGTTGTATCCCACCCATGTTATCGTTCAACGAGAATTGTAGAAGTCACGTCATGTGTCCTTCCTAAGAAGGCTGTTCCCATCAGTGTCCTTCCCTGGCTTCACTCCTAATGGGGAGCTATTATTTGTTCATCTGTAGGGAGTGGGTCAACCACGCTGCACAGATTTCAGAAGAACGGGACAGGCATTTCCGCTTCACCCCTGTTAGTCTTCGAGGGCTGGGAGCTGGGCAACAAGGTTCACCCTGCTTATTTCCAGTTCATACTTCCTTTGACTGAGGACTGACCGGGCACCTCCGATGTCTGAAGCCAGGTCTTCTCCCACCAGACTGGAGGGAGCCCGCGCTTCCCCTGGGCTCCTGTCCCCAACCCCTAGCCAGCTCACATCTGCGGACCCCCGAGGGAGGATGCCTTCAGATAAACAGCCCCTACCAGGAGACTTCACTCTGAGAACTTCAGCTTTCTTCACCGAGAAAATGGTGTCGGGTCACCCAGCCCTCCACACCGCCTCTTCTCCTTTCTTCCTCAGACTTCCAACTCCATCATGCCCTAGGGGTCATTTCCAACACCCCTGTCTGCCGGTCCCCAGTCTTCCTCACACGCGCCCCTTCAACATTCAGTGTCCACAAGGTCATCCCAAGGTCCTGTCTCCCTCAAGACCTCCTATCCCATTCAGGGTAAAATGCGTTTGTCCTTAGCTTAGAACACAGGGCCTGGCATGTCCTGGTCCCTCCCTACTCGTGAATTAGTCATGTGCGGTATTTTTGCCAATTCTACAGAGACAACACTAAGTCTCCGAACGTTTGACACCCCTGCATAACACGTTGTCGGTTTTGCCGGGAAGAGATTACCACCATTGTTTGTCTAGCTCCCTGTGACGAAAACACACAGCACCAAGCTCCTATTCCCTAGAAGCTCTCAGGGTCTATTTTATTTGCCAATTTCTTTATCAGGCTCTCTCTAGCCCATAAGCTCTTTGGCAGAAGGAGCAGATCTAATTCAGCTTCCTGTCCTATGATTTCAGGGGTTCTTTTATTTTTATAATTTCAGACTACCAGCCATGGTACTTAGTAGGCACCAGTGATAGACACGAGAAAGGCTAGTTTGCAGAATGGGCTAAAAGAGTAGGGAATGGGGGCAAGTCAGGCATCAGGAGGGGACAACATAGCAAATATGGCTTATTGACTTACAAAATTTACAAACTCTTTCTCAACATACCTCTTCAAGAAACAAGTGATGGGAAGTGACGCTGTGTAGAATTATCCCATCAATCGCTGCTGGCTTGTGCATGGGGCTCTTCCCCATCGAATTCCGGGAGAAAAACATCAAAAATCAGTTAACGACAAAGCTTAACTGGGTCCTTTTCCACGGAATGGAGCTACATTCTCCTTGTCAGGGAATTCTTACCCCAAAAAGAGAGATTTTTAAATCCACACTACAGAAGAGCTGTGGACACAGTTACCTCAAAGCTCCGTCTACGTGACATCTGGGGATTTATTCTCCCGAAAACAACCATCTTTCGTGTTGGGGACCCGTTTCACTATAAAACAAGAACAAGCGAGGCACATGCTGAGAACATGGTCAGTGTAAGTAGTTGACTTGAACACAATCGGAAAAGAGTTTTCAAATGTCAGGGAAAAAAAAGAAATACATAAAAGGTAGAGATGGATTGTAATTTCCGACTCGCCGAGAATCACGCCGCCAAGTAGGCAGGCAGATCGGCGGCTCCAATCTCAAGGTTATCGCTCCGGCAAGTGATGGTGGGTTGTTTGTAAAATTGACACAGAAGCATCTTTTACAGGAAATTCTCATCTCCTGGCTGCCAATGTGTTTTGAAGGTCATGAATGCAGGTAGGGTTTATTTACCAATTGCAAAGGAAAAGATAGCCTAGGACAGGAGTGTGGGCAGCCCTCGTGATTTCTTGTACCCATTGCGACCGTGACGCTGCAAGCCAGGGGGCAAGTTCAAGTGCGACCCCTGCTTGGTGGTCAGCATGATGCCATGTCCGTTGAGACCACATGGATCAAAGCGAGCTGCTAAGGAGATGAGTTCCCATCTGTCCCATCAGGCTAAACTGTGGTGAAGGTTGGGCAATGATATTTATCTCACTGGTCTTCATTTTGTCCACTTTGGGACTTGCTGAGTGAGCGTAGACGTCTGTGGAAGGTATACTTCTAGGATGCCCCCACCCACGAATCCGTGCCTTCTGCTATTCAAGTCCCAGTGTGACCCCCTACCCTGGGGTATGGGCTGGGGCCTAGAGACTCACTTCTACCCTTTATTTTTATTGACTAATGAGAGAGAGAGCGAGAGGGGGAAAAATCAATGTGTTGTTCTACTTTTTTAATGCATATTCACTGGTTGATTCTTGTATGTGCTTTGACCAGGGATGGAACATGCACCCTTGGAGTACAAGGATAAAGCTATAACCAGCTGAGGTACCCAGTCATGGCTTTTTTTCCTTAATTTTTAAATTTACTCATGAGAGAGAGAACAGCGATTTGCTTCCATCAATGCACATTGCAAAAGAAATGGATGTTCCTTCCAGAACTAGGTTACAAAGGGACCAACTTTCTTGCTGGGACAGAGGGCACAAGGTACCCTGTTGGAGACACTCAACTCCAGGTTGGCTGTTCCTGGCAGGGGACTGAGGGAGGCCCCCAGCTAATGGCGAGCAAAAGAGCTGAAGCTCCCACTCTGGACAAACCGAATCCCACCAAGAACCATGGAAGGAACTTGCAAGGAGACACGTCCTTCGTTTATTCTGGGGATAAAACTGATCGTGAAGCCATGCCTGGCCTCTTGGAGCACAGAAATCATGCGATAACAAATGATTGCTGTTCAAAGCCACCAAGTTTTTCAACTCAAAAAAATCTCGCCTGCCAAATCCAGTGTATCTATAGCAACCTCTTATCTTTGCAACCCCCACAGATCTTTAAACTTCTGGAAATAAAAGTAGAAATAATAGGATGTCAGACAAGGATTTATAGGTCTCAGTCAAGACTGCACCAGCCACTGCACCAACATCCTGGCCAACGGACCATATTTTTCAGGACTTATTACGGGCAATGCACAGATGGGAGTTGCAACAAAATTATGAGAAGTCGTTCTACTTCGGAACTTACAGACACGCCTTAAGTATGGGAGAGAAATCTGTTGTCTTTATGCTGTTGCAGAGAAAATAATGGAAATGTCTGTAAGCCCCCAAAACCTGTAATTGCAGGGCCCCTGTCCCGCTCCTTCAACAGCAAAACACTGAGCAGCCCCAGTCCCTCACGTGGCCAGTCCAGGAACCCGCAGTGAAATCAAAATGGGCTTGACCGTGACTTTGTCACGGTTTACAGCTTATTTGTGCTTGCTCGTGTTGTTTTTGCTTCCCAGAGACTCTTCCCTGGTTCTGTGGGATGCTTGACCAACCCTTCATGGTAGTCAGTGGGTGCTGCCATTTTCCCGTTGTATAAACACTGATGAAAGTTGTGAGAATTTCCCGAAGTCACGTGCGTGGGGGCAGTGGCCATGGGGGTAGGGCTCTATTCAAAACACCCTGTCTCAAAGCCAGAAATACTACACAGGTCTCCCCCACAGCCATGCCTTCATGGCAGATTCCTCTGCTCTATATTACTCTGTGGTTTTTTTCCTAATCATCCCAGCAGTTTGGGGCTCAGCAGTTTTTTTCCTAATCATCCCAGCCGACCTCACCCTATGGACAGCTGAATTCCTTCCTTCAGTTACAGCTGTTTATTTGCTTTTCCTAAACTGGCTGCTCGTCACCAATGAGGCAGCAAAGACCTAGCAGTTCCTGGTTTTTCAGTCTCACCCTGACCTATAAGCTCTGAAGGAAGCAGAGAAAAGGAACATTCAATGAAGGTGGTATCATCGTCTATTAAGTGGAAACTTTCAAAGATTTTTATTTATTTATCTTTAGAGGGGAAGGGAAGGAGAGAGGAAGAGAAACATCAACGTGTGGTTGCCTTTCATGCATCCCCTGCTGGGAACTGGTCTGCAGGGAACTGGCCTGCAACCCAGGCATGGGCCCTGATGGGGAATCGAACCGCGATTGTCTGGTTCGCAGGCCCGCGCTCAATCCACTGAGCTACACCAGCCAGGTGAAGTGGAAACTTTTAAATGTTTTTCTTTTCACGTGTCGGAATGTTGAAACGCTATTTCCAAAATCGCTGCCCTAGGTCCTCCATAAAAACAGTTCTTGTGTTACAAGAATAAGCAGAAAATTGACCGCAGTCATTTGCCCAGCTTTCGAAATATTGCACCTTTGCAATATAAACACATGGAGCCTCTAAAACTTTTAATGGCTCAATGGGCACAAGGTCATGATGAGATGTGCAAATAAATAACATATCATGACCGGAGATGACAGGAATGCAGATGCTCAGAAGGGCATGTCAGACTCCCTTAAAGTAACCCAGAATAATCCGGAATTGGCACCACAAATTCCTACCACATGTCTTAGGAAAACAATCTACCTCTCCCAAATGCCTGTGGTGGAGCCGTAATGTCCAACGTGCGGGCATTTGGAGATGGGGGTCTTTGGGAGGTGAGTAGGGTCTCTGTTTATCAGGGCAGTGGTCCCATAGCAGAATTCATGCCCTTACAAGAAAAGGTATCAGAGATGTTGATCTGTCCCTCACTTTGTCACTGAAATGAAAAATACACGCATGCCCTGGATGTGAAAATCAGTGTGTGCATCCATGGGGAATTCCTTTGGCCACGGTCAAACCCTGGACAGGTAGAAAGCTTGGTTATGCACGTCAAAACTATTGCTGTTCCTGCCCCTCATCTTCAGCTGGAATGCAGTCTCGTGACTGGCAGCACCTCAGTTCATAACATCTCGCCCCTTTTGAGACAGCCGATGCTCTGGGCACGCGGAGCAGAAAGGCACCGGGCTTGTCTGCGTGGTTTTGGAGATCACTCAACGACCGTCGTGTGGAGCCCTTCATCAGACACGTCCCTCCGTGGCCGGGGGACCCCTCATCCAGCTGAACGTGCCGTCCTGAGCATGCATCAGCGATGACCACTTATTAATCTTATAACCTTTTCTAAGGAACAGAATACACTGTAAAAGGAGGAAAAATTGGATGTCGCCAAGAGGGAAGTGCCGTTGAGCACTAAATGCACCCTCACGCAGACACAAACAATCCACAAGTCCTTCCCTGCCCAGGCGAGGTGGTCGGTCTGCGCTTCGTTATAGACAGAATGCCAAGCTGCCAGGGGACTCCTCTGTCTGCTGCTTCTCTGGGGCTCTTTTCCTGATGCTCTTGAAAGGGCTCGAGATACCAGAGATAGCAACGCCAGAAACACAACCATTATTATTCATTGCATAGAGCAGCCCTTGGAATAATCCTGGAGCTGCCACACACCGAGCAAAGCCCAGAGAAATAACAAAGAGGAAACAAATTTGTAACAGCGAGACACCCACAGGGAAATTATAAACAAAGACTCCAAAAGAAGTTAAGAGGCAGTCAGAGAAAACAGGAACTAGTTCCCACGCCACAGCCAATCCACCACAGAACAGTCGCGAAGGGGTGTTTAGTTTACTTGTTTCTAAAAGCAGTGCTTGGGGAACAGCTTATTAAAACGAAAGGAAGCGCGGGAGCGCAAGGTTTCTCCGAGTGTGTCCACATGGGTGGGACACTGACATTTCTGACCCCTTATGGGTGGCGTGTCCTGGGCGTGGTGAGCGCTTTGTGTGATCTCCGGCTTCTCCCCACTGGGTGACAGGAGCAGTCCTGTGCCCCCCCCAGGTGGGACCCCTGAAAACAACCCCAGACAGGGCCCAGGGTCTCCTGAGGCAGGGACGCCACCGGCTGAGGACCACAGGTGTTGGTTCCCTAAGAGGCAGGAATTTATTCTCATGCCGGGAACTTTTCAGAATAAGAGTCGCAGCCTTTGTGAGTTGACCAGTCGGCTTCCAGGGGTCTGAAGAACCCAAGTCAGATAACGCTGGTTCACGACACATCAGGAACACTGAGATCGAACTGGTCCGGGATGTGAGAGCCCCATCAGGCGGTCCTTGTTAGCTGTGTGACTTCGAGGCCGTCACCTTGCCTTTGCAACCGTCATCTTCCTCCTGCTCCTAACGAGGACAAGCATTAGTGGACTGTGTGATGTGCTGTGAAGCTGCTACTCCCCGAAGCCCCTACCCCAGCAGGCAGGACAGAGATGGAAGAAACTCAGAACCCACGTGCTCACTGTGTCCCGGACGGACGTCTGCTTTTTCAGGGGGCCCCAGGGCCGAATCTCAGAAGATGCAGAGAAGAGCAAGCATCAGTGCGATGACTCTGGGGGAGGGGCCGAAGCACAGGAAAGAAAAGATGAGGTTGAGAACCCTGGTATCAAAAGCCACTCGACAACTGGATTGGAAACCAGTTTCTGTGTTAATTAAGTTTATAGGGGCAACATCAGTTCACTCCAGGTGGATGCTAAGGGGAAACGTTCTGACAAGTTTGTATTAAATTTGGAAGGCGGTTGGATTTCTGCCATTTCATAGAAATGTAACTGTAGACAAGTCTTTAAAAAAAAAAAAAACACTGCGTCTGATCCATGTATCCTGGTAAATCCTTGAAGGCTGTACATTTGACCGGAGCATTTTCACCCAGCTCAGAAAATGCCATAATTATTTACGATCACGTAAAAGACTCATTTTTCACCAGAGACGCTGCAGGGAGATAAGGAAGGTGAAGCTCTTCCATTCACTCCCGTCTTCTTGCATTTCTGCAGAAACAATTTCTGAGTCTCTGTGGCAAAACAGGAAACAAGAGGTTAGCATGCCATCGGTGAACAGCGTCAAGGCCAAGTGCCTGCACCTCAGGCCATTTCTGGGCCAAGGTCGTGAAGTCTCACTGCATTAATTTTCCGACACACACGCTTCCGAGGGGGAAAAAAAAAAGGATGTTCACATCTGTATCCCCAGAATGGAGATACTGAGGGGCATGTCTTTCTTGAAATGTGTGAGCTGACGATTTTGCCCTGAGGAAAAAAATGCATTTATTTCATAGCAACGGGAAGCATGAAGCAGGGACCGGATTCAAAGGGTCAGGATGCTGAGCAACAGCTCCAGCCCCGCGGAGCTGCGGGACTTCACGTACATCCACAAGCAGGACTTGGTATTTCATGCTCTGCCGCTACCAGGGTGATTCCAAGGTGCCACGGGCGTGCGCAGAAAGGACCTTCCCTGAGAGAAAGTATGCCCGTCTAAAAGGCCAGCCTGCTGGATTCATTGCCCGTCACTGGTCACAAATTTAGTGGCTTCCATGCACACGTATTTATTATCTAACTCACCTGGAAGCCATAAGTCTGATGTGCAAAAAAGGGTAAGATCAAGGTGCTGAGCGGAAGGTGTCAGGAGAGAGTGAGCGTCCAGCTTTGTCCAGCTTTGTCCAGCTTTGTCGAGCTGCCCGCATCGTTTGGCTCCTGGGGACATCATTCTGACCACTGCTGCTGTCAGAGTGTGTGTCTTACCCTTGGCCTCCTGTCTTGCTGGCAGAAGGGCCCTGAGGTGGGTCATCCAGTATTGCCTCTTGGACTCTAGGTGCTCCTCCCAGTCACTCCTGCACAGTCCCTTTGCCCACACGAGGCAACATGCCAGGTCCAACATGCCAGGGTTAGTACCTGGGCATCTTCGGGGTGGGGGAAGGGGCCCTTCATTATCCTGCCTGCTGTACTTCTTCTAGTGAGGAGGCCCAGAGAGCTTCTCGAGTGCACTTGGAGGGGTTGCTTCTTGCTCTTCGACAGTTGGAGCGAATTCCCTTCCCAGCCTGACCTTGTGCAAATTCCCGGCCATTCTTCAGCCCCATGGAAATGCACTTTCTTTCCCTCCCATGGATACTGGCTTCTTCATCCCCATGCTGGTCATATTACTATGTCCTCTCATCCACTAGTCCTGCCTGGTCACCCACTTGCAAGTTATGTTTTTCTCCAAGAACTGCCTTTTAATATATATATATATATATATATATATATATATATATATATATATATATATCATGACTCTCTTAGTTGCTGAGTTCATGTGTAAGGTGGACTTCCAATATCAGACCTGAGGATCTGATCTCCTTATTTGGGTCTCCTTCGCATTTCATAGCTCTAAGCACGGAGCCCCGTCTTGCCCATGAATTGCTCAGTCATTTATTCAACAAATAGTCATCGATCACATATTATTAGAGGCAAAGCACTGTTCTAGGGTCTCCAAACCATTGGTGGATCAACAAATGCATGAGGGGATTAATGGCCTAACACTCTTAATACAGATTGATTGCCAACAGAAAAGTGTTCTTGGCTCTATACACAGCTCTCTCTCTCGCTCTCTCTCTCGGGGTTTATTATTGGAAAGAAATCAGCTCCATGATGTCCTAATATAAAGAAACAAGGAAAGCAAAAGTTTCTCCCATTAGAAAAGGATGAATAGTCTGTGTGAATTGCTCAGTCCGTGGCTCATCACTAGTGCTGCACAGAGTTAGACATCACTGTTTTCACGAGCTAAGTCCCAGGAGGCATTTGCAACAACACCTGCTTGTCTTACTAGCAATGCATCAGCTATGTGGTGCTATGCAATGTGAAGAATCTTTGGGATGATGGCCATGCAATGCTAGTATAGCTCCTTAATGATTATTATGCATGAAACACATTTATGTGAGTGTGTGTGTGTGTACTGCTTCTCCATTATGAAACATTTTTTCTCTTATTGGCGCTTGCATTTATTTCATTTGTCAAGCTTTTACTCAATGGAGGTTCCATTGAGAATCACATCTATTTTGGAATTGCCTGCCCCAAACCTTTGGAAGAGGTGAGCAAACAATCCCCAAATCCCTTTTAGCACAGGTTCGGTATTTCTGAAGTGTGCTCATTGGTTTTAGACTCTTACGCAGGGCCTGGCGTAAAATCGGCTCTCGATTTTAAACTGAGAACATAAATTTTACATTGATTAGAACAGATCTTTCATAAGTATCTCGAATAGGTTTCATTGACTCTGTGCATGCCCAAGAGAATAGAAAAATTAAATGCAAAGAAATTACACCAGAGACATAAAATACAGAACAACACATTCCTTGATCTATTCTTCTAAGTATTATTTCATCCCCGTCTTTCTCTTCTGATCGCCTCCTGGTTTCGTATAAGCAAAACACAGAACCTCAATATACAACAAGTAATGTCTCTTTCTAGACATGGTCCTCTGTCTCACATGGATGTTTAAGGGGTTTTCTAACATAATGCATTCTTTTTAGAGGGATTCCCAACATGGAAACAAAGGGGTAAACACTTGAAATTCATTAACCTGATTAAAACAGACTTTCCCACGCTACCTCTCTGTCCACCATGCCAGTCTGTCAGTAAAGCCAGAAAATGTAGACGTCTATTTGCAGGACTTAAAAGGGGAGCGAAAAGATGTCACAATGTCTTCTTTTTAATGGATTTTCTTTAGAAGTGGATGGATGGGTTTGGGATCACCCGGAATTTCAGGGAATGACAGGGAGAGTAGAAAGAGGTGGACAGAGGACCCTGTAAGACAAATTAATAGTTTCAGGGTGGCTACCCACAGAGGCAAAGGTCTCTGGTTAAAAAGCTCCAGAGAGCTTCACCACTTCCTGGCTCACTTGAAGGAATCATGTTCAAGAAACACGCAGCTCAGCATAACACTGTTGGCCTTTTGGACCTTATTTTACACTTAAAATCAACTATGGCCCTTCTTAGGAAAGCGTTTAAATCCCTGAGAGGATATTACCTTACAGTAACAACAATGACCCACATTCCCACTGAGGGAACAGGATTAAAACTTTCAACAACACACAGTACATAGTAGAGCCTTGCATGTAAGTATAAGTGATTCTGAACTTTGCAGGGTACTAGTTCCTTCCTACTATTTTCCTTCCTTTCTTCCTCATATTTTCCCTTCCTTCTCTGCCTCCCTTCCTCCTTCCTTTCTTTCCTTCCTTTCTTCCTTCCTTCCTTCCTTCCTTCCTTCCCTCCCTCCCTCCCTCCCTCCCTCCCTCCCTCCTTCCTTCCTTCCTTCCTTCCTTCCTTCCTTCCTTCCTTCCCTCCTCCCCTCTCCGCCTCCTTCCTTCCTGTGAACCCTGTACTAAGAGGTCAGATGGGGGAGAAATGGGTGCCATGCCCTAGTGCAACCTAGAAACTTTGACAAGGTCCTGGAAGGACCAAATCCAAATACGTGGAGTCCTCCTCCTTGTTTTAACAGGCATCCACCTCTGTGTGTGTCCTTGCCACTCTGTGCATTACCCGCCCTTCTCGCTCTCATGGTGGCCCCGACTCATAACAGGCATGGATTCCGTGCTATTTGATTCTGAATCGGACCTGAGTATACATCCGCTGTGAGCCAGACACTGTGGGCCTGCAGAGAGGGGAGGGGAGGCAGAGAGGATGAGGAGCTGAGTTATGTCTCTTCCCTGACGCAGGAAGTGACACAGGAAGTGAGTAAGAAACTATCTCTGCTGAGGTAGACAGAGGTATGGACCAATGGCATGAGCACAATGTGCCTGGGTCTCCGGTAGAATATCGACAAGAAAGGGTGTGATGGAGTCTTGTCGAGTAGGGGTCAGAAAAGACCCTGCAAGGATTGTTCAGGTTATTGTTCTCTGAGAGTAGAAGGAAAGCAGGTCCAAGTGAAAGACAACAGCCTGAGAGGAACCCACAAAATTAGTAAACTGACTCAACGACATGGACAACATATTCTCATTTGAAGTATATTTGAGAAATCATTTATGACACATATCCTTCCTGGTTCTCCACACCACATTTTGAAAAACGAGAAGTCGAAGAAGTCCCACAGGAGGGAATCCTCTCGATAAGAGTCAGCTAAAAGAAAACCAACTACCTTTACTGCTTATTTCATTGTTTCATTGTTATTTTTAACACATTGTTGAGACCCCATTCTACACGACTGGTTAGATTGTACAGTATTTCGGCGGCAGGTATACAGGTGATCTTAGGGGAAACTTGGAGGAATGACGACCCATTCCCCATCCCGTGGATGTTTTAGACCTTGGCCAAGATGTGTTAGGTGGCGGAGGAATGAGCCAGCACAGGCTGTGTGCCTGAAGTCCTACTAAGCCTCTGCGCACATCACATCTGCTGAGACCCCACTCACCAAGAAGGCAGACAGGTTCCCTTGATGACGACACAGTTATGGGCGTGGGTACAGGGCAGCTGCACTAGGGGGGCATGGACACTACAGATCTGCTCTCAGGGGCGCGGGATTGCTGGGGGGACCCCCTCCTACCATGGTCATCAGTGCTCGTGGCCAGGTCTGGGTCACAAAGGGCAAACAGTTCTAGTCGATCCAACACAAAGAATTCGATACTGGAAATCAGTTTCACAGGTGGGAGAGCGGTCACAAAGCAAACGGGTGAGGGTGGCTGGAGACACTTTCGTCCTCAGGCTGGACAGAAAGGGAGGAACACATGGTGTTTGGGGACCGAACACCATGGAAGCGGCAGGGGCACCTGCAGAAAGGGGTTCAGGCCTCAGAGAGAAGACTTCCTCTGCCTACAGCCAGAGCCTGGGAAGGTACCAAGAAGCTTGTGCGAAAGATCCAAAAAGGTTTTGACTTTGACCAACAGCTGTGGTTGGAGGAAGACAGGGAAATCCCTTCTCCCCATCCCTGCCTCCTGTATAAGTCCAGCGTCCCCAGTGGGTGGATCACAGGAGACTGAGAGGTGAAGGAGACAGGGGTAGAGCCATGGACCAGGTGGCCTTGTCCACATTCCCCTGTTTTGACCTGGAAGGAACATCTGTTCCAGTTGCTGAGAACTAACAGTGTCCTGAGCCAGGGACCTAAAGGCAGGGGATAAAAGCACGCGTGGGGAGCTAACAAACCAACCAGGACTCAATTCCTAAACCAGGTTTCACAGTAGTGCACGCTGGCTCCTGTCTGACCCGGTTCAGTCTCTGCAACACCTCAATTCGGCCGTCTGAAGAATTCAGTGCCACTCCATCGAGGTCACACAGTCTGCTTTGGGGCATCCATGGGATTCCATGGCGATTTCCAAGACCCCAGACAAGCGTTCTTCCTACAAAGCCATGGACTGTGACATTTCTGCCTGAGCTACCCCCAGCATAGCCAGGTACCAGACATTCGGGTACGTGAAGCAGTCATAAGCATCCCAGGCCTGTTCCGACCAACAGGTGCACGTAGGAAAGAGGAACATCTCACAGTCTCGACTCGAGTGTGACTTCAGAGACACTTTGTGGACTGAGAGGAAAAAGAATTAAAGTGGATGGAAATGGAGAGCATTGATAAGTGCCCTCACACTGCACGCTGACCTTTATCACAGTGGCTATTGGAACGGAGGAGTGGATGAAGTCTCTCAGATGCAGTATTTTCTGCAGAATGTGCCTAACGTTTTGACAGAGCGTGTGGAAAAACAAGGCACGACCAGGCGTCTGTGGGAGGCTGGGTGCCTCGGAAGGGTAGGGACTCAGTGACAGGACGATGTGGCCACGGAGAGCGAGCGTCTGGCTGTGGCTGGAGCCTTTCCTTGCCTTCCCGTGGAAGTGAGGAATCCCCCAGGTGTGCAAAATTAAGAAGAAACGATGTTAGGGAAGGTTCTTCTGGGCTGACCAGGGATTTTGTGTGGGTGTACTGGGTGGAGGGAAAATCGTAGGGCTGGGCATTCATTCACTAACGCAATTCATTTGTTTTCTGCTGTCAGAACAGCTTTTCGCTGCTCTCTCTTTCTCCCTTCCCTGTCTCTCCCCTCTCCTCTCCTCCAGAACGTTCTCTTTCAGCCTTTCTCTCCACCCCCCCATCGAATTGCCCCTTCTAAACTCAAACTCCCAGGTAGGACTCTGCCACCTGCTTTCCCCCGTCTGAGTGAAACACCAATTCTCCCTGCAGAAACTGCGGTTTGTTCATGGGCACGGGCAACACTGCCCCGGGCATTTAAAGACAGGCGGTCGATGGATTTTTCCACGCACATAACGCTTTTCAATCACGCCGCTGTAATCAGCGCCTCTTTGACACGCGCCCGCCATTCTCCCCTTCGTTAAATCTCCAGCCATTAAGCAGAAACAATTGATGAGGCCCGAAAACCCTTCACTCTCATCAAACAGCCTCGTACGCGTCGACGCCGCTTTGCAATGACCTTCAAACCCATGAATATATTAAGAAACTCACAGCGAAATAAATGTTTCAGGAATGAAAAGATTGGGAGGGGGTGCGGTTTGCACGTCAACCTCTAGACCGAAGGAATGGTGTGGTGAAAGGGTTCAGAGAGCGTCTGCATGGGGCGGGAGTTGCAGGTCCAGGCCAAGAAGGTAGAAAAGACAGGTGAGAAGAGCCGCATGTGGGCAGCTGAGACCCTTTCCAAGCAAGTGGCAGGGGCTCCGTAGGCATGTTTTCGTGCCCGTGCTGGTGCTGGGGGTAGTGAGAAATGTCCCCCTGGTGCTACACCGTCTGTCTTCCCCCCCAACAACTCCAGGCATCGGCTTCCTAGTTCCTGCCCACTCAAGAAGGCACAGAAGATACTGGGGCAATACGTTAGCCAAGCACAAAGGCAGGGTCCAGGTCCCCAAGCTGCCCTTCCCTGCACGGCCATGCAGTGAGGCAATGAGAAACGAGGCTGCCTTATTCCTCCCCGAGGCTGCCAAACCCGGGCAGCTGAATGGCCTGACCCCGACAGGGAAGGGCACGAGGAAAGGCCAGGTTCCCGTGAGGACTGGAGCTCCCCCCGCCACACTATAAAGATGCTGGGTCCACCATCTTTGAGGAAGTGGCTGACAACCCTCAATGTTTACAGTTTAATCACCTTCTGAAACCATTCTCCCCTTTAGAGGATAAGAATTGAACATTGCTGCTTCTCCTAAGTATAAACACGTAAAATCAGTGTATTTAATAACTAGCCGTAGAGAGAGAATCAGTCCTGGATAGAACACGCACACATATTCATATATAAAGCAACGGCCCCTTTGAAATATTAAACCAAAATGTTCTTTTACACCGTGAGTTCATGAAGCCAACCCAGCAAACCCTCGCGCCTCACAGCAGAGCCCTGGTCTCCAGAACAAAGAGCTCGTTGCCCCGTTCTGGGTGGCAAAGGGTATGTGTTTTCCATCCTTAGAGGCACTGCATGTCAGGGATTGACAACCAAGGAAAGAAAGGGCTTTCCAAGGTCACAGAGCTGCACTCGATACATCAAGAGCAAAACTTGGAAGGACCAGCCTGGGATTTTGCTAGAAGCTGTGCAGCTGAGAGTACCAAGGTTAAAATGCAAGGAACGTCCTCTGAGGGTTGGAGGAGGAGGAGCCACACCGCTGGCCTGAAGGCTGAGCCAGGGACCACTGCAGCAGGATGCCGTGGAGGTCTGTGTGGTTCGGGCACCAACACAGGTCCTGAGAATGGCTCAGGGGCATCTCCAAAGCACCTCCACGCTCTGGCTTCTCACACGCCTGATACTTTCCTCTGGCGAGGTTTGCTCCTTCCTACCTGGCTGAAAGCAAAGATGCGGGGAGTGAAGAAGCCTGTCTTCCAGACAGACACATGAGTGGGTCCCTCTTGGGGGGACTGCAGAATGGAATGAGCTCCGTGAGGAACAAATCCACCCTGGAGCCAGAATGCACAGCCAGCGAAGGTGGGGGACCCGTGAGCAGCTCTGTGGGGAAGCTGGAAGGATGGCTGTCACCCCAAGGACGGACCTCAGGCTGTGCCTGCTGCAGGACTGGAAGCAAGGGAAGCCCCATGCACAGAGCCACGACTCCCACCGGCCACTCCCCACGGCCAAGAAGTGACAGAGGCTGCCCCTGACCCCAGACCCGATTCCGACCCAAGAATGACAGGCTGCCTTTGACACAGAGCACGGGATGATTCCAACTTGGTGGGGAGTTTGGATTCTGAATATTCACCCAAAATATAAAACCGAAAGAGGCTGCGTTACCCTGCAAGTTGAGAAGTTTGAGATGTTTTTCCCTCCCTCAGCACCACGGGTTGTGGGAGTTTAAATAGTAAGTCCCAAAGTCTTACTATTTAAAGAGTCTAAAAGATAATAATGAAAAGCACCCCTCCACCCCCCACCATGCATCCAAAATGCACGAAACAGTTCTCCTTGTTTTGTTTTTGGCTATTGCAGCAATGTTTCCTTTAAGTGTGGGTGGTTGTTTTGCAAATTTGTGCAGGGAACTGAACCCTGAGCCACAGAGCATCACAGAAGCAGAGGCGGGACCTGGGTGACGGGCAAGCCCGCCTGGATTCCGTCTTTGGCTCACCCTGGTCCTGAGAATGTCCCGCCAGCCGAGGCTGGTGCACATGCAGCTGTCGACATCACACGCACGCTTACCGCTCACATGCTTAGCTCCGTGCGACGGTTCCTGGGAGGTGAAAAGTGTGGCCAGGCTACGCTGGTTTCCAGATGCTTTGCCTCGGTGTGTGGCTTTTCCCTCAGGCTCCTTGGTGACAGGCAGTTGGAACCGGGCAGTGGAGAGCCCTCTGGTGTACACGAGAACAGGACAGCACGGAGGAAAAACACGCCCCACGTCTCACCTTCCAATCTCAGCATGGACAACTTTGGGGTGGCCATTCCGATTACCCCCCCCCCAGGACACGAATAATGCAGTGTCCTTAGAAAACACTGCACACCTTGTATGTGGGAGTCCTACAGATGATGTTCAAGGTCGTTGCCAATGGCAGTGTTTGTAACGAGAGAGCAATACAGCCATGCCTGTGAATAAGTCTTTTACGTCCAACATGCTCTCACAACATCCAGAGCCTGGCTGCCTGTGGTCTCTGGCTGTGCTTATGCAAGGGCGACCTTGTCAAGGTCAAAAATTCTAATCTAACTCTTTGGTTCATTTCAGACACACTCATCAAGCATCTGTGGGATAATTACTGCACAGAAAAGCTCTGCCCTGCCAATTAGTTGGAAGGATTAGGGCCGGCTCTGCCCTTGGCTTCTTTTCGGATGGCGTTCTACCGACCAGCTCTTTTCTCTTTGGCGGGCAGGGCCTGCGTGGGGCCCGACCCCGCTTCTGAGACACGCCAGAAGCCGGGATAGAAAAACGCGTTGTCCTGAAAAGGCACGTTGGAGGGAAAGTATATAAAAAGAAGAAGAAGAAGGAGAAGAAAAAATAGCCAGGCTGATTAGTATGAAAGAGAGCTTCATCATTTCATTACAATTAGGCGACTGAGTGTAACATATTTATTGCAATTAATTTCAATTAGGAGAAACAAGTGTACAGGCCTGTGCGGACACCCAGTGACCAGGCAGCCTGTCCGAGATCATTAGCCCGGACGCCCGGGTGTGACTTGGCGCCGGGAGCAGTCGGGGCACCGCGCTCCTCCGCCGGCCGCCGTTCCAGTGGGCGGGAGTCACGGTGTACCGGACCTCCGATTAAACACCCATTAAGGATTCTAATTAATCTTGACATGCAGAGGACTTTTTTTTCCTTGTTAAGAAGATTAATAATGCATCAGAGTTACAGAAGCGAACTGAAGCTATCTGCTGTGCGTCTCTTTCATCTGCTCTCTAGACTCTGGCCACAAAGCCCGCGAGAGAAGGAGCCTGCATGTTTTTTGGAGCCGGGGTTGGGAATGAATGAAGATTCAAGGCAGATTCTCTGTGGAGTCGCCCAGTCCTGGCACCTTTACCTGGAACCTGAGCTCTATCACAAACGGGGCAAAGAGAAGACCTGCAAGAGGTCTTGTAGGTGGCAGGTCTTGTGGTGGCAGGTAGCCCTGCGTCCTCTGAGGGTCCCACTCCCCTGCACCATGGCAGGTCACCAGAAAGGAATCCAGACGTGCAGACCCAGCCAGACCTACCTCACCAAGACGTGACCCTCCCAGACCTTAACCCTGGGCATGACGTAAGGAGCCAGGATGTGGGTCTGGGTCACCGGGCGTGTGTGCAGGACAAAGGCAAATCACTTAGTATCTCGTTAGTGAGAAGCAGGCTGTCTCTCAGAATGCATTTTACAGTAGGCAAGCTCTGGCATAACGGCATGGTTAAGGCAAAACGATTTCTGAGAGAGCAATGAAATTTAACAAATGTTTCATGTGTGTCTGGCAGAAGTGAGGCCTGCTTGAGTGTGGTGGGCAGGGTGATGAGGTGGGTGTCCTACCTTAGAGCTGACCTTTCAACACGTCACCTACAATGTCACAGGGTGGGTTTGAGTGTGCAAGTATTTGTTAGGGCTGGAATTAGATAAAAGTAGCCAAAAGGAACCCGAGGCAGGCTCCAGACTGTCTCAGCAAGGAAGATAGAAAGTACAGAAAGTTCAAAGAGTGCTGACCAAGATAAACCGCCTTGTGCATGACCTTGTCCTTGCAGAGAAGTATCCATTGTTGCAAGCAGAGAACATAGCCATGTGTGTTCTCTCGAGATAGCCAATTGCTAACAGCTACGTCTGCTTCTGTATTTGCTTGCTTGCTCACCCCAATAAAAACCCCAGGCTGTAAGCGCCAGGCGCGACTCTCATCTGCAGCCATTTTGGCACCGTGTCTCCGGAGACACCCCGAGAGTTCGCCCCTGTGCAGGTAAAACTTTGAAACTTTGGCCAATCAAGTTCCATCATAAACTCCTGAAGGCTTCCGACATTTGTTGATCGCATTGGGGTATGTTACAGTATTATGTTCCAGAAGGACATGCTGACGATTTTGGAGGAACAGATTTTGTAATACACCAGGGGCGTTATTTCTCCCACCACTTACAAAGACAGCAGCTACACCACCTGGTAGCTGGGGTAATCAAGGTCCTTGCACATGCATCTATCCCAACGCCCACAGCACTACCGAGCAGCAGATATTTCTACACCCATTTTGCAGAAAAGGGAACTGAGGCTCTGAGCGACATCGGGGAGCCCCCCATTATCTCCGTCCCAGCCTTGTGTCTAGCACCCCCCGGGTCCTCCGGTCTCAGCCACACTGGAGACGAGACAAGCAGGACAACGCTTTGAGACTGAGGTGTCCTCCGCAAACTCTGTGTTCGTGGAAGTCTTGGGAAGATGTGCAGGGGAAAAGACCCGGATAGAAACAGCCTGTGACCAGGAATTTACAGAAGTCTCGTCCCCGCGTGATGCAGAGCAAGTCCTGCCATGGGGACGCGTCTGGCCCACGCACACGGAGAAGCAGCACCGGTCTCAGGCTGCTCCCCTGAGCAAACCCAGCTGATTAAAGAGCAATTAGAAAACACTCGCTTCTAGAGGTATGCTGTTGTGCAATCAATTTTCATTTCAGCTTCTCTTTTATCTGTCTCTTGTCCTGATTTTATTTATAATTGCTAGTGTTGCCCGTGGTATTATGTTTCAAGGTGTCTTTTAGGAGCACAGAATGAAAACATTGTTGCGATTTGTCTTTCCCACTCGCTCTATTGTTGTTACAAAAACAAGGACAGCTGCCTCCTGGATGAGGTTTATAGGGTATACTCCATCTTTATTTTCTTTATAACGTGGTGAGATGCCACACATTTCTTTATCTCTATTGAACAAAGATCTCTGAAGTGTCTAATATTTCAAAGTACAGTGTCCTATACCAGCACAGACACAGAATCCTTAAGGAGGTCTTGAATCTACCTCACCCCACAGACATTCCCAACATTGCAAGTAATGGATAAAGCTGCACACAGATGGAGACCATTGTAGCTCCAGGAGTGAAAGCCACCAGCGAGTGGATTAAATTCATTAAAAACACAACAGCAAAAAAAAAAAAAAAAGTCCAGCAGGCTGTGAAGACACGGCTTGGGCGGATCAGGAAGAAGCTGGTTACCAGTGTCTAAATTGAGAAAGCTTTGCTTTCGTGTCCAGAGCAGGGATTGGAGAAAAAGACCAGGCCCTGTTGAATTTTAGCTGCAGAGCTGATGGGAGACACAGGAGGGGTTTGCGAGTGAAGGGAATTGTAACTTTTGTGGTCTCTTAAAGTATCATCGTCATTCAAGGGTGCCACTTGGTATATCCATGTAAAGGAGTTTTCAAAGTGTGGACCAAGGCCACCTGGCACGTAGGAGATGTTTTTCCAGCTCCCCGGGGAAAATATCACTCTTCATGAAGACACTGAAATACCATTTCTTGTTTCCATCCTTTCAAAGCTCTGGCAGATTCCACTGCCGGCCCCTGGGTGCTGAGCAAGGGGGCAGATCCGAGCGGCACTCACACTCACGCCCATGGTGTGAGCGGAGAAGTGAACCAGTAGCTACTGTCTGAACTTGCAAGGTGGACAGGCAAGCGACGGTAATGACCAATGTGGTTGCGACCATGATCAAAGTGACCCTGTCAACTGACAGCATGTGTCGTCAAGGACAAAAAAAACAAAATCAAGATTTCAGGAAAACACGAGGAATTTAAACCCCTTCTTTTCCTGTACTTTGCATTTTAGTTAATTATCACTTTGGAAAAGCAGAGGTTCGTTAACAACACAGATGAAGAGAGTAGATTCCCTGTTCAGGGTCACATGTCTGTTCAATGCCGGCGTTGCGATTCAAACTGAGACCACCTGTCTTCAAGACCCACGTCTGCCCTGGCTGGGGTGGCTCAGCGGACTGAGGGCCAGGCTGTGAAGCAAAGGGTCACTGGTTCGATTCCCAGTCAGGGCACGGGCCTGGGTTGCGGGCTAGGTCCCCAGTAGGGGGTGCATGAGAGGCAACCACACACGGATATTTCTTTCCCTCTCTTTCTCCCTCCCTTTCTCTCTCTCTAAAATAAAATGAAATCGCTAAAAACAAACAAACATGTTCTTAGGCTTCCAGCCAACGTCTCCAGGAGCACACTGCTTCCCCGGCCCCCCGCCTATGGCACACTGCTTTAAAACTAGCAATCCAAAGTCAAGTGCAGCACAGTGAATATACTCAATAACACTGTAATGAGTATGTAACGACGCCAGATGGGGAATAGCCTTATCGGGGGGTGTTGCTCTGCAAAGTACATAAACGCCTAATCACTATGTAGAACTCACATCTGCCACCATGAACTGGACGGCCTCCCCAAACTTCAATTCTCCCCCCGTATCGTCAGCGGTGACATTCGTCCACATGCTTGTGCATGAGGGCAATCTTGCATGAGGGCGTGTGCAAACATCTGGAGGTCCCACGTAACTCTGTGAACTGAGGTTTTTCCAAACGACCAACGCGCACTGGTACAAAGCCCCGCACACATAACAGGTACATGCTCAGGGCAAGATGAAATCGATCGTTTCAGTGGTACAGAGAACAAACTCATTCTTGGTGTGGGTTCCGATTATGCTGTGTAATTGCCCTGTGAGAACCCATCAGTGTGGAGTTTGGGTGCGGCGTTGTAAAATCTACAGTTCCTGAAATATCCTATTTTTTCCCAGTTACGCATCTGTATGGGGTCCGCTTTTCTGTGTACGAAAAGCAACCTACTGTTGCGGATGGAATGCACCAGCCGCTACGAAACTGTCTATTATTACCACCAGACATTAAAGAGATTTGCAGAAATGTCAGGGGATGTTTTATTTTACTATTATGCGCTGGGAAACAAAAATGTTTTCAAGTCGATGTCAGATAGGTTTGTTATTTTACTCGCATAATGAATACACAAACACTTTTAAATGTCTCCGTTTCCACTTCTGACTGGGCACAAACAACATCGATGGATGTGATGTGTGTAAGTAACAGCTTTGTGGGACTCCCCCATCATTTTCAAAACTGCAAAGGAGCCGTGAGACCAAACCACTTTGGAACCGTGATTGCAGACGCACCCTGCTTTCTACACGAAACTAGGCTTTGTACGTACTGCAGTTGCCTGCACTCAGGCAGGTGGGACTGCTCATGGATGATCTCGAGATGCTCACCTGGAGCCCTGAGGAAAACACTTTTCTACACAAGGACTTCTACTGACTGCCTTTCCATCTACCCCATCCCATTCCTCACCATGGCATCGGTCCGTATAACGGCCTGATAAACATCCCCCGAGCTCTCCCTGCAGCTGCTCTCATTCTCTCTTACTACTGCGTGCGTTCTTCCATCTCCCAAGTGATTAAGGACACGCGTCTCTGTAAGGACGGACACAGCAGGCAGACTCTCAGGACCGGCGCTGTGCCTCCCAGGTGTGGACCGACCCACTGGCCTCTAGCAGACAACACGCAAAGGCGCTAACACCTGGCTCACCCCACGAGCTAAAGAAACACGGGCACGTCACCCTGCTCCTGGTGTGCCGTGCCTTCTCAGCTGGCACGTGTGGAAGGTGCTCCCTGCCCCACGGGACTCACCCCCCAGCAAAAAGGAAGATCAGCAAGTGAGACCCCCGTCAAACACGTGGGAAGGGACTGGATGCCTCCGTGGTCCCGTCGGCTGAGAGGCAACTGGGTCCTCAGACGAGCCTTCCGAGAAGTCCGTAGCCCGATGGACACAATGACCATGGCCTGGGGAGGGACTGGGACCACATAGGACCCATATACCCCGTGCCCACACTCGTGACCCAGAGTGACTGCCAAGGAACACACATGTGTCATGGGAAGCCTGTGAGTTGGTGGCATCATGTCACGCAGCAACACACAAGTAACCCAGTGAGTGCGCAGGGCATTCCCGGTTCTGAGTAAGTTGGGGGACGTCTGGATACGAGTCCCGTTTAGGAAGAGTTGCCTCTCACACCAGACATGAACCGGCGCCGTTCAGTCCCCAAGGATCTGCAGGTCTCCGGGCCGCAGACAGAACGGGCAGTGAATGCAGCTTGGCCAAATCATCACAGAATACACTCAGTTTGTTGGACAGAGGCTAGATTGTGGGCACACACATCAGGGTGATGGAGGACGTTTTCTGAGCACATAGAACTGACCGCTGCTCGTGGGGGGGTGGTGCACTGATAAGATCCTGTAATAAATAAACTGTAACACGAGTCCCCTACCGAATCAGAGGACCTCGATAAGCAGAACGTCAGGATCATCCGTTGAAAGACACTAACTAAGCACAAGTCACGTGATAGAGTGTGTGTTTGGGGGCAGGAGGGAGCCCTTGCGGTAGGCAGAACACCCCCTGAACACGTCCACACTCTGAGCCCTTGCACTTGTCAGCAGGCTTTGTGACACAGTAATACCCACCGAGGGAGTTGTGGTGACTGAGCTAAAGACACAGGGATAATCCTGAATTCTCCGGGCCCATCCAGTCCCACCTGCCCCACAGACAGACGCCTTTTTCCAGCTGGCCCTGCAGAGAGGCGGCCCAAGGAGAAGGCGGAGCTAGGGCGCCATGAGAAAGACTCAGCCTGCGGTTTACAGTTTCGAGCCAAAGGGGTTCAAAAGTGTCAAGAAGCGCAAGAAACACAGCTGACCATAAGGAGCTCGGAATGAGCCCCGAAGGACCGCCACGGAGAAAACAAAGAGCCCGGTCCCGCATCTGGAAGAAGCTGAACCCTGCGGACCGCCTGCACGGGTCGGAAAGGCAGTTGTCTCTCAGCCCCTCCCTCCATGACCTTGATGTTGGCATGATGAAACCCAGAGCAGACAAACACACCAAGCCCCTGCCCCTAACCCTGACCCCCAAAACTTAGACGTTTGATGTGTGACGTTCTAAGCTGCCAAGAGCATGGCTATTTTTTCTCAGGGCAGCAGTAGAAAATGAATACTGAAGTCACCAAGGAAAGGAGAAAAGTGATTCCGGACGGCAGGACACACGGCCAAGATCAGAGAGAGGAAATAGCTTGCTATTCAGTGTTGCTAGAACATGAAACAGACCGAGAGACCAGTGAATGGAGATGGGGAGATAAGGTTACGGAATGAGTGTCGAGAAAGCCAGCGCTGGCCTCTCTGTCTGCAGACTCGAGGGCCCAAGAAGCTGCCGGAGGGAAGACCCTTCGGAAATCATCTAGACGACACATGACGAGGCCCTGAACTAACCGAGTGGCCCTGGGCATCAATCAGAGGGCACAAGTTCAAGACCCATGTCTAAAGTGGACTCCACAGAACTCAATGAAAATTCAGTGAAGAGTTGAGAGAAGAAGGAAAAGTGACTTCAATGTTTGGAGGCCAAAGCAATCAGAAGATGGTGATTCAGTTACGAGAGAGAAAGAGCAGGGCTGTGTGTATTGCCCCCCCTCCCACCCCACCCTCCAGGGAAAAGCAGAGGTTAATTAATTCTGTTTGGGATGCACTGCCTGCAATGTGCCTAGCGAGGCATTTATAATGCCGCGAACTCAAGTGGGTAGGAGCCTGTGAGAGGCAGTCCTTCCTCAGAGGAGGTAGTTACAGAGAAGACAGAGCATAAAAAGAGACCAGACGCCCCCAGGCCCTCGAGATTCCTGGATCTTCTTGGGGGGAAAGCATTTCCCCGAGATTCCTGGCCCTCAACCTGGCAGGCGCCCAGCTACTGCAGGACGAGTGGCTACATTCCCGGGGCCACGCCAGTCTGTATGTCTCGGCCCCTTCCCCTGTACAGAAGAATATCGAAGGCCAGCTGTAACTGCAACATGAAATGTAAATCCAAAGAAAGTGAGAAAAGAGGAAGTTTCAGGGGAAATCCCTACCGTTCACAGGAAGGCAGCAGGAGGTAGGCTAAGGGGAGAATATGGAAGAAAAGAAAGGAAAGGAAAGAGAAGAGAAGAGAAGAAGAAGAAGAAGAGAAAGGAAAGGAGAAGAGAAGAAGAAAGGAAGAAAGGAGAAAGAGAAAGAAGAAGGAAGAGAAGAGAAGAGAAGAGAAGAGAAGGGGATAGAGAAAGAAAGAAGAAAAACAGAACAAGGAAACTGAGAGTTCGTCAAAGGAAAGACTGATCTCCTGAGAACTTGGGATGGGTGATGGTCCACACCCGCCCAGGAAGGTCTTAGAAAGCAAGAGTTGGTTTGTGGTGAGAACACCATGGCAATGCCATTGGAGTGGGCGGGAAAAGAGACCACCCACGTGGACAGCAAAGAAAAAAACACTACCGGGAACCCGGGAGGACTCTCAATAGACAGCAAGAGGAGGCTGGCGTTCCTGTAGGAGCAGAAGCCGGGAGAAAGCACCAAAAGCAGCAGAAGGGGAGCTTTCTGTGATGCAGCGAGAGTTTGTGATACAGCAGAGAAGGCACAGTGTGCTGGTGTGCAAGGGAAGGACGGTTCCAGGGCATCTGGAGAAGGGGGGCATCTGCCCAGAGGCCGTGGTAGAGAGAAAGGGGCTAGCACTACCTAAGAAATGTGCAGAAAGATCAACGTCCCAGACAGAAGACAGAGCGCGAATTCGAGGTCCATCAGAGCTCGCGCGCCTTTCTGAGGAGCCTGCCAAGACCGGAGCGCACTCCAGCGCAGTGGCTCAGAGGACATTTCAGAGAAAGGGTGGAGGTGTGGTGGGCATTTCGGCTCGTGTTCCCAACGCAGTGAGAGTCCGGCGAGAGGGAGGGGCCAAGCACCGGAGATGGGAGAACAGGGACCATAGTACAGATGGCTGCTGTGCGGAATGTGATGTATACATAGTGGAGAAGGAGGCCAAGTTTATCAGAGGTGGCCAAGGATGCTCAGAGTTTCTGCAAGGCCAAAGAGCTCCTGCAAACACTCTGATGTGTGTGTGTGTGTGTGTGTGTGTGTGTGTGTGTGTGTGTGAATTGTATCCCATTATAACCCTCCCTGGGCAGCAACATCCTGACCGACAGCAGGGAGTGGCCACTTGGATACATCTCCTACCCACCTGACACCATCCACTGTGGTTACAATATCACCGACTCTATTCCCTGTGCCGGACTTGGCAACCCTGTGACTAGTTGCTCACTGCCAATCTGCCCTTCTGAAACCCTCTCCGTTTGCACCCAGCCATCAAAACGTTCTCTGTATCTACGGGTCTGTTTCTGTTCTGATTGCTCCTTTCTTTTGTTTTAAGTGAAGTCCTCTGGATTTGTCTTTCTCTCTCTGGCTTATTTCACTTGGCATCACACCCTTCAGGCCCATCCATCCAATGTCTTTAGAATATAGGCCAAGGCCTCCCAGGAGATCTTCCAAACCACGGTACCTATCTGTCTTGAACCTCAACTTTCCCCAACTTGGTTCGGCCATGCTCGTGAACTTCACCTGCTCTCTAAAGGTGGATTTTATGTATCAGCCTGACTGCACCCCAGATGAGCCCCAGGCCAATAAGCGCAGGGACCGATGTATATTTTTATGCCATGGCCTTAGGACTGGCCTATGACAAAGCATGACTGTGAAAACAGGAGACAAACACACGGCCATCGCCCAGCTGATGCCTGGGCTGGACGGGACACATTTTTCTGAAGGTCTACCCCTGTGGTTCTCTGCTTTGAACAGGTAAACTGAACCGGGCGTCCGAGCGTGCAAGACCAAAGCTGGCCCACACACAGCCTCGGCACCAAAGCACCGACAATAAAACGAGCACAAGCCCTTGCAAGGAAGGGTCTGTCCTGAGCGAGATCCATCCAGCGCCGCATGCTTCAAAGTATGGAAATGTTTACACCAACTAATCACATCCTGTGTGTCTGAGACACTGTGCTTTCTTCAGGTGTCCCCACGATGCAGGGTGTGTGCTGGCTGTCCGCCTGCAGGAAGTTGCGTCCTTCTGCCATATGTCTTGCAGGTCAAGAAGTGAGTAAGAGACGGCCATGTAATTTGGAAGCCCAGCCTCAGGGCATCGGCTCAGGCTGCTCTCGGGATGGCCCCACCTTCCACACAGCATCCGGTCTTTGGAAAACCAGGTCATGCCTTCCATGCACAAAATGCAAAAACAGCTCGGACCATAGGGGAAGGACTAACCAATCAGTTTGATTGAACGGGCAGAGTAAACAGATACACTTGTTCTCCCCTGTTTTCAGGGTTTAATCGAATGACTCAGGTTTAATTGTCATCTCTTGGGTGGCCGATAGTTGAATGTACATTATGTACCATTCAGAATTACTTTAATGAGGTCAAAGTCCTATTCCTATTATTATTTTCCAAATCCAGTTAAAGCTATTTTAAGGCTGCGTTATCGCCAAAAAAACCACCCTTCTTTTCCTTCATGGTTACATTATTTGTATTCCTGGAACTAGCTAAGTTTGCATTTTGATTTTTTTTTTTTGTGCTAAAGAATCTCAGTTTCCAAATACACCAATGTATCATTTGGGATTCGAGACCCAAACAGAGTTCGAAATCTACCAGGACACACTATCCCCTGAGATAATTTGCTTATTTCACAGTAGCTTGAAAAAATAATGAGAACTTATCCTCGGAAGACACTAGTTTCAATTGTCCAGGACACAAAACAGTCGTTCGGCAGAGAGTTTTAGGTTAATGAGGAATTAAGTGAATGGGTTTGGATTAATAATTTAGATCATTATGATTGTTGAGGAATAATTACTGGTACGAGGGTAATTCTCATGCCGCGAATCCACACCCCCGTGCATAATAATAGCTCAGCGAGGTGGGAGTCCCGAGTGATTGCTACTGTCTGGCTGCCTCAGGTTGGGAGAGGGTCCCAAATGTGTGCCTCTTTGACAAGTCGTGGTGGCAGCAACTGGGTGTGTTACGTGTGTACCAGGCCAATCCGCAGAAGTCAGAGGGTCTTAGGGAGGGGGTGCAGGTGGCTCAGAGAAAGGCTCATGGAAGGATGCAGGGTGGCAGGGACATGCACGTAGGGTCGGAGGGACAGAGGACCGCAGATGTGTGCAGGGAAGCAAACATGGTCCATTTAGATCCCGGGCAGACACACATAAGTGTGGCCCAAACTGGGGGAAGGCACTGGCGGAACACCGAGAAACCAGGCTAAGTTTCCTGGGGGGAGATTATGAAGGAGCACGCAGAGGAGAGGGGCCCAGATCTGTGTGCCTGGCGTTACCAGCTGCAGCCTCCCCCCTGAGAGGGATGGAACCTGGCCAGGCAGTTGCAGAAAAGGGAGAAATCAAAGCAGCGTGCATCTCTGGTGCACACCTCCAGGGGGCATCGCTCACACTGCATTCTCTGGTATTCTGCAAAATGCAGTCTTGTTCCCACAGCCGACGGGAAAGATACTGCCTGGAGGTGGGGCAGCTCTATGTTGGGGTTCACACCCCGCTACGGCGCAGAAAACAAACACCCTGTGGCCAGGGGACCCCACTTGGGGCTGGGAAAAACCGCAAGTGGTCTACACAGCAGGTGTCCGACAGCTCGCTTACCACTGCGGTGTGTGTGCTTGAGACTTTCTTCTTAGGACAGTGTGGGGGTCACAGCCAAGCCAGAGTGGGCACCGAGGTCTCCCCTGCACTACCAGCACCCACCACGAGGTGGCGCGCCGGTCCCAACGCTGAATGTACACTGAGTCCCCACTGTCCATCTCGCAGGGCCCACCCTTGCCATCGGGGTCTGTGGGTTGGGACACATGTATGAGGACGTGTACCCACCAGCGTGGGGCTACACAGAGTAGCCTCACTGCCCTAAACAGCCTGTGGGGCCCGCCTCTTCCTCCCTCCCTCGCCCTCTGGGGCTTTGCAGGACGTGAAGGCTCCTTTGCGTTGGGCAATCCCATTGCCTGCAGGGACCACAGCGGTTGCATCCGCCGCCCACTGCGGATGTTCCTCGTTTCTTCCAAGTGCCGACCGCGATGCACGAAACTGCTGTGGACACCCAGGTGGAGCTTTGTGTGCGGGCACGGGTTTTGGACGCCTTTGGGGGCCCTCTGTATTTAAGGTGCTTTTACCGAGTCAGCAGAGGGGGGAAAATGGTCAAGCTGGGTGGCCTGGGGCTAGATATGTTGGAGATCGTGGGAGACGTAGCCTTCCCAGGCTCCAGGAAGATGAGAGACCCTCGCAGAGGTGTTCTGCGCATTTTGGATACAAAGAGGAACGCGCATCAGCCTCTCCCTCAAGGAGCCGGCAGCGACAAGCACGCCTAGTTGAAACCACATGTTACAAAATGTACATATAGCAGCAGTGGTCATGGAGTGTGAGGGGAAACAGTAACAATTCACAGAGAGGCGGTGAGTGAGTGCCGAGAATTCTGAGACAAAGAGTGGCTCGTGGATTTGGGAAGAAGGGGAGTGGGTAGAGGAGGGGGGCCTTTAAGGCTGGAGCATTTTATTCCGACTTGGGGACCTGCTCCCCAGGGCCACGAGAAGGAACACAGTGCCCCCCAAAGTGTGGGAAGCCATCCTAAAGATGGTGCTGGAGGCACCCAGTCTTCCAGAAAGTCTCTCCAGACGGCCGGTTTTGCGTAACAGAAGGTAACAGAGCATTACCCTACCCTTTCTGAAAAAAACATTATTGACATGATGGACATGCTTCACAGCCCATAATAGGGAGCATTGTCATGTGCCCCCCTTGGTGGCCTTTCGCGGAGTCACAAAGTTGGGCGACCACCACGGCCGTCTCCTGTGAGACCACATCCCTTCCTGCGCCCAGAAAGCCATCGCATGTCCTCTCCTGCCCAACCGTGTGGTCTGCGCTGATGGACTCACACGTGATGTGGTCCCTGTGTCTGCCTCTGTCCCGTCGGTCCCTGTGTCCAACGTCCACCCGCCCATGCTGCTGTGTGTATCCCGACTTCCTCCTCTCAGGCGCAAGGCTTTCTGCACCGGGCAAGCTCCAGCTCAGGCCCAGAGCGGACAGACAAACCACCACTCAGGAATGAGGAGTGGACAGAGCTCCAGGCCCAGGTGGGCCCCCGGCTGTCTGCCAGGGAGGCCCTGGCTGGGGTGTTGTCACGGCCACCAAGGACCAGGACAACGAGGCCCCTCGCTCACCAGCTAGAGCGTCACCAAGAGCACTGTCCCTCCTGAGAGTCCGCTGTGTCCCTCGAACAAACGCTCCTGCCTTGCTCAGAGCCTATCGTGAACGTCCAGCGTCCTACAAACTTACTCTGCACAACCTTCCCCAGCTGTGCAACTGATTTGCATGGAGATGACAAGTTTTGGAGGTCCTCACGTGGCCACTTTTAAATGTTAATCTGTGCCTCTCCCAAGAAACCCGGTTCCATTATTTATTTTAAGCTTGCTTTCCACATTCCTGACGCTTCAAGACAAGACGCAGGTTAGAAGCATTTCCTTTCAGCCGAAGCACAATAAAGCCTCGTGCAAATTATAAATAAGGGGTGATCTTTCCTAATGGCACATTTAATGTAAAAATGCAAAGTTCATAGGGTCTGCTAGGCACACTATTGTCATATTTTAGTGTTTGGTGAAGGCGTCTTGCTGTCGTGGTGTGTAAGGGGTTGGCAGCTGACGCGGACGACAAAGGAACCCCAGTACATAGCCTCACGCTGGAAGGAAGCCCGTGTTTGTCTGCCAAGATAAAACAAAATCTAGGGCAACGTGATTCCCTCCCGACACTGGCAAATCCGTAGTTCAGGGTTCAGGAAAAGACTCACCCGCCGACTAGGAGATGGTTTAGCCAACTGTTTCACTGTGCTTTTGTCCTTACAAACTACAGGAAAACCAGTGGAAAATATTTAAGTCCCGTGGAAAAATGTTGTCTAGTTGGGTAATCCTGTTACCAGGATAATTAAAACAGGTTACATAAAAGGAAGAAATGTGTTTCATCCCCATGATGCCTTAAAATTGAGCTACGATGCTCATCACTGTCCTCACTTCTCGGCCCCTGCAACTGCCCACTTAGGCTGGAAAGGCCAAATTATGTTCTTCTGCAATGAAATCCTCAGAACTAGTGACGGAGGGTGGCGGGCAGTCACTGTGTCCAGCCCTTTGTCTTCCTCTGTGTGCAAAGTCCGGCGGTGGTCAACTTAGGGAATGTAGCAGCCTGGCCAAGGAGGGCCCCAGCAAAGCGCAGAGGTTGAATTCCACGTGATTACTGGGTGTCTCTGAATGCTCAGGCGGCCCTGAGCACCTGTGGTGTTCACAGGTTTACAGACGCCGTGTTTGCTCAGCTGCCTGGCCTGCAGGAAGACCGTGGGCCGTGGGCATCCAGTCGTAAACACTGGCCAACATGCCACGGGGCTATTAGACACAGGGCTCGTGACCAGTGGCGTTGCAAGATAACCCCAGAGCGCCCCCACTGCTTAGAGCAAATCTTTGCGTCTTCAGAAGCGACCTCTTGTCTTTGTGGAAACCTTGGGTGCAGCAGGGAGAGCTGTGGCAGAGAAATATGTGTGCGTAACACCCGCTGAGGGGTGAGCTGGCACCGGGTCCCCATTCGGTGTGGAGATACGAGATGGTGCCGGTGAGGAAGGCCTGTGATTCCGGCTGCTGTCCCTGCCCTGGGCCCCACAGTCTCTTGGACAGAGGCATCCATTGGACACTTTCCGGTGCATTATCTAAGATCACCCCAGACAGACTCGCGCTGGGTAATTGCCACCTGGCAGCCGATGGCGTGTGAGATGGACACCCTGCAGTTTATCATCTTTGGAGAGAACCACACGGTTAGGCAGTGTCTTCAGGGCTGGCTCCCATGTGTCACATGACTTCTGTCCCTTCTCCGTCATTGTAGCAGATAAGCCTGCCCCACTGCGGCTGGGGGGCTGCCGTCCCCTCACCCCCACCGTTCAGTGTGAACCACTACACAAGAGAAGCACCGTGTCTACCCCTGGAACACCTTTGATGCGGCCTCGCTGTGCTGGAAGTCATAGCCGGTAGGGCCGGGAAGATTTCCCGGACGCAAGCTGCCCTCTGAGGCGTGGTCGTGGAACATAATGTCCCTGGACGCTGTAGACCACCTGAATTCCCTAAACGTCTCAGGGCAGGGACAAAGGGGCAAGCTGAACTGAAATGGGAAAAGATGAAAAGGCAGTTTCCTGCGGTTCAAAGTCCTAATATCAGTAACATTCCTGCTGTATGATCTTTTTCACTTTCGACATATCGTTAAAAATGTTTTTTACTTTCAACATGGTTAAAAATGTTACCGCACCATGATGTAGGATTCAGCGTGTGAAACATTTATGATGGCACTGAAATCTGGCGCAAATCATTCTTAGAGCAAGGGAACCGGTGGAACTCACACAATGGTCACTCAGTTTCCTCGTGATGTCGGAAATGACGTCCCAGTTACCTCCCGAATATCCACTCAGGAAAGGTTACGCCGTGGGTGCATCTCGGAAGATACGCACAACCTGATGTAAACACTCATTTCTGTGTGTTCTTGCTTTTTCCCTCCCCCTGGCCCAAAAACTGTCTTCATTTCCCTCTCTACCAACTACCTAAAATATTTTTCTAAGCGTGAACACCCCTCAGATATCCCAGGGTCCCAGATGTCCCAGCAGGGCGTAGCCCAGCTTGTCTAAGCCAGGAAAACGAGTGATGAAGTGTTTTCTCAAAATGTACTAACTAGTCCTTTGCTGTCACAGGGGTGACACAGTGTCTCTGGATGAGTGGACTCCGGCTTCGCGGACAACATTGGAGAAAAGTATGTTTTTCGTGAGTCCTCTGGGGCTCTCTCACTGGGGTCTGGACCGTGAGTCTGGTCCGGGGGAGCTGTCTCCACATGGAACGTTGCAAAAACAGAGTGTGGCTGATGTAGCGAATCTGTGGAGCTACTTAACTGTTGCTACATTAAACACAAACAACCTCCGATCACAGTGGCTGGACAGAAAGGGGGAGATCTTGCTCAGGGGACAGTCGGTGGTTGCTGAGGTCGCCTCCCTGGGCTGCACCAGGTGACAACGCAGGGATTTCCCCACCTCACCGTGTGGCACCCCCGTTCCTTGGGACCTTTGCCGAGTCCTTACTTACCTGAGGTGTGACACTGTGGCCGCAAGCACACAGGGCCGTGCAGGACACGGTCTGATCTACGTGAGTGTCTCACAGGGTCCCGACATCCGTAGGAATTAGGACATGGGACATGCCATTCTGCCCGCTCTTCTCTGACTTAAACCGGTCCACTCCAGCAGTCACCTGCTTGGTGCTTCCAATGGGTCCCAAGAAGCTCTGCTCACCAGGGAATAAGCCGCCTCCGGTGACCAGTGCGCTGTCTGCATTTAGTTTCGCAGCCCGTGTGAAAGGGACACACCAGAAATGTTGACAGTGCGGAGGACCTACTTACAGAAATGGGTGCATGGGGAATTCTGCATTTCGAAAAGCGCCGCCGCCTCTGAGCACAGCCAACACGGCTTGGAAACGGCGGTTCTCACCGAATCGGGCCTCCCTGGCAAAGCGGCGCTACCTTCTGACTGGGTAACATGTGCCAGGGCACTGTAAAAATCACTCAGGTGCACTGGCCAGGTAAGATGAGCAGTGTCCCCGCGAAAAGTCATGGAGGGGGTTTAAACTTTAGGAGTCGAGCTACTTTTTTAGGCAAAACACTCAAGGGACTCCTCTGTGCAAGGCCCCGTGGGCTTGTCCCTCAAAAACTGACAAAGCCCTGCTTTGCGCCAATGCGTGGGCCTTTTTCTAGTCGCTAGTATTGCCGTTAAGGAAGACGCCCATCCCTGAAGAGGCGCCTGCAACATAGTAGCTGACACTCTTCACTGTGGGTATGTTGCAGTCACTGCGCTTGGAGCTGTTACACAAACACATGTTGCTAAGCGATGTTCTCCTGAGGAGGCAGCTGTTGTAGCAATGCGGACACGGTCCACTGTGAACTTGGCCATGGAGCACGAGGGCGCCTTTCCCCACCGCTTCTTCCCCTCCCCCCCACGGTGCCCTCGCACCTGTGCGCTCTCGCTCTCCACCCCCACCCCCGCCCCCCTCCGCAGGGCCCTTCTTTCGTTCTAACTGGTTTCCTAACCCCATGTGTTGCACGGCTCACTTCTGCCTCTGCGACTTTGTAAATAAACTTTCTCTGATACTTTGAAAAACAGAAACAAAGAAACGGATCCCAGCGTTGGAAACCCAAGGACGGCAGGGCGCGGAGGGAGCTGCTTCATGGCCTCGGGGGCAGGTGGGGAGGCATCTGGGGTGGGTGGGGAGGCATCCCAGGTGGGGAGAGAAGGGTCTTGGGCAGATGGGGAGGTGTCCGGGGCAAGGGGGGGATGCGCCCAGCAGGAAGCCAGGCGGGTAGACATACTGGGGGATCAGACCGCGAGTGTGTTGAGGGTCTGCCGTTGCCACCCCATTGCATTGGGAGGGGAGTACAGAGGTGGGAACAAGGTCTGCGTTTTTTAGCCATGGAAGGCAGCAGATGATTCTCTAGGAAATTTGCGTCTTTGGCCCACCGTCTCCCACACTGCCGGTGCCCGTCACCTGCCCGCCTTCCTGTGGACAGACACGGTCAGTGTTCCTCCAGAATCGCCTGGTTGGATGGGACCCCATGCGAGTCCGAAGTCCCCAAAATGCCCCTTTCTCCTGCTCCCTGCTCTCGCAGTTCATCCTCACTCTGTGGTCGTTGGGAGCAACCCAGTGCACAGAGGAGAGAGAACGAGGCTTTTGGTATCTGACTTTCACTCTTCCAACCTCTCGCTGCCAAACAGCCGCGCTGCAAAGCACTGCTTTGTGTGACCACAGGGCCCGTCAAACAGCGCCCAGAAGCGTGGGTGCAGAGGCATACAGAGGGCTCCGTGTTCAGATGAAAGCGCTGCATAAAGACATGAGACATTAAAACACACTGAAACTCTGTTTGAGGACTATTTTGGTGCCCATGTGTCTATCACCTTCACCCTGCCCCCAAAATGTTCTTTTCCCTCAAATCAGGTTTGACAACAATTAAAACACTTTATGCATCCATGGAGAGATGCATAATCAAGATGTGGCGGTATATGTGTATGCCAGGGAATATTACTCAGCCATGAAAAAGAACTTGCCATCTGTAACCACACAGATGGACCTAGAGCGTATTCTGCTAAATAAAATAAGTCAATGGGAAAGGACACAGGGCTTCACTTGAACGTGGAATCTAAAACATACACAAATAATCATAAATATAAGTGTATTAAAAATAAATGAAGAAAACAGAAACACACCCATAGATATAAAGAACAAGCTGAGCCCTGGGCGGGTGGCTCAGCCGCTTCCTCCTGTGCAGCAACAGGCTGCGGGTTCGATTCCCTGTCAGGGTGCGGACATGGGTTGTGGGTTCAGATTCTCCTGGTCAGGGTGTGGACAGGAGGCAGCTGATTGATGTTTCTTTCTCTCTCCGTCCCCTCCCACTCTTTGCAAAATCCATAAACGTATTCTTGGTGAGGATTTAATAAAAAAACAAACAATAAGCCGATGGCTGCCACGGTGGAAGGGGGTGATGAGGACACGTGGGTTTTTTTTTTTGTTTGTTTTTAAAGCCTCTCTTGGTGAGCTGTAGACGAGGCCAGGTGCCGGACCCCTTGGCCCTGCCTGGCCGTCTCATCCTGCCGGTCAGCGGCTGCTTGGATCCCTGCCCCTCTCTGCACCTCTCACCCCAACCCTGAAGCCTTCAGAGACTGAATGTACATTCCTTGTAGCAGACGCGCCCCCACGTTTGCCAAACACAGGTGGACCTCAGCATCCTCACTGCCAAAGGCGGTTTTATTTCGACTTTGCCTGAACAGGACAAGGAGGTGTCGAGACACCTCAGCCACCAGAGGGACTCACGTGACAGGCAACGTTTTCCCGACACAGACCCGACGTGTCCCCCCGGCTGTGTCTCCTCTCTTCCCAGCGAGCCCTTCCGGGGGCTCTCACGTGGGCCCCCTCTTTTGAGTCCTTCACGACCGGGATGCACGGGGCGTGAGTCCGCTCTCCGTGGGAAACAGTGCCTGCTCCACATCCGCTGCTGAAATGCTAGGAGTGTCAAGGGTTAACGTGTGCGCAGAGCTTCCAAGTCCACGAGGACCTGGATGTATAACTCAAGAATTGACAGCAATGAGCTCACAGGAGCGCGGAATAAAACAAGAGAGAAAAACCATCACGGACGCAGACAACAGGGTGCAGATGAGCAGAGGGAAGGGGGTCGGGGAGGTCGGGGAGGGTGAAGGGGGGCAAATGGTGATGGGAGAAGACGTGCTCACCGTGGGGCGGTGAGCACGCAGCACAACATACAGATGACGCGTTGTAGAACTGCGCACCTGAAACCTAAATCAGTTCATTACCCAGTACCGCCCCGACAAGTGCAATAAAACTGTTTTAGGAAAAAAATTACAAAAAAAAAGGGTAGGTCTCTCCGGAGCCGAATAATTTAATTCTCCTGTTGCACTAAACGTATCCTTCATGTCTCTTAACATTGTACAGGTTAAATAGTTAGCTGGACCCATAAATACACGTAATGTATGTACATGCTTCAAGTGAGGAGATCCTGCCACACATGTTTCCACCTCACAGGGCATCTGGAAGCCTATTGGCATCGAGCATCTTGAACTTGGAATGAACATGGTCATCTTCGAAAGCACGCTCAGGCCAGCAGCTTCCCAAAATTCCTCTACCACCATCCCAGCCAGAACCCCAACACATCGTCAGCACGCCGACGCTCTCTTTCATGAGAATATTTCTTATACAGTAAGAGGGATTTCCGAGCCATTTCTGGAGTGAGAGATCCATGTGGAGGGAATCTGTCTATCCTGGAAGTCTACTGGTTTTCCCGAAACAGGGATAACTGGCTACTTGGTTTATTTTAAATATCTTAACCTCCTTGAGGGACGAAGGAAAGTGGCCTCACATAAAATACACAGGTTGTGAGTAGTAGTTTGTGTGTTCTCAATAATACTGACAGCGAGTGCCTTCCAGTCACCAGAGGGGAACTCATCAGCACCTTTTGCCCGTGAAAGCGATGGTTCTTCAGTCCCTCCCCCGTGGCCCAGGTCGAGCCTGGTGGGGGGCTCTGTGCACGGTGCTCTCCGTGTTGCCGGGGGCCCGGCAGAGTCACGCACACCCCCGTGGGGCGAAGCGGGGGTTTGCCTTTCCCACATTTCATCCCAGCATCTTGGATACATTCACCCTCATGCATTGACACCAGTGCACGCACTTGACCGTGGAAGGCATATGTCGAGCATCTGTCCCTGTGCGCACTGTTGAGTTTTTCCCCACTGTGGGAGCTCTCGGCGGGGCCCTTGGGTGACCAGGTAGACAGGGGACCACAGTCCGAGATGGGACCACAGTGCGAGATGCTGGGTGTGCACGGTGACGCTCCCCCTCCCCCCCTGCCACGGGAAGGGTGGACTGGGCCCCGAGCGTCCCTCCTGCCCGCAGACGAGCCCGGCTATGGGCTCCCTCCCCGGTCTTGCTTTTCCTGGTCACACTGGCAGGACAGGCCGGAGGCCGAGGAACAACACATCTGCAGCCACGGCTTCCAGAGAAGGTTCTGCAGCGACAGCTGGTTGGGGACCTCTTGCACGGTGCGCGCGTGGCGGTCTGCCGCTCGCTGCATCACCTCCAGGATCTCCCAGAAGCGGGGCTCGGTGCTCGGGGTCACGGGGCTGCTCTCCCTGGGGTCCTTGGAGAGATCGAACAGCAGCGGCGGCTCGTGGCGGGTGACGAAGCGTCCGTGACAGAAGCACACGTGTGTGAGGAAGCAGCCATTGGCGCCCTCGGGGGTGAAGTTGGGCGTGAAGAGAAAGACCTTCCAGATGGAGGAGCCTGCGGTGCACAAGGACACAGGTGGGGTCACGGGCGGGGGCAACGCTGGCCAGACTCACCGCCCACCAGACCCCACACTGAGATCTCGCGGCCCTGGGCCGGGGGCCCGTGCACGCCGTGGGGTGTTGAAGGAGGAAATCTGCGTGTGGGTCGCACACAAGCCTCGGACCCGCTGGGGAGACGGTGCCGCGGCTGCTTCAGTGGTGAGGGTGTGCGCACGCGAGCCCCGGCATCCGCTCCTTATTCCCCGTCCCTGAGTCTCCCTGCCCCCGCCTGCCCATCTCTGCCCCTCGCTGTCTCCTGCTTACGTGGTCCCGGTCTCTGCCTCCTGATGCAGCGTGGTAGTGAAAAGGGGGGCACGACCCCCCTTGTTTCAGCACGGAACTCACACAGGGCTGCCGTTTTCCTCCCGTAAACTGTCCAGCCCGGAAATGGCGAGGGGGCTCTCGATAAATGCTCAGGGACGGACAGCGGGGAAGCCCCCAGCTCGGCTCCCTGTGGTATTCCCATGCCCACACTTTCAAGGTACAGCCTGCGATTCTGCCTACAACCAGTCAGGAGGGAGAGAGAGGCAGCCTCCCTGCTGACATGGACCCTGTGCTGTGCACACGCACATGTCCTTGCAGGGCCACCAAGCACAAGGGCACACCCTGGACCTCGGTGAACCTCTCGTTTCCTCAGCCTTGAGAGAGTGCAAAAGTATGTCCCTCACCGGCCCGTGAGCATGGGGCCGAGGGCGGGGTGGTTCTGCAACGGCGAACACACGGGATCTGGGAGCTGACGGGCACCTTCCAACGCAAGGTCGTGATAAGACTTGCCAAACGCTACCCATTCACCGAACACGACCGAGCCGCAACGGTGCAGCCTGTATGTTATTCGCTGGATAAAGGTGTCGGACCCCCCAAACCAGGGGAAGGTGCTGGGCTCAGGGCGGGACGCTTCGACTGTTCCGAAGCGGGAAGCTCCGTGTGCCATGAAATCTCCAAATGTTAACATGTCAGGAAAAGATGTTTCGGCCCGTGACGAAAGGATGGATTTGTTTGCTGTTTATTCTGCCATGTTCTCGCTCTCTGAAGAGCTGGCTGCCGATCAGACCCCCCCCCCCACGACAGGTGTCTGCAAGGCCGTTTCCGGGGTACAAAGCACGGAAAAGCCAGAACGCAGGTGCGCGGACCCCCTGGACTGAGCTGCACAACACAAATACCCTTTCTCATGCTCTCCCGACGGATGTGACCCGTACATCGTGCAGCCTCAGCCGCCAGCAAGCAACACACAGCCATTTAATTCCCTCGGATGATTTGCGGACGTCATGGCAATGGTGGCTGCTGTCATTGTGGGTATTTAGCGAGCAAATGATCCGCGTACAAACTGAATGGATAGAATTAACCACAAGCGATTAATGGCCAGGGGAGTGTGCATCGGCCCCAGGGAGACTCTGGCCTGAGATAGGCCTGCACCAGGGAACGTGGCCGGTCTTGGGTTTTTGAGGGAAGAAGTGGGAAGCACAGGGCAAGCGACCCACTATGCGCAGTTCCAGGACCCGTTACCCGTGGTTTGAGCACCTGTTATCCACAGACCCAGAAAGGGCCCCTGTCATCCACGGGTTCCAGGACTCGTTATCTGTGGGTCCAAAAAGAGCCTGTTACCCATGGGTTCCAGGGTCTGTTATCCGTCAGTTCCAAGACCCATTATCTGTGAGTTTGAGAGCCTGTTATGCATGGTTGCAAGGACCTGTTACCTGCAGGGGTCAGGACCTGCTCTCTGTGGGTGGCCACACGAGACAAACACCGCAGTTCTTCTCTTGAACCCAAAGACCTTTGGGGGGGGGCTGTACCTGGGGCCGCCCAGGATACCCTGTCTTCACATCCACGGTCCCTGCGTGGGCACTGTGGGGCCCCGGCCTCTTCTGTCCGTGATGTGTATTCCTACCTGTTCCCCAGGGCCCGGACCCTGCACAAGCCAGCCCTGGGCTCGTGGACGAGACAGCACGCTCTCCCAGCCCCCACGGCAGGCTGCGTTCCACTCACGGCGCTGTGATCACGTGGAAAACAAAAAAGACTCGGACAAGGGCTGCAGCGGAGAGCGCCTGACGCCCATGCAGGCAGGTGGGTGCATCCCCGCTCCCCCAGCTGCTGCCCCCGTGTCTGACAGGGACGCTGTGCCTGTGATGAGCCGCCGTGTGTAGGCTAGGGAACAGGAACAGGGACCCTGGTCCGAGGCGGGCACACACGTCACACTAAACTGTGCCCCTGCCCTTCCGTGTGGATTCGAGTCCCCCACGCTAATGCCAGACAAGTGACCCGTGTTACATGCTCGGTTTGGGGCAGCCTGTTCGAGCGTGAGGGGACTGACGAGATCAGTCCCTGTTGAAATCATGTCCCTCGCCTCACCCCGAGAACTGAGTTACAGAATCATTACGCTTCCAGGGTTATTAACTCAGAGAGGACACATTCTCCACAAAAGTTGGAAGGGATTCACAAGGGCCGAAACAGAATTGTTACATTTGGGGAACATAAGTATTTAATTGTCATGTGTGGCCTCAGCAATTGGAACGTGAAGTGCCCGTCGGTGGTTTGGGTTCCCTGGGCCGGGGGAAGCCGGCCCTGCCCGAGGGGTGGAGCCACACCGGGCTGGCCACGTCCGCCCATTGCCACGGTGTCCACACCGCCCCCCACGGGGGGAGGGGGCTGCACGTTAGCAACGGCACAAGAGCTGGTGGATTGCTGATCGCTGAACCCCGCTGCACCCCAACGTGGTCTGTTCCTCACCCTGACACCCAGAATTCCTCTTCCCTCTTCCCAGGAAGGAGTCTGAGGTCAGATAGCAGCCCTGCCACCCCTTGGAATTATGGGAAGTGTCCCACCAGGCAGTGTGGGGGTCACTGGCCACCCCCGAGCCGAGGGGACCCGAGAGGGCCTCAGCCAACTCACCCGGCGGGTCTCTGGTTCACAGGTAACTCCGTGCATGGGAGAGCTGCCCCTGCTCACGCCCCGCTGCCCTCTCCTCTCTTCCCACAGCTCGGGGCAGAAAACCGTCTCAGACATAAGCAGCGTGGGACTGCGGCAGCTGCTCAACTAACGACTGTCCACGGCAGAGGTACGTGTGTACATGTGACGTTCAACTCCCCCGTCGGACGTGACGTAAAACCGCCGTGTTCACGGACAGGTGCCCACTCCAGCCCGCCTCTCTACGCACACAGGAGCTGCTCCCTAAACATCCGCAGCCTGAGTGAGTACGTGAAAGGGAAGATCGCCCCCCACAAGGCGTGCACGCTGGCCGAGGCACCACCCACTGGGACTGAGGGTCAGGGACCAGCTGCCAGTGAATGAGAGAGGACTCACGAAACCATGGCTTCCGGAGACCCTCGAGTCTGACCAGTGATTGTAGCGTGACTTCACTGTGACTTCTACCCCTGTGTTGCGGGTCTGAGGCAGGGCGTTGTAAGAACTTGTGTGGGAAGACGTGTCTCTTGAAGAAGCAGGTTGGATCCAAAGGGGCCGAGGCCTCTCGGGGCCTGGGGCCTGTTTCCCCCGCGGACCCCCATGTTCTGCCTCTCCCTGCTTCTGCTAGCGGCCCCTCATTCCGTGTTTCTGCAGCCCCCTGACCCAACAGGTGCCCTCTCGCCTCACTCTGTGGGACTGTCTCTATTTCAATGTGCAAAGTTCAGCACGCAACTACCCTTCATTAAACACGGGCACACCCCCGAAATGCCATTGTTTGCATGTTTTGGGGGCTCCGTGGAAGCAGAAGTGGGTAGAAGTACAGCTCTCCTTTCCTCGGCGGCTGAGACCTACGTGCAGTCAGTGCCCCTACAAAGAGCCACGGCCTCCCTGCGGGGGTTTGCAAGGACAGACGCGTGGCTGAGACAGGCCAGCACGGCCCCTCCAGGACTTGGCTCTGTCGCTTTGGGTCCGTCCCGCGCCCAGAGAGGAACCCGAGGCAGCCGCCTGCACGGGGAATAGAAACTTTGTGGGGGAAGGTGGTTTGAGGTCTGCGGGTAACAGAAGGGGGGCCGTTTTCCACTTTAAAAATAACGAACATGGACTCGGAATGACATGTCCCTGGTAAACTGGCTGGATGAACAGGGGTGGGAGACCGGTGAGCTGAGAGCCGCGGGGAGCCTTGCTCTGAGCTTAAGAAGCAGCCGCCGGTGAGAAGTTACGAGGGTCCTGGCAGACTGGCTTCCCGTAGCCGCATCCCCAAACACAACAGACAAACGGGGAGCTCTAGGTCACCTCTCAAGACTACACAGGACTCCTAACCTCACCGTCCACCTCAAAAACACACCACTGTTGCATAAATAGCTTCCGGATTTCCACTGACCCTGAGGCATCTCAGTGCCGTGAACATCATCTCAGTCCTAAGTTTAAATATATAGAAAACAAAACCCCGACACCTGTCAGCACAGGTACAGTTATCACCCGGTTCTGTGTGCACCCTCGGGCTTGTCGGAGAACGGCTCTACGCACGGTGTCGGAAACCCCGAGTTCCACACCACCCCTCCCAGAGCACAGGACTGGAGCACCACCGCACCCGGCCTGGGAAACCCGAGGGCATCGAGCGTGTGCACTCGCTTCCAAAGATCTACGCCCAGAAAATGGACACAACACCAGAGGGACGGATGAGTCGGGACCGGCCTCCTGTGGGCTTCCGGGGAAGAGAGCAGGCGAGCGTTTCCACGCGGTTCAGGGCGCTACGGCGCCAAGCGAGGGGACTGAGAAAGCTCTTAGAGGGGGGGCTTGGGACGGGGCATGTCCGAGGGGCTGGGGGCAGTGCTCCAGGAACGGAGAGAAGGGCATCCATCCAGGACCTACAAGCGCACATGGGCTGCGTACGGAGGAGAGGGGCCCAGTGCAGAATGGGAAGCCCGAGGACATGGGACTGTTTGAAGTCCACGTGGTGAGCGCCCAGCCCTTGGACGTCCTGCCCACACGAGGACGGGAGCAGGGGGAGTCACAGAGGACAGGAGGCGGCACTCGAAGCCACGCACGGTTGCCCTGTGAGCCCCCCGCCGGCCTCGGCTGCGGAGCTCGGCACCCCCAACATTCACCTACACGCACGGCGCTGGTCGCAGGGAGCGGCCCAGACGGGCAGCGGGGCTCACTCACTGTTCCGCGGGTGCCAGCGCACGGCGTTCAGGTAGAAGTTGCAGTAGTGGAACAGAAACTCGTGCTCCGAGTGCGAGGGCGGGCTCGGGCTCCGCAGCAGCGGCATCAGGTCCCGGCCGTCGATGACCCTGTGGGACAAAGCGGGCGGGCGTGAGGCGGGAAGGGCCGCACCGTGCTTAGGCTGAAACTCCCCGGGCCCCGAGTCGTCCTTCCGGTGAAAGGGGGGCTGCGTCGTGGTCCCCGAGTGACCGGCACAAACGCACCAGCTGGCCCGTGTTGGGTGCTGTGTCCCCTGCGGGGAGGCCAGCTGCACCCCCCCGGGCAAACTCCTGGAACCCTCCCAATGGCAGCAGGACTTGAGGCTGTTATCACTCCCCGCGGACCAGGAGGAACAGGTCACTTCTCCAAGGTCCCGGGACCAGCGGGAGAGCCCCTGGGAGGCGGCCCCGGCTGGCTGGGCACCCACACTCTGAAGTGTTTCCCTACTCCACTCCTAAAGCTTCTTTTCTGCCTGTTCCCCTGCAAAGACAGAGCTTCACTCCCGAACCGTAAGTGTACTGGACATGAGGATTTCTGACAATGTGGGCCAAAGAAAGAAACATAACACAGAGCGTGGTGAACATGGGATCGGGCGCGCTTCACTGACATCGGATGGAGTTCAGGTGTGAAAAGGAAGCTGATACAAAGGCCCCTGGGCCTGATGGCTCCCAAACACAGATGCGGTTGACCTTGGGGGGCAGGAGTGTGAGCTACACGGGGCGTTCTGCAATGCATTCTCTCAGTGCACTGGACCGAACTCCACATCCTCTCGGCTCAGGGCTCGACCAGCAGTTGTAAAACCTGGATGATGGGACCCACAGACGTTGTGCCCCCATTTTCGACTGTATGGGTGGGCGGCCCCCCGACCTCCGTGCGGGTCAAGAGTCCATGGCACAGGCTCTTGACCCGCACAGTAGCTCTGCCACCGTGGTGAGGATACAGAAGACAGAGCTCACTCTTGGGTTCATGTTTATTCACTATTTTCCACAGGGGCAACTGCAAACCTCCTTTTGACCACACAACGGGGGAGGAGCGATGTCAGGTCACTTGGAGTTTGAAGGGGTGGATGGAAGCCCAGCACTTTGCTTTCAGCTGAACAAAGAGGCATGGCCATGAGAGAGCTGAACTTGCGCACACGGCTAGACCACCGCCATTGCAATGAGCCCCTTTGAAAGATGTGGACAGTTCAACCCGAGGCCGCTCCTCCTCCGACTGGAAATGCCCCTCGCCTATCACCCCCGCCACCATAGCAGTATTCCCTTGGCCGTGTGATTTGGGTAAGCGTTCTGAGGAATCCTGCACCCCTTCAGCTTTTACTTGTGGTTTATTCTGGCGTCGCTAAAAGCCCTGGGAGGCCTCCTCAGTATTCACCATGCCTTCCAGGGTGTCTGTGGGCTGAAAACATTCCCTTTTTGCAAGATAAAGATAAGTACCAAAGAGAGGCTTGGTTTGTGTCCCAAGCTGTCAGTCCCGTTCGCCATGAGAGGAAGGTAAAGAAATAGGTGACAAGGACAGGTCTATGCAGAAGCGGAACGGGCTCTGGAAAAGTGTTTCTATCCCAGAACGCCGGTTACTGGGACTTGCTCCTCTCCGATCGTCTTGGAGAAAGACTCAGTCCTTCATAACGCGTCATCTGGGGTGGGGGCGAGGAAGGAAGGGGTGATGGGGAAGCGTGCAGGTGCCTGAGTCCCAGAAGCCCCGTGGGGACAAATGACCCAGACGGGGGAGACAGGACACGGGCCAGACGCCTCTCCCCACCTGCCCCCTGAGTCCAGAGCAGGCTCTTCCCTGGCCACTCAACAGCACGGACGAACCTCTGCATTTTTTGTTTGTTGGTTTTTTAATACAATCTCTACCTCTGTTTCTTGAAGCTGTTTTTGTGTGCGTGCTTTTTTTTTTGGCCATGAGCCATCAAAACACAACACTTGGTTTAAAAACAGAGGACACAACGCCTGCTGGAATGGCTACCACGAATGAATCCACAAAAACACAAGTGCTGGCGAGGATGTAGAGAAAGGGCAGACCCTAGTGCACTGTGGGTGGGAATGCAGACTGGGGCAGCAGGAAAACAGGATGGAGTCTCCTCAGAAAATGGAACGTGGAAAGGCCCTCGGACCCAGCGATGCCACTCCTGGGAATCCATGTGAAGAAATGCTACATTACAAACGACAGATGCTCCCTTCTGATCACTGCAACATCACTTCCACCGGCCAAGACACGGAAGCCGCCCAAGGGCCTGTCCATAGATGAGTGGAAATAGATACAGTACAATATTACTGGGCCATAAACAAGAAGCCCATCTTATCCTTTGTCACCTAGAGGGCATTCTGATCCGGGAAGGAAGTCAGGCGGACAAAGACAAATACCGTACGATTCCACCAGTCTGTGGGACCTGGGAAAGAGAATAAATGGAACAGAAGCCGACTTGCAGGTGCACAGAGCAGACTGACAGCTGGCAGGGGCTGGGGGGCTGCAGGGGGGAAAGACGAGGGGGTGAAGCAATACGGGGGGCAGTTACAGATTCAACCTGGGGATACGAAGTACAGCTGGGGGAACATAGTCAGTGATATGGCGATAAGTCTGCGTCGGACCAGGTGGGTGCTGGGAATATCGAGGTGTCGCTGTGTAAAGTCTATGGCTGTGTAAGCACCATGCTGTACCCCTGAAACTAACACGAAATGATAAAGACTGTAAACTGCTTGCCAGGATGGGAACTGGGTCACGGGACTGGCTCCTGATACTAGAAGGCAGCATTTACCTTAAAAAAAAAAATAAGACGGCATGTCTCATGTCATTTTTTTCTCCCCTAACAGCAAAGTATTTAAGATGTTTTAACACAGAGGGAAGCAAAGTCTCTTCTGCAAACGTTTTCTGCTTCAAGTGCAGTGTCACCCCCCCTTTTCACCCCCCCCATCCTCCACGGCACCCGTGGAAAGCCACCGTTTAGCTGCACTCAGGAATGTCAAAACGAGGCTCATTCACGCCCTGAAAAATGGAACATGACCCCTTGGGGCTGCACTTCTAATTGGTGCCCCAACTCCCAACGTAGTGGGGTTGTTTTCAACCCCACATGCCCGGCACCACAGCCCATGCCTGCCAGCCCGAGCCGGCGCGTTTCTCGTTGACCCAGGGCACAGGGCCGTGTTTCCATGGCATCGCGGTTTGCAGACCAGGGGCCCAGGCGCCTACGGATGGACACAAAGGACTGCGGTGTTCTGTACTGATGACCTGATCCTGACCATCTCCGCCCACGGAGGGGAGCCCGCACGCCAGGCTGGCACAGACTGCCCTGCCGAAGACCGGGATGCGGGCTCCCGTGGCGCCCGCTTGCGACTCTGAAACGCATTCCTCTGAAATTGTGTCACACCGGCAAAGTCACGCATCACAGCAACGGTGACGGTGTCAGCAACCGGTTGCCACGAAGAGCAGTCTCCACCTTCCAGGCTGCGCCGGGCAGCCTGGAAGGACGTTTCAGGCAACCGGAGAGAGTGTGTTTTGGGGACTTTCCTTACGTCACCGTGAGCTCCGGGAATGTGCCGTCTCTCTCAGCTTCGGGCCCGTGAACCATCGACCCGCCCTGTGCTGCCTTTGCCAAGCCAGCTTGGGGGGGGGTTTGGGGGTCACAGTACAAGAGAAAGGTTTGGACAGGCCCCGAAGGAGGAGGTGTGGGGCACTGACAAAGAGGGTCACTGGGGACACAGTGTGTGTCACCTGTGTGCTATGGAAAATACAACAAGGAAGTCTGGAACACTAATCCGGACACCAAATCTGTGCGCCCCTAATGTTCGCTGCAGCGTCATTGACAATCACCAAGCTACAGGGAAGCAGTGCATACCTTGCTTTTGCCAAAGCGCACTGAGATGTATTCCCAGGCCGACAGTGAGGCCCGGTGGCTGGACGGATTCCCTGGGAGGGAGATTTGGGGCTTTAGGAAAGACTTTGAGGGGTGGCTGCTGCCGACTCTCCTGCCTGTCCCCACGCAGAAGAACAATACTTGGACTACAGCAGACCTTGGAAACGCTTTCCGTGCTCATGGTTTTTGCGGTTCTGGGGCCTGGGCGGGAGTCCCACGCGGAAGAAGACAGACCTGCCCCGAGGGACATCCGCCTCTGCACAGGGGCTGCCACAAAAGTGCAAGCCATCCCCACGATCTCCACATGGGACCTCATGCTCGGACACTCCTGGCCCTGCCGTCAACCCCGCCAGGCCAGGGCTGTGACTGGGTCCCTTTTCCTGACACCTGCCAGGGCCTGAGACCCTCTCTGTGCGTCTGCGAGGTCCAGAGGACTGTTCACAGTCACACTGGGTGCTCCTTGACGTCTGCACGCCACAGTTCTGGGGGCCTGCTGTGGGCTCCCCAGCTGTGCCCGCTGGGAGGTCCGCACTCTGTCAGCCACGGAACCGAGGTCTCGGGGCTGCTTGCGTTTCAAAATTGCTTTCCAGGTTCCATCGCCAATGTGACGGATGTGGGCAGACGAGATGACGCCACAGCCCCCTAAACAAACGCTCTTTGGGGGCCTTGATCATTAAAGAGTGTGCACGGCAGTTCGATTCCCAGTCAGGGCACGTGCCCGGGTTCTGGGTTTGGTCCCCTGTCTCAGTGCTTACGGGAGGCAGCCCAGCGATGCTTCTCACTTCCATGTCTGTCTGTCTGTCTGTCTGTCTCTCCATCTCTCTGTTTCTAACTTCCTAGAACCAGTACGCACATCCCCGGGTGAGCATTTAAAAACAAACAAACAACAGTGTACAGGGGTCTTGAGCCCCGGACGCTTGAGAACGGCTGACCTGCACACTGCTGCCTTTCCCCACGCGCCTGCGTGTGTGTGTGAGCTGGGGTGGGGCCCAGGCAACTAAAGTGGGAACCCGATAAACCCCAAAAACAAACAGGAGCAAGGAAACAGGATCATGAACCACGGGAGGTGAGCGAGACTCCCCAGGACTCCGCGCTGGCTGGGCTGTGGCTTCTGTGCGCCTGGGTCCCCTCCCTCCCTCCCTGGGCGTCCCCTGGCGGCCGGGACCTGCAGCCCAGCTGCGTGACATCAGCCTGGCTGCCACCCAGCGAATGAACACAATCTGTCAGCGAGCTCGTCTCGCGAGCCCTCCGACGGGCAAAACCCAGGGGTGGGAGTCGCAGTGGAACTTCGGAGAAAGACGTGGCATTTAGAGCTTGTCAAAGGAACACATGCTGGGGAGGAGAGCTCTTTAGTGGGGACCCGGCTGCTGTCCTTGCTGGGGCCGCCCAGGGGACACGGCAGTTCCAGGCAGGAGGGGGGGGGCCCGGGCGTGTGGGAGGCACAGGTGAGCAGCAGGCTGGACGGGGAATGTCCGTGCAAGGCCACACTGCGCACCGCAGCCTGGGAGTCCACTTCCCGCCAGGACAGCGGGCCCAGCAGAAGAATTTCTGCGTCCAAGGTGCCCCCAGCAAGGGCCCTGGACTGCGTGCGGGTGACCAGTCCCACCCGGAGGGGACGTCCGTCTGCAGGGAGAGCAGAGCTCACGCGACCCCAAAGTCTGACCGAGACACTGCCCCCGTCTCTGCGGCACATGGTACCTGTCCTGAGGCAGCGCGGCCCCCGCGAGCGTGACCACCGTGGGGAAGATGTCCATGTTGCTGGTGGGCGCGTGGACCTCCAGCCCGGCCTCCAGGACCCCCGGCCAGCGCAGCAGGCCCGGCACGCGGACGCCTCCTTCCCAGTTGTTCCCTTTTCCTCCTGAAAGGCAGAGCGCAGGCAGCAGGGAGAAGATGTCTTCCTCAGGCTCACATCAAGGCATTCTCGAACGGGCAACGCGGGTTTTGCAAGAGCACAGAAACCATGGTGGTAACCAAGCAACCCGGGAGGCAGCCAGCGCTGCGTGGCACGCACGCCCCAGGCTACCTGAACGACGGCCTTGTCACCAGGAAGCCTCGGCAACAGCGGCCTGGGCATCAGCCGGCTTTGTACCAGTGTCAGCGAGCAAAACGGTGGCCCCCCGAACTGGCCACGCCCCACCCCTGAAACCTGGGGCTACGGGACCTCGTGTGGCTAAGGGGGAGATTATCGAGACTCTCTGTGTGGGTCCGGGGCCATTGCCAATGTCCCTGCGGGGAACAGAGGGCAACATGGGAAGAGGAGCTGCAGGGCTCGTGGGGAGAGAGGCCCCGGCCGAGGCTGCGCCGCCGGCTTTGGAGGTGGGGGGAGGTGACAAACTGGGGAGCCAGGCGATGTGAGATGCTGGAAAAGGCAGCTAGCGCGTGCTCCCCGAGAACCTGCAGCGGAAACCCAGCCCTGCCTGCAGCCCATCTGGACCCCAGCACGGCGCGGCGTCCACATCTGAGCTGCAGAACAAGGAGACGATAGGCGTTGCTTCAAAGCCCCTGCTCGTGAAGAACAATCGGTGGGCAAAGGGATCGCGCTGGCCTGTGCTTGGGACGGCGCGGTCACCCCAGTTCCTGACTGCCACGTGGGACCCTCGAGGTCCCCTTCTCACCCCTCCCGCTCTTGTCTGCAAAGGCCCACGGTGATGACAGGAAGCCCGCCCCCGTCCCCCTGTCTGTCACCAGCGTCTCTCACACTGCTTGCTACCCACGCCCATGACCTCGGCTGACGGCCTTGGAAGCCAGCGGGCCTGGGGCGGAGAACAAAGGAGGGACCAGCGTGTGAAAGGCTGTCTGGAACTACCTGTTGGCAGACGCTGGCGGCTGTAACACCAAATGAAACCAACGCCCCCCACGCAGGCCGCGTCCTCACGGATCCAGGACAGACACGCCCGGTTTCACTGCACGGGAAGACCCCCGCGGCTCCGTGTACGAGCCTGGGTCTGGTGTCCTGCACGCTGGGACACGGCCGGCGTGCCTCTGGGTTCCGTGGGGAGCACAGCAGACGTGGGCCACCACAGGAAGCCAGCCCCGAGCAGGGCCGAGCGTCTGCAGAGCCACCAATGCTGTGGGATAGAGGACGGTGTGGCCAGTGGGACGGCGGGGGGCGGGGCCGATGCGCATCCTCACCTTTGTAGATCCCGTTACTGCCTCCGTGGATGTCCCCTCTGGTGGTCACTTCTTCCACGTGGGCCCCTTGGTCGGACGAGAAGTACACGAGGGTGTTGTTCGTCAGCCTTAACTCCTCCAGGACGTTCAAGATCTGCCCTGAAGGGAGGAACACACTCCCTGTGAAAACAGCTCGGTCTTTCCAAAGTCAACGGGGCCCAGGGGCCCTGGTGGACGTGTCTGCTGCCTATGACTCGGGGTGGGAAGCAGGGACCGTTGCGTACGCCGCTGTCCCTGGCTGATGGTGCGCAGCACGAGGGGCGATCGGGGGACCAGGTGACATCTAGAAGCATCCATGGGAGCCCTCAGCAGCCTAGGGCGACTCTGCAAAGGGACTCCATAACGTGTTCTATGAAAGTCAGGCTGATCGGTCCTCACCCGAGTGCAGGAACTTGCCAGAAGAGAGAGGCCAGCTGCCCACGGGCCTCGACTTACAAACAAGCCTAGTACATTGTCCTCACTGACTAGACACAACAAACAAAGAGATGCCCAACCATTGATGTCCCTCCTGTATGAAAGAAAAACCTGTCTCCAGATATTATGGGATGAATTCCTTCTGACAATGCTGACAGGGGATGCTCAAGTCCAAAACCACCCAACACGAATATCAGCACTGCTCACACGTTCCTTTTTCTCGTCCTCGCCTTCTTCCCGCCAACCTAACCTTGCGTCTGCCCCCGGGTAACAGCTCCTCAAATCAACAACATCACCATGGAGAACCTCCGACCACCACGGCGGCAGCCGTGCCCACACGCACAGGGTGAGCTCACGTGCTCTCCTGCTGACACCTCACCGGAGCCGACGAGGAAAGAGGTTTGTTTTTGTCATCCACGCGACAGATGACGGCAGCCACGCTCCGCAAAGGTAAGTGGGCAGCTCCGCTTCCCACAGCGAGGAGGTGAGGAAGCTGGAACGGAGAGTGAGGTCGGACTCTAAACCCAGACCCTGGAGCTCCAGGGACTCATGTGGATGGACGCACCAAGAACCAAGGAAAGGACGTTAAGGGGAGGGGTGGAATTAGACGTATGCCCTGGAATACCCACATACAAGGCACACGACAGCCACCGTCTTCTTGCAGTGAACCCAGGACGAGGGCAAGGACGGGGCGTAGGTTAAAGAAGCGCGGATCTAGGGTGTAGGCGAGCTTTTGAACTTCCTGCATGCCTAAGCTTTTCCCTTTGGGAAAAAACAGATGCCGGATGAAGGTTTTAGAAGGGGCTGATTAGGAGGCTATGACTGGAATGTTGGTCCATTAGAAGGAAATGCCAGTCCAGCTGGGGGAATAAATGCGCCTTATAATTGTGGCACACTTGGACACGCTCAGGGGCTGCAGGTTTGCTTACTGAATGGATGCACGCAGGCAGACACTGGGGGATTGCCGTCTGACTCTGTTCTAGTGATGTGTGACTCCTAGTGGCTTCTCAGCAACCCCTCCCTTCTCCCCTGAGCTCAGTGGGCAACAGAAAACCCCCGACTGCCGCCTCTGGGTCACTCGGAGCCCTTGCCACTCTACACAGTGGCATCAGTCTCCTGCCCTGCTGCCTCCAGCTGTTTGCAGACCAGCGTGGGGCCCACCCGGCTGGCCCGACCCAGGCTCATTCCATGAGTGAGAGGCCTGCCCTGTCCACTCGGCGTGGCACCACATGGGCGGTGGTGCCCATCTCTTCACTATGGCACGACCCCAGCAAGTGGAATTGTGCGAGAAGGCCGGGCGTCCTTGGTGGCCGAAACAATTAGCGACCACCACAAGCACATCGGATGTACCACGTCGGGCATGCGTCCTGGAGATAGGTCTCCACCCAGAGGCTGCTCTCTCTCTGCCCAGGAAGGAGAGAAGCAACGCAGGCTGGGTCAGCGCCCCAAGGAGGTGGCACAGGGGACTCCTGATGCAGAAGCAAGACCCCACGCCATTGGCCGCAAGATGTGCTTTTGCTGTTTCATTGTTAGTGCCCCCCACTGGAGTGCATTCAGTCTTTCCTCGGGTTGTTAACTCCTGTGATAACCACTCCTCGAAGGCTCACCACGTCCATAAATGCCCTGCTCAGAACCAGGGGACGAGATGCATGCAGCCCATTGGAGGGGTCTGTCTGCAGGGACACGTCACCAGCAGGCAGACTTCCAGTGTCCTGCTGCTACTGCTGAGCACCCCGCCTGCATGGGAATGCAAGGCCCCAGCACTTTGAAAACAGTAATCAGTTTAACGAGTGGGAAGAGGAAGCATCGATAGCACCATGGGAGCCTCACTTCTGTTTTGAAGAGCAACTGTCCCTTTGGCACACACACGCGCACACACACACGTGTAATTTGTAAGCGAAATAATCGACGGGGCGGGTCACAGGGCACGGCGGGTTTCCCTCCCTCGGCTGCCGCTAGTATTTTGCCAAAGGGCGCCCAGCCGTGCGCCCCCATGTCAAAGGGCACCGACCTTTCCAGTGTGTAGAACTGCCTCAGCGTGAACACAATCCTGTGAAGAGAAGCCTGATTTAAAAATGCGACTCCCACGGTAGCATCTACAGACACCAAAACCTGCAACACACACAAGTATGGCAGGTTCTTCGTCCACCGCCGAAGCCTTGGAAGCTGCCAAACTGTCCTTTGGTGGGTGACGGACAACTAAGGGGTGCTCCATGAACACGGGGCAGCGGTGGGGTAATGCTTCATCGCTGAACACAAATGGGCGACCAAACCACAAAAAGACATCCGCGTGCGTGAGATGAAGTGTAAGGAAGCCAGTGTGAAAGGACTGGACAGTGTACTATTTTGACTGTATGATATTTTGACAGGGACAACACTGTAGAGACGGTACACACATCAGGGGTGGCAGGTGCTTGGGGGAGTGTGAGGGGTAGAGAGGCAGACAAGTAGCATTTGTCCAAGCCCACGGAATGTACGATTCACCCAGCGAGCCTCAATGGAAACGGTGGACATCGGCTGATGAACGAACGCATCGCTATCGGCTCACCGGTTGGGACGCGTGCACCTCTCTAATATAAGACACTACGATGACGACTGTGCATAAAAGAAAGGGAACACTCTCTATAAACAACGTCCTGCTACCCTAAAACTGCTCAAAAATAGTTGAGGCCAGGCTTCCTCACCTTGCTTCCAGCGTGTTTGTCCAGCTCGCCCTGCCCGTGGCCATGGGCTGAACGTGGCCACGAGCGTGACAAGACAGCAGGGACAGGGTTCATCCCCGAGGCCCACTGAGACATGACCCCTTGCGCAGGCTACTGGTGCCGTCCCCTCCCTACCGGCTGGTCCCACCTCCACACACCTACCGAAGCGCCAGCCACACCGGTTCCCTCCACTAACAGGCACCTCCGACCTTTTCCAGCCTCACGCGCCTCCCCGACTATCCCTGCAACTCCTCCATCTCGGGTGGCCGTAAGGTTTGCACGTGGGCCCCACCAACCTTTGCGACTCACGGGCTAGCCCCGCTAGCTTCCTCATTTTCAACACGTACGGCAGGGCTCGTATTCACACGAGAACGTCTTGCTGAGGCCGCTGGACAGAGGGCAGACTCTGTGGCTCCCCTGTTGCACAAACGGTCACATTTCTGGTGTCCTTTCTGTCCTCACCTCCCCCCCCCCCGCCCTGCTGCAGCGTGCAACTCTGGATCCCACTCTGCTTTGGTCCCGAGCCAGAATCTCATTTGTAAAGGCCCAGGCCCACTGACCTCTTCATTCTTCCTAAGACTGGTTGTTCGGGGTACAGTGGTCCGTATGGAAAATCACACCATGAAGAATAACACGAGAATAAAGCCTGTTTTGGGGGACCGATGGCCGGGAGCCTCCTTGCGCCCCACCGGATACAAAGTTCTGCCACGTTCCTCTCCTGAAAGTTCTGCACAGAACTGTCCCCTGAGCACAGATGTCCCTGAGGCCCTCTTGCTTCCAGAAGAGCACAGCACCAGTCACAGGTCTGCCAATGTTATTTTGAAGGACGGCTCTCAAAGTATAATGATGCCAATTTAGATGGGATGACAGTTTTGAATTACCAAGAGTGGGTTGCCAGAGAGCTTATAAACGAAATGCTTTATTTCCAAAGCTTTTTCATCATGTTCCCTGAAGGAAAAAAATATATACAAAATAAGCTATTGTGCGAGCAATTTGTTATTTAAGTGGAGAAAACACAAGAGTGAGCGTCACCAAATTTCTGAGAACTTCCTGACCAGACTTTTGCAACCCGAGAGGAAGAGAACTTGGAAATGCGGAAGCGTGGCTCCTTCCTCCCCCAGGCGCGGATGTGGGTTGCAGAGGAGGGTGGAAGCCCAGAATTTCTCTGTTCCCTGCGGTCATTTCATTCTGCAAACAAGGGTTAACTCAGCCACTGGGCACAGTGAACACGGACGGAGAGCCCTTTGCAATGCACAGGCGGAGTTCCACATCTCAGCTGACGGCCAAGAGCTCCAACGGGCTTCCCAGTCCTGAAAGAATTGGCTGCCCGGGAATAGTTGCGTCCACTTTGGAGATGGTAACCTGTGCTAGCAAGATGGGCCAGGAGGAAGAGAGGAGGGTGGCGTCTGAAACAGTCAGCAGCCTGGGACGGGTCACCCGTCCAATGCCCAGCCTCCCTCAGCCCTTACCATGAAGTAGAAACATCGGTCAGCGGGCACCGGACGAATCGGGGTGGCCACTGCGTGACTTCCACCCATGTCTGATCCCTGTGCTGGACGCTGCAAACTCACTCCTATGCCAGTGTATTGTACGTCAACTGCAATGGAAAAGATTTCTCTAAATGAAAAAATCGTCCTGCCTCCCGGAAGCCTTGAGATTTCCGTGGACTTGGCTTTTTCCTCTGCAAAGCACGTTAAATACTGGAGCCAAGTTCTGTGCAGCCTCGGGCTCAGGAAGGGGAAGGAAAGAATCAGCTGCTTCAGCCACCCACCAGAAACAATTAAGAAAGATTTCCCACCTACTCAGTGTGCAATTCTCGGGAACAGAGCAACTCTGGCATGTTCCCCTGAAGTTCTTTGTCTGGCCTGGTGGTCACTGGGGGGCTCGAAGTTCCCCACTGCGCCCAGAACGGAATGCCAGGGAGAGAGTCTAATTGCGGCACCTGCTGGGGACTGTGCCTCTCCACGGGCGTGGGGAGTGCCAGACGTGGCTCCTGGAAGTCGGCTAGGTTTTTAACGACATATCCCGCGGTGACCGCCGTTCATAAAATGACGTGCGTTTCAGGGGTGCCGCTCCATGACGCATTGTCAGCATACCGCGTGGTGTGCCCAGCACCCAGAGTCGAGTCCTCGAGATCCATGCTCGCCGCTCTCCTGAACCCCTCACAGAGTACGCATGCCTGCTGCGGCAGATGACGGAGGAGGTAGGTGACCACCCTGAGGACCTTCACGTTGAGGGGGACCCTCCCCAACAGCCAGGAGCACCTATGTTCCGATGCAGCCAATGCCGGATCGTGGCTTTGCTGGCTCATCCGATTCACCACACACGTTGCCTTTGGCATCATCCTTCGTGACTTGGCTTGCTTCCCTGTCTCCTCCGTTAACGTGGACATCCCGCTCAGAAGCTGTTCAGGAGGCACCCGTAATCCTTCCCCACACAGCTTTTCCAGGAGGAATCACATGTGATGGCGCTATTCTGTGTGGACCCAAAGTCACAGTCGACAGCTTGTGTTTAGGATAAAGATTCCCTGCCCTGTTCATGGTATATTCCAGCGCTGCTCGAATTTTAACAGATTTACCCATGACTTGGAGAGAGCAGGCTGACAGGAAGACTCTGGTCCAGCCCACCCGGAGCGCGGACAGACAGCCTGGATTTCTGAGAAGCATCAACAGTCTGCCTGCCGGAGGAGCAGACTGTTCAAGGAAAGGCTGCACTGAGCAAATGTTTAATACGTGGTGCCCTTGACAGGTGTCAAGACCCACCCTGATCAAGAGATTCAGCGAACACAAAACTTTGACATACAAGGCTGGACGACGGAAACATCTAAGCAGGACGATCGGCGCCGTGACGAAACGGAAGAGTGGAAAGTTGGAGGTCGTGCTTTTACGGATGACCAGGTGGTCCCCACCATTCCCAGGAAATGGGTCCTCACTCTGTGCCGTGCCTGGCTGTTCGCACAGCGCTGTGACTTCCTCCGTCAGAGCCCTCGGTGACCCGGCCGCAGCTGAGGGGTCTGGTTTGCCCACCCGCCCTGCTCCCGCTCCCCACACGGGCGGGGCACTCTCAAGCCCCTCCTCTGTGAGCTCTGTGGACAGACAGAAATTTGGGAGGCTGTTGCACTGGGAACGGTCACTTCGATAATGCCGACTGGCTCTCTGGCTCTCAGAGCAGAGTCCTGTGTCTTCCCGTGTCAGTGAGAGAGACACATGCAGGAGAACCATGTCATCGTGTCTGCTCGATGGAGTCACCCCTGCGTGTCGGGCGGAAAACCCAGTGGGCAAGCCTGGGACGCAGAGGAAGGCGCCTTCAGGTCAAAGTCAGTCAAAGGGTCAAAGTCAGTGCGAGGCTCCAGAACCCCTTCCGTGTGGCCGGAATGCCTCCTGCGGCCTTGCACAGGAGGGATGACCTTGAACTCCCCACGTGGGCTGGGCCACGAGGAGAGGATGCCCAGAGATGAGGAAGCAGAGAAACGAAACCCTTCCGCACCCCGGTATTCAGGGTGCTCTCCGACTCCACCGCATGCACTTCGATGGGAGGTTTCTCTTGCACGGGGGTCTCACATTCCGTAACACTGGAGCCCTTGATGGTGACCCGCTGACACAAGGCCTCCTGGACATGCTCACCCCACCCACCCCCCTCCGAGGGGCGCTGTGCTCCCGGGGCACACGGCCTCCCATCTGCCTGTCTGCCGCCCCCTTCGATGTCCGCCTGACGCCCAGGGTCCTGGGCCACACGCGTGTGTTACGCTAAGGTGCTTGGCTCATCCGGGGAAGGGACAGTAATAAAAGTGACAATGACGGCAGCTGGTATCGGGTGGGCACTTCTTACACGTCAGGCACCATGCTGCCTACTCTACAGACGCAACTTTGTTTAAATCTGCTTGGTTAATGCAACTAATTCACGCAGGAGGGATACATCTGTGCAGGGGGAATCGCTGTACTTGATTGATTTTGGTGAGCCCTGATGGGGTCACGGCCTCACAGCAACAGGCGTTCAACCCCGAGAACTGGGGGGGTCTGACCTCACACTGCTGTCCAGGGGAATATTATCGGCACTAACCCGGCCTCTTAAACCCTAATACCTGCTTTCTCTCTAGGCCTGGAAATGTTTAAGTAGCAAAGGAGACGTGCTGGCCAGCAGAGGTTGAAGGTGGGCGATTCTCCCTAGCAGCCCCTCCCCTGTCTCGCCATACCCTGCGCCGTGGCTGCGTCGTGAACACAGATGCCCAGAGAATGACCGAGGTGGCCCACAGAACACAGGCTGTGGGCGAGTCCCGGGAGATGAGGGGGAGGAACAGCAGAGGCGGTGGTCCTTTCTCCAGGCAGGCTCGTCTCAGGGACACCCCTCAGCCGGAGAGGGGTGGGCAGGGGTGTGGGCTCCGTGAACAAGCAGTGCAGAAATCTGCTCAGGTGGCTGAAAGGTTCCGTTACCTCTACAGAGTCATTTTCCCACCTGCAGGCTAGAGACGCCATAAAAGTATCTCCCAGCACAGTCCCCTACAAGGTTTCCAGAAGTGGCCAGGACACACTGAAGGCTTTTACAGTGTAGCTGTCTTGAGTCGCTAAATGTTTCATTGTTAGCGTGGCCGTAGCTGCTGCTCAGGTGCTGTTGCTACTCCTCAGATTAGGAAAACACTGCCAGATAGCCTATTAATACTGTTTGAATTAATGGGTCAGCGGCCTCTTTGATGATTTACGAGGCTATCTCCTTTATGGAAATGATTTATAAACGTGGTAAAAAACTATCCGTTTTACTCTGAGATGTAAATGCGAGGTAAAGTAGCATCGGAAGCAGGCTGGAGACCATGAAATGAAGCTTCAGGCTTTGCAAAAGTGGTAACATTATTATGGACTTTGCGAAGCCCAGAGGTGAATGATTTATAAGCTAAATTAATTTACAGCACCCAAATCAATACTCGACACATGCATGGGCAAATACGTGTTACGGTCTAACCTTTGGGTCTGCCTTGGCCCTACTCAAGTAGCGAGCATCCCCCAATCCTTTTATCCTCTTATGATGTGCTGTTTACATCTCCAGACTGAGGCTGGAAATAGTCTCCTTCTGCACAAGATTAACTATCTTGTCACACGCGAGTAAGTGGCGGAAACTCACATAACAAGAAACAAAGAGAGAGAAAAACCCACGCTATGCATATTCCCTCACTTCGCCGGCTTCGCCGATGCCCTGCTTCCTGTTAAGCCTTGCAGGTGAGCACACCTGAAGGAAACGTTTAACATCGAGAACAGGCTGACCGAGGAGTAAATAAATTGTTGAAGATAAGGACTGAGCTGTAAGAACAGGGCATTTAAAATTAACGCCGGTCACAAGACAGGGGGGAAGAGGGACAATTGATTCAACGAACTTGTCATCTTTGAGTCCCTTGCGGCCACAAGTTGCCTTTGTCCCGAACCACAGATGAGCTCTGGGTGCGGGCTGTGCATTAGGAATTCCTTTCTCTCCTGTGCTGAGCTGGAGTTTTTAGCGTTGCCTGGGGAACAGGGGGCCCTGCCCAGGCACCTGCATCTCTGGTACCTGTGCAGCCGCAGCAAGAGCAGCAGTCCTTGGAATGAAGATACCTGTCCGGCCGGCCTCCGGAGTGACTCCCAGGTGAGGGACAGAGACCTGTGGTCCAGGAGAATGAAGAGTGTCCCACGGGCTGCGTTGACCCATGACACGCACACAGATGAGCCCACACAGGGAAAATACAGGTGTATGTAGTCCATGCTAAATTATTAGGTTTGCTGGGCGCAAAGACAGCGGCAGACGGATTTATCTTTTTCGGGGGGGGTGCCACCGCTGCTCACTAACACTTACTGTCCTGACCCCGCGTGTGTGGTTCTGGTCAAAGAGTCCCCCCCGATTGTCACCCAGACCTCACGGACTGCGACCCTCCCTGACCAAGGCCATCTCCGCCAGTCACTGTCCTGTGCAGCAGAATCTAAATCCTCCGGAAGCACGGACCTTCTTTGTGGATGAGATAATTCCCTCAACTCCAAAATAAGTTGTCATGTCCCTTCTCAGCCCTCTTCCTCGTGGACTCCCTGAAATGCAGTTTGAAACAAAGCCCACATGTCACCTTCTGTCACCACGGCAAGATGTTCTTCCTCAAAGTGCACGCTCCAAGCTACAACAGGGTGTCCAAGGAGCTATTTTCTGCAGCTTTTGTTCCTTCTCACACACGGCACGGTCACTCCCCGCAAATCAGACGCGTGAGCGAAATTCCACGGTGGCTGTTCCTGAGGGAACTTGGCAGGTAGAAATACCAAGGGCAGCCAAGCTCCCTGACAGGTGGCTCTGCCGTCCCGTGATCCACGTGAAAGGACTTCACACCCTGCAGTGGTGTCTTTTTCGTTCTCTTCTGCCTATTGTCTGACTTCAGGGGAAAACTACTGTGACAAGTGTTCTCTCTCGGACCACTCTCTAGAAGCTGGAAAAGGGGACGTGGGTGGGTGTCACACTTTCCCATGACCGATCACGAGCTCAGCGCCGCCGAGCATTTGCTTTAACATTTAAGTCATCGGTAAGGTTCAGCGGCCATCCCGCCCCTAAATGAGACACAGTGGGGGTGCCTGCCATGAGGGACGGCCCAGGAAGGAAGGTCCAGGTGACCAGCCGCGAGCACCCGGCTAATTTCAGACACAGCGCAGATTGCAAACTGGTCCCCTCTCTGTGTTTGCAAGAGTAGCAGGGGCTGGGAGTCCCCATGGACAAGGCGACTGTGGAGTTGCCTGTGGGCACATCCTGCTCCCTAACCTCACCTTCCTTGTGTCCTCTTGCTTGGGAGCAAACGAAATCAGTTGCAGACTCCCACCCTAAAGAAACATCTTCCCCAACACGACGGGGATTCCTTCAAAGGCTAAACACAGAGCGGCCACTCGCCCCAGGGAGTCCACGTCTGAGTATTTGTCTGAAGACAATGAGAACACAGTTTGGGAAAGACCTCTGCAGCCCCTGCAGCGTTATTCCCAACAGCCAAGACGCGGAAGCCCCCTCGGTGCCCCCGTGTACATGACCGGATACAGCTGAGGTGCGTGTACCAGAATATCGTGCACGGAGTGGAAAGCGTGACACCCGGTCATCTGTGCCAGTGTGCAGCGGCCGAGGGGGGTCTGTGCTCGCTCAGTGGGGCGAGTCACACAAAGACAGACACCGAATGGTTGCGTGGCCGTGTGGAACCGGCAGCCAAGAAACAAAGAAACCACAACCAACTCTTAGAAACACAGACCAAAGGGATGGCTACCACGGAAGAAGGGGTGGGGGTGGGAGGCGAGGGGAAGGAGACCACCGTCCGCGCAGTCAACCGCGTGGCACGAACGTCGCCCCAGACCCCTGATTTCATTCCCTTTTTCTCAGCGAGCGTGCCCATCAGCACAGCCTCGGCACTGGTTTCCGAGGGTTCCGGGAACACGGGGGGTGGGGGGGCGTCCACCCATTCCAGGGCCCTGACCTGTCCAATGTCTCTCTGCCAAGTGACGCAGCTCATGCAGAAGAACCGTGGCTGATCGGAGCCCACCCAGGGCCAGCCGAGCGGGGCCAGACACAAACCTACACGGCGGAGCACGGGTGCCCGTGCCACGCGGGGCAGCTGCCTGTGGGGACATGTGGGGGCGCAGCGGGACCCTCTCCCTGGGGTCTCTGGGTCAGACATTCCCCTGGGTGACCTCAGGGCTTTCTGCCCCTGCTCAGCAGGGACAGCTGCAGGAGGGGTGCAGAAGCCCTCACTGCCTGCTCTCAGGTGCTCTGGTGAGCACACAGCGCGATCTCATCACCGCTGCCACTCCCAGAGGAAGACCCACCAGTCACCCGCGTACGGACACTAGCCCACAGCCGCCTGGGTGACAGGGGCTTGAGGGCCTTCCTTCTTGGGAGCCCCTCAGAGACTTAAAATTGCCTTCTGAAATTTCCATGGACAAAAGCTCCAGGGTGAGAATGAAATCCTGTGCGTGGAAACTCTGTCGTCAAATACAAATCCTCAGCAGGATACACAGGGTCAAGTGCACAGGGTCAAGCTGAATGAAGAGGTGCGGTTATAGCGGAGGCTGCTGGAGCTCTGCCCCGGCAGCTGCACAGAGCAGGTGAAGGTCACAGGAAGGTTGGCCTCACCTGGCCCTGTGTCTGGCCTGCAGGGTTTTGGCCGTCCCTGCGTGGGTTTACAGCGCACGAACCGCTACCAGGGCCCTTGCACCACGCCCAAGTGGTCAGTCTTTCCTGAGCCATTACTGCAATACCAAGATCCGTGGCCACCCCGGTGAGGAAGGCACTAGCCACCCCAGGTGCTTCTGTGGGAGCTGCTGCCGGGGCGTGGGGCCTCTCGGTGCCAGCCAGCACCCCCCTCTGGCATCCATCCGCGATGGTGCAGAAGTCTGCAGGCCACCGCTGGCTGATGACGAAGGGCTCTCCTTAGAGAGAAAGGATGGCCCTCAGCACGCTCAAGGGAGGGCGCCGCACTGGCAGAGCAGCAGAACCGCCCCGACAAATTCACGCCGTGCCTTGGGGGAAGGGGCTTACCTTTTGGCAAAAACAAAACAAAAACCCCCAAAGAAAACAACAGAAAAACAAACCTTCAAATAACCACTCGTGTCTTCACATTAGATGAGACGCAAATGCACAGCTGAAAGACTGAAAAAAATGCTCCGTGTTTTCTTTGAGGGAGACCGTAGGGAAAACAACTGGAAGTCGTACTTGTAATACATCAGAGTAGACGTCATACAAATTCACGAACATCTGTGGCCACGCCCGCCCGCATGGGCTGGCTCATCAGCCAGCCGAGTCCTCGGCCTTGTGTAAGAAGCCCGTTCCATTGGAATAGCACACGCACTAAAGACACAAAGTATTCTGCTCATTTCCACTACAAAGCCGTGGAAAACGGGACTGATCACCCTGCAACTCTCGAGAAGGAAATGAATCAAAGGAGGCAGGCATGGATGTGAGATGCACGAGTATCAGGGATTCTTTTCAGAGATCTCCCTGGGGTGGGGGATGCTCTGTGTGTGTTTGTCCGGAATTCCTCATCGGTCCTCGTGTCTGCTATTTTACAGAATCGCAGAGCGGCTCGAGAGAGCGCACACACACACTGGGAACTCGCCTCCTCTGAATTCCTCCTGAGCAGGTGACGGATGGGAAGCCTAGACTTCCGCCAGGTGTCAACTTCACAGACATAGTTAAAGAGCGAGAAGTCGGGACACGGGTGCTCCTTCCAAAATTTAAACAAAGCAAAAAAAAGAAAAGGAAGAAAAGGAAAAGCAGAGCTCGTTGCTGCAGCCTCCGGCCACCGCGGGGGGGGGGATCGTCACCTCCGAGCTGCTGCGTGCGGCTGAGCAGTAAGCACGTGGCCGACCCCTCCGTTCGCGCACCCCTGACACTAACACCAACACAGGGACCACTGCGTGGAAACTGGGATGCAGCCATAAAATTAAAAAGAAGAAAAGTACCCTCCACCACAAAAGCACTGTGGCCATGTTCAGGTAGTTCTCTAACGCCCACGCTGGAAGGTTGAAAACAACCCATGTAGTACACTAAGAGAACAGGAAGGAAAAACAAGAGGTTAAAAGGAAAAAAAAAAGGGAAAGAAAGCAGATCTACAAAACTCTGAAGCAGCCTGGCTGACGAGCGGCATCTGGAGCGTTTTGTCCAGACGGACCGAGCGAGGCTGACCCGAGACAGTGTCCCTAGAGGGCCACACTGGACGGCAGGTTCAGGGCCCAGCGGTTTTCCAGGCCTCAGCTTCCCCCACGTCTCCTCCCTTCCCTGGCAGGGCGGAATCAATGCAAGAGGCAATCCGATTGCTTCCTCACTGTGCAAGAGGCAATCAGAGAGACCTTGGTCGTGGGTCGTCACACAGATACGCAAGCCATGTCCTTCCAAAACCCCTGCGTGACGAGTCCCCCCCAGACCTCTGCAGAAGCAAAACGCCCCGTGTTGAGAAACAGGGTCTTTGGGAGAAGGAGAAGGGAGTGGGGAGAACGAGGACCTCCGGAGTCCTCAAAGATGTGGCAAGAGAAACGCAAGCGGCAGGAGGAGGAGACAGAGAGGACTCTGGCAGAGGTGATGCCCCTGGCGCCCCCAGGAGACCCCATGGGAACTGCACCCAGGCTGCTCCCGGTAGTGCGACTTCTGCACCCCAAACCCACCACTTTGACTGCGCCACGGACAACACGCGCACATTTCACTGTTACTGGACTCAGCGAGAGGAAGACTCACGCTTTGGCCCTGTTCTCCATTCATCTCTCTGATCACCGCCCCTCCCCTGTAGACTCTGCGGTCCCTGGAGACATAGCTATCCCTGGGTCGCCACTCTCTTGTCTTTGGAGGTCCCCTCTGCTGCGGAACAGAACCTCTCGCAACGTCTAAAAAGGCATCCGGGATTAGGAGGACACCCCACGCCGGGCGGTGCAGCTGGAAGGAAGGAGAGACGCAGTGAAGACAAAGACACACATACCAACGCTCCAGTCCATTTCCTCAGCCGCGTCCCCGTAAGCACCGTGCTGGCTTTTCCCGGCAAAGTCCTTGGAGGCAAAGAGGGCTGTGTGCACCTGCAGGCAGGAGAAGACGAGCAGGAAGGGCGTCCCGGCATTCCTGGGGGGAGAGACCCGAGAGCGACCTCAGCACGCCTGCCCCCGAGCCAGACGATGGTGCCTGAGGTGGGACCTTTTGTATTCAGGGGAGGGGAGGCAACCTACGGCCTCTGTGAGGAGACTCACTGTCAAGCTCTACGAGCAGCAGGCTGCAAAGTGCCAGGTGACACTTTGTGGGGACATCCTCCAATCACGACGCAACTCGGTGCAGCATGGCCAGCTTTCTGCCTGGGTTCGACCCTCCCCTGCCCATCCAAACACCTCCCAAGGGCTGTTCTGTTCGGAACGCACACACCCTCCCACCTGGCCAAGACAGTATCTTGAGTTGTCACTTGTATTCACACCTTTCCAATGTCACTTCCACTCTGTGGTCTACCACACGACTACCTCTTATGACAGGACGGATCTCCCCAAATGAACACGCCATGGTGGTCGCTGACATTTTGGAAGCTGCACGGAACCTTTAATGAACCAGCCTGAATCTCTGATGTAGCGTGTTCCGTGGCATGGCGGAAGCATTGATTAATCCAGAGGTCACCTAAATCTGTTTGGCGGGAGTGGGTGACGACACCCAGACGATGGCCAAGAGTTGGCAGTCCCTGTCCAGGCCCAGTCAGTGTGGGGGGCCTGGGGCTTCGCGTCCCAGTTGGTGGAAGGGGACCAGTGAGCCCCGCCTCTTGCCCTTCAAGCCTGCCCGGCCCCTGAGAAACACACTTGTTGGTGGCATTTCAATTTCACGCAATAAGCTGAGTGCCTAGCTTCATCGGGGAAGCATCCTGAGTTCCCTTCCTGCTGAACGGGAACAGTGTGCGCGTGCCTTTTGGGGTGCAGGGTCGGTGCCCCCTTTGCCGTGCAGGTGGATGCGGCTGTTGCGGATGCATCCAAGAAGCCACAGTGCCCAGACGAGGTGCGCCCCACAGGCAGCCACTGTTCCGCTTTCAGAACAGCCCGCGGTGCTACGTCTCCATCACTGTGGTGGGAGTGCCCTGCACGAGTGCAGCCGGGCGCGTCCCTAAGAAACTTCCAGCCCTCCCCAGGTTACTAACAGCAGGGATTTCTCACTAATTCAAGTGGGTTGAGGACCACCTGTCTGTTGGGCTGCAGTACAGTTTACAGCATGGCGTGAGTTCAGCATGTAGCTTTCCGTGTGAGCATCTCCCCGCGGTACCTTTGATCCCAAAGGGGGAAACTCGGGATCCTGGTGGGCATTTCCCTCCTCCGCTGGGGCACACGCACTGGACCCCCAGGGCACGCACGCCACCTTGTGGGGGCGCACCACACACCCAGGAAGCCTCGCTGCCTCCTGTGCCCGCCCTTCAGGTCCTCACACGTCACCCTAGCAACTCACGCAGCGCCCTGTGAGGACAACGCACTTCCACAACACGGTTTAGATGGAAAACGAAAAGTTTGCATGACTTTGCTCATCACCTCGGGCCCCCGGAAACGCCCCATCCGGCGGCGCTGTGCTACCCACCTTCGGATGAACGCAGCGGCGTCCTCGGTCAGCCTCTGAGTCAGGTTGTCGTAGGACAGGGGCTGCTGGGAGATGTGGCGGTTCTGCAGCAGCAAGCAGTTGAGGGGCCGGAAGTAGTGCAGGAAGCCCAGCAGGGCGCCCAGGATGCCGGCGGCCAGGCAGAGCAGGCAGACAAACACCGGGCCCGGCACGTGCAGCAGCCCCAGCCGGCGCAGCGCCGCCAGCGTGAGCAGGGCGATGGCGATCACCTGCAGGGGCACGAAGACCAGCAGCCGGATGGCCGACGTGAACACGCTGCCCTGGCCCGGCTTGCAGTCCCGCAGGTTGGTGACGGGGATGCCGTGGAAGTAGTCGAAGCCGTGGCTGGACGGGTGGTGGCAGAAGTCGCTGTTGTTGCGGCAGTGGGTCCCCAGGTGCCACTTCCCTGCGGAGACAGGGGGGCCCCTCGCTCAGGCCCCAAAGACGCCCTGACTTGAACTTCCCCTTTCCACAGGCTGGAGGGGAGGGGCCTCCCCCCCACCCACACCCCTGGTGTATCAGCTGACATCCTATTCTCTGCAACCCCTCAGTGTCCTGATTCCATTTCTGCAAAGGTAGAACCGGTTGCTCTACCGGAAAACAACAAGTAAAATTGAGACCGGGAAACAATCCTAAAAGAAATCGAGACAACATCTAGCATAAAGGCTCCGGCAGAAAAGACGCCCCTTCTTAATCACCTACAAATCTGTTATTAGAAAATCATAAGCATGCAATTCTGTTACCTATCGATGCCATGCACAAGCACGCCTTGGGACATTTTAGGCGAAACGTGCAAATCACTGTCCACCTCGTGGGAGACACGCACGTACCCTACCAAGCACCCCAAACTTCGTCCAGACCTGTGTAACTATACAGAAGAAACACATGTTCTTCCAAAATAGGTTTTTTTATTTAAAAAAAAAAACACAGTTTGTTAAAATGAAAGCCTTGGAAGCGACTGGATTGTGTTACCTGAATGTTCGAACGGGAAATGAATCCTTCTTCAAAAATCTGCCCCCGAGGCAGGAGGAAATCATACTTGTAACTCAGCAATTATTTTAAATACCTATGAACATGTCTGATGAAATGTTAATTATACCACTAAAGGAGTGAGTGCCTCAGCTAAGGGAGAAAAAAAAAAGATGACGGTTTTATGACAACATGGGTGGGGCACGAGAATGGTCATTGCACCCCTGTCAGAGTTTGCGGGCTCCTCCCCGGGGAATCAAGGCCACCCACTAAAGGGGGAGCCCGCCATTCCCACCGACGGCACAAAATGCACGCGGCAATCTCCACGGAGACAAACGGCTGCACGGCCACGTTTCAGTGTAAAGAAGTAAAATGAAGACCTTCCTCCACAGCATGGCGTGCCTTTGTGGTTCTGCATGCTCTCTGTGTGGCTATAATTATATCCATCATCCATCATCGGTTCCATCTGTCTGTCTTCATCATGCCCCTACCTACTGTCCCTGTCATCTGTGGATCTGTCTACTCCTGTCTGTGTCTGCTACTTATCTATCTTTCCATCCACCTGTCTGTGCATCCATCCATCCATCCATCCATTCATGCATCCACCATCCACCTCGTCTATGGATCTATATATCCCTGTCTCTCCCTATCACTCATGTCATCTATTTCTCCGTCTACCCACACACTCATCTGTCTATCCATCTTTCTGGCTGCCTATCATTACCTAGCACCTATTCATCCATCCATCCATCCATCCATCTATACCTACATCTCAACTGTGGTCTACAATATATGCACCTATCCACCCACTATTCCTACGTACCCATCTAACCATCTCTTCATCCACCCAGTATCCATCTACACCGTCAACTGTACATGCACCCTTCTTCCTGCTTCTCCATCCTTCCTTCCATCCATTGGTCCATGGACCTAGCTATCTGTCCATCTCTCCATCCATCCAGTATCCATCTACACTGTCAACTGTACATGCACCCTTCTTCCTGTTTCTCCATCCTTCCTTCCATCCATTGGTCCATGGACCTAGCTATCTGTCCATCTCTCCATCCATCCAGTATCCATCTTCCCATCCACCCACCCATCCACCCACCCACCCATCCATCCATCTTCCATGGACCCATCTATCATTCACACATCCACAAACGTACATGCATGAACCCCCACACACAATAACACGTATCTATACATGGAAATAGCCCAGGTGGGAGGAGCACTGTGCTCTGATTTAGAACCCAAGTCATTTCGTTCCCATTTCAAGTTGTGCCTAGTGCGTCAGCCACGCGGACCCTGAGTGCTGCCTACCCCCCCCCGCCACGCCTGCCCCCCACTGAGCCCGCCCAGGATCCACCTCCGGTCCACAGCCGTGCACACCTATCAGCGCTGTCTCGTAGCCTTGGTTCTTCAGAAGCCTGGCGAACGTCACCTCGCTCTCGGGGAGTCCCCCGGAAGAGGCCAAGAAGAGGAACACGCCAGTGCGGTACTGAGACGCCATCCCTGAAGCAGGAGAAAGCCAGCGTCAGGCCTGGGCTCCGGGGAGAGCGGAGCTGGGAGGCCGCCTGCGGAGGGGCGAGGCCCAGGGGAGGCGCAGCGGGTACCTGAGCGGATGGGGTACCGGCCGGTCATGAAGGCCGCCCTGCTCGGGGTGCACAGGGGCGACGCCGCCAGGTGCTGCGTCAGCTTCACGCCCTCTTTGGCCAGTCGGTCGATGTTGGGGGTCCTAGGACAGAGGGGCCGCCGTGTTCACAATGACGTTGACAGAGCTGCTTTCTCGGTGGCTTTTCGTAACGAGTCCCCTCTCGGGGATCCAGGGATGGTGAGGGTTGCATGGGGTGGAGAGAGTGTGGGGGAGCAGGAGGGGGGTGCAGAACCCAGACCCCAAAGGAGCAGGGGCAAACCCACGCGGAGGCCTCCGTGGCCCGGGTCTGACTTGCTGGGGCCCCGTGTGCCCGCGAAGGGCTCTGAGCTCGGCCGCTCCCGCAGCCCTGGGTCAGAGCAGAGGAGCCGGTGTGGAAATGAGCTCGCCTGAGCAGGGGCCGAGAGACAGCTCAAAGCCTTACGCCGCCCCCACCCCTGCTCCCCAGGTACTTCAGTGCCCCCAAACGAGAAAGCCTGAACATGGCTCTGCTCCTGCTTTCCAGCCACGGCCAAGAGGAGGCCCCTGACCAGTCTTGGCAGCCTCTGCTCCGGCAGCACCTGCCTCGGGGTGAAGAGGGTCCTGGGGTTGTGTGTCCCTGTGGCCCAGGATGTGGGTCAGAGCGGACAGGGCGTAATGGGACGGGGCCCCCAGGACACCCCCCGAAACCAAGCTGGAGGCCAAGACAAAGAGACGAGGTACGTGGAGTGAACCACAGGGAAGGAAAAATGAGCCTGAGGTGGGAAAAGCATCTGGGGAGCAGCGGGGAAGAAGCAGTTCCCGAGGTGTCTTCCTAGTGCTCTCGCCAAAGGTTTCCCACGGACAACGTGCGTTCACGTGCGGCCACACCTGCCCGCCTAACGCCCGGAGCCACGGGCTTAAGCCGTGGCCCTACCTGAGGGTCTTGTTTCCATAGCATCCGGGGTCCCCGATGCCCAGGTCGTCTGCCATGATGAGGACAAAGTTGGGCTTCGGGGCCGCCTGGCTCTCAGCCTGACTCAGGAACAGCAGCAGGAGCAGCAGCAGCAGCAGAATCTTCATGTTCCTGCGAAGCCCAAAGGCAGAGGTGAAGGGTGCGTGTGTGGTGGGCCGTTCGGCCCCTTCTCTGGAGCCTTCCTCCCTCCCCACACGTGTTTCTGACGAGGCAGCCCCTCTCCAGAGGCGCGCACTCCAACACACCACTGGGCAGGGCATGCCTTCCTCTCTCTGCTGGGTTTGTTCCCCAAGCAAACCTTTCCGTCCGCTGGGGGGCGATGCCGCCCCACCTGCACCCTGGACCGAAACAGGCCGCCTGCTTGGACGAATCAACTCGGCCACACCCGCTGTCTCTTTACAGAAGGTGGGCTCCGCCATCCGCTAAGCCTTGCCCACCAGGGCCCTGGAAACACACCCCTCTCAGGAAGGTCACACTTTCAGGGCGACTTTCTTTGTAAAATTGGCTGGCAGAATTGGCCTAGTAGCTTTTTCAAGGGAAACATGGACACGAGAACAAATCCCTCCAAAGGCGAGGAGCATGGGGTACAGAGCCTGGGGCGCCTGGCTTCTGGCTAAGGGGCCGCACCCAGGAGTCGCAGACGGGACCCCATCCGACTGGTGTGGCTGCCGAGAGGACACAGGCTCAGCAGCGGATCACCTTCCATCGCCCACCTTCTTTGAGAGGCTGTGTCTCTGCCCCCGAGCCATCAGCTGGGATGGTGGAGAATCGGTTTCCACAGTGACAGGATTGTGACCAGACGCCCCAGCCCATATTCCCATCAGTGTTGCTTACAATAGCCAACCAAGCTTCTGTGGGCGGATGGATGCAGAAAGATGTGCTGTAGACACGGTGGAATACTACGCAGCCATGAAAAAGGCAACCCTGACAGCTGCAGGCAGTGGAATACTACACAGCTGTGAAAAGGGAAACCCTACCATCTGAGAAAGCATGGATGGACCTGGAGAATGCTGTCCCAGGGAAAATGGGCCAGACATAAAAAGACAAACCCCCCTATGTCTCCCTCATTGGTAGAATGTTAAAAAACAAAACAAAAAAAGAAAACAACCAAAAGTTGAAATCACAGAAGCAGCGACTAGAACTCTGGGTATGTGGGACCAGGGGAGGGGGGGCACTGAGGAGAGGGCGGTTAAAGGGTACAAACTGGGAGGTCTGAGACGAGTGAATTCGGGGGGCTCGTGCCCCGTGCTGTGATTAGCGTGAACGATACCACGTTACGTACTTGAAACTCGTGTGAACAGTGGACCTTAGTTGTGCTCCTCATCCACAGAAGTGATCGCTCTGTGAGAGGACAAATGTGTGGGTTGGTGTAAACATGTCTGTATATCACACATCATGTTTGCTCTTTAAATAATACGCTTATCACTGTATTTATTCATTATTCCGCAACAAAGCTGGGCGGGCAGGGGGCGGAGCAGAACATCAGCCTGTCTGCTTGCCAAACGAAACAAAAACGAACGAAATCAAAGGTTTCCAAGATGACGGAGCACCACACAAAGGCAACTTGGTAGGAGTATCATGGTCTAGCTCTACCTTTGCAACGAAAAGCCATTCACTGACAATTCGACAAAATCCGTTTCAATTCCACAAACGCCTTTCTCGTCAGCATTTTCTCCTGTAACTCGGGGCCAGCCGTTATAACGCCAGACGAGTATTATGCTGAGGACCAAATTATAGATTTGGTGCTAGACGGGATAAGGGAAGCACGTTAGGGGCCAGCAGGGGTCAGCTGTAGTCATCACCAGCAACACTGTTACAATTTCATGCAGAGGGGATACAGTCTCAGAGTCTTAAACAAAGACGCACCAGGCTGACTGAAAGGGGCCCAGGGACACCCCTCTTGTAACCACAGCTGGTAGGATGCCTTGCCCTTGAGCTTGGCCGGACCTGGAGACTGGGTTCTAAGGAGGAGGCTGCAAAGAAGTGCGGGCATGTCATTTCTGGGATGAGGCCACACACTAGACGCTGATGTCTGTCTTGCCAGCGGACATTGCCTCTCGCTGGCTTTGGATGACGTGAGTCGGCACATCCAAGGACCCCGTGGCAATGAAGCGTGATGCCTCCAGCCAACAGCTGTCGGGGACGGAGGCTCTCAGGCCACGAGCCTGCAAGGGGCTGAATCCCACCTGCAGTCCCCTGAGTGCGCTTGCGAACTCTTCCCACCCTGGTCGAACTGTCGGATGACCACCGCCCCGGTTGGCACGTTGAGGGCAGCAGGAGTACCACCGGCTGAGCTGGGCCCAGACTCCCGACCCACAGAGACCGGGTCGTAAATACCTGGCATTTCATCACCTGAGTTCTGGGGCCTCTTCCTACACAGCCGCAGGTGAGGAGCGCCAGCGCTCAAGGGGAGGCTTGGCTGTGCTCACGAGGGTCTGAACAGAGCTCCCCGTGGGGCTGCCTCTCCAAATAAGTCACGCTGGATGTATTCTCCGGAGATACTTCATTAGGAATGAGTGGTAGGAATTCACACAAGTCATTTAAAAAGACATCGCTTGGCTCACCGACCACGCGAGGGCGGATTTTCATTTTACACATCCAAGTGGAAAGCGGCAGGCACAGAAAAACGTACGTCAGGGAGCCCAGAGACATACGAGTCCAAGAGAAGCTAAACGGAGCAACATTCCAGCTCTGTGCGAGTCTTAAAACTCCACCCAAATGGCAGTTACTCAGAGACCTTGGGGCCGCTGAGCTGTTACGGTACACTCAAATCAGTTCTGAGGTCTTGAAAATAGATTTTGTTCTGTTGCGATTTTGCGTTTGTTCTCCACGTATAAAACTATATATGTGATATAATATATAGGTATGTATCCAAAGACACATCTATGAATGTATACATTTATGTATATATAGCATTATATATATGAGAGTCAGAGAATCACTCAGGGGACACGATATGACTTCCTCCACGTGCAAATGGCTGAATCCTGCAAAAGCAGGCTGTTTTTCTGGCACAGTTGCTTGTTCTTCCAGTAAAAACCCTCCCTGTGGGGTGCGGAAGCGTCTTAGGAATAGCAGGGCTCAGCGTAGAGGGTGCCGTGACCCAGAGAAGGACGTCTCCCCTGACCCAGGAGGCAGGGGAGGCAGTGAGGTGTTGTTCGGGGGGACAGGTGTGTCCGGTTGGCAGCCTCAGACAGTCAGGCTGCTTCCTGGTGGCACACGGAGGGGGCAGAGGCTGGAGGGGGCGTGCACGCCATGACCTAACTCCAACCAGGACCCTAACCCCGCCCTGACGCTGGTTTGTGAATAGCATAGGGGCAGGTTGATGAGGAGAACGGCCCCCTGGAACAGGATCAGCAGAGAATGCTCACCGACATTCAGACAGGGAGAGCGTGCCGGGTACGGCAGAGTCTGGGGCGCACAGAGACACATCCTCTCCCAGACAAAGCTGGGGTCCCTCGCACGGCAGTGCGCTCCTTGCAAACAGGTGTGCCCAGTTTGTGCACCTCATGGTGACGATTAGTGTACAGGCAGAACCTTTATACCGACAGGAAGCCCAAGAGGGGAAAAGCCCATTCACCGTGATTTATGTCTGGATCACTGTCTGCATTGCCCACTGCTTTTGGTCAGCACACAAGGACCTTGTACCATTCACGATCCCTGGAAATGGGACTCGGGCAGACGCCACCCGGCCTGGGGACAGGAATACCATCAGCCCAATTAGGAAGGTCTGAAACTTTGAATGCGTTCACCACCACTTAGAATCCCCCAGCGTATAAATTATCCCCAGCGCAAGGAGGCAGACTGTACCGTTTTCCACAAGCACACATTAGGACAAAGCACAATAAAGACGTTTTAAACAATGCAAAGAGACTTCATTGATAAAAGCACTTCACCATTCCATGAACAGGCTCCCGAATATTAAAAGCATGCCACATGTCATTAAAGAACTCAATGACATTTCTAAACAAATGAAATGTGGCCCAAAAGGGAGGTAAAAAAAAACAAAAACCCAAAACGATTTTGAGAAAGGGGCTGTTCGTCAAACTGAATTATTAGCAAGGAGAGAGACCAAAGGACGCTTTCCTCACTGGAGATGCCAACACATTAAATCGGTTGATTAAATTGGTTAATTAAAGAGGAAGTGGGCTTACGGTGACGAGCGCGGTGTGGGTCCTTTTGGGTGTTGCCGAAACAGCTCGTTGAAAAACAGGAAAAAACCTTCCTTATGAACCATATTGTATATAGAAGGGGAAAAAATAGAGCTTTTCGCTCAATTCAAACTATGGAGAAATGAAACTCAGTGAGCAAAGTATGACCTTAACAGATGTCCCGTTTTTATCTCATCTCACTGAGAAAAACAGTCTGATATCCGAGCAGGAAAAAAATAACATCTAAGTGTGGTTTCCCACAGGTGCCTGCACAGATCCCTGGTCCAGAAAGAACCAGAACCCACCCTGGCTCTTTCCGGAGCCCTGGGTATGCCGACTCTCCGTAGGCCCCTGGATTTTGCCCCTACACTAAACTACACCTACTTCCACAGATCCCGTTGAATTCATTCAGGAGTATTAATGAAGAGCATGTTTTGAAAAGTAAGCCCTGCCTAAGCTCTTTGCTTACATTTGACAACCTCAAGCAGGAAAACTTGACGTCCTGGGAGACTGGACACTCTCTGGCCCCCCTGCAAGGCTCCCCCCCACCCCTAGCCAGGCCCAGCGGCCACAGTGCATGGTGTGGAGGGAGGGCAGCCCCGTGTGTTTGGGGGCAATGAAGGTGGTGAGGTGCGCCCGTCATGCATGGGGTGCGAACCCTTGCAAAAAGCCCCCAGGGAGCTGTCTCTTGGGTGCATGAGGAGGCTCCAACCGCCCTCTGGCACAGGCAAGGGCGGCCTGGATGCCTGGCCTGTGAACTTTGCCTGGGCTCTGGGCCGCAGCCGCTCCCACAGTGCGATTCTGCCCTCTTGGGTCTCCCTGAGCCTGGGGGGTGTGGGGGTGGGCTTCTCAGCGACCCTTCCCCACCCCCGCCTCCCTTACCTGCTCCCAAGATAGGCCTGTGCAGGCCTAGGAGATGATGCCCAGCTGGGTGGCCTGCAGGACAGCACGGAAAACCGGGTGCAGAAATTTGCTGGGAAAGGGAAAGCCCCCAGTTTGCACGTGGAGGGCTTGCTCTGATCCTGCCCTTCTTCCCAATGCTGGCTGGACACGTCCCTCCTAAGTCCCCTGCAGCTGTCCTGTGTGGGCCCAACACCTTCCTTACGGGGCGGGAGTCCTGCAGCTGGGTGGTGACTTGGTACAGAAAACAACGTGATGTCAGCTCTGAGGCGGCGGGGCCCAGTCGGACAGAGTGAACGACCTGATGGGGGAAGACAGCAAGGACGGGGACACTCCAGGGCACCCTGCTGAGTGGGTGGCCAGCCAGCTGCGGCCCCTGAGCTCCCACTCCGGCCAGCCGGTGAGTCCCCTGGGGTGCGAGGCACACAGAAAAAGGACACTCCGCCTGGGTGTCCTTCAGGGAGGACGGAGCCCCTCCGTGCCTGCTGCCGGCTGTCACAGCAGTGCCCCGTAGTTGAAAAGCTAAGACATGTGCGCATAACTTATAGGGCCTGTAAGGACAGACGCAGGCTTCTTCTTTAAACATTTCTTTTTGTAATGCACTGGTGGACGGCTTGCAATGCACGGCCCAATCGGCACTGGAGCTGGCCAGACCTCGACACCTGGCCAGGGGGCCACCCAGACAAGAGCTTTCAGTGTGTGGGTGTCCACGCTGACTCAGTCCTGGTCCCCTGACCGGTGGCAGGCCCTGCCCTCACGGTTCTGTCCTTGGAATCAGCCACCCCAGTCCCGGGGACTGGGGAGCACACGGTCCTTCTCCTTCCCCACCAAAGTGGACCCTGGGACCCACGCTTCCACCTCCCCGGTCTCAGTGAACCGGGAAACCTCGCCACACTCTTCCTCGTGGACACAGGGCCTCAGAAACCAGCCAAGGCAGGAGACGCGGTTCCTGCAGTCCTAGGTGGGCATCGCTGAACCTTCTCCAGAACCTGCTCCGTGTCTCGGGGGTTACAGAGCCCGTTTGGGTGTCCCTGTTCATGGCAGTGCGTGTGCGTGTGCTGGTTGTATCCGGGAAACAAGCTGTCCACTGAGCTGTCAGCAGGCCTCTAGTTTACCAGTCACGGTGACTGGTAAAACCACGCTCGGGTTCGCATCCCAGCAACGTCACCGTCTGCAGCTCTGTAAAGCGTGCCGCTCTGTGGCACTCAGCTCGTCCGCTGGGCGGTGCGGCCGTCATCCCTGTCCGGGTCCGGAACATTTCCGTCACCCCCAGAGGAGAGCCCCGTACTCACACGCGGTCCCCACCCACTGTCCCCTCCCGCTCGCCCGTGGCAACCACGGATCCTCTGGCCACACTCTTCAGATCGCCTCAGCCGTGGATGGACGGCTGACCAAGGTCTGGGAAGACCGTCCACCTGTGCCCAAGGCTCCCACACCTTCCTCCAGGCTTCCACTGGCCCCAGCAGAGGGCGATGTGTCGCAGCGGGGCAGGGAAGGGCAGGAAGGGATGGGTGCCTGCCCCCCATTGCCCACCCTTCCCCCCAGCACTCTGGGCTTTCCCCCTGGGCCCTGACCCAGTCCAGGGCAGGAGAGAGAACAGAGAATCCCCCCACGCCCCTGACAAGCCAGCAGCCGGCTGCAAAGTGGAGAGAAATCCACGGGGCCTCAGCCGAGCGGGGATTTCGCCGCACAGCACGTGAGGCCGGAAGGGGAGCTAAGCCCACTGGAATCTGCGGCCAAAACCACAGCCGTACGGAGAGAGCAGCTCACGCAGTGGCCAAAGGGAGAGAGGGGCCAGATGTTTCCCAACGGCCAATATCTCGAACTGCGTGCCTACTATTCAGTTCCATCATTGATGTGTGTGTGTGTGTGTGTGTGTGTGTGTGTGAGTATACACATAAGTAGCATAAGACGTGAAAATGTTAACACAATCCGTCACAGCCTCTGAAACATCCCTCATCATAGTTCAGATATCCAGGAATCCATCAAAGAATGCAAGCATGTTTCCGGTCTTCCACAGGCCACCAAGTGCCCTTTGTGGAGACAGTATCTATACAGTTTGACAACCAATGAATAGAATTCATAGGGGGCGTTTCAAAACCAGCTGACAAGCAGTTTTGATACAATGCATCTAAGCTACATCGAAGCGGAAATGAGAAACCAAAGCTACGCAGGGAGAAAGCCTCCCAGCCCACAAAGCATCCTCGTCTGTCTCTCCACGGGGGGGGGGCCTGCCTGCACCGTGGTGCTGGACCACCAGCTGAGGTCGCCTGGTGAAATCAATGCAAGGGGAAGATGACACTTAGGAAATGACTTGGTGAGCTAATTCACCGAGGGGCCCTTCCAATGCTTTGAAGCATCCATAAGAACGATTCGTATGTCACTAGTTAGTCCTGTGTATGGCACCTTCTAAGCCTCCCCTTGCTGAGCGTTGCCCAGAAAATCATTGTCGTTGATGGAAATGACCAAGCAACGGCAGATTTTCAACAAGTACACCGCCATCCTTGCAGAGACAACCAGCAGGTCCGTTTGGTTCACAGGTAAAAGCAACAGGTGTGCTCACCGTCTTCAAGGCCAAGGTGCACCCCTCGTTGGAGCTGTAGGCTGATGGTCCAGGGGGCAGCAACTGCATCCCTGACCCTTGGATCTCGGTTTCTGCACCAGCAGGGGCCTTGACCCTGGGAAGCGGGCCTGCCCGAGTCCTGGCCTCACTCCTCAAACAAAACGTGGGCGTCCAGCTTGGCTCTGTGGTAGGGTGTGGCCCAGGGAGGGCGTGAGCAGCTCACCCAGGAAAGACATGCCTGGGGACAATGTCTCCTCATAGCCTTCCTAGGAGGACTGCTGCCTTTCAGCTCAGCAACAAACGGAAGGCAATGCTGTGGGCCGAAGTCATGCCACTGACAATGGAGATCTTCACCCACGCCTGAGAGTGTGGAACGCAGCGAGGTAAGAGATGCGCTTACCCTCTGCGTTCTGCAGGATGGCTGACTGCACACAGTCTGCCTGCCCCTCAGGGAGGCCCCATGCTCCCTGTTAGGGTCCAGGGCCAGCCTCCCCACAATACCCCACGGTGACATGCTGGTCCCTTTGGATTGCAGTTATGGGACCAGCAGGAGGTTCAGGAGGGGCACACTGACCTCTCCTCGGATGCAGGAAGTTCCTCTCGCTGGGCGAGCTGCCACCCTTGCTGCAGGGCTGAGGGAGAGAGACCCCCGACCACTGTGGGTGAGGCCTCCAGGGCTGAGAACCTTGTATAGCAAACCGTGTTCCTCCTTTACTGGTTCACCAGCTGCCCGGGCCCCAGCAGTGTGCCGAATCCTCAGCAGTGAGCACCCAAAGCTAAGTATGTTTGTCTTGTCATTGCTCCCCACATGGGTCATTTCTTTGTCTACAAAGTACAAAGAGCTGGCTGGCCCATCGCTGTGGGGAGCGCTATCCTTCCTGATCCCCTTTGCCCGTGTCTCTGATTCGTTTTTCTCCCGTTAATGAGGTCTCGGGTGCGAGGTGCTGGGAAGTCTAGTCGGGAAGACCAGAGGGGACATTCTCCCCACCCCTGACCCGACCTGGCACAAGAGCAGACGCAGCTGTTTGATTCCCATGCCTTGTCTCCTAAACGATTCACTGAATGGCTTGTCCCTGCTGTTCAAAGGGGACACAGTGGCTGTGAATGAAACTTTGGTTCACTTTGGCTCCTTTCCGCCAGGCTGAGCT